>NC_086446.1:391097687-392467687 GCF_028390025.1 Pseudophryne corroboree | reverse complement strand
ACTCTCCCCTGGATATGTAATTTCTAAACTTGGAGGTTCAGAATTTTTTTACAAAATGACAGGGTCATGCAGGAGTGACCATACTTGATCCAAGGTTTACATCGTACGTTTTGTCTTTCTTGCCAACAGCCACAAATCTGCAGAGATGCAAAGAGGTTTGGTGAAAAAATTGTCAGCTCAAGTGGAACGTGACACAGCAAAATCTCCTCCTTCAGTTTATCTGGCTACTGTGGCTACCAGGAAAAAACTAAATTTTCCTAAGAGACCCAGTGGCACAATAGTCAGCAAAAACTTTTGACATCTGGTTCGGACTGAAGGAACTGCCTACAATTACTGATTGGTCTACTGTGACTGCAAATAATTCGGTCATCATTCAAAAAATGGTTGATGATTATTTTAGTGATAGCATCCAAATAGGCAAGTCAGACAGTCTGTTCCAATACTGGCAGGGAAAAAAAGCAATATAGAGGCCCTTGCACAAACTGGCTTTGCTTTACTTAAGTTGCCCACCCTCCATTGTGTCGTCAGAAAGTTTTCAGTGCAGATGGGAACCTTGTCAGCAATCGGCGTAGGAGGTCCTGCTCTCCTCTTAAATGTTCGTCCTCCATATCTATCAATAAACACGAAGTGGAGCACAGCACACACCCCAATTTATACATAAAGAGTACCACCTACAGTGTCACACAATACATGTATGAGTACCAAATAAAATATATTACTATCGTACCACCTTCACCCACAGCGTCGCACAATACATGTATGAGTATGAAAATATATTACTGTGGTACTACTTTTACCCACAGAGTCGCACAATATGTGTATGAGTACGAAATAATAATACAGTACTCATGAAAATAAAATGAAAATTGTATACTACACTGGTACAGCACAAACAAAAAAAAATATATTTTTTTAATAATGATATTTTTAAGCTTTTTGTTTTTAGCTATTATTATTTTAATTTTACACTGGGGCAGAGCCCCCTGGTGACAGAGTGATCACCCCTTTCAGATACAGCAGACAGAGCACCCCTGGACTGATACACTGGATACACCAGCCACTGGATGTTATCATGGGTTAATTTAATTAACACTGGAGCAGAGCCCCCTGGATGTATGGACAGATCACCCCTTTCAGATACAGCAGTCAGAGGACCTCTGGCAGTGGTGCAAGAAGAAAAAATGTGTTATAGGTACTATGTGCGCGCGCCAAAGGCATGCGCGCCAAAAATGGGTGTGACCAAATGCCCAAATGCCATATGGGGTGTGGCCAATGAAAATGGGGGCGTGATACACATATGGGGGAGCAGATACACATATGACCCCAAAAGTGCCAGATACACATTGCCCCACAGTGCCAGATACACATTGCCCCAGAGTGCCAGATACACAAATGCCCCCACAGTGCCAGATACACAAATGCCCCCACAGTGCCAGATACACATTGCTCCACAGTGCCAGATACACAAATGCCCCCACAGTGCCAAATACACATTGCCCCACAGTGCCAGATACACATTGTCCCACAGTGCCAGATACACAAATGCCCCAGTGTCAGATACACATTGTCGCAGTGTCAGATACACAAATGCCCCCAACAGTGCCAGATACATAAATGCCCCCACAGTGTCAGATACACATTGCCCCACAGTGCCAGATACACAAATGCCCCCACAGTGCCAGATACACAAATGCCCCCACAGTGCTAGATATACAAATGCCCCCACAGTGCCAGATACACAAATGCCCCCACAGTGCCAGATACACAAACCCCCACAGTGCCAGATACACAAATGCCCCCACAGTGCCAGATACACAAATGCTCCCACAGTGGCAGATATACATTGCCCCACAGTGCCAGATACACAAATGCCCACACAGTGCCAGATACACAAATGCCCCCACAGTGCCAGATATACATTGCCCCATAGTGCCAGATACACAAATGCCCCCACAGTGCCAGATACATATTGCCCCACAGTGCCAGATACACAAATGCCCCCACAGTGCCTGATACACAAATGCCCCCACAGTGCCAGATATACATTGCCCCACAGTACCAGATACACAAATGCCCCCACAGTGCCAGATATACTTATACATTGACCCACAGTGCCTCTTTCACAATCCCCTTCCTCTCAGAGCACACAGCACTGCACAACACTAGCAGCGCTGCTTTTACCTGTCAGCCAGTGCTGTCCAACACTGTAATCACAGCTTTGACTTCCACTTTAAAATTGACGGGTCCCGGCGCTAGCGGGCAATGGGGCAGAGCTATGCAAATTATCTCCGTGCTGCTCGCCTCAGACAGCCGGGGGCAGCTTCTCCCTGGTGGCCCAGCCTCAGTATTTTCTGGGGCGGATCACGAGTGCAGCTCCTGCAGTGCAAAGTGTGTGGCCGGCGGTACGGCGTACCCGCTGCTAAATTCTTAAGGATACGCCATACCCGAGGGTACCCGCACACTTTCACCACTGACCTCTGGACTCAGGGGCGTTTTAAGAGTGGAGGGGGCCTGTGTGCAGACTCCGGGTGGGCCTCCTCCTCTCGATGGCACAGTAGGCCCCAGCATTGTGCCGGAGTATACTGCGCATGCACAGGTCTCATGAAACATTATGGCCACCATGGTCCGAAGACAAATTTTCCACTGTGCGTGTGCGGCGGCCATCACGTGGTGATTTTTTTGCCGTGAATGCTGCGGCTACAGCGTCCGCTGATGGACTCCGGAAAGGTAAGTATAAAACAACATGGGTGTGTGGTGTGGGCCTGTGTGCACCGCACACTTTGCACCCATGATAGAAACTCCAACTCCTGGACTGATACTGATAATAGAACACACCAGCCCCTGTATGTTGTACTGGGTTCATTTAATTAACACTGGAGCAGAGCCCTCTGGATGTATGGACAGAGCACCCCTGGACTGATACAGCATACAGAGAACCCCTTTCAGATACAGCAGACAGAGCACCCCTTTCAGATACAGCAGACAGAGCACCCCTTTCAGATACAGCAGACAGAGCACCCCTTTCAGATACAGCAGACAGAGCACCCCTTTCAGATACACAAGCCCTACGCCAGTCAGACAACACAGTACTGAGACAGGCATGTCTGTTCAGTACATTTTCCACAGCCAGAGTGAAAGTGGTGCCGATCACCGGGGACCTTTATAGAATCCAAAACCTGCGAGAATCCGACAGTGGGATGATAATGTTTTGACACAATTTGGGATCCGATTAAGGCGAGAACCCCAAGCCGGGCTCAGATTTGGGCTCAGATATCAAAGTTCTGGTGGGTCCTGTTCTCAGAGAACCAGACCCGCTCATCTCTAATATATATATATATATATATATATATATATGTGTGTGTGTGTGTGTGTGTTTACAGTACTGTGCAAAAGTTTTAGGCTGGTGTGGAAAAAATACGGCAAAGTAAGATTGTTTTCAGCTTAGTGCTGATGCGCTGCGTCTCCCTGGCTCCACTCTGCAAGTACGTGATCTTGCTACTCATGTGAGATCCCCCGCGCAGTCCTGAGCCATCACCCACCACAAACAGGGACAGCTCTGTCCTGCTGTGGTGTATGGGCATCCCGGCAATGCCACCTGCAGCTGTCGACACTGATAGCTGCAGGTGTCGGAATGTTCAGCATCCACTGCCAACGCATATCGGTGTGCTATCTTATAGGTAGGGCTGTCACGTACCACATACTGACACATTCACACATGGGGGAGAAGTGGAAAAGTGCACATAACAGTGCTGATACCGCTTCTCCCCCATAATGATGGATGATACATTTACAGTACCCCTAAATTGCAAAAAGTTACATTATTAGTTACGTATCTAATAATGTACACTAATAATGCATGTATTACAGGAAGCAGTGCAACCCCAGCTTTCATTCAAGCCTTTAGAGCAGTGGTTCTCAAACTCAGTCCTCAGGACCCCACACAGTGCATGTTTTGCAGGTAACCCAGCAAGTGCACAGGTGTATTAATTACTCATTGACACATTTTAAAAGGTCCGCAGGTGGAGCTAATTATTTCACTTGTGATCTGTGAGGAGACCTGCAAAACATGCACCGTGTGGGGTCCTGAGGACCGAGTTTGAGAACCTGTGCTTTAGAGGAAACTGTATCTAACAAATAAATCCATTAACTGTAGATTCACATTGCAAAAGACTCTTAGATCGATCACCCCCTCTAACAGACTATGTTTAGCCTTAACAAAGTGCCATGTCACAGCCTGTTCACTGGAACTTGAGAGGAGACCAGCACGTATAGTGGACTGATGTAAGGTCATCCTCTCCTTGAACTGGCGGCTTGTCTTGCCTACATAATGTAGGCCACATGGACATTTAATCATGTATACAACATGTGTAAAGGTACAAGTTAATCTATGACATATTTTGAACCATTTCCCTGAATGAGGGTGATAAAAAATATCTCCCGTCAATTAGTAACCGCGTGTCACACAGCCCACACACTTATAGCAACCAAGCTTTCTGTTAAGAAAATTAGTTGGTTGGGTTGTATTCAGATTAGAAATATGCAACTTCATAATTAACTTGCCTATATTTTTGCTGCGTTGAAAACTAGGCAAAAGGCGTCTATAGTTTAATAGAGGCAAATCTCCATCATTATTTACTATTGATCACATCTTACGAGTTGAATAAAAACCACACTCTTAAAATATCTTTTAACAAACATCTGCCACCTGAATCATATAGCTTTATAATATCATGATCCCACAGTACCATTAGGAGACAGAAGCCAGAACCATGGGGGTAATTCCAAGTTGATCGCAGCAGGAAATTTTTTAGCAGTTGGGCAAAACCATGTGCAGTGCAGGTGGGGCAGATTTAACATGTGCAGAGAGAGTTAGATTTGGGTGTGGTGTGTTCAATCTGCAATCTAATTTGCAGTGTAACAATAAAGCAGACAGTATTTACCCTGCACAGAAACAAAATAACCCACCCAAATCTAACTCTTCTGCAAATGTTATATCTGCCCCCCCTGCAGTGCACATGGTTTTGCCCAACTGCTAAAAAATTTCCTGCTGCGATCAACTTAGAATTACCCCCCATGTAAAAGAATCTACAAAAAAATTATACTTACAATTACCAGAATACAGCAAAAACAGAAAAAAGTATATAGAAAGAAAAATTGAAAAAATGTAAGAAAACATATGTGAGTGCTAATAAACACCCCTGTAATGAATTTAATGCATCAAGATAGAAAAGCTTATTTGGAATAATCAGTACCTAACAAGGGTCTGTGTATGTAACCATAATGATATATAGTAAACACAGTACTATATACATATCTATCTATCTATCTATCTATCTATCTATCTATCTATCTATCTATCTATCTATCTATCTATCTATCTATCTATCTATCTAATATATAAAAATGAAAATCTGTCATTCTGTCCTTCTGTCCGTCAGTCTTTCTATACAAATCTACAGTTTACAAGCGAAGACATGGCGGTGGCAACTAAAACAATTTGAAATCCCTAGCACCCCTAGGGGGGCAGACAGCAGCACATAGTATATCAGGAGACAGCATTACTCCGGTATTGCTGGAGCAATGTACTCAAAAATTGGTACACATATGCCTTACAATCTGGCAACAAACACTGTGGGAGGAAGACACCCCTAGCACCCTTAGGGGTGAGGCAGCAGCACTGAGTATTTCAGCAGACAGCATAACTCTGGAATGCCTACAGCAATTTACAACAAACTTGGTACACATATGACTTACACTCTGGAAACAAACACTATGGGGGTCAGACACCCCGAGCACCCCTAGGGGTGGGACAGCAGCACAGAGTATGTCAGCAGTCAGCAAAACTGTGGAAGGCCTGGAGCAATTTACACCAAACTTGGTACCCATCTGAGTTAAAATCTTGGAACAAACTTTGTAGGTGTTAGACACCCCTAGGGGTGGGACAGCAGCACATAGTATTTCAGGAGACAGCAAAACTATGGAAGGCCTGGAGCAATTTACACCAAACTTGGTACACATCTCACTTACAATTTGGGAACAAACTCTGTGGGGGTTAGACTCCCCTAGCACCCCTAGGGGTGGGACAGTGGCACAGAGTATTTTAGGAGACAGCATATCTCCCGAATGGCTAGACCAATTTACAACAAACTGGGTACACATATGACTTACACTTGGGAAACAAACATTGCGGGGGTCAGACACCCCTAGCGCCCCTAGGGGTGGGACAGCAGCACAGAGTATGTCAGCAGACAGCATAACTGTGGAAAGGCCTGGAGCAATTTACAACAAACTTGGTACACATTGACTTACAATCTGGGAACAAACTCTGTGGGGGATAGACACCCCTAGCACCCCTAGGGATGGGACAGCAGCACAGAGAATTTCAGGAGACAGCATAACTCCAGAATGCCTAGACCAATTTACAACAAACGTGGTACACATATGACTAACAAGCTGGGAACAAACACTGTGGGAGTAAGACACCCCTAGCACCCCTAGGGTTGAGGCAGCAGTACAGAGTTTTTCAGCAGACAGCATAACTCTGGAATTGCTGGAGCAATGTACTCAAAAATTGGTACACATATGCCTTACAACCTGGCAACAACCGCTGTGGGAGGAAGACACCCCTAGCACCCTTAGGGGTGAGGCAGCAGCACTGAGTATTTAAGCAGACAACAAAACCTGGAATGCCTACAGCAATTTACAACAAACTTGGTACACATATGACTTACACTCTGGAAACAAACACTATGGGGGACAGACACCCCTGAGCACCCCTAGGGGTGGGACAGCAGCACAGAGTATGCCAGCAGTCAGCAAAACTGTGGAAGGCCTGGAGCAATTTACACCAAACTTGGTACACATCTGACTTAAAATCTTGGAACAAACTCTATGGGGGTTAGACACCCCTAGCACCCCTAGGGGTGGGACAGCAGCACAGAGAATTTCAGGAGACAGCAAAACTATGGAAGGCCTGGAGCAATTTACACCAAACTTGGTACACATCTGACTTGAAATCTTGGAACAAACTCTGTGGAAGTTAGACACCCCTAGCACCCCTAGGGGTGGTACAGCAGCACAGAGTATGTCAGCAGACAGCATAACTGTGGAAGGGCTGGAGCAATTTACGCCAAACTTGGTATACATATGACTTACAATCTCGAAAACACTCCTAGCACCCCTAGGGGTGGGACAGTGGCACAGAGTATTTCAAAAGACAGCATATCTCCCGAATGGCTAGACCAATTTACAACAAACTGGGTACACATATGACTTACACTTGGGAAACAAACATTGCGGGGGTCAGACACCCCTAGCACGCCTAGGGGTGGGACAGCAGCACAGAGTATGTCAGCAGACAGCATAACTGTGGAAGGCCTGGAGCAATTTACACCAAACTTGGTACACATCTGACTTACAATCTGGGAACAAACTCTGTGGGTGTTAGACACCCCTAGCACCCCTAGGGGTGGATGTTAGACACCCCTAGCACCCCTAGGGGAGCAGCACAGAGAATTTCAGGAGACAGCATAACTCCAGAATGCCTAGACCAATTTACAACAAACTTGGTACACATATGACTTACAAGCTGGGAACAGACACGGTGGGGGTAAGATACCCCTAGCACCCTTAGGCTTGAGGCAACAGCACAGAGTTTTTCAGCAGACAGCATAACTCTGTAATTGCTGGAGCAATTTACACCAAACTTGCTACACATATTACTTACACTCTGGGAACAAACACTGTGGGGGTAACACATCACTAGCACCCCTAGGGGTGGGCCAGCAGCACAGACTATATCAGGACATGCATGATATGTCAGTGATGACAGGACTGCATGTGACAGGGGCAGTGACATGATGTGAGGAGGGAAATGGAGGTAGCACGAACCCACACACTGAGAGTTATATAGTGGAAGTAGCACGGTCCCCAAGCAGCACATTGGGTTTTCATTTTATTGATGTGTATAACATTTTACATGCTTTTTTATACTATGGTGGACATGTACTAAGCAGTGATAAAAGTGGAGAAGAGAGCCAGTGGAGAAGTTGCCCATGGCAACCAATCAGCATTGATGTAACATTTATAATTTGCATACTATAAAAGTATACAGAGCAGCTGATTGGTTGCCTTAGTACATGTCCCCCTATGTTATTTATACTGTGTGTTTAATATTTAAATACATTTTTGTATACAAACATTCTTAAAATTCCAGGCAATGCCGGGCACTCCAGCTAGTATATATATATATATATATATATATGTTCATAGATGGTAAAACTTTTTGCGCCTTCCGTGCTTTTTGCAGCTGTATAGATTCTTATGTGCGTACCAGATTTCCAAGGAGTATTTGCCTGTAGTAAGGTCTTTCTTGGATATTCTTCCTCTATCCCTTGTAGTAGTGTAGATTACTCATCAAAGTGCAGTATTAGACACAATGGGGTAAATTTACTAAGATTCGTAATTTCCGAAAAAAGGTCAAAGTTCAATCACGAATGACATCGACAGTGTAAAACTGCAACTTTTTGAATTGATTACGATGGATTTACTAAGCTGTCGTATTCGGGTTTTTCTTTTCTTCCGATGTCGATGTCATTCGTTTTTTTTTACCTATTTTTACGGCAGTGATTAGCAAAACACTGCCGTTTTTTTTTACAATCAATCTCGGCCGGATCTGTGTGATCCGTGCTGGGGTTCTTATTTTTTTTTTAATTAAACAATGTAAAATCCAAAAAAAAAATGCGTGGGGTCCCCCCTCCTAAGCATAACCAGCCTCGGGCTCTTTGAGCCGATCCTGGTTGCAGAAATATGGGGAAAAAAATGACAGGGGTTCCCCCATATTTAAGCAACCAGCATCGGGCTCTGCGCCTGGTCCTGGTCCCAAAAATACGGGGGACAAAAAGAGTAGGGGTCCCCCGTATTTTTAAAACCAGCACCGGGCTCCACTAGCTGGACAGATAATGCCACAGCCGGGGGTCACTTTTATATAGTGCCCTGCGGCCGTGGCATCAAAAATCCAACTAGTCACCCCTGGCCGGGGTACCCTGGGGGAGTGGGGACCCCTTCAATCAAGGGGTCCCCCCCCCCAGCCACCCAAGGGCCAGGGGTGAAGCCCGAGGCTGTCCCCCCCCATCCAATGGGCTGCGGATGGGGAGGCTGATAGCCTTTGTTGTAAAAGAAAAGATATTGTTTTTAGTAGCAGTACTACAAGGCCCAGCAAGCCTCCCCCGCATGCTGGTACTTGGAGAACCACAAGTACCAGCATGCGACGGAAAAACGGGCCCGCTGGTACCTGTAGTACTACTACTAAAAAAATACCCAAAAAAAGACAAGACACACACACCGTGAAAGTATAATTTTATTACATACATACACACATACATACATACTTACCTTAAGTTCCCACGCAGGTCGGTCCTCTTCTCCAGTAGAATCCAAGGGGTACCTGTTGAAGAAATTATACTCACGAGATCCAGGGGTCCAGGCTCCTCGGGAAATCCAGGGGTAATCCACGTACTTGACAAAAAAAACAAAACGGTGTCCCGACCACGAACTGAAAGGGGACCCATGTTTGCACATGGGTCACCTTTCCACGAATGCCAGAAAGCCACTTTGACTTCTGTCTAAGTGGGTTTCTTCAGCCAATCAGGGAGTGCCACGTTGTAGCACTCTCCTGATCAGCTGTGTGCTCCTGTCCTCACTGACAGGCGGCACACGGCAGTGTTACAATGTAGCGCCTATGCGCTACATTGTAACCAATGATGGGAACTTTCTGCCCTGCGGTTGACCTAAAGTGACGTCACCGCTGAGCTGAAAGTTCCCATCATTGGTTACAATGTAGCGCATAGGCGCTACATTGTAACACTGCCGTGTGCTGCCTGTCAGTGAGGACAGGACCACACAGCTGATCAGGAGAGTGCTACAACTTGCAAAAAATTACGAATGCCCTCATCACTGCCGTGATTAGTGCTTAGTAAATTACCGAGATGACACTTTGATGAAAAAACGGCATCTCGGTCAAAATCGGGAGCTTAGTAAATATACCCCAATGGGAGAGGAGGAATGTGTCAGTATCAACTAGTACTGTCATAATCTTAAAAGTGACTGTGTGCAATCACAAAAAGTGCTAAGTGCCGAGTGCACAGTGCAAACTTATTGCAAGCAATAAAGCAAACCGTGCTTATTCAAAATAAAAAATAGTGAGTGTTTTTTTTAAAAAGCAAGAAAAGAGTATTAGTTTAAATAACTCACTTTTTCTTTCTTGTATATTGGAGAATGGAAGTTTTTTTTAAAAGGCTTAAGTATCCACCATATATATATGTACTGTATGTATATATTATAAACACAGTACTTTATTTAAGACATTATATTGTGGAACTAGATTTAACACTTCATTATAAAGGATCTTATAGGCTGGATTGAGGCACTTGTCTATACTTTTATTTATTTCTGCACAGACCATGCAAGCTGGGTTAGCCCTTTCCCAGAATCCCTCAGGCTTTATGTGCAAAACTGTTAAACATGCAATTTCATCAACCTCCTGGAGACGCATGAAAAATCATTTACGTCCCTAAGGAGATCTTTCATTATACCCGACTTATCTCTAAATTGATGCAGTTTTCCCTTGCTTTAGCTAACTTATAAAAAGGTAGCTTTGGCCGCAGGCTGATAATGTAATCTTCAGAAAGCCGGAAGATTTAACCTGTTTTTTTTCATGGTCCCTTTTTATAAATTTTCTTTTTATGAAAGAAATTCTGCTTCTATCGTCAGGTGCTCAATGGTATGAGAATTTGCCTCAGTTTTGCAGCAAACATTGATTGAAAAATGTAAAACTTTAAACAATGGATCTATAAGTTGTGCTACGTGAAAAATATCCGATGTACATATATAGTACTAGGTGCTTCATCGCGCCCTACGGGCGCTCTTCACACCGTCGGAAGGGGCTACGCCCCCTTAACCCTTGCACGCCTTTCTGGGGTTCAATATATGGCGTATTACCTGCATTCCTAGTTTTGTTAGTGTTTGAATATTGCACAATGATAGGGCGTCCGATGGTGAAGGGGGCGTAGTCCCTTGCAACAGGAAGGGGTTTGGGGAGTGGGGACCGCGGATGGGGGAGGGGGTATGAAGGCGCTGTGGGTGGGGTAGGAGCAGGGGTGTCGCAGGTGGGGGATGGCAGCTGCAGGGCTGTTGCGGATGGAGGAGGGGTTCCGAAGGCGCTGCATATGGGGAAGGGGTGGGTGCGGGTGTGCAGTGGATGGGGGAGGTGTCCAGGGGGCACGGTGGGTGGGGGAGGGGTGGATGCGGGGGTAACGTGGGTGGGGGAGTGGCGGGTGCGGTGCTGTTGCGAATGGTGTAGGCGATGCGGATTGGAAAGGGCCTGCTGCGTGGGTGGGGTAGGGGATCCAAAGGTGCAGCGGGCGGGGGAGAGCCAGATGCGGGGTGTGGCGGATGGGGGAGGGGCTGCTGCAGATGGGGGAGGGGTTTGGAAGACACTGCGGGTGGGGTAGGGAGTCCGAAGGCGCAGTGGGTGGGGGTGCCACGGGTGGTGGAGGGGCAGGTGCGGGGGTTTGCGGGGGATGGGGAGGGGTCCAGGGACGCTGCAGGTGGTGGAGGGGCAGATATCAGTGCACATAGTCTCTGTGGTAGTTAGTGAGGGTTGGTGATGGTGTGAGAGGGGTGAAGGCCAGTACACAGACAGGTAGTTAGAGAGCAGGATGAAGGTGACAGGGCATAGTGACGGGGAGTACTTAGCAGATATAGGGGTGGGCTACAGGTGTGATGTCACAGTGTGTGTACCTTTGCTCTCATGTGTGAGGTATGTGAGGTATATGTGAGGTATATGTGAGGTATGTGTGAGGTAAGGATGTGCGGGTCGTGGTGGCCACTAACCTCCAGGCTGCTGCTGTGAGATGGTGACTGCAGAGGGAGGGAGCTCAGACCCAGCAGCAATGGGTCGTGGTCAGCATTCCTTCCTGGCCCCGTTCCGCCGCACACTGTCCGCCCCGTCTGACGGGCGTCATTCCTCCATCCTGCATGGCAGCGTCAGCTGCTGTGATCGCGGAGCATAGGTAAGCGTCCGGAGCCCTGTGGGCGGGCAGGCATGGTGTTTCCCTGGAGAGGTGCGGCGCGCGTCCTTAGGCTGCAGACGGAGGGAGCTCCGGCCAGCAGCAATGTTGATTAGTGCGTGTCCCGTCCTGGCGCTGTCCCGCTGCACATGCTCCGCACTGCTTGCCGCTGAGCATGGCAGCCCTTGTCTGTATGCTGCAGATGCTGATCTAGCGGTGCCTGAGCTAGCGCCCTCTCCCTGGGGTGTGGGTGTCAGGCGGCAGGTATGGTGTGTAGGTGGGAGAGGAGCTGCGGGCGGCGACTCGCTGCCTGCAAGTACCCTCCATATCAACGCTGTTCCCCTCCCTGCAGATAGTGTCAGTGGCCGTGGTGTACTTTTGCTACTGGTGGCCAGGGCCGGTGCTAGGGTGTTCGGCGCCCCCCTGCAAATTATGAATTTTGCGCCCTCCCATATTCCTTTGTTGTGCATCGGGAAAAGTGGTGTGGTCTCACAACTAAGGGGCATGGCCACACAATAGTACCCCCATTTAAAATTACGCCACAATGTAGCACAATCTTATTCATCTTATACGTAATGCCCCACCCGTAGTAGTAGCGTCCTTATACGTAATGCCCCACCTGTAGTAGTAGCGTCCATATACGTAATGCCCCCCCAATAGTAGTAGTGTCCTTATACATAATGCCCCCCCAGTAGTAGTAGCAGTTATATGTAATGCTCCCCAACAGTAATAGTAGCGTCCTTATACATAATGCCCCCCCAGTAGTAGTAGCATCCTTATACATAATGCCCCCCCAGTAGTAGTAGCATCCTTATACATAATGCCCCCCCAGTAGAAGTAGCGTCCTAATACATAATGCCCCCCCAATAGTAGTAGTGTCCTTATACATAATGCCCCCCCAGTAGTAGTAGCAGTTATATGTAATGCCCCACAACAGTAATAGTAGCATCCTTATACGTAATGCCCCACCCGTAGTAGTAGCGTCCTTATACGTAATGCCCCCCAGTAGGAGTAGCATCCTTATACATAATGTGCCCCCAGTAGTAGTACCGTCCTTATACATAATGCCCTCCCCAGTAGTAGTAGCATCCTTACATGTAATGCCCTCCCAGTAGTAGTAGCACCGTCCTTATACATAATGCCCCCCAGAAGTAATAGAGTCCTTATACATAATGCCCCCCCCCAGTAGTAGCGTCCTTATATGTAATGCCCCCCAGTATTAGTAGCCTCCTTATACGTAATGTCCCCCTATAGTAGTAGCGTCCTTATACGTAATGCCCCCCCATAGTAGTAGCGTCCTTATACGTAATGCCCCCCTATAGTAGTAGCGTCCTTATACGTAATGCCCCCCCTATAGTAGTAGCGTCCTTATACGTAATGCCCCCCCTATATTAGTAGCGTCCTTGCATGTAATGGCCCCCCAAGCAGTGGCGTCCATAAAATGCGCACACACAGACATACCTCACACACACACACACAATTCACACATATATACAAACACACACACCCCACCATATACACACACACACACACACACACACACACACTATACACACACACACACACACACACACACACACACACACACACACACACCTACACTATATACACACACACACACACACACACACACACACACACACACACTTCTCTCTCACCCTTCACTTACCAAGTCTGGCTGGCCGTCACTGCAATGCTTGTCACAGGTGATTGGGGGGGGGGGGGGGAGGACAGGCACAGCAGCCGGCAGCTAGTGGCCATCCTCACCTCCTATACTGTAAGGTAGGGTCTTGCACCTGACTGCTGCTGGCGCTGGGTATGGGGTAGCTCCCTGCAGCAGATGCAGTTGACTCCGCCCAGCTCTGTGACTCCGCCCAGCGTTACGAGCACAGAGTCACAGATTAAGGCAAATATAGTATGAGTGACGTTATACATATTTTCTTATTTTAAAGCATAAGTTAACATACCCCCCAACTGTACCTTTTTAGCAGGTACAGTACCTTTTTTTTAAGGTCTGTACCAATTTTTAGCTCTCCAAACTTCCATTGAAAGTATAGGAAAAGGGGCATGACTACCCATGGCCATGCCCCCTTCTCAGATCTGTACCGATTTTTAGGTGTAAAATGTTGGAGGGTATGAGTTAAATACAAAACAATTTAAACAATACAAATACTACACCTTCATCTGAGAAACATAGTTAAAAATTGGACTGGATGCAAATCACTACCGTATGCTAGAGTACTACAGAAATGTGACTTTACTAGCCTGACGTGGCTGGTGCGGAACCAGAGCCGGCCCTAACCAATATGATGCCCTAGGCAAGATTTTGGCTGGTGCCCCCTAGCACCGCCGCTAGTTCTGCCAGAGATGCCTGGCATGAGTCAGTTGGCAGCTCTGCTAACGTCGGGTGCCTTTTGTTTATGAAAATGCATCTTATTTGCATTACTATGTTGCTAGGATGCAGAAGCAGCTTCTGCTGATTAAAATGATATGCAGCATGCCTATATTCTGTGTGCGACTGTGGCTGTATCTGATTCTGCATACAAAATGCTACATTACAGTGATTTCCAGGAATACACTGCAACGTAGCATTTATTATGCAGATACAGCCGCAGTCACACACAGAATATAGGCATTCCGCATATCGGGGGTAATTCCAAGTTTATCGCAGCAGGATTTTTTTTAGCAGTTGGGCAAAACCATGGGGGTCATTCCGAATTGTTCGCTCGTTGCCGATTTTTGCTATATTGCGATTAGTCGCTTACTGCGCATGCACAAGGTTCGCAGAGCGCATGCGCTTAGTTATTTTACACAAAAGTTAGGTATTTTACTCACGGCATAACAAGGATTTTTCATCGTTCTGGTGATCGTACTGTGATTGACAGGAAGTGGGTGTTTCTGGGCGGAAACTGGCCATTTTCTGGGCGTGTGCGAAAAAACGCTGGCGTTTCTAGGAAAAACGCGGGAGTGTCTGAAGAAACGGGGGAGTGTCTGGGCGAACGCTGGGTGTGTTTGTGACGTCAAACCAGGAACGAAACTGACTGAACTGATCGCAATGGCTGAGTAAGTCTGGAGCTACTCAGAAACTGCTAAGAAATTTCTATTCGCAATTCTGCTAATCTTTCGTTCGCAATTGTGCTAAGCTAAGATACACTCCCAGAGGGCGGCGGCTTAGCGTGTGCAATGCTGCTAAAAGCAGCTAGCGAGCGAACAACTCGGAATGAGGGCCCATGTGCACTGCAGGGGAGGCAGATTTAACATGTGCAGAGAGAGTTAGATTTGGGTGTGGTGTGTTCAATCTGCAATCTAATTTGCAGTGTAAAAATAAAGCAGCCAGTATTTACCCTGCACAGAAATAAAATAACCCACCCAAATCTAACTCTTTCTGCACATGTTATATCTGCCTCAACTGCAGTGCACATGGTTTTGCCCAACTGCTAAAAAAAATCCTACTGCGATCAATTTGGAATTACCCCCATCATTTTAATCATCAGAACCTGCTGGTGCCCCCAAGCATACCAAATGCCCTAGGCATTTGCCTAGTTTGCCTATGCCTAAGGCCGGCTCTGTGCGCAACTTCCTGAATAACAAGTGTATGCCTATACTTAAAGTTTGAAAAATTAGTATATACTCTTATAGGTAGATGATTTTATTATTTCCAATGAAGAAGAAAAAGCGATCACAAAAGTAAGTAAAGGTATTGTAAGAAAGCAGTGTTTACTGGCAAATGCAGGGGCACTATGCACAAGATAGCGCACAGATGTGCTGGACAATGTATGAACGGTCAGTGGCACTGACCGTTCTGACAACTGCAGCTATCGATTTTGACAGCTACAGCTGTCGTTGCCCGGTGCACAGCATTGTCCCTGGCTGTTGGCACCCGACAACTGGGGACTGTGCATACACTGGGTAAAAATTACTGGTGCATGCACAGAGGCTCTGCAAGCTCCAAAAACAAGCTGATAGAGGGGGAGTCGAGTTCACCGGGCAGGTGAGTTAACACTCTTCCTCTTCTGTAGTTCAGGGCTTCAGACATGCAGTCATTATCAGACCCACTTCATAGTGATCTGTAGGCGAAGTGGGTCTGTTCGGATAATAGCTGGAGCTATAGGCTCCGATTCCATGGGTGCTCACGGGCCCGAGCATCCACAGAAAATGATGAGCACCCACGGGGCCACCCACCCGGCCCTGTGCTGGTCCTTATAATCACCTGCTCACGCCTGCTTTACTGCTGCCCTCACCCCCGCTGGCGACTCATGTGGTGTAAAACATATGTATGACAGCAGGGGTGAGCGCAGCATAGTCTCAGCAAAGCCTTGGACATGGCACTCCAGCCTCCCCCAGCCCCCCAGCCACCGAATACGCAAGAAACCAGGAGGCTGACTGTTAGCTGGGGGTGGAGTCGCGGGCCGGAAATTCCTTGTCCCGCAGCTCCACCCCCAGCTCACAGTCAACCTCCTGGTCTCTTGCGTGCGCAGCATGACGTAATTACGTCACACGTGATGTAATTACGTCATGCGGCACCCACCAGGAAAAACAGAATTTGGCGCCCCTGGCTGGAGCATGTATGTTAATACATTTTTCCCATAGTACCTAGGAATTTGCATACAGCGAGAAGAATGGGAGTTTTATACCCAATCTGTCTGGGAAAATTAATACAATTCTCACTCAGTGTGGAATGTCAGAAGCAAAACGTGTGACAACTAGAGATGTTCATAGACCCCCATGTTTCGGTTTTGGATCTGCATTAACTTGTTTTGGTTTTGTCAAAATCACACACACGTGTTTTTGTTTTTGTTTTGGATCTGTGTTTTTTCAAATGTTAATAGAAACAGCTAAAATAAGATATTTTGGGCCTATTTTTGTTCCTACAGCAGTATTAACTTCAATAATATGCATTTCCAGTCATTTCCAGTCTATTTTGACCACCTCACTATATTGTTTTCATCCAGTTTAGGCCAAAAGGTTGCACCGAGCTAGCTCGCTGACTAAGCTAAGCGAAAGTAGTGGGCAGCATGCCACAACTACGTTGCAGTTCATCTTCAAACAACAAGGACACAAAGTGGCACTACAGTGGCAGCCTGGATGGCACATTAATAAGCTATACGACCCTATAGAAAGTAACAAAGTTTTTTTTCAAGAACTAGCTCAGGGAAATGGAGGTGGAGTATTTAGTAAAAGCAGGTAAAAGAATGATTGATTGATTGATTGATTGATTATTAAAATAAATTAAAATTGAGATGTGGACTATATCAACCTTCTGTTTTGCAGCAAGTCATGAGAGAAAAGACTTTAAAAGAATACATAAATTATTTATTGATTGATTGATTAATTAAAACAAACATGTGTGAGGCACCACATATCTTCTTGTTAAAATGTGTTACAAATTAGTAATGCAAAGACTGTCCCAATGTCCCCCCAAAAATACAGCTCGTTATGAAAAGAAAAGTGGTGCAAGATGGAATTATCCTTGGGCTCTCTCTCCCACTTTTATGAAGGTTGTTGCCTTCAGCACAAGATACTGCCACTTTTGTGACTGAAGTGCTTGGTTTGTTTGTGCCCCCACAAACCAAATTTTTGGAAGGACTACCTCTGATCACTAATGATGAGGCTGTTAATTCCAAGAAATTATTATAATTAATAAAATAAATTTGATGTACTCACCGCAAATGACAACATGGATGAGGTGCCTAGATGGTTAAGGTCCCTACCTCTACTAACTTTGGTCTCACAACTGGAGCAGATGCCTTCATAAACATAGTCAGTATTTGGGTAAAAATAATCCCACTCCCAAGAGGGGGCTTATTCAGTTTTATGGCCATGCATTACAGTGGCTTTCTTTTTATCACAGGCAAGAACTGCTGCCACAGGGTGGCTGACTTACACAAACAAGATCAACAGTCTCATCTTCAGTAGCAGATAGTACAGAAATATCTCCTTCATCCTGTTCCACTTCCACAGCAGCTTCCTCAATTTCTATCATGTCATCATTATTACCATCTTTACTTATTGCCACATTTGCAGATGGTGCAAAAATGGTGGAGGGAGATGAAGGAGGCCTCTTTATGAGTACAGTATCAGCAATGTCAGTCTCACACATAGCTAGCATGGACACCCCAAGACACTCCTCAGGGATTTGTGAACACACAGTTTGTTCTTCAACCTCAGTGTTTTTTGGGACACTGATTTGTTGGTTTTGAATGTAACACCTCCACACATTTTTTTTTCACAGTGTGAAAGATTTTGATTTCAGGTAGTGATGAGCGGGTTCGGTTCCTCGGAATCCGAACTTCACCCATTTTACACGGTTCAGAGGTGGACTCGAATCTTCCCGCCTTGCTCGGTTAACCCGAGCGCGCCCGAACGTCATCATCCCGCTGTCGGATTCTCGCGAGATTTGTATTCTATATAAGGAGCTGAGCGTCGCCGCCATTTTCACTCGTGCATTGGAGATGATAGGGAGAGGACGTGTGCAGCGTTCTCTCAGTTGTGTTTAGTGTGCTGTAAATATCTGTGCTCAGTGTGCTGCAAATATCTGTGCTCAGTGTGCTTGCAAATATCTGTGCTCAGTGTGCTGAAAATATCTACGTTCTCTGCCTGAAAAATGCTCCATATCTGTGCTGCATTGTAGTATATAGTAGGAGGACAGTGCAGAATTTTGCTGACCAGTGACCACCAGTATTATATCAGTACGGTACAGTAGTCCACTGCTCTACCTACCTCTGTGTCGTCAAGTATACTATCCATCCATGCCTGTGGTGCATTTAAGTTTTGCGCAGTATATATAGTAGGAGGACAGTGCATAATTTTGCTGACCACCAGTATATAATATATAGCAGTATGGTACAGTAGTCCACTGCTCTACCTACCTCTGTGTTGTCAAGTATACTATCCATCCATACCTGTGGTGCATTTAAGTTTTGCGCAGTAGTAGGAGGACAGTGCATAATTTTGCTGACCACCAGTATATAATATATAGCAGTACGGTACAGTAGTCCACTGCTCTACCTACCTCTGTGTCATCAAGTATACTATCCATCCATACCTGTGGTGCATTTAAGTTTTGCGCAGTAGTAGGAGGACAGTGCATAATTTTGCTGACCACCAGTATATAATATATAGCAGTACGGTACAGTACTGCTCTACCTACCTCTGTGTCGTCAAGTATACTATCCATCCATACCTGTGGTGCATTTTAGTTGTTGTGCGCAGTATATATAGTAGGAGGACAGTGCATAATTTTGTTGACCACCAGTATATAATATATAGCAGTACGGTACAATAGTCCACTGCTCTACCTACCTCGGTGTCGTCAAGTATACTATCCATCCATACCTGTGGTGCATTTAAGTTTTGCACAGTAGTAGGAGGACAGTGCATAATTTTGCTGACCACCAGTATATAATATATAGCAGTACGGTACAGTAGTCCACTGCTCTACCTACTTCTGTGTCGTCAAGTATACTATCCATCCATACCTGTGGTGCATTTAAGTTTTGCACAGTATATATAGTAGGAGGACAGTGCAGAATTTTGCTGACCACCAGTATATAATATACAGCAGTACGGTACAGTAGTCCACTGCTCTACCTACCTCTGTGTCATCAAATATACTATCCATCCATACCTGTGGTGCATTTTAGTTGTTGTGCACAGTATATATAGTAAGAGGACAGTGCATAATTTTGCTGACCACCAGTATATTATATATAGCAGTACGGTACAGTAGTCCACTGCTCTACCTACCTCTGTGTCGTCAAGTATACTATCCATCCATACCTGTGGTGCATTTAAGTTTTGCGCAGTATATATAGTAGGAGGACAGTGCAGGATTTTGCAAAAATGTGGAGGGTAAACTGGGGAAAGATCCACTTCCACCTCGTGCTGAAGCTGCTGCCACTAGTCATGGCCGAGACATTGAAATACCATCAACGTCATCTGCCAAGGCTGTTGCCCAATGTCATAGTAGAGAGTATGTAAAATCCAAAAAACAAAAGTTCAGTAAAATGACCCAAAAATCAAAATTAAAAGCGTCTGATTAGAAGCGTAAACTTGCCAATATGCCATTTAAGACACGGAGTGGCAAAGAACGGCTGAGGCCCTGGCCTATGTTCATGGCTAGTTGTTCAGATTCACATGAGGATGGAAGCACTCATCCTCTCGTTAGAAAACTGCAGTGCCACCCCTAGATGGGCCAGGTGTTTGTGTCGGCCACTTGGGTCGCTTAGCTTAGCCACGCAGCTACCTCATTGCACCTCTTTTTTTCTTTGCATCATGTGCTGTTTGGGGACTATTTTTAAAATCTGCCATCCTGTCTGACACTGCAGTGCCACTCCTAGATGGGCCAGGTGTTTGTGTCGGCCACTTGGGTCGCTTAGCTTAGCCACACAGCTACCTCATTGCACCTCTTTTTTTCTTTGCATCATGTGCTGTTTGGGGACTATTTTTTAAATCTGCCATCCTGTCTGACACTGAAGTGACACTCCTAGATGGGCCAGGTGTTTGTGTCAGCCACTTGGGTCGCTTAGCTTAGTCACACAGCGACCTTGGTGCACCTCTTTTTTTCTTTGCATCATGTGCTGTTTAGGGGCTATTTTTTGAAGTGCCATCCTGTCTGACACTGCAGTGCCACTCCTAGATGGGCCAGGTGTTTGTGTCGGCCACCTGAGTCGCTTAGCTTAGTCATTCAGCGACCTCGGTGCAAATTTTAGGACTAAAAATAATATTGTGAGGTGTTCAGAATAGACTGGAAATGAGTGAAAATTATGGTTATTGAGGTTAATAATACTATGGGATCAAAATGACCCCCAAATTCTATGATTTAAGCTGTTTTTGAGGGTGTTTTTTAAAAAAAAACACCCGAATCCAAAACACACCCGAATCCGACGAAAAATTTTCAGGGAGGTTTTGCCAAAATGCGTCCAAATCCAAAACACGGCCGCGGAACCGAATCCAAAACCAAAACACAAAACCCAAAAAATGTCCGGTGCACATCACTAATTTCAGGTGCCTTTTCCTAACCTTTCTGCCCCCTGGACCACATTTACTAGATATTGTATCATGACTGGCAGTAGCCATGGCACTAGTACTTGGTTGCTGCTCCTGCTCTTCTATCGATTGATTGTGATCCATGGGGGTAATTCCGAGTTGATCGCAGCATCAAATTTGTTAGCAGTTGGGTAAAACCATGTGCACTGCAGGGGTTGCAGATGTAAGATGTGCAGAGAGAGTTAGATTTGGGTAGGTTATATGGTTTCTGTGCAGGGTAAATACTGGCCTACTTTATTTTTACACTTCAATTTAGATTTCAGTTTGAACACACCCCACCCAAATCTAACTCTCTCTGCAAATGTTATATCTGCCTCCCCTGCAGTGCAAATGGTTTTGCCCAACTGCTAACAAATTTGATGTTGCGATCAACTTGGAATTACCCCCCATATCAACTTACTGTATATACTTCTTTTTATGGGAACACAGCACCTACAGCACATACAAGTTGTACAAGAAAAAATATTTATTTTTATTTTTATATTATATGTATCATTATTTTTTATATATATATCACTATTTTTATTATTTTATTCATTCACTAGCACACACAGCGCTCGGTCAAAAAAATTCCCAAAATTTCCATTTATTTCTTATTTGAACTTTTTTGCAAACGACAACTCACACTGCAGATTGACAGTGCTGATGTTATGTGAACGCAGTAGGGTATGGCCTGCATGGTCACAGTAATTATATTTATGTGAACAAACACTGTGGGGTACAGCACACAAGTAGTACATAAAAATTAACTTTTTTTAACTTGTTTCACAAATGACAAGTCACACTGTGCAGTGACAGTGCTTATATGTATGATTGCAGTGGCATGGCCCTGAAAACACACAAGTTTATTTTTTTTATATATATTTATTTTCACACTGCTGAAAATCACTGTGCTTATTATAGTAATGGTGTGCAACAATAAAGGGTTATTGCTGCACTGTGGGCAGTGACAAAAAAGAACACCAGTGTGCACCAAGGATTAATGCTGCCCCTGTATTAGAAGCTCTGGGCAGCACTACAGGCAGTGACAAAAAAAAAGAACACAAGTGTTCCCCAAGCACTAATGTTGCCCCTGTATTAGGAGCTCTGAGCTGCATTTCGAGAAGTTACAGCAGTCAGTCCAAGGCTCACTAGGATCGTGTAGAGTGTAAGAAAGGGCACAGATGAGGAGAAGTACCTTCACTATGAGCGTTGCAGCAATCACCATATCGGGAGCAGAAGAAATTGCAAAAATCCATAGCGGTATCGACTGTGAGGAAATGTCAATACCTGAAGAAGCTGTGTTATTACTTTGACTGTGATTCTTTACATGTTATTTAACAGTGGTGTTTATACCACCTACCACGGTACACCTTGTATTTAAAGTGTGGTTATAGATTGGGGGAGGGATTCTGTTTGAACATAATTATACTACACTACTGGGTGCTATTCTCACCATTTCTACAAATTCAGTACAGGCCATATAGGACAATGGCCTCTTTGGAGATAAGCAGCCACCCAACAACGGGGAAGTGTGAAGTACCTTTATAAGGATAAACCCCTAAGGATAAGGAGCAAGAGGTGTTCTACCATTTACACCAAATCAAACAAGTGAGTGTAGCACCTATGTACACTGCTCAAAAAAATAAAGGGAACACTTAACACAATGTAACTCCAAGTCAATCACACTTCTGTGAAATCAAACTGTCCACTTAGGAAGCAACACTGATTGACAATCAATTTCACATGCTGTTGTGCAAATGGAACAGACAACAGGTGGAAATTATAGGCAATTAGCAAGACACCCCCAATAAAGGAGTTGTTCTGCAGGTGGTGACCACAGACCACTTCTCAGCTCCTATGCTTTCTGGCTGATGTTTTGGTCACTTTTGAAAGCTGGCGGCGCTTTCACTCTAGTGGTAGCATGAGACGGAGTCTACAACCCACACAAGTGGCTCAGGTAGTTCAGCTCATCCAGGATGGCACATCAATGCGAGGTGTGGCAAGAAGGTTTGCTGTGTCTGTCAGCGTAGTGTCCAGAGCATGGAGGCGCTACCAGGAGACAGGCCAGTACATCAGGAGACGTGGAGGAGGCCGTAGGAGGGCAATAACCCAGCAGCAGGACCGCTACCTCCGCCTTTGTGCAAGGAGCAACAGGAGGAGCACTGCCAGAGCCCTGCAAAATGACCTCCAGCAAGCCACAAATGTGCATGTGTCTACTCAACCGATCAGAAACAGACTCCGTGAGGGTGGTATGAGGGCCCGACGCCCACAGGTGGGGATTGTGCTTACAGCCCAACACCGTGCAGGACGTTTGGCATTTGCCAGAGAACATCAAGATTGGCAAATTCGCCACTGGCGCCCTGTGCTCTTCACAGATGAAAGCAGGTTCTCACTGAGCACATGTGCAGACGTGACAGAGTCTGGAGAAGCCAAGGAGAACGTTCTGCTGCCTGCAACATCCTCCAGCATGACCGGTTTGGCAGTGGGTCAGTAATGGTGTGGGGTGGCATTTCTTTGGGGGGCTGCACAGCCCTCCATGTGCTCACCAGAGGTAGCCTGACTGCCATTAGGTACCGAGATGAGATCCTCAGACCCCTTGTGAGACCATATGCTGGTGCAGTTGGCCCTGGGTTCCTCCTAATGCAAGACAATGCTAGACCTCATGTGGCTGGAGTGTGTCAGCAGTTCCTGCAAGACGAAGGCATTGATGCTATGGACTGGCCCGCCCATTCCCCAGACCTGAATCCAATTGAGCACATCTGGGACATCATGTCTTGCTCCATCCACCAACGCCATGTTGCACCACAGACTGTCAATGAGTTGGCGGATGCTTTAGTCCAGGTCTGGGAGGAGATCCCTCAGGAGACAATCCGCCACCTCATCAGGAGCATGCCCAGGCGTTGTAGGGAGGTCATACAGGCACGTGGAGGCCACACACACTACTGAGCCTCATTTTGACTTGTTTTAAGGACATTACATCAAAGTTGGATCAGCCTGTAGTGTGTTTTTCCACTTTAATTTTGAGTGTGACTCCAAATCCAGACCTCCATGGGTTAATAAATTTGATTTCCATTGATCATTTTTGTGTGATTTTGATGTCAGCACATTCAACTATGTAATAAACAAAGTATTTAATAAGAATATTTCATTCATTCAGATCTAGGATGTGTTATTTTAGTGTTCCCTTTATTTTTTTGAGCAGTATATATATATATATATATATATATAGTAACACTGTAAGGGTGCAAGGTGCCGTTTCCTGGGGTATATGGCAGCACGCAGCAGCTGAGGAACAACACAAGCCCAGTTTCTGGTACAACTGGCCCCAACCAGTTTTAATGTACAGAAAAAAAACAAACACCAAAAGAAAATACCTTGCCTGTCCGGCACTAACTAAACACAAGATGTTCCTAACTATCACTAAACAAAAAAACACAGAGTTCTCCAGCAAACACTGTATAGCTCACTTGTATCAGGAAGCGTGTTTCTCTCACAGAGATCCTGCAGTCTTCCCAGGCAGTCTGCCCACCCTAATCAGGCCAGCAGCTCTATAACACTCTTACACAGCTGAAAGCCTGATTAGCCTTCTGTGAGGCCAAAGACCCGAACTGGGCCCAATGTCTGGAACTTGCCCCATCTCTCTTTCAGGGCCCTTACCCAGCTTTTCCAACAAACTGAAAAGGTTCTAACAAAACAAAACATATTCCTAGAAGTTTTAATTTTTCTAATACATGTAAGACAAGAACCTGGGACAAACATACCTGCCCTCAAACACTATCCCAGTGTTCTTGTCACATATCCCCCTCCCCTGTTTCGACCTAGGGGCCGGAACACTTGTAGCCCCCAAACAGAAGATGCGGGACAATGCATCTGCGTTGGCCAATTGTGTACCCGGTCTATGTTCGACAGTAAACTTAAAATCCTGCAACGCTAGAAACCATCTAGTTACACGAGCATTTTTGCCTCTATTTACATCCATCCATTTTAAAGGGGCATGATCCATCACTAGTCTGATTTGTCTACCCAAGAGGTAATATCTCAAGGTATCTAGTGCCCACTTAATGGCCAAATGGCATACCTTGTTTCATGCTCATTGAGTTTCCTGCTCAAATAAATGATAGGGTGTTCGTCCCTATCTCTGGTTTGGGACAGCACAGCGCCTATCCCTACCTCTGAGGCATCTGTCTGTACCACAAATTCTTTTGAAAAATCTGGTGTTATCAATACCGGTTGTGAACACAAAGCCACTTTTAACGCTTGGAATGCTTTTCTGCATCAGGGTTCCATTTCACCATATTTGACTGCTTCCCTTTGGTAAGGTCTGACAACGGCACCGCTGTGGTCGCAAAACTGGTAATAAACTGTCTATAGTACCCAGTTATTCCCAAAAAAGCCCTTACCTGTTTTTTATTCACTGGACGAGGCCAGTTTTGAATAGCATCAATTTTATTCAATTGTGGACTAATTAGACCTCTGCCTATGGTGAAGCCCAAGTATTTGACCTCCTCCATTGCGAGGCAGCACTTCTTTGAGTTAGCAGTTAACCCTGCCTCTCTGATTGAGTCCAGTACTGCTTGTACTTTAACCAAATGGGACCCCCAGTCTGTACTGTAAATTAACACATCATCCAAATAGGCAGCTGCATATTTTCTATGGGGCCTCAAAATTTTATCCATCGCCCGTTGAAAGGTTGCTGGAGCCCCATGCAACCCAAAGGGTAACATCTTATACTGGTACAGCCCCTCCAGAACCGAAAAGGCTGTTTTTTCTTTTGCGCTATCAGATAAAGGCATGCTTGCCTACCTGACCCTCTCCATGAGGGAGAAAATGCTCTGTTCCTGGACTTTCCTGGTAATGTATGATTGCCATCACCTGTGGTGAGTCAGTTAATTGACAAGAAAGGTGTTTCACCACAGGTGATGGCAATCATACATTACCAGGAATGTCCAGGAACAGAGCATTTTCTCCCTCATGGAGAGGGTCAGGTAGGCAAGTATGGATAAAGGTATTTGCCAGTAGCCTTTGGTCAGGTCCAATGTGATGAGAAACCTGACTGTTCCCAGCTTTTCTATAAGCTCATTCACACGGGGCATGGGGTACGCGTCAAACTTGGACACCTCATTTAACTTACGAAAGTCATTACAGAAGCGTATGCTACCGTCAGGCTTCGGGATGAGAACTATGGGACTGGACCACTCACTGTTAGATTCCTCTGTGACTCCAAGTTCTAACATGGTTTTAACTTCTTTAGTAACAGCTTCTCGCTGAGCTTCAGGAATCCCATTATGGCTTTAAATGAACCCTGACCCCTGGTTCTGTGACAATGTCATGTTTTAGTATGGTCGTTCGGCCAGGCAGCTCTGAAAATATCTCCCTATTTCGGATGAGAAATTCTTTAACCTGATTGTTCTGATCAGCTGATAATGTCTCTGACACCTTTTACTGCGGGAAGCAACCGAGGTGAAGACACCGAAGAGCAAGGCTCTGCTGACAGAGACAACCTATCTTTCCAGGGTTTGATTAAGTTAACATGGTAGATTTGTTCGGGTTTTCTCTTTCCCGGCTGGTATACTTTGTAATTAACCTCATTCACTTTTTCCCTAATCTCAAATGGACCCTGCCATTTAGCTAGGAATTTGCTTTCCTCAGTGGGTACCAAAACAAGAACTCTATCTCCAGGAGCAAATTCCCGTATCTTGGCACTCCGGTTATATACCCTCTGTTGAGCACTGGGCCTGTTCCATGTGCTCTCTGACAATAGGTACCACGGCTGCAATCCTATCCTGCATTTGTGATACATGTTCAATAACGCTTCTATAAGGAGTGGGCTATCCTTCCCATGTCTCTTTGGCAATGTCCAACAGCCCTCTGGGGTGTCTACCATACAACAAATCAAATCGAGAAAACCCCGTAGAGGACTGAGGAACTTCTCTGATGGCCAATAAAAAGTAGGGCAACAAACAATCCCAGTTTTTTCCATCTCTCTCAACAACCTTTTTTAACATACTTTTTAATGTTTTATTAAACCTTTCCACCAACCCGTCTGTTTGGGGATGGTAGATGGACATCCTGAGGTGAGTGACCTTAAATAATTTGCACAATTCCTTCATGATCCTTGACATAAATGGAGTACCTTGGTCAGTCAAAATTTCTTTTGGTATTCCCACTCTGCTAAAAACCTGCACCAGCTCCCTAGCTATTGCCTTGGTTGTGATAGTGCGTAAAGGGACAGCCTCAGGATATCGAGTGGCATAGTCCATAATTACAAGGATATACTGATGGCCCCGAGCAGACTTTAACAAGGGCCCCACGAGATCCATGGCTATTCTGTCAAATGGGACCTCTATAATAGGCATGGGAACTAGTGTGCTCCTGAAATGGGGTCTATGGGCATGATACTGGCATTCAGGACAGGAAGAACAATATTCAGACACTTCTTTATAAATCCCTGGCCAAAAGAACCTTTGTAAAACTCTTTCAGTGGTTTTTTCTGCCCCTAAATGTCCTGCAGTAACGTGACTATAAGCTAAATCTAGTACCGTTCTCCGATAAGGCTGGGGAACTACCAGCTGTTCCACCACATCCTCACTCCTTTTGACAATGTGGTACAAGAGCTCATTACAGACGGCCATGTGGGGATACGTAACCCTGTCACCTGGTACCACAGGTTCCCCATTAACAACCTTAACATTCTCCCTAGCCTTTATTAAGGTAGGATCCTTTAACTGTTCAGACGCAAACAGATCCTTCTTTACCTCCAGGTCAGGCACGCTTTCAGTTCTAACTACTATGTCTCTGTTCCCAGCAAGAGGGTCCTCACTGGACTCCCCATCTGTCACTTCCCCAGCCAAACTAGCAAAAGGCAAAGGGTCAGAAAGTTCCGAAGACACACGTACATCCATAAAATCACCGGTATTATCAAATGGCTCTTTACTTCTCACATCTGTTGATAACCGTGATTCCCACAGTTTCCAAAAATGAGGAAAATCCCTCTCTATTATTGCCTCATGCAACAAGGTGGGGACCAGTCCTACTTTAACAATTGCTGACCCACAACAAGTTTCTATATTCACTTCAGCAGTGACATAATGTTGGGTATCCCCATGTATGCAAGTTACCCCAATAGGTATTTGCTGAACCTTTAAGGGGTTCACTAACCCAGCTTTCACGAGGGTAAGTAAACTTCCTGAATCAAGCAAGGCCTCTACCCGGTTACCCTCTAAGAACACATCACACATTTGTTTTTCCAGCTCAGGTGAAGGTACCACAGTACAGGCTAACCTAGCAAAGAAAGACATTCTGCGACATTCAAAGGCAGCATCACATTGCATGGGTTCTTGCGTGACTGGGCAATTGGCAATAACATGACCTGGCATACCACACCTAAAACATTTAGCCACACGATTATCAACCCGTTTGGGCAGCATAGACCGTTCTAGCCCCATTGGCCTGTTTCCAGGGCCAGTGTTTACAGTCTCTCCAGCCTTGCGTTCTCTTATCCGCCCAGCAACATTTTCCCAAGGAACAGTCTTACCAGTCTTTACTGAAGGGCGCTGTCGAGGATCTATGGGTTGCTGGGTGGTCATCAGTAGTTCCTCTGCTGCCAAATACCTCTCTACCATGTCCACTAATTGGTCAGCAGTACCCGGGTTTCCATGGCTCACTCACTTGCGCAGGACCATGGGCAAAGATCTCAAGTAGCGGTCCATGACGACTTTCAACCATCTGGGGACCAGTTAATGTCTCTGGCTGTAACCATTTTTTTGTTAGCTGAATAAGGTCGTGCATCTGGGAGCGAGGAGGCTTCTCCATGGCGTACACCCACCGGTGCACCCGTTGTGCTCGTACTGACAGCGTGACTCCCAGGCGGGTCAGGATCTCAGTCTTTAGTTTATCATAATCCCGAGCCTCAGCAGGGCTTAAATCAAAGTACGCTTTTTGGGGCTCACCTGACAGGAAAGGTGCCAGCAGACTGGCCCACTGTGCTTTCGGCCAGTTCTCACGCTCGGCAGTCCTTTCAAACGTGGTCAGGTAGGCCTCCACATCATCAGCCTCTGTCATTTTCTGCAGGAAGTGACTGGCCCGTATAGAACTAGAGCTGGTCGCAGCACTGACGGCCACATCTCCAATCCAGGCTGCAAGGCTCTGCACCACTTCTGTTTAGGCCTCTCTATCCTGACGCTGTTGCCTGTAAAGTTCGTCAACAGCTGCCTGCTGTTGTCTCCTATTTTCCTCCATTGCCACCTGCTGCTGTCTGTTGGCCTCCTGCTGTAGTCTCAAATTTTCCACCATTGCCACCTGCTGCTGTCTGTTGGCCTCCTGCTGAGCCGCTGTAGCTTGCAGCAAGGCTTTAAGCAGTTCCTCCATGTCGACAGATTTTTCAGGCGGCTTTGTAGCTGCTTTCACCCAGGACATATATCAAACCCTCAGGGGTGAGTCTCAGCAACTTCACACTGGGCTGTATCTGCATAAACCACCGTTTTCTGCAGGCCTCATAAAGCTGCTGCTTTCACTTATGCACAGAACGGACTGCTCGCATTCTCCACCAAGTTGTAACACTGTAAGGGTGCAAGGTGCCGTTTCCTGGGGTATATGGCAGCACGCAGCAGCTGAGGAACAACACAAGTCCAGTTTCTGGTACAACTGGCCCCAGCCAGTTTTATTGTACAGAAAATAAAACAAACACCAAAAGAAAATACCTTGCCTGTCCGGCACTAACTAAACACAAGATGTTCCTAACTATCACTAAACAAAAAAACACAGAGTTCTCCAGCAAACACTGTATAGCTCACTTGTATCAGGAAGCGTGTTTCTCTCACAGAGATCCTGCAGTCTTCCCAGGCAGTCTGCCCACCCTAATCAGGCCAGCAGCTCTATAACACTCTTACACAGCTGAAAGCCTGATTAGCCTTCTGTGAGGCCAAAGACCCGAACTGGGCCCAATGTCTGGAACTTGCCCCATCTCTCTTTCAGGGCCCTTACCCAGCTTTTCCAACAAACTGAAAAGGTTCTAACAAAACAAAACATATTCCTAGAAGTTTTCATTTTTCTAATACATGTAAGACAAGAACCTGGGACAAACATACCTGCCCTCAAACACTATCCCAGTGTTCTTGTCACAATATATATATATATATATATGTATTATACACACACATTTATAGAACTCTGCAAGAGAATTAATTTGGACACAAATCCTCTTTTCCTCTTTATACCACATTCATGCACTTAACTTGAGAAGATCGTTGGTATTTATTTACAATACTTTTTATTGAATAACACATTTCAATATACTGCTATACCCAGGATTCAAACCTATAACCTGTTGCATTCCAGTCAAACACCCTATTCATTGCGCTATTTCACAAAGTACAAGGTAAGCTTTAAATAGCTAGCTCATGAATAGAGTGTCTGACTGCAATGCCACAGGCAATGGGTTTGAATCCTGGGTATTTCAGCATTGTGAAATGCAATTAAGAACAGTGTGACTGAATAACAAAGAGCTCTAAAGTTAAGTTCATGAATGTTGTATAGGTATTAGCAACAGAAGGGGTGGGGGTAGGAGATAGGGGCAATCAGGAGATGCTGGGCTTCAAAAAGGGGGTAAGCTGCAAGTGAAAGTAATCAAAAAAGATACTTGGCAAGTGCCGGCAACAGTGCCCGCTGGCCTGCAGCACTATGTGCGGTGGTACACTCTGCAAACACCTAGTTATGTGCCTGGATGCAGTACTTTAAACTAGAGATGTGCACTGGACACTTTTCTGGTTTTGTGTTTTGGTTTTGGATCCTGGGGGCCCTGGTCACTGATAACTGGCACTCTTTGCCCATGTAGAGCCCCGATCAAACAGCCTTTTTATCGAGCAGCTGCCCAAAATCTCCCCAATCACAAAAAAACAGCATTCCGTACCTGTGTAGTACAGTGCAAAATACTTTGGGAAATACAATTAAATATTGACCAGGTTACAGTGCTGGTCAGATACAGTGCGGGTCAGACACAGTGCGGGTTACAGTGCAGGTTGGATACAATGCAGGTTACAGTGTGAGTCAGATACAGTGTAGGTGGAGTCATTGCGGGTTGTATATAGTGCAGATCGCATAAAGTGCGGGTCGGATACAGTGTGGGTTGAATAGTCTGGATCATATACAGTACAGGTTACAGTGTGGGTTGGATACAGTGCGGGTCGGATACAGTGCAGGTCGGAGTGCAGGTTGATATAGTGTATGTTGGCTACAGTGAAAGGTTGGATACAGTGCAAGATACAGTGCAGGTCGGAGTGCGGGTTGGATATAGTGCGCGTTGGTTACAGTGCAAGGTCGGATACACTTTGGGTCAGATACAGTGCAGTTCAGAGTGCGGGTTGGATACAGTGTAGGCTAATGTGCAGGTTGGATGCAGTGTGTGTCGCATACAGTGAGGGTTGGCTACAGTGCAGAGTCAGATACAGTTTGCGTAGGATACAATGCGAGAGACAGTGCAGGTCAGATATAGTACAGGTCACATACACTGTAGTTGTATATATTGTGAGTCAGATACAGCGTGGGCCCGGATAAAGTGCAGGTTACAAATACAGTGTGGGTTGGATACAGTGCAGTTCAGACACAGTGTTGGTTGAATATAACGCAGGTCAAATACAGTGTGGGTTGGATACAGTGTGGGTCAGATACAGCACAGGTTACAGTGCAGGTCAGATACAGAGCAGGTTAGCTACAGCAATAGTGCACTTACTCTGACAGAGGCTCCTCAGTGCGGTTGTCAGCTGTGTCTTCAGTTTGGTGGTGCCAGCAGTGTCGGCAGTGCAGGGGTGCCAGCAGTGTCCTTAGAGTGGTAGTGACTGCAATGCAGAGGTGTCAGTGGTGTTCTCAGTGCAGTAGTGTTGGCAGTGCAGGGGTGCCAGTGGTGTCCTCAGTGCGGTGGTGCCAGCGGTTTCCTCAGTGTGGTGGTGCTGGCAGTATCGGCAGCGCAGGGGTGCCAGTGGTGTCCTCAGTGCAGTGGTGCCAGCAGTGTCGGCAGTGCAGGGGTGCCAGCGGTGTCCTCAGTGTGGTGGTGCTGGCAGTGTCAGCAATGCAGGGGTGTCAGCGGTGTCCTCATTGTGGTGGTGCCGGCATTGTCGGCAGTGCAGGGGTGCCAGTGTCGTACTCAGTGCAGTGGTGCTGACAGTGTCGGCAGTGCAAGAGTGCTAGCGGTGTGCTCAGTGCAGTGGTATTGGCAGTGTCGGCAGTGCAGGGGTGCCAGCGGTGTCCTCAGTGTGGGAGTGCTGGAGGTGTCCTCAGTGCAGGAGTGCTGGCAGTATACAGAGTGTAGGGGTGTCAGCAGTGTGGGAGGCAGTGTCAGCAATACGGGCTGGGCCACGGCGCACACGCTGGGGGCATCCATCTTGCCCCATTTTACCAATGGGGACATGCTGATTGGCTGAGAGCCGTGACAGATGGCTCTCTCAGCAAATTAGCAGCCAGCGCAGTGAATACAATGGGACTTACACCCGAGGCAAAACCTCAGGATCCGACAGTGGGATCCTGAGTTTTTGCCTCGACTGGAGATCCGGGGGAAAGGCAGGGAGATCCGAGGTGTATCTCGAATCACCCCCCATCCCCTAGGTGCGGGGGGATTCGGTTTTCTGAGAACCGAACCTGCTCATCCCTTCTTTAAACACACCAGGACATGAACCTTATATTGGGGGTCATTCCGAGTTGTTCGCTAGCTGCTTTCGTTCGCAGCGCAGCAATCAGGCAAAAAAAGTCAATTCTGCGCATGCGGCGCAATGCGCACGCGCATTATACTCTTACAACGAACGATGTAGTTTCACACAAGGTCTAGCAAAGCATTTCAGTCGCACTGCTGGCTGCAGAGTGATTGACAGGAAGTGGGTGTTTATGGGTGTCAACTGACCGTTTTCAGGGAGTGAGTGAAAAAATGCAGGCGTGCCAGATAAAAACGCAGGTGTGGCTGGAGAAACATAGGCATGGCTGACCGAACGCAGGGCGTGTTTGTGACGTCAAAACAGGAACTAAATAGTCTGAAGTGATCGCAAGCTAGTAGTAGGTCTGGAGCTACTCTGAAGCTGCACAAAATTATTTTGTAGCCGTTCTGCGATCCTTTAGTTCGCACTTCTGCTAAGCTAAGATACACTCCCAGAGGGCGGTGGCTTAGCGTTTGCACGGCTGCTAAAAGCAGCTAGCGAACGAACAACTCGGAATGAGGGCCATTGTCATCAGAAGGTAAACTTGAATTGCAAGGACATGTAGATGCAGAATAGGCAGGTAATTACAAACATTGCAAGTCAAGAAGTGGCTAGGGCTACTTGTTCAAACTTGGGAACAGTTCAACCTCATGGTCAATTAAAAAGCAAATGTATGTAACTTTATTATCAATAAAAGATGAATACAATCATTTCAATAGCCGATGCCAGTCAAGAAGTTGTTTGATTACGTCAGTTACTACAGGATTTTGCAGAGCTAGTAGCTCAACCGACAGTATTTTATGAGTACAATCAAGGATGTATAAAGCTTGCAAACAGTGAAAAGATAAATACTAGAACCAAACATGTCGATATGAAGCATCATTACCCTAATGTTTTAGTGGAGCCAGATGTATTCTGCTTACATATTGATAGAATGAGAATATGTTGTCAGATGTTTTGATAAAGTCAATCCCAAGGCCAATGTTATAGGACATTAGATCCATGGGGGTCATTCCGAGTTGATCGTAGCTGTGCTAAATTTAGCACAGCTGCGATCATGTTCCCTGACATGTGGGGGGACGCCCAGCACAGGGCTAGTCTGCCCCGCATGTCAGTCCACATTACCCCCCCCCCCCCGCACAAATACAAATGCATCGCACAGCGGCGATGCCTTTGTATCTGAGGAGTAACTCCCGGCCAGCGCAGCTCCTGCGGATGGCCGGGAGTTAATTGTCTCTGCCGCTGGCCGCAGTGGCTGCGTGAGACGTCACGCAGCTGCCGCGTCCCACACCCCCAACAGTCTAGCCACACTGCGTTGGCCGGACCGCTCCGCCTAAATGGCGGCTTAACACCGCCGTTCAGCCCCCTCCCGCACAGCGACTGCCTCTGTCTCAGAGGCGATCGCTAGGCAATGAAAGCTGCCATGCGCTGGCGCACTGAGGCGCATGCGCAGTTCCGACCCGACCACTGTGCTGCAAAAAACTGCAGTGTGCGATAGAGTCGGAATGACCCCCCATGATGGAACTGGTTTGACAAGCAGTTGTTGAGTGGGGGTGTTAGACAAGCAGATGTCATCAGAGTTCAGCTGCTGATAAAGTAGGTTAAAAACCGAATGTACAGTAGCTAGAGGGTTTGTTTATCCAGACTCTGTTATAGAAGATGTTCCTTTTTTCCTTTCCTCCATGTTAAACATGTCAATTTTGCAACATGTGTTTGTTCCTCTTTGTACAGAAATAAAGAGCTCCTGTTTGATTATATTTTCGGTTGTTCCTATATAGCGTACACAGGTTCGCCATAGGTTCTATTTCCACTCTATAGGTGTTGTGGACACCCACGAGTGGGAATAGTCCCTGCTAATTGCATGCCGACTGTTGGGATTGTAAGGGGCAGGGCCGGATTAAGCCTTGGAGGTGCCGGGGCACTTAAGACAGGGAAGCCCGATGGAAGGTGGGAGATGTATATTATTATTGTGCATACTTACCAACATGTCCCATTCCAGGAGGGACAAAAAGCTGTCTACCTGGCCTTCCCACTTAATATATGATTGGAGTCATCTATTTAATTGATAAGAAAGGTACTTTAACACAGGTGATTGCAATAATAAATTAAGAAGGAAGTCTAGGTAGAGAGCATTTTGTCCCTCCTGGAATGGGTCATGGTGGGAGGTATGGATAGTGTATTTTAAATTTAAACCAAAGGTATATATTAGGTTTAACTAATACTGGGTACTGTTTATAGCTCCACCTAATTGAAATACAACTATTTTATAAACCTATCTTGTAGTGGATCAAAGATAACGTAACCTTAAAATTAGAGATGAGTAGTTTCGGTTCTCTGCTGCATTTTGTTATATAACTCCAGAAAAATAACTGAGAACAAAAATTTGGAGGATAAAATAGGGAAAGATCAAGAACCACTTCCTCCTACTACTGCTGCTGCTGCTGCCGCGAGTCGATCGTCATCCCAGAGGGGAAGTCAGAAGACCACTTGTACTACTTCAACTAAGCAAATGACTGTTCAACAGTCCTTTGTGAGGAAGATGAAATATGACAGCAGTCATCCTGTTACAAAGCAGATAACTGAGGCCTTGACAGCTATGTTGGTGTTAGACGTGCGTCTGGTATCCGCCATTAGTGCAGTGGGGTTGCAGTGCCAACCCTAGAAGAGCCAGGTGTTTGTGCCGAACACTTGTGTCGCTTAGCTTAGTCATACAGCTACCTCATTGCACCTCTTTTACTTCTTTGCATGATGTGCTGTTTGGGGACTAGTTTATTTTTAAGTGCCATCCTGTCTGCCACTGCAGTGCCACTCCTAGATGGGCCAGGTGTTTGTGCTGCACACTTGTGTTGCTTAGCTTAGTCATACAGCTACCTTGGTGCAACTGTTAGGCCTAAAAACAATATTATGAGGTGTTCAGTGATCAGAATAGACTGGAAATGAGTGGACATTAATGTTATTGAGGTTAATAATACCGTAGGATCAAAATTACCCCAAATTCTGTGATTTTAGCTATTTTTATGTATTTTTAAAAAATCATCCAGATCGAAAACCAAACCCAAAACCCGAAAGGGTGGTTTTGGCAAAACCAATCCAGATCCAAAACACGAGTGAGGATCCAGATCCAAAACACAGAAAGTGCCCGCCGCACATCTCTACTTAAAATACACATAGAAAAATTCAATAATTTATCTTGTCACATGCAAGAATAGCTGCATCCTCTGTAGTACTTACACACTGGGACAGGACTCAGGAGGACTTTCTGTGTGTGTCTATATCTCTAGACCCAAATGGTTTAGTTGCATAACAGGTTACACAGGACTCAGACACCCAGGTGGGTAGGAGGAGAAGCTGTGATCCATTTGTCACTTACAGCTCTCTCCACCCTCCTATCCTCTGGTCAGAAAGCCCTTTCGGTAGCTCATGAAACATGATATTCCTGTGTCTCTGCCTGCACTGCATACTGATCTGCTCGCATTCTGGCTGCTGTTTCTACTGCTGCTTTAGAGGGAAAGCTAGTGATGTCAGTGTGCTCTGGCCGGGGGGCCCCCTGACAAAGGTGGGCCCGGAGTACAGTATGCCCTGAATCCCCCCCTTAATCTGGCTATGGTAAGGGGGTGGGATGTAGGGGGAGGTATTGTGAACAGCGGTCTCCTGACTGCTAGTCATATTTACTACATCCCAATTTTAGACTTTAGAGTCGGATGTAGTGGAGTAATTTTTTTCCTTCTGCGCTACTTAGGTAAAAGTAAAGTAGCATGCAGGAGGAGGGGATGGGGGCATTATGGTTAGATATGTGCACTGACCCCCATGTTTTGATTTTGGTTTGAGATCTATATTCATTTTTTGTTTGGGTTTTAGTTCTAATTTTGCAAAACCAACCTCATGTTTTGGTTTTGGATCTGTAAAAAAAATGCTAAAAACAGCTAAATCATGTAATTTGGGCCTGTTTTTGTTCCTACATAATCAACCTCAATAGCATTAATTTCCAGTCATTTCTAGTCAATTTTGTTCACCTCACACCTGATATTATTGTTTTCACTAATATTGAAAAAAGGCTGCAGCTACCTGGCTAGTTACTAAGTGACAGAGCAGTGGGACAAACACACAGCAGTTTACAGCACATCTATGAAACATTGCCACACACAGCAGTGGCAGAAGAAAAAAAAGTGGTGCAAGATGGAATTGTCCTTGGGACCTCCAACTCACCCTTATATTGGATATTTAAAAAGACATGCATAGTTAACAAACCAAGCACTTCAGCAACAGGGACTACTGCTTTTGTAGCTGAAGTGCTTAGTTTGTTTGGTCTCCCACAAAATAATCTACCAATTATCTTAAGGCAGCATTGTTTTGGTAATGATCTCTGCTCTACAGTGGGAAGATGATGTTATTATCATTCTCATCCTTACATCATCTTCAAATAATATTTACTCATCTTCACTGGAATCCACCATTACAGAAGTCTCTGTACTTTGATGTCATTGGTGGGAAAGGTTTCCCTCATAGAATTTATAGTTAATTTTTATGAATATCATCTTTTCAACATTTTGAGGAAGTAGCCTCCTACGCCGATTAATCACAAGGTTTCAGGCTGTGCTGAAAACTCTTTCCAAGTACACATCTGGGGTGGGCAGCTTAAATAAAGTTTGTACAGGGGCCTCCAAATTGCCTTTTTTCCCCTTTAAGTGCTCAAAGTGACATGCTTGTTTGCATGCTGCCATTTAAATAATCCACCACCATTCTTTGGATGTTGACCATATCAGGTGGAGATACGGTAGAGGTGATACTAATTTTGGGCAATCCTTTTAGACATGACTAGATGTCAAAATATTGTGTTGGCTCCTCTGCATCACCACTGGGTCTCTTGGGAAAGCAGAGTTTTTCCTGGCAGCAGCAGGAGAAACTAAAGGAGGAGATGTCATGGACCACTGGAGCTGACAACTTGCTCACAAGGAACTATTTGCATCTTTTAAGATCTGTGAAAGCTGAAAAGAAAGACACAACGTATGACTTAAACCTACTGTATGATCAAGCATGGTCACCAAAATGTAGAGATCCATTTTCAAGATTATTATTATTATCCTTTATTTATATGGTGCCACAAGGGTTCTGCAGTGCCCAATTACAGAGTACATAAACAAATAATCAAAACAGGAAAACAGCATCTTACAGTTGAAGACAATACAGGACAAATACAGGGTAAATAAACATAGCTACATCAGCAGATGACACTAAAATAAGCATCAGGTGGCAGAAGACTGCTGGATTTGGTTCAGTTGAAGATTATTAAATTAAGAAAAAGGATAAGCACATAAGGGAAGAGTGCACTACTCATGAGAGCTTACATTCTAAAGGGTAGAGATAGACAGACAGGGGTGACACAGATGGGGTACATAGAGAGCATGGAACAGAGGGTTAGGATGACATTTGGTTGGGTTTGGGGAAGAAGTGGGTTTTGAGAGCCCGTTTGAAGTTTTGTAGAGAGGTGGAGGGTCTGAGGGGGAGAGATAGGGAATTCCAGAGAAAGGGAGCAGCACGTAAAAAATCTTGGAGCTAGGAGTGGGAGGAAGTAATCAGCACGTAAGAGAATCAGCGTGCATTAGCAGAGTGAAGAGGACGGGTGGGAGATAAGGTCAGAGATGTAAATGGGAGAGGAATGGGCGATGGCTTTGTAAGTGAGTGTGAGAAGCTTGAAATGGATTCTGAAAGGGAAGGGGAGCCAGTGAAGGTCTTGTAAGAGAGGAAAGGTGGACGTAGTGCGTTTAGTGAGGAAAATGAGCCAGGCAGCAGCATTGAGGATAGATTGAAGTGGAGAGAGGTATTTGTCAGGAATGCCAGTCAGGAGGAGATTACAGTAGTCCAGTCTGGAGATGACCAGTGAGTGGATAAGGGTCTTAGTAGCATTCTGGGTTAGAAAGGGTCTGATCCTGGAAATATTTTTTAGATGAAAACGGCAGGTTTGTGAGAGGTGCTGAATGTGTAGTTTGAAGGAGAGGCAGGAGTCAAGGATTACTCCAAGATAGCGCACTTGGGGGCTTGAGGAGATAGTAGTGCCATTGATAGATAATGAGATTATGGGAGGTGAGGTTATGCGGGAGGGAGGGAAGATGATCAGCTCGGTCTTAGACATGTTAAGTTTAAGAAAGCGCTGGGACATCCAAACAGAGATAGCAGAGAGACAGTTGGAGATTCAAGTGAGGAGAGCAGGGAAGAGGTCCAGAGAGGAAAGATAGATTTGAGTGTCATCAGCATAGAGATGATATTGGAAATCAAAAGAACTAATGAGCTTACCTAGTGAGGACGTATAGAGAGAGAAAAGAAAAGGACCAAGGACAGAACCTTGGGGTATACCTACAGTTAGTGGAAGTGAGAAGGAGGTGAAATTATGAGAGAAGACAGAGAATGAATGGTCAGAGAGGTAGTAAGACAGCCAAGAGAGGGCAGTGCCATGCAGACCAATGGAGTCAAGTTTTTGCAGTAGGAAAGGGTGGTCCAGAGTGTCAGGTGGTCCACAGTGTCAAAAGCAGCAGAGAGGTCAAGAAGAATAAGTAGAGAGTAGTGTCCTTTAGATTTGGCAACATGGAGGTCATTGCAGACTTTTGTAAGGGCAGTTTCAGTGGAGTGGAGAAGACGGAAGCCAGACTGGAATGGGTACAGCAGTAAGTGTGAGGAAAGAAAGGAAGTAAGGCAGTTGTAGACAATACGATCAAGGAGTTTGGAGGCAAAAGGGAGACGAGAGATGGGTCAGTGGTTGGAGAGAGTGTTTGGATCAAGGGTAGGTTTTTTAAGAATAGGAGAGATGAGTGCATGCTTGAAGGCAGAGGGGACAGTGCCTGATGAGAGGGAGAGATTGAGAAGGTGGGAAAGATGGGAACAGGCAGAAGGAGAGCGGTAGAAGAGGAGGTGGCAGGGGATAGGGTCAAGTGGTGAGGGGAGAAGAACGAATGAGGGCCATGACTTCCTCACCAGTTGCATGGGAGAAATATGTCAGAGTTGGTGAGAGGGATGGGGAGGGGTGGTAAGGGATGGGAGACGGCTGGTTGCTGATGGTCTGGTGTGATGTGATGTCCTGACGTATGGAGTCAATTTTGGATGTGAAGTAAGTGATAAAGTCAAGAGCAGAGAGTGAGGAGGGGAGACGTAGTGGAGATGGGCAGAGGTGTGCTTTTAGAGTGTCAAAGAAGCGCCTGGGATTGGAAGACTGGGAGGAGATGAGGTTCTTGAAGCAAGATAAGTTTGAAATGGAGGAAGTCTGCCTGATTTCCTACAGTGTCGCTCAGCAGTACGTGAGCATTTTTGCAGATATCTGGTGCATTTGGTGTGCCAGGGTTGAGGTGTTAATTTGCAAGGGTGAATAGTGATTGGTGGAGCAACAGAGACAAGAGCAGAAGTAAGGGATGCATTGTATATGGAAGTGGCTTGTTCAGGGCATGAGAGAGAGAATAGGAGAGAGAAGTGAGTCAAACAGGGAGGAAAGAAATGTGGTGTCAATAGCCTCAATGTTACGCTTAGGAGGTAGAGATGGGGAAGAAGAGAGAGATAGGTTAAAGGAGAGCAGGTGGTGGTTAGAGAGGGGAAATGGAAGGTTTTGGAAAAATAAGAAATATCACAACGGTAAGTGAAGACCAGAACCAGTGAGCTCCCATTCACATGGGAGGGTGAGGAGGTCCACTGGGAGAGACCAAGTGAAGAGGTGAGGTTAAGGAGTTTAGAGGCAGGGGATTGTGTGGGGATGTTGAAATCGCCTAGGATAATGGAGGGAATGTCATCAGAGAGGAAGTGAGGAAGCCAAGAAGCAAAGTTGTTGATGAATTTGGAGGCAATGCCAGGGGGTGGTAAATTACAGCTACTCTAAGATGGACTAGTTGGAAGAGGCATATAGCTTGGACCTTAAATGTAGAGAATGTAAGGGATGGTTCTGGTGGAATGAGTTGGTAGGAGTAACTAAAAGGTAAAAGGCCCCCAATATCACCCCCATGGCGACCCCCAGGGTGGGGTGTGTGTGTGTGTGTGTGTGTGTGTGTGTGTGTGCGTGTGTGTGTGTGTGTGTGAATGCGAGGCCTCCAGCAGAGAGAGCAGCAGGAGAAGTGTCAGAGGGAGTAATCCAGGTTTCAGTAATGGCTAATAGGTGCAGGGAGTTGGAAATGAAAAGGTCAGGAGTGGGGACCATTTTGTTACAAACAGATCTGGCATTCCAGAGGGCACAGTATAGGGGGTATGAGTTTGTGGGAGAGATGTGAATGAGATTACCAGGGTTGCTGTAGTGATGAGGTGAGATTAACTTTGAGGGTAGGGATGATGATAGAGTAGTGATGGTTAGGGTGCCTGAGCTAGGAAGGGAAACTGCAGGAGGTGGGCAGGGAGGAAGTTCAGTATGATGTGGAAGATATCTCCAACCCTTGGAACTTGGCAAAGTGAATAAAGGACTTGATCTACAAGTGTGACATGCTTAATGGAATTGCTTCATTTCATCTCCTCCTTTAATTTCTTGAGCTGTTTTTTCCAAATTTTAATAAGGGAATCACCTGACTCAAGCTGGCAGTGTATGAACTCACTTCATAGGTGACTACTTTGAATAGTTTCAACACCTTGCATAACACAAAAAGTATTTTCCACTGCTCTGGACTAAGGTACATTCCCCCTTCTTTCCCAATGTCATGGTTTGTTGCATAGCTTTGGATGGCTTGTTGCTGTTCCTCCATCCACTGAAGCATATAAAGGGTGGAATTCCACCTTGTTACCACCTCTTGCTTCAGTTGGTGGCAGAGCAAATTGAACTATTCTTGCAGCCACTGCAATCACCTACATACTGTTGCTGAATGCTGAAAATGTCCCAAACTTTTTCGGGCCACAAACAGCATCTCCTGCATGCCACTGTTATTTCTTTAAAAAAAAAACTGTGTACCACCAAGTTGATTAAGCAAAACATGGGATGTTTTGAAAATCACTCAGTTGTAGTGCAATATTTGTGGCATTATCAGAAATGACATATTCTGAGGAGAGTCCAAGTGAGGTAAGTCATTTTTCTATGACTTCCTTTAGCTTTTTTCATTGGTATGCCTGTTAGTGAAGCCAGTTATACAGAGAGTAGCCTGCTTCTGAATGATCTGGCATTGTTTGTTAGATCCTGCTGCAGTTCCTACTGCTGAAGGTGATTCACCCATTCAGTGTACTGTCACAGTCATGTAATCTTTAGTTTGCCATATCTATGGTTATGTGGACAGTGGGCACAATTGCATTTAGTAGGCCAATAAGTAGGTTTTTTTTTTTTAATGTCCTGGTACAAACGAGGAATAGCTTTTTTAGTAAAATGGAACCAAGATGGAATTCGGTAGCGGAGACAAAGGACCTGAATTGTATTAAAGACGCTGCATTAATGGTGGCTATTGGATGCAAATCTAATACTAGAATAGCCATAATGATGTCAGTGAATCACTGTGCGACTGGGTGACAGCTGTCATACAGTACTTGCTTCCCCTTGAAGGGGTTGTTTAACAGTCAGTTGTTTTTTTTAAATACTAATCTTCTTGGTCCCCTTCTGGGATGAAGATCCATCCCCAGCAGCAGCAGCAGCAGCAGCAGCAGTAGGCCTAGCAGTGAAGGATTCTTCTGAGAAATCCTGCATTGGAGAGAAGTCACCTTGCCTTATCCTGGACGCAGGATTAACTCTGATCATTAGTGAGGATATCGAGGATGAAGGTTTTGGCGATGAAGATTGCAGGTGCTGGGATCTAGCAGAGAGAAGGGAGCTAGATGATGTTGGACTGCTTTTTGTTATTTTTTAGCATAAGTTCCTGATTTTCCAAAAAACTTTCCATGAATTCACTGCTAATTGCGTAATAGAGATGAGGTTCCTAGACGGTTAAGGTCCCTATCTCTACTTACTCAGGCTTTACAAATGCTACAGATGGCTAGACAAGTGTTGTCAGGATTTGGGTAAAAATAATTCCACATATAAGAGGTGGATTTTTGATCTTATGTCCAGGCATGAAAATGGACTTCTTCTTGAGATGGGCTAGGACTGCTTACACTGGTGCCTGACTTACACAAACAACATTCTTATTATCAACATCCATATTAGCACTGGCATCAGTTATACAAATATCCCCCTCATTCTATTGAACTTCCATAGTGGAATCTTCATGAACACACTTAGACTCTCCTCAGTGATTTGTGATGTTTTGAACACACAGTTTGTTCTACTGCCTTAGAGTTTTTATTAGCACTGATTTTCCAGTTTTCATTTTTTTACACTTCTTGTAGACTCTGAATGAGAAGGGTTTGCATTATCATGAAAGGCAGAAGAAGGTACCTGACTGACAGTTGCAAAATCATCACTCATAAATAAAAGCCAAGGCCTGAGCCTTTCCTTGCCACTGTATGTGGAGAATGGCATGTTGCCAAGTTTATTCTTATTTTTTTGCACTAACCTTCCCTTTATTAGAGGTGTTTATTCTTTACTACTGTAAAATATTGTCTTATTTATATTTCAGATGCTCTGACTTAAACCATCTATGCCCTTTGGCATCTGCTTTAGTAGATGACGTTGAAGGAACAGTATCATCATGGCTGGTGGCAGCAGCTGCAACACTAGTATTTGGTAGCGTCTCATGCTCTTCTCTCAACTGATCGTTGTGATCCATATCGATGAACACACACACATAAGTTGTGTACAGCCTGTGGCGTCACAGAACTTATAAGTTATCTGATACAGTGGGGTATGGCCAGTGGAGTCATAGAACTTATATGTTATGTGAATACAGTGGGGTATGGCCTGTAGAGTCACAGAACTTATATGTTATGTGAATACAGTGGGGTATGGCCAGAAAAGTCACAGTACTAATATGTTATGTGAACAAAATAGAGTATGGCACCTATACCACACACCAGTTGTACAAAAAAAACAATTACAGTATTTGTTTAACTTTTTTTTGCAAGTGACAGTTCGCATTGCAGACTGACAGTGCTTCTATTTATGTGGACATAGTGGGGTACAGCACACACAAGTTGTGCCAAAAAAAAAACGCTTTGAAAATTTTTATTAACTTTTTTCTTACTTTATTATTTTTTGTCATTTTTTATCTTTTTTTACTTTTCTAAACTTTATTATAAATAATAACTCACATTGCAGAGTTACAGCCTGTATAATTATGTGAATGCAGTGGGGTATAGCCTACCAAAGTCACAGTGTTCATATTATTTTTGTGAACACAGTGGGGTATGGCCTGCCAGTGCAGCACCATGGTGACACACTTACACAACAGATGTAACTAAGTTTCTGCACTATAAAAAAAATAATAAGCAACAACTTGCTGTCTGCACTTTAATCTAGCTTGACCATTATTAACAACACTAAGGAGCCTGGAGTCAGCAGCTCTGGAGTTATTGGACAGAGGACAGATACGTTAGCAGCACTAGTGTAGATGGACACCTGACAGATACATCAGCAGCATTAGAGTGGATGGACACTGGCAGATAATCAGCGGCAATGGAGTAGATCAGGCATGTCCAAACTGTGGCCCTCCAGCTGTTGTGAAACTACACATCCCAGCATGCCCTGACACAGCTTTAGCATTCTCTGACAGCAAAACTGTGTCAGGGCATGCTGGGATATGTAGTTTCACAACAGCTGGAGGGCCGCAGTTTGGACATGCCTGGAGTAGATGGACACTGGACAGATACATCAGCAGCACTGGAGTGGATGGATACTGGACAGATAGGTCGGCTCAGCCTCTAGAATGGACAGATAAAGCACACCAGCCACTAAAGTGGATGGACACAACACAGCAGCCACTGGAGTGGATGGAGTAGCACAGCACAGTAGCCACTGAAGTGGATGTACAGTACAGCAGCAGCCACTGGAATTGACAGCAGCAGCCACTGGACAAAGCACAGCAGCGTGGACTGGAGTTAGCACAGTGTAAAATGGCACCCGAATCACCCCCGCAGGGAGTTACACAGTATAGAATACAAAACCCGCAAAACTCAGATGCCGCATGATGGCGTTTTGCCTCATTTTGAAGTCCAGAATTGGCAGGGAGATCCGAATGACGTGTCTGAATTCCCTCGGATTGGGTAAGTTCGGGTGGACTCAGTTCCCAGTGAATTAAGCCCACTCATCTCTAATACATATATATTTGCCTCCATTCATCTTACTCGTGAACAGGTCACGGGTGTGAATGTGCCAGCAGGGATTGCAACTGTTGGCTCCTGGCTGTGATTCATCGGCGGTATCATCCGCGCCCATACGGTCACGGCAAATGACCCACATTTGAAGCGTGGCACTACCAGATAGGATTTCAAGAATGTAGTTCAGAGGCAGGCAACCAAACTAATTAAGGGCATAGAGACGCTGGAATATGAGGAAAGGCTTGCAAGGCTAGTCATGTTTACTTTGGAAAAGAGGAGACTAAGAGAGGACATGATCAACATCTACAAATATATAATGGGACAATACACAGAACTTGCAAGGGACCTGTTTTTAATAAGATCAGCATAGAGGACACGTGGATACTCACTTAGGTTAGAGGAGAGGAGTTTCCGCACAATGAGGCGAAAAGGTTTTTTCACAGTAAGGACAATACGTGTTTGGAATTCCCTGCCTGAGAGAGTAGTAACGGCGGACCCAGTTAACACCTTTAAGAATGGGTTAGATAAATTCCTATTGGATAAAGATATTCAGGGATATGGGGGGTCATTCTGACCCGATCGCTCGCTGCAGTTTATCGCAGTGCGCTGGCGCATGCTGGACGGACGAAGGCCATTGTTCCATAGCGATTGCCTCTGCCTGATTGACAGGGCGGGAGGGGGCTGGACGCCGGCGTTAAGCCGCCATTTGGGGGGCATGGTCCGGGCAACGCAGGCGTGGCCGGAGCGTTGGGGGTGGGTGGGCCGTGGTGGCTGCATGACATCACACGCAGCTGCTGTGTCCCAGGCAATGAAGCTGCGCTGGCCGGGAGTTACTCCTGACATGAATAAGCATCGCTGCTGTGGGATGCTTTTGAATTTCTGCTTGGGGGGGGGGGGCGGCACTGACATGCGGGTTGGACTAGCCCTGTGCTGGGCATCTCCCCACATCTCTGAGTGCCTGATTGTAGCTGTGCTAAATTTAGCACAGCTACGATCAACTCGGAATGACCCGCATGGTGCTAGACAAGCATTATAGTTATTATAACTAGTCCTAAAATAAAGATAACTAGTCCTTAAATAAAACTGCATAGGAGACCACAAACAGGTTGAACTTGATGGACAAATTGTCTTTTTTCAACCTTAGATACTGTGTTACTATGTTACTGTTTTCTTCACTTTAACGTTTCAGGCTCAGTGATTCCCGTATTCAGGATGTACATAAATGAAAACACGAAGTAAATATCTCTTATCTTATAACCCTATTGAACACACAGTGCAACCCACCGCCGGCACCAGAGTCAGGTCATGCAGTCTGGAACACATTGCACGCCGATTTCAAAGTTACCATTTTGTGGTGGCTCAGAATGCAGATGCTACATCCAACCACAGACAATTATGGCAATGCTAAAATGAATGAAATAAACCGATGCCTCAAAAGATCATAATTAGATAACCCGCCCCTGTTTGCCCCGCCCCACCCCCCAAAGCCTCGTCTCCGCTCCAAAAATGCCCGCCGCTGTCAAGCTCATTGCAGTCACATCCATCGGGGATGCAACCGCAATGTGTGTGGCCGACAGTGGCGGAACTGTGGGAGGTAATGAAGTCGGCTGCCGCCAGGCTCCTGACCTGCAGGGGGCACTTCTCCATTGCCTTCCACCCGACAATCCATCGCCGCATCTGACTGCAGTGGATGGAGGAGCTATGTCACTGTTGTGACATGGCAGCAGCAGCTGCCTCCTCGTATGCACAGAGAGAGCTCAGCTGACAGCTGGCTGCAGCTAGGGGGAGCTCCAGCGCACAGCTGGTCACAGGACTTCCAGTAGAGCTGGCCGGCTGAACCTCTCTCTTCCTCCATCATGAGGATAGCAACAGGTAGGCACTGGAACCACCTGCCTCAAGCTGCTGCATTGTGTGTGTGTGTGTGTGTGTGGTGTATGTGTGTGTGTGTGGGTGGGGAAGGTGATTACTGGGGGTATCTTTAATAAATGTTGGCAGCACTGTGTTTATGTGTGTGAATGTTTTTAAGTGAGGTGTGTCTGTGTTTTTTAAAGAAAAGTTGTGTGTTTAAGTGAAAGAGGCATGTGTGTGTGTGTGTGTGTGTAATTGTGTGTAATTGTGTGTAAGTAAAAGTGGTGTGTGTGTGTAATAGTGTGTGTGTAAGTGAAAGAGGCATATGTGTGTAATTGTGTGTGTAAGTGAAAGTGACATGTGTGTGTGTGTGTGTGTGTGTGTGTGTGTAATTGTGTGTAAGTGAAAGTGGCATGTGTGTAAGTGAAAGAGGTATGTGTGTGTTATTGTGTGTAAGTTAAAGTGGCATGTGTGTGTGTGTAATAGTGTGTGTGTGTAAGTGAAAGAGGCATGTGTTTGTGTAATTGTGTGTAAGTAAAAGTGACGTGTGTGTGTAATTGTGTGTAAGTGAAAGTGGCGTGTGTAAGTGAAAGTGGTGTGTGTGTGTAATTGTGTGTGTAAGTGAAAGAGGCATGTGTGTAATTGTGTGTGTAAATGAAAGTGACGTGTGTGTGTGTGTGTGTGTGTAATTGTGTGAAAGTGGCATGTGTGTGTAATTGTGTGTAAGTGAAAGTGACTTGTGTGTAAGTGAAAAAGGCACGTGTAAGTGAAAAAGGCGTGTGCATGTAAGTGAAAAAGGCGTGTGTGTGTGTAAGTGAAAGAGGTGTGTGTGTAAGTGAAAGAGGCGTGTGAGTTAGGGAAAGAGGTGTGTGTAAGTGAAAAAGGCGGGTGTGTAAATGAAAGAGGCATGTGTGTAAGTGAAAGCAGCGTGTGAGTTAATGAAAAAGATGTGTGTGTGTGTAAGTGAAAGAGGTGTGTGTGTTTTAAGTGAAAAAGGCATGTGTGTGCAAGGAAAAGAGGCATGTGTGTGTAAGTGAAAGAGCTGTGTGCGTATCTATACTATTGTGAAAGGCACCTGAGTACGCTGCTACTGTTCACCCTGTGTACCAGATATCTACATATGGCGTATATGTATGTATATGTGTGTGTATACAGATGTATCCTCCGTTATCTTGACTGTTTCTCCGCCTAGACGGGTGTTTAGTCACGCTAAGGCGATAGCTTAGCTTGCTGAGTTTAATCACAGGCAGGCGCGTTGAGGCGATTCTAGATACTCAGCATGCATTACACATCTCCACCACTGGGTGGCTAATGCTCCACTAATCCAGTACTTTCAATCGTAAAGCGGCGGATTTATCTACAGCTCTGGCAATTGGTCAGTGACGACTGTAATGTTAATACTGTAGATGGTGACCTATGGTCAGACGGTGAGACTTCTCAACATACAGTACAGTACTGTAAATACTGTAGTTTATACAGCAGACACAAACGAACATGTTAAAACACTCGTGTATGCAGACGCAAGTTTGTGTATGGAGTATGTGTATGGAGTATGTGTATGGAGACCCAACTAATTGTGGAAAGGGAAGAATGTACAATGCATAAACACCGTGCTTTTAAATACATGTACATGAGCATCTGAGTTCCCTAAGGCATAATGGGGATGGTGGAAAATACCGTGCTTTTGAAATGCGAGCGTCCGATTCCCCTAAGGCATAAACCAACACCAGTGGGTAGGGGTCGCTGTTTGATTTACTTTTACACATGAAATTGTGAATCTCTCATAAGGCGTCATGGGCTAGCGATGAAGGCTCTCACCTCCCACGCTGGGGGTCCAGGGTTCGAGTCCTGAAGTGCCAATTATTTTTTTTATTGTAATGTGTTCCCGTGACATTCACTTACAGTACATATTATTTTCTTTTCTTTGTAAGACAGTCAATGGAAGGGTGCACACAAGTTTCACATAAATCAGAGTAAATCTGCAGAAGCGATTCTTTACGCTAAATGCAAATACACAGCGGTAATGAGTATAAATGAGTGTATTCTGACTGAGCAAACAGTACTGTAGATCTTCGGCATTTGTGTATTGCACATGACCTGAACTCCCTCCCTTTCTACTGCTTGACCTGTGCAGGCTCCCAGGGTGGAAGGGCGATGGGGGTAGTGGGAGACGATGGAAAATACCGTGCCTTTGAAATGCAATTATGAGCGTCCGAGTCCCCTTAGGCATAAACCAACACCAATGGGAAGGAAGTGCCAACCTTTTTTTTAATGTGTTCCCGTGACATTCACTTTAATATAATTTTTTTCTCTCTCTAATACATTCAATGGAAGGGTGCACACAGGTTTCACATAAATCAGAGTAGATCTGCAGGAGCGATTCTTTATGCTAAATGCAAATACACAGCGGTAATGAGTATAAATGAATGTATTCTGACTGAGCAAAACAGTACTGTAGATCTTCGGCGTTTGTGTATTGCACAGGACCTGAATTCCCTCCCTGTCTACTGCATGACCTGTGCAGGCTCCCAGGGGGGAAGGGCGATGGGCTAGCGGCAGGGGCGGATTGGGAAATAAAAGTGGCCCTGGAAAAATTTATGGAAGTGGCCTCATGTGGGCGGCACCAAATCAACTGTAGGCGGAACCAATAGCAAAGTAGGCGGGATTTCTACTTCAAAACATAATGTAGGCGGAGTTACACCAGTAAAAGGCAGAGCATGTCATATTAGCTGGACCTAACATATTAAAAAGTTTAGAAAGCATTATGTTGTAGCAGAAGTACTAAAGAAATTAAAACTGGGGTGACATTTAATTTTCTGCACACTCACTAAATACATTTTAAAGCAATTACAGCTACATGCTTTACTCTATTACAGTGGTTCTCAAGCTTAGTCCTCAGGACCCCAAACAGCTCACGTTATCGATGTCACCTAGCAGGTGCACAGGTGTATTCATTACTCACTACCACATTTCATAAGGTGGAGCTAACTATTTCACTTGTGATTCTGTGAGGAGCAGAGCTGGATTAAGGGGGGTGCCCAGGGGACACAGTACCCCAGGCCCCCTTTATATTGGGGGCCCCCTGCCTGCCATAAAGCACTGGACGTGTTAACATGATTTTTTTTAAAGTAAAGTTCTGCCATTGGTGGCAGTGGTGCAGGAACATTCCCCCCCCCCCCCCCCCCCCCCCACACACACACACACACTCCCGCACGATTCAAATTTGTTTTCCAGAGATCTCTGCACTGGCCGGGCACACCTGCAGTCACGATCTCAGCTGCCGCGCAAGCACGGCTGCTCCTCACAGAGAGCTGTGATCAGCAGACCTCTCTGCAGCACTGGATACATTGTATACAGCAGAGGGAGCTACTGAGTATGTGCAGCAGAAGCTCCGCTCGTATAGACTCCGGCAGTGACAATCTCCTCCTCTTCTCTCTTGGTATGGTTAGTGCTTTATGGTGTGTGTGTGTCTGTGTGTGTATGCTACAATATGTGTGTTTATTTGTAGGCATGGTGTGTGTGTGTGTGTGTGTGTGTGTGTGTGTATGGTGTGTGTATGGTGTGTCACGTGTGTGTGTGTGTGTGTGTGTGTGTGTGTGTACTGTATGCTATGTGCGTGTGTATTAAGTTTTCATATTGAAGTAGGGCTGTCTGAAAATTCATTTTGGGACAGGCAGATTATATAGACCTGTACTATTGTAACCAGTAGCTTGCATGCCCTTACATGCTAGCAGAGTGTTCCCATACATCATACCATACCACCTACTATGTGACAGTGTGATATTGTTTTTCTTTTTCAACAATGGATAAACGTGCTTTCTATTTTTCTGTTCAATAATATATACTGTTACTGCCTCTAACAGCTTCCTGCTTATATGTGTGTAATATATATATATATATAACACCCCCCCCCCCTGCCCTTATATACACTATATATGGCCCTCAGGGGGCCCCCTTGTCTTAAGTACCCCGGGCCCTGTGGAGCCTTAATCCGTCCCTGGTGAGGAGACCTGATAAACATGCACCGTTTGAAGTCCTGAGGACTGAGTTTGAGAACCTGTGCTCTATTAAAAACAAGGAATACCATTGCCACTAAAACTTCCCCCCAACCTACCGCCGCTGACACCCCCACCGGACCTGACGCTAAGACATCATCATATTTTGAAGCATAGGTTGAGCAAGAGACAAATATTCTTTTTTCAGCACTGTTTTGTTGCATTTTCATGAACACACCTTTACTGTATTCACCGAAAACATATTGGCATCTACCCACCCCTATTCTGCCTCTCTGAGCATAAGTAGCTAAAGCAGGGGTGGCCAACCAGTCAGAGGCAAAGAGCCAAAAAATATCTGTAGTCAAGCCAAAGAGCCGGTATCATAAATGGCACGAGGCCACGCCCCATTTTTGTGCGCCCGCCTTCAATATGACGTTTGTAGGAGCATGACCATGTGTCACACCCCCATTTTTAGTTACACTGGGGGTGAGAAACACTGAAACATTTTACACATTACGGCAGGCAGAGTCCCCATTTTACACATTACGGCAGGCAAGAGTCCCCATTTTACACATTACGGCAGGCAAGAGTCCCCATTTTACACATTACGGCAGGCAAGAGTCCCCATTTTACACATTACGGCAGGCAAGAGTCCCCATTTTACACATTACGGCAGGCAAGAGTCCCCATTTTACACATTACGGCAGGCAAGAGTCCCCATTTTACACATTACGGCAGGCAAGAGTCCCCATTTTACACATTACGGCAGGCAAGAGTCCCCATTTTACACATTACAGCAGGCAAGAGTCCCCATTTTACACATTACAGCAGGCAAGAGTCTCTCCCAGTCATTACTTGAAGACAGGCAGAGGAGGAGAAGGGGAAGGCTGCCCTGCTCACGGATGGCCGCTGCGGCCATCCTCTGTAAGTGTAGAGATGGAGATAAAGCTATCTCCGTTTCTCCATCAGGGGGGTTCTGCTGTCACGAGCTACAGTGTCAGGGAGTGGGCGGCAGGAGCCGCAGCTCAATAAAGAAAGACGAAAGCCACGGGTTGGCCACGGCTGAGCTACAGTATAAATGCAAGATCAGAAAAAATTTGCCTATGGACACAAGTCTTTTTTTATGTCCTTATGCAGTACAGAAATTAATATTTTACAGAACACACAAATACATTCAACTTACATGAGCCCCTATTATATAGATTACAGATTGTAAGCTTGCGAGCAGGGCCTTCCTACCTCTATGACTGTTTGTTATTTCCCAGTTTTGTTTTATCAATTATAAAGTGCTAAAGAATTTGCTGCGCTACATAAAAAACTGTTAAAAGCATTTGTTTACCTCCTGGTGGGTGTAGAAAGCAGGGAGTAGGATGGATGCTGGCCAGGAAGGGAGGAGGTCGGGACACAGGAGAGGAGGGGCCAGCCAGTATAATAGCTCAGCTCATTGCTGGCTTGTCCCAGGGGAGGGGCCCCAACAATCCCGGACTGCATCTGCATATAGAGAAGGCTGGCTGCTCTGTGGCACTGTCCAAACTGCTACAGCCCTGTATGAGTGCCATTTTTAGATTTCTCACAAATATTTAAGATGCCCGCTCTAATATATATATATTGTAAATGCCTGCACATCTTATTACCAAATCCCATAAATGTGTGCTTACATCGCACAACACCTCATAAGCATACCACAGCATCCCATAAGAGAAAAACGATACACCCACACATTATCTGAGTTCCAAAGCTCAATGAAGTATATATTTCTTGTTAAAAGGATATGGATACAATATATATTACAAAGTACAGTATACCTATAGTTACATGGTTACACTCACACAGAAAACAGTTAGAACATAGTTAAAACACAGTTACATATAGTTATAGTTAAATGCCAGCGATACAATTACCAGATCTTTCTCATTATTAGTTTGTCCCTCCATATGACTCTGTCTTTCTCTCTTTCCTCTGTAAAATCATGCAAGACCTCCATCTCCCTCTGAGACCACAAGCAACTGACTCTGACCCCCCCTAGCCAGGAACTACTTTCCTGTGTGACTAGTTCCTGGAGGAGGGGTCTCTCTCTCCTTCTATGATTGAGTCACTATTTTCTTTGTATATGCTGATCAGGTTGTCTATGAAAACTGCCAAAAGGGTTGGCTTGAGTTCCCTGTTCACTGTATCATTCATTGTTCTAACAAAGTGATTTTAGCTTTTATACATATAATCATAACTATCTGCTGCAATGTCCCACAACTTCACAACAAGTATCAAATTAATCTACACACCAATCTGCTTGTTTTAATAGTAAACATGACAGGTGTATCTGGTTCCGTTCAAATAATACACATTCATGACATTAATTCATTAGGTAATCTTAAATCACCATGATGTCTGGTGCTTGATATTATTATAATTATGTACTGTATGAAATAAGTGTCGAATCCATCTCTGTGGCATGTCCATGTAAATGCGTGAGTTACCATATATTGCTGTGCTCGCTGCGCATATTTGCAAGTATAGCGACTTATATGTGTGTAGTTTGTATGTTCTCTTTATGAAATATTTTTGACTTTGACACCTGAAACACCGCATTTGAGGACAGTGAATGGGTGTCAGAGTTCAGAGCGGCCAGGAGCACACATTGCAGTGCCCGCCGGCCGCAAGCTATATGAAAGCACAGAGTAGCTGCGGGCCGGGGAGCACAGTGCAGGCTGCGGAACTGAGCGACCTGACCTCTCCTGCTTAATGCTCTCTTCTCCAAGGTGCGTGACGTGCCTGGCGTTGGGGCGCGTATATGTCCTTGTGGGCGGGGACTCTTCATTATAGCAACTGTACTAGTAGATCGGATTGGTGTGCGGGGCCGACTGTCATCCGTGGCCCCGCCCCCCTTGGCGCGTCACTCAGTCACGGCTTTTGCGCATAACAGGCAGCCAAGGGAGGCTGGCTAACATATGACAGGCGGCCCCGCACACCAATCGGCCCACCGGGTAAACTCCTGGCGGCTTCTGTGGCCAGTACGGGCCTGGCTAGCGGGAAGCGGTGGGAAATACCGTGCTTTTGAAATGCAAGTTTGAGCGTCCGAGTCCCCTAAGGCATGCGAAGTAGTGATTGTAAAAAGCGACATCTGGTGGATGATCGCAGATATTACACGTAAAGGTAACGCCAAATGCTCTGTCTGCCTCTGTGCGATTGGGCACGCCTCTCTGTGACTAGGCGCGCCTCCCTGTGCCCCGGTACGCTGCGTATGCCTGATCGGGACAAACGCCTCAGCCAGTCAAGATAAAGGTGGCTACATCTGTATATATATATATATATATATATATATATATATATATATATATAGGGGTGGGGGGCACCAACATTTTATCATGCCTCCAGGCAACTGGGGTGAATTTACGCCACTGGTGGCCGATAATGGCAAACTGTGCTGCGAGTCACATTAGCTACAAATCTGACTCTAGATCAGGCACCGAGTCCGTATCCGATATTACCTGATTTCTATATGCAGTACTTAATTAAAGGTGCTCTTGGTAAATAAACTGATTGCAAGGTACAAGAAATAAGCAAAAATACAAAGTCAAACAGGCTGTGTTCAGGCTGTAAATACTCTCATTCAAATAACAATGAGAGTTCAGAAGCACAAGAGCAGAATAATCTGAGGTCAGAAACAGAAGAGCAGACTAATTCGACCATTTCCACGGAAGCACAACTGAAGCTGAAACTATTACCAGCAATAAGGTTGAGTCCTCATTACCTATTTACCTCGGAATGACCCAATGAGAGACTGATCCCACAGGAGTGCGTGATCAGTATAATTGTAGTCATACAGCAGAAGTCTAATTAAGAGCGTCCTGCTCACTAGGCAACTAGCATGACACTTAGTGCTTGTAATTGGTGGCTCATTACAAACAAGTTTCATGTTCTAATTATAAAAAGTTTTTTTCTGATGATACTAAACTGTACTGGCACTTTTTTTGTTTTAGTTTTTAATTCCTATAACTAGTTCCAGAAGGAGGAAGAAATCAGTGAAATCATTTGATCAGTGAAATCAAATGAGTAAAATAAACATTGCCAGACTTATTGAGATTATGGAAAATACTATACATGTTGAATTAGTACCTTTTCTCAAAATGTATATAAAAATTTATAATAATAGTAAAAAATATAAGAAAAAGAAGAAAAAAGAAGAAATCTTAACAATAAATGAATAAAAAATAAATAATAATAATAATAATAATAGATTCACTCACTAAATAATAATAATCGATTCAAAAAATAAATAAATAATAATAATAATAATAATAATAATAATAATAATAATAATAATAATAATAATAATGGGGCTGCCTTTATAAAGGATCTGTACCAAATTGACCAATATTACAGAAGTCTTGAAATAATCTACTAATTACAGCATACCAGTAAACTAAAATAATTCCAATATAGTAATACTATATAAAGTATTTTAACACAGTTGCAAAGTTCATGGAATACCTTATGGATTGATTTGAAAAACAAAAACAAAAAACATATATATATATATATATATATATATAGAATTCGCAAGGTGGTTCGGCACTCCAATACAGCTGTGCAACTGGCTGCATGTCCTTGTACAGGGAGACCTTGATATCAGGCCACACACGATTATGTGGATTATGTTTGTCATGGACGTTAAGAGCCTTTACACATGCATCCCACATGATGCTGGTCTGCATGCAATGGAAGTATTCATATCTTCAAATGATGTTGGTCTTGACAAGAACATATTTTTGAAATTGTTATAATTGATTTTGACCAGAAATTGTTTTCTGTTTAATGGTCAGTATTTCCTACAAGTCTCTGGGTGTGCGATGGGGTCCCCTGTGGCCCCATCGTATGCAAATGTTTTCTATCAGGAGGAATTCTTATTTATTTACACACTATATAGACGATCTCTTCATGCTCTGGCATGGAGGATCAGCTCTATTTGAAGAATTCATGACATCAATAATGCAGACTCACCTGTAAAATTCACGTATCGCTCCAGTGCCACCAGCATTTAATTTTTAGATGTGTCAGTATCTCTAGTGGGTGGAAAAATCTCGACAACTATTTTTCAAAAACCAACGGATAAAAACACTTTGCTATTCGCTAGCAGTCAACATCCACCTCCTCTCAAAAGGGGTTTGCCCTTCTCTCAGATGTTACGTGTGGCAATAATCACATGCAATCCAACAGAAGTACGGGGGCAATTGGACCAGGTGGTATCGAAGTTCCGAGAGAGGCTACTGTTATTCGGATCTGCTAAACACTAAAAGATGTGTTATGAATCTCCAGCGTGAGGATCTATTAAAATCTAAAACATCTCCGCATGTGACACAAAATTTCACGTGGGTGACCACTTACGACTCATCTAGTGCTGTCATTCCTAGAGCTCAAAAAGCCACATGGCCAATCATTGCCACAGACAAAAGCCTACCGGGATTACAGAAACTCCGCCCTATGATATGCTACAAGCGGAACCGCAACATACGTGACTGGGTAGTTTGAACGGATGTGACTGATTATAGCTTGTTCAATTATTCAAATAAAAAATCGTGATGTTACAAATGTCCCTCATGTACTACATGGAATTATATGGTAACAGGAGCAACTTTCTCCCATCCACATTCGGGCAAAACCTCGAGCATCAGACATGTAGTATCCTGCAATACCAGATTTGTTGTGTACATTACTGCTAGATCAAAAGGCCATTACACACTACTTATTCTTCTAGATCTCTCTGCTGCTTTTGACACTGTTGACCACTCTCTTCTCATACAAACACTACAATCCCTAGGTCTTCAGGACACAGCCCTTACTTGGTTCTCATCCTACCTATCTAGTCGCTCTTTCACTGTTCACTTCTCTGATTCTACCTCCTCTTCTCTACCTCTATCAGTTGGAGTACCGCAAGGCTCAGTCTTAGGTCCTCTGCTTTTCTCAATCTATACCTCCTCTCTTGGTAAACTAATCAGCTCCTTCGGATTTCAGTATCATTTGTACGCTGATGATACTCATATCTACCTATCCTCCCCAGATTTGTCACCATCTGTATTGGCTCGTGTCACTGGATGCCTGTCTGCCATTTCATCTTGGATGTTATCTCGCCACCTCAAACTCAACATTTCCAAAACAGAATTAATTATTTTCCCACCAGCTAAGAGTAGTTACCAACCTGATATCTCCATAACTGTTGACAATGCAACTATCCACCCTACCCCACAAGCTCGTTGCCTAGGTGTCACCCTTGACTCTGAACTGTCCTTTGTTCCACACATTCAATCTGTCTCTAAATCATGTTACATGCACCTTAAAAACATATCCAAAATACACCCTTATCTTACACAAGACACTGCAAAAACTCTAATCCATGCACTCATCATCTCCCGCATTGATTATTGTAATAGTCTCCTTACTGGTCTTCCCAAACAATGGCTCTCACCACTTCAATCCATTTTAAATGCAGCTGCGAGGCTAATCTTCCTCGCCAGACATTCTTCATCTGCTGATCCGCACTGTCAGTCCCTCCATTGGTTGCCGGTATTCTACCGTGTCAAATATAAAATACTTTTACTTACATACAAGGCTATTAACCAAACTGCACCATCATACATCTCCTCACTCATCTCAAAATATCTCCCTACCAGACCTCTCCGCTCTGCACAAGATCTGCGTCTCTCATCCACATGCATTACCTGTTCCCACTCAAAATTACAGGACTTTACCCGGGCTTCACCCACTCTGTGGAATGCAGTCCCACACACAATAAGATTCTCCTCTAGTCTCCAAACCTTTAAAAGTTCCTTGAAAACTCATCTCTTCAGACAAGCCTACCAAATTTCAGACCCACACACATAACCTTCAATGCTTCCCTATCAAGTTACATCCCCTCTGTACAGTCCACATAAACTCACATTTTGTCTTCCAACATTGCTGGGTGATCACATCATACAACCCATTAAGAACCTAGCAATCTGGGGAACCATTATGTAACAGGTAGCATCTATCCTTGTGTATCAATGCCTATTTCCCTATAGATTGTAAGCTTGCGAGCAGGGCCTTCCTACCTCTGTCTGTCTGTCTTTGCCCAGTTTTGTTCTATAACTGTTGTTCTAATTGTAAAGCGCAACGGAATATGCTGCGCTATATAAGAAACTGCTAATAAATAAATAATAATAATAATATGTCCATGCGGACTATACTATGTAGGCATGACATCACGTGCCTTTAAAGAATGAATGGCGTTACATCGCTCAACGATAAATGCAGCATTAAAAGGCAAACCCATGGACCTACCCGTGGCATCACACTTTAAACATAAAGGCCACCAAATGTCATCATTAAAATATAAAATCATTGACCACATTCCTCAACCAGTATGGAGCGGTGATAGAATGGCAATGCTAATTAAAAGAGAGGCGTCATGGATCTACAGACTTAACACAGTGGCTCCGCACGGCTTAAATAAAATAATTTCCTGGAATACATTATTATAAGGATTCTCTGGCCCTGGCAGACATACGCGGAATTCCAGAGTTGGGACGGATATTTGTTGGAACAATCTATTCCCATGTTTGTCTTACCGGGACATTGGCGTAGAATAACAGTTTGAATATTGCTATCTACAGGGCCGGCTCCAGGCATGTTCGAATAGAGCGGCCACGCGGGGCGCCACCCTTAATGGGTGCCGCCATATTCCTGCCTGGAGCAAGCCCAGCCTACAGCGATACCCGGCTTTAACTGTTCTGTTGTGTGCGCGCTAAGCGCGCTGTGCAGCGCCGGTGTCTGACGTCAGGCGCTGGCACTGCGCAGTGCGCATAGCATGCACACAACCGATTTAGAAGAGTCCGCACGGCGCCTGCACCCTCAGCAGCACTTCCCCTCCCAGCGCCGCAGGTATTGTGGGGTGGGGGTGGGGCATTTATGGATCGGGCACTGTGGGGTCATATCTGCACTGTGGGGGCATTTATTTATCTGGCACTGTTTGGGGTATATCTGCACTGTGGGGGCGTATCTGCACCGTGGGGGCATTTATGTATCTGGCACTGTGGGGGCATTTATTTATCTGGCACTGTGGGGCATATCTGGCACTGTGGGGCATATCTGGCACTTTGGGGGCATTTATGTATCTGGCACTGTGGGGGCATATCTGGCACTGTGGGGGCATATCTGCACTGTGGGGGCATTTATGTATTGGCACAGTGGGGGCATTTATGTATCTGGCACTGTGGGGGCATTTATGTATCTGGCACTGGGGGCATTTATGTATCTGGCACTGTGGGGGGCATATCTGCACTGTGGGGGCATTTATGTATCTGGTACTGTGAGGGCATTTATTTTTCTGCCACTGTGGGAGCATTTATTTATCTGGCACTGTGGGGGCATTTATTTATCTGGCACTGTGGGGGCATTTATGTATCTGGCACTGTGGGGATATTTATGTATCTGGCACTGTGGGGGCATTTATGTATCTGGCACTGTGGGGGCATTTATGTATCTGGCACTGGGGGCATTTATGTATCTGGCACTGTGGGGGCATTTATGTATCTGGCACTGTGGGGGCATTTATGTATCTGGCACTGGGGGCATTTATGTATCTGGCACTGTGGGGGCATATCTGCACTGTGGGGGCATTTATGTATCTGGCACTGGGGGCATTTATGTATCTGGCACTGTGGGGGCATATCTGCACTGTGGGGGCATTTATGTATCTGGCACTATGAGAGCATTTATTTATCTGGCACTGTGGGTGAATTTATTTATCTGGCACTGTGGGAGCATTTATGTATCTGGCATTGTGGAGGCATATCTGGCACTGTGGGGGCATTTATGTATCTGGACTGTGGGGACATATCTGGCACTGTGTGGCCATTTATGTATCTGGCACTGCTGGGGGGCATGTCACGTGTAGCTGGCACTGCTGGGGGGCATGTCACGTGTAGCTGGCACTGCTGGGGGGCATGTCACGTGTACCTGGCACTGCTGGGGGGCATGTCACGTGTAGCTGGCACTGCTGGGGGGCATGTCATGTGTAGCTGGCACTGCTGGGGGGCATATCATGTAGTGTTCCCGCTAGGTGTCTGTGGCTAGGCAATGTGTCTCAGTGCTCTGCCTGGCGCAATGTGTCTCAGTGCTCTGCCTGGCGCAAAGTGTATTAGCTGCACTACTGTGTGGTGTAATGCGAATTGCCACTATTATGTGGCCACGCACCTTCCCCATGAAGCAACGCCCCTAGGCTTTGGCGTGTAGGTAGGTGAGCACAAAGCATTACAGTATGTACATCATTTTGCCCTCCTAACTTAAAAATGTGCCCTCCCTGTGATCAGCACCCTGCCCCAAAAAGTGAACACTATCATGTGTAGCTGGCACTGCTGGGAGGCATGTCATGTGTAGCTGGCATGGCTGCGGGGCATGTCATGTGTAGCTGGCACTGCTGTGGGGCATGTCATGTGTAGCTGGCACTGCTGCGGGGCATGTCATGTGTAGCTGGCACTGCTGTGGGGCATGTCATGTGTAGCTGGCACTGCTGGGGGGCATATCATGTCTATCTGGCACTGCACATTATGTGTATCTGACACTATACTGGAGACATTGTGTGTAAGGAACACTATTGTGGCTGTTATGTGTAAGGCTGCTAATTGTGTGCGTAGAGGGGGTGTGAAAATATATTTATTTATAGTCTGATAATATGAAGTTACGAGGCCACGCCCACTTTTCTAGGAGGCTATGCCCACTTTTCCTGGAGCGCGCGCATAGGGGTTGGGGGGGCGCTTTTACATTTTCTCGCTCAGGGTGCTAGTAGGCCTGGAGCCAGCCCTGGCTATCTATAATAGATATGTTTACATTGTAATGTTTATTTAGTTAGAGCTGCCAGCATTAGTAATATCTGACATAGATAATGCATTTTTCTTGGTCATACTACTACCTTGTACCATACTTGCCTACCTGACCCTCTCCATGAGGGAGAAAATGCTCTGTTCCTGGACTTTCCTGGTAATGTATGATTGCCATCACCTGTGGTGAGCTAGTTAATTGATAAGAAAGGTGTTTCACCACAGGTGATGGCAATCATACATTACCAGGAAAGTCCAGGAACAGAGCATTTTCTCTGACGTCCTAGTGGATGCTGGGAACTCCGTAAGGACCATGGGGAATAGCGGACTCCGAAGGAGGCTGGGCACTCTAGAAAGATTTATGACTACCTGGTGTGCACTGGTTCCTCCCACTATGACCCTCCTCCAAGCCTCAGTTAGATTTTGTGCCCGGCCGAGGTTGGATGCACACTAGGGGCTCTCCTGAGCCTTTAGAAAGAAAGATAGAAATTAGGTTTTTTATTTTCAGTGAGACCTGCTGGCAACAGGCTCACTGCAGCGAGGGACTAAGGGGAGAAGAAGGGAACCTGCCTGCTTGCAGCCAGCTTGGGCTTCTTAGGCTACTGGACACCATTAGCTCCAGAGGGATCGACCGCAGGCCCAGTCCTTGGTGTTCGGTCCCGGAGCCGCGCCGCCGTCCCCCTTACAGAGCCAGAAGCAAGAAGAGGTCCGGAAAATCGGCGGCAGAAGACATCAGTCTTCACCAAGGTAGCGCACAGCACTGCAGCTGTGCGCCATTGCTCCTCACACAAACTTCACACTCCGGTCACTGAGGGTGCAGGGCGCTGGGGGGGGGGGGGGGGCGCCCTGAGAAGCAATAATAACACCTTGGCTGGCAAAAATACCACAATATATAGCCCCAGAGGCTATATATGTGGAAAATACCCCTGCCAGAATATAGGAAAAAGCGGGAGAATAGTCTGCGGAAAAGGGGCGGAGCTATCTCCCTCAGCACACTGGCGCCATTTCTCCTTCACAGATCCGCTGGAAGGAAGCTCCCTGGCTCTCCCCTGCAGTCTACACTACAGAAAAGGATAAAAAAGAGAGGGGGGGCACTAAATTTAGGCGCAGTATACAATTATATAGAAAAAGCAGCTATAGGGGACATAACTCAGTTAGTCCCTGCATTATATAGCGCTCTGGTGTGTGCTGGCATACTCTCACTCTGTCCCCCCAAAGGGCTTTTGTGGGTCCTGTCCTCTGTTGGAGCATTCCCTGTGTGTGTGCGGTGTGTCGGTACGGCTGTGTCGACATGTTTGATGAGGATAATGATGTGGAGACGGAGCAGATGCCTTTAGAAGGGATGTCACCCCCTGCGGGGCAGACACCTGAGTGGTTGAGCTTATGGAAAGAAATGAGTGCACGTATAGACTCCTTACATAAGAAATTTGACGACATGCCAAATGTGGGACAGCCGACTTCTCAGCTCGTGCCTGTCCAGGCGTCGCACAGGTCATCAGGGGCTCTAAAACGCCCGCTACCTCAGACCGCAGACCCAGATGTCGACACTGATACTGACACCAGTGTCGACGACGATGAGTCTAACCTGATGCCCACTAAGGCCATTCACTGCATGATTGAGGCAATGAAAGAGGTGTTACACATTTCTGATTTAAATACAGGTACCACTAAAAAGGGTATTATGTTTGGGGAGAAAAAACTACCCGTAGTTTTTCCCCCATCAGATGAATTAAATGAAGTATGTGAAGAAGCGTGGGCTTTCCCTGATAAAAAATTGGTAATTCCTAAGAAGGTACTACTGGCGTTCCCTTTCCCGCCAGAGGATAGGTCACGTTGGGAAACACCTCCTAAGGTGGATAAAGCGCTCACACGTTTGTCTAAAAAGGTGGCACTACCATCTCCGGATACGGCCGCCCTCAAGGAACCTGCTGATAGAAAGCAGGAGGCGATCCTGAAGTCTGTATATACACACTCAGGCATTATACTTAGGCCAGCTATTGCGTCAGCTTGGATGTGCAGTACTGCCGCTGCGTGGTTAGATAAACTGTCAGAAAATATTGACACATTAGACAGGGACACGATCCTGCTAACCATAGACCATATCAAAGACTCAGTCTTAGATATGAGAGATGCACAGAGGGAAATCTGCCGACTGGCATCTAAAGTAAGTGCATTGTCCATTTCTGCTAGGAGAGGCTTATGGACTCGCCAGTGGACAGGAGATGCAGATTCTAAAAGGCACATGGAAGTATTGCCATATAAGGGTGAGGAATTATTTGGGGATGGTCTCTCGGACCTAGTTTCCACAGCAACGTCTGGGAAGTCAGCATTTTTACCCCATGTCCCCTCACAGCCTAAGAAGGCGCCGTTTTGTCAGGTTCAGTCCTTTCGGACCTAGAAAAACAGGCGTGGAAAAGGCGGGTCTTTTCTGTCCAGAGGCAGAGGTAGGGGAAAAAGGCTGCAACAAACAGCAGGTTCCCAGGAGCAAAAGTCCTCCCCCGCTTCTTCTTCCAAGTCCGCCGCATGACGGTGGGGCTCCACAGGCGGAGCCAGGTACGGTGGGGGGCCGCCTCAAGAATTTCAGCGATCAGTGGGCTCGCTCACAGGTGGATCCATGGATCCTTCAAATAGTATCTCAGGGGTACAAACTGGAATTCGAGGCGTCTCCACCCCACCGGTTCCTAAAATCTGCCTTGCCGATTGCTCCCTCAGACAGGGAGGCGGTGCTAGCGGCAATTCACAAGCTGTATTCCCAGCAGGTGATAATCAAGGTACCCCTACTTCAACAAGGCCGGGGTTACTATTCCACACTATTTGTGGTACCGAAACCGGACAGTTCGGTGAGACCCATTTTAAATTTGAAATCCTTGAACACATACATAAAAAAATTCAAGTTCAAGATGGAATCGCTCAGGGCGGTTATTGCAAGCCTGGACGAGGGGGATTACATGGTATCCCTGGACATCAAGGATGCTTACTTGCATGTCCCCATTTACCATCCTCACCAGGAGTACCTCAAATTTGTGGTACAGGATTGCCATTACCAATTCCAGACGCTGCCGTTTGGACTGTCCACGGCACCGAGGGTATTTACCAAGGTTATGGCGGAAATGATGATACTCCTTCGAAAAAAGGGAGTTTTAATTATTCCGTACTTGGACGATCTCCTAATAAAAGCGAGGTCCAAGGAACAGTTGTTGGTGGGAGTAGCACTATCTCAGGAGGTGCTGCACCAGCACGGCTGGATTCTGAATATCCCAAAGTCACAGCTGGTTCCGACGACACGGCTACTGTTCCTGGGTATGATTCTGGATACAGTCCAGAAAAAAGTGTTTCTCCCGGAGGAGAAAGCCAGGGAGTTGTCATCTCTAGTCAGAGACCTCCTGAAACCAAAACAGGTATCAGTGCATCGCTGCACGCGGGTCCTAGGAAAGATGGTGGCTTCTTACGAAGCAATTCCCTTCGGCAGGTTCCATGCCAGAATCTTTCAGTGGGACCTGTTGGACCAGTGGTCCGGATCGCATCTTCAGATGCATCGCTTAATAACCCTGTCTCCAAGAACCAGGTTGTCTCTACTGTGGTGGCTGCAGAGTGCCCATCTTCTAGAGGGCCGCAGGTTCGGCATACAGGACTTGGTCCTGGTGACCACGGATGCCAGCCTTCGAGGCTGGGGGGCAGTCACAAAGGGAAGAAACTTCCAAGGACTATGGTCGAGTCAGGAGACTTCCCTTCACATAAATATTCTGGAACTAAGGGCCATCTACAATGCCCTAAGTCAAGCAAAATCCCTGCTCCTACACCAGCCGGTGCTGATCCAGTCAGACAACATCACGGCAGTCGCCCATGTAAATCGACAGGGCGGCACAAGAAGCAGGATGGCGATGGCAGAAGCTACAAGAATTCTCCGATGGGCGGAGAATCATGTACTAGCACTGTCAGCAGTGTTCATTCCGGGAGTGGACAACTGGGAAGCAGACTTCCTCAGCAGACACGACCTCCACCCGGGAGAGTGGGGACTTCATCCAGAAGTCTTCCAGATGCTGGTAAACCGTCGGGAAAAACCACAGGTGGACATGATGGCGTCCCGCCTCAACAAAAAGTTAAAAATATATTGCGCCAGGTCAAGGGACCCTCAGGCGATAGCTGTGGACGCTCTAGTGACACCGTGGGTGTACCAGTCGGTTTATGTGTTCCCTCCTCTGCCTCTCATACCAAAGGTATTGAGAATAATAAGAAAGCGAGGAGTAAACACAATTCTCGTGGTTCCGGATTGGCCAAGACGAGCGTGGTACCCGGAACTTCAAGAGATGCTCTCAGAGGACCCGTGGCCTCTACCGCTCAGACAGGACCTGCTACAGCAGGGACCCTGTCTGTTCCAAAACTTACCGCGGCTGCGTTTGACGGCATGGCGGTTGAACACCGGATCCTGAAGGAAAAGGGTATTCCGGAAGAAGTCATTCCTACGCTTATTAAGGCCAGGAAAGATGTTACGGCAAAGCATTATCACCGCATATGGCGGAAATATGTTGCATGGTGCGAGGCAAAAAAGGCCCCAACAGAGGAATTTCAGCTGGGTCGATTTCTGCATTTCCTGCAAGCAGGAGTGAATATGGGCCTAAAGCTAGGCTCCATTAAAGTACAGATCTCGGCTCTGTCGATTTTCTTTCAAAAAGAACTAGCTTCAGTACCTGAAGTTCAGACATTTGTGAAAGGAGTGCTGCATATTCAGCCCCCGTTTGTGCCCCCTGTGGCACCTTGGGATCTCAACGTGGTGTTGAGTTTCTTAAAATCACATTGGTTTGAGCCACTTAAAACCGTGGATCTAAAATATCTCACGTGGAAAGTGGTCATGTTATTGGCCTTGGCTTCAGCCAGGCGAGTGTCAGAATTGGCGGCTTTATCATGTAAAAGCCCTTATCTGATTTTCCATATGGATAGGGCAGAATTGAGGACTCGTCCCCAGTTTCTACCTAAGGTGGTGTCAGCGTTTCACCTGAACCAGCCTATTGTGGTGCCTGCGGCTACTAAGGATTTGGAGGACTCCAAGTTGCTAGACGTTGTCAGGGCCCTGAAAATATATGTTTCCAGGACGGCTGGAGTCAGAAAATCTGACTCGCTGTTTATCCTGTATGCACCCAACAAGCTGGGTGCTCCTGCTTCTAAGCAGACTATTGCTCGCTGGATTTGTAGTACAATTCAGCTTGCACATTCTGTGGCAGGCCTGCCACAGCCAAAATCTGTAAATGCCCATTCCACAAGGAAAGTGGGCTCATCTTGGGCGGCTGCCCGAGGGGTCTCGGCTTTACAACTTTGCCGAGCAGCTACTTGGTCAGGGGCAAACACGTTAGCTAAATTCTACAAATTTGATACCCTGGCTGAGGAGGACCTAGAGTTCTCTCATTCGGTGCTGCAGAGTCATCCGCACTCTCCCGCCCATTTGGGAGCTTTGGTATAATCCCCATGGTCCTTACGGAGTTCCCAGCATCCACTAGGACGTCAGAGAAAATAAGAATTTACTCACCGGTAATTCTATTTCTCGTAGTCCATAGTGGATGCTGGGCGCCCATCCCAAGTGCGGATTGTCTGCAGTACTTGTAAATAGTTATTGTTAACTAAAGGGTTATTGTTGAGCCATCTGTTGAGAGGCTCAGTTGTTTTTCATACTTTCAAACTGGATATAGTATCACGAGTTGTACAGTGTGATTGGTGTGGCTGGTATGAGTCTTACCCGGGATTCAAAATCCTTCCTTATTATGTCAGCTCGTCCGGGCACAGTGTCCTAACTGAGGCTTGGAGGAGGGTCATAGTGGGAGGAACCAGTGCACACCAGGTAGTCATAAATCTTTCTAGAGTGCCCAGCCTCCTTCGGAGCCCGCTATTCCCCATGGTCCTTACGGAGTTCACAGCATCCACTACGGACTACGAGAAATAGAATTACCGGTGAGTAAATTCTTATTTTCTCCCTCATGGAGAGGGTCAGGTAGGCTAGTATGCCTTGTACATAGACAGCTGAATTAGTAACAGTTTCAGTAAAAGTAACTGGATGTTGTGTTTCAGGCCAACAATGTAACCATTACAGTCATAACTGTGAGTTCATGTCACTATACAGCAGGGTGTTTGTTTTTAATGTGCACTTTTGGCTTGCAGTATCCGACTCCCTGTGATCGTTGATGCGTTGTCATGGCAACCGTCCGGGACTGGAGGGACGTCATTGTGGCCCGCCGCCCAGCCGCCTGAATATGCAACCAGGCACCGGAGCAGCCTCTTTTTCACGTGGTGTGGGGTATAAGGTAAGAATCAATCACTTGTTGTAATATTTGTTATACCTTCCTGAAGACGGGGTGCGAGTGCCCGAAACGTTGAAGGAGTAAACTGATTGTTGTATCAGATCCTGCAGTGCCGTGTTTTGTGTTCTGCTGTATGCAGAAAACGCCTGGACTCTCTCTCTCTATATATATATACTGTATATATACACACACAGTATATATATATATATATATATATATATATATATACTATTATGTCTGATATGTATTTATACTAATGATTTATATATATATATATATATATATATACTGTGTATATACACAATATATATATATATATATATATATATATAAATCATTAATATAAATACATATCAGACATATTAGTGTAGAAGAAAAATAAAATATTGCACATAAGTAGTGTTAGCTGAAATAAACAGAAAAGTTTTGTTTGTTTCAGAGTTCCAGAATTGGTTGTTCACTTACCAGGTCCAGCGGCGATGGTCTCCGGGGACTGCTGCGGGCAAGTGGTCACTGGCACCCCCTGCAGTAACTGTTTCTGGCCAGCTGCTTCCCCTCAATGGTCTGGCTTCCTGGCTGTGGCTTCTCTACTCCTGGGCAATATCAGACAGCTTGTGGTTCCCACAGGGACACGCATACCACTCTGTTTGAAATGTAAAGGGCAAGGCACACCTAAGTGTGACGTCCCGTATGGCGCCAAATATAAATACCCACCTATATAAGGTAGCTCCTGGACACTGTGCCACAGTATAGGCTCCAATACCTTATTCCAGCGTTGTAGCCTTGTGCTTCCCTGTGCAAATTCTATGAAATCTCTGTTCCTGGTTCCTGCCATCCCTGTGTCCTGTTTCTGGATCATGCCACCCCTGAAGTTTAAATGCTACTTCTGCATTTTTCTCCCGTTCTCTCTTATTGTTCCTGAGTTTCCCAAATGGTCCCAACCCAGTCTGTTGACTTTGCAACTATACGCCTCACAGCAAATTACCATTACCAACTCTACTGTTTACCAGTCCTAGACTTGGAAACCTAGAAAGAGGGAAAGAGGGCCGTGACTTGCATGTCAAGCGCAGCAAAGCCCAAACCTTGCAAGAGTCCCTGGTGAAAACTACCAGCACGTTAACCTCTGTGCTTATATTCTGGGTCTCAGCCAATCCTATTACACGGGTCAGCATCCACTACATCCATCCGTGAGTTGAGACAGTCTGTTTTATTACTGACAGTCTCAATACTGCTGGTCTCTGTTATATGTTTTCACTATATAAATAAATTTTATTAAAAATAAAGTTGAGTATAACGATAATAAGTTAAATCAGTTACAAATAATGGCTGTATGTCCCACAAGGAGAAATACTGAATTATTAGAACAGCTAGTATTCATAATATAACTGAGCCTCACAAAGTAAAAACCAGGGCCTTTTATCAATAAACTCCTGATTAGCAATTTCAGAACTAAAGCATGAGAATTTTGGATTATGTAAATCAGTGCATATACGGCGGTGAGTGTCCAACTCACCACCTTTTTAATGTATGCAATTGGCAAAGCTCAAAACAGTAGCAGGAACCAATATTATTTGAATCCTGGTTCATAATGTGCTCAGTAGCATTTTGTTCTTCTTGCTGCTCCTCTGAGAAACAGTAAAAATGAAAATAGGTAATTAAACACGCACATCATGGACTGGTCACTCATGACCACCATTCCAAAATCTAACACTTGGACCCAGGGTCGGACTGGCCCACAGGGGAACAGGGGAAACCACTGGTGGGCCCCACTGCCTGTGGGCCCACCTCCTCCTCTAGGGATTAGGTTCCAGGCTGTATCCTAGTGCACTTTAATTATACATTATACATATGTTACCTTATACTGCACAGGACTATGGGCCCAGCCAATGCACCTTCTTACGGTTAGGTGGGCCTCTGTGGTGGTTGGTCACACCTCCACTATTGCCTGGCCACATCCTTAAGCATGGGCCCCTGCCACTGCATTTTCCCAGTGGGCCCTTCTTGCCCCAGTCAGACACTGCTTCAACCCACTCATTTACAAATCCTGTATTTACTGCTGGGAAGCAGTGGAGCCTGGACACTGTTCTGCATTAAAGCCAGGGGCGGATTGGGAACAAAAAGCGTCCCTGGAAAAATTTGTACTAGTGGCCCCACATGGGCAGTACCAGAGGTGTAAGGTCTAGCCATGGGCCATGGCAGCAGCACCCTCCCCCCAAGACTTTCCAGATAGTGGGCATGTCCAGCATCAAGGGGGAAGTTAAAAGGAAATAAAATTAAATATTATGAGCACATTATATGAAACACCTTCAGAATTTAGGAAACTATATCATTCTTTAGAAAGATATATTTTCTTGCTTATTACACCAACCATATCCCAATCACTAGTCACTCAATGTTATATGTCAGCCAAGCAGGCAGACAGAGCATACACTAGATCATCTGCAATCACAGACTAAGTGGCAAAGTAATTTTCATATATGCAAATTATTTTGCATCTTATTCATTATGTCTATAAAAAGGACCACATGTCCTCAAACAAAACAGGCCCCGCGGGTGCGTCGGCCCACCGGGAATCCTCCCTGTAAGCCCTATGGCCAATCTGCCTCTGATTAAAGCATACTGCAGCCTTTCCAGCTGTAAAGTGTGCAAGGGGCCGGGAGGTGTTTTGTTGGAAGAAGGAGTGGTAGGCTGAGACCTTGACCTGGCCTTTGATAATATGGTGTTTACTTGCTAAATCGGCACATATTACATACATTGCTGTATAGCAGAGCTGGCCAAAACAGTCCTCGAGATCTACCAACAGTTCACATTTTCCAGACCACCTAGCTGGTACACAGGTGAAGTCATTACTAATTAAGATGTGCTGCATTCATTCCTAACTGACAATTCTACAGATCTCCAGGAGGCCTAGAAAATATGAACTGTTGGTAGATCTCGAGGACCGGTTTGGCCAGCCCTGCTGTATAGGAATACAAATAAAAATTACATGAGAACAAATTTTATATATCTGTTTTGTACAGTCACTGCTTGTTTTACCATCACTCACAAAGGATTTTGAATAAAAGCCACTTTCAGACATTTGCACATTAGTATTAAATTGTGACATAACCACATAACCTTTTAGAACTTTGTTACCCAGGATCATTCTTTGCAGCTTAAACACATTTTAAACCTGCCACTAGTTGACTATGATTCTCCTACTCAGATACAAAACTACATATTAATTCCACACACATGGATGACAGTTTTAGATTATAACCTCTAGACTCTTGCTTGTTTCAACAAGTAAAAGCTTTTATGTCAGGCTGTGAACAAAGGGTCAAGTGACACCGACTTAAGAATGTCATTTTACAATTGAGCGGTCATTTTGTGAGGGGGAGATAAGACCATTAAAGAGTTGATTACATTCTACTGACCCCTAATCTAGGGAATGTTGGAAAGAGTTTATGATAGAAGCTAAAATAACCAATTTAAGGCATTTAAAGTATTATCTTCTTTTTCACATGGCCTGTCTATAATGTGAGGTAAATAGCAGGTTTTGTTTCTTATAGTAGACCCAAAACCTATAGTAAATAGACCACACAGAATGTGTTAATTCTTATTTGCTACACATAATTACTGTTGTGTACAAAATAAATCATACAACTATCAGACTTTGGACTTATTACTGTGTTCTGTTCAGGTATGGATTTGGAACTGAATTTGGTCCTGGGAAAAAAATCTAAAAGTGGTCTCATGTATTTGGAGCTCAACACAAATGTAGTTGGGGTTAGCAAACCATTTGTCCTATCCAGAATACAATAAAGAGAGAATCCACGTTACTGCCATACAATTATAAGATCATGTACTGTACATGACCAGCATACAGTACAAACAGAATCCACATGTCCATACAGTAAAGACAGCACCCGGTGACCATCAGGCAGAACAGACATGCTCCCAATGGCAACCAGACTGTACCATACAGCATCTTAGTGGCAGTCATGCAGTACAGACAGCATCTTAGTGACTGGCATACAGTACATTCAGCATTCCATTGAGTGCTGATCTCTGCCAAAATAATAGTCTGGGGAATTGTGGACACTGTAGTTTAAATCTTAACAATAAAATCCCATAATACCATAGATGCTTTGCATATGAGTGTATTGTTGAATTTGGGTGCTGTCATGGAACAGTGACAGGTAAAGACTATCCCCATAGTTCGAAGACAGGACCCAAATCCTGTTTAACTATCAGCAGGGCCGGTACAAGGTTTCTCAGTACCCCAGGCAAATCTTCAGCGACCCCCCTTCCCCCCTCAAAGAGAAAAAAAAGTACATACAGTACACACACACAACTGTGCTAACCTGTCACTCTTAAGATAATTTATATGGCACTGTACACGGTCTTGGTTCTGTTTCTCTTCGTCACTTCTACTACCAGATGTGGGGAAGGGAGGGAGGAGTAGGCGGCAGACACAGACATGAGGAGGTAGCGAAGGGACAGAGGCACACAAGGGGGAAAATGGAGATAATTTCAGAGGTACAGGTGGAAAAGGGGACATAGACACACAGGGGTGAAGTATCAGAAGGTGTAGAGGAGAATGGGCAGAGGCACAGATGGGAAAAGATACTGAGGCAAAGAAGAGGGAGGAACAAATGCACACAAGGGGGAGGGGGCGGAGGCACAGCTGATATAGGTAGCAGGGGCACAGATGGGGTGAAGGGTTGAAGCAAGCAGAGGCACAGCTAAGGAACTTCAGTGCCTGTCTAGCACAAGCAAGGAGAGGAGAAAGGAGGAGCTGTAGGTGACCGGTGGGGTGGCTCGGGCTACATGTGGAGGAGTCAGGAGTGAAGGAGAGGAAGCTGTGAACTAGTCCAGACTCCGTAATGAAGTCCCCTGTGTCCTGTGTGCAGGGAAGAGGGGGCACACAACCCACCCTCATCTTACACCTGGATGTAATTAGCACAAGGCTGACAGAGGGAGCCACTGATGCTGATGATCTCAGACCCTTGTTGCTTTGTTCTCACATCTGCCTCATGTCAGTGAGCAGCAGTCTGCTGCCACAATCACCAACACAAGCGGGCCCCTCTGTCAGTGATACTTCCTCCCACCTTACCCCCTGAGGCTTCCAATTACTTCTGCCCCTCTCAGCTAAGTCAGATCCACCTGCCGCCCACCGTCACCAGTCAGCCCGGCCTCTCAGTATAGCTGGCTGACTGTGAGCACACTACTGTGCAGCCCCGACCAGCAACAGCTCATCAGTCAGCCTGGCTCCTTATCCCAATCGGCTGCCTGCTGAAAATATGTGCTTGACACTCTGACCCCCTCCTCCTGTTCTACCTTCTGCTCTTCCAACAGCAGCCGCTGGTCAGGTCGAGCTGTGAGGGGGGACGGATCTTCCATTAGTGGAAAAAGTCCTTTCCTTTCCTCCCTGGGTGAAGGTGCCGATGCAGCAATGGAGGAGGGAACAGACCCAGACATGTGGATCCAATCGGGCAGACACCGGGTGAGCAGAGAGCGGATGCCTCACATATTTTATTTTGTTGTTGTACTCAGCACCGCCCTTCAAGTGCTGGAGCCCATATGCAGCTCCCTAGAGCTTCTTATTGGTAGCGCCGGCCCTGACTATCAGTAAAATAATACAAATACTGAATAGCAAGTTTTTTCACTAGATATAAAAAAGGGAAGACAGCAAAATATATTGCACTTACTGACTGCAAATTGAACAAGGCACTATTATAGATAAGACCTGAATAAATTTATATAGTATGTCACCTGATCCTCCTCATCACCTATTTCCGGCTCTTGCCCTCCTTTTCACCCATCTACTCCTCTTGGCTGATGGAGACATCTGCCTCAGCCAGGGCCGATTCTAGGCCTTTTTGTGCCCCAGGCGGGTAGTATGGGCGTGGCTTCATCAGGGGGCGTGGTCAGTTACGCTCTCTGTACAGTAGTAGCGCTGCTGAAATGCTGTGCGGTGCGCGATGACGTCATCGCGCACCGCACAGCAAAGGTCCTCTCCACGAAGGGAAACTAGACGCTACACGTCTAGTTCCCTTCACAGCGGGACACCCTTCACAGCGGGATGCAGCGGCAGTGGAACACAGCGGGCACAGCAGTAGCGGGTCTTTCCATGGTGCGGTGCCCTCCGGATGGCGCCGGCACCCTCTGGAAGGTGGCGCCCCGTGCAAAAGTCCTGCTTGCCCGTGGCAAGATCCGCTACTGGCCTCAGCCTCTGGTCCTACTCTATGTTCATGTCTATAGATTGTAAGCTTGCGAGCAGGGCTTTCCTACCTCTATGTCTGTCTGTTTTTGCCCAGTTTGTTCTATTACTGTTGTTCTAATTGTAAAGCGCAATGGAATATGTTGCGCTACAGAAGAAACTATTAATAAATAATAAAAAATAATAAATGTCCCACCAGCCCAGTACTTCCAAACTCATTCATATCCCTATCTTAAGTGCTACCATCTTTTCTGTACAGTCTGGAATGCTAAATCAGTCTGCAACAAACTCACATTCATTACCAAGCTTTTCCTTCTTCACTCCTTCAGTCTCCTTGCCATTGCTGAAACCTGCATGCCTTCTTCTGACACTCCTTCCCTAGCTGTACTCTCCCTCACCAACATATATGGCTCCAGTAAATGTCATTGTCTGGAATACGCACCTAATGTCCCTCAGAATCCTCCCACTTCTCCTTGCCCTTTGAAGTTCACACCATCCATTGCCCCTGATGCCCCTTTTCCCAATTTCTTAGCAACATTGCTGCCTGGCTTTCCCACTTCCTTCCTGCTGAGCAACAAAAGCACTATACTTTTGGTCTTTTCCTGGGAACCTCAGCTCCCAGACATTGCAATGGTCACTCACTCAACCTTGTGTACTTCCATCTTTGTGACATCTTCAGGTTCTCTAATTTAGTTTTCCTGTTTTCAGGACACATTATACATTTATTCCATTTTACCCTGCCTATTGCTTCTCTGCATAAACCTATGCACTCACATCAACACCTAGATGTCCTCAACCCCATACTTTCCTCGGCGTCTCTTGAATCTCTGCTCTCTACCATTTTTTTCATATCCTGTCCTAATGCAGCTGTGTCATTCTACAATATCATATTCTTCACAAATCTAAGGAAGGATTCCCAACTATTTCATATCACCTATGAACAGACCATTGACCTCCAAAAGTACTCTCTTTTTGTAGAGCACCAGCATTAAGGGAATATAATTTCTATTATATTTCCTCAATGTCACTAGTCAAACCTTCTTCTGATCCCCAATTTCCACTCTGCCCAAAAATTACCACCACCTCTTTGCCACCATCAACTAACTTTACAGCCCTACTCCCCAAATTTTCCCTCATTATTTTCCACATACTTTAAAGCCAAATCAGTACCATATATCATGAAATGTTCTCTGGACACATCCTCTACCACCCACCAATCCTCTCCACCACCAGTCGTGGTTCCTGTTGTATGGCTGTTTGGGTTGTAGCATCCACCTCGCCTTGGCCATGGTCCGGCCATTACCATTGTGCATGCACAAAAAAAGAATGGTGAAAATAACCCACACAATGAAGGCTTGTGCATGCAGCATAGGCTAGGCATAGGCTATCAGCTGCATTCACTGCTACCCCTAGAAGCCGAATAGAGTTATAGTAAAAGCAGAAAAAGCATGTCATTGGAAATGCAATGGCAGTACAGACTGGCAGTCTCAGGGGGAGAAAACGTTGTCCTCTGGGATTGGCTGTTTGACTTTTGATTTGCATAAAGTGCTAATTCACTTAGTGTGGGGCTCACAGAGGAGTGGTGGGTTTTATGGGGTATAAACTGCTACTGTCCACCACTCATTCTGGCCACAGTTCTTTCTCTGCTGTAAATGAGTCCAAGGTCTTCACACTCCTCTTTTCTTCTCCTTCAACCTACCACCTTGACCCTTTTCCCTCCCAACTCCTCCACTCCCTTTCTCTCACTGCTTGCAAGCACATCGCTCATCTCTTCAACCTTTCCCTCTCCATTTGGCATCTTCCTTACGCCTTCAAACATGCACCCATCTCTCCTTTTCTCAAGAAACCATCTCTTTGCCCTACTCCTCTCTCCAACTACTGCCCCATATCTCTGGAACAATTTGCTTACAATCTTCTCAAATGGGAAAAAAAAACAAATTCCCCCAGCACACCATAATGGACAAGCAAAAGAAACATACATCATACATGATATTAGTAATTCAGAGATCTTAGTTACATATGTTTGCAAACAGATGGCAAGCAATGGGCCATGGCAAGGTGGCTGCTCTGGGTGTCCCTACATAGCACCTACTTTGAGTCATACATTTATGTATTTTCCTTTGAGTCATATATTTACATATTTCTACATTGAGACTCATTTCACCTGGAGGCACCCCAAAGTCCTCCAATATGGCAAAAACTAACCAGAGTTTTCATTTGGAATGGTGATGTCCATGATAAATTAAATTTTCCTTAGCAAAGCATTGTGGGAAAATGATTTCTAGCAATGAATGGCAACATTTTTCTAATTTGTGGATTTTTTAAAAAGAATTCTAACATTGCTATCCCCATGAAGGGCTCGTCAATACCAGTAGTGGATAATACATTTTACACTGTAATGCTGAATGGCTTTTTGCAATGGAATGTAGAAGAACCTGATTATCTGGAGGGTGACCTTAATGCCACTGTGTTCTTCTCTCTGTAAAATATCTATTTAATATTAATAGCAAGCATAGAGGAAAGTGAGCTATCCATTTTCTTAATGTAGGTAGCAGCTTGTCCAGCACTGCCTGGTATGAGGGGAACAGGTTATATACTTTAATATCTTTATTACAAACGCAGCCAACAGTTTATTTAACAATTTTATTGGTACATTTGAGAGCTCATTAACTCATCAGTATCTGGACTATTAATATGGTGTTATGCAATATACTGTGGGGGTAATTCAGATCTGATCGCTGCTCTGCGTTTGCGCACAGCAGGCAATCAGCGATAGCACCGCAATGTGCACACACGTTGCCAAACAACAACAGGCATTGCGGGACAGCGTCAGGCTGGTGCGAAAATTTAAATCGCACAGCCATTCGCAAGGTAATTGACAGGAAGAGGCCGTTTGTGGGTGGTAACTGGCTGTTTTCTGGGAGTATCAGTGGAAATGTAGGCGTGCCCAATCGTTTTCAGGGAGGGTGTGTGATGTCAGCTCCGGCCCCGATCAGCGTGTTCTCATCGCACTGGAGGAATAAGTCTTGGGCTGCGCACAGACTGCACACACTCAGTAGCGCATGCAGGGGGGGTTTCTGGGTACCCAGAAACCCCCCCTGATGGACTGAATTATTTTTTTTAGAGACAGAGACAGCTATGTCTCTGTCTCAAGGAAAGCCATAATCGCAATTGCAGCTACTGCTGCAGGGAGCTCTTGCCAGCATAGTCTGCCTACAGGTGGGAGCTGCTGCGCATGCACAGCAACTCCATATGTCATTCTCACTGTTCCATGGCTGGCAGTGTGTCCTCAGCAGCCCCTGGGAATGTGTGTAGTGCACTGTATTTGTTTGTTTAAAGTAACAGTGTGTGTGTATGTGTTGTGTGTGTGTGCAGTCTCTGCGTCTGTGAATCTGTTCACACACACATGTGTGTGTGTGTGTGTGTGTGTGTATATATATATATATATATATATATATATATATATAGATGCATAGAAAAAAAAATACAAGTCGCCCTCTCCAATATTATAGCACAATGTATAGAATAATTTTTATTTCACTTCTCTACATGAGGAGTATCCATTCGTTAGGTTATAATTTTTCAACAGGTTCAGCAAACAAGTATATCAGATATACGTGACAATATATTCAAACATGACATCAATGTCAACAGCCAAGCACCATCCGTGCAAAAATCAGAACTTATACTTGTCCATATCATTATTTGTTATTGTCCATCTGAAATAACATATGTCCTCTGTTGTTGAACCAAAATACATTTGTTCATTAACAAATGCGCAATGGTGTGGAACGCACACCAGAGGTCAGGCTGGACAAGTATTTTGTCTTGAACGAGGCATCAGGCATCCGAAGTCGACCGACATCTACACCGCTTGGTGATCATGCTAAAAACACCATTTGATGATTATTGACATTAATACTAGAGTTTGAACCCTCACTTTTTGTGTAGTATGTACTAGACAGAATAAAAATACATTATTTCCTCTGGCAAGTTTTCAAGGCAGATATTTAATAGTTTTTCTACCCAGATATTGTTTAATGAAGTCCCATAACTACTAACAACAGATGTGTGATGGGAGTGGACTTTGCTGAACAACTTTAACTTCAGAAGTCCTCTTCTCAATAAAGCTTAAGATTAAGGTGGTCATTCCGAGTTGTTCGCTCGCTAGCTGCTTTTAGCAGCATTGCAAATGCTAGGCCGCCGCCCTCTGGGAGTGTATCTTAGCTTAGCAGAATAGCGAACAAAAGATTAGCAGAACTGCTACTAAATAATTCCCTGCAGTTTCTGAGTAGCTCCAGACCTACTCCTAGACTGCGATCACCTCAGTCCGTTTAGTTCCTGGTTTGACATCACAAACACGCCCTGCGTTCGGCTAGCCACTCCCCCGTTTCTCCTGACACTCCTGCGTTTTTACCTGGCACGCCTGCGTTTTTTAGCACACTCCCTGAAAATGGCCAGTTTCCGCCCAGAAACACCCACTTCCTGTCAATCACACTACGATCACTCGAGCGATGAAAAAAGTCGCTTGAGCTTGTGTAAATCTACAAAGTTTTGTGTGAAAGTACTTAGCGCATGCGCGCTGCGTACCATGCGCATGCGCATTTTTGCCATTTTTTCACTTAATCGCTGCACTGCGAAAATCGGCAGCGAGAGAACAACTTGGAATGACCACCTAAGATTGGTATTAGTTGAGAATCTATGCTGGAGTGCCAGTAGGTGGCACTGTATCTTTAATTGTCCCTGTGTAGTCTCCCTTTGTTGTTACAGTGGCCTCTCTTATAGAATATCCTGTTTAATCCTTAATGTTTTGAAGTTTACATGTAAAGGGCACAGTAAAGTTTATCCAACAATCTTTCCTGCATGCTTTGAGGGATATTCTTTAACAGGTACTAGTTGAGTTTACTAAGACATCTTGGCAAAAGAGCTAGCACTCAGTAGAAAACGTTCCATGCGAGAACTGCTTTTTAGCACCTGACGATTTTCACAGGAGACCCCATCATATGCAAACAGTGGACCTTGCTGCAGATCTTACCTTATTTGGAAGCCACTGGCAAATAACATGTCAGAAAGGAACCCACAACAGCAGGCACATATACACTGTAAATAGTACTAGGAAAATAGGGTACAGATAAAGAAAAGTTAGTGCAAGACCTTAGTGAAATATATTAAATAAACCTTAATCTGATCATTGGTCCCAGAACCAGAGCACTATGAAACGCCGTAATAATAATTTAACAGGAATAGAAATCAAAGCAATATTCTAAGGAAAAAAATCATGCGTACTGTAGCAGCAGGAGCATAAACTGAAAATGCATCGGGTGCTGTTACAAGCCATAAGCTATTACTATGCTAACCACTCTTAATAACAAAAGTGATATATAACTTTGTGCTGTACAATTTATAACAGGAATGGAGAAATCGGATTGCTCAGTTGTGTTTTATTATTAGACATAGGATGCTGATTCATTACACTGGAATGGTGAGAAAGTTAAGATTACATTCCTTCTTACCATAGTATGTGATTTCCACCTGCAGTCCTATGAGAGTAATTGTACAGTAGATACTGGGTACAGCCAGGAGCAACATCTATCCAAGTGTTGTCAGTTGTAACTTGAAAATACAAACCTACAAAAGATACATAATGTTGGAATTAAATTTGGGCAACATTATTTGTAAATAAGCTTGTCATAGGAAGGAAGAAAAATAATATAAAAAAGAAAGGAAAAAACTAAATGTAAACATTGCAATTTGGACAGTGTAATATGATCACACAATGGTAATGCAAATTTCTCAACATCTGTTTATGTATGTATACATCATTCATACAGTATATCCAGCTGATGGGAAACAGGTGGTGTGGTGAGAAATCATCTATTTATTTATTTATTTATTAACAGTTTCTTATAAAGCGCAGCAAATTCCGTTGTGCTTTACAATTGGAAATAACAATGATATAACAAACTGGGTAATGACAAACAGTCATAGAGGTAGGAAGGCCCTGCCCGCAAGCTTACAATCTATAGGGAAATAGGCATGTATACACAAGGAAAAGTGCTATCTACTGCATAGTTGTCCACCAGATTGCAAAGGTTCTTGGTGGGCTGTGTGATATGGTCATACAGCAATGATGAACCGGGGTCGAGAGGAAGGGAAAGTGAAGAATGAGAAGACATGTGAGGATATGTGTGGACTGTGCAGAGTGGATGCAATTTAATAGGAAGGTTTATGAAAGTTATGTGGGCGGTTCTGGAATTTGATACGCTTGCCTGAAGAGGTGAGTTTTCAGGGAACGCTTGAAGGTTTGGAGACTAGAGGAGAGTCTTATTGTGCATGGTAGGGCATTCCACAGAGTGGGTGCAGCCTGAAGAAAGTCCTGCAATCGTGAGTGGGAGCGAGTAATGAGTGTGGATGAGAGATGCTGATCTTGTGAAGAGCGAAGAGGTTGGGTTGGGAGATATTTTGAGATAAGCGAAGTGATGTACTGTACGTTGGTGTAGTTTGGTTAATGGCCTTGTGTGTGAGTAAACGTATTTTATATTGAATACGGTAGAATACAGGTAACCAGTGGAGGGACTGACAGAGTGGATCTGCAGATGATGAACATCTAGCAAGGACGATTAGCCTCGCAGCTGCATTCAGAATGGATTGTAGTGATGAGAGTCTCGTTTTGGAAGACCAGTTAGGAGACTATTGCAATAATCAATGCGGGAGATAATGATAGCATGGATTTGAGTTTTAGCAGTGTCTTGTGTAAGGTATGGTCGTATTTTGGATATGTTTTTAGATGCATGTAACATGATTTTGAGACAGATTGAATGTGGGGAACAAAGGACAGATCAAAGTCAAGGATGGCACCTAGGCAGCGAGCTTGTGGGGTAGGGTAGATTGTCGAGTTTTCAACAGTGATAGAGATATCAGGTTGGTAACAACTATTGGCCGGTGGAATTATAATTATTAACTCTGTTTTTGAAATATTAAGTTTGAGGTGGCGAGATGTCATCCAAGATGAAATGGCAGAAAGGCTTTCACCCACCCCTACACTTTCCAGGTTTATGGCCCAGCTCTGAATGCTATTGAATAGGTCAGAGCTGGAGCCATTGGCGCAGTCATTGATCCAGAAGAGGTGTTACACTCATCAGTGTCAGGAAAGGTCATTGTACATCAATGAAAAATTTATATTTTTTATTTTTCTACCTCTGAACATAACAATATCATTATACAAGAGATACAAATATCTCACTGATGGGAACCAAATGCAAGATACACTAATCACACCCCTCACCTGTCCTCACCTGTACACACCTAAAGAGGTATGTTAATGCAAAGGCATCTCAAGTTATTAGCTGTAATCTCTCACTAACATTTTCCATACACACAAACTTCCATCACCAGACACACACACACACACACACACACACACACACACACACACACACACACACACACACGCACACACACACACACACACACTTAGATTTAAGCTTTAATTCAATTGAATGGACAGTTCCTCAATTTGATGAAAATTCAGAGCTGACCGATTTCTCGTTTGTGAACCTCAGAGGCCATGGTATATGCATACTACTCCTGATCATGTAGCCTCTGTTGCTGATGTCATCAGACCTTCATCCAATATAAGGGAGTCCATCTCAGTATACCCTCAACGCATTCAGATCCATCAGTGTATAAACTGCGTGACTGACAAATTGACTCCAGTAGAGCAAACCTTGCTAACTGACACATTCTCTGCCTTATCTTAGGTGCTGCTGAAGCCAGTTCTGTTGTACTGCCATACTAACTCCTGTATGTCAAATTCTCCTAACCTCTTCTGACCATGCTTGCTAAATTATTTTATGTTGTGCCACTGCCAGGCAATTGACTCTTGTGTACTGATCTTTGCTAACATCTACTAACTACATTTCCTGCTAATCTGTGTCTGCTATGGCACCTGTTTAATATCCTCCTTCTTGACATTTTTCACCTCGATTGGGTGAATACCAGAACGGTCCGGACTCCAGAACACCGGACCAAACCGGCTCTCTGCAGTGAACTGTGCTGTGGAGCTCTCTGTGCGTGTCCCCGTGTATGACATACAGCAAATAGTGCAGGCAGATGTACAGCCCCCTCCTGACCCACAGCTGCTGCACTCTGGCAGAGAGAATGGGAGTATCATGGCTGGAACGGTCCGGATTCTTGAACACCAGATCAGACAGGCTCCCTATAGTGACTTCTGCCACTGTGGAGCTCTCTTTGCCCGTTCCCTTGTATGTGACAGCTGTCAGACAGCAAATAGTGCATATAGAGCTTCAAGGCGGTTTTCGGTTGCTGCAGGTTGCAGGTCCATTCCTGCATTTCCGGCTATCACTTAATCCCTATTTTGAAACTACAATTTTCATGGTTGCATCTTTTTTTTTAATTTACTTTTTCTTTACATTTGAAAAAAAAAAAACCCTGAATATTTAGTGCATATAGAGCTTCAAGGCGGTTTTCGGTTGCTGCAGGTTGCAGGTCCATTCCTGCATGTCCGGCTATCACTTAATCCCTATTTTGAAACTACAATTTTCATGGTTGCATCTTTTTTTTTAATTTACTTTTTCTTTACATTTGAAAAAAAAAAAACCCTGAATATTTAATGTGTCTTCCACATTGAATAATCTCTATTTTGAATTTGTGTGTAAATGCCCATACACACTGGGAGATTCTGAGCTGAAAGCAGGTCACTTTTGGTGTTTTGAGCTGCTTTCGGTTCAAAACCACCCAGTGTGTATGCCCCGGCGATGAGCGCTGATGCGCACTCCCGCTTTGTCGGCGGCGGCCACCATTCATCTGCTGGTATCACCCGCAGATGAACGGCGGGGTGGACGGCTTTCCATAGCGTCCTGCTTAAGTCTTAATTTTCATTTATAGCTAGCTTTCCCTATGAGGCTGTTGTATCTTTTTGGGAGGCAAAAAGTTAAAGCTGATTATTGTAAATAATAAATAATAAACTTTTAAATACTGAGCAAAATAATTAGTCCTCTAAAATCCATTACTGGGTAAAAAGATACTTTGCATCCTGCCAGTATGTGTCTTGCAGCAGCTTCTTATTGGATTCTATGCATTATTTTTCTACATGATACACTGTATCCATATTATTTCCCAAATCATTTGTTGCCTTTCAGTTCTTGACAAACTGCCTTAATAATCACATGCTAAAGGTTTTTTGCCTGGAAGCTGTGAAATGGCTTCTTCAGATCAGCCAGATGGGAAGTTCTGAGCAGTTCTATTTTTCATCCTCCGGCCTCCTGAAGGCTGAAGGGGACTGTAGATGTGTTGCTTAGCCGAGTATTACATCTCTTTATCTTCTTAGCGATACAGCTTATATGACAATTACATGGCAGTCCCTAACAGAAATCAGCAGTAGCATATCTATAGTATGCTTTAGATATGATACATGCTATAAATTGTAAAGTAATAAGACAAACAGATTTAAAAACAATATTTTTGTACATTAGTCAATGTTTGTATTGTTAGGGAATATAAAACATCAGAATTAATTTCTTCAAAACTGCTCCCCAGAACATTCACCTCATAGTGCACTGGATTGCAAGTTTTCACATTTCTCTGGCGGAATTTGCCCTTAAGTTATGCATCCTGAATGTATCATATTTTGTTTCACTGGGATTGCCCCCAGACAGGACTTTGGCATTTGGAGGAATGTTGCTGTTGGCAGATAAGTGGGAAGAGCTCCTGCAGCAATTGCAACATTTGTACTGTATTGGAGAGTGCAGCCACCAGGGGATCAATTTATTAAGTGTTGTTTTGTTATTGGGTTACAAACTGGTGTAATAAAGAAAAAATACCTTATTAAAACATGACATGCAACAAATACTAATCCCGATTTGTTATGTCAAAGTCGAAAAATATCATAATGCATATGTCTTGTACTAACCCCATGCACATGCCCGCTGCTCGTGCACTCAGTCCGCCGTACGTGCACATATCCGCAAGTTGCGTAAGATCGCTCCGGCGATCGTGCGCATGATATGGGTATTTACGGCGGAGTTTGTGAGCGTGTAGCGTGTTATTAGCACATAGCATATTTAACCCAAATAGCATATTTTGTAGATATAGTTCCCCTAGACCATGACAGCGAGTATTATTAGTTTAAACAGTTCCTGGACAGAGAGATTCGCCTTTGCATGATAGGAAGGGTCAGATAAAGGTTGGAAGGTGATGTCTAGTATCCAGCTGTAGGGTATTTTGAGGGTAACATTCCGGTGTTAGTTAGAGAAAGATCGCTTGCTCCTGCGTATAGTTATGTGCAAAAATAGATTATGAACATTAACTGTATTTACTGTAAATTACATATGCGGCGGGAATCCAGAGGATACCACCCACAAGAGCAGTTGAGAATAACATCGCCCACCTTTTCAAATCCACCTATGACCTTTGCTGTAATGTGGAGACATATCTCTGTGTCCAATGAACAATGAGATTACAGTGACCATTGTATTGTGTATGCATGTTGTGTATATAAGGACCATTGTTGCCTGGCCGGTCAGATGACTCTAAACGCTATCTGCATGACGAGCGGAGGACCGAGTTCGGGTTGCGCTTGCAAATATTCTCACGTACGTACATTCTCTGTAGCCATTATTTCTGTTTAGATTTACTTGTTAGTCTGTAGTGTATAAACTGTATTGTTTTACCTTTTTGGAATCAATCCATGGAGGCCTTAGAACCCTGTGGTTTAAACTACAAACAGTGTTGTGTTTTCACTTTCCTGCCTGGGCTTTTAAAGTAGATTTATCTGTTTAAGGTGTATAAGCATTGTTAAGGTGTACGCACTGCGGATACTTTGTATCGCCAGCGCTACTTAAGGTTCAAAGGTATTAACATCGTTACAGTACATTGCTGCCAAAGGTTTAAAGTATAAGCATATCATTACATTGTATCATTAACAAGGTTTAAAGGTTATCAACTGTGTGTGCGCTTGCTGTGTGTACTCCGTACACTCAGCGCAGCGTGTGTACGCCAAGTGCGTACCACGTGCAGAACTCTGTATGCAAATAGCGTACAAAGTGCGTAACACGTGCACGTGGTCTAGCAGCCATAGCGGCTCAACGGTAATAGTGTACAAAGGGGTATAGCTTTGCGGTCTAAGATAATACCGACATTATCAGTTACATGTAAAACACTTCAAGCCCGCAGATACATTACATTGCAGTTTCATAAACAACAGGCAAAACCAAGGAAAAATATGTAGTTCTGACAGAAGAAAAATCTCAAACCAATGTTATTTAGAGTTATTTTGGTTTGCAGTCTATTTCAGAATAGGAATATCGGCCTTATTCAGGTTGGAGGGCAAAATTTGCAAATCGCAATCTGTCTGATTATCGAATAACCGCGCATCGGCATCGCGCACGCTCAAGGAGAAATAGCGACAGAAAATGCGTACAGAACGTAATCACAATGCATCTGCTGTTTGACTGACAGGAAGCTGGCATTTCTGGACCTAATTCAGACCTGATCGCAACAGCAACATTTTTCTCTAATGGGCAAAATCATGTGCAGCGCAGGTGGGGCAGATATAATATGTGCAGAGAGAGTTAGGGTGTGTACACACGGTGAGATATTTTCTTTTGATTTTGACTATATAGTCAAAATCTCAAGAAAAGTTAGTGCAGATCGCAAAGTGAAAGTCACCTTGCGATCCCGATTTGATCCCGATGCGCGGTCCCGCCAGGTCGGCATCGCAAGAAAAGATAGACTGTGCAGGCAAGTTAATCCTTGCTAGATCGGTGTATTATCTAGTTCATCTCACATGTCAATGACATCTCACATAAGCCAAAATCTCACATAAGCCAAAATCGTAAGCACACATAGGGGTATATGCAATTGCGGTTGAATTCCGGTAGGAATTCGACCGTTTTTTAATTCGACACAATTCGACAGTCAGACACCCTGCCGCTGGGACCCGAATTCGACATATTCAATAAAAAACGGATTCGACAGTCCCGCTGTCGAAAAACGGACCAATTGACGGATAGTGTGCGTCCTGGATTCGACTTTTTGGACGGTACAAAAGTATTTAAAAAACCCAGAAAAAAATTGCGTGGGGTCCCCCCTCCTAAGCATAACCAGCCTCGGGCTCTTTGAGCCGGTCCTGGTTGTAAAAATATGGGGGACAAAAAGCGTAGGGGTCCCCCGTATTTTTAACACCAGCACCGGGCTCCACTAGCTGGAGAGATAATGCCACAGCCGGGGGACACTTTTATACCGGTCCCTGCGGCCGTGGCATTAAATCCCCAACTAGTCACCCCTGGCCGGGATTCGCTGGAGGAGTGGGGACCCCTTAAATCAAGGGGTCCCCCCTTCCAGCCACCCAAGGGCCAGGGGTGAAGTCCGAGGCTATCCCCCCCATCCGAGGGCTGCAGATGGGGGGCTGATAGCCTTCTGTCAAATAAAAGAATATTGTTTTTTGTAGCAGAACTTCAAGTCCCAGCAAGCCTCCCCCGCAAGCTGGTACTTGGAGAACCACAAGTACCAGCATGCGGGGGGGAAATGTGCCCGCTGGTACCTGTAGTTCTACTGCAAAAAAATACCCAAATAAAAACAGTACACGCACACCGTGAAAGTAAAACTTTATTACATACATGCATGCCGACCAGTAGCGGATCTTGCCACGGGCAAGCAGGACTTTTGCCCGGGGCGCCACCTTCCGAGGGCGCAGGGCGCCATCTGGAGGGCGTCGCACCAGGGCAAGATCCGCTGCTGCTGTGCCTCCCGCTGCCCGTTGCCCCCCGCTGCCGCTGTGAAGAGAAACTAGACGCGTACGCTTCTAGTTTCCCTTCGTGGAGAGGTCCTTTACTGTGCGGTGCGCGATGACGTCATCGCGCACCGCACATCATTTCAGTCTGTACAGGGGGCGTAAATGACCACGCCCCCTGTACGTAGCTACGCCCCCTATTGTCACCCAGGGCGCACAGCGCCCAATAACCGGCCCTGATGCCGACACACATACTTACCTGTGTTCACACGCCGACTCTGTCCACTTCTCCATGTAGAATCCATGATGTACCTGAAAATAAAATTATACTCACAAAAATCCTGTGTAGCATCTGTCCTCTTCTCCTTTGTAATCCACGTACTTGGCAAAAAAACAAACCGCATTACCCGGACCACGCACTGAAAGGGGTCCCATGTTTACACATGGGACCCTTTCCCCGAATGCCGGGACCCCCGTGACTCCTGTCACAGAGGGTCTCTTCAGCCAATCAAGGAGTGCCACATCGTGGCACTCTCCTGATTGGCTGTGCGCGTCTGAGCTGTCAGACAGCGCATAGCACTATGCCGCTCCATTATCTTCAATGGTGGGAACTTTGCGGTCAGCGGTGAGGTTACTCGCGGTCAGCGGCTGACCGCTCATACGTACACAGCCAATCAGGAGAGTGCCACGACGTGGCGCTCCCTGATTGGCTGAAGGGACCCTCTGTGACAGGAGTCACGGGGGGTCCCGGCATTCGGGGAAAGGGGTCCCATGTGTAAACATGTGACCCCTTTCAGTGCGTGGTCCGGCTTTTGCATTTAATTTTTTTGCCAAGTACGTGGATTACAAAAAAGAATAGGACAGATCTTCACTGGATTTTGGTGAGTATAATTTTATTTTCAGGTACCCCATGGATTCTACATGGAGAAGTGGACAGAGTCGGCGTGTGAACATAGGTAAGTATGTGTGTGTCGGCATGCATGTATGTAATAAAGTTTTACTTTCACGCTGTGCGTGTACTGTTTTTATTTGGTTTTTTTTTTTGCAGTAGAACTACAGGTACCAGCGGGCACATTTTCCCACTGCATGCTGGTACTTGTGGTTCTCCAAGTACCAGCTTGCGGGGGAGGCTTGCTGGGACTTGTTTTTCTGCTACAAAAAACAATATTCTTTTATTTGACACAAGGCTATAAGCCCCCCATCTGCAGCCTTTGGATGGGGGGGACAGCCTCGGGCTTCACCCCTGGCCCTTGGGTGGCTGGAAGGGGGGCACCCCTTGATTTAAGGGGTCCCGACTCCTCCAGGGTACCCCGGCCAGGGGTGACTAGTTGGGGATTTAATGCCACGGCCGCAGGGACCGGTATAAAAGTGTCCCCCAGCTGTGGCATTATCTCCAGCTAGTGGAGCCCGGTGCTGGTGTTAAAAATACGGGGGACCCCTACGTCTTTTGTCCCCTGTATTTTTTGCACCAGGACTGGACGCAGAGCCCAGTGCTGGTTGTAAAAATACGGGGGAACCCCTGTCAATTTCCCCCCCGTATTTTTACAACCAGGACCGGCTCAAAGAGCCCGAGGCTGGTTATGCTTAGGAGGGGGACCTCACGCATTTTTTTTCTTGATTTTTAACCCATTCCCACCCCTTCCCACTGAAAAACATGCTCTGATCTCTCCATATTATTTTAGTCAGTAAAAAAATAAAAATATTCTTTTAAAAAATATATAAATAATACTTGTGGCTCCTAATAGACAAACCAAGTAGATAATCCCTTCTAATATTAATAGATATGCTATTAGCAACAACAAAAAAACACACAAAAAAACATGTTTTTTTAATTTTTTATTAGATTCCGCCACCAAAATTAGGCGGACTGAAATGACTGTCAAAAAGCACTGTTGTCGAATCGACATTCTTTAATTGAATATACTTTTGTTGAAAAGCCGCATTTTTACCATTGCAGACATGTCGAATTTGAAAACTGTCGAATTTCAAAAAGTCGAATCTGAAACGGCCGTTTTTTTGTCGAAAAGTACTGTATTGCATTGTCTATTTTTTTTGTGTGTCGAAAATGCCCCGTTTTTCAACATTTGCGGCAATTCGACCGCAATTGCATATACCCAATAGTCCATATCTCAAGAAAAGTTAGTCAAAATCTGTGCTATCTGGGCTCTAGGGAGTTCAAGGGAAATCGCATGTGAAAATCGAGCATAGCAAGGATCTCACCGTGTGTACACAGCCTTAGATTTGTGTGGGGTGTATTCAAAGTGAAATCTAAATTGCAGTCTAAAAATAAAGCAACCAGTATTTACCTTGCACAGAAACAATATAACCCACCCAAATCTACCTTTTTCTTCATATGTTATATCTGCCCCACCTGCAGTGCACATGGTTTTGCCCATTAGAGAAAGATTTTGCTTTTGTGATCAGGTCTGAATCAGGCCCTCTGTGTGGTAAACCTGCCATTTTCTGGGTGTGTCTGAAAAAACGCAGGCATGCTCAGGCATATTTTAAGGTGGGCCTGTGACGTCAGCGATGACCACTTCCAGCCTCTTGCGTCGCTAAAATATGGAGGACCTTGCCTGGTGCAGATGGAAAAGTCTTTGATGTTCAATTGCATATGGTTTTGCTATTAGAATGCGCATTGCAATGCATTCACAATTTCTGCAATGGGCGTTCTTTCTCTATTTCTGGACAGCAACTATTTGATCACAGCAACTGCTTTTTAGCAGAAACAATGAAGTCCTATATACCCATCAGCCAAAAAAACCTGCCAAAACAGCTCTGACCCATTGAGGCATGGCGCTGCAAGACCTCTAAAGATGTCCTGTCACTGGCGTATTTATAATGGGTGCAGTGTGTGCGGTGTACACAGACCCCCGGGGTTCAGGGGGGCCCACACCACACACCGTGCACCCATTATTTTTAATACTTACCCTCTGGAGTCGCGTGGTGCAACAGCACTGTAGAAATCACTGGGAAAATGACACAGCGCCATTTTTTACAGTGTTTCACGCATGCGCAGTAGAAAGATCAATGGGAAAAAGGCCACCATGCAATTTTCCCAGAGATCTGTGCATGCGCTGTTTACTCTGGGACAGCGTTAGGGACCCTTAAAGACCCTAGTGCCCAGAGGGACCCTTGTTCCTAGAGCTAAGTGCTGCCGCCGGCTAGAGAACAGGGGCCCAGACAGAGCCTGCACACGGGCCTCCTCCTCCCTAGAAACGCCCCTGTGTCCTGCGGTATCTGACACCAAGACATCCCACAGTTGCTCAATTGGAATGAGATCTGGGGAATTTACAGGCCTTCTATCAAAGGTTTTCTATAATGGGTGCAAGGTTACAGTTGCTCTTCTGTGCAAACTGACTACACAGGCTAGCCTTTGTTTCCCATTCACATCAATGAACCTTGGGTGCCCTTGACCCTGTTACCGGTTCACCAGTTGTTATATCTTGGACCACTTTTGGTAGATAACCAGTGTAACCAGTGCATATAGGAGCAACCTGTGTAACCAGAGCATATAGGAACACTACACAAGACCTGCCATTGTAGAGATGATCTGACCCAGTTGACAAGCTATCACAATTTGACCCTTGATCAGACCCTTACGCTTGCCCATTTTTCCAGCTTCCAACACAACAACTTCAATAGCTGACTGTTCACTTGTTGCCTAACATATCCTACCCCTTCACAGGTATAATTGCAATGATATAAGCATCATTATTCATTTCCTCTGTCAGTGGTTTATATATATATATATATATATATATCAGCGGTGTGCGGCGAAGTGAGGCTGGTGACAGAGAGCCTTTCCTGTCATACTAACATATACGCCAGTGTTTTGACTATATAAAGTATATGAAAAATACAAGGAATATATTAGAACTATCTTCTTTGTATTATTCTAATCATTTTATAGACAAATCTCTGGAGAAAAAAGTTTATGGGAGGGGAGGGCCTCTCCTTTCCACACATATCTGATCAAAACTCACCAAATTTCCATCAGTATACACTGCAGCATCTGTGTATAATGCCCACATGCACCCTTTGGCTCATGTATTGTGTGTAAATCTGGCTCAGGGAATAGCCAGTGCCTCCTGAGCCACTTACCTCACCGCACATCCTTGATATATATATTGTAAAAGTCAAAAAATATTGCAGTACACAAATCACATACAAACTACACACAGATGGCCTCCGCGCGTGTACTTGTTCTGCTGTGCGTGCGCATATCCACAATTTGCGTATGGTCGCTCCCGCGGTCCTGCGCATTAGTGCGTTGTAGAGTATTTACGGTAGAGTTTGTGAACGCATGGAAGGCTATCAAAACACATTACATATTTAATCCAAATAGTGCACAATGTACACATAGTCTCCCTGCACCACATCAGAAAGTAACAGCAGTTTAAATGGTAACAGAACAAAGGGATTCACCATTACAGAATAGGAGGGGACAGAACAAGGTTATAAGGTGGTGTTTGGTATCCAGCTGTAGGGTATTTTAAGGGTAACATTCCGGTGTTGGTTTGAGGAAGATTGCATGTTCCTGCGGATAGTTATGTGCAGGAACAGAATATAGATATAAACTATATTTACTGTACATTATGTATGCGGCGGGAATCCAGAGGAGACCACCCACAAGAGCAGTTGGAACAGACATCGCCCACCTATTCAAACCGACCTATGACCTCTCCTGTACTGTAAATGACCATCCCTGTGTCCAATGGACAAAGAGATTACAGTATCCATTGTGTTAAGTTTTGGATGAATTGTATAAAGAGAGCCTGCTGCAGGCCTGGTCAGACACAAGACTCACAACGTTATCTATCAGATGACGGAGGACCAGACTGGGTAGCACGGCGAATCCACTCAAGTATGTAACATTGACTGTAGCCATTTACTCTGTTATATTGTATTGTATTGTTTGTAGTGTAACCCCCTCTCAGCAATAATACGCTGTGGTGTCGGAACCCAGCGGTTTAATTACAATCTGGTGTCATGTCTTCATTGCCCTGCTAAGGTTTAAAGTGTATTATCATTGCATTGCATAGCTGTTAAGGGTTTACAGTGTATCTCTGGGTGTGTACGCGATGTGAGTACTTTGTACCGTCATCACGGCGTTTGTACGCAAAGTCCGTACACAGCACGGGACTTTGTACACTAATAGCGTACAAAGTACGTAGAGTGTGTATTAAGTATAGCGGCCGCAGCGGCTCCATGGTAAAGTGTATTTAAGGTGTGTTTAAGGTATAGCTTTCATTCCTGAAGATAAATCAGCATTATCAATTGGGGGCTCCTCCAGTTTTCCACATACTTACAACCTAACAGGTCACAGCAGACTTAATCTTTCAGCAAAGGGTGGACAGAAAGTATCCTACGTATCCTTTTCCTGGTCGATGGATGCACTGAAAACCCTACTTGATTGCTGATTAGATGGCGTCTGCTCTGTATGGTTTGTAGAGATGCTGGTAGAACTCGTAAGGTAAACAGGAAAAAAGCTATTTAAAACCTGTGAATTTTTTTTGGGCGCCAAAAGCGTACATGACACCCATACTTTGCATACTCTCTCACATTGTTGCCATAATATTCAGATTGCTAGATTCATTTAGACCTGTGTGAAACCAGAGACATTTGTTGCTATATAGTTTTAAAAATAAAATAAGTATTTAAGGAAGTAAGAGTAAAATCACAAAACGCAGTTCTGGCCCAGTAGTAAGAGGGTTAAAACGGAACAAGTGTGAATTGTGTTTAGTGGGCAATAGTAGTTTTATTGCTCACATTTATAGAATTGTATGATTTGTGCTATTGCGGACGTCCAGTTTTGTACACGTGTCTCGAACACAGTACGGAATTGCACACGCGGCGTAAGAGACACGCACGATCGCGTGTTTACGCAAATTGCATAAGAGTATGGGCGCTAAGTACAAATTACACAATAGTTCGTTTAGTTTAAAGGTGGGACAGTAGCTATGCTACAATAGCACAAAACTACCCGGTTTCTAAAAAAGAAAACATTTTAGTATAAAAACAAAATTTAGCATAAATATTTTTTTTTTAAATTGCCTGTGGCGGTAAAGCTGCCAACTTGAATGAATCCAAATTTTCTGTACAGAAAAAACAAAGTGTATTTGAATGAGCGAACGCAGGAGTGAGTGGATACTGAACCCAAGAACAGAAGTGGTCTGAAGTGGTAACACTGGGTTAGTAGAGGCCCGGTGGCGTAGGGTTCGCTACCCTGCGTTATTAGGAACTGAAGTGGTCTGAAGTGATCCCATACAACTGAAGTGGTCTAAAGTGGTCTGGAGTGGTCTAGGCTAAAGTGGTCTACAGCAATCGTAGGGCATATAGATAACTAGTATCTATAGGCTGTGCTATTGCATCGCATGTCCGTTTGTTCTGCACAGCACAACGTGATACCATTGTGTCATATGTGCTGTGGAAAAGCATACGCAGACGTGATTGTATAGACAAAGGGGTTTTTCTTTGATAACGTCGAGAAATCTCCCTGGTGGGCTTCACTGGAAAGGGTGAAGGATAGTTATCTAATTTCTCTGTTTTTCACGCTACAAACAATTCCAGTTGAAAGATACCGAAAAGGAATTTTTCGCTATCTCTCTCAGGAAAATATTCCAAACAGAACTTCCACCGAAATAAATTACGGTGTTGTAAGGTCTGATAGGAGCCCTAGTTTGGGTACATTGAGATCCGCTACCAACAGTGTATCGTTGTACTGGCCAGCGTGGGCGAGAGCGAGTGGAAGGCGCTCAGGGATACTTCCACCGTCTACTTATATTGAGTATTTTGGTGTTTGTGGGAATTTTTTAAAGTTATTAGAAAAGACCCACAAATATGGGAGCCAGTTGCTCAAGTAAGAGACGTTTAGACAGGGTTCAGGCAGAATTGTGGCCAAAAGGCTCAGCAAGGTTTATCATGTGTGAAAAATATGGTTCCCACACAGAAGTTTTATGCAATGAGTGGGTATGTATGACTAACAATGATAGGGTACCATTCCCTAGGGTGGGCAGCTTTGAACCAGAGGTATTACAGAACTTAAGGTTAAGGATATGTCTGATAAAATCCAAGAAACAAAGGATTAAACATACAGATTGTTTAAATTTATGGCAAAAGGAGGGGGATATGCAAAGGGAATTAGCTCGCGCAGCAGGTTCTATTGTGGGGGAGAAAGTGGCTACAGACAATGGTACATTGGTACAGGATAGGAGAGTAATTGATAAATGTACTAATGCTAACCCTTGCCAGTTGTATCCCATTTTAAATTTTCCCCAGGACTGCAAGCAGGAAGATGAGCCCAGCACGATATCGGCACTCTCTCTAGCAGCCACCATACAAGACACTCAGGTGGGCACGGCCCAACCAACAAGAGCAGTAGTCAGGCCCCCTAGCGGAGGGATAAGTGAGATCGTGTCCACAGGTAAGTACGGTACCATACATTATGCAGAGACAATAACACCTCACATTGTAGAATCAAACCAGAATGATGTAATTGAGTTAAATCCTGTCAGGGTGATTGCAGTCCCCAATGGGAAGACTGACGCTCAGGGAGTCACTCCCATCAGGAACATTGCCATGCATTGTCCTTGGTCCCGGGCAGAGTTAAGGTCAATTATGTCAGAATTTCCCGATCCCAGAAAAGATCTAGTCGCATGCCAGAGGTTCATTAAAGAGTTAGGTAACGCCAACGAACCCACGAACAAAGATTGGTGAACAGTGCTACGGGTATGTTTACCCTCAAATATTGACCCCACGAAATTCATAACCGATTGTAAGTTAGACGCAGAAGTACCTCTCACCGATGAATACAATCAGGAGAATGTACGGCAAATCAATCTGCAATTAGGAGTATATTTCCGTACTGTTGTCAAATGGAATACAATCTTTTCCATAAGACAAAAGGAAGGTGAAACGGCATCCGAATATTTCCATCGAGCACTGCAGGAAATGGCTAGATACACTGAGATCGAGGACATTAGAGACAATGTACATCACAGGGAGGTAGCTGTTTCAGTATTAATGGATGGGTTGAAGGAGGCACTGAGAACAAGGGTACAGACCTCTCTACCAAACTGGAGAGGTATCTCGGTGGCTGTATTGAGAGAGTCTGCTGTCGAGCATGATAGGAACATCAGTAAGCACAGGGAGTCACAGGGGGAAAAGCTGATGACGGTAAGTATACAGGCCCTTACGGCAAAACCCCATCAGCCGAAAACCCAGACCCCTGTTGATTGGAAAAGACCTAGAGTATGCTACGCTTGTAAAAAGGAAGGACATTTTGCCCAGGATTGTAGGAATAAAGGTACACATAACGTAAACCGACCCCCTAGACCAGAATACGGACCTCACTACAATTCACATAATTGGGATCAGGGACCATATAGGAGAGGTTATGAGCCACATGCAGGGGAAACAAGGAGGTACCCACCAAGGAGAGACTGGCAGGCCTCCGAAAACTCACAGCTACCCCCCTCACATATTGTAGCTGCCAATGCGCTGCGGGAGGGTCTCGCCACACAATAGGGGTTGGGCCACACCTGTAGTCTGCAGCCAGTGAAGTTAATTGCTAGCCTTGGTAGTGAACCTGAGGTCACGGTTGATGTAGCTGGTGTACCATTACCTTTTCTTGTAGATACAGGGGCGGCCAGGTCAGTGTTAAATTCGACAGTAGGTATAAAAACCACGGGTAAAACAATTTCGGTAATGGGAGTAACAGGAACTGTGCAACAATACCCTTTGAGTAGACCTGCAGACATTACGATAGGGCCCTTGCAAACCAAACATTCTTTCCTGTTGGCTGCATCGGCGGTAAAATGCGGTGTGTCATATACTGTACTCCTGAGGGTGTCTTCTTGGATATACCTGGGAACCACGCTAAAGAAGTACAAGATATACTAGACACCCCTCAAAGGCTAATGTCACATTCTACTGTTATAGACAAGTGTCCATCAAAGGTAGAGGAAATGATCTACAAATACCGGGTTCCCTTTGGACCGAAGATGGACAAGACACTGGATTGATGGCGAATGTAGCTCCAGTAGCAGTGCAAGTAAAAGATGGTAGGATAGCTCCAAAAATCCCTCAGTATCCTCTGAAGCCAGAGGTAGAATTAGGAGTGTACCCCATCATAGAGCGGTTGCTACAACAGGGCACAAAATAAAAGGACTGCGCTTAACACTATCTGATAAACCAAGCTGCTGCAGGAGTATGAAGAGAATCCACTTTTCCCAATGTTATGTTAAGAAACCAAAGACAGCCCTCCAAGCGCTATGATATCAGATATTAACACTTCTACTTAAATTATTGATCATACATCTTTATGGAAAATATTTTATTTAAAAATATATAGGCACAAAAATACACATTTATTGAATTAATATCTAGAAAAAAGTGAGTCCTAATACCGGTATACTACATATAAACAATACAATACAAAACATATATTGGGGGGTGAAATGCCTTAGCAAATCTTTCACCTTAGAGGATAATTAATCCTTTATGACGTGCAGTATGATAAGTCCCAAAATCTTGCAGTGTCCTTATTAAGAACTTTCTAACAAATGAAACTCGTAAAAGTCCATAAATTCTTCAAGGGCATTCATAAACATATAGTGGAAGTCACTTCTAGAAGTTGGGAATCACTGCAACTTACTTGTAAATCCGTAAGTATCAAAGAAAGCAAAGCATCAGATGTCCGCCGGCAGACGTGGTGTGGTGCTCTAGCAACAGGGCATCCTAGTCAGGACGTCCAGCACTGCCAATAGTCCCATCTTCCCTGTGAAAAAGAGTGGGGGGAGGGGTTACAGGCTAGTGCAGGATCTAAGGGGGATAAACAAGATAGTTGAGAGCAAATTCACCGTAGTGCCCAATCCAGCTGTCATCATGCAAATTCCCTCTACTGCAAAATTCTTCACTGTCATCGACCTCTGTTCTGCCTTCTTTTCTGTCCCTCTGCACCCTGACAGCCAATATCTTTTTGCTTTTACATACAGGGGAGTACAGTACACCTGGACTTGCTCCCCCTGTAACGATTTCTAGGGTTCTCTGTGTGTGCGTACTTGAAAAGATGTCAGCTGAAGCCAGGTGAAAATTAAGTAATGTTTATTGTGGAAAAAGTGGTAGTAAAAATATATATATATATAAACTGGATCCTTGATTACATGGAACAAAACACAGTATTTCCCAATAATAGAAATGGCAGGTAAAATAAACAAGGAGGAAGGTTATGCTTGAATATTGGTATATTTCAGATAAAACATAGATGCGAAATCAACATGAAGATATCTGGGTTTAAATCAAGCAGGGGAAAAATAACATACCAAAACGGAGTGATCAAACAAACTGCAAATAATAGTCCAGGAATGCAGATGCTGAACCGGCAGGGTAAGAAATCCAGAAGCTAGGCACATGAACTAGCAAACTGCAGGGAAGTCTCCAAGAAGTATATAAGGCAGAATCTGGACAGGATTACTGGAGAGAGCCCAGTCGCACTCCAGACGGAACCACAATGATCTGCACCTAGATGCTGGTGAGCTGGAGTTAAATAGCAGCACCAGGTGTTGGGCTCCAGGTGCACACAATCAGGTAATTACCCTGCAGAGGCAGTGTGCAACTGCCATTCGGACCTGAGGCAGCAAGTGAGACCTCTAGAGGCAGGAATGAGAATGCATGGCAAAACAAACAGACATTCCTAACATTATCCCCCCCTTAAACAGGCGGATTCCAGACGCCTCAAAGTTCACCTTCTCTTCTTTTTTCCTTTTTTCTTTATGGGTTGCCTAACCCTATTTGAAGGTGTCACAAAGACACTATTAGGCAATACAGGTCCATCAATAACGAGTCTCGGATCATCCAGAAGCTCGCTCTCAGAGTCGGAGCCACCACCCAGCGGTAGAACTGACCTCTTATTTTCCTGGATGGAATCAAGAGCGGATGGTAAACTTGTAGATGTTAAACTTGCCGAGCAATCTGCGTGAACACCTAGAGATACCTGCCCACATCTGAAAAACTGAGGGTGCTCCCCAGACTGCAAAGGCAGGTTCTCAGAGGGGCACACCTTAGTAGACTCATCTAGGAGAGTGAGGACAGTTGGTGGACTGAATCTTTCGGTCACAGCCTTGAGGAAAGCGGGCAAATCTTGTAACACTGGATCTCTCTTATCTATAAGACCATTTACCCACTTCAAGGCCCTCCCTCTGAATCTCATACATAAGTTAGCGATGATATCTATAGGGGACAAGTCATCAAAACTCAGATAATATCTGAAGAGAGCTAAACAGTGAGAGATATTTCCATAAAAGTAAGGCAGTTCCTCAACGACTTGGGTTTCCAAATTAGATTTTACATCAGGGAGGATAGACAACTGTGGCCTCTCAGACAAGACGGACTCTTCTTGCACCTTAGACAGAGAAGTCTCAGATGGCCTCGGCTGGGCAGATACCTCGGGCAAATCTTGGATCTTGGGCATGGCAGGCACCTCTATCTGGTGCTGGGCAGGCGGAACCCCCTCCTGGGGCTGGGCAGGCGGAACCCCCTCCTGGGGCTGGGCAGGCGGAACCCCCTCCTGGGGCTGGGCAGGCAGAACCCCCTCCTGGGGCTGGGCAGGCAGAACCCCCTCCTGGGGCTGGGCAGGCAGAACCCCCTCCTGGGGCTGGGCAGGCAGAACCCCCTCCTGGGGCTGGACAGGCTTTGGCCGGACCTCTGGCAAGGCGGGCACCTCTCGGACCTCTGGCAAGGCGGGCACCTCTCGGACCTCTGGCAAGGCGGGCACCTCTCGGACCTCTGGCAAGGCGGGCACCTCTGGCAAGGCGGGCACCTCTGGCAAGGCGGGCACCTCTCGGACCTCTGGCAAGGCGTGGACCTCTGGCAAGGCGGACACCTCTCGGACCTCTGGCGAAGCGGACACCTCTCGGACCTCTGGCGAAGCGGACACCTCTCGGACCTCTGGCGAAGCGGACACCTCTCGGACCTCTGGCGAAGCGGACACCTCTCGGACCTCTGGCAAGGCGGACTTGGATGACTGAGTGACCCATGAGGCAAGGGCAACAGGGACCTCATGCCGTGAGGCAAGGGCAACAGGGACCTCATGCCGTGAGGCAAGGGCAACAGGGACCTCATGCCGTGAGGCAAGGGCAACAGGGACCTCATGCCGTGAGGCAAGGGCAACAGGGACCTCATGCCGTGAGGCAAGGGCAGCAGGGACCTCATGCCGTGAGGCAAGGGCAGCAGGGACCTCATGCCGTGAGGCAAGGGCAGCAGGGACCTCATGCCGTGAGGCAAGGGCAGCAGGGACCTCATGCCGTGAGGCAAGGGCAGCAGGGACCTCATGCCGTGAGGCAAGGGCAGCAGGGACCTCATGCCGTGAGGCAAGGGCAGCAGGGACCTCATGCCGTGAGGCAAGGGCAGCAGGGACCTCATGCCGTGAGGCAAGGGCAGCAGGGACCTCATGCCGTGAGGCAAGGGCAGCAGGGACCTCATGCCGTGAGGCAGGGGCAGCAGGGACCTCATGCCGTGAGGCAGGGGCAGCAGGGACCTCATGCCCGAAGGCAAGGGCAGCAGGGACCTCATGCCCGAAGGCAAGGGCAGCAGGGACCTCATGCCCGAAGGCAAGGGCAGCAGGGACCTCATGCCCGAAGGCAAGGGCAGCAGGGACCTCATGCCCGAAGGCAAGGGCAGCAGGGACCTCATGCCCGAAGGCAAGGGCAGCAGGGACCTCATGCCCGAAGGCAAGGGCAGCAGGGACCTCATGCCCGAAGCCAAGGGCAGCAGGGACCTCATGCCCGAAGCCAAGGGCAGCAGGGACGGACACCCCTCCTGGGGTCGCTGGGCCGGACACCCCTCCTGGGGTCGCAGGGCCGGACACCCTTCCTGGGGTCGCAGGGCCGGACACCCTTCCTGGGGTCGCAGGGCCGGACACCCTTCCTGGGGTCGCAGGGCCGGACACCCCTCCTGGGGTCGCTGGGCCGGACACCCCTCCTGGGGTCGCTGGGCCGGACACCCCTCCTGGGGTCGCTGGGCCGGACACCCCTCCTGGGGTCGCTGGGCCGGACACCCCTCCTGGGGTCGCTGGGCCGGACACCCCTCCTGGGGTCGCTTGGCCGGACACCCCTCCTTTCGAAATTTGAGCACCACAGTGGCATAACTGAACAGAATTTGGCACTATGGCAAAATGAGGAAAGCTCTTTTTATGTTTGCGAACAGGACATAACTGAATAAAATGTCCCGACCTGCCGCAATAAAAACAGAGCTTCTTATCCCTTCTATGTCTCCTTTCTTCCTCAGAGAGGCTGGGTCGTGGAAAGCTCCAAAACTTGCCTTTGCTTATGCTAGAAAAACAGCAGCCAGAATTGAGAGCACCAGACTGATCTTTTCCCCTTTTTCCCTGCGTCTCCTTAAAGGGAACAGGTAATCTTACTGAACCTTCAGGCAGAGCAGACAGTATCTCTGAAGACAGGATTTGAATACCCTCCAGTTTCTCTCTGAAATCCACCAGCAAAGTAGAACTCAAAAAGGGCAAAAACTTGAGAGGCAGGGAATCTTTCTGAAGTGAAGCCATTTTATGAGATTCTGCTGTACAACAAAACTCCTGCACACGTTTATTTGGGCAGATCATTCTGTAACGATTTCTAGGGTTCTCTGTGTGTGCGTACTTGAAAAGATGTCAGCTGAAGCCAGGTGAAAATTAAGTAATGTTTATTGTGGAAAAAGTGGTAGTAAAAATATATATATATATAAACTGGATCCTTGATTACATGGAACAAAACACAGTATTTCCCAATAATAGAAATGGCAGGTAAAATAAACAAGGAGGAAGGTTATGCTTGAATATTGGTATATTTCAGATAAAACATAGATGCGAAATCAACATGAAGATATCTGGGTTTAAATCAAGCAGGGGAAAAATAACATACCAAAACGGAGTGATCAAACAAACTGCAAATAATAGTCCAGGAATGCAGATGCTGAACCGGCAGGGTAAGAAATCCAGAAGCTAGGCACATGAACTAGCAAACTGCAGGGAAGTCTCCAAGAAGTATATAAGGCAGAATCTGGACAGGATTACTGGAGAGAGCCCAGTCGCACTCCAGACGGAACCACAATGATCTGCACCTAGATGCTGGTGAGCTGGAGTTAAATAGCAGCACCAGGTGTTGGGCTCCAGGTGCACACAATCAGGTAATTACCCTGCAGAGGCAGTGTGCAACTGCCATTCGGACCTGAGGCAGCAAGTGAGACCTCTAGAGGCAGGAATGAGAATGCATGGCAAAACAAACAGACATTCCTAACACCCCCAAGGTTTCATTGACAGCCCGAGTATTTTCTCCCAGGCTTTGCATGACTGTTTACAATCCTTTCAACCTGAGAGTGGATGAGTGCTAATACAGTATGTTGATGACTTATTGTTGTGTTCTGACTCACTCGAATCGTCCTTGAAAGACACAAAACAGCTTCCGTTTCATCTTTCCCAAATGGGACACAAGGTTTCAAAGGATAAGTTGCAGTTGTGCCAGACCAGGGTAAAATATTTGGGACATTGCCTGACTCAAGGACTTAGACCTCACCGCTGATAGAATACAGGCGATTCGCGACATGACTCTGCCACAAACGCAGCAACAGATCCGCACTTTCCTTGGAATGTGTGGGTACTGCCGAAACTGGATTCCAGGGTTCTCTATACTGGCTTTACCTTTGCAAGAAATGGTCTCTTCAAACACACCAGAATGGGTCTCGCACACAGATGAGTCCGAACTGGGATTTGAGAGACTCAAACAGTGCCTATCACAGGCACCTGCATTAGGTATGCCAGATTATGGGAAGCCCTTTGAATTATACGGTACAGAAAGTGCAGAGTGCGCAGCAAGAGTTTTAACCCAGAGACATGGTGATGTCAGCAAGCCGGTAGCTTACTACAGTGCACAGTTGGACACCGTAGCGTGGTCTCTCCCCACATTCTTGCGAAGTGTTGCAGCGATAGCTTTGCTAGTAAGTAAAAGCGAGGACGTAGTGTTAGGACACAACCTGACCATCCATACACCTCATGCAGTATCAGCCTTACTGAACTCCGCCCAAACCAGACATGTCTCATCTGCTCGGTTTACAAAGTGGGAATTATCACTGATGGCCCCTGTAAACATCACCATTAAGAGATGCAGCTCACTAAATCCTGCAACTTACTTGCCAAGTGTGCCTGGACAGGCACAAAGGGTGGAGGATGAGAATGATGGTGAAGGAGGATTTAGTGCAGACACTGATACGCATGATTGTATGGAATACCTGAATCAGACTTTCACTGCGAGACCTGACATCAGTGACAGCCCACTGGAAGGGGTAGACTTTACCTTCTACACTGACGGTAGTTGCCACAGACAAATGGACTCGGGGGACCTGTGTACTGGATATGCAGTTGTAGACGACAGAGGTATCATAGAAGCTGAACCCCTGGGCTCACCGCACTCAGCACAAGTTGCTGAGTTGGTCGCCCTAACCAGAGCGTGTGAATTGGCCAAGGGTAAGTCAGCTAATATATACACAGATTCTAGGTATGCCTTTGGAGTGGTGCATGATTTCGGGGCCCTATGATGCCTCAGAAATTTCATGACGGCAGCTGGCACACCTGTAGCGCATGCATCCCACATAAAAAGACTTCTAACAGCGATACAGGAACCAGACTGAGTGGCTGCTATCAAGTGCAAAGCACATACTTACAACCAAGACCCAATTTCACTTGGTAACAGCGCAGACGAAGCTGCTAAATCAGCAACCAGCACCCCTATACAAACGAACATCACACCACTGATGACATTTAACACGATCAACACACAACAATTAATTGAAATGCAAGATTTGTGTTCATTACAGGAAAAGGCAGTCTGGAGGTCAAAGGGATATGGCCAGGAATCCTCGGGACTGTGGACAAGTGGACAAGGTAAGCCAGTGGCCCCCAGAGCATATCTTCCAAGCTAAGCTGAGGCGGCACACGGTCTGACTCATCTGGGTAAAGAGGGTATATGTAAGCTGGTGAGAGCCTACTGGTGTGCACCAGGATTCTCTTCTCATGCAGGTAAGAGAGCAATGACATGTTTTATTTGCTTGAGGAAGAATATTGGAAAGTCAATACCAACAGAGCCATCCCATATCCCTCTGACAGACGGACCTTTTCAGGTAATACAAATAGATTTCATACAGTTACCACCCTGTAGTAATTTAAAATATGTGTTAGTTTGTATTGACGTATTTTCTAACTGTGTAGAAGCGTTCCCTGCTGCCACAAATACTGCTACGTTCACTGTAAAGAAAATTGTGCAGGAATTTGTGTGTAGATATGGTATCCCTAGAATAATTGAAAGTGATAGGGGTACCCATTTTACAGGTGAAGTCTTTCAGGTCATGTGCAAGCTGATGGGAGTTAATAGCAAGCTGCATACTCCGTACCGTCCACAGGCGAGTGAAAAGGTGGAGAGAGTGAATAGCACTATTAAGAACAAGCTGAGCAAATTAATGGTTGAAACTGGATTGTCGTGGCCAGAAGCTTTGCCACTAGTGTTGTACAGCATCAGAACCACTCCCAGTTCTTCCCTTACCTATCACCCTTTGAAATTCTTTTTGGTCGACAACCTCATGTAATGATAGACCCCCAGGATGATTTGAAATGTAATAATGAAGTGACTGTGAAATATTTGGTTGGGATGAGCCAGCAGCTGAGAAATCAACAAAGAAATTTAAAGCTGGTGATTCCTGACCTACCGAACAGTAATTGTCATGACATTGAACCTGGGGATTATGTGATGATTCTAAATTTCTTACGCTCAGGTTGCCTCATAGACAGGTGGGAAGGACCATATCAAGTCTTGTTAACCAGCACAACAGCATTGAAGGTCGCCGAAAGAGAGACTTGGATCCACTCGTCCCACTGCAAGAAGGTCGCTGACCCGGAGAGAACTCGTGACAAAGAGCAGAGTGTAGAGAATCTCGTATCACTGGAGTGTCAGTTCCGGGAAAGTTGAGAGGCAGGACTGTTGAAGGGCATCTGAGCACAAAGAGTAACAAGAGCTAGAATGGTTGTCGTACCACTTTCTTTTTTCACCTTCCCCTGCATTTTTCCTTTCTTTTCTCCTTCTGATTTTCCTCCTTTCCCCTAACGAAATGGATCGATCACAAGAAACTGCGTTTCAGGTTCTATTAGTAATTCTGGTTTTCATAAGGACAGTGTGTTTTGGTGAGGGTCCCAGAGAGGTAGAGCAGGGATCTGGAATGGGTTCTGATGGCAAGTATGAATTTGTAGGATCTCAGGATCAGCACATCATTTTGGTAAAGGCTGGCATCAGTAAGCGCTCTGGTAGTCAGGGAGCTCGGAGGCACTGTGAGGGGTTATTGTCTGATGAATATTGTATTTGTAGGAATTGTGAGAATATAGTTGAGGATGGGTGCATCCAGAGATGTCAGTCCAACCTTAATATCGACATGGACCGTCATCCGTTGAGTGATTACCACTCACTAGTGGGTAAGGTCTTTAAACCAGACAGAATGCTGGGTGTGCTCACAGGTACCTCAAGGTCAGAGCAAGTCAGGATTAGTACCATACCCTTTAGCAATAGAAGAGGTACTTGAATTACGGAGTGGGAGACCGGTGGACAAGAAATTCTATATTTCTAGGCCCCCTAGTTTGAAGCTCCACCAGTATCATGTAGACAGATCCTTATTATGTTTTAATATTTCCAATTACCAAAAACCGGGAAATTGGGAAGTGACGTGGAATAACCAGACAATGACCTTTTCACACAGAGCTGATAGGATACCCATAGACTCTGAACTTGTACGCCAAATAGCCAACAGTGGGAGGTATTTTCGGTATAGGTATACTCGTGGAAGCAAGACCATGTGGGTTGGAAAAGTATCGCCAGGGTATTGTGCCCATATCATCCAGCCTGATACTTGTACAGAGCATATGGGAGAACTAGGGATAGGTTTCTTTACTTGGAAAGTTTGTAATATGGGGATGTCATATTTTGTCCCCTATGTTCTCCCAGATGATGCCTATTTCATATGTGGGAGGAAGGCGTTCAAGTGGCTTGCCCCGAGCTCAGAGGGATTGTGTTATATTGGGAGAGTACTACCAGAGGTCATGACCATAACCCATGATAAGATGAAAGACGTTCACCGCAGTGCTCAGGCTCCTTATACTCATACTCACTATTAACACATCATCAAGAGACACCTCATAGATAGGACAGAGCACGCAGCCTGTGATTTGATCCACGAATCCACCAGGATTCAATTCCTTCTCGCATTAGACATCACCCGTACTGCCAGCGGAATTATAAATTATAGGTATATCCATGCGCTAGCGAACTTGATAGGTAATATCACTGAGATGTATGACAACACCTTCAGGTATACGGGAAGGGAGTTACAAGCTTACAAGAAGGAACTGATTCAGCACAGGATGGTCCTAAATTATATCACAGCCGTGACAGGTGGGTACTGTGTTACTCTGGCAACTCAATATGGGGTGAAGTGCTGTACGTATATTACGAACAGTACTGACGACCCAACGGAGATCATCGATCAAAAGATGGATGATATCTTGCAGGTGAAGTGGGAGTTCAAGAGGAAACACAACCTTACCTTGGCGACTGTGAGTAATGAACTGACCGGCTGGGTCTCATGGTTGAACCCACGAAATTGGTTCTCAGGTTTAGGAGAGTGGGCTCAAAATGTTATTATGAGTGTTGGGAAGATTCTCCTTTGTATCCTGGGAGTCGTCATAATTATTGGTTTGATATTTAGGTGTGTTCGAATTCTGATGTGGCGCAAGCACGGCACAAAGTTGATGAGTCTGAGGAGCGAAGGCGCTGTTATAGCAGCAGATTTAATTTATGACCCATCCATAGAGACAGTGTTATGATAAGGATTGCAAATGAATTTCATGGCCTGTTTCTTTCACCCGTTTTTCTTTTGTCTCCCACTCTGCCCAGATACATCCATCCAGAAAAAGACATCAGCCCTACCCAAAATGTTTATGTGAATGTTTTTTATTTATATGTCTTATCTTCATCTATGCAACCTTCAGTTAATAGCACACATAGTCGACAGGTGATATCCACATATACTAGCACTCACTTATGTTTCCCCCTCCATGTATCATCAACTAAATGTGCACCCCATTTGTTTTAACAAGAAGCCGAAAAGAGCTCGGTAGTGTTTGTTGGCCCATTTACAGACCCTTGATACGGAATGAGAAGGATTTAATGTATACTTCGCAATACCTCGAAGCTTATTTAGAACATATACGGCACGATGATACATGCCCCTCAGACATGGATTCATACATGCATGCTTTCTACTATCCCACTAGGTCATACATTTCCCACCTACAACTCTCCCCCGACCATCCAAACTTCTGTAGATATTGTGTAGATATTTTTCTGTTTATTGATTAGATAGTGGCAGTTATTGGTGACTGCCAAAGGGTGGACTGTCAAAGTCGAAAAATATTGCAGTACACAAATCACGTACAAACTACACACAGATGGCCTCCGCGCGTGTACTTGTTCTGCTGTGCGTGCGCATATCCACAATTTGCGTATGGTCGCTCCCGCGGTCCTGCGCATTAGCGCGTGGTATGAGTATTTATGGTAGAGTTTGTGAACGCATGGAAGGCTATCAAAACACATTACATATTTAATCCAAATAGTGCACAATGTACACATAGTCTCCCTGCACCACATCAGAAAGTAACAGCAGTTTAAATGGTAACAGAACAAAGGGATTCACCTTTACAGAATAGATGGGGACAGAACAAGGTTATAAGGTGGTGTTTGGTATCCAGCTGTAGGGTATTTTAAGGGTAACATTCCGGTGTTGGTTTGAGGAAGATCACATGTTCCTGCGGATAGTTATGTGCAGGAACAGAATATAGATATAAACTGTATTTACTGTACATTATGTATGCGGCGGGAATCCAGAGGAGACCACCCACAAGAGCAGTTGGAACAGACATCGCCCACCTATTCAAACCGACCTATGACCTCTCCTGTACTGTAAATGACCATCCCTGTGTCCAATGGACAAAGAGATTACAGTATCCATTGTGTTAAGTTTTGGATGAATTGTATAAAGAAAGCCTGCTGCAGGACTGGTCAGACACAAGACTCACAACGTTATCTATCAGATGACGGAGGACCAGACTGGGTAGCACGGCGAATCCACTCACGTATGTAACATTGACTGTAGCCATTTACTCTGTTATTTTGTATTGTATTGTTTGTAGTGTAATCCCCTTTCAGCAATAATACGCTGTGGTGTTGGAACCCAGTGGTTTAATTACAATCTGGTGTCGTGTCTTCATTGCTCTGCTAAGGTTTAAAGTGTATTATCATTGCATTGCATAGCTGTTAAGGGTTTACAGTGTATCTCTGGGTGTGTACGCGCTGTGAGTACTTTGTACCGTCAGCACGGCGTTTGTACGTAAAGTCCGTACACAGCACGGGACTTTGTACGCTAATAGCGTACAAAGTACGTAGAGTGTGTATTAAGTATAGCGGCCACAGCGGCTCCATGGTAAAGTGTATTTAAGGTGTGTTTAAGGTATAGCTTTCATTCCTGAAGATAAATCAGCATTATCAATATATATATATATAAATAAGCAAGATATATATGTGTGTGTGTGTGTGTGTGTGTGTGTGTGTGTGTGTGTGTGTGTGTGTGTGTTAGAGAGATATATCTATCTATATATTACTGTGCAAATTTTTTAGGCAGTTGCAGAAAAATACTACAAAGTAAGAATGCTTTCAAAAATGGAAGTGTTAATAGTTTATTTTTATCAATTAACAAAATGCAAATTGAACAGAAGGGAAATCTAAAACAAATCAATGGGGCAGATGTATTAACCTGGAGACGGCATAAGGAAGTGATAAACCGGTGATATACGCACCAGCCAATCAGCTCCAATATGTAAATTAACAGTTAGGAGCTGATTGGCTGGTGGGTTTATCACCTTCCATTTATCACTGGTTTATCACATCCTTATGCCGTCTCAATGCTTAATACATCTGCCCCAGTATTTGGTGTGACCACCCTTTGCCTTCAAAACAGCATTAATTCTTCTACGTACTGTACACATTTGACACAGTTTTTTTTAACTTGTGCAGACCAGCACTGCAACCATTGCACAGTAAAATGTTCATGGTTATGTCACTGACTAACAGATCTGCTCCCTACCCACCAGCCAGCTTTCCTGGTGTTGGTCACCAACATAAATCTCCACAGTCTTTTGACACCTTAGACTCTTCCTCCCCTTCTCAGACTGACAGACATGGTCGATTAATCACATGGTTTCAGCTGCTCCAGGCTGGAGAGGAGAACTGCACTGAAATTAATCAAGCAGGTAAGACACACATTTCCTTTACACCAAATTCATGGTTTTCTTGGGCTTAACAGGTAAACACCTATTTCCTGTGGAGCACACTGCCCCTATTGCCACATATCCCTTCACCTAGCGTCGACAATTAAGGTGACACAGACTCCATGAGGAGTGCAAATTTCTGGGACATGGCATCTGCATTTTATGTAGGATCCCAGGCCAATGCTCCACTGTAAAACAAAATGGTTATAGCACCAGGAACCACCTGGTAACCTTGGCGTTCACCTCTTGGTTTCTCTGCATCCACTGTAATGGAGCTTGGTCTGTGATTAATGTCTCCCCAGAAAATAGTACTGAATTACCTATATGGCACACTTTTTGGCCAGGCACTCCTTCTCTTCTGTGGCATATTTTTGTTTCCTCTGCAACAACATCCTGCTCAAGAACAATACAGGTTGTTCTACCTCCTCCCTTTCCTGGGACAGGACTGCACCTAAGCCAACATCAGAGGCATCTGTCTGGAGGAAGAATCTGCAGACAAAATCTGGTGCCTGTAATAGCAGAGAGGTACAAAGGGCCAGACGGGGATCTGCCCATGCTATTTCAGCAAGACTGGTCCACTCCAGCTAGTCAGGGCAGCAATTTATTTTTAGCAAGTCTGTTAATGGAGCCGCTCTAGTCCAAAAGTGACTGATAAACTATAGTAACCTACCAAGCCAAGGAAGGTTCTCAATTGTGAACTGGTCTTAGGTTTCACCTGACCCTGTCCAACTATGTAACCCAAATGCTATGCTTCTCATAGGGCCATTGCACATTTCTCAGGGTTGGCCATGAAACATGCAGATGTCAATGAGGCCAGTACTACCTCAACCTTGGGAAGATGCGATTCCCAGTCTTGTAAATGTATAACTATGTCATCTAGATAGGCAGTTGCATAGGCAGTATGGGGTTTCAGTACCTTGTTCATTACCCCTTGGAAAGTGTCTGGTACGTCATGCAAACCAAAGGATAGGACCTTGTACTGGAAAAGGCCTTCAGGGTTAGATTTTTTTTTATTTTCCTTTGCTGGTGATTTAAGAGGAATCTGCCATTAGACCTTTGTGAGATCAAAAGTGGTTAGATATTTGCTGCCATTCAAATTTTCCACCAGTTCGTCCACATGCAGAGATAAGCATCAAACTTGGACACCCTGTTTAACTTTCTATAGTTATTACAGAAATGTAAGTTGCCATTGGGTTTTGTAACCAGCACAATCTGCTACACCACTCACTGGTAGACTCCTCAATTACCTCAAGTTGGACCAAACTCTCCACCTCCCTTCTAACCGTACTTCACATAGCCTCAGGGATCCGGTAGGTAAAGCTTTCCTTTCACTAAAACTCTGGGTTGCTTGACAATATCATGTTCAATCAAGGCCGTAAGCCCTGGTAGAAAAGAGACAACATACTTTTACCAGCTCCTCCTCCTGCCACCTTTGCTTTGTGGACAAGGTAGGTTCAGTGGTAATCAATGACTTTTCTACTACTATACTCAATAACCCTGGCACTGAATTCTCATCATGCCATGCTTTTAATAAAATTACATTAAATATCTGCTTCCTCCTCCCAGCCTGACGGACCTTAAAGTTTACAGGACCAGTTTTGGCATAAAACTGAGAGGCTTTGCCATTTGCTGTAATGCCGTAAAACTCCCCACCAGTGTGGTGAGTTCTTAGGGGTTTGGGATCTGCCTGCATCACCCACATCTGCAGACCCCAGTTCAATGTCCAGACATAGTGGTCAATCAGCAGCAGCTCCACCATCTGATGGAGAGAGTTTTCTTCCAGTTTGAACCCCTTCCTCAGTTTTTTTATCAAGGCGGCCAACTGAGTTCTGACTCGAGTTTCTTTGGAGAAATGCCACTCATGGAAATGCTGAGCTTGGCCAGGCTCGGGAATGCCAACATGAGCCAGTTTCTCAGTCTTTATGAACAAGCACACTGACACCTTCCTCTCCTCCAGGTCCATATAAACCCGTTGGACCTCCCTGGACATGTATGGTGCCAGATTCTCCACCCAGACTACCGGTGGCCATTTTGCCTAATTTGCCATTTTCTCGAAGGTGACAAGGTAGGCCTCTATGTCATTGTCAGCTGACATTTTTTGAAGGTTGGGCTTCTCCTTAGGACCCAACTGTTATTGCTGGCATTATAGCAGCAGCCGTTCATACCACAATTCTTGCTGCTGTTGCATCTATATCAACTGCTGGTGGAATTGCTGCTAACACTGCTGCTGCCTGCTCAAATGCATGTTAAGTATTTCCTCCATTTTGGCTTCTTTGTGGGTTGGGAAGCAGAAGCTAATTGCCTTCTGAATCCCATACACTGACACCACTAGTGGTAAAGAATCTGTAGTGAAAACACACACACACACACTCTGGGCTTCTCCACTATGACTTTATTTTGTCAAGATAACCTCAGACCACCAACCACTACACAGTAAAATGTTCATGGCCCTATCACTGACTAACAGAAATATACTCCCTAGTCACTGACCAGCTTTCCTAGAGTTATTCACCAACATAAGTTCCCCCAATCTTTTTATGCCTTAGACTCCACCTCCCATTCCCAGAATGACACGAAAATGACACTCTTACCTTGCCTTTAAAAAGGAGCTCTTCACCGGTGTGGTTGATAAAACACATGCTTTCAGCTACCTCTGGATGAAGATAATAGCACTGTAATTAATCATGCAGGTAAGACATGTCTTTCCTATCATCCAAGTGCATGGTTTTCCTGAGATTAACAGATAAACACCCCTGATTCATTTGTGGCACACTGCCCTTTTTACCACATACATATCAAATAGTCCAGCAATCGAGCGTCCTTTGTTTAGTTTCTATATTAGTTTGATGTGTTGTGTGTATTCCTTTGTTATGAAACTGCCGTTCCACTCCACTTCTGGTATCGAGGAGCTTCTGTGCCTTTCCCCTTTCTGAAGGATGACAATTGTAGTTCTGCTGGCTGACCTGTGGTGGTGGTAGGATGATGCTCAGAAGTGATATGTTTTAGTTTGAATTGTTTGTAGCTACTTAAGCCTGTTATGAAATTACTATGTTGACAGCCTTTGATAATGGTGAACAACATCAAAATGGCCCTCTGGCTTTGATGGAGGGGTTTCTGGATGTAGAAGTCACCCCATGAATATATGGCTTTGGATCCCATGATAAGTACCGTTTATCTGAGACGTGTTTTGCATAAAGCTGGTATGCTGGCCCCCTGCTTTTATTGAGCCCATGGTGGAGTCATGATTGCTGGACTATTTGATATTACTTTGATGTGACCGACACCTTTCAAAAATGTTCTATATACATATATATACATATACATTTATATATATATATATATATATATATATATATGAATAATTTATTTAGTTTCTTGTATAGTGCACAGTGATAACATAAAACAAAACAAAGCAATTGGAAACAACAGTGAAAAAACAAAACTGGGTAATAACAAACAGTATGAGGTAGGAAAGACCTGCTCACGAGCTTACAATCTATAGGGAAGTAGGCATTGATACAAAAGGATAGGTGTTATCTATTCCATAATGGTCCACCATATTGCAAAGGTTATTGGTGGGCTGTATGATATGGTCACACAGCAGTGATGGCGTGGGGTCATGAGGATGGGAAATTGAAGAAAGAGGAAATATGTGAGGATATGTGGGGACTCTACAGTGGTGATGTAATTGGATAGGAAGATTTATGAAGGTTATGTGGGTGGTTCTGGAATTTGCTACGCTTGCCTGAAGTGGTGACTATTCAGGGAATACTTGAAGGTTTGGAGACTAGAGGAAAGTCTTAATGTGCCTGGGAGGTGATCCACAGAGTTGGTGCAGCCAAAAGAAATTCCTGCAATTGTGAGTAATGAGTGTGTGTCTCGCCTGAGAGTTGGATTTGGCATGGAACTTGGAATAATGCAGGTACTGAGGATATATACTTAGAAAAATCATTGGTGTTCTAGCAGTGATAAGGCCGAAGACAGATATAACATGAACAATAACTTTATTAATCTCTAATTGTGGATCCCTGCTAATTCTGTGAGAAGGATAGGAGAAGATCAGATTGGTAATCGGAATGATGACTGGAATGCAACCGGAATGGACTGAGGTGCTGACAGGGCTGGGTCCTGAATGACGACACTGGAGAGTCCTTTTGAGATGCAGATGTAATGCAGAGAATGGAGACCAGAATGAGACCGGAACGGACTGAAGTACTGACCGTGCTGGTTCCAGAACGATGACACTGGAAAGTCCTTGGGAGATGAGGTTAGCAGATATATTTGGAATTTGAAAATCACCAGGCTGGAACAAGATCAGAGCAAACACCAAACATGTAGGAGCTCAGCACAGAGCTGTTACTTCCTGAGAAGAGACTGTTGTACTGACTATTTGATGTCTGCAGGAAATCACCTTTATGCCCCATAGTGCTCAGAGTTTGAATACTGCAATCAGCTGGCTGGAAGGAGCTCTGGGATTGGACAATGGAAGATCAGCTAATAGAATCCAAGATGGCAGCACCCAGGTCCGGTTTTGGAGGGAACTCTGGACTATGGGCCTAATTCTGAGTTGATCGCAGCAGCAAATTTGTTAGCAGTTGGGCAAAACCATGTGCACTGCAGGGTGGCAGATGTAACATGTGCAGAGAGAGATAGATTTGGGTGGGGTGTATTCAAATTGAAATCTAAATTGCAGTGTAAAAATAAAGCAGCCAGTATTTACCCTGCACAGAAACAAAATAACCGACCCAAATCTAACTCTCTCTGCAAATGTTATATCTGCCTCCCCTGCAGTGCACATGGTTTTGCCCAATTGCTAACAAACTTGCTGCTGCGATCAACTCAGAATTACCCCCTATGCCCAAACACCAGGAAGCAGACATCATGGAAGACAATGCTGAGACAGCAGGCAGCGACAGCAGGCAAAGCACAGCGCTGCTCACAGAGACCATGGCAGCTGCCGGGAACTTCACCTGAGAGGCATGCCAGCAGATCCCTGCTTAAACTGGGAGCGATGTGTGGAAGCAGCGTGACCGGATCTCTGTGCCAACCAGGACAGACATATCAAAGGTAAGAAGGTTATAATACTCCGGAGTGCGACAGTGTGGATGAGTAACGCAGATCTTGTGAAGAGTGTAGAGGTTAGGTTGGGAGATAGTTTGAGATAGCAAAGGGATGTACACTGGCCCTCATTCCGAGTTGTTCACTCGCAAGCTGCTTTTAGCAGTTTTACACACGCTAAGCCGCCGCCTACTGGGAGTGAATCTTAGCTTCTTAAAATTGCGAACGAAAGATTCGCAATATAGCGAAAAGACATCTCTGTGCAGTTTCTGAGTAGCTCGAGACTTACTCGGCATCTGCGATCAGTTCAGTGCTTGTCGTACCTGGTTTGACGTCATAAACACACCCAGCGTTCGCCCAGACACTCCTCCGTTTCTCCAGCCACTCCCGCGTTTTTCCCAGAAACGGTAGCGTTTTTTCGCACACACCCATAAAACGGCCAGTTTCCGCCCAGAAACACCCACTTCCTGTCAATCACATTACGATCACCAGAACGAAGAAAAAACCGTGAGTAAAAAACCTAACTGCATAGCAAATTTACTTGGCGCAGTCGCACTGCGGACATTGCGCATGCGCACTAAGCGGAAAATCGCTGCGATGCGAAAAAATTTACAGAGCGAACAACTCGGAATGACCCCCACTAATTGTTAATAAAAGAGGCCTAATTCAGCATGGATCGCTATTCAGAGAAATCACAAATCGAGCGATTATCGAAAGAGTGTGCATGTGTAGCATTTGCATTGTGCATGCGTGAGGGGTAATAGTGACAGAAAATGCGTACAGATTGTAATCGCAATGTAGTCACTGTTTAACTGACAGGAAGCCAGCATTTCTGGGCGGAAACCTGCTGTTTTCTGGGTGTGTCTGAGCAAACGCAGGCATGCCCGGGTGTTTTTGGGGACGGTCTCTGATGTCAGCGCAGATCACTTCCAGCCCTTCTCAGTCACACATTAGTGGCCGCCTCAGACCTACTCGCATTTGCTCAGACAGCAAAGTTTCTTCAATATTCCCGGGAATTGCGTATGCATCTGTGAGTGGATAGTGATCTGCAATGCATTCTCAATTTTGCACAGGGCATATTTTCAGTGTGCTGGGGCGGAGTCTTTCTACTCGCAGACAACTGCAATTTCTGTGAATAGCGATCCATGCTGAATTAGGCCAAAAATGTACTGAAATAATAAAAATGTTTCACATGATATTGTAACTAAACATTATCAAAATTATTTATAATTTTATAGTATAACATACATTTCATATTAAATTTGGCTTTTAGCAATGTGTCCTCCATTGGTGCTTATCAGTGCTTCTTGTAATTTGGGCATTCAAGACCCCAAATTTTCTAAAGTTTCGTAAGTTGCTCCTTTCCAGGCCTCCTTTAGTGGTTCCCATAGTTTTTTTTTAGTATTTGTTGAAGCCATAACACAAACTTTACTGTCTACAGCAGGCTTTTTCAACCAGTGTGCCGCGACCAGTTGTAAGGTGTGCCGCGGAGCCAGAGCAGCTTCCTGCACCTTCAGAGTGAACAGTTGGCCTCAAATCTTCTTAGAGGATCAGTCGTGCTCCGGCCATGACCTATGCCTTGAAAACGATGTAATATTATAGGTCACAGCCGCCACGTCTCACCACCCAGCCAGTCCACCCGCCTGCATACACATCTTCCAATTCCCGCCTGCATACACAGCTTTCCTTGCCCACCCACATCCACACCTGCCCACTGCTCAGTATTCGCAGAACTCCACTATGAACAGCCCCCGCCACTGAGGAACAGGGAGGAGGACAGCTGATAATAATATTTGTTATTTTATTTCTCCTGTGGGGAACAATAGGATTTATGTGGGGAGAATAAGAACAATGTTTATAATTCATGTGGGGAGCAATAGGATTTATGTGGGGAGAATAAGAACAATGTTTATAATTCATGTGGGGAGCAATAGGATTTATGTGGGGAGAATAAGAACAATGTTTATAATTCATGTGGGGAGCAATAGAATTTATGTGGGGAGAATAAGAACAAAGTTTATAATTCATGTGGGGAGCAATAGGATTTATGTGGGGAGAAATGTGATTGATTTATGTGGGGAGCAATAGGATTTATGTGGGGAGCAATAGGATTTATGTGTGGAGCAATAGGATTTTTGAGGGGAGCAATGTTATTGTTTTTTCTGTGTAGGCCAATGTATGTGTGGATTTTTATTTTTTTTACTGTGAGGGCCAATGTGTGTGTTTTGTTTTTTTTCTGTGGGGAACTGATGGTGTGCCTTAGCAATGTTAAAATATTATTCGGTGTGCCGCGAGTAAAAAAAAGGTTGAAAATTACTGGTCTACAGTAATTCATCCCAAAGTTTCGAATGGGAATTGAGATCAGGTGACTTAAGAGGCCATGTCATAATTTGTAGAACTTTCTGCTTTTCTTTTCTTTTCTCATTTCTTGAAACATAGTTAAGATGTGTGCTTCGGGTCATTATCTTGTTGCATGATGAACCCCTTTCCAACATTTCGAGTTCCACTTGGTAAAGCATGATGTACTAAAATACTGTGGTATCATTTCTTATAAATAGTTGATATTATTTGAACTAAGGGGGTCATTCCGAGTTGATCGTAGCTGTGCTAAATTTAGCACAGCTACGATCATCTTCCCTGAAATGCGTGGGGACGCCCAGCACAGGGCTAGTGCGCCCCGCATGTCAGTCCGGTCCCCCCCCCCCCCACACAAATACAAAAGCATCGCACATTGGCGATGCCTTTGTATTTGTGGAGTAACTCCCAGCCAGCGCAGCTCCTGCGGCTGGCCGGGAGTTAATTGTCACTGCCACTGGCCGCAGTGGCTGCGTGAGACATCACGCAGCCGCCGAGGCCCGCCCCCCCCAACGGTCTGGCCACGCCTGCGTTGGCCGGACCGCTCCCCCTAAATGGCGGCTTAACGCCGCCACTCAGCCCCCTCCCGCCCAGAGACCGCCTCTGTCTCAGAGGCGATCGCTAGGCAACGATGGCTGCCATGCTCAGGCGCACTGCGGCGCCGGCGCATGTGCAGTTCCGACCCGATCGCTGCACTGCGCCAAACTGCAGCGAGCGATCGGGTCAGAATGACCCCTTAAATCTCCAACATTTCCTCCACCAAAACCACCACAAATCATGACATGACCACCACCATGTTTTACTGTATGATTTATACAATTATCGAACACACATTATTCAACCATTCTTCGAGCATACTGACGTCTCCTGGTTCTGAAAAGTTCAAATTTGGACTTGTTCCAAAATACTTTTTTCCACTGATCCAGTGTCCAATACCAGTGGATCATTGAAGGTGTTTTACGTTATTTACAGACCTTAACAATGGTTTTCTGCAAGCAATGCGACCATATAGAACTACTTTACGCAGACATCATTTAACTGTATCACCCGATACTTGAGTTTGCTTACAGTTGCTGGGAGATTTCAGTTTTGCTTACACATTAGGTGTGAGGATACGGGGTTCTTCTAATCACTCAGACACAGAGCCGATGGAACCAAAGTGATGGTTTATTTCTCACCGCACGCAGGAATAGATAATTCACAGGAAACAGAAGTAAATATAGCCCAGAAACAGTATACAGGTAGCAGTCCAGATAGAGTCAGTCCCAGTAGAGGATTTAGGTCCACAGCATTTCCACACAGAAGTTACAGATAAACAGGTCCACACAGCAGAACTATCACTGAGTCCAAACAGCAGTGATAGATTAGTCCACATGAGATTATTTGTATAAATCCATGCAGTAGTAAATCCGTATAAGTCCACACAGCACTGGTGATGCGTTCCACAAGGTACCCTGGCAGAGAATCACCCCTTAGCCAGAGTCCTGCGACTATCATCAGGAGTTGACCTGCGCAATCTCTTTTATATCCTTCCAAATGCCCATGATGCCATGTTCACTTGGGCAGGATAAACAGGTTCCTGATTGGTGGGATCCCATTTCAGGTATCTTCCTCCTCCCTCCCACAGCTGGCCTTTCCTGCTGACCACATGCCTTGGTCAGGCTCCGAGTTGTCTGTCAGAGCCCACGGTTTAACAGAGGAAAGTAAACAGAAGGAACAATGATAGGGGAATTGGTTTAAGTCCTGATTGTCTCCTGTGGAGTGTCACGATCCGGGTATCTGGACGCCATTATTTACCTTTCAGGTGTCTCCTAAGGCTGGCTCAGCGTCCTAGGCCCGGTTCCCAGCTATGTTGCTAGCATTCATATGTCATGTCTCACCTTTGCTGATCCGTGGTTATTGTCCTTCCAATGCCCGGGCGACTGGCATGGCGTCACCTGCCGGCGGGGCCTCGGGCATCGTCTCCTATTCTCAATGCACTACAGGGTGTGTGGCACTCTTCACCTACTGCGGCCACGGCCATCCATGCTGGAGGTTTGAGATGCAAGTCGGCGTTCTCTGTGTTCACCGCCGCCATTACAGAGGAATCTCCATGTGGTGTTACAAACAAGGTTTCCCTCCACTGACCGGTATGGGCGCAGCCATCTTAGTTCTAGTCACATGATCCTGACCTCCAATCCATAGCTCCGCTGAAGTCTGCCTAATTGCTCATCCAATCCCTGCATACCTAAGGGTATAAAGGTATTGAGCCAGCACCAGGAAATCGTCAGTGCTTTGGTTGTCAAACCTTGTTTCCAGTCTCTCTCTCCTGTGGTTGTTTTCATTCCAGGTTCCAGCTCCTGTTTCCAGTTACCACTAAGAGACCCGCACCAGCTTACCACCTTGCGGTGAAGCCTGACTCTGCAGTCTTCTGTGTTTGCTCCAGCTTCCAGCTACAGTTTCATCTGCTTCCAGCGGTCAGCTTCCAGCAGTGATCAGCTTCCTTAAAGAGCCGGTGCTTCTCCAGTGGTAACCTGCATACCATCGGTACCCGCAAACCATCGGTACCCGCACACCATCGGTTCCTATATCCTCGCTCCCTAGCTTCATTCTACTATTTGGCTGGTTCCATCCAGCATCCACTCCATGTTCTAACACCTGGCTGGTTCCATCCAGAGTCCACAGCAGCTACCTCAACTACAGTGTTACCGGCTTCCAGTGATACATCTGCTGGTGTGTTCCTTGGCTACACTTAATACTACGGACGGGTCTGGTAAGGACATTCCATATCTGGGACATTAAGAACTGTACCTACTGCTACCAGTACCCTGTGGCCATTGCCAAACCCATAGTTATCCAGGAACTGTTTTATCATATCTGCTGTATATCTTCATTCATTTATCACTGCTGTGAATACATGGAGTTCTGTTAATAAACTTTTATTGACTTTTAATCCTGGTTGTCGTGGTCACGCCTTCGGGCAACCTTTCTACAGCTTACTCATATGTCCAGGGGTCTGATTAAACCTCCGAAGTTTAGCTTCACCTCAGCCCCTACAACTGAGGCTTCCTCCTGTCAGCTCAGGCCCTCAGTTGTGACATGGAGGAGCATCTTCAGAGAGAGATTACCTGTCCCTCAATTTTATTTCCTGTGTGACCATGTAAATATAATAGATGGGTTAAACAGGATTATCCATGATAACTTGTAACCTCATACACAGAATGGCATCCTCCTACAATAACATAACATGACGGCACTATGTGCCAGGTCCCAGCACACCTGTATTTACCTGAGTAAGATTATATTTCAGAATATATAGGCTAACGAATGAACACGCACATGGGGTAATAGTGACACAAGCCAGAGAGACAAGGGAACTGAGGGCTCAAAAGTATATTAATCGCTACAGAGATTGAAACATCAAAAATACAATTTTACCCTCTGCCTCATATCTTTACATTAGGATAATGAACTTATCTTCCGTTTTTTGATGTACTGTACACCTGAGAGGGCAGAATATTTTATATTTAATCATGTTTGTACCTGTGTTTTCGTATTGAGCAAATGTATACATTACTCTAGACCATGGAATTTTTTATTTTTTAGCAATTTATTGATGAGTATAGCCTTCTTCAGAAAGAGTTTGAATGTTGCAATGCAATTCAAGTGAATATTCACATCTTTTCTTCATTTTGAAATAGTTATGGATATTATTATTAATTTTAACACTGTAAAAAAGAAAATTAAAATAGTAAGATATAAAATATTAAATTAATAAAAATAAGATTTTAAACCTACCGGTAAATCTATTTCTCCTAGTCCGTAGAGGATGCTGGGGACTCCGTAAGGTCCATGGGGTATATACGGGCTCCGCAGGAGATAGTCCGCAGGAGATAGGGCACCTAAAAAGAACTTTGACTATGGGTGTGCACTGGCTCCTCCCTCTATGCCCCTCCTCCAGACCTCAGTTAGAGAACTGTGCCCAAAGGAGATGGACAATACAAGGCAGGATTTAGAAATCCAAGGGCAAGATTCATACCAGCCCACACCAATCATACCATGTAACCTGGATCATACATAACCAGTTAACCGTATGAACAACAACAGTAACGGTCCAAGACTGATTTCAACTGTAACATAACCCTTATGTAAGCAACAACTATATACAAGTCTTGCAGAGTTTCCGCACTGGGACGGGCGCCCAGCATCCTCTACGGACTAGGAGAAATAGATTTACCGGTAGGTTTAAAATCTTATTTTCTCTTACGTCCTAGAGGATGCTGGGGACTCCGTAAGGACCATGGGGTTTATACCAAAGCATCCAATCGGGCGGGAGAGTGCGTATGACTCTGCAGCATCGACTGAGCAAACGCTAGGTCCTCATCAGCCAGGGTATCAAACTTGTAGAATTTAGCAAAAGTGTTTGACCCCGACCAAGTCGCCGCTCGGCAAAGTTGTAATGCCGAGACGCCTCGGGCAGCCGCCCAAGAAGAGCCCACCTTCCTAGTGGAATGGGCCTTAACCGAATTTGGTACCGGCAATCCAGCCGTAGAGTGAGGCTGCTGAATCGTATTACAGATCCAGCGAGCAATAGTCTGCTTCGAAGCAGGTGCGCCAATCTTGTTGGCCGCATACAGGACAAACAGATCCTCTGTTTTCCTAATTCTAGCCATCCTGGCTACATAAATCTTTAAGGCCCTGACTACGTCCAGGGATCTGGAATCCTCCAGGTCACTTGTAGCCACAGGCACCACAATAAGTTGATTCACATGGAATGAAGAAACCACCTTAGGCAAAAATTGCGGACGTGTCCTCAATTCAGCTCGATCCACATGAAAAATCAAGTAGAGGCTTTTGTGTGACAAAGCCGCCAATTCTGATACTCGCCTTGCTGATGCAAAGGCCAACAACATTCCTTCCAAGTAAGAAATTTCAACTCAACCTTGTTAAGGGGTTCAAACCAGTGTGATTTTAGGAACTGCAACACCACGTTGAGGTCCCACAGTGCCACTGGAGGCACAAAAGGAGGCTGGATGTGTAGCACTCCCTTTACAAACGTCTGGACTTCTGGAAAAGAAGCCAATTCCTTCTGAAAGAAAATCGAGAGGGCCGAAATCTGAACCTTAACAGAGCCTAATTTCAGGCCCATATCCACTCCTGTCTGTAGGAAGTGGAGAAAACGACCCAGATGAAAATCTTCTGTAGGTGCATTCTTGGTCTCACACCAAGACACATACTTTCGCCAGATACGGTGATAATGCTTAACCGTCACCTCCTTCCTAGCCTTTATTAAAGTAGGGATGACCTCTTCCGGAATCCCCTTTTTCGCTAGGATTCGGCGTTCAACCGCCATGCCGTCAAACATAACCGCGGTAAGTCCTGAAATACACAGGGCCCCTGTTGCAACAGGTTTTCCCTCAGAGGAAGAGGCCAGGGATCTCCTGTGAGCATCTCTTGTAGATCTGAGTACCAGGCCCTTTGAGGCCAGTCTGGGACAACGAGTATCGTCTGTACTCTTCTTTGCCTTATGATCCTCAACACCTTTGTGATGAGAGGAAGAGGAGGAAACACGTAGACCGATTTGAACACCCACGGTGTTATCAGAGCGTCTACTGCCACTACCTGGCACCAGGCCCGGCGCTACCCGCTCAGCGAAGGGATGCAGTGCAGGGAGGCGCTGGGAGGGATAGGCGCTTCCCCTACTCTGCATCCCTTCCCTGCTGCGCCGTCCAGTCCCCCCTGCTGCTGCTGCCAGTGCTGTGTCTGTCACTGTATGACAGGCACTGTCAGCGGGCTCCTGCAGCATGATACGCCTCCTCCCTCCCCTCACCTCATCTCATCTGTGTGAGAGCGCCGAGTACGGGACAGAAGGGGGCGGAGCTACACGGGCCGGTAGGGGCGTGGCTAAACGACCATAAGGGGCGGAGCTACATGGACCTGGCTGCTGTACAGAGGGAGACTGAATTAGGTAAGTGGAGGGTGAGAGAGAAGTGTGTGTGTGTGTGTGTATGGTGGGTGTGTATGTGTGTGTGTGTGTGTGTGTGTGTGTGTGTGAGGTATGTATGTGCACGCGCTCTATGGACGCCACTACTGGGGGGGCATTACGTATAAGGACGCTATTACTACAGGGGGGCATTACGTGTAACAACGCTACTACTGGGGGGGCCATTACGTGTAAGGACGCTACTACTACTGGGGCTGGGGGCATTACATATAAGAACGCTACTACTACTGGGGGGGGCATTATGTACAAGGAGGCTACTATTACCGGGAGGGCATTACGTATAAGGACGCTACTACTACTGGGGGGGTATTACGTATAAGGACGCGTCTACTACTGGGGTGCACTACGTATAAGGACGCTGCTACTACTACTGTGGGTGCATTATGTATAAGAATGCTACTACTACTTGGGGGGCATTATGTATAAGGATGCTACTACTACTGGGGTGCATTATGTATAAGGACGCTACTACTACGGGTGGGGCATTACGAATAAGATTAATAAGATTGTGCTACATTGTGGCGTAATTTTAAATGGGGGTACTACTGTGTGGCCATGCCCCTTACTTGTGAGACCACACCCATTTTCCCGGCGCGCGCCAAAGGAATATGGGAGGGCGCAAATTTATAGTTTGCAGGGGGGCGCCGAACACCCTAGCACCGGCCCTGCCTGGCACCATACCTCCGAAGCTTTTTGTTGAGGCGTGACGCCATCATGTCTATTTGAGGAGTTCCTCAAAGACATGTTATGTCTGCAAATACTTCTTGATGAAGCCCCCACTCTCCTGGATGGAGATCGTGTCTGCTGAGAGACAGCCGACAGAGCGCTTACATGATTTTCCACCCAGCGAAGAATCCTGGTGGCTTCCGCCATCGCGACTCTACTTCTTGTCCCGCATTGGCGGTTCACATGAGCCACTGCTGTGACATTGTCTGATTGAATCAGAACCGGTAGGTTTCGAAGAAGACTCTACGCTTGTCGAAGGCCATTGTAAATGGCTCTGAGTTCCAACACATTGATGTGTAGACAAGACTCCTGGTCTGGCCAAAGTCCCTGAAATTTTTTTCCCTGTGTGACCGCTCCCCATCCTCGGAGGCTCGCGTCCGTGGTAACCAGGATCCAGTCCTGAATTCCGAACCGGCGACCCCCCAGCAGGTGAGCACTTTGCAACCACCACAGGAGAGACACTCTGGCCCCCGGGAACAGAGTTATTTTCTGATGTAAGTGCAGATGGGACCCGGACCACTTGTCCAGAAGGTCCCATTGAAAAGTCCTTGCATGTAACCTTCCGAAGGGAATGGCCTCGTAGGCCGCCACCATTTTTCCCAGAACTCGAGTGCCTTGGTGAACGGACACCCTTTTCTGTTTTAGCAGGTCTCTGACCATGTTCTGGATGTCCTGGGCTTTCTCTATTGTGAGGAAGACCTTCATTTGTTCCGTATCCAGTATCATACCTAGGAACGGTAGTCGAGTTGTCGGAATCAACTGTGACTTTGGTAGATTTAAAATCCAACCGTGTTGCTGGAGCACTCTCAGAGAGAGCGCCACACTGCTCAGCAATTTCTCCCTTGATCTCGCTTTTATCAGGAGATCGTCCAAGTATGGGATAATTGTGACTCCATGCTTGCGCAGGACCACCATAATTTCCGCCATTATCTTGGTGAAAATCCTCGGGGCTGTGGAAAGTCCAAACGGCAACGTCTGAAATTGGTAATGACAATCCTGTACAGCGAATCTCAGGTATTCCTGATGGGGGGCATATATGGGGACATGCAGGTACGCATCCTTTATGTCCAGAGACACCATAAACTCCCCCTCCTCCATGTTGGCTATTATCGCTCTCAGTGATTCCATTTTGAATTTGAATCTTTTTATGTACAGGTTTAGGGATTTCAGATTCAAAATAGGTCTGACCGAACCGTCCGGTTTCGGGACCACAAATAGGGTTGAGTAGTAACCTCTTCCCTGCTGGTGCAGGGGAACCTTGATTATCACTTGCTGTATACACAGCGTTTGAATTGCAGCTAACACTACATCCCTTTCCGATGTGGAAGCTGGTAGGGCCGATTTCAAAAATCGGCGCGGGGGCACCTCCTCGAATTCCAGTTTGTACCTCTGGGAAACTATTTCCAACACCCAGGGATTCAGGTCTGATCTGACCCAGGTCTGACTGAAAAGTCGAAGACGTGCCCCCACCGGCGCGGACTCCCTCAGGGGAGCCCCAGTGTCATGCTGTGGGTTTTGTAGCAGCCGGGGAGGACTTTTGGTCCTGGGCACCTGCCGAAGCAGGTGCTCTTTTGCCTCTGCCCTTACCTCTGGCGAGGAAAGAGAATCCCCGACCTCTTCTGGACTTGTGCGACCGAAAGGACTGCATCTGATAGGGTGTTACTTTCTTTTGCTGTTGGGGAATATATGGTAAAAAACTTTGATTTACCTGCTGTAGCTGTGGAAACCAGGTCCGACAGCCCATCCCCAAACAATACCTCACCCTTATAGGGTAGTACTTCCATATGTTTTTTGGAATCTGCATCACCCGTCCATTGGCGAGTCCATAAGGATCTTCTCGCCGAGATAGACATGGCATTGGCCCTAGAAGCTAGCAGTCCAATGTCCCTTTGAGCATCCCTCATAAATAAGACTGCGTCTTTAATATGGGCTAGAGTTAAGAATATAGTATCCTTATCCATATTATCAAATTGATCTGTCAGCTCATCTGTCCAAGCTGCAATTGCGCTACACACCCATGCCGACGCAATTGTCGGTCTTAGCACAGCACCCGTATGAGAATAAATACACTTTAAGGTAGTTTCATGCCTGCGATCTGCTGGGTCCTTAAGGGCCGCTGTGTCAGGAGAGGGTAGCGCCACTTTCTTGGACAAGCACGTCAGGGCCTTGTCCACAGTGGGAGGTGATTCCCAAATCTCCCTGTCCTGCTTAGGGAAGGGGTATGCCATATAAATTCTTTTGGGGATCTGCGGTCTCTTTTCCGGAGTCTCCCAAGCTTTTCCAAAGAAATCATTTAATTCATGAGATGTGGGAAAATTAATAATTTGTTTCTTTTCCTTAAACATGTGTACCCTTGTGTCGGGGACCGAGGGTTCATCCTCAATATGCAACACATCCCTTATTGCCACAATCATACACTGAATGGTTTTAGTCACCCTAGGGTGCAATTTAACTTCGTCATAGTCGACACTGGAATCAGAATCCGTGTCGGTAGTAGTGTCTTGTGTTAAGGGACGCTTTTGAGACCCCGACGGGCCCTGTGAGTCGGTCCAATCCGAGGATTGACCCCCTGATGTCCCCCCTAATGCAGCCTTATCAAGCCTTTTATGTAAAGATGCCACACTTGCATTCAACATATGCCACATGTCCATCCATTCCGGAGTCGGTACAACCGACGGGGACACACCACTCATTTGCTCCACCTCCTCCTTGGAGAAGCCTTCCGCTTCAGACATGTCGACACCACGTACCGACACCCCACACACACAGGGATTAACCTACAAGGGGACAAAACCCCAACCAGGCCCTTAGGAGAGACAGAGAGAGAGTATGCCAGCACACACCCAGCGCTTAATAACACTGTGGAAAAATATGACCAGATAGCGCTTTTTTTATATAATAATATTCCAATTCCCACTCACTGTGTCGCCAATGTGCCCCCCTCCTATTTTTTCCAGCCTGTGAAGTTCAGCAGGGGAGAGACCAGGGAGCCAGCGTTCAGCATGCAGCCTCTGCGGAGAAAATGGCGCTGGTTAGTGCTGAGGATCAAGCCCCGCCCACCCGACGACGGGCTTCGGTCCCAGTGCTTTTTTTATTAAAATGGCGGGGGATTCTTGGATTTACTGCCTCCGCAGCCTAATCCATCTTAACATGCCCAGAAGTGAGGAATATTGCTGAGCAGGGCGCCCCCCCAGCGCCCTGCACCCTTCAGTGCTGCTCTGTGTGTGTATAGTGGGAGCAATGGCGCGCAGCTTACCGCTGCGCGCCTTACCTCATGAAGATCTGATGTCTTCTGCCGGCTGATGTCTTCTGCCTTCTCATACTCACCCAGCTTCTATCTTCGGCATCTGTGAGGAGGACGGCGGCGCGGCTCCGGGACGAACCCCAGGTGAGACCTGTGTTCCGACACCCTCTGGAGCTAATGGTGTCCAGTAGCCTAGAAACAGAGCCCAACCGTAAAGCCAGCCCTGCTTCTCTCTCCTCAGTCCCACGATGCAGGGAGCCTGTTGCCAACAGGACTCCCTGAAAATAAAAAACCTAACAAAATTCTTTTAAAACAGAAAACTCTGGAGAGCTCTCTGCAGTGTACCCTTTCTCCTCTGGGCACAGAATCTAACTGAGGTCTGGAGGAGGGGCATAGAGGGAGGAGCCAGTGCACACTCATAGTCAAAGTTCTTTTTAGGTGCCCTATCTCCTGCGGACTATCTCCTGCGGAGCCAGTCTATACCCCATGGTCCTTACGGAGTCCCCAGCATCCTCTAGGACGTAAGAGAAATAATATTTTATCTAAAAAATATTATTGAATAAAATTAATCAACATACATACCAGATTTATTAATGACCAACTCTAAATTGCATACTTTGGCATATCAATAAACTCTTGGGACCATGATGAAAATACATACGCTTGTGCTTACATTTGCAGTAAAGTCCTAAAGTCCTAAAGTATTATTTCTAATCATGATAATGATTTTAGGGAGAAATTGTAGTTGATATTCATGAAGATAATATAAGTAAACATATACATTTTGGCCAAAGACTTTTGCACACTACATATTCTGAATCTTGGATAGTTGTTCATACCAACAATACACCTCTACTGGCTTCAAACTTGTCATGGCACACGCCTGGTAAGCACTTTTTGAGTTACATTAGTTGTATGAATCTCAGCACTGCACTCCATTGTAATATATATGTATGTGTTTTTATATATATATATAGAGAGAGAGAGAGAGAGAGAGAGAGAGAGAGAGACAGAGCAAGAGAGAGAGAGAGAGAGAGAGAGAGAGAGAGAGACAAAAACCCGGCTGCACACATCAAAAAAAGTTCATTCTATAGGAGTGCCAGGCACATATGCAGTTATTCAAATATTGGAAAAAGAGCCAGCACCTCCAACTTAATACAAACGTATTTTATGCATTCATATATTCAATTCCGAACTGAATATATGAATGCATAAAATACGTTTGTATTAAGTTGGAGGTGCTGGCTCTTTTTCCAATATATATATATATATATATATATATATAGTAAGATGATAGGGGAACATGGGGTGGTATTCATGTGACCGGCGGTCAGCTGACTGACAGTCACATGACCTCCTCCACCATCCCGACGGCTCACTATCCCGATGGTCGGCATGCCGACCAACAGGGACTATTTCCACTCGTGGGTGTCCACGACACCCATAGAGTGGGAATAGAACCCGTGGCGACCGCAGGTCGCCACCGAGCCTGCAAGGGGCTTGCTGAACTCGCCCCTCCCCGCCGGGATCCCGGCGTTGGTATGCTGCCGGGATCCCGGCGTCGGTAAGCTGACCGCCGGTCTCCTGACCGCCGGTCAGCCGTACTACACCCGGGAACATGTACCTTATACATTTATACATTACATCATACACTATCTCAGTGCTCTTGTCACCCCCCCCCCCCTTTCCCATTTCCACACAGGCAATGGAATACTTGTAGCCCCTAAACAGAAGATGCAAGACAATTCATCTGCATTGGCTAGTGTTGTACTGGGCCTATGTTCCACAGTAAATGTAAAGTCTTGTGCTGCTAAAAACCATCATGTTACTCTGGCATTCTGGCCTTTATTGACACACATCCATTTTAATGATCTGTCACCAGTTTAAAGCGTCAGCCCAAGTGTCTAATACCCACTGAATGGCAAATGCCTTTTTTCAACAATAGCGTAGTTCTTTTCATATTCATTAAGTTTTCTACTCAAAAAAAATAATGGGGTGCTCCTTCCCCATCTCCCTCAGAGGCATCTGTCTTAACCACAGATTCTTTAGAATAGTCTGGTGTTATCAACACTGGTTGTGCACATAATGCAACTTTTAATACCTGAGATTATTTTTTACTGCCTCGGGGTTCCATTTCACCATACTTGACTGCTTTCCTTTAATAAGGTCTGGTAACAGAACTGCTGTGGTGGCAAAATTTGGTTCAGTCGTCGGTAATACTTTATGATCCCCAAAATGGCTCTCACCTGTTTTTTATTTACCAGAGACAGTTTTGAATAGCCTCAATTTTGTTCAGCTGTGGCTTAATCAGACTTCTATTTATGGTGAACCCCAAGTAATTAATCTCTTCCATTGCTAAGTTGCATTTCTTTGGGCTGGCTGCTAGCTTTGCCTTTCTGATTGAGTCCAACATGGCTTGTACTCTAACAAAGTGAGAGTCCCAGTCTGGACTGTGAATTACCACATCATTCAGATAGGCAGTTACATACCGTCTGTACTATAGTGCTTTAAAATTATATTCATTGCATGCTGGAAGGTTGTTGGGGCCCCATGCAATCCAAAAGACAACACCTTATACTGAAACAGCCCTTCTGGAACAGAGAAGGCTGTTTATTCTTTGGCACTGTCGGTTAATGGTATTTGTCAGTAATATTTTGTCATGTCCAGTGTGGTGAGATATCTGGCTGTTCCTAGCCTTTCTATCAGCTCATCCACATGGAATATGCATCAAACTTTGATACTGCATTTAGCTTATGGAGAGCATTACAGACGCATAGGCTGCCATCTGGATTCGGAATTAGAACTATGGGGCTCGAGCATTCATTGTTCTCAGACTCTTCAATAACACCAAGTTCTCTCTTTAGAAACAGCCTTGAACTTGGCTTCAGTAATTCCATATGATTTTAAGTTAATCTTGACCCCTCAGTTCTGTGATTATGTCATGCTTTATTATGGCCATTTGGCATTGCCGTGCTGAAACTACTGTAAATCCCTATTCCTGTAGAGGAATTCTTTATCCTCGTTCTTTTGAGCAGCTAACAGTGTCTCTGGCACCTTTACTTCTGGACCAGTGGGGGCTGAAGTTACTGGTGGACAAGATTCAGCTGACAGGGTTAAGCTATCCTTCTAGGGTTTTTGGGGGTTAACATGGTATATGTGTTCAGGCTATCCCTTTCCTGGTTGGTATACTTATATTTAGCCTCATTCAATTTCTACAATAGAAAAAGAAAAACAGAGCACCTGGCGTTAATTGGCTATTTAACGATGCCTGTTTGACTGCAGCTTTCACTTGAGGGAGTTACCTAACCCTCTATGAATCAAATAGGAACAAAAAAAAGAGAAAGAAAGCGCTAGCAGACAATTTATCTTGATATAATAACAATATTTCAATATTGCAACATTCATTAAAAATGCAATTTTACAAAACAACAAAGAATTAGCTGGTATTTTATCAAAATATTTTACATGACATAAAAAAAAAAAACCAATCTAATACCACAGTTATTAATATTATATCTCCATTTTGCATGGTTGTATTAATTAAAGACACTTCATATGGATTATAAAGCACTGCAAACTATATCTGTGCAAAATAGCCAAACAAGATTATTTTCTGCTCCTAACTGTGGAGATAGATGTAATCCTGTAGTGATTAGTATAGCAGTGGCTTAAAATCAGATAGTTCACAGTTCAAGCAAAGAAAACTTGATTCAAGCTGCAATATTTATGGAACAATTTCCAATAATAATATGGCAGCATCTTAAAATGATGTACAGTTCCAGTAGATTATTTGTGAAGCTATTTTCAATGTAAGTTCGTAGTAGTTAGTATAGCAGCAGTTTAGAAAGTTGCACAGTCCAAGCAGAAGGAGTAATTTCAAGCAAAGCATTTGTTAGTGCAGCATGGCATATAACTCTGAATAAAAACTTTGGTATTAAAAACAGTAATTCATCATGGCCATGGCTCAATTCCATTTGTTACCACTTTTTCCTCCTGGGTCTTTTTGATGCAGTCACTATGCTACCAGCTGTGGTATGCTGATCCTTTAGACACCCATATCTGGAGATAAAAAAGAGCTGCAGTCCCAGATTGAAGATCCCAAAGGGTAATGCAGTTTCCAACTGGTATGTATGTGGCTCTAAAATGTGTTTTCCAACCTATGCCAAATGTGTCAGCGGCTGCCTCAGTCAGTACCCTGATCTCAAATGGACCTCGTAATGTAGCTAAAAACGTACATTCCACTGTGGGTATCAAAACAAGAACTCTGTCCCCAGGGTCAAATGTACCTACCCGGCATTCTGATTATACGCTTTCTATTAAGCTTGTTTAGCCTGTTCCATGTGTTCCTTAACAACAGGTACCATGGCCACAATCCTGTCCTGTATCTGTGATACATGTTTAATAACACTTTTATAATGAATGGGCTACCCTTCCCACATCTGTTTAGCAATATCTAGCAACCCTCAGGGGTGTCTCCCATACAAAATGGTGAGAATCCTATGAAGAACTGAGCTGCATCTCTAATACTCAACAACAAATATGGCAACAAGGAATCCCAGTTTTTCCCTTCCTTATCAACACACTTTTTCAGCATGCTTTTTAAAGTTTTGTTGAGCCTTTCTACTGATCAATCAGTTTTTGGGGTGATAAACTGATCCTAGACATAAAGGGGGTACTTTGGTCTGTCAAAACTTCTTTAGGTATTCCCACCCTACTAAAGTCATGCACCAGCTCTCTAGCTATTATCTTGGTTGACATATTGCACAAAGGGATTGCATCAGGATATTGGGTAGCATAATCCACTATTACTAGGATATAATAAGCATGAGCACTATAAGGCTCTTGAAAAGGGGTTTGGGAGTATTATACTGACACTCAGGACAGGAACAATTTTCAGATAGCTCTTTATGCACCCCTGGCCAAAATAACTGCTGAAAAATCCTCTCAGTGGTCCTTTCTGTCCATAAGTGTACTGCTGTGGACCAAGAGGTAGGCCTAATACTGTTCTCCTATATGGCTTGGGAACTACTAGCTGTTATACCACATCCTCATCACTTTTTGTCACTCGGTACAAGAGCTCATTACAGGTGGCTATGTGTGGATATGCAAGCCGGTCACCAGGTTCATCTGGCTCCTCATTAATAACCTTCACATTTTCTCTGGCTTTTATTAAGGTGGGGTCTTCAACTGTTCTGACACAAACAGTTCCTTTTTCACCTTAAGCATAGGCAAACTTGCAGCTCTGTCTACAGCTTCTCCCTCCCCTGAAGAAGGTGCCTAATTTCGATCCTTGTCATCTACTACTTCCCCAGCCAAATTGCATAGTGTGGTTTCAATTCTGCTATCAGTCCAAAGGTAGACACATTTATACCAATATGCTTATAATATAACAACCATAGGGAGATAGCATACATTACATTAAATATAGTCTCATTTACTTATATAACAAAAATGGATAATATATATATATATATATATATATATAGAAAAGACATAGATAAAAACATAAATTAGATATAGGCATCGCGGAGAGACAAGTAAGCTGTTCCCATTAATCCAAAACCTACACATAGTTAAGTATAATTTCTAACATTTGTAATCAATGTAGAGCCAGTGTGGCTCAGCACACTAATTGCAGAGGCATCCACAGGGAGAGACCAGAGGTATTGGGGGAGGAACTCCTCAAATACTCCAAACCATGGTGGATTGAGAATACTTTCTGAGGAAACCGACTACCCGCTTGTCGGAGAAAAGCGTCAAAAAGGGTTTGAGCCACGCTACCAACTATTCTGACTCTCCACCAGTGGCGTAAGTTCATCACAGTTGCCCGGAGGCAAGATAAATATTGGTGCCCCCCTATTTCCTATATTAAGATAAATATATGTATATATGTATGTTTGTGTGCCTATATATATGTGTGTGTGTGTGTGTGTGTGTGTGTGTGTGTGTGTGTGTGTGTGTGGTGGTTTCTAATCCTGGGAATGACACTTGTAAAATGTGTATCTACAGTGTAATAAAAAGTGTGATTTGTAAGGTGCAGGGACCAGTGAGAAAGTCGGCCACTGAAAAGATAGCAGCAGCTATCAATTAATTAATTCAATGGTGTCACAGAATGGAAGGAGAGGTGCCCCCTTCAGAGCAGGAGCCCGGCGGCAGATGACTCCGTTGCCTCCCAGAGTTCTGCCTCTGCTCTCCACGACACTGACGTGCCAGCTGCATCATTGATTTCAACACTGCTGGTGGCCGCGTCCGCCCTACCCGGGACTGACCATCATCTCCACAGCGCCGCTCCCGCACTGCCACACCGTCCTTGTGCCATAGGGCTCGGCAGCAACATCAATTAACTCGTGGTGAGCTTCATTCCTTATTGGCGCGTGGGGGGGGGGGGGAGCGATGAAGTAGCACGCAGGCCAGGAGGTTGTTCAAATACCCCTCCAGGTGGATATTTCATTTATTATCAAGCACGTTCATATTTATCATTGAGAGGAGCACATTTAAACAAGGAAATCCATTCATCCCGCTCTCCATTGACATCTATTATGGATATCTGAGTGTGCACATATTCTGGGACTCGGTATTCCACTGATACACAGGAATACCTGGACATTACATTTACATCCAGATTGGGACTGTAGTGATCTTTAGTAAACTACAGTGTTGCTCTTTTAGTGTCTGTCAGTAGGCTGTTATGTGGTTCTATTCATGCAGTGCAACAAAGTTGCTTGGACACCATTTTTAATGTTTTAATAAATTTTTTATGCATGGTATGATTTTCTGCGCCTCTTATATAGTTTGTCTGTATATTACAAAGGTAATTAAGCTTCCTGACTCTAAAAATGCCTCTATTTGATTGCCCTCCATACAAATTCCACACATTTGTTTTTAAGCCAAATGTAACAAAGTACAGGTGAACCTGGCAAAGAAAGACATTCTGTGACATTCCAAGACAGCATCACATTGTTTGGGTTCTTGAACAACTGGGTAATTAGTAACGTGTCCTGCATTACCACACCTAAAACATTTAAGCACATGATTTCCAAGTCTTTTGTGTGGAAGGGACTTTTCTGGCCCACTGGCCAATCTTTAGACCGAGTGCATTCATTCTTTCCGTTTTTAAGCTCTCTTAACTGCCCAGTAGCCTTTTCCCATGAAACAGTCTTATAAGGTTTCACTTCAGTGCGCTGTCGTAGATCCAGGGGCTGTTGCAGTATGGTCAGTAGTTCCTCTGCTGGCAGATACCTCTCTGCCATCTCTACTAACTGGTCAACTGTCTTAGGGTCCCCACTTGCACAAAACCACGGGCAGAGATATCAAATAATGGTCCATGACAACTCTTTCAACCATATGAGGACCAGTTAATGTCTCTGGTTGTAACCATTTCTTGGTCAGATGGATGAGGTTGTGCATTTGTGAGTGGGGAGGCTTGTCCATGGAGTACACCCAGTGGTGCACTTGATGCGCTCCTACTGACAGTGTAACACCCAAGTGAGACAGGATTTAATTTTTTTGCTTCTCATAGTCCAGAGCATCCACAGTGCTTAGTCAAAGTACGCTTTTTGAGGCTCTCCTGAAAGAAAGTTTGCCAACAGACCAGTCCACTGTTCTTTAGGCCAGCTCTCATATTCGGCAGTTCTCCCAAAGGTGGTCAGATACACCTTCATGTCATCAGTTCTAGTCATTTTTAAAAAAAATTGACTAGCTCATATGGAGTTGGTTGGGATATATGAGGAAGCGATTCCAGGCTGTGCTGCGTGATGCTGCAACATCTCTTTTAAGATCTCATGGTCTTGGTGCTATTGCCTCCGTATCTTCTCAACATCCAATTGATGTTGCCTTGTGCCTTCCTACTTGGCTCTGGAAACTTCGTGCCTCACTGCTGTAGCCAGGCCTTAATTATGTATTTCATGTTAATAGTTTTTTCAGCAGCTTTTTAGCTATTTTTACCCAGGACATTTATCAGCAGTGTTTTCCAAAAAGTAGGGTCTGGTCCTTTAACTGTACAGGTTTCCACAACCATGCAGACAAAACACCACTTGGACTTGCTTTTGTATGTTAGGCACCATGTCACACTGTAAGAAGAGTATCGCTTCTGCAGTTTTACTCTGTGCTTTATCTATTGTATGTATTCTATACAGGCAAACACAGACCTGCTGTCTGGCGATTTCTCAAGGCTTCTGCTCCTTTCACTATGCACAGATCTTTTTGAAAGCAAATTCTCCACCATGTTGTAACATGGTTAGGGAAACATGTACCATCTCCTGGGGTAGATGCAGTGCATAGCAACTGAGAGATCACACAAATCCAAGGTTTCTGGTGCAACTGGCCTTAACCAGTTTTATTATGCATAAAAATTAAATAAAACATAATAATAAACTCCTTGGCATCTGGAACTAGCTAAACGTAAGTCACTCCTGACTAACATTACAATACCTTAAGTAACATGTCACCAAGTCAAGCTCATTTGTATAAAGTAGCAGCATTTCTTTCACAGAGACTCTGCAGTCCCTTTTCCCCAGGCATTGTGAGAGACCTAATGAGCAGGCAAGCAGCCTTTTAACACCCTCAATCAGGTGAAATCAATAATTAGCCTGCTTTGAGACTACTGGCCTTATGACTCAAACTGGGCATTAATGAATGGAGCCTGCCCTCACTCGCCATCTAAACCCCATGATCCCTTAACCAGCTTTTACCAAAATCCAAAAAGCTCTCAGCAGAACACACACACCATATTCCTGGGGTCTTAAAATATATACAGTAGGTTAGAAATCTGTGGGGGGAAAAAATCTTCCTTCAAACACTATTCCACTGTTCTTGTTGCTTTTTAATATTGCTATTATTTATTTAGTTCACGCTTCTGTAGTTAAAAATTTTTTTTCTTTTCTTATTGTTTACTAATTTCTTCAGTCTGTAATACCTTATTGTAAACCACATTACGTGTCTTATTTCTGTCATCATTTGTGAGTATGATTTGACTGGTGGAATTGCCGCAATGGGAGAGACGGTTGCATAACTGACCATGTAAGAATACCTCACTGTGCAAGTGCACACCGATGACATTGGCCTTGCGCTTTATTTATTGTGATTCCAAAACATATCCTAATGGGAAATTGTAAGAGCTTAAATTTAAATGGCAATATGCAGATTCAGGGGGGTGGGCTCCAAGGCAAGTGCTCCTCCCCCAGCCCCCCTTCCCGATGTCAATCAGGAAATGTTTCATTTTATTTTATTGAAGTTCTGCAAACAGTTTGAAAATACATGCACCAGTATGAGGGAGGGGAGGCAAGGGGGCACCTAACAGTTTTGTGGGGTACAGTACGCTGAAGAAACTAATACGGTATAGTAATTTGCTTGCATGTACCTGACTGCAGTGCTGCTGACTCGGGTGGGCGATGGCCATCTTGTGGCTTCTGGCTGGCTGCTCAGGGTCCTGACAGGAGGCGGTGTCAGGCACATGCAGGTGATGGCCAAACGGTATTCGCTCTCTCAGCACATTTCACCCCACAATACTGACTATCGCCCCCTTGTACCTGTCTGTACCTTTAAGAAAGGGGAAGAATGGCATATGCATTCCTATGAGCATGCCTGCTGCCACTGGATACAGATACAGAACTCACTGCACAGCAGCAAGGGAAGAGGAGGCACTGGGGTAGCTCTACAGCAGCTGCCGACAACACAGAGGCAGAAGCTACAGCACTTGGGGACACAGCAGATGACGTAACTGTGGCAAGGGCCTGCTGGCACCTGTCAGTGATGGGAGCACCAATGTCCAGGGTGAACAGTATGCATGAAGCGGTAAGAGGAAGTCGGGTTCTAGCACGTTGTGACAGCATTTACCACCTGCAGAACTCCTCCCTGGAACTTCTAGTGTTCACACTAAGGCTGTAGCTTTTGTCCATATGGTATCTGGCCGAATGGTCGACAATAACCACAATGTCGTCATGCACATGGTTGTAAGTGTCGACAGGCACCAGGTCAGCATCCTCAAACTGGTGACAGGTTAACAATGTTGACATCTGAAATGTTGCTGTGTGAAATTTCGACAAGTTATACCACACCCGTTCACATATCCGATTTCTGAATCTGAAGATTTGTCATCTGATTGAGATTTCTCCTGGCTATCATTACTCTGCCTCTACTTTAATTATTTATCTTACTTATTGTTTCTTTCTCTGGTCTTGTTGTTACAGGTTTACTGTCAGGATGTCATAATGTATGGGTTTGATTCTGACGCCAATATATGTATTACTGCAATTGAGCTGTAATTTGGTACATGCCTACACAGGTCTCTTTCTTTGTTTGGGATTGTGGTGTGTGGTGCATCCTCATGTAAGACTATTATGATCAGTGTTACTCAATGCTTAACTTCCCTTAAATTAATTTATCACCATTACCTCATTGTGCCAGCTTCTGTTACATCCCTAAACACTTTTTGTCCTTACTAGTTCCGATATTATTCCACCACAGTTGCTAATCTTTTTTTGGTTGTCCATTTTCCTCTAACCCTAACAAGTTTGCCAAATATTGCTGTTATTTTACTATGCATCCTACACAAACATATGCTTTAGAGGTCAGAATAGGTGAGCGCTACTGTGCATACTCCAAAATGGTTCCTCTAGGGATGCTTCATTCCATAACCAAGATGGCCACTATAGTTACTACTACGCAGTGTCATCTTATTACTGTGTAGAGACGGATGTCTCCCCCTTAGCTCCAAGAGACCTGTCAGCTACTGTACCTGCATTTATCACTGTTCCAAGGTCCTGCACAGCTACCCCTATTGAATATACAGTTACCGATTGGTGAACTCTGCCTCATGCCTCATGCCCTTAGCCAGTGTGACCACAGTGAATACAGCTGTACCTGCAACTCTCAATAAACCACACTAATGGTTAAGTTACTGGACTGGTCTTTGGGTCAGGAAAAGCTGGCATGTACACTACTCTGCAACACCACTACATGAACATACATATTTCCAATGGGATATGGACCCTGGCACCAAGACATACAGTATAAAAGAATCCAGGCACAAAGTTATCACAGATGCCATAGCAGCACAGAGGCGCCATCTTGGTCACATATAAAGACTCAGACATCTCAGGTAACATAGAGTAAAGACTGCACAGAGTGTTTGAAGCTAAAAGGTGTAATAAGAGAGACAAATTATAATATAGAAGATGCAAGATAATGTCTGTAAGAAGTGTGCTTTTAGGAGCTACACCCATAATGGGGTTTATTATACTAAAAGGTACAGAAAATTACGCATAATGGAAATTTGTTATGGAATGCAACTGAAGCCGGAAAGAATGTGGAAAGTAGCAAAGCCAGATGAGAGAGCCATGGGCATAGCCTTAAGTGTTGAGCAACATGTATACTCCATAATTCATGGGAAAATGTAAGCTAGAGACAAGTGAATGGCACTTCAGGAAACATATCAGGATGGGGGTCTCATAAGAATTATAAATTTGAGATGTGCACTGTATAAAACAAAATGAAATGAATGCAGAGATATGACTGATTATATAGACAGGATGATTTCTGTCTCCAGCAGTTAACGTCTTCTGCAGTGCAAGTTGACGACAAGGATATAGCAACAGCCATGCTGCATTATCTAACACCAGAGTTTGACTTCTTAGTTGTTGTGTTGAAAGCAAACACTGCAAAGTTGACAACAGACACAGTAAAGATTTTACTGTTACAGGAACATGCACCATGTGAATCATATGTTGAGATAACTGCATTACAAGCAAAAAGTGAAAAATTCAGAAAGTATAAGTTCAGGTGTTATAATTGTTTAAAAATAGATCATAAAGCAATTGACTGCAAACAGAGAAAAGTGAATCCTGTGCAAAGCCAGAAAAGTAATTATAAAAATGAGTCAGCCCTGAGTGTTACAGATGACCACAGAGAGGATTGATGGTATATTGATTCAGACACAACATATCATCTGCTATGAGGAGTGGTTCACCAAAATTATTGAGTGTGACCCTATCAAAGGGAATTTGCTATTAAATGCTAATACTCATAAAGGTTGGAACAATTAAAGCTCGCATGAGAATTTGATTAAGAATAAAAGTCACAGAAATGCAAAATGTGCTTTGTGTACCAGAGATAGGATCAAATTGTATTTCCATCAGTGTCCTAGATCAGAGAGGCCACACAGGTTCTTTTTGCCAAACAAAAGGGTAACAGTTGATGCTAAAGGCTCAAGGTGTCAGCAATTGTATGTCCTTAATACACAACACTGCTATGCAATGATGACTGCTGAGTTACAGTAATTGGAATGCTGACATAGACGATTTGGTTACTTTGGAAATCATGTGTCCAAAAGCTACAGAATGGGATGGTCACGGTCAGTGACTAACATAGAAAAATCCATATGTGAGAGCTGCATATTAGGGAAACAGAGTAGTCAGCCATTTCCAAAGTCAACAAGTAGAGCTACAAAACCACATTAAATAGTACATCGCTTGTAAAATATGTAAAATTAGCCAGCAATGGCTTCAGTACAGTATTCAATTGGCAACAGCAAGATATAACAAATATGAGACACACATACAAAGAAATTAATAATCAGAAAATCAACAAAAGAGGAGAACATGGCGGGCGCGGGGGGGTGGTGGGGTATTGGGGGGTGAGTTCTCCAGAGATGATATTAGGAATTGAGCTATTCATCACCTATCATTGAGAAGATGCACATCATACTGTGGGCCTTACTGATGGCCATGATGTGGTATAGTAATCAAACCACAGTTTACACTTAATCAAAGGGGAGGTGGCTGATGTAGAATATTTAAACCCAAAGGTCTCCATGTCATAAGCCTTTGGAACATATGCTATAATCTTAGAGAGAGCTAGGGGATTAAGATTCTTCCAGTATTGGGCAATACAGGACCTAGTGGTGATAAGGATCTGACCCCAAATCAGCATGGGATACATCTTGGTAAAAACTATAATCCCCAAAGAGGAAAAGCATCTTAGTTGGAGGCACCACAGTTGAGAAGAGGTGACAGTTATCCAATGTGAAATTATTCCACACCCTTCCTACAGGTACTGTATGTAGAGGTTCTAGGTCACATTTGCTATACTTTTATAGAGCTGCAATATCAAGCAGCACATTAAATAGACTATTCAGTCATTCTCAGCAATGCGTTAACTTATAATCTAGGTCACAAAGTTGCAGCTCAAGTTGCAGCTCACAAGTCAAGCTTCACTCACAGATATTTTGTAGCTGGTTCAGTAGTACAATCTATGAAGACGTTGAACAGGTATTGAGAGTGAATTTAAACCTTTATATTAGAGATGAGCGGGTTCGGTTCGTCGAGATCCGAATCCCCCCGAACTTCACCTATTTTACACGGTTCCGAGGCAGCCTCGGATCTTCCTGCCTTGCTCGGTTAACCCGAACGCAGCCGAACTTCATCATCCCACTGTCGGATTCTTGTGAGATTCGTATTCTATATAAAGAGCCGCGCGCCGCCGCCATTTTCACTTGTGCATTGGAGATTGAACGGAGAGGACGTGGCTACGTTCTCTGCCTGAAAAGCTCCATATCTGTCCTCAGTATGCTGCAAATATCTGTGCTCAGTGTGCTGCAAATATCTACGTTCTCTGCTTGAAAAGCTACATATCTGTGCTCAGTGGGCTGTAAATATCTGTGCTCAGTGTGCTGCATTTTGGTGACCAACAATATATAGTTTTACAGTACAGTAGGCCATTGCTGTATCTTGCAGCTCCGTGTCACTGCAAGTATCCATTCCATATCTGTGCTGCATTTTTGTGAGCAGTATATATAGTAGTACAGTGCAGCATTTTGGTGACCAACAGTATATAGTTGTACAGTACAGTAGGCCATTGCTGTATCTTGCAGCTCTGTGTCACTGCAAGTATCCATTCCATATCTGTGCTGCATTTTTGTGAGCAGTATATATAGTAGTATAGTGCAGCATTTTGGTGACCAACAGTATATAGTTGTACAGTACAGTAGGCCATTGCTGTATCTTGCAGCTCTGTGTCACTACAAGTATCCATATCTGTGCTGCATTGTTGTGAGCAGTATATAGTAGTACAGTGCAGCATTGTGGTGACCAGTATACTACAGTACAATAGTCCAGTGCTGTTCTCGCTGCTCAGTGTCAGTTCTCCGTAGTATCATCAGTGCTCAGTAAAATCAGTGCTCAGTATAATCAGTGATTGATCAGTATAATCAGTTCTCAGTATAATCAGTGCGCTGTTAGACGTGCGCCCGTTTTCCGCCATTAGTGCATTGGGATTTAGACAATTGATGAAGTTATTGTGTCCCCGGTACAAAATCCCATCTAGATTCCACTTCACTAGGCAGGCCATAGCGAGATTTTACCAATTAATATCAGTGATTTATAATTAATTATTAATTACAGTGATCTTGCCAAATGATTCCAGTGATTTTGTCATTTTCTTCCAGTGATTTGGACCAATAATACCATTGATTAGAATGAATAATTCCTGTGATTTTGTCATTTTCTTCCAGTGATTTGGACCAATAATACCATTGATTAGAACAAATAATTCCTGTGATTTTGTCATTTTCTTCCAGTGATTTTGACCAATAATACCATTGATTAGAACGAATAATTCCTGTGATTTTGTCATTTTCCTCCAGTGATTTGGACCAATAATACCATTGATTGAACGAATAATTCCTGTGATATTGAGGTGTTTGTGTCGCTTAGCTTAGCCATCCAGCGACCACAGTGCACCTCTTTTTCTCTTTTCTTTGCATCATGTGCTGTTTGGGGGACTATTTTTTGTAAGTGCCATCCTGTCTGACACTTCCATATACAGTATGTCCAGTGGTACTGCCATTTGATATAATTCCCGACATTACTGCCATATAATTCCAGTGATTTTGTCATTTTCTTCCAGTGATTTGGACCAATAATACCATTGATTAGAACAAATAATTCCTGTGATATTGAGGTCTTTGTGTCGCTTAGCTTAGCCGTCCAGCGACCACAGTGCACCTCTTTTTCTCTTTTCTTTGCATCATGTGCTGTTTGGGGACAATTTTTTTAAGTGCCATCCTGTCTGACACTGCAGTGCCCCTCCCAGATGGGCCAGGTGTTTGTGCCGCCCTCTTGGGTTGCTTAGCTTAGTCATCCAGCGACCTCGGTGCAAATTTTAGGACTAAAAATAATATTATGAGGTGTGAGGTGTTCAGAATAGACTGGAAATAAGTGGAAATTATGGTTATTGAGGTTAATAATACTATAGGATCAAAATTACCCCCAAATTCTATGATTTAAGCTGTTTTTGAGGGGTTTTTGAAAAAAAACACACCCGAATCCAAAACACACCCGAATCCGACAAAAAATTTTCAGGGAGGTTTTGCCAAAACGCGTCCGAATCCAAAACACGCCCGAGGAACCGAATCCAAAACCAAAACCCCAAAAATTTCCGTTGCACATCTCTACTTTATATACTACACACATGAAATTTGTTGATCTTTGAATATAAGCATCTTTACTGTATGTTCTATGAATTCAGTTGGTTATATTCTCAGATAATTATTATCAGAGATAATTATTAGACAACTTCTGGCAAATCTGGACTATATAGTTACAAGACTTTGCATAGTAATCTGATGAGAAAAAGTTGAGGGGAAAATGACACAGTTTAACTGTACAACCGAACCAAACTGGAATGAAATAGCTTGTTATAGGAAGCATGTTTGAATACAATGGGACACACTTTTCTGTTCTGATGTTATTGACAAGCTGGAGCCAGCACCAATGCTCTGGGATAAGATGTACAACAGAGGCAGCTATTTGGCATTGTTTTCTGAAACCACTATAAATGTTCGCTTGTTCTAGAAAACCGGATGCAAATTTGGAGGTTGACTGTTCTTGTGGTTTGGTGGCAAATTTCTTTCAGGAATGCAAACCACAACATTGCAAGAGAGCCAGAGTCTCACAACTCTGGCCTTTGCCTAGGGCTGATGTCATTATATCTACCCAGATGATGTGGTCCATCATAAGTCATCCATTGTTCTCCATCTATGCTGGCAGAGTCCCAGCTGTATAGGAGCCAAGTCTTTTAGTATTTCTTCTGTTTCCATTAACTTTTCCAAAGCTATTGCATCTGACATTAGACCTCTTAGCTTAGACTCACATTAACCTCTTCATTGCTCAGAAGTGTAAGAATGATTGTAACTGAGCAGATGCAACTGATTATGTGTACTATGACTCAATGGGATGTTACATACCTGCAGTAGCTAAACAACAATGGAACACTTTTGTAAAAGATAACACAAATACATATTTGCATATGCACTAATACAGATGTAGCCACCTTTATCTTGACCGATTCTCCGCCTAGACGGACGTTTAGTCACGCTAAGGCGATAGCTGAGTTTAATCACAGGCAGGCGCGTTGAGGCGATTCTAGATACTCAGCATGCATTACACATCTCCACCACTGGGTGGCTAATGCTCCACTAATCCAGTACTTTCGATCATACAGTATAGCGGCGGATTGATCTACAGCCAGAGGCGTCACTAGGGTTGGTGTCACCCGGTGTGGTAACTCATGGTGTCACCCCCCATGGACCTCCTCCCCTATCACACCACACGGAATCCTGGCAGGGGGTGGTGATGGGGCGTCAACGAACCTTTTGAGGGGTGTGGTCCGGACAATGCAGACGTTTCCGGACGATTTGTGGGGCGGACCGCGGCAGCTACATGACGGCACATGCAGCCACTGCGATCCAAAAGATGACGGCCCGGCGACTGCATTCACATCTAGGCTGTGGAGGCAGAGGGCTAACCTTAAAATGCGAGCGCATCTCCGTATAGCAATGCGCTCGCATATTAGCGGGGAAGGCGGACCCGGCATGCTGGCGGCCTTGCCCTGTGCTGGGAGGCCCCCCTCATGCTAGAGAAAGCAACACCCATACTATGTCACACAGCAGCACCCATACTACGCTCAAACTGCACCCATACTACGTTTCACAGCAGCACCCATACTACGTCACACAGCACCCATACTACATTCTAACAGCAGCACCCATACTACACTCGCACAGCACCCATACTACGCTCACACAGCAGCACCCATACTACACAGCACCCATACTACATCACACAGCAGCACCCATACTACGTCACACAGCAGCCATGCTACACTCTAACAGCAGCACCCATACTACACTCACACAGCACCCATACTACGCTCACACAGCAGCACCCATACTACACAGCACCCATACTACGCTCACACAGCAGCACCCATACTACATCACACAGCACCCATACTACACTCTAACAGCAGCACCCATACTACACTCACACAGCACCCATACTACGCTCACACAGCAGCACCCATACTACACAGCACCCATACTACGTCACACAGCAGCACCCATGCTACGTCACAAAGCACCCACACTACGCTCACACAGCAGCACCCATACTACGTCACACAGCACCCATACTATGCTCACACAGTAGCACCCATACTACGCTCACACAGCACCCATACTACGCTCACACAGCAGCACCCATACTACGCTCCCACAGCACCCATAGTACGCTCACACAGCAGCACCCATACTAAGTCACACAGCACCCATACTACACTCAGACAGTAGCACCCATACTACGCTCACACAGCAGCACCCATACTATGCTCACACAACAGCACCCATACTACACAGCACCCATACTACGTCACACAGCAGCACCCATATTATGCTCACACAGCAGCACCCATACTACACAGCACCCATACTACGTCACACAGGAGCACCCATACTACGTCACACAGCACCCATACTACACAGCACCCATACTAAGTCACACAGCAGCACCCATACTACGTCACACAGCACCCATACTACACAGCACCCATACTACGTCACACAGCATCCCAACTACACAGCACCCATACTACAGTCACACAGTGGCACCCATACTACACTCACACAGCCCCAATTTGCTCCCCCCCAGCACTCAGTAACTCAACAATTTGTATATCCAAATGCCCATTAACACATTCATTCTGCTCATAGTGGAGCATTTATAGAAATGACCTGGCATCATGCAGCAGCAGCAGCTCTTTCCTCCTGTAGTATAGTCTGGGGGGGTGGAGCTTGTAAGTGTCAGGCCCCGAGTGAGGAGAGAGTGGAATCTGGAGGAGAGGGGAGGGGCGGCCAGTGCACTGCCTGTACGGCTCTGTGGCTGCTGCCTGCTGATCTATCTCACTGACAGGTGAGAGTGTCGGGCTTTAGGAGGCGGGGCCTAGGAGGAGGGGGTGTGGTCGAGGAGGGGGTATGGTCGCAGCCGTGGAGGGGACCAGGCTTTGTCACGTCAGGGGATGGGGGTGTCTGCGTGTGAGTGTGCAGCTCGTTTTGGTGTCACCCTATTGAAGGGTGACACCCGGGTGCGGGCCGCACCCCCCGCACCCACCTCATGACGCCACTGTCTACAGCTCTGGCAATTGGTCAGTGACGACTGTAATGTTAATACTGTAGGCGTAACGGGAGGCGGTGGAAAAAGATGGTGACCTATGGAGATGCAACTAATTGTGTAAAAGGAAGAATGTACAGTACAATGTATAAACACCGTGCTTTTAAATACATGTACAGTACATGAGCGTCTGAGTTCCCTAAGGCATAATGGGAATGGTGGTCTAGCGGGAGGCGGTGGAAAATACCGTGCTTTACAAATGCCAACCTTTTTTTTTTATGTGTTCCCGTGACATTCACTTTAATATTTTTTTTTCTCTCTAATACATCCAATGGAAGGATGCACACAAGTTTCACATAAATCAAAGTAGATCTGCAGGAGCAATTCTTTACGCTAAATGCCACTACACAGCGGTAATGAGTAGAAATGAGTGTATTCTGAGTGAGCAAAACAGTACTGTAGATCTTCGGCATTTGTGAATTGCAGAGGACCTGAATTCCCTCCCTGTCCACTGCATGATCTGTGCAGGCTCCCAGGGGGGAAGGGCGATGGGCTAGCGGTGGAAAATACCGTGCTTTACAAATGCGAGCGTCCGAGTCCCCTAAAGCATAAACCAACACCAATGGGGAGGGGGCAGGGCGCTGTTTGCTGTACTTTTACACATGAAATTGGGAATCTCTCATGAGGCGTCGTGGGCTAGCGATGAAGGCTCCCACCTCCCACGCTGGGGATCCAGGGTTCAAGACCTGATGTGCCTTCTTTTTTTGTAAGACAGTCAATGGAAGGGTGCACACTGTTACATATAAATCAGAGTACATCTGCAGGAGCGATTCTTTACGCTAAATGCAACTACACAGCGGCATTGTAGATCTTCGGCGTTTGTGTATTACACAGGACATGTGCAGGCTCCCAGGAGTGAAGGGCGTAGGGCGAGACAGTGGAAAATACCGTGGTAAAACAAAGGGCATATTCAAAACTAAGGGAAACTGTCACACAGTAACAACGTTGAATGCCTGGAACGCACGACGTCTGAGACGCACGACATCTGAGACGCTCATTGCGCATAAGGACGGTGTCATGGCTGCTGTAAGGGACCGTCCTTATGCTCTCGGTGAGCTGCGTCTCCTCGTTCGCTGGCGGGACAGAAGTCTCGCCAGCAACGAGGAGAAGGTCAGAGCCTACAGGAGGGCCAGCAGGGAGATCCTCCGAACATACAATCGGAGGAGATCCGTGAGGTCCTTGCAGAGGAGGTGGAGTGACCTCGTCCGCAGGACTCCAAGGCGCCTGCAGGCCATAAGGGATTGTAAGTACAGTACATTACTGTAGATTACTGTACTTTAAGTTACTGTAGTTACAGGTACAGTACATTATAGCAGGTGGCTGCTGTAGCAGCAGGTATCCGGTCTGTACAGCACTGTATCTGTGGTAAACAAATGGTTAAACAAGGCCCAAACATTAACCAGGGTCAAAAGGTCAATTTGTTTTTTTTTTACACTTTTCCAATTTTTCTTACATTTACTATCCATGTCAAAAGTGACACCATCTAGGTCGACACACCATGTCGACCTAGATCTGGTGTCAACCAATTGGTGTCAACCTAGATGGTGTGGCCTTTGAAATTGGTTGACAACAGTTATACTGTAGGTTGACATGGCCGTTAAGTTGATATGGAAAAAGATCGACATGAGTTTTACAAAAACTATTATTATTTTTTTAACTTATGTGTATATATAGTTCTTTACAATCCACGTAGTCTACGATTGTGCAGTGTATCATGCAGTGTACAGTATATGCAGTGTATCACAGTGTAGCATGCTGCGTAATTGCAGCGTGTCATGCAGTGTACTGTACATTCAGTATATGGTATTGTGCAGTGAGTGTAATGCATAGTGAATCACATCGTGCAGTGTACTGTATACACATGTGGTAATTGCAGTGTTTTGTGCAGTGTACATTGTATCATATTTTGCAGGGAAATGTGCAGTGTATCGTGCAGTGTAATGTGCAGTTTGTCGTATTACGCAGTGCAGTGCATACAGTATGCAGTGTCGTGCAGTGTGTCGTGCAGTGTACCTGCAGCGTATTGTGCAGTGTAATGTGCAGTTTGTCGTATTGTGCAGTGTACTGTATCACATAGTGCAGTGCATATGCAGTGTCGTGCAGTGCATCGTGTGGTGTAATTTCAGTGTGTCGTGCAGTGTACCTGCAGCGTATTGTGCAGTGTATCGTACATTATCATTCAGTGTAACGTGCAGCTGTAATTGCAGTCAACTGCCTCTCACGCTGAGAGTCCCGGGTTTTATTCCCAAAGTTCCAGTCAATATTTTTTTGTTATAAGGGAGATTTCTGTTTCAGATAGTACAGTGGCCCTCATTCCGAGTTGTTCGCTCGTTCTTTTTCATCGCATTGCAGCGATTTTCCGCAAACTGCGCATGCGCAATGTTTGCACTGCGACTGCGCCAAGTAAATTTGCTAAGAAGTTTGGTATTTTACTCACGGCATTACGAGGTTTTTTCTTTGTACTGGTGATCGTTGTGTGATTGACAGGAAGTGGGTGTTTCTGGGCGGAAACTGGCCGTTTTATGGGAGTATGTGAAAAAACGCTGCCGTTTCTGGGAAAAACGCAGGAGTGGCTGAAGTAACGGGGGAGTGTCTGGGCGAACGCTGGGTGTGTTTGTGATGTCAAACCACGAATGACAAGCACTGAACTGATCGCACTGGGGTGGTCATTCCGAGTTGTTCGCTCGCAAGCTGCTTTTAGCAGCATTGCACACGCTAAACCGCGCCTACTGGGAGTGAATCTTAGCTTAGCAAAATTGCGAACGAAAGATTCTCTAAATTGCGAATAGAAATTTCTTTGCAGTTTCTGAGTAGCTCGATACTTACTCTGCCACTGCGATCAGTTCAGTCAGTTTCGTTCCTGGTTTGACGTCACAAACACACCCAGCGTTCGCCCAGACACTCCCCCGTTTCTCCAGCCACTCCTGCGTTTTTCCCAGAAACAGTAGCGTTTTTCACACACACCCATAAAACGGCCAGTTTCCGCCCAGAAACACCCACTTCCTGTCAATCACACTACGTTCACCAGAACGAAGAAAAAACCTTGTAATGCCGTGAGTAAAATACCAAACTTCTTAGCAAATATACTTGGCGCAGTCGCAGTGCGAACATTGCGCATGCGCAATTAGCGGAAAATCGCTGCGATGCAAAGAAAATTACCAAGCGAACAACTCGGAATGAGGGCCTGGAAGAGTAAGTCTCGAGCTACTCAGAAACTGCACAGAAAAATCTTTTCGCAATATTGCGAATACTTTGTTCGCAATTCTGCTAAGCTAAGATACACTCCCAGAGGGTGGCGGCTTAGCGTGTGTACTGCTGCGAAAAGCGGCTAGCGAGCGAACAACTCGGAATGAGGGCCAGTGTTCTAAGGGACGTTACTGTGGCAGAAATTATTCTAAGGGATGTTACAGTGGCCTAATGTGTTCTGACGTGCATTACTCTTGCATAATGTGTTATAAGGTTCATGACTGTGGCAGATCTCTACTTTGTGACGTAATGTGGATATACTACTGCACTACTGTGACGTACAGTACAGAAAAGTGAATAAGGTGCTTTACTGTGTGACACAACGTGAATCAAGGACAGTACTGTGACGTGAATAAACTGCACTACTGTGACATGACGTGAATAAGATGAATTCAGGTGAGTGCTGCATCATCTGTCATGAAATCAATTTATACTGTAATGAACAGTACTGAGATGGTTAAGGGTGGGAGGGATGCATGCTGATGTGTGTCATAATGTTTATAAGGGCAATGCTAATGTGTGTCACAATTTCTATAAAGGTAGTGTTCTGTCTAATACCCTGGACCTACTGTACTGTAGCGATACTGTAAGTGTACTGTATGTCACATTTTGAAATGTGCCCCTTAAGTTTTGAAGACAGTACAGTACACTATGCCCTCCTGAGTGATTAGGTGCAGGGTACTAGAATGAACAATCCCATTGATTGTGATGTCATAAAGATGCTGTTAATGTTGAATTTCATTGGCTGTACAGTATGCTGCCATTATACGGTATATATATTTTTACAGGGCTGGGAGCACGATGGCACAGGAGGCGGGACAGGCGCCGCCAAGCTGGTAAGTATTGTCAAATACAGTAGTGTACATACTGTAGTGATTTATACAGTCCCACCCCCTGTCCTGACCAGCACAGATAACTCACTGCAATCCGGATGGGAGGGAGGGTGGGACACTTCCTGTGAGATCTGGTTGCCCGTGATGTTAAGAATGTCTGTTTACAAAACTAAATGTAAATATTAAACACACAGTATAAATAACATTGTAGATATCTGAATACCCGTGCTTCGCTACGGGATGAGGATGGTAAATTACAGTGATAGTTGTTTGTCAATTTACGTTTGTTGGCGATCTAGTATACTGTATACTTTCGACATACTGTATCTGGCTTCTCTGATGGAGATTGTGTAGTGGCCGGACCCCTTTTTGGTCCCCTCGCTCTTCCCACAACTCTCAGTCTGTGGCTTCTTTCTGCCTCCATTCCCCTCCTCACATCATGTCACTGGCAGGGACACATGCAGCCCTGTCATCACTGACACATCACTCATCTCCTGATATACTCTGTGCTGCTGGGGACCCTGCTCCTCCCACTATATAACTCTCAGTCTGTGTCTCCCTGCTTCCCCCATTCCCCTCCTCACATCATGTCACTGCCCCTGTCACATGCGGCCCTGTCATCACTGACACATCACTCATCTCCTGATATACTCTGTGCTGCTGGGGACCCTGCTCCTCCCACTATATAACTTTCAGACTGTGTCTCCCTGCTTCCCCCATTCCCCTCCTCACATCATGTCGGTGCTCCTGTGAAATTATCTTTTTTTTATAGCTTCTTATATAGCGCAGCACATTATCTATCTCCTGATATACTCTGTGCTGCAGGGGGACCATGCTACTGTACTTTCAGTATATAACTCTCAGTGTGTGGTTTGTTCTACCTGCATTCCCCTCCTCACATCATGTCACTGTCCGTGTCACATGCAGCCCTGTTATCACTGACATACTGTATCATGCATGTCCTGATATAGTCAGATGTGTACAGAGTGTGTTGTAAATAGGTCCAGGCAGTCAGGAGTTATGCTGCCCGCTGATATACTCTGTGCTGCTATCTCCCCCCTAGGGGTGCTAGGGATTTCTAATTGTATTAGTCCACCGTGTTTTAATACGCTCGTATGACAAATTTTCCCACAGTACCACCACCACCACCACCTGCCCGCCTGCACCCGGCGCATGGCCCCGAGGAGGCGCAGCCAGGCACCAGTGCAGCCGGTAAGCACTAGTGATGTGCACCGGAAATTTTTCGGGTTTTGTGTTTTGGTTTTGTGTTCGGTTCCGCGGCCGTGTTTTGGGTTCGGACGTGTTTTGGCAAAACCTCACCGGAAATTTTTTGTCGGATTCCGGTGTGTTTTAGGGATTCGGGTGTTTTTTTTCAAAAAACACTAAAAAACAGCTTAAATCATAGAATTTGGGGGTCATTTTGATCCCATAGTATTATTAACCTCAATAACCATAATTTCCACTCATTTTCAGTCTATTCTGAACACCTCACACCTCACAATATTATTTTTAGTCCTAAAATTTGCACCGAGGTCGCTGGATGGCTAAGCTAAGCGACACAAGTGGCCGACACAAACACCTGGCCCATCTAGGAGTGGCACTGCAGTGTCAGGCAGGATGGCACTTGAAAAAAATAGTCCCCAAACAGCACATGATGCAAAGAAAAAAAGAGGCGCAATGAGGTAGCTGTGTGACTAAGCTAAGCGACCCTAGTGGCCGACACAAACACCTGGCCCATCTAGGAGTGGCACTGCAGTGTCAGACAGGATGGCACTTGAAAAAAATAGTCCCCAAACAGCACATGATGCAAAGAAAAAAAGAGGCGCAATGAGGTAGCTGTGTGACTTAGCTAAGCGATTCTAGTGGCTGACACAAACACCTGGCCCATCTAGGAGTGGCACTGCAGTGTCAGACAGGATGGCACTTGAAAAAAATAGTCCCCAAACAGCACATTATGCAAAGAAAAAAAGAGGCGCAATGAGGTAGCTGTGTGACTAAGCTAAGCTAAGCGACCCTAGTGGCCGACACAAACACCTGGCCCATCTAGGAGTGGCACTGCAGTGTCAGACAGGATGGCACTTGAAAAAAATAGTCCCCAAACAGCACATGATGCAAAGAAAAAAAGAGGCGCAATGAGGTAGCTGTGTGACTAAGCTAAGCTACCCTAGTGGCCGACACAAACACCTGGCCCATCTAGGAGTGGCACTGCAGTGTCAGACAGGATGGCACTTGAAAAAAATAGTCCCCAAACAGCACATGATGCAAAGAAAAAAAGAGGCGCAATGAGGTAGCTGTGTGACTAAGCTAAGCGACCCTAGTGGCCGACAGAAACACCTGGCCCATCTAGGAGTGGCACTGCAGTGTCAGACAGGATGGCACTTGAAAAAAATAGTCCCCAAACAGCACATGATGCAAAGAAAAAAAGAGGCGCAATGAGGTAGCTGTGTGACTAAGCTAAGCGACCCTAGTGGCCGACACAAACACCTGGCCCATCTAGGAGTGGCACTGCAGTGTCAGACAGGATGGCACTTGAAAAAAATAGTCCCCAAACAGCACATGATGCAAAGAAAAAAAGAGGCACAATGAGGTAGCTGTGTGACTAAGCTAAGCGACCCTAGTGGCCGACACAAACACCTGGCCCATCTAGGAGTGGCACTGCAGTGTCAGACAGGATGGCACTTGAAAAAAATAGTCCCCAAACAGCACATGATGCAAAGAAAAAAAGAGGCGCAATGAGGTAGCTGTGTGACTAAGCTAAGCGACCCTAGTGGTCGACACAAACACCTGGCACATCTAGGAGTGGCACTGCAGTGTCAGACAGGATGGCACTTGAAAAAAATAGTCCCCAAACAGCACATGATGCAAAGAAAAAAAGAGGCGCAATGAGGTAGCTGTGTGACTAAGCTAAGCGACCCTAGTGGCCGACACAAACACCTGGCCCATCTAGGAGTGGCACTGCAGTGTCAGACAGGATGGCACTTGAAAAAAATAGTCCCCAAACAGCACATGATGCAAAGAAAAAAAGAGGCGCAATGAGGTAGCTGTGTGACTAAGCTAAGCGACCCTAGTGGCCGACACAAACACCTGGCCCATCTAGGAGTGGCACTGCAGTGTCAGACAGGATGGCACTTGAAAAAAATAGTCCCCAAACAGCACATGATGCAAAGAAAAAAAGAGGCGCAATGAGGTAGCTGTGTGACTAAGCTAAGCGACCCTAGTGGCCGACACAAACACCTGGCCCATCTAGGAGTGGCACTGCAGTGTCAGACAGGATGGCACTTGAAAAAAATAGTCCCCAAACAGCACATGATGCAAAGAAAAAAAGAGGCGCAATGAGGTAGCTGTGTGACTAAGCTAAGCGACCCTAGTGGCCGACACAAACACCTGGCCCATCTAGGAGTGGCACTGCAGTGTCAGACAGGATGGCACTTGAAATAAATAGTCCCCAAACAGCACATGATGCAAAGAAAAAAAGAGGCGCAATGAGGTAGCTGTGTGACTAAGCTAAGCGACCCTAGTGGCCGACACAAACACCTGGCCCATCTAGAAGTGGCACTGCAGTGTCAGACAGGATGGCACTTGAAAAAAATAGTCCCCAAACAGCACATGATGCAAAGAAAAAAAGGCGCAATGAGGTAGCTGTGTGACTAAGCTAAGCGACCCTAGTGGCCGACACAAACACCTGGCCCATCTAGGAGTGGCACTGCAGTGTCAGACAGGATGGCACTTGAAAAAAATAGTCCCCAAACAGCACATGATGCAAAGAAAAAAAGAGGCGCAATGAGGTAGCTGTGTGACTAAGCTAAGCGACCCTAGTGGCCGACACAAACACCTGGCCCATCTAGGAGTGGCACTGCAGTGTCAGACAGGATGGCACTTGAAAAAAATAGTCCCCAAACAGCACATGATGCAAAAAAAAAAGAGGCGCAATGAGGTAGCTGTGTGACTAAGCTCAGCGACCCAAGTGGCCGACACAAACACCGGGCCCATCTAGGAGTGGCACTGCAGTGTCAGACAGGATGGCACTTGAAAAAAATAGTCCCCAAACAGCACATGATGCAAAGAAAAAAAGAGGCGCAATGAGGTAGCTGTGTGACTAAGCTAAGCGACCCTAGTGGCCGACACAAACACCTGGCCCATCTAGGAATGGCACTGCAGTGTCAGACAGGATGGCACTTGAAAAAAATAGTCCCCAAACAGCACATGATGCAAAGAAAAAAAGAGGCGCAATGAGGTAGCTGTGTGACTAAGCTAAGCGACCCTAGTGGCCGACACAAACACCTGGCCCATCTAGGAGTGGCACTGCAGTGTCAGACAGGATGGCACTTGAAAAAAATAGTCCCCAAACAGCACATGATGCAAAGAAAAAAAGAGGCGCAATGAGGTAGCTGTGTGACTAAGCTAAGCGACCCTAGTGGCCGACACAAACACCTGGCCCATCTAGGAGTGGCACTGCAGTGTCAGACAGGATGGCACTTGAAATAAATAGTCCCCAAACAGCACATGATGCAAAGAAAAAAAGGCGCAATGAGGTAGCTGTGTGACTAAGCTAAGCGACCCTAGTGGCCGACACAAACACCTGGCCCATCTAGGAGTGGCACTGCAGTGTCAGACAGGATGGCACTTGAAAAAAATAGTCCCCAAACAGCACATGATGCAAAGAAAAAAAGGCGCAATGAGGTAGCTGTGTGACTAAGCTAAGCGACCCTAGTGGCCGACACAAACACCTGGCCCATCTAGGAGTGGCACTGCAGTGTCAGACTGGATGGCACTTGAAAAAAATAGACCCCAAACAGCACATGATGCAAAGAAAAAAAGAGGCGCAATGAGGTAGCTGTGTGACTAAGCTAAGCGACCCTAGTGGCCGACACAAACACCTGGCCCATCTAGAAGTGGCACTGCAGTGTCAGACAGGATGGCACTTGAAAAAAATAGTCCCCAAACAGCACATGATGCAAAGAAAAAAAGGCGCAATGAGGTAGCTGTGTGACTAAGCTAAGCGACCCTAGTGGCCGACACAAACACCTGGCCCATCTAGGAGTGGCACTGCAGTGTCAGACAGGATGGCACTTGAAAAAAATAGTCCCCAAACAGCACATGATGCAAAGAAAAAAAGAGGCGCAATGAGGTAGCTGTGTGACTAAGCTAAGCGACCCTAGTGGCCGACACAAACACCTGGCCCATCTAGGAGTGGCACTGCAGTGTCAGACAGGATGGCACTTGAAATAAATAGTCCCCAAACAGCACATGATGCAAAGAAAAAAAGAGGCGCAATGAGGTAGCTGTGTGACTAAGCTAAGCGACCCTAGTGGCCGACACAAACACCTGGCCCATCTAGAAGTGGCACTGCAGTGTCAGACAGGATGGCACTTGAAAAAAATAGTCCCCAAACAGCACATGATGCAAAGAAAAAAAGGCGCAATGAGGTAGCTGTGTGACTAAGCTAAGCGACCCTAGTGGCCGACACAAACACCTGGCCCATCTAGGAGTGGCACTGCAGTGTCAGACAGGATGGCACTTGAAAAAAATAGTCCCCAAACAGCACATGATGCAAAGAAAAAAAGAGGCGCAATGAGGTAGCTGTGTGACTAAGCTAAGCGACCCTAGTGGCCGACACAAACACCTGGCCCATCTAGGAGTGGCACTGCAGTGTCAGACAGGATGGCACTTGAAAAAAATAGTCCCCAAACAGCACATGATGCAAAAAAAAAAGAGGCGCAATGAGGTAGCTGTGTGACTAAGCTCAGCGACCCAAGTGGCCGACACAAACACCGGGCCCATCTAGGAGTGGCACTGCAGTGTCAGACAGGATGGCACTTGAAAAAAATAGTCCCCAAACAGCACATGATGCAAAGAAAAAAAGAGGCGCAATGAGGTAGCTGTGTGACTAAGCTAAGCGACCCTAGTGGCCGACACAAACACCTGGCCCATCTAGGAATGGCACTGCAGTGTCAGACAGGATGGCACTTGAAAAAAATAGTCCGCAAACAGCACATGATGCAAAGAAAAAAAGAGGCGCAATGAGGTAGCTGTGTGACTAAGCTAAGCGACCCTAGTGGCCGACACAAACACCTGGCCCATCTAGGAGTGGCACTGCAGTGTCAGACAGGATGGCACTTGAAAAAAATAGTCCCCAAACAGCACATGATGCAAAGAAAAAAAGAGGCGCAATGAGGTAGCTGTGTGACTAAGCTAAGCGACCCTAGTGGCCGACACAAACACCTGGCCCATCTAGGAGTGGCACTGCAGTGTCAGACAGGATGGCACTTGAAATAAATAGTCCCCAAACAGCACATGATGCAAAGAAAAAAAGAGGCGCAATGAGGTAGCTGTGTGACTAAGCTAAGCGACCCTAGTGGCCGACACAAACACCTGGCCCATCTAGGAGTGGCACTGCAGTGTCAGACAGGATGGCACTTGAAAAAAATAGTCCCCAAACAGCACATGATGCAAAGAAAAAAAGGCGCAATGAGGTAGCTGTGTGACTAAGCTAAGCGACCCTAGTGGCCGACACAAACACCTGGCCCATCTAGGAGTGGCACTGCAGTGTCAGACTGGATGGCACTTGAAAAAAATAGACCCCAAACAGCACATGATGCAAAGAAAAAAAGAGGCGCAATGAGGTAGCTGTGTGACTAAGCTAAGCGACCCTAGTGGCCGACACAAACACCTGGCCCATCTAGAAGTGGCACTGCAGTGTCAGACAGGATGGCACTTGAAAAAAATAGTCCCCAAACAGCACATGATGCAAAGAAAAAAAGGCGCAATGAGGTAGCTGTGTGACTAAGCTAAGCGACCCTAGTGGCCGACACAAACACCTGGCCCATCTAGGAGTGGCACTGCAGTGTCAGACAGGATGGCACTTGAAAAAAATAGTCCCCAAACAGCACATGATGCAAAGAAAAAAAGAGGCGCAATGAGGTAGCTGTGTGACTAAGCTAAGCGACCCTAGTGGCCGACACAAACACCTGGCCCATCTAGGAGTGGCACTGCAGTGTCAGACAGGATGGCACTTGAAAAAAATAGTCCCCAAACAGCACATGATGCAAAAAAAAAAAAGAGGCGCAATGAGGTAGCTGTGTGACTAAGCTCAGCGACCCAAGTGGCCGACACAAACACCTGGCCCATCTAGGAGTGGCACTGCAGTGTCAGACAGGATGGCACTTGAAAAAAATAGTCCCCAAACAGCACATGATGCAAAGAAAAAAAGAGGCGCAATGAGGTAGCTGTGTGACTAAGCTAAGCGACCCTAGTGGCCGACACAAACACCTGGCCCATCTAGGAGTGGCACTGCAGTGTCAGACAGGATGGCACTTGAAATAAATAGTCCCCAAACAGCACATGATGCAAAGAAAAAAAGAGGCGCAATGAGGTAGCTGTGTGACTAAGCTAAGCGACCCTAGTGGCCGACACAAACACCTGGCCCATCTAGGAGTGGCACTGCAGTGTCAGACAGGATGGCACTTGAAAAAAATAGTCCCCAAACAGCACATGATGCAAAGAAAAAAAGGCGCAATGAGGTAGCTGTGTGACTAAGCAAAGCGACCCTAGTGGCTGACACAAACACCTGGCCCATCTAGGAGTGGCACTGCAGTGTCAGACAGGATGGCACTTGAAAAAAATAGTCCCCAAAGAGCACATGATGCAAAGAAAAAAAGAGGCGCAATGAGGTAGCTGTGTGACTAAGCTAAGCGACCCTAGTGGCCGACACAAACACCTGGCCCATCTAGGAGTGGCACTGCAGTGTCAGACAGGATGGCACTTGAAAAAAATAGTCCCCAAACAGCACATGATGCAAAGAAAAAAAGAGGCGCAATGAGGTAGCTGTGTGACTAAGCTCAGCGACCCAAGTGGCCGACACAAACACCTGGCCCATCTAGGAGTGGCACTGCAGTGTCAGACAGGATGGCACTTGAAAAAAATAGTCCCCAAACAGCACATGATGCAAAGAAAAAAAGAGGCGCAATGAGGTAGCTGTGTGACTAAGCTAAGCGACCCTAGTGGCCGACACAAACACCTGGCCCATCTAGGAGTTGCACTGCAGTGTCAGGCAGGATGGCACTTGAAAAAAATAGTCCCCAAACAGCACATGATGCAAAGAAAAAAAGAGGCGCAATGAGGTAGCTGTGTGACTAAGCTAAGCGACCCTAGTGGCCGACACAAACACCTGGCCCATCTAGGAGTGGCACTGCAGTGTCAGACAGGATGGCACTTGAAAAAAATAGTCCCCAAACAGCACATGATGCAAAGAAAAAAAGAGGCGCAATGAGGTAGCTGTGTGACTAAGCTAAGCGACCCTAGTGGCTGACACAAACACCTGGCCCATCTAGGAGTAGCACTGCAGTGTCAGACAGGATGGCACTTGAAAAAAATAGTCCCCAAACAGCACATGATGCAAAGAAAAAAAGAGGCGCAATGAGGTAGCTGTGTGACTAAGCTAAGCGACCCTAGTGGCCGACACAAACACCTGGCCCATCTAGGAGTGGCACTGCAGTGTCAGACAGGATGGCACTTGAAAAAAATAGTCCCCAAACAGCACATGATGCAAAGAAAAAAAGAGGCGCAATGAGGTAGCTGTGTGACTAAGCTAAGCGACCCTAGTGGCCGACACAAACACCTGGCCCATCTAGGAGTGGCACTGCAGTGTCAGACAGGATGGCACTTGAAAAAAATAGTCCCAAAACAGCACATGATGCAAAGAAAAAAAGAGGCGCAATGAGGTAGCTGTGTGACTAAGCTAAGCGACCCTAGTGGCCGACACAAACACCTGGCCCATCTAGGAGTGGCACTGCAGTGTCAGACAGGATGGCACTTGAAAAAAATAGTCCCCAAACAGCACATGATGCAAAGAAAAAAAGAGGCGCAATGAGGTAGCTGTGTGACTAAGCTAAGCGACCCTAGTGGCCGACACAAACACCTGGCCCATCTAGGAGTGGCACTGCAGTGTCAGACAGGATGGCACTTGAAAAAAATAGTCCCCAAACAGCACATGATGCAAAAAAAAAGAGGCGCAATGAGGTAGCTGTGTGACTAAGCTAAGCGACCCTAGTTGCCGACACAAACACCTGGCCCATCTAGGAGTGGCACTGCAGTGTCAGACAGGATGGCACTTGAAAAAAATAGTCCCAAAACAGCACATGATGCAAAGAAAAAAAGAGGCGCAATGAGGTAGCTGTGTGACTAAGCTAAGCGACCCTAGTGGCCGACACAAACACCTGGCCCATCTAGGAGTGGCACTGCAGTGTCAGACAGGATGGCACTTGAAAAAAATAGTCCCCAAACAGCACATGATGCAAAGAAAAAAAGAGGAGCAATGAGGTAGCTGTGTGACTAAGCTAAGCGACCCTAGTGGCCGACACAAACACCTGGCCCATCTAGGAGTGGCACTGCAGTGTCAGACAGGATGGCACTTGAAAAAAATAGTCCCCAAACAGCACATGATGCAAAAAAAAAGAGGCGCAATGAGGTAGCTGTGTGACTAAGCTAAGCGACCCTAGTTGCCGACACAAACACCTGGCCCATCTAGGAGTGGCACTGCAGTGTCAGACAGGATGGCACTTGAAAAAAATAGTCCCCAAACAGCACATGATGCAAAGAAAAAAAGAGGCGCAATGAGGTAGCTGTGTGACTAAGCTAAGCGACCCTAGTGGCCGACACAAACACCTGGCCCATCTAGGAGTGGCACTGCAGTGTCAGACAGGATGGCACTTGAAATAAATAGTCCCCAAACAGCACATGATGCAAAGAAAAAAAGAGGCGCAATGAGGTAGCTGTGTGACTAAGCTAAGCGACCCTAGTGGCCGACACAAACACCTGGCCCATCTAGGAGTGGCACTGCAGTGTCAGACAGGATGGCACTTGAAAAAAATAGTCCCCAAACAGCACATGATGCAAAGAAAAAAAGGCGCAATGAGGTAGCTGTGTGACTAAGCTAAGCGACCCTAGTGGCCGACACAAACACCTGGCCCATCTAGGAGTGGCACTGCAGTGTCAGACAGGATGGCACTTGAAAAAAATAGACCCCAAACAGCACATGATGCAAAGAAAAAAAGAGGCGCAATGAGGTAGCTGTGTGACTAAGCTAAGCGACCCTAGTGGCCGACACAAACACCTGGCCCATCTAGGAGTGGCACTGCAGTGTCAGACAGGATGGCACTTGAAAAAAATAGTCCCCAAACAGCACATGATGCAAAGAAAAAAAGAGGCGCAATGAGGTAGCTGTGTGACTAAGCTCAGCGACCCAAGTGGCCGACACAAACACCTGGCCCATCTAGGAGTGACACTGCAGTGTCAGGCAGGATGGCCCTTCAAAAAAATACTCCCCAAACAGCACATGATGCAAAGAAAAAAAGAGGCGCAATGAGGTAGCTGTGTGACTAAGCTCAGCGACCCAAGTGGCCGACACAAACACCTGGCCCATCTAGGAGTGGCACTGCAGTGTCAGACAGGATGGCACTTGAAAAAAATAGTCCCCAAACAGCACATGATGCAAAGAAAAATGAAAGAAAAAAGAGGTGCAAGATGGAATTGTCCTTGGGCCCTCCCACCCACCCTTATGTTGTATAAACAGGACATGCACACTTTAACGAACCCATCATTTCAGCGACAGGGTCTGCCACATGACTGTGACTGAAATGACTGGTTGGTTTGGGCCCCCACCAAAAAAGAAGCAATCAATCTCTCCTTGCACAAACTGGCTCTACAGAGGCAAGATGTCCACCTCATCATCATCGTCCGATTCCTCACCCCTTTCACTGTGTACATCCCCCTCCTCACAGATTATTAATTCGTCCCCACTGGAATCCACCATCTGCCTTTTCCTCGCACCCCCAGTTGCGGGAGAATGTGAAGGAGGAGCTGTTGACGGGTCACGTTCCGCTTGACTTGACAATTTTCTCACCAGCAGGTCTTTGATCCCCTGCAGACTTGTGTCTGCCGGAAAGAGAGATACAACGTAGGTTTTAAATCTAGGATCAAGCACGGTGGCCAAAATGTAGTGCTCTGATTTCAACAGATTGAACACCCGTGAATCCTGGTTAAGCGAATGAAGGGCTCCATCCACAAGTCCCACATGCCTAGTGGAATCGCTCTGTTTTAGCTCCTCCTTCAATGTCTCCAGCTTCTTCTGCAAAAGCCTGATGAGGGGAATGACCTGACTCAGGCTGGCAGTGTCTGAACTGACTTCACGTGTGGCAAGTTCAAAGGGTTGCAGAACCTTGCACAACGTTGAAATCATTCTCCACTGCGCTTGAGACAGGTGCATTCCACCTCCTTTGACTATATCGTGGCCAGATGTATAGGCTTGAATGGCCTTTTGCTGCTCCTCCATCCTCTGAAGCATATAGAGGGTTGAATTCCACCTCGTTACCACCTCTTGCTTCAGATGATGGCAGGGCAGGTTCAGGTATTTTTGGTGGTGCTCCAGTCTTCTGTACGCGGTGCCTGAACGCCGAAAGTGGCCCGCAATTCTTCGGGCCACCGACAGCATCTCTTGCACGCCCCTGTCGTTTTTTAAATAATTCTGCACCACCAAATTCAAGGTATGTGCAAAACATGGGACGTGCTGGAATTTGCCCAGATGTAATGCACGCACAATATTGCTGGCGTTGTCCGATGTCACAAATCCCCAGGAGAGTCCAATTGGGGTAAGCCATTCTGCGATGATCTTCCTCAGTTGCCGTAAGAGGTTTTCAGCTGTGTGCATATTCTGGAAAGCAGTGATACAAAGCGTAGCCTGCCTAGGAACGAGTTGGCATTTGCGAGATGCTGCTACTGGTGCCGCCGCTGCTGTTCTTGCTGCGGGAGGCAATACATCTACCCAATGGGCTGTCACAGTCATATAGTCCTGAGTCTGCCCTGCTCCACTTGTCCACATGTCCGTGGTTAAGTGGACATTGGGTACAACTGCATTTTTTAGGACACTGGTGAGTCTTTTTCTGAGGTCTGTGTACATTTTCGGTATCGCCTGCCTAGAGAAATGGAACCTAGATGGTATTTGGTACCAGGGACACAGTACCTCAATCAAGTCTCTAGTTGACTCTGAATTAACGATGGATACCGGAACCACGTTTCTCACCGCCCAGGCTGCCAAGGCCTCAGTTATCCGCTTTGCAGCAGGATGACTGCTGTGATATTTAATCTTCCTCGCAAAGGACTGTTGGACAGTCAATTGCTTACTGGAAGTAGTACAAGTGGTCTTCCGACTTCCCCTCTGGGATGACGATCGACTCCCAGCAGCAACAACAGCAGCGCCAGCAGCAGTAGGCGTTACACTCAAGGATGCATCGGAGGAATCCCAGGCAGGAGAGGACTCGTCAGACTTGCCAGTGACATGGCCAGCAGGACTATAAGCTTTCCTGGGGAAGGAGGAAATTGACACTGAGGGAGCTGGTGGTGTGGTTTGCAGGAGCTTGGTTACAAGAGGAAGGGATTTAGTGGTCAGTGGACTGCTTCCGCTGTCACCCAAAGTTTTTGAACTTGTCACTGACTTATGATGAATGCGCTGCAGGTGACGTATAAGGGAGGATGTTCCGAGGTGGTTAACGTCCTTACCCCTACTTATTACAGCTTGACAAAGGCAACACACGGCTTGACACCTGTTGTCCGCATTTCTGTTGAAATAATTACACACCGAAGAGCTGATTTTTTTTGTATTTTGACCAGGCATGTCAAGGGCCATATTCCTCCCACGGACAACAGGTGTCTCCCCGGGTGCCTGACTTAAACAAACCACCTCACCATCAGAATCCTCCTTGTCAATTTCCTCCCCAGCGCCAGCAACACCCATATCCTCATCCTGGTGTACTTCAACAGTGACATCGTCAATTTGACTATCAGGAACTGGACTGCGGGTGCTCCTTCCAGCACTTGCAGGGGGTGTGCAAATGGTGGAAGGCGCAAGCTCTTCCCGTCCAGTGTCGGGAAGGTCAGGCATCGCAACCGACACAATTGGACTCTCCTTGGGGATTTGTGATTTTGAAGAACGCACAGTTCTTTGCTGTGCTTTTGCCAGCTTAAGTCTTTTCTTTTTTCTAGTGAGAGGATGAGTGCTTCCATCCTCATGTGAAGCTGAACCACTAGCCATGAACATAGGCCAGGGCCTCAGCCGTTCCTTGCCACTCCGTGTCGTAAATGGCATATTGGCAAGTTTACGCTTCTCCTCAGACGCTTTTAATTTTGATTTTTTGAGGCATTTTACTGATCTTTTGTGTTTTGGATTTTACATGCTCTGTACTATGACATTGGGCATCGGCCTTGGCAGACGACGTTGATGGCATTTCATCGTCTCGGCCATGACTAGTGGCAGCAGCTTCAGCACGAGGTGGAAGTGGATCTTGATCTTTCCCTATTTTTTTTTAACCTCCACATTTTTGTTCTCCATATTTTAATGCGCACAACTAAAAGCCACCACAGGTATACAATGTAGATGGATGGATAGTATACTTTATGGATGACGAGTGACGACACAGAGGTAGGTACAGCAGTGGCCTACCGAACTGCTATATACAGTATAATGGACCTGGTGGACACTGTCAGCAGAATGCTAAACTACTAGTATAAAAAAAAAAAGCCACCACAGGTATACAATGTAGATGGATGGATAGTATACTTTATGGATGACGAGTGACGACACAGAGGTTTGTACAGCAGTGGCCTACCGTACTGCTATATACAGTATAATGGACCTGGTGGACACTGTCAGCAGACTGCTAAACTACTAGTATTAAAAAAAAAGCCACCACAAGTATACAATGTAGATGGATGGATAGTATACTTTATGGATGACGAGTGACGACACAGAGATAGGTACAGCAGTGGCCTACCGTACTGCTATATACAGTATAATGGACCTGGTGGACACTGTCAGCAGACTGCTAAACTACTAGTATAAAAAAAAAAAGCCACCACAGGTATACAATGTAGATGGATGGATAGTATACTATTACTTTATGGATGACGAGTGACGACACAGAGGTAGGTACAGCAAGGGGCCTACCGTACTGCTATATACAGTATAATGGACCTGGTGGACACTGTCAGCAGACTGCTAAACTACTAGTATAAAAAAAAGCCACCACAGGTATACAATGTAGATGGATGGATAGTATACTTTATGGATGACGAGTGACGACACAGAAGTAGGTACAGCAGTGGCCTACCGTACTGCTATATACAGTATAATGGACCTGGTGGACACTGTCAGCAGACTGCTAAACTACTAGTATAAAAAAAAAAAGCCACCACAGGTATACAATGTAGATGGATGGATAGTATACTTTGTGGATGACGAGTGACGACACAGAGGTAGGTACAGCAGTGGCCTACCGTACTGCTATATACAGTATAATGGACCTGGTGGACACTGTCAGCAGACTGCTAAACTACTAGTATAAAAAAAAGCCACCACAGGTATACAATGTAGATGGATGGATAGTATACTTTATAGATGACGAGTGACGACACAGAGGTAGGTACAGCAGTGGCCTACCGTACTGCTATATACAGTATAATGGACCTGGTGGACACTGTCAGCAAACTGCTAAACTACTAGTATAAAAAAAAAAGCCACAGGAGTGTTTTTCAGGCAGACAAACGTATACTGGTGGTCACTGTCAGCAAAACTGTGCACTGTACTCCTGCTATAGCTGCTCCCCAGTCCCCACAATTAAGCAGTGTGAGCACTCAGCACAGATATATCATGCAGCACACTGAGCACAGATATGGTATGGAGCGTTTTTTTCAGGCAGAGAAGAGAACGGATAAAAAACTGGTGGTCACTATCAGCAAAACTCTGCACTGTACTCCTCCTAACAGCTGCTCCCCAATCCTCCCCACAATAGTAAAATAAACAAGCAAAGCAAAGCAATCAGATCAACTGTAGTGTCTCGTATAAACGGAGAGGACACCAGCCACGTCCTCTCCCTATCAATCTCAATGCACGTGTGAAAATGGCGGTGACGCGCGGCTGCTTATAGAATCCGAATCTCGCGAGAATCCGACAGCGGGATGATGACGTTCGGGCGCGCTCGGGTTAGCCGAGCAAGGCGGGAGGATCCGAGCCTGCTCGGACCCGTGTAAAAAAAGGTAAAGCTCGGGTGGGTTCGGTTTCTCAGAAACCGAACCCGCTCATCACTAGTAAGCACACTACTCTCTGATTAATGCTTTGCTTCCCAATGGTATTGTGTAACGAGAATTCTGGTGCGACTGTCATCGTTACACTACTGTACATGTGTCCTGGATACTGTACAGTACATGTTACAAATTGACAGCTTCACTTACAGTACTGTTATTTTCTCTAACGTCCTAGTGGATGCTGGGGACTCCGTAAGGACCATGGGGATAGACGGGCTCCGCAGGAGACATGGGCACTTTAAGAAATAATTTAGGTTCTGGTGTGCACTGGCTCCTCCCTCTATGCCCCTCCTCCAGACCTCAGTTAGTTTGATACTGTGCCCAGACGAGCTGGGTGCTTTTCAGTGAGCTCTCCTGAGTTTACTGATAGAAAGTATTTAGTTAGGTTTTTTATTTTCAGGGAGCTCTGCTGGCAACAGACTCCCTGCATCGTGGGACTGAGGGGAGAGAAGCAGCCCTATTCTCTGAAGCTAGGTCTTGCTTCTTAGGCTACTGGACACCATTAGCTCCAGAGGGATTGGTACGCAGGATCCAGTGGCGTAACTAGAAATTTTTCTCTCCCAAGCCAAAAAATCCTTCGGCGCCCCCCCCCCCCCCCATACCCCCCATAATTGGCACTAGTAAAGGGACAAACGCCAAAAAGGGTGTGTGGCTTCGTTGAAATGGGCGTGGCTTCGCGTAAAGGGGCGTGGCATTGCAGGAAAAGACTACCTTATACCCCAGTTTTGCAACCTGCATGCCCAGACGTTAGCCACCACAGGAAAGAAAAATAATCCTGATTCATGCCCCTTACATTATTTGTCATTTTTCCTCCTTATAGTAATGCCCAGTATACATTATTCCACATACTGCAATGGCCTTAGCCATTATGCCACACACAATAATGCACATGACACAATATGCACACACTGTAATGCCCCCGACACATTATGCCACACACCGTAATGCCTGTGACACATTATGACAGGAATCGCAATGCCCGTTATACATTATGCTACACACTGCAATGCCCCTGATACATTATAGCACATACAATGTCTGTGACACAGTATGACACACACCACAATGATCCTGAGACATTATACCACATACCACAATGCCCGTGATATAGTATACAACACACCGTAATGCCTGACACATTATGACACACACCGCAATGTCCGTGATACATTATGCCACACACCTTAATGCCCATTACACATTAAGTTCTACAGTAAGGCTTCTAATTACTTTTAAATTACCTGCTCGTTGCCAGGGGTTTCATGCTCTTGGTTCCATGCACGGTGCCAGGCGTTTTCATGCTCAGGGTGTCATGCTCGTTGCCAGAGGTTTCATGCACTGGGTGTCATGCTCGTTGCCAGCGGTTTCATACTCTTGGTTCCATGCATGGTGCCAGGGGTTTTCATGCTCAGGGTGTCATGCTCGTTGCCAGGGGTTTCATGCACTGGGTGTCATGCTCGTTGCCAGGGGTTTCATGCACTGGGTGTCATGCTTGTTGCCAGGGGTTTCATGCACTGGGTGTCATGCTCATTGCTAGGGGGTAGTGCTTGTTGCTAGGGCCATGCTCCCAGTGCCACATATGCCCCCAGTGCCAGATATTCCCCCACAGTGCCAGGTATATGCCCCCATTGCCAGATATTCCCCCACAGTGCCAGGTACATGCCCCCAGTGCCACATATACCCCCCCCCTCAGTGCCACATATGCCCCCTCAGTGCCTGCTCCCCCCAGTGCCAAATATTCCCCCACAGTGCCACATATGCCCCCTCAGTGCCTGCACCCCCCAGTGCCAGATATTCCCCCACAGTGCCAGGTATATGCCCCCAGTGCCAGATATTCCCCCACAGTGCCACATATGCCCCCTCAGTGCCTGCTCCCCCCAGTGCCAAATATTCCCCCACAGTGCCAGATATATGCCCCCAGTGCCAGATCTTCCTCCACAGTGCCAGGTATATGCCCCCAGTGCCAGATCTTCCCCCACAGTGCCAGGTATATGCCCCCAGTGCCAGATATTCCCCCACAGTGCCACATATGCCCCCTCAGTGCCTGCTCCCCCCAGTGCCAAATATTTCCCCACAGTGCCAGGTATATGCCCCCAGTGCCAGGTATATGCCCCCAGTGCCAGATCTTCCCCCACAGTGCCAGGTATATGCCCCCAGTGCCAGATCTTCCCCCACAGTGCCAGGTATATGCTCCCAGTGCCAGATCTTCCCCCACAGTGCCAGGTATATGCCCCCAGTGCCAGATCTTCCCTCACAGTGCCTGCTCCCCCCCACCAACCCACCCCCCGCTCCTTTGTGTTAGAGGGACACGGAGCGCATAGCGCGCCTCTCCTGTGTCCCTCCTGGCTCTCCTGCCGGTCTAATAAAGGAAGTGCCGGTTCGTGAGCCAATCAGAGCTCACGAACGGCACTTCCTTTATTAGACAGGCCGGGGGAGAGCCAGGGAGGGACACAGGAGAGGCGCGCGATGTGCGCTCCGTGCGCTCCGTGTCCCTCCTTACAGCAGCGGAGGGAAGGAGACCGCAGATTGACATGCGGACGCTCGTCCGCATGTCAATCTGTGCAAAGTCAGTGGCGCCCCCGCAGCCCCTCGCCCCCAAGCCACCGCGAGGACTGTGGGGGCAGTAGTTACGCCACTGGCAGGATCTCACCCTCGCCGTCCCGGAGCCGTGCTGCCGTCCCCCTCGCAGAGCAAGAAGATAGAAGCCGGGTGAGTATGAGAAGTAAAGAAGACTTTAGAGGCGGCAGAAGACTTCATGATCTTCACTGAGGTAACGCACAGCACTGCAGCTGTGCGCCATTGCTCCCACACACCTCACATACTCCGGTCACTGTAAGGGTGCAGGGCGCAGGGGGGGGGCGCCCTGGGCAGCAATATAAACCTCTTATTTGGCAAAAAGAGCATATATACAGCTGGACACTGTATATATGCATGAGCCCCCGCCAATTTTACACTTTTAGCGGGACAGAAGCCCGCCGTCGAGGGGGCGGGGCTTCTCCCTCAGCAGTCACCAGCGCCATGTTTTTCTCCACAGCACCGCTGAGAGGAAGCTCCCCGGACTCTCCCCTGCTTATACCACGGTAGAAGAGAGGGTTTTAAAGAAGAGGGGGGGCACATAATTCGGCGCAGATAATAACAGCGCTACTGGGTAAACATTAAATTGCTGTGTTTTTCCTGGGTCATATAGCGCTGGGGTTTGTGCTGGCATACTCTCTCTCTGTCTCTCCAAAGGGCCTTGTGGGGGAATTATCTTCAGATGAGCATTCCCTGAGTGTGTGGTGTGTCGGTACGTGTGTGTCGACATGTCTGAGGTAAAAGGCTCTCCTAAGGAGGAGATGGAGCAAATGTGTGTGTGAGTGGTGTCTCCGTCGACAACGCCGACACCTGATTGGATATGTGAAATTAAGTGCTGAGGTAAATTTATTGCACAAAAGATTAGAGGACAGACAGTGAATCTACACAGGTCTGTCCCTATGTCGCAGAGACCTTCAGAGTCTCACAATGCTCACTATCCAAAATAATAGACACTGATATTGACACGGAGTCTGACTCCAGTGTCGACTACGATAATGCGTCAATATATGATTATTGTAATAAAAGTTGTTTTGCATATCACTGATGACTCATCTGTCCATGACACGAGGGTACACATGTTTAAGGGGAAGAAAGCTGAGGTAAATTTGCCTCCTCTCATGAAGAAAAAGAGCGGGAATCTCCAGACAAGAAGCTGCAGCTTCCCAAAAAGAATTCTCAGGGAGTATCCTTTCCCTACTAGGGCCAGGATACGAGGGGAATCTTCCCCTAGGGTGGACAAAGCCTTGTCACGTTTACCCAAAAGGTAGCGCTGACTTAACAGCTATCCTCAGGGATCCTGCAGATAGCTTGCAGTAAAAGTACTTTGAAGTCCATTTACACACATGCTGGTACACTACTCAGACCGGCGATTGTGTCGGCATGGTTTTATAGCGTTGTAGCAGCGTGGACAGATACCTTATCAGCGAAGATTGAAACCCTAGATGGGGATACCATGGTATTGACCCTAGTATATGTATATATATATATATATATATATATGTAAAAGATGCTGTCATATATATATATATATATATATATATATATAAAACATGCCCAAAGAGACATTAGTCTACTGGGTTCTAGAGTCAACGCTATGTCGATTTTTGCTAGAAGTGTCCTGTGGAACATGCAATAGACAGGTGATGCCGACTAAAAGAGGCATATGGAAAGTTTACCTTACAAGGCTGAGGAATTGTGTGGAGAAGGGCTCTCGGACCTGGTCTCCACAGCTATAGCTGGTAATTCTGATCTTTTGCCTTATATTCCCTCACAGCCTAAGAAAGCACGACATTATCAAATGCAGTCCTTTCGGTCGCAGAATAACAAGAAAATACGAGGAGCTTCCTTTCTTACCAGAGGTAAGGGTACAGGGCACAGCTAGTTCCCAGGAACAGAAGTCCTCCCTGGCCTCTACTACATCCAACGCATGACGCTGGAGCTCCGCTAAGGGAGTCCGCACCAGTGGGAGCACGTCTTCGACTCTTTAGCCACATCTGAGTTCACTCACAGGTGGTTCCCGGGGCAATAAAAAATTGTTTCTCAGGATTACAAGGTGGATTCGAAAGGTGCCTCCTCGCCGGTTTTTCCTTATCTGACCTACCGGCTTCTCCCCCAGGAAGGGAGATAATATTAAATACAATTCACACATTGTATCTCCAACAGGTGGTGCTCAAGGTTCCCCTCCTGCAACAAGGAAGGCGATATGACTCAACCTTGGCTGTAGTCCCGAAACCGTACGGTTCGGTCAGACCTATTTTTAAAAATTAAAATCTCTGAACCTATACGGGAAAAGGTTCAGATTTAAAGTGGAATCGCCCAGAGCGATCATCGCCAGTCTGGAAGGGGGGGATTTGATGGTGTATCTAAACATAAAGGCTGCATACCTTCATGTTCCCATTTTCCACCCCATCAGGCGTACCTGACAATTGCGGTACAGGATTGTCATTACCAATTTCAGGGTAATTGGCGGAAAAAATGGTGCTCCTACCAAGCAAGGAGTCACAGTTGTCCCATACTTGGACAATCTCCTAATAAGGGCAAGATCAAAAGAGCAGTTGTTGAACAGCGTGTCACTTTCGCTGAAGGTGTCACAGCAACATGGCTGGATTCTCAATTTCCCGAGGTCACAGTTGGTTCCTATAACTCGTCTGCCCTTCTTGGGTATGTTTCTGGATACAGGCCAGAAATGGGTTTACCTTCAGATAGAGAAGGCCCAGGAACTCATGACTCTGGTCAGGGACCTATTGAAACCAAGACAGGCGTCAGTGCATCACTGCACTCGAGTCCTGGGAAAAACATTCCCTTCAGCAGGTTCCATGCGTGGACTTTCCAATGGGACCTACTGGACAAGCGGTCCGGGTCACATCTACAGATTCATCAGTTGATCACCCTATCCCCCAGGGCCAGGGTATCTCTCCTGTTGTGGCTGCAAAGTGTTCACCTTCTAGAGGGCCGCAGATTCGTCATTCAGGACTAGATCCTGGTGACCACGGACGTGAGCCTCCGAGGCTGGGGAGCAGTCACACAGGGAAGAAATTTCCAAGGTCTTTGGTCAAGTCAAGAGACTTGTCTTCACATCAACATATTGGAACTAAGGGCCATATACAACGCCCTAAGTCAAGCGGAGACCTTTCTTCGCGACCAACCGGTTCTGATCCAGTCAGACGTCACTACAGTAGCTCATGTAAACCACCAAGGCGGCACAAGGAGCAGAGTGGCGATGGCGAAAGCCACCAGAATTCTTCGCTGGGCGGAGAATCATGTAAGAGCACTGTCAACAGTGGTCATTCCGGAAGTGAACAACTGGGAAGCAGACTTCCTCACCAGACATACGTCCTGGAGAGTGGAGACTTCATCAGGAAGTCTTTGCACAGATTGCAGTTCGGTGGGGACTGCTACAGATAGACAGGATGGTGTCCCGCCTCAACAAAAAGCTGCAGCGTTATTGCGCCTGGTCAAGAGACCCTCAGGCAGTAGCGGTAGACGCCCTAGTGACACCGTGGGTGTTCCAGTCAGTCTATATATTTCCTCCTCTTCCTCTCATACCCAACGGTTGAGAATAATAAGAAAAAGGAGGAGTGAGAACAATCCTCATTGTTCCAGATTGGCCACGAAGGATCTGGTATCCGGATCTGCAGGAAATGCTTACAGAAAATCAGTGGCCTCTTCCTCTAAGGCAGGACCTGTTGCAACAGGGCCCATGTCTGTTCCAAGACTTACCGCGGCTGCGTTTGATGGCATGGCGGTTGAACACCGGATCCTAGCGGAAAAAGGTATTCCGGATGAGGTCATTCCTACGCTGATAAAGGCTAGGAAGGACGTGACATCTTAACATTATCACCGTATCTGGCGAAAATATGTTTCTTGGTGTGAGGCCAGGAATGGTCCTACGGAAGAATTCGATCTGGGCCGTTTCCTTCACTTCCTACAAACTGGAGTGAATTTGGGCCTAAAACTTAGGCTCCATTAAGGTTCAGATTTCGGCCCTATCCATTTTCTTTCAAAAAGAGTTGGCTTCTCTACCAGAAGTTCAGACGTTTGTAAAAGGAGTGCTGAGTATTCAGCCTCTTTTTGTGCCTCCGGTGGCACCTTGGGATCTTAACGTGGTGTTAAGTTTCCTAAAGTCACACTGGTTTGAACCACTTAGAACGGCGGAGTTAAAATATCTCACGTGGAAGGTGGTTATATTATTAGCCTTGGCTTCGGCTAGACGTGTGTCAGAATTAGCGGCTTTGTCACATAAAAGCCCCTATCTGGTATCCATATGGATAGAGCAGAATTGCGGACCCGTCCACAATTTCTGCCGAAAGTGTTTTCATCTTTTCATATGAACCAACCTATTGTGGTGCCTGTGGCTACTCGTGACTTGGAGGATTCCGAGTCCCTTGATGTGGTCAGGGCTTTGAAGGTTTATGTAGCCAGAACGGCTAGGGTCAGGAAAACAGAGTCGTTGTTTATCCTGTATGCATCCAACAAGCTTGGTGCTCCTGCTTCAAAGCAAACTATTGCTCGCTGGATCTGTAACACGATTCAGCAGGCTCATTCTGCGGCTGGATTGCAGCTGGCAAAATCAGTTAAGGCCCATTCCACTAGGAAGGTGGGCTCTTCTTGGGCGGCTGCCCGAGGGGTCTCGGCATTACAACTTTGCCGAGCGGCTACTTGGTCAGGTTCAAACACTTTTGCAAAGTTCTACAAGTTTGATACCCTGGCTGAGGAGGACCTCTTGTTTGCTCAATCGGTGCTGCAGAGTCATCCGCACTCTCCCGCCCGTTTGGGAGCTTTGGTATAATCCCCATGGTCCTTACGGAGTCCCCAGCATCCACTAGGACGTTAGAGAAAATAAGATTTTACTTACCGGTAAATCTATTTCTCGTAGTCCGTAGTGGATGCTGGGCGCCCATCCCAAGTGCGGACTTCTTCTGCAATACTTGTATATAGTTATTGTTTCAATAAGGGTTATGTTATGGTTGCATCAGGGTTTGGCCTGATGCTCTGTTATTTGTCATACTGTTAACTGGTTGTTATCACATGTTATACGGTGTGATTGGTGTGGCTGGTATGAATCTTGCCCTGGATTACCAAAATCCTTTCCTTGTACTGTCAGCTCTTCTGGGCACAGTTTCTCTAACTGAGGTCTGGAGGAGGGGCATAGAGGGAGGAGCCAGTGTACACCAGAACCTAAATTCTTTCTTAAAGTGCCCATGTCTCCTGCAGAGCCCGTCTATCCCCATGGTCCTTACGGAGTCCCCAGCATCCACTACGGACTATGAGAAATAGATTTACCGGTAAGTAAAATCTTATTTTTTTCCCACAGTACCACCACTTTGTGATTGGTGTAAGGATGAATGCGCCTATACTGGCACCAATCACAGAGCATACTTTCAGCGGGAAGAATTCCCTTTGTTTGAATCTGCATAAAAGAGCGTCTCAGTCACTACCCGCTACCCACTTGGCAAAGCTGTTTCCTCGTAATCAGACTTGCTGTATGGATCGTCTCCGACCTTTGAGAAATCTCCTGATAATTTGCTCTCTGTTTCTGCAGTTGAAAACTTCTGCTAGCCTCACGTGTTCCAGCTCATTGACACAGTTTCTTCATACAGTATTTGATCGGTAATTCTTTCATTTACTGTTTACAATTATTTATATACTTACATGAATATCCTTACTGTAATGTCCCTGTGCATTGCCCCTTGGCCTGTAAAACGTATGCCATCTCTCACTCCATATCCGAGCGCTGCCACGTGCTGGGGGTTCACGGTCAGTGGCCATTTTGTCAGGTTGCTATGCGATCGAGCTCGGTGTAACGTAATGTGCATATACCTCGCTTATCCCTGTGTATTTTAGCTAGGGGATTGTGACGCTCCTTCAGCATTGCCCCTTGGCCTGTAAAACTTATGCCATCTTTCACTCCATATCTGAGCGCTGCCACGTCCTGGGGGTTCACGGTCGGCGGCCATTTTGTCAGGTTGCTATGCGATCGAGCTCGGTGTAACGTAATGTGCATAGACCTTGCTTATCCCTGTGTATTTTAGCTAGGGGATTGTGACGCTCCTTCAGCATTGCCCCTTGGCCTGTAAAACTTATGCCATCTTTCACTCCATATCCGAGCACTGCCACGTGCTGGGGGTTCACGGTTGGCGGCCATTTTGTCAGGTTGCTATGCGATCGAGCTCAGTGTAACGTAATGTGCATAGACCTCGCTTATCCCTGTGTATTTTAGCTAGGGGATTGTGACGCTCCTTCAGCATTGCCCCTTGGCCTGTAAAACTCATGCCATCTCTCACTCCATATCCAAGCGCTGCCACGTGCTGGGGGTTCACCGTCGGCGGCCATTTTTAATGTGCATAGAACTCGCTTATCCCCATAGGCCCCTGTGTTTTTTAACTACCATATTGAGATGCACATTTATAGGCCTAAAGTATTTAATATACAGTAAGCAGCATTGTTGTTAGGCAATAATTGAAGAATTTACATACAGTACTGACATGTGCTGTATGTAATGCTTGTACATCATGTCAGTCGCCCCTTATGCTGTACACTACTGTAAGTCTCACAGGCCCCATGCACTTCCCAGGAGGGTTATTTACTGTATCTGTTTTATACAGGAAACTAATTGCAGCCCATAACACTGATGTGGTATTCAGTACTGTACAGTATACAGTACTAAAAATTTTACATCAGGTACTGTATAGTAAACATGTACAGTATTAACTTTTATCATAAAACTCTTACAAATTTTCAGATGTGTATATTTTAGACTACAGTATTCACAAATGTTTTTTCTCCATACAGGAATTACAGTTGGACAACATGCCAGTAACTATCAACAAAACGATGAGCAAGATAATCGCCAACATGAAAAAAGAAAATAAAACCATCAAAGAGATCCATGCATGGCTCAAGGAAAGTGGCATTATAGTCACTTTAGAAACGGTGCGCTATCATGCTTTCGAGAGAACAACGCCCAGATTTGTATTTCCTACAAAATGCACATGGTACGTACTGTACACTACTGTAATGTTTAAATGACTTGCTGTATACCATAGACAATTTTTTGGAAATAAAAAAAAAAACACTTCATCTAACTGTGATTGTGCTGTTCATTAATTCATATTTTTCATACTATATTGTACTGTAGGAGAGTGCAACAAATTGTGGAGGAACTAACTCGTGAGGATGATAAGCGTACTGCTTTGCAAATAAAACGAATTCTCCATTCCAAGTATGACCTGGACATATCGGCCACCAGCGTCAGAAGGATGCGACGGAAAATGGGATGGACCTTTGGCGCAACAAGGTAAAATACTGAAAGCAGTATAAACCATACAGTAAATGCACACTTATTCACTGTTAATAATCCCTTGATAAGTGATATAACAATGCCATAAATCATTATACAGAGTGTGTACTTTATACTATATACAGTATGTGTGTGTGTGTGTGTGTGTATGTATATATATATATATATATATATATATATAAAATCTATCCCAAAAGAGATACCTACTGTATAGACACTCAGAGACAGCAATGAAGCATTGCCGGCTTATTGTGATGATTGCATACTATATACTGTGTTTGTGTGTGTGTATGTATGTGTATGTATGTATGTATATATATATATATATATATATATATATATATTACTCTGTATATACTGTAATGTATGTACAGTTTAATGTATACAGTAGGTATATAATACAGTATACTGCACATACAGTACTCTGTAAATCAGTAATTTCATTACTGTATCTGATTTCATTATTTTTGGCTCTTCACAGGATATCTCCCATGATAAGAGATGTGAATAAAGAAAAGAGAGTGGAACAGGCATGGCGATGGATTGAGAGTGGTGAAACATTTCATGATGTAATTTTCACAGATGAATCGTCTGTTGCTCTTGAGCGGTTCTCCAGAATGTCATTCCGGAAACGTAACCATATCTCATCACCAGACATGAATCCAATTGAATTAGTGTGGGCTCAATTGAAGAGGTACATTAGGAGTGTTGCGAAGCCAACAATAAAACAGCAGCTGTTGGATGGGATAAAGAAATTTTGGCTAGAAGTACTCACACCTGAACATTGTAATAATTATATAAATCACCTGTATAAAGTATTACCTGTTATATTCGAAATAAATGGTCAAGCCACAAATATGTAGTTCTGTACTGTATTTTCTGTTTAAAATTTTAAATTGGTGCATTATTAAAAATGTTTATAAAATTGCCTTTGTCTGATTATTGCATAAACTAATGTAGAATATTATACAGTAGTAATGTTATGATGTGTATGAAAAGTTATTTTCTGTTTTATAAGTCCTGAATAAGAGTACTGTACATTTTGATCAGTACAGTACATGCAATCGGATGTTGTAATAAATACTTTTTTTTACATTAATATTGATTTTTTTCCAATAAATATTCCATTATACAGTATGGTACGGTACAGTACATGGGGGTAACTGTGCAGTATGATGTGCCATTATGGGGGAGAAATACTGTATCCACTAAATGTACAGTAAAATGTTTTTTTCTTATTACAAACACACAAATGCATCCCAGATGGAAATCTGCTATACACAAAGACAGCTTATGGTGACAGAACTTACCTACTGTATCCCCACCCATAGTCGTGGTATATTTTAGATTGCCTAATGAGACACTCCTGCAGCATTGCCAATGATTCATGTAAAACCTGTGTGCAAACAGTATCTCTATTGAATGCAAAGTACAGTAAGAGTACAGTATACAGTATTATCAGAGCCATACCTGACCAACATGATGCCCTAGGCTAGATTTTGGCTGATGCCCTCTTGCACAGATGCTAGTTCCGCCTCTAACCCTGCACCCCTTTCCCAGCACCATCACCCATTTTGGCGCTCCTACCCCCTATAATTTAAATAGGAACAATGTGCACATTTAGTGCCAGCCCAAAACATGGCATGTTCTTGCTGGGAAGGGGCATGGTAACACAATAATACCCCCAGATGAAATGACACAACACAGTACTGCAACTTTATTCACATTATATCATGCAGTAGTGTCTCTTATTCTCGTTACATCATATGATAGTACCACATTACTCCTAACAGTATTGCCCCTTATTCACATTACACCCCACAACATTGATCTTTATTTACATTAGACCACAGGTTCTCAAACTCAGTCCTCAGGACCCCACACAGTGCATGTTTTGCAGGTCTCACAGAATCACAAGTGAAATAATAAGCTCCACCTACTGTATGGACCTTTTAAAATGTGTCAGTGAGTAATTAATACAGTACACCTGTGCACTTGCTGGTTTACCTGCAAAACATGCACTGTGTGGGGTCCTGAGGACCGAGTTTGAGAACCACTGCATTAGACCCATGCAGTAGTGCCCTTTCCCTATGTTACGCCAGAAAATATTGTAGCACACTTTATACACATAATGCCGCACATTAGTAATGCATTTCAGCCCGCTGGTACCTGTAGTTCTACTGCAAAAAAATACCCAAATAAAAACAGGACACACACACCGTGAAAGTAAAACTTTATTATATACATGCCGACACACGCATACTTACCTATGTTGACACGATGTTCGGTCCTCTTCACCAGTAGAATCCATGGGGTACCTGAAAATATAATTATACTCACCAAAATCCAGTGTAGCATGATCGGTCCTCTTCTTTTTTGTAATCCACGTACTTGGCAAAAAAACAATCCGCATTTACCCGGACCACGGACTGAAAGGGGTCCCATGTTTACACATGGGACCCCTTTCCCCGAATGCTGAGACCACCCCGTGACTCCTGTCACAGAGGGTCCCTTCAGCCAATCAGGGAGCGCCACGTCGTGGCATTCTCCTGATTGGCTATGCGCGTCTGAGCTGTCAGACAGCGCATTGCACAGCCGCTCCATTATCTTCAATGGTGGGAACTTTGCGGTCAGCGGTGAGGTTACCCGCGGTCAGCCGTGTCAATTTTCCCCCCGTATTTTTACAACCAGGACCGGCTCAAGGAGCCCGAGGCTGGTTATGCTTAGGAGGGGGGACCCCACGCAATTTTTTTTCATGATTTTTTAACCCATTCCCACCCCTTCCCACTGAAAACCATGCTCTCTCTATTTTAGTCAGTTCAAAAAAAAAATATTCTTTTAAAAAATATATAAATAATACATGTGTCTCCTAATAGACAAACCAAGTACATATCCCTTCTAATATAAATAGTAGAGATGTGCACTTGAAATTTTTCGGGTTTTGTGTTTTGGTTTTGGGTTCGGTTCCACGGCCGTGTTTTGGGTTCGACCGCGTTTTGGCAAAACCTCACCGAATTTTTTTTGTCGGATTCGGGTGTGTTTTGGATTCGGGTGTTTTTTTCAAAAAACACTAAAAAACAGCTTAAATCATAGAATTTGGGGGTCATTTTGATCCCAAAGTATTATTAACCTCAAAAACCATAACTTCCACTAATTTTTAGTCTATTCTGAACACCTCACAATATTATTTTTAGTCCTAAAATTTGCACCGAGGTCGCTGGATGACTAAGCTAAGCGACCCTAGTGGCCGACACAAACACCTGGCCCATCTAGGAGTGGCACTGCAGTGTCACGCAGGATGGCCCTTCCAAAAAACACTCCCCAAACAGCACATGACGCAAAGAAAAAAGAGGCGCAATGAGGTAGCTGTGTGAGTAAGATAAGCGACCCTAGTGGCCGACACAAACACCTGGCCCATCTAGGAGTGGCACTGCAGTGTCACGCAGGATGGCCCTTCCAAAAAACACTCCCCAAACAGCACATGACGCAAAGAAAAAAAGAGGCGCAATGAGGTAGCTGTGTGAGTAAGATAAGCGACCCTAGTGGCCGACACAAACACCTGGCCCATCTAGGAGTGGCACTGCAGTGTCACGCAGGATGGCCCTTCCAAAAAACACTCCCCAAACAGCACATGACGCAAAGAAAAAAAGAGGCGCAATGAGGTAGCTGTGTGAGTAAGCTAAGCGACCCTAGTGGCCGACACAAACACCTGGCCCATCTAGGAGTGGCACTGCAGTGTCACGCAGGATGGCCCTTCCAAAAAACACTCCCCAAACAGCACATGACGCAAAGAAAAATGAAAGAAAAAAGAGGTGCAAGATGGAATTGTCCTTGGGCCCTCCCACCCACCCTTATGTTGTATAAACAGGACATGCACACTTTAACCAACCCATCATTTCAGTGACAGGGTCTGCCACACGACTGTGACTGAAATGACGGGTTGGTTTGGACCCCCACCAAAAAAGAAGCAATTAATCTCTCCTTGCGCAAACTGGCTCTACAGAGGCAAGATGTCCACCTCATCATCATCCTCCGATATATCACCGTGTACATCCCCCTCCTCACAGATTATCAATTCGTCCCCACTGGAATCCACCATATCAGCTCCCTGTGTACTTTGTGGAGGCAATTGCTGCTGGTCAATGTCTCCACGGAGGAATTGATTATAATTCATTTTAATGAACATCATCTTCTCCACATTTTCTGGAAGTAACCTCATACGCCGATTGCTGACAAGGTGAGCGGCGGCACTAAACACTCTTTCGGAGTACACACTTGTGGGAGGGCAACTTAGGTAGAATAAAGCCAGTTTGTGCAAGGGCCTCCAAATTGCCTCTTTTTCCTGCCAGTATAAGTACGGACTGTCTGACGTGCCTACTTGGATGCGGTCACTCATATAATCCTCCACCATTCTTTCAATGGGGAGAGAATCATATGCAGTGACAGTAGACGACATGTCCGTAATCGTTGTCAGGTCCTTCAGTCCGGACCAGATGTCAGCATCAGCAGTCGCTCCAGACTGCCCTGCATCACCGCCAGCGGGTGGGCTCGGTTCTGAGCCTTTTCCTCGCACCCCCAGTTGCGGGAGAATGTGAAGGAGGAGATGTTGACAGGTCGTGTTCCGCTTGACTTGACAATTTTCTCACCAGCAGGTCTTTGAACCCCAGCAGACTTGTGTGTGCCGGAAAGAGAGATCCAAGGTAGGTTTTAAATCTAGGATCGAGCACGGTGGCCAAAATGTAGTGCTCTGATTTCAACAGATTGACCACCCGTGAATCCTTGTTAAGCGAATTAAGGGCTCCATCCACAAGTCCCACATGCCTAGCGGAATCGCTCTGTGTTAGCTCCTCCTTCAATGTCTCCAGCTTCTTCTGCAAAAGCCTGATGAGGGGAATGACCTGACTCAGGCTGGCAGTGTCTGAACTGACTTCACGTGTGGCAAGTTCAAAAGGTTGCAGAACCTTGCACAACGTTGAAATCATTCTCCACTGCGCTTGAGACAGGTGCATTCCACCTCCTATATCGTGCTCAATTGTATAGGCTTGAATGGCCTTTTGCTGCTCCTCCAACCTCTGAAGCATATATAGGGTTGAATTCCACCTCGTTACCACTTCTTGCTTCAGATGATGGCAGGGCAGGTTCAGGCGTTTTTGGTGGTGCTCCAGTCTTCTGTACGTGGTGCCTGTACGCCGAAAGTGTCCCGCAATTCTTCTGGCCACCGACAGCATCTCTTGCACGCCCCTCTCGTTTTTTAAATAATTCTGCACCACCAAATTCAAGGTATGTGCAAAACATGGGACGTGCTGGAATTTGCCCATATTTAATGCACACACAATATTGCTGGCGTTGTCCGATGCCACAAATCCACAGGAGAGTCCAATTGGGGTAAGCCATTCCGCGATGATCTTCCTCAGTTGCCGTAAGAGGTTTCCAGCTGTGTGCGTATTCTGGAAACCGGTGATACAAAGCGTAGCCTGCCTAGGAAAGAGTTGGCGTTTGCGAGATGCTGCTACTGGTGCCGCCGCTGCTGTTCTTGCGGCGGGAGTCCATACATCTACCCAGTGGGCTGTCACAGTCATATAGTCCTGACCCTGCACTGCTCCACTTGTCCACATGTCCGTGGTTAAGTGGACATTGGGTACAACTGCATTTTTTAGGACACTGGTGAGTCTTTTTCTGACGTCCGTGTACATTCTCGGTATCGCCTGCCTAGAGAAGTGGAACCTAGATGGTATTTGGTAACGGGGGCACACTACCTCAAGAAATTGTCTAGTTCCCTGTGAACTAACGGCGGATACCGGACGCACGTCTAACACCAACATAGTTGTCAAGGCCTCAGTTATCCGCTTTGCAACAGGATGACTGCTGTGATATTTCATCTTCCTCGCAAAGGACTGTTGGACAGTCAATTGCTTGGTGGAAGTAGTAAAAGTGGGCTTACGACTTCCCCTCTGGGATGACCATCGACTCCCAGCAGCAACAACAGCAGCGCCAGCAGCAGTAGGCGTTACACGCAAGGATGCATCGGAGGAATCCCAGGCAGGAGAGGACTCGTCAGAATTGCCAGTGACATGGCCTGCAGGACTATTGGCATTCCTGGGGAAGGAGGAAATTGACACTGAGGGAGTTGGTGGGGTGGTTTGCGTGAGCTTGGTTACAAGAGGAAGGGATTTACTGGTCAGTGGACTGCTTCCGCTGTCGCCCAAAGTTTTTGAACTTGTCACTGACTTATTATGAATGCGCTGCAGGTGACGTATAAGGGAGGATGTTCCGAGGTGGTTAACGTCCTTACCCCTACTTATTACAGCTTGACAAAGGCAACACACGGCTTGACAAATGTTGTCCGCATTTCTGGTGAAATACTTCCACACCGAAGAGCTGATTTTTTTGGTATTTTCACCAGGCATGTCAATGGCCATATTCCTCCCATGGACAACAGGTGTCTCCCCGGGTGCCTGACTTAAACAAACCACCTCACCATCAGAATCCTCCTTGTCAAATTCCTCCCCAGCGCCAGCAACACCCATATCCTCCTCATCCTGGTGTACTTCAACACTGACATCTTCAATCTGACTATCAGGAACTGGACTGCGGGTGCTCCTTCCAGCACTTGCAGGGGGCGTGCAAATGGTGGAAGGCGCATGCTCTTCACGTCCAGTGTTGGGAAGGTCAGGCATCGCAACCGACACAATTGGACTCTCCTTGTGGATTTGGGATTTCGAAGAACGCACAGTTCTTTGCTGTGCTTTTGCCAGCTTGAGTCTTTTCATTTTTCTAGCGAGAGGCTGAGTGCTTCCATCCTCATGTGAAGCTGAACCACTAGCCATGAACATAGGCCAGGGCCTCAGCCGTTCCTTGCCACTCCGTGTGGTAAATGGCATATTGGCAAGTTTACGCTTCTCCTCCGACAATTTTATTTTAGATTTTTGAGTCATTTTTTTACTGATATTTGGTGTTTTGGATTTTACATGCTCTGTACTATGACATTGGGCATCGGCCTTGGCAGACGACGTTGATGGCATTTCATCGTCTCGGCCATGACTAGTGGCAGCAGCTTCAGCACGAGGTGGAAGTCGATCTTGATCTTTCCCTATTTTTGGAACCTCAACATTTTTGTTCTCCATATTTTAATAGGCACAACTAAAAGGCACCTCAGGTAAACAATGGAGATGGATGGATACTAGTATACTTATGGATGATGAGCGACTGCCGACACAGAGGTAGCTACAGCCGTGGACTACCGTACTCTGTCTGCTGCTAATATAGACTGGATGATAATGAGATAAAATTAAAATATATATATATATATATATATCACACTAGTACTGCAGCCGGACAGGTATATATTATGTAATGACGGTCCTGCTGGACACTGTCTGTCAGACTCAGCACTGCAGACTCCTAAAGTAAGCTACTAGTATCAAGAAGATAGAAAAAAAAAAAAACACGGGTAGGTGGTATACAATTATGGATGGACGAGCGACTACCGACACAGAGGTAGCTACAGCCGTGGACTACCGTACTGTGTCTGCTGCTAATATAGACTGGATGATAATGAGATAAAATTAAAATATATATATATCACACTAGTACTGCAGCCGGACAGGTATATATTATGTAATGACGGACCTGCTGGACACTGTCTGTCAGCACTGCAGACTCCTAAAGTAAGCTACTAGTATCAAGAAGATAGAAAAAAAAAACCACGGGTAGGTGGTATACAATTATGGATGGACGAGCGACTGCCGACACAGAGGTAGCTACAGCCGTGGACTACCGTACTGTGTCTGCTGCTAATATAGACTGGATGATAATGAGATAAAATTAAAATATATATATATATATCACACTAGTACTGCAGCCGGACAGGTATATATTATGTAATGACGGACCTGCTGGACACTGTCTGTCTGACTCAGCACTGCAGACTCCTAAAGTAAGCTACTAGTATCAAGAAGATAGAAAAAAAAAACCCACGGGTAGGTGGTATACAATTATGGATGGACGAGCGACTGCCGACACAGAGGTAGCTACAGCCGTGGACTACCGTACTGTGTCTGCTGCTAAAATAGACTGGATGATAATGAGATAAAAATAAAATATATATATATCACACTAGTACTGCAGCCGGACAGGTATATATATATTATGTAATGACGGACCTGCTGGACACTGTCTGTCAGCACTGCAGACTCCTAAAGTAAGCTACTAGTATCAAGAAGATAGAAAAAAAAAACACGGGTAGGTGGTATACAATTATGGATGGACCAGCGACTGCCGACACAGAGGTAGCTACAGCCGTGGACTACCGTACTGTGTCTGCTGCTAATATAGACTGGATGATAATGAGATAAAATTAAAATATATATATATATCACAGTAGTACTGCAGCCGGACAGGTATATATTATGTAATGACGGACCTGCTGGACACTGTCTGCAGAATGCGTTTATAAAAACACCACACGACGAGTGTTTAACTTTTTCAGGCAGACAATCACAATATACTGGTGGTCAGCAGACAATCACAATACTGGTGGTCAGTGGTCACTGGTCAGTCACACTGGCAGTGGCACTCTGGCAGCAAAAGTGTGCACTGTACTTAAAATATGTACTCCTGCTATAACTGCTCCCCAGTCTCCCCCACAATTAAGCTGTGTGAGCAGTGAGCACTCAGCACAGTCAGATAATGATATACAGTATTACATATGATGCAGCACACTGGGCTGAGCACAGATATGGTATGTGACTGTGTCACACTGTGTATCGTTTTTTTTTCAGGCAGAGAACGGATTAATTAAACTGGTGGTCACTGGTCACACTATCAGCAGCAAGTAATACTCCTCCTAATAATATGCTCCCCAAAATTTGTGTCTCTCTCTAGTACTCTAGTCTAAACGGAGAGGACGCCAGCCACGTCCTCTCCCTATCAATCTCAATGCACGTGTGAAAATGGCGGCGACGCGCGGCTGCTTATATAGAATCCGAGTCTCGCGATAGAATACGAGCCTCGCGAGAATCCGACAGCGGGATGATGACGTTCGGGTGCGCTCGGGTTAACCGAGCAAGGCGGGAAGATCCGAGTCGCTCGGCCCCGTGTAAAAAAACCTGAAGTTCGGGCGGGTTCGGATTCCGAGGAACCGAACCCGGTCATCTCTAATAAATAGATATGCTATTAGCAATAAAAAAACACACAAAATTATTCCAGCAAAGTGAGGCGAAATTAAATTGACGAAATTACTGTCGAAAAGCACTGTTGTCGAATCGACATTCTTCAATTGAATTGTCAAAAAGCCGCATTTTTACCACTGCAGACATGTCGAATTTTAAAAATGTCGAATTGCAAAAAGTCGAATCTGAAACGTCCGTTTTTTGGTCGAAAAGTACTGTATTGCATTGTCGAATCCAATTCAACATGTTTTTTTTTTGTCGAAAATGTCCCGTTTTTTCGACTTTTGCGGCAATTCGACCGCAATTGCATATACTCCCTAACTAGGGGACTTGGCTGCTGACTTACTGTACTGTACCACATCCCTGACTTTAATGAACCACACTGTTGCTTAAGCTCCTTGTTTTGGGTGTGTATATTGTACATTATACAGCATTTATTATTTGATCATTCTTCGGGACCTCATTGCCTCTGTGTACTGTTATTTTAGCGAGGGGATTCAGCATTGCCCCGTAGCCTTCAAGACTACTGCTATCTCTCACTCCATCTCCGAGCGCTGCCTGCCACGTGGTGGGGGTTCAGGGGCGACGGCCATTTTGACAGTGTGCTATGCGATCGAGTCCGGTGTACCGTAATGATAGACCTCGCTTATCCCTATAGCCCCTGTGTATTTTAGCGAGGGGATTGTGACGCTCCTTCAGCATTGCCCCGTAGCCTTCAAGACTATTGCTATCTTTCACTCCATCTCCGAGCGCTGCCTGCCACGTGGTGGGGGTTCAGGGGTGACGGCCATTTTGACAGTGTGCTATGCGATCAAGTCCGGTGTACCGTAATGTGCATAGACCTCGCTTATTCCTATCGCCCCTATGTATTTTAGCGAGGGGATTGTGACGCACCTTCAGCACTGCCCCGTTGTCCGCAAAATCTATGTCATCACTCGCTCCATAGCTGAGGGCCTCCATGGGGCAAGGAGTCACAGGCGGTATCCATTTCGATTGAGTCTGCCCTGCTACAGAATTGTATGTGTACCGTATGGTGCATAGAACCTTAACAGTACATCTGCTCCTGCTGCTTTGCCCTGGTTTATGTGAATAAAAAAAATTATAAAGTGTCTGGAAAAAACTAACATGCGTTCGTACTGTACAGTACTTTAGGAATCGAACACGGGACTCTGAGTATAGGAAGCGGAACACTTCACCACTTCGCCGCAGACAGATGAATAAATCCATTAGTTTTGATTAAGCCATAATGGCTACGGGATTAGGATAACATACTGTACAATATTCCTAATATCATTAGGCAATAATGAACTTCTAACACGTCCAATTGCGTCAGTGTACACTACTGGTTTTATGTTGCTTTGTCTGCGGGATTCAGCGTAACGAGACGCACTAGTAAAGTAGTCCTTGCTATACAGTATACAGTATTTCAGTATTATATTTTACGGGAGCCCACACACATGCGCAGTGGTGATTGTAAAAAGCGACATCTGGTGGATGATCGCAGGTATTACACGTAAAGGTAACGCCAAACGCCAAACGTCTGTCTCCGTGCAATTAGATAGCCTCTCTGTGACTAGGCGCGCCTCCCTACGCCCCAGTACGCTGTGTATGCTCAATCGGGACAAACGCCTCAGCCACTCAAGATAAAGGCTACATCTGTACATTAATCATCTAATGGTGCAATGATCATGTGATCAAAGATTAATGTTATTTGTAGAGCCTGATGCTGGTACAGAACCTCGCTTCTATATTACATTTAAAATTAAAATTGTATTATTAGTATAGGGGCACTGTTCCTGTAGGTGTTTTTTTTAATACATCTTGGAAATCATTAATTGCTTATTGCCGCGAATAGTGACAATAAGAAATTAAAATTAGACAATCAAGGACACGATAATTATTAAATATGCCCCTTAGATTCTCTACTGTATGTATTATCTCCCAAACAATTGGATTAATCTGTAAGTGAAGTCTTCGTGCATGCACAGGCCAATATGGCACAGTTCGGCATGTGTCCTGTCGCTAGGTATTAATACACTACTGGTTGGAAACAGAATCCTTATTTTATACTACTACTCTGTAGGTCAACTAGAGGAAGCAGGAATTAGGACTGTTGCCCGGTGTACGGTATGTCTATTACTGAAACCTAAATCTAAAACGCTTTTTATTACCTTCACAATATCTACATCTGGATTTCATTCACTTGTTGTTCACAATCAGCAGTGTTTATTCCATATCTGAAATGTTTACTCTACAGACTGTGGCTACAGTCGCAGCAAGCCACTCTCGACATGGCAGGTCCCGGGTGCCAGTCGTATTTCTCTTACGTCCTAGAGGATGCTGGGGTCCATTTTAGTGCCATGGGGTATAGACTGTTCCGCAGGAGCCTTCGGCACTTTAAGACTTTTTAACAGTGTGAACTGGCTCCTCCCTCTATGCCCCTCCTCCAGACCTCAGTTTAGAAATGTGCCCGGGAGACTGGATACACACCAGTGGAGCTCTACAGAGTTCTGCTGGAAAAGACTTTGTTAGGTTTTTATTTTACAGGAAAGCTGCTGGCAACAGCTTCCCTGCTTCGTGGGACTTAGGGGAAAAGTAGGAACCAGCTTCTCAATTAGTTCAATGGCTCTGCTTCCGCTGACAGGACACCATTAGCTCCTGAAGGGTACTGAACACAGCCCTTGCCTGGCTGCTGCTCACTCCCACAGCACTGCCGCTACTCCCTAACAGAGCCAGAAGTCAAAAGTCTGGTGAGTATTTACCGGAGACCTGCAGAGAGGGGCCCTCCGGTCATCATGGCGGCATTAAGGTAACAGCGCAGCGCATGACGCTGCGCACAAACATGTCTCTCAGCACAGGGTGCAGGGCGCGCAGGGGGGTGCGCGCTCTGAGGGACATGAAAAATAAAATCTTTACTCTCACTGGCGACAAAGTACACACAAGAGAGCCGCTGGTGTACATACCCCTGCCAGTATAAATATTGTGTTCCTGAGGCAGAACCGCACCATTACAGGGGGCGGGGCTTCTCCTCAGAATTGCTAATAACACTTTGGCGCCATTTTCTCCTCAAAGAGACACCGGAGCGCTGATCCTGAACGCTGCTTCTCCTCACACATCGCTGATACAAATACCAGGGTGTTATAGAAGGGGAGGGGAGCGCTTAGTTTATTGAAGTCTGCGGGCTTCATATTGGATAAATAAGCGCTGTGGCTGTGTATTTATTGTATGCAATACATATAGGGTGCATGGTGTGGACTGGCAATCCCCTCTGGGTGTCTCTGACAGACTTTAGGTAGATCTGTCCCCAATAGCTCCCCTGTGTGTGTGAGTGGTGTGACTGTACACGTGTGTAACATGTCTAGAGAAAGTTCTTCCCCAGAGGAACCCATTTTGGAGGCACAAGAGTGTTCTGAGCCTGTGTGGGTGAGAAAGCTGCAGAGTAATATGTAAATTCTCTGAACAACAGACAAAGCAATGGAGACAGTCTGTGGAAGATGCTCTGTTTGCTGATTCCTCCACGCCACCCACTCGGGACCCCTTCTGTTCCCAGAAAAGGTCTCTGATCCAAATTGTGCAAAGGGACACTGACACAGATTCCGACACTGAAGTCGACACTGGAGATTTGAGGGGGGTAGATCCCAAACTGGCTAAGAGCATTCAATGTATGATAGTCACTATAAAAGAGGTGTTGGAATTTCCTGACACAACACCTCCACCTGAGGAAAAAGATTATTTTAAATTAAATTAAAAAAAACAGGTGGTGATTTTTCCTCCATCTAAGGATAGCGTACCCTTTCCCTGAAGAGGATAGGCGTAAGTGGGAGTCACCCCCAATGATAGATACCTCAGTCTCTAGGTTGTCAAAGAAAATCATTTTACCTGCCCCAGGGTCAGCTTCATTAAAAGAACCTGCTGACCGCAAATTAGAGACAACTTTAAAGTCCATCTATGTTGCTACGGATACATTACTCAGGCCCGCAATTGCTTCTGCGTGAGTAGATAATGCAGTGGAAAAGTGGGCAGACAATTTAATTGTTAATATTGACACGGTCGATAAAGATGATATGCGGCAAATTCTAGGTCATATCAAAGATTCTGCAGGTTACTTGGTTGAGGCTATGTAGGACGTAGGCTTACTGGGCTCAAGGGACTCTACTATGGTGATTTCAGCTCGCAGGGTGCTCTCGATCCGCCAATGGAATGCTGACGCTGAATCCAAAAGAAATATTGGGGCGCTCCCCTACAATGGCGAGTCCCTCTTTGGAGAGAAACTAGATGCCATGATATCAACTACTACATCTGGCAAGTCAGCATTTCTGCCGTCGGCAGCTACACCGGCTAAAAAAGTATATCATTCTCATACTATGCAGTCCTTTCAGCCCAACAAATACAAAAAGGCTAAGAGTACCCCTTTTGACACAGGAAAAGGGAAAGGAAAAGGTAGAAAATCTACAACACCGTCAGGCTCCCAGGAGCAAAAGTCAGCAACTACTTCTGAAAAAGCCACAGCATGACGCTGGGGCTTCTCTGCGGGAGTGCGATTGGGTGGGGGCATGTCTATTATTTTTCAGCCACGTCTGGCTTCACTCAGACCTGGATCCTTGGATATTACAGATAGTATCCCAAGGTTACAGGTTGGAATTTCAAGACCTTCCCCATGCCGATTTTTCAAATCAGCCTTGTCAGTTGCTGCTCAGGACGGCACAAATGTCCTGAACGCAATACACAAATTATGTCAAGACAAAATAATTTCCTTGGTTCCTGCCGAACAAAGAAACCAAGGTTTTTATTCAACTGTTTGTGGTGCCGAAGCCGGATGGCTCGGTCAGACCGATTTTAAACCTAAAATATCTGAATCTTTATTTGAAAAGGTTCAAATTCAAGATGGAATCCTTGAGAGCGGTGATTTCCAGCTTGGAAGAAAAGGAATTTCTGCTGTCAGTGGACATCAAGGAGGCTTACTTGCATGTCCCCATTTACCCGCCACATCAAGCATACCTGAGGTTTGCGGTTCAGGATTGCCACTACCAATTCCAGACATTACCGTTCGGGCTCTCCATGGCTCCAAGAATATTCACCAAGGTGATGGCGGAGATGATGGTTCTCCTTCGCAAACAAGGAGTCAACTTAATTCCATACTTGGACGATCTCCTCATAAAAGCGAGATCCAGGGACAAGCTACTCCAGAACATAGCATTGTCCCTGAAGGTGCTTCAACAGCACGGTTGGATCATCAACTTTCCAAAATCCCAGTTGGAACCGACAATGAGATTATCATTTTTGGGAATGATACTGGACACCGAGGTACAGAGAGTATTTCTACCGGTGGAAAAGGTTCAGGAGATCCAGAGCATTGTCAAACAATGTTTGAGACCAAGAACAGTATCAATTCATCAGTGCATTTGCCTGTTGGGGAAAATGGTAGCGGCTTACAAGGCGCAACACTATGGCCGATTCCATGCCAGGGTCTTCCAGTGGGACCTACTGGACAAGTGGTCCGGGTCGCATCTCCACATGCATCAAAGGATAACCTTGTCAACGAAAGCCAGAATTTCGCTCCTGTGGTGGCTACAAATTTCTCACCTCCTGGAGGGACGCAGGTTCGGGATTCAGGCCTGGATCCTGGTGACCACGGATGCAAGTCTCCGAGGATGGGGAGCAGTCACACAAGGCGAAAGCTTCCAAGGAAGATGGTCAAGTTAAGAAACTCGCCTTCACATAAACATTCTGGAGTTGAGAGCTGTGTACAACAGTCTTCATCAAGCGGCACACCTTCTTCAAGGTCGTCCCATACAGATCCAGTCAGACAATGTAATGGTAGTAGCTTACATAAACCGTCGAGGCGGAACAAAAAGCAGAGCGGCATTGGCAGAGGTGACAAAGATACTCCTCTGGGCAGAAGACATGCAAAAGCTCTGTCGGCAGTTTTCATTCCGGGAGTGGACAACTGGGAAGCAGACTTCCTCAGCAGACACGAACTCCATCCAGGAGAATGGGGCCTCCACCCAGAAGTCTTTGCGAAGGTGGCAAGTTGTTGGGGTGTTCCTCAAGTGGATATGATAGCATCACGCCTCAAAAAGAAGCTTCAGAAATATTGTTCCAGGTCAAGAGACCCACAAGCAATAGCGATAGATGCACTGGTGACCCAGTGGATGTTTCAGTCGGTGTATCTGTTCCCTCCACTTCCACTTATTCCAAAAGTTCTCAAGATCATCAGAAGAACAGGAGTTCGGGCAATACTCATTGCTCCGGACTGGCCAAGGAGGGCTTGGTATCCAGATCTTCAAGAGTTATTAATGGAAGATCCTCGGACTCTTCCTCTTCGCGAGGACCTGCTTCAGCAGGGGCAGTTAATTTATCAGGACTTACTGCGGCTACGTTTGACGGCATGGTATGTTGAGCGCCAGATCCTAGCCCGTAAGGGTATTCCCAATGAAGTCATTCTCACACTTATTCTGGCCAGGAAAGGGGTAACGTCCAAACATTACCATCATATTTGGAGAAAATATGTATCTTGGTGTGAATCCAAGAAGTCCCCTGCGGTGGAGTTTCAATTAGGATGACTTCTCCTATTTCTACAGGCAGGTGTGGATGCTGGATTGAGATTAGGATCTATCAAGGTTCAGATTTCAGCCTTGTTAGTTTTCTTTCAGAAACAATTGGCTTCTCTTCCTGAGGTCCAGACTTTCGTGAAGGGGATTCTGCGCATCCAACCTCCCTTTGTGCCTCCTGCGGTGCCATGGGATCTTAATGTGGTGTTGCAGTTCCTTAAATCGGACTGGTTTGAGCATCTGCAAGAGGTGGAGTTAAAGTTTCTCACTTGGAAAGTGGTCATGCTATTGGCCTTGGCTTCAGGCAGACGAGTGTCTGAGTTAGGAGCTCTGTCACACAAGAGTCCTTATTTGATATTTCATGAAGATAGGGCTGAACTGAGAACACGTCAGCACTTTCTTCCGAAGGTTGTGTCTTCTTTTCATATCAACCAACCAGTAGTGGTGCCAGTAACTTCTGACACCTTAGCCGTCTCAAAGTCCTTGGATGTTGTCAGAACGCTGAGGACTTATGTTGCAAGAACGGCTCGGATAAGGAAAACAGAATCTCTGTTTGTCCTCTATGACCCCAACAAGATTGGGGGTCCTGCTTCTAAGCAGACTATTGCGCGCTGGATCAGGGGTACCATTCAGCACGCTCATTCCACAGCAGGATTGCCGTTACCGACTTCGGTAAAAGCCCACTCTACAAGGAAAGTGGGTTCGTCCTGGGCAGCTGCCCGGAGGGTCTCGGCTTTGCAAATCTGCAGAGCTGCTACTTGGTCGGGTGCAAACACATTTGCTAAGTGTTATAAGTTTGACACCTTGGCTGCTGACGACCTTCAATTTGGTCAGTCAGTTCTGCAGGAACATTAGCACTTTCCCGCCCGTACTGGGAGCTTTGGTATATCCCCATGGTACTAAAATGGACCCCAGCATCCTCTAGGACGTAAGAGAAAATTAGGATTTTAATTACCTGCCGGTAAATCCTTTTCTCGTAGTCCGTAGAGGATGCTGGGCCCAGTGCTCATTTTTCCTGCTGATTACGTTTATCTTTTTGCACACATGTGTTCAGATGTTGACAGCTGTTGCTGTTGCGTTATACATGCTGGTTGGCATGAGTTATGTTATTGGCCATGTTAGCCGGCATGTTTTTTATGTATGGTGTGAGCTGGTGTGAATCTCGCCACAATTTTAATAGTAATTCCTCTCTCGAGAATGTCAGTCTCCTCGGGCACAGTTCCTATACTGTTAAAAAATCTTAAAGTGCCGAAGGCTCCTGTGGAACCGTCTATACCCCATGGTACTAAAATGGATCCAGCATCCTCTATGGACTACGAGAAAAGGATTTACCGGCAGGTAATTAAAATCCTATTTTTCTGCTCAAAATGTGTCCCTTAAACGCATAAATAGAGTAACTGGAAGTGACAAAACTACTCTGTTAGAATACAATGATCAATTTGTTTTGTGACATGTGTGCAAATGAAACTGAATCTGTATATGAAGTGATATCATGCAGCAGCCATGCCTTTTATCCTGCCAAGTTTCACTGTACTTCATCTGCAACTAGTACACTGTGGTTGGTGTTTCATTGCGTTGCGATATGAATAAGATGCAAAACTGAAAGAAAAAAAGATGGGATACTGCACCTCTCGGAGCGCTTCAGTCGTGTCCGGCGCCTTGCGCCAAGTGGCAGATATAGGCTAGGTGTATGCAGTGTCGGACTGGGGCATGAAGGGCCCACCGGGGGGATGCTACTGTAGGGGCCCATGCTTAAGGGTGTGGCCAGGATCCACTGGGGCGTGGCCAGCCACCACAGAGGTATGGCTACCCATTACAGAGTACATGTTCTGTTCCCCTTGGTAAATATATAATAAACCATATTCTTGTGAAGTATAATGTAACATAAATATAATGCATAATTCAAGTGCACTAGGATAGAGTCTAAAACCTGATCCCTAGAAGAGGAGGAGGGCCCACAGGCAGTGGGGCCCACCGGTGGTTTCCTCTGTGGGCCAGTCTGACCCTGTGTGTATGGGTGTATCTGTAGTTCTCACATTCAAGGCCACAAATGCAGCAAAGGGCATATTTCTGTTCTCTAATTACTGTATCTAAGGGGACTACTTAGTAACACATATTTATACTAAAATAATGTGAAAAAGGGTGTTTTCACACCTTTGTCACAGTATTTTAGTATCACTTGAATGTATTAAAGGGCATTTGGATCAGTTTCATGAAAAAGTGCTCCAAACCCTTTAATTTTCATTTTTTTTTAGTAACCCACATCACATTCCCCATACTTATAATGGGAAATGTGATGTGGGCAAAATTACTTTAAAAAAAAATGTAAAACTGCAGTGAGCCAGTGATAATCTCGCCATTTCAGGCTGGCGAGATCACAGGGCAACACTGCGATAGGGAGGCATTTGCCCAGCTTTCTCTGCACCTGGCAGAGAAAGCTGAGTGGGGACCCGGCAGTGTGATCAGCTATGTGTGTCCGATGGACACACAAGCTGATCCCTTGTAAAAAAAAAAAGTAAAAAAAACCCCAAAATATACTCGCTTGTCCAGGGAGCCGGTGTCTGCTGCTCCAGTGAGCGCTACCAGGGGCCAGGTCCCCAATATGCTGCGCTGTGACCCCAGTGCAGTAAAATTATGCTGCAAAACAGCAGCTCACTTTACAGCACCACAGGTCACAGCGCAGAAGAAGGACCCGGCGTCCGGCAGCGCTCACCGGAGCAGCGGACACCGGCTCCCTGGACTAGTAAGTATGAATCCGGGGGAGGGGGCGTGCTTTATCCGGTGCAGGGGTAGTTGTGGCGGGGGGGAACTCGGCGATGGTGGTTGCTACGGGCGGTGGCGCATGCGTAGCAGGCCATCAGGATATTTTTTACTAAATATACCCCGATGATGCTGCGAAGAGGCATCGCAGGGACAGAGCTTGACCACAAGCTCTGTCCCTGCATGCAATAATTGATACATCCATGTGGTGTACTCAATTATTGCCTGTCATCACCTGTTCATTAGATGCAGATGGTGATAAATAGACCTCTAAATCTCTAAATTTGAACTAAAGAATTAAAATTTACCACTTAGCAATAACCAATTATAGGTTACTCCTGTGCATCAACATTACTCTGAAAAGCTATGTCTTGTAGTGTCAGTTTGTTATTAATTCATATTCCTTAGTGACCCAGGAGGAGATGTAGCAGCCTTATCGAGAGATACAGTAGAGAAATTGATAGAAAATCACAGAAACTAATTGATAGAAACCAATTGCTTGCTTTGGGTATCTTCTCCCTTTTATTTCTCTCCAAGGCCTAATGCCACTCAGTCAACTCACTCATGAGCCATTTAACTACCAAATATTTCCCATTGCCTGTCTTAGGCCTCCTCTTGATTTCTGTATTCTTGAAGATTCTCTGATGCCATCTACTCCAAATTACATTTGCTTGTATTGGTCAGTGGCGTGGCATGGCCCATCCACTGTCTTACGACCAAGTACTGGCCCTCAAGACAAGGACTGAGACGTTTATTATCATGCTACTTACTCCCTTGTGTATTGTAAGCTCTTATGAGCATGTCTCTAATTCTTTTTCTCAACTTATGTTCCTGTATTATCTACCATACGGGAAGATGTATCAAACCTTGGGGAGAGATAAAGTGGAGACTACCAACCTATCAGCTCCTAACTGCCATGTTACAGGCAGTGTTTGAAAAATGACAATTGGAAGCTGATTAGTTGGTACTTTACCTCTCTCTGAGGTTTGATACATTTCCCCCGGAGTCACCTACTATACAGCTCTGTAGTAACATAATGGAGCAGAATCAGAATCAAAAACATCAGATAGAAGTAACATCAGAAACAAGTTGGGATACATGTACTTGCATAGGTTACAGGACACAGGAACCAGGAATGTTGAAGCACAGGTAATGAACCTACTACTCATGACAGGTATGTGCTCAGAGCTGCTTTCTCTTAGCTGGCTAGATGACAACAGAGTTGGACAGAAGAACATAGCCCATGCTGCGAGCAGGAAGAGATCCGCTGCAGCAGCTGTGATGTTGGATCTGATCACTGGATGCCAGGTCCAGGGACCACTCACAGGCTATTTGCAAATCAATTATCTATTGTCATTTGTGGTCCATGTTTTCAGTGCTTTATGAGCGAGGTTCGGTTTTACTCGGTTTTACTCGGTTTTACTCGGTTCTCAAAACGGCATCTTATTGGCTATCCAAAACACGTGACATCCGTGAGCCAATAAGATGCCGTTTTGAGAACCGAGTAAAACCGAGTAAAACCGAGTAAAACCGAATCCGCTCATCACTACTTTATATATTATTTCACCACAGTGCACCTCAAACTTCTTTCTTCCTATTTTCACATACTGATGAACAATAGGAATATAGGTTTCCATCTTCAAATTATTATTAACTACTTAAATGGCATGGGTGAATGCAATACGACCAGTCAGATTACTTCACTGCCCCCTTCATTTGTCCCCCTGCTGATTTCCTGCTGCTCGGTTCCCAGCATGCCGATTATTATGTGTCCCAGAATGCCATACAAATGGCATTCTGAAGAACATGTGATGTATAGTAAAGTTAAAATCAAGTGTCCCTCAGCACTATTTGCTGATCTCTGCATTCCAGCACCTGGGGACTGGTGCAGAATAAGGGGATAATTCAGATCTGATCGCTGGGCAGGGATTTTTGCAGCCCTGCGGTCAGATATTCGCCGTCTACAGGGGGAGTGGGTTTTCGCTGTGCAGGTGTGCGATCGCGTGTGTAGCAGAGCTGCACAAACTGATTTTGTGCAGTCTATGCGCAGCCCAGAACTTACTCAGCCGCTGCGATTACATCAGCCTGTTCGGGACCGGATTTGATGTCAGACATCCTCCCTGAAAACGCTTGATACCGCCTGCGTTTTCCCTGACACTCTCAGAAAACGGTCAGTTGTCACCCACAAACGGCCTCTTCTTGTCAATCTCCTTGCGATCACCCGTGCGAATGGATTTTTTGCACCATCCCGTCGAAGGGCGCCGATGCCCGTTGCAGCTGTGTGATGCACTGGCACAGTGCGGTGCATACACATGTGCAGTTCGGATCTGATCGCCCGCTGTGCAAAAACGCAGCACAGTAGCGATCAGATCTGAATTACCCCCAAAGACTCCCTAGCTGACTGGTCAGTTTTCATATTTGTATTTTGCACTTTAGTTTGGTGTTGTTTATTATATTGTGAGCTTATAAGCTTGCAGTGTGTGTGTGTGTGTGTGTGTGTGTGTGTGTGTGTGTGTGTGTGTGTCTGGAGGGTTGTATTGACTAGGATATCACTAAGTCAATTATGTTTGCATTTTAGTTTTGTGAAGAAGGAGATTGCTACTATAATATGAGCAGCATCTTTGGAGTTTTGTTTGCTGTGAATTCACACTAAAGCTGGGAACGAATAGTCGAATACCCGCCAAGCCAGATTGCTCATACATACTGCAGCAATGTTAATGGAGGTCGGAACAATCATGTTCCATCCTTCATTAGCATAAACAAGGATGCTAGCTATATCGCTAGGTTTGATGTGCATCACATTAAACCTAGTGACTGTCGCATCCTGCGTACACACTGAGCGATGTATGCGATGTGTCATTCCAAAAGGCATTTTGGAACAACATCGCTCTAGTGTGTACCCAGCTTTACAAAGTGAGGAGTGAGTTGGTTGTTTTCTTACCTAATTCTACTCCAGTTAAGTTGTGATGAGTCTACCACCTGTTTCAAGCTGTAAGATATAAAGTCTGGTAGCAGAGCCAGCCCTAGGCATAAGAAGTAAAGGCAAATGTTTTAGGACATCTTGAAAAATCTAGGGACATCTGAGCAGGCTAGACATCTAAGGTCCAGTGTGCTGGATACAGATTTCAGAAGTCCCAGCTGACAGTGGATGTCCCCCAATGGGATGTACAGGCACTGCTGCACCATTGCCTGTCATATTATTAGACAGACAGCAGAGCGGGCAGCAGTGGCGGATCTTGCCACGGTGCGGCGCCCTCCGGATGGCGCCAGCGCCCTCCGGAAGGCGGCGCCCCGGGCAAAAGTCCTGCTTGTCCGTGGCAAGAACCGCCACTGATCAGCAGCTGCAGAAATCCTGTACAGCCCAGTGTCAATCTTACTGCTCCTGCAGCTTCCATCAGTGTGACGCTGGTGTCACCTTATAGAGCACGCTTCGGAGGCGAGAAGCAGAGGAAAGACAGCAACAGTAAGTGCTTGTTAAAGAGATAGGCTGGTGATTGGATTACTGGAGACAGACAAGGGGGAGAGACTATGAGGGTAATTCAGAGTTGATCGCAGCAGCAAATTTGTTAGCAGTTGGCCAAAACCATGTGCACTGCAGGTGGGGCAGATGTAACATGTGCAGAGAGAGTTATATTTGAGTGGCTTATATTGTTTCTGTGCAGGGTAAATACTGGCTGCTTTATTTTTACACTGCAATTTAGATTTCGGTTTGAACACACCCCACCCAAATCTAACTCTCTGTGCACATGTTATATCTGCCCCACCTGCAGTGCACATGGTTTTGCCCAAATGCTAACAAATTTGCTGCTGCGATCAACTCTGAATTACCCCCTATATTTCTGGAGATACACAAGGAGGAGAGACTATATTGCTGGAGACACACAAGGAGGAGAGACTTGATGGCTGGAGACAGGTTCAGGAACTACTGGTCTGGGGATGAAGCTGTTAAAAAAATGTATAGATAGATAAACACATACAGTAGATAGTTTTTAGAAAAGCAAGGCAATAAAAATAGATTTTAAAATAAAACTTATCTTATGGAAATACATTTTGGCCGAGGAGAGGTTCAGGAACCTAGTTGCTGATTATGTTATATTTAATGAGAGGTTCAGGAACTGAGTTCCTGCTAGTTCCTGCTGAAAATACACTGATGGGGGGGAGACTTGATGGCTGGAAACACAAAGTGGTGAGAGACTTGATAGCTTGAGACACACAAGGGGAGAAACTTGATGGCTGGAGACATACAAGGGGACAAAATTGATGGCTGGAAACTCTGAAAACCCCTGATTCCCTAGTTACCCACTGTCATAAGGCTATGCCCCCTTCTAGGCTCCCACACTGGAGGCAGCAAGAGCCAGAATCTTGCCTAGGGCCGGGCCCTGTCTGGGCGGAATAACAATTGTTGCAAGAGTGATGTTGTAGTCTGTTAATAGTGTCACGATTCATGAGGAGTTTCTTCTAAGTGAACATGCTTAGGGAACAACACTAATACCGCAGTTGTCAGTGTATAGCAGTGTTTTATTAGCACACAGGTAGTGCAGGAATGAAGCAGATATCAGGGTAGCCTAAATAAGAGGTGAATACAAAAGCACAGGAATACATAAGAACAATATGATGATAAATGCTGAAACACTGGAAATATAATGAATGAAGTCCTGTGGACTGGTAACTGAAACAGGCACACTGCAAATAGAGAACTCACTGTAATTAAAATCAACAAACCATAAAGGGAACCGATACAATATCGCAAATGTGCCTGTAGAAAAGAGGCACCAACATAAACAGGGTATTTCACATACAGGTTGAGTCTCCCTTATCCAAAATGCTTGGGACCAGAGGTATTTTGGATATGGGATTTTTCCGTATTTTGGAATAACTGCATACCATAATCAGATATCATGGTGATGGGACCTAAATCTAAGCACAGAATGCATTTATGTTACATATACACCTTATACACACAGCCTGAAGGTCATTTTAACCAATATTTTTTATAACTTTGTGCATTAAACAAAATGTGTCTACATTCACACAATTCATTTATGTTTCATATACACCTTATACACACAGCCTGAAGGTCATTTAATACAATATTTTTAATAACTCTGTGTATTAAACAAAGTTTGTGTACATTGAGCCATCAAAAAACAAAGGTTTCACTATCTCACTCTCACTCAAAAAAGTCCGTATTTCGGAATATTCCGTATTTCGGAATATTTGGATATGGGATACTCAACCTGTATTTGGCCGACCTATGAAAAGTCAATAGGGCTTATGGTCTACAGGTACAAAAGGTCAACAGGTTCAAATTGTCAACATGCTAATGGTCAACACATTATATTTTTGACATGAGGTGGGGGTTTTTCCCCCCCATTTTATTTTTAAAACTATTTCATACTTAACCATTCACAAGGACTACGATTGGGAATAGTAACCAGTGGCAAGCACAGCGGTAGTGGCATGGACGGATCCATCTAGGGGCGACAGGGATGGTCGTCCCCAGGGCCCTCACACATTAGGGGCCCCAACACTCTCCCCCTGCATTGCACCCGCCAACGACACCAAAATCGGAGCACAGCTGTCTCCAATTTCCACAGTACATGGCAGCCGGCCAGCACCGCCCACCAAAGTGCTGCTGCAGACTGAAGACATCACACTTTTGCAGGATTTCACACCACTGCGGCCGCTGTGTGATGTCAAGGAGTGGGGTGGCGCTATTTTACTCTCAGATCCTTCCTCAGCGGCGCTGGCTGTGTGTGAGTGACTGGCATTTGTGTGGCGCGACAGACCCCCTCCACCGCTACCCCCTGTGGTGCAGCAGCTGCCTGCAGTGTTCAGGTGCCTATGTTATTTTAAACATTTTTTTTCACTTAAACATTATTAATATTATATATTACATATTATATATATACTATATCGCATACAAACACAGCACTGTGTCTGGCTGCAGCACACAGCAGCCAGACACAGTGCTGTGTTTGTATAGTATATACATATATGTATGTATATAGCTATATAGTGTGATATATGTGTGGATAAATGTGAAGGTTGGTGCCCCCTTCTTCCCCACGTCGCGTCGGGCAACGGAGCGACGGGCGGCGGCGCGGCGGGCAGGTCCCAGTCTGGAGGGGCTTGCATCCGAAAGGATTCAAGCCCCTCCAATCACCGCGGCACATTTCAAACGGCGCGCCAAGCGCGAGCCAATCAGGGCTCGCGCCTTGGCCGCCAATCAGAGCTCGCCGCGGCGAGCCAATCGGGGCTCGCCGCGTCATAGCTCCGCCTGCTCCCGGCGCCATATAAGAGGCGCTGCGGAGCGGGAGCAGTCAGTCGGGCGGCGGACGGCAGCGGAAGAAGAGCTCCAGCGGAAGAAGACGGCGGCCGAGCAGCGGAAGAAGACGGCGGCCGAGCAGCGGAAGAAGACGGCGGCCGAGCAGCGGGAGAAGACGTCGGCGGAGCAGGAGAAGACATCGGCAGTGCGGGAGAAGACGTCGGCGGAGCCAAGCAAGAAGGCAGAAGACGGCGACCAGCGGCGGAAGTCCGGCGGAGAGTGCTGCAGCGTGTGGAGAGCAAAAGAGCTAACGAAGCTCCCCGCTGCAGCCTCTCCCTCCGCGACAGGTAGGCGGCCTTGGGCCACCTCCACCTATTTATAACCCTCCCTAGAGCACCAGGGACAGGCACTAGGCCTGTGGGGAGAGTCAGGCCCTGTCGGCCTGTGCGCCCAGTAGGCAGGCTCCGGCCTGTGCCCACACCAGGCCTCCGGCCTGTGCCCACTCCAGGCCTCCGGCCTGTGCCCACTCCAGGCCTCCGGCCTGTGCCCACACCAGGCCTCCGGCCTGTGCCCACTCCAGGCCTCCGGCCTGTGCCCTCACCCAGGCTTCCGGCCTGCGCCCCTCATTCAGGCTTCCGGCCTGCGCCCCTCATTCAGGCTCCTGGCCTGCGCCCCTCATTCAGGCTCCTGCCTGCGCCCCTCATTCAGGCTCCTGCCTGCGCCCCTCATTCAGGCTCCTGCCTGCGCCCCTCATTCAGGCTCCTGCCTGCGCCCCTCCGGCTGGAAGTGGGCTGTGCAGCAGCTCTTGAGGGATCAGTGGCTGTTGTTTGAAGCCGACCGGCCCCACGCGGTGTATGGCCCAGGGGATTGGAAGTGTGGAGTAACGTTCCCGTCCCACATGTCGCCATCCCCCGGCCGTCGGGAGTGGGCCACCGTCTGCTTCAGTCCCCCGTCCTTCATTGTGAGCCAAAGGCACCGGCCGGTGTCCAACATCTGGAAGGTAGGACTGGTAAATCGGGGTATACTGTTGGGCCGGGGAATTGTTCCACTGACTTGCCGGGTAGTGAACGTGATTAATTAGTCCGGTCTCTGTTTGATTGGGATAGAACCAGTAGCCTCCAGTTGTTTAAGTTAGTTTGTTTAGGCAGGCGTAGTTGGCTGTATCGATGTTAGCCGTAGAGTAGCCTGCAGGTAGGGAGGCTGTTCTTCTTGCCCCAACAGGAGCGGAGAGGTGCGACAATCAAGGTGACCCGCAAGTTGGAAGTGAGTATCACCCTGTGCCTGTCTGTCTGTCTGTCATTCCTCCCCCTGTATACCGGTCGGGAGGGTTTGCTCGCGGACGCGAGGACCCCCCTCTCACCACACAACGTGCGAGAGTGCGAGTGTGTGAGAATTGGGTAGCTGAGGCCTATTGGCCAGTGATGACCTTCCGCCCAGCCGGTGAAGGTCGCGGCTACCCCTGACGTGTCCCGTACTCTAGGCGGAGGTCGGGCGTACGTCTCAACCGGCATATCCCTCTCTTTCCAGACCCCCGTCGTCCGCGGTGAGGTGGTGTTCGCGCTGGTGCCTGGTCCGGAGAGCGGAGTCCCTACGCATCTGGATATCGTCTGTGACGGCGTTGCACAGGTGGGTGAAGTGACGACACCTGCACAGCGGCAGGCAGTACATCCTGGTTAGGCCGCTCACATTTGGCGTAGTCGGCAGGATGGACGGAGATCAGTCACTACCCACAGCCGAGAAGCCATGGACAGATGTGCCGAAACTACCCACTCGGAGAGGCTCGACTGCCAGCTCCACTGATGTGGTACCGAGGGGAACGGACGACGAGCGACGAAGGTCGTCGCGTCGACTCAACGTCGGACCGGCCCTCGCCCACCTACCCCGTTACGACGGTCGCAATATGACCTTAGAGGACTGGAAGGCCCGACTAGAGGCGACGTTTCTCATTTATCGGGTGCCCGACGACCTGCAGGTGCCCCTCGCCCTGAATTCTCTGGAAGGCGAGGCTCGTCGGATGATTCTTTTACGACCCGACGATGAATGCGAGGAACTGGGGGAGATCTATAGTATCCTTGGGGATATCTATGGGGACACCTCCTCGGCGGGGACCCTCCGGCAGCGTCTGTTTGGCCGGTTCCAGAGGGAGGACGAGTCCATTCCCCAGTATGCCAACGCCCTCCAGGAGATGATGGGAGAAGTACGTCGGAAGGACCCCGATGGGTTTGGTGCACTCACCAACACCAGTCAGATATTGCGAGATCAGTTCGCCATGGGACTCAGGAACGTGCCCCTGAGGCAGGTGATGCTGGATAAGATATCCCAGGATGACACCCTGACCTTCCATCAGGTGGAAATCGACGCCGTAGCCAGGGACCGCAATGCCAATTACGGGCCACACGCTGTCTTTCCCCAGTGGGTGCAGCCGATCTCCGCGCCCGTGGCTAGCAGGGAGACCAACCCATTAGAGACCTGTGTGCAAGACCTGAAAGAGGCCTTTCTCCGGGTGACCAAATAGATGAGGGAAGAGGTCTCCCAGCTGAGGGAGGAGGTGTACCGGCGTGACCAGCGAGGCACGGAGTCCCGTGAGCGGGACACCAGGCGGCCCCGTGGACGAAGCACGGGACCCGACGGCCGTCCGGGAGAGGGCCGAGGCCCTCGTTGCTACCGCTGCCATCGGAACGGGCATATTGCACGGACCTGTACCGAAGCAATCCCGGAGGCGCCGTTAAACTGACCTCCCTCGCGGTAACGGGACCACCCGTGGGGGAGAGCGATGAGGGGAGATCAGCCATTAACGAACAGGCTGAATTGGTAGGAGAGTGTCCCGTGGTAGTCAGCCGCCTCGGTGGGAAAGACCAGTCCTGCCTGTTGGATACCGGCTCTCAAGTATCCACCATTTCCGAGGCCTGTTTCCTTGAACACTACGCCCACCTCAAAAGTGAGGTGTCCGAGAGCTTCATTACCCTCACGGCAGCTAATAACCTACCCATCCCCGTGGTGGGGGTGGTGTGGATGGAAATGGTGGTTTGTGGCCGAGAGCTGGGTAGGAAGGAGCTGCTGGTAGTCAGCAGCCCGGGGCTGAGCCATGGCCCAGTGATCCTCGGGATGAATGTACTCCGACATCTCGACCAGCTCTTGTTCCAGGAAAATGGGCCACACTATTGGAAGAATCTGGGAGTCCGGCGCCCCGTCCAGCAGGCTCTCCAACAAGTGGGGCGACGGGGGACCAGGGCCCTAGGGGCAATCGATGAGCACCTGGGTCTTTTGAAGGTCGGTCACCACCAGCGCCTGGAGTTGCCACCTCGCCAAGAGGTCCTGATCCCTCTGGAAGTACGGACTCATCAGAGCCTAAATGGCATGGAGGTGATGGTAGAGCCCACTGATGTGCTGAGGGTAGGGTCTGGAGTGATGGTGGCACGTACCGTGTCGGTGGTGACCGGGGGGAAGGTCTCCATCCGCCTTTGTAATCTCACCGATCAGCTTTGCCGAGTCCCGGCTGGGACAGTCATTGCTCAGGTGGTGGCGATTCACGAGGATAGCATTCAGGGTATGCGAAAACTCTCCCTACAGCCGGAAGCTTCCGAGGCATGGGCATTGTCTGTTCAAGTGGAGGAGCAGGAGGGGGCCTGCCCTGAGTGGAACGGTACAATAATCCGTACGCAGATGGACGTGTCGCTAGATGAGTGCGCGGCCGGGGATGTAGCCAAGCTGGACCAGATGCTCTGGAATCGTCAGAAGGTGTTCTCCCGGCATGAAGAGGATTTCGGGTATACGGAGGACCTACAGCATGAGATCCGTACCGGAGACGCCCCCCCGGTTCGGGAGCGGTATCGGCCGATACCGCCCCGGTTGTACCAAGAAGTAAAGAGCATGTTGCGTCAGATGCTGGACAACCACGTGATCCAGGAGAGCAAGAGTCCATGGGCTGCACCCATTGTCCTAGTCCGGAAGAAGGACGGGACTATCCGGTTCTGTGTGGATTACCGGAAGTTGAATAGTTGCACCGTCCGGGACTCTTACCCTCTCCCTAGGATTGAGGAGTCCCTAGCTGCACTGGGCAATGCAAAATTCTTTTCGACCCTGGACCTGGCCAGTGGGTACTGGCAAGTGCCGGTAGCTCCCCAGGATAGGGAGAAGACCGCATTCGTTACTCCCATGGGGTTGTTCGAATTTTGCCGCATGCCGTTCGGGTTGAACAATGCGCCCGCCACATTCCAGCGGATGATGGAGAGGTGCTTGGGAGACTTGAATTTTGAGGCCTTGCTGATTTACCTGGACGACATCATCGTGTTCGCCGCGACCTTGGAGGAACACTTTGCTCGACTCGACATGGTTCTTCAACGGTTGGAGGAGTACGGCCTGAAGCTCAAGCCCCGGAAGTGCCACCTGTTGAAATCCAGTTTGGAGTACCTCGGGCACGTGGTGTCACGCGATGGGGTGTACCCAACCCCCAGCAAGGTGGCGGCCGTCCAGGAATGGAAGGTGCCCACCACTGTCACGGAATTGCGGGCATTCCTGGGTTTGGTGGGGTACTACCGACGCTTCATCAAGGATTTCGCCCGGATTGCGGAACCCCTACATGCCTTGCTTCGAGGGATTGCAACCACGAAGAAAGCTGCCCTGGAGACTTGGGGAGAAGCGCAGAACCTGGCCTTTGACCGACTGAAGGCAAGTCTCACGGAGGCTCCGGTGTTGGGGTACGCAGATTTTGAGAAGCCCTTCGTTCTATACACGGACGGAAGTCTGCAGGGGTTGGGCGCGGTCTTGGCTCAGGTTCAGGATGGGCAGGAGCGGGTGATTGCTTACGGCAGTCGTAGCCTGCGAGAGACCGAAAGGAACCCAGACAACTACAGTTCCTTCAAGTTGGAATTGCTGGCGGTGGTGTGGGCCGTGACCGAGAAATTTGCGGAGTACTTGACCGCCGCTCACGTGGATATTTTTACAGACAACAACCCCCTGGCGTACCTGGAGACCGCCAAGTTAGGCGCCTTGGAGCAACGGTGGGTGGCCAGGTTGGCCAAGTTCTCCTACAAGATTCGCTATCGGTCGGGGAAAAGTAATACCAACGCGGATGCCCTGTCTCGCTTTCCAGCGGAAACCCCCGAACCTGGTGGAGAAGAAGATGACTGCGGAGAAGAAATGCCGGATCTCACTCGTGTGCGGCAGCCCGTGGGCGGAGAGTTGTGTCGACAGAACGCCCAGGCTGCCTTACTTAGGTACACGGAGACGGACTGGGCACAGGAACAGCAGGCCGACGAAGGTTTGGACCTCATTCGACAGTGGGTACAGAGGGGTCAGATGCCATCTCGCCGGGAGCAGGATGGGCTGACCGGGTTCTGTAGGAAGGTGGTGCATCGTTGGGACCAATTGCGGGTCTGCGCTGGTACCCTACGGAGACGATGCTACTTGGAACAGGAAATGCGTACTGTTGAGCAGGTGGTCGTGCCAGAAGGCCGGGTGCGGTCAGTGGTGGAGGAGGCGCACGAGCAGGGGGCCCATTTGGGACCCTATAAAACATACCATTGGTTGAGACGCCAATATTTCGCCCCCCGGCTGCAAGCGGTCGTGGACCAGGTATGTCGCGAGTGCAGGAGGTGTGCGGTAGTTAAGCCGCAGGAACAGCATGTGCCCATCCAGACGATCCGGACCAGTCGGCCGCTGGAGATGCTGATGATCGACTACGTGTTGATCGGGGAGTCAGTAAGTGGACACCAGTATGCCCTGGTAATGACTGACCACTTCACTAAATTCACGGTAGTGGTCCCCACCCGAAACCAGACTGCAGAGTCAGCAACACGAGCGATCGTCGAACATTTCATTCGGCAGTACGGTTGCCCCGAGCGGATCCATTCGGATCAAGGGGCCTGTTTCCAGGGGCAGCTAATGGAACGCCTCTGCCAGCTTTATGGCGTTCAAAAGTCCCGCACAACACCTTACCACCCGCAGGGGAATGGCGCCTGCGAGAGGTTTAACCGGACTCTGCTGCAGATGCTCCGCGTGTTGGAGCGAGCTGAGAAGCAGCGATGGCCCAAACATGTTCAGGAACTGGTCTGGACTTATAACAACAGAGTCCATCACACCACGGGATTTTCCCCCTTTTTTTTGCTGTTCGGTCGACCAGGACGGGAGGCACACGACTTGCAACTGTCCGGGACTGAGGAGGGAACGCCCCTCGCCCCTGCCGAATGGGTCGAGGACCACCGCCTGCGGCTGAAGGCGGCACACGAGTTGGCTGGGAGGCTGATCGCAGACCACCAGCATCCACCCGTGAGGTCCCACGAGCCTGGACCGCTGGCCGTGGGCCAGCGAGTGTTGGTGCGAGAGGTTCGCCCGGGGGGGAAATTGTCTGAACGGTGGGAAGTTACCCCATACCTTGTTCGCCGTCGCTTGGCCCCAGGTGGGCCAGTGTATCAAGTGGAGTCTACCGATGGGACGGGACGCCTGCGCACGTTACATCGGAGTAAGCTGCGACCTTGTCCGTTCCTGGATCCGGTGAGCGAGGCTGAGCCCCCTGAAGCGGAGGACGGGGTGGGGGACCCTGCCTGGGAAGCTCCGACCCCTCTGCCAGACGAGGAATAGTGGTCGCAGGTCGAGGAGAATCAGCCTTAGGAGGCATCGGAACCTCAACCCCCAGCCGATGTAGTTGCCTCCCCCCTACCAAGACGCTCTCTGCGTTCGAATAGGGGAGTCCCAGGCCCTCGCTACGCGGATCCGAACTTTGTGTGGTCGGATTCTTGCTTTGTGGGGACCACAAAGGACAAAGGGGGGGGAAATGTGAAGGGTAGTGCCCCCTTCTTCCCCACGTCGCGTCGGGCAACGGAGCGACGGGCGGCGGCGCGGCGGGCAGGTCCCAGTCTGGAGGGGCTTGCATCCGAAAGGATTCAAGCCCCTCCAATCACCGCGGCGCATTTCAAACGGCGCGCCAAGCGCGAGCCAATCAGGGCTCGCGCCTTGGCCGCCAATCAGAGCTCGCCGCGGCGAGCCAATCGGGGCTCGCCGCGTCATAGCTCCGCCCGCTCCCGGCGCCATATAAGAGGCGCTGCGGAGCGGGAGCAGTCAGTCGGGCGGCGGACGGCAGCGGAAGAAGAGCTCCAGCGGAAGAAGACGGCGGCCGAGCAGCGGAAGAAGACGGCGGCCGAGCAGCGGAAGAAGACGGCGGCCGAGCAGCGGGAGAAGACGGCGGCGGAGCAGGAGAAGACATCGGCAGTGCGGGAGAAGACGTCGGCGGAGCCAAGCAAGAAGGCAGAAGACGGCGACCAGCGGCGGAAGTCCGGCGGAGAGTGCTGCAGCGTGTGGAGAGCAAAAGAGCTAACGAAGCTCCCCGCTGCAGCCTCTCCCTCCGCGACAGGTAGGCGGCCTTGGGCCACCTCCACCTATTTATAACTAGAGATGAGCGCCTGAAATTTTTCGGGTTTTGTGTTTTGGTTTTGGGTTCGGTTCCGCGGCCGTGTTTTGGGTTCGAACGCGTTTTGGCAAAACCTCACCGAATTATTTTTGTCGGATTCGGGTGTGTTTTGGATTCGGGTGTTTTTTTCCAAAAACACTAAAAAACAGCTTAAATCATAGAATTTGGGGGTCATTTTGATCCCAAAGTATTATTAACCTCAAAAACCATAATTTACACTCATTTTCAGTCTATTCTGAATACCTCACACCTCACAATATTATTTTTAGTCCTAAAATTTGCACCGAGGTCGCTGTGTGAGTAAGATAAGCGACCCTAGTGGCCGACACAAACACCGGGCCCATCTAGGAGTGGCACTGCAGTGTCACGCAGGATGTCCCTTCCAAAAAACCCTCCCCAAACAGCACATGACGCAAAGAAAAAAAGAGGCGCAATGAGGTAGCTGTGTGAGTAAGATTAGCGACCCTAGTGGCCGACACAAACACTGGGCCCATCTAGGAGTGGCACTGCAGTGTCACGCAGGATGGCCCTTCCAAAAAACCCTCCCCAAACAGCACATGACGCAAAGAAAAAAAGAGGCGCAATGAGGTAGCTGTGTGAGTAAGATTAGCGACCCTAGTGGCCGACACAAACACCGGGCCCATCTAGGAGTGGCACTGCAGTGTCACGCAGGATGGCCCTTCCAAAAAACCCTCCCCAAACAGCACATGACGCAAAGAAAAAAAGAGGCGCAATGAGGTAGCTGACTGTGTGAGTAAGATTAGCGACCCTAGTGGCCGACACAAACACCGGGCCCATCTAGGAGTGGCACTGCAGTGTCACGCAGGATGTCCCTTCCAAAAAACCCTCCCCAAACAGCACATGACGCAAAGAAAAAAAGAGGCGCAATGAGGTAGCTGTGTGAGTAAGATTAGCGACCCTAGTGGCCGACACAAACACCGGGCCCATCTAGGAGTGGCACTGCAGTGTCACGCAGGATGTCCCTTCCAAAAAACCCTCCCCAATCAGCACATGATGCAAAGAAAAAGAAAAGAAAAAAGAGGTGCAATATGGAATTATCCTTGGGCCCTCCCACCCACCCTTATGTTGTATAAACAAAACAGGACATGCACACTTTAACCAACCCATCATTTCAGTGACAGGGTCTGCCACACGACTGTGACTGATATGACGGGTTGGTTTGGACCCCCCCCAAAAAAGAAGCAATTAATCTCTCCTTGCACAAACTGGCTCTACAGAGGCAAGATGTCCACCTCATCTTCACCCTCCGATATATCACCGTGTACATCCCCCTCCTCACAGATTATCAATTCGTCCCCACTGGAATCCACCATCTCAGCTCCCTGTGTACTTTGTGGAGGCAATTGCTGCTGGTCAATGTCTCCGCGGAGGAATTGATTATAATTCATTTTAATGAACATCATCTTCTCCACATTTTCTGGATGTAACCTCGTACGCCGATTGCTGACAAGGTGAGCGGCGGCACTAAAAACTCTTTCGGAGTACACACTTGTGGGAGGGCAACTTAGGTAGAATAAAGCCAGTTTGTGCAAGGGCCTCCAAATTGCCTCTTTTTCCTGCCAGTATAAGTACGGACTGTGTGACGTGCCTACTTGGATGCGGTCACTCATATAATCCTCCACCATTCTATCAATGTTGAGAGAATCATATGCAGTGACAGTAGACGACATGTCCGTAATCGTTGGCAGGTCCTTCAGTCCGGACCAGATGTCAGCATCAGCAGTCGCTCCAGACTGCCCTGCATCACCGCCAGCGGGTGGGCTCGGAATTCTGAGCCTTTTCCTCGCACCCCCAGTTGCGGGAGAATGTGAAGGAGGAGATGTTGACAGGTCGCGTTCCGCTTGACTTGACAATTTTGTCACCAGCAGGTCTTTCAACCCCAGCAGACCTGTGTCTGCCGGAAAGAGAGATCCAAGGTAGGCTTTAAATCTAGGATCGAGCACGGTGGCCAAAATGTAGTGCTCTGATTTCAACAGATTGACCACCCGTGAATCCTTGTTAAGCGAATTAAGGGCTGCATCCACAAGTCCCACATGCCTAGCGGAATCGCTCCGTGTTAGCTCCTTCTTCAATGCCTCCAGCTTCTTCTGCAAAAGCCTGATGAGGGGAATGACCTGACTCAGGCTGGCAGTGTCTGAACTGACTTCACGTGTGGCAAGTTCAAAGGGCATCAGAACCTTGCACAACGTTGAAATCATTCTCCACTGCACTTGAGACAGGTGCATTCCATCTCCTATATCGTGCTCAATTGTATAGGCTTGAATGGCCTTTTGCTGCTCCTCCAACCTCTGAAGCATATAGAGGGTTGAATTCCACCTCGTTACCACTTCTTGCTTCAGATGATGGCAGGGCAGGTTCAGTAGTTTTTGGTGGTGCTCCAGTCTTCTGTACGTGGTGCCTGTACGCCGAAAGTGTCCCGCAATTTTTCTGGCCACCGACAGCATCTCTTGCACGCCCCTGTCGTTTTTTAAAAAATTCTGCACCACCAAATTCAAGGTATGTGCAAAACATGGGACGTGCTGGAATTTGCCCATATTTAATGCACACACAATATTGCTGGCGTTGTCCGATGCCACAAATCCACAGGAGAGTCCAATTGGGGTAAGCCATTCCGCGATGATCTTCCTCAGTTGCCGTAAGAGGTTTTCAGCTGTGTGCGTATTCTGGAAAGCGGTGATACAAAGCGTAGCCTGCCTAGGAAAGAGTTGGCGTTTGCGAGATGCTGCTACTGGTGCCGCCGCTGCTGTTCTTGCGGCGGGAGTCCATACATCTACCCAGTGGGCTGTCACAGTCATATAGTCCTGACCCTGCCCTGCTCCACTTGTCCACATGTCCGTGGTTAAGTGGACATTGGGTACAACTGCATTTTTTAGGAGACTGGTGAGTCTTTTTCTGACGTCCGTGTACATTCTCGGTATCGCCTGCCTAGAGAAGTGGAACCTAGATGGTATTTGGTAACGGGGGCACACTGCCTCAATAAATTGTCTAGTTCCCTGTGAACTAACGGCGGATACCGGACGCACGTCTAACACCAACATAGTTGTCAAGGACTCAGTTATCCGCTTTGCAGTAGGATGACTGCTGTGATATTTCATCTTCCTCGCAAAGGACTGTTGAACAGTCAATTGCTTACTGGAAGTAGTACAAGTGGGCTTACGACTTCCCCTCTGGGATGACCATCGACTCCCAGCGGCAACAACAGCAGCGCCAGCAGCAGTAGGCGTTACACGCAAGGATGCATCGGAGGAATCCCAGGCAGGAGAGGACTCGTCAGACTTGCCAGTGACATGGCCTGCAGGACTATTGGCATTCCTGGGGAAGGAGGAAATTGACACTGAGGGAGTTGGTGGGGTGGTTTGCGTGAGCTTGGTTACAAGAGGAAGGGATTTACTGGTCAGTGGACTGCTTCCGCTGTCACCCAAAGTTTTTGAACTTGTCACTGACTTATTATGAATGCGCTGCAGGTGACGTATAAGGGAGGATGTTCCGAGGTGGTTAACGTCCTTACCCCTACTTATTACAGCTTGACAAAGGGAACACACGGCTTGACACCTGTTGTCCGCATTTCTGGTGAAATACCTCCACACCGAAGAGCTGATTTTTTTGGTATTTTCACCTGGCATGTCAACGGCCATATTCCTCCCACGGACAACAGGTGTCTCCCCGGGTGCCTGACTTAAACAAACCACCTCACCATCAGAATCCTCCTGGTCAATTTCCTCCCCAGCGCCAGCAACACCCATATCCTCCTCATCCTGGTGTACTTCAACACTGACATCTTCAATCTGACTATCAGGAACTGGACTGCGGGTGCTCCTTCCAGCACTTGCAGGGGGCATGCAAATAGTGGAAGGCGCATGCTCTTCACGTCCAGTGTTGGGAAGGTCAGGCATCGCAAACGACACAATTGGACTCTCCTTGTGGATTTGGGATTTCAAAGAACGCACAGTTCTTTGCGGTGCTTTTGCCAGCTTGAGTCTTTTCAGTTTTCTAGCGAGAGGCTGAGTGCTTCCATCCTCATGTGAAGCTGAACCACTAGCCATGAACATAGGCCAGGGCCTCAGCCGTTCCTTGCCACTCCGTGTGGTAAATGGCATATTGGCAAGTTTACGCTTCTCCTCCGACAATTTTATTTTAGGTTTTGGAGTCCTTTTTTTTCTGATATTTGGTGTTTTGGATTTGACATGCTCTGTACTATGACATTGGGCATCGGCCTTGGCAGACGACGTTGCTGGCATTTCATCGTCTCGGCCATGACTAGTGGCAGCAGCTTCAGCACGAGGTGGAAGTGGATCTTGATCTTTCCCTAATTTTGGAACCTCAACTTTTTTGTTCTCCATATTTTATAGGCAGAACTAAAAGGCACCTCAGGTAAACAATGGAGATGGATGGATTGGATACTAGTATACAATTATGGACGGACTGCCACGGTTAGGTGGTATAAAAAAACCACGGTTAGGTGGTATATATTAAAATAATAATACAATTATGGATGGACGGACTGCCTGCCGACTGCCGACACAGAGGTAGCCACAGCCGTGAACTACCGCACTGTACACTGGTTGATAAAGAGATAGTAGTATACTCGTAACAACTAGTATGACACTATGACGACGGTATAAAGAATGAAAAAAAAACCACGGTTAGGTGGTATATATTATAATAATAATACAATTATGGATGGACGGACTGCCTGCCGACTGCCGACACAGAGGTAGCCACAGCCGTGAACTACCGCACTGTACACTGGTTGATAAAGAGATAGTAGTATACTCGTAACAACTAGTATGACACTATGACGACGGTATAAAGAATGAAAAAAAAACCACGGTTAGGTGGTATATATTATAATAATAATACAATTATGGATGGACGGACTGCCTGCCGACTGCCGACACAGAGGTAGCCACAGCCGTGAACTACCGCACTGTACACTGGTTGATAAAGAGATAGTAGTATACTCGTAACAACTAGTATGACACTATGACGACGGTATAAAGAATGAAAAAAAAACCACGGTTAGGTGGTATATATTATAATAATAATACAATTATGGATGGACGGACTGCCTGCCGACTGCCGACACAGAGGTAGCCACAGCCGTGAACTACCGCACTGTACACTGGTTGATAAAGAGATAGTAGTATACTCGTAACAACTAGTATGACACTATGACGACGGTATAAAGAATGAAAAAAAAACCACGGTTAGGTGGTATATATTATAATAATAATACAATTATGGATGGACGGACTGCCTGCCGACTGCCGACACAGAGGTAGCCACAGCCGTGAACTACCGCACTGTACACTGGTTGATAAAGAGATAGTAGTATACTCGTAACAACTAGTATGACACTATGACGACGGTATAAAGAATGAAAAAAAAACCACGGTTAGGTGGTATATATTATAATAATAATACAATTATGGATGGACGGACTGCCTGCCGACTGCCGACACAGAGGTAGCCACAGCCGTGAACTACCGCACTGTACACTGGTTGATAAAGAGATAGTAGTATACTCGTAACAACTAGTATGACACTATGACGACGGTATAAAGAATGCAAAAAAAACCACAGTTAGGTGGTATATATTATAATAATAATACAATTATGGATGGACGGACTGCCTGCCGACTGCCGACACAGAGGTAGCCACAGCCGTGAACTACCGCACTGTACACTGGTTGATAAAGAGATAGTAGTATACTCGTAACAACTAGTATGACACTATGACGGTATAAAGAATGAAAAAAAAACCACGGTTAGGTGGTATATATTATAATAATAATACAATTATGGATGGACGGACTGCCTGCCGACTGCCGACACAGAGGTAGCCACAGCCGTGAACTACCGCACTGTACACTGGTTGATAAAGAGATAGTAGTATACTCGTAACAATTAGGATGACACTATGACGGTATAAAGAATGAAAAAAAAACCACGGTTAGGTGGTAGGTATATAATAATAAATAATACAATTCTGGTCGGACGGACTGCCTGCCGTGTGCCGACACAGAGGTAGCCACAGCCGTGAACTACCGCACTGTACACTGGTTGATAAAGAGATAGTAGTATACTCGTAACAATTAGGATGACACTATGACGGTATAAAGAATGAAAAAAAAACCACGGTTAGGTGGTAGGTATATAATAATAAATAATACAATTCTGGTCGGACGGACTGCCTGCCGTGTGCCGACACAGAGGTAGCCACAGCCGTGAACTACCGCACTGTACACTGGTTGATAAAGAGATAGTAGTATACTCGTAACAATTAGGATGACACTATGACGGTATAAAGAATGAAAAAAAAACCACGGTTAGGTGGTAGGTATATAATAATAAATAATACAATTCTGGTCGGACGGACTGCCTGCCGTGTGCCGACACAGAGGTAGCCACAGCCGTGAACTACCGCACTGTACACTGGTTGATAAAGAGATAGTAGTATACTCGTAACAATTAGGATGACACTATGACGGTATAAAGAATGAAAAAAAAACCACGGTTAGGTGGTAGGTATATAATAATAAATAATACAATTCTGGTCGGACGGACTGCCTGCCGTGTGCCGACACAGAGGTAGCCACAGCCGTGAACTACCGCACTGTACACTGGTTGATAAAGAGATAGTAGTATACTCGTAACAATTAGGATGACACTATGACGGTATAAAGAATGAAAAAAAAACCACGGTTAGGTGGTAGGTATATAATAATAAATAATACAATTCTGGTCGGACGGACTGCCTGCCGTGTGCCGACACAGAGGTAGCCACAGCCGTGAACTACCGCACTGTACTGTGTCTGCTGCTAATATAGACTGGTTGATATTTAAAGAGATATTAGTAGTATACAACAATACTATACTGGTGGTCAGGCACTGGTCACCACTCCTGCAGCAAAAGTGTGCACTGTTAATTAATATAATTGTACTCCTGGCTCCTGCTAACAACCTGCAGTGCTCCCCAGTCTCCCCCACAATTAATTATAAGCTTTTAATTTATACATTGATGACTGTGCAGCACACTGGGCTGAGCTGAGTGCACACAGACTGAGTCACACTGTGTGACTGACTGTGCTGTGTATCGTTTTTTTTTTCAGGCAGAGAACGGATATAGCAGAGAGAAGTGAACGGATATATTATATTAAATAAAAGTTAACTAGCAACTGCACTGGTCACTGACTGTGGTAAACTAACTCTGTCTGCGACTCTGCACAATCTCTCTCTATCTAATCTATCTATCTCTATTCTAATGGAGAGGACGCCAGACACGTCCTCTCCCTATCAATCTCAATGCACGAGTGAAAATGGCGGCGACGCGCGGCTCCTTATATAGAATCCGAGTCTCGCGATAGAATCCGAGCCTCGCGAGAATCCGACAGCGTCATGATGACGTTCGGGCGCGCTCGGGTTAACCGAGCAAGGCGGGAAGATCCGAGTCGCTCGGACCCGTGGAAAAAAAAGTGAAGTTCGTGCGGGTTCGGATTCAAAGAAACCGAACCCGCTCATCTCTATTTATAACCCTCCCTAGAGCACCAGGGACAGGCACTAGGCCTGCGGGGAGAGTCAGGCCCTGTCGGCCTGTGCGCCCAGTAGGCAGGCTCCGGCCTGTGCCCACACCAGGCCTCCGGCCTGTGCCCACTCCAGGCCTCCGGCCTGTGCCCACTCCAGGCCTCCGGCCTGTGCCCACACCAGGCCTCCGGCCTGTGCCCACTCCAGGCCTCCGGCCTGTGCCCTCACCCAGGCTTCCGGCCTGCGCCCCTCATTCAGGCTTCCGGCCTGCGCCCCTCATTCAGGCTCCTGGCCTGCGCCCCTCATTCAGGCTCCTGCCTGCGCCCCTCATTCAGGCTCCTGCCTGCGCCCCTCATTCAGGCTCCTGCCTGCGCCCCTCATTCAGGCTCCTGCCTGCGCCCCTCATTCAGGCTCCTGCCTGCGCCCCTCCGGCTGGAAGTGGGCTGTGCAGCAGCTCTTGAGGGATCAGTGGCTGTTGTTTGAAGCCGACCGGCCCCACGCGGTGTATGGCCCAGGGGATTGGAAGTGTGGAGTAACGTTCCCGTCCCACACGTCGCCATCCCCCGGCCGTCGGGAGTGGGCCACCGTCTGCTTCAGACCCCCGTCCTTCATTGTGAGCCAAAGGCACCGGCCGGTGTCCAACATCTGGAAGGTAGGACTGGTAAATCGGGGTATACTGTTGGGCCGGGGAATTGTTCCACTGACTTGCCGGGTAGTGAACGTGATTACTTAGTCCGGTCTCTGTTTGATTGGGATAGAACCAGTAGCCTCCAGTTGTTTAAGTTAGTTTGTTTAGGCAGGCGTAGTTGGCTGTATCGTTGTTAGCCGTAGAGTAGCCTGCAGGTAGGGAGGCTGTTCTTCTTGCCCCAACAGGAGCGGAGAGGTGCGACAATCAAGGTGACCCGCAAGTTGGAAGTGAGTATCACCCTGTGCCTGTCTGTCTGTCTGTCATTCCCCCCCCTGTATACCAGTCGGGAGGGTTTGCTCGCGGACGCGAGGACCCCCCTCTCACCACACAACGTGCGAGAGTGCGAGTGTGTGAGAATTGGGTAGCTGAGGCCTATTGGCCAGTGATGACCTTCCGCCCAGCCGGTGAAGGTCGCGGCTACCCCTGACGTGTCCCGTACTCTAGGCGGAGGTCGGGCGTACGTCTCAACCGGCATATCCCTCTCTTTCCAGACCCCCGTCGTCCGCGGTGAGGTGGTGTTCGCGCTGGTGCCTGGTCCGGAGAGCGGAGTCCCTACGCATCTGGATATCGTCTGTGACGGCGTTGCACAGGTGGGTGAAGTGACGACACCTGCACAGCGGCAGGCAGTACATCCTGGTTAGGCCGCTCACATATATATACATATATCCAAATGATCCGGCACTCTCCCATAAGTCCCAACAGCCAACCCTGGTGCCCTTCTTATTGATAGGGACCCCCACAAGTTTGTTGTCAAGGGCCCCCACAGGCCTTAATCCCGCCCTCGGTAGTGGTGCGAGCTTCGCTCGCCATGTGAGGGAACATGGTACTCTAAATGGGGGTCCCTGTGCTGTGATGGCAAAAACGCCTAAAAAATGCAAAAATGGTGTGTCATCCTTTGTCTATGCCAACCATTTTCGAGTGTCTACCTTTCATAAGTCAACTCATTTACTATGTCGGCCTTTTGTCCATGTCGACCTTTTCACTGTCGACCATTTGGTGTTGACCTATTGATTGTAGACCTTCTTACTGTAGATCTATTGAACTGAAATCAACCATATTCTTAAGACTGTCTATAACATCTGACATGCCAAGTGTTTGAGCTAGGGGGAAGGGGAGAAGCTTGCTGTAACCAATTTTGTGTCCTTTAAAGTATGTGCAGGAGGAGAGAAATAAAGGTATACCTTTTAAGAGAAGGTCTGGTGCCCAATTCATTTAATCAGGAACTGTTGCTGCATCACTGTGTATCCCTGTTATCATACAGTATATGTGACTGTTCTAAAACCTGCATGAGCAGGAACTCCCTTCTCAGGTATCGCCCACACCCTGGAGAGCTAGCCTGTGGCAAAGGGAGGTGTATCACTCACTTGGAATGCACCTTGCACCACACCGCACACTGAAGGGGGGGTTACACAATCATTTACATTTGTGCGTTTTTGTTTTTATATATGACTTTACCTGAGCCAACATGTTTTATCACCAGAGGCTCCACTTTATCAACTATCGTGGATAATTAGAGACTGATTCAGGTGTCTTTGATAGTTTGGATTAAAATAAGATGCATACTTCTATATGGAGAAATACATTATTTTTAAAACTACTGTAACGTGTACTCTATAAGAACTCCATGTGTTCCATTGAATAAATTGCTAACATAGTCATCAGTGTTTCCGGACTGCGGCCTCACAAACAGACTGTTTTTTTTACATAGCTTTCAACTTGTGGCACACCTACTGCTCCTAGGACTGTGTGTGAACAGGTGTCCAGCATGAAACACGCCAAGTGTATGCAAGAACCTTATAAAAGTTATTTTGTGAAAATGTTTCCAAAAAAGCTTACATTGTTTTTGCAGTTTGACGAGTGTGTGTGGGTGTAATTCTTTGTCTCCTGGCAGATGTGTTGTGTATGTCAAGTGCTGAAAAATGAATACAGTTTCCCAACCTATTCACATGCCCGTAAAACTGGTTTGAGAAGAGAGTTACCTCTCTGCACACACCACCACCGAATAGTGATTGTACTAAGGGGGTCATTCCGAGTTGATTGCTCGCTAGCTGTTTTTAGCGACCGTACAAACGCTATGCCGCCGCCCTCTGGTAGTGTATCCTTAGCAGAAGTGCGAACGAAAGGATCGCAGAACAAAAACAAATACTCAAAATAGGCGCTCAGTGTTGTTTCATATAGACAAATGTAGTGAATACTTAAAGTCCATATGTGCGACAAAGGAAAAAGAGTCCAACTCCAATAAGAGCCTCCTGTAGGGGTGTTGACGAATCTTCTGATCCACAGATAATTCACGGTGATATGCAATGGAAAAATAAATGAGATATCATGGTATAGTAAGTCCAGGAAAGCTGAATGGTATTCTCTCAGACACTTGCTAGACCAGATATTAAAGGGTAGCGTACCCCACTCACAATGGATAAAGTGAAACTCCACACGTAAAGATATCTTTTTAGACTGGACTGTGAGGATATTCCATAACAATAAATGCGTACCATTACTCACTCAGAATCAGGCGTAGATCCTCCCATAATGGTTTCTTTTATGTCCTGCTCCAAAAATGGACGAGGGAGTGGTAATGTAAAACTATTCATTTAAAAAGTTAAAAATTGACAGGAGATCACACATATACAACTCAGGGGTGGCAAATGGAAAAGCCAGTGGTGGCCGCCGGCCGAAAACGGCAATACCAGCCAGATGTAATGCACAATCACAACCACAAGAGATGAGTATAGTGTGATGCTACCTATCTGCACCCTTCCAACTCGTTTCTCCCCGTTTATGGGGCTTTTTCAAGGAAAGGATCGCAGAGCGGCTACAAAAAAAAAAGTGCCGTTTCAGAGTAGCTCCAGACCTACTTGCGATCACTTCAGACTGTTTAGTTCCGGATTTGACGTCACAAACACGCCCTGCGTTCAGCCAGCCACACCTGCGTTTTCCTGGCACGCCTGCATTTTTTCGAACACTCCCTGAAAACGGTCAGTTGACACCCATAAACGCCCCCTTCCTGTCAATCACTCTGCGGCCAGCAGTGCGACTGAAAAGCTTCGCTACACCTTGTGTGAAACGACATCAGCCATTGTGAAAGTACGTCACGTGTGCGCATTGCGCCGCATGTGCATGCGCAGAAGTGCAGTTTTTTTGCATCATTGCTGCACAGCGAACATTTTCTGCTTGCGATCAACTCGGAATGACCCCCTAAGTTCACTGCTCAAATTGTGTTAATGTTTTAATTTGGAGAAATTAAACATTGTAACACAGCTAGGCATTAATATACAATGCTGTATTTCTGGGGGAACACACAGGAATGCCATGCCGGAAGATCTCTTTAACATTGATGTCTTCTGGAACAGCATTCCGGATCCTTATTCTAGATAGTCCAGGAATCAGAAAATCTCACTAGTGACCTAGTTATCCTGCACTCAGATGTTATTTTCCCAGTGGTCTGGTCACCTCTGTGCAACAACAAACAAAGTCCCAGCAGACCCTGAGCAAAAGCTAGTCCCAAGGAAACAACTTGTGCGAAGATGATTCTAAAGCTTGTTTTAATTAAGACTAAAATAAATAAAGTTTGTACAATTTCCAGTTTCCAGTACAACTTACATTAAAACTAAAGTAATAAAAAAACATATTAAACACAAATTGAAATGATGCTTAATTTAATGAATAAGTAATGTAGAATAACTCACAGGAATGGGGGTGAGTGATGGTGATCAGTGGTGGTTCTGCTGACTGTGTATCCTTTGGTGTTAGGCATGGGGAATCTGAAATATGGACCAATCAGAGACCACTGTACCAAGCCAGTCACAACAATAATTGTTGAACCAACCCAAGCAGTGTGAAGACCTGGAAAAAGACAATTATGTTGCACCAAAGGAGTGATGAGTATCAGGCATACTTGCCAGGAGTTAAAGGATGGAACATGCAGGTGGTCAGTGCTAGGGGCATGGCAATGATGACATGTTTCAATGAGAATCATGTCATGCCACCTATTTCACTAGGAAGTGGGTGAAATGAGGCAGCATGACCCTCTCCTCTAGGAGTTTCCTGAACTATCCTAGAGAGTAGGTAAATATGGTATCTGAAAGAAGGTGCCATACAGTGTGTAGAAACATTGAGGCAGAATTGTTTAATGAGGAGGCTTGACCAATGATGGGAAGATCAAGGATCAGCAACGTAAGGCATTTGCAAAAGACCTGCATGAAGCAACTGGAGCAGGAAAGGAATATATGGGCCTGATTCAGAGGTGGATGCACAGCTGCAATCACTCACAGATTTTCAAGTGTGAAAAATGTGCAAATGCCAGTTTAAGCATTCCTCTTCCATGTGATTGGTTGAGCAAACCACCCGCATTTCTTATCTGAGCATTGGTGGATCCGATCTCTCCACCAAGAATTCGCCATCAATGCCTCGAGAAGCCCCCTGCCTGTCAGAGTCTCTATGTAACTTTCTTAAGATATTGCCATTTGGCTACAGTGCTGTAATGAGATCGAAGCCACGTGCTGAAACACACCAATGACACTCCCATAAAACACCCATAAAACCTTCTCTTTTTGGGAAGACTTTAGGTCACCTTCCAGTATCCACCCTCAACCACCTATGGATCGAAGAAGCTATCTCAAGTAATAGTGTTGTCGTGTGGAAATGCACACACCATCACACTTTGTGTTTTGTGTGTGAACATAATATTACTTCTGGGTTGTACATGTGCAGTTTGATGATTATTACTCCTAACGTCGTTCTCTCAACAGCGTCCACCTCTGCATCAGTCCCTATATCTGATCATGTACCGTACATGCCATGCTTGCCAACTCTCCCTGAATGTCAGGGAGACTCCCACCCCACCCCAACCCTGAAAATACTGGTGATCTCAGTGACTCGCAGCAATCTCCCTAAGTATTGGACATGGTGATGACATTATCACTCTCTACACACAATGAAGGAAGCACTGAGGAGAAGAATATTGAGGATGTGCGCTACAAGAAAATGCCAACACTCTCCAGCACACTGATGGCTACATGAGCAGCAGTGTGCAAAAGCATGTGCAATCAATTATAGAGGACTTTTGCATGAACCCGGTGGAAGTGAAAGAGTTAGAGGGAGTAGAGAAAATAGTACAAATAGTTTTAAATGCACAGTTGCGATAATGGTGAAATAGCTCACATTAGCGGGTTAATGGGCTAAAGAGCAGACCTATTGGTCATCTTTCTTTCATTGGCTTTTTCTGTCACCATGATAAATTTTTCTTTACTTTGACATCGGTGCATGGTTTGCAAAATGTAAACACTAGGCAAGTATGGTGTAGACCCAAGGTCCAACCCAGGTCCCTAATGTAGCATGCAGATCAGCCCAGGTCTCAGTTCTAGTCTAAGCCCCACTCAAGCCCTTGCCCAAGTGTCAGGTCTAAAGTCTAGCTTTTATCCAGGTCTAACAATAGTTCATTCCTCTGATCTTCATAATCTGAGCCATAGGGCTGGCAAGATTTTCAAAGCCATCTCTAGGGTCTATCTATATATTTATATCTATATCTACATATATATATCTACATATATATATTGTTCCTGCTTTCTTAGTATCACTTTAGTTTTACAGACAGTGTTAAAAATAATTGTGTTACTTCCAGTTTGTCTATCAGAAACCAAACAAAGAAATAAAAAAAAACATGCACTTGTTCTATTTCAGTAACAATAATGTAAAAAATATATATCTCTGGCGTCTCTAGCTTTATAACAGATTTGTATCTATCCACACACCGATAAATGACACTGCCAACAGTGCATTGAATGAAGTGTTAAACTCCACTGTTTCCCGTTCTGCCATATTTTATATGGCAGACCAATCTTAATTCATTATAAATCACATATGAACACATGTTCCAATACTGTATTTAATTTCATAGTAATACATTTGCATTCCCAGACTGTCCTTCCAAACAAATGTCTTATTCAGAAACTGTGATTTATGGGGTGATAAGTAAAACCTTGTAAATGGCTGCGTGTAGATTGGGCGATTGCTAAATGTTCAGGAAATGGTTGATGTGCAAGTAACAGGGGCAGGAGGGATGAAAAAATATACAGTGGTTGCACCGTGCAGACCAAATGGATATAGAGAAGCCATAGCAGCTACAGTATCTGCATATTCATTTGCAGATTGTAATTTGTATTATAGTTAAGACAATTGTGGAGTAAACTATCAGTATACAGTACAGTATATAAACTCTATATATTATATAAACTCTATATGTACATTATACATTATATGTTATCTATCAAAATTTCGCTCAATGTGTGGTGACCTGGAATATCTTAGTATAGGGTCAGACTAATTGGGGGGGGGGGGGGGGGGGGGCTCTACCACTAACCCAACACCAGCAGCACACAGTGACCAATGAGCACTCATCAATGTTTACTTCAAGCAATCAGAATCTACTAACTTGGAGATGGACTTGCATAACTAAGATGGACTTGCATACTGAATGGTATAGCAAAAGCCATAAGGATGGAAGACGATCAGAAGTATGTGTGCTTTGATCCTTAGAGTGGCAGATGGTCATATTTATCCTTTTTTAATACTAAACTAATGTGAAAACGGGTGTGATATTTGTAAAGAGAAATGCAATCTGTTTCAAATTCACTTAAAGAGATTGTTAGAAAATATCCGGCTTCGCCCTTCTGTAAACCTGGTCATCTGATCTGAACTGTGAACTGAGATGCTGTGAAAGTGTCAGCTGGCTTCTAAGTTTACACTGCGCGGTTCACCGGATCACTGGATCACTGATCCTCTGAAAAAAGCAGGCAGCATGTACACACTCACTTTATTTTTTTTGCGAAAAATACCATGAGAAGTGCAGGGGGCGGGGGATGGAGATTTGTAGGGACAGAGCTCTCTTCCAAACTTTGTCCCTGTATGCGGTATTTGATACATTATTGTGATGTAGTCAAATATTGCATTGAGAATTTAGGCAAATTTATCATATCCCATCTGCATTTTCTGAGATGCAGATTGTGACAAATATGCCCCATAATGTGGCAAACTGTAAACTGGAGGCAATTTGATGCATAATACAGATGGGGACACTGTGGTATAGTGTGGACTGTGGACACTCTGTGGCATAGTGGGAACTGTGAGTACTATGTGGCATGATATGTGAACTGGGGATATTATAATATAGCATAGAAACATAACATAGAATTTGACGGCAGATATCATTTAGGTAATCTCAACCCTATTTGAACCTTAATTCTTTATAAGGATATTCATATGCCTATCTCAAGCATGTTTAAATTGCTCTACAGTCTTAGCCTCTACCACCTCTGATTGGAGGCTATTCCACTTATCCACTACCCTTTCTGTGAAGTAATTTTTCCTTAAATTTCCCCTGAACCTGCCTCCCTCCAGTTTCAGTGTATGCCCTCGAGTTCTAATACTTCTCTTCCTGTAAAGAATGTTTCCCTCCTGATCTTTGTTAAGACCCTTGGTATATTTGAAAGTTTCTATCATGTCCCCCCTTTCCCTTCTCTCCACCAAACTATTCATGTTAAGATCTTTTAGCCTTTCTGGGTAAGTTTTGTGATGTAAGCCATGCACCATTTTAGTTGCCCTTCTTTGTGCTTTCTCTAATGTATTTATATCCTTCTGGAGATATGGACTCCAGACCTGGACACAGTATTCCAGATGAGGCCGTACCAATGACCTAAACAGTGGCATTATTACTTCTTTTTTCCTGCTACTGATTCCTCTCCCTATGCAATTAAGCATCGGACTTGCCTTTCTCATTGCTTTGTTGCACTGCTTTCCTGCCTTTAAGTCACTTGAAATAGTGACTCCTAAATCCCTTTCCTCCTCAGTAGTTTCCATTATAGTACCCTTGATACTATATTTAGCCTTTGGGTTTTTGAGACCCAAGAGCATGATTTTGCATTATTTTTGCATTAAACTGTAGTTGCCACATTCTTGACCATTTCTCAAGCCTACCTAGGTCATCAGTCATTTGTTTTACCCCTCCCGGTGTGTCTACCCTGTTGCATATCTTTGTATCATCTGCAAAAAGGCATACTTTCCCTTCAATACCATTTGCAATGTCACTAACAAAGATATTAAAGAGAACTGGTCCAAGTACAGATCCCTGGGATACGCCACTGGTTAAATTTCCCTCCATAGATTGCACTCCATTTACTACAACTGTCTGTTTCCTATCCTACAACCAGGTTCTTATCCATTTAACTGTTTTATAATCCACCCCCATGCTTTCAAGTTTATTTAGCAATCTTCAATGTGGGACAGTGTCAAATGCCTTACTAACGTCTAGATATGCTACATCTACAGCTCCCCCTTGATATATTATTTTCATCACAGAGTCAAATAAGATTTGTTTGTCATGGTCTCCCACTAGTAAATTCATGCTGTTTTGAATCGTGTAAGTTGTTTGACTTAAGATATTCCACAACTCTTTCTTTTAATACTTTTTCCATTACTTTCCCTACTACTGATGTAAGGCTTACTGGTCTGTAGTTACTTGCTTCTTCCTTGCTTCCACTTTTGTGCAGTGGAACTACATTCACTCTTTTTCAGTCCTCTGGAATGGCATGAGTATTTAGTGACTGGTTAAATCATTTTGTTAATGGTGCCACCAGCACATCTTTTATCTCTTTTAGTATCCTTCGGTGTATCCCATCTGGCCCTATTGATTTATCCACTTTTTAAAAAAAATATGTTTATTAAGAATTATCACACATATATGACAGTATATAGAGAATGAAAAATGAAGGAAATCTCAAAATACCTCTTTTCAAATACAGTCCACATTAAACAATAATAGTACAAAGAACAGTTCAACATAGAGAGGAATGAGCCGTAACATATACAGAGCACCCAATGAGTAATAAAGCAAGGAACTGGCTAAAATGGTGGAGAGCCCCTCGTGAAGACTTCCGTGTTATACCACGTAGTGAGCCTAACTACTTTGCGTAAATGATCCCTAGTAGGTAACGGTAGGGCAGTAATGTAAGGCAGCCAAATTGCAAAAAAAAATCAAGGAAAGAGATTCCGCATCAAGAGAACACTCTACTTAGTCCATCTGGTAAAGATACGACAATCTAGGAAGCATAAGAGAAATAGGCACCAGATCCTTGTGTATCCATTGAGACAATATAGTCTTCTTCGAAGCTGCCGCGACACGAGCCATTAGTAATTTAGTTCCCTTAGACAATGTAGTGAATTGACATAACAATTCCAGAAAGCCAAGGATAGAGTTGCCGTGAAAGGAATATTCAGAGTTACATTAACATAATCACAGACATCTTTCCAAAATACCTGAATAATGGTGCAGGACCAGAACCAAATGGACTATATCAGCATCAGGAGAAGAACATTTGAAGCAATGGGAATTATCAGCTATACCTGTAAGATATCTAAGGCGGGGAGTATATTACGCCCTGTGTAAAATTTTTAGATGCATCTCCGTATATAAAGAAGAAACTTAACATTTGTTAAGCAATATATACCAGTTAATTACAGTTTGTAGATCAGTTCCAGGCATAGTATCTTTCCACTTAGCCAGACTTGTAGTAAGCCTGGACAGATCTAATCTGCACCTAGTATATGTATAAATTTAGGACGTAGAATAAGGAGAGTGAAGGGTTAACCTCAGTTGGTAGTCTAATGGAAAAGTGAAGTCAGACGATTGTAATCGTGAAAGTAAGTTTGTTGCAAAGCTTCTCATTTGAAAGTACGCAAAAAAGAGGGAAGTGAAGGTTCTGGAATTTAAGTTTCAGTTGGGACAAAGTGAGGACCTCAGTACAGTTGGCAGTCAGAAATTGAAACACTAAGCATAAGCCTTGAAGATACCAGCTCCTAACAATTGCATCAGCTTCTCCACCCTGGAAGGCCGGATTATACAAAAGAGGTTGGAATAAGGAGTTTGCTGCTGCAAGTCCCATACATTTCCGCAGCAGAGTCCATGCTCTACATGGATAATATAATAGTGGATTCCAACGCAAGGAAGCTGATGCAGTTGGATCAGGGAAGTGCAGAATAGAAAGTAAATTACCATGTGGCACCATGGATTGTTCCAGTGCCGTATTAACATAGTTGTTAATACGCCCAATCAATAGTGTACCTATAGTTGGCCGCTAAAGAATAATTCTCTGGACAGGGCAAATTCACACCCTCTAATGAAGGTGGTTGTTTCAATTTAAACAGGGCTAAACATGGGCATTTATTCTCCCAAATAAAGTTTGTAAGGGCTTTCTTAATCACATGTATATCACGTTTAGTCAATAAAAATGGAAGCATTTGGATCGGGTATAGCAGGCGGGGGAAGGAGATCATTTTGTACAAATGGCACCTGCCCAGATATGAAATCGGGAGGCGTCCCCATCTAGTAAAATCATCTTCCATTTTATGAATAAAATAAGAAAATTTTATGAATATAGGTCAGAAAGTTTAGACAAAAAACGCAAGCCCAAATAAGTTCTAAAATTGGTGGCCCACTTAAAAGTAGTGATGAGCGGATTCGGTTTTACTCGGTTCTCAAAACGGCATCTTATTGGCTATCCAAAACACGTGACATCCGTGAGCCAATAAGATGCCGTTTTGAGAACCGAGTAAAACCGAGTAAAACCGAATCCGCTCATCACTACTTAAAAGGGAACGTAGAACCCTAATCTTGTTTTGCTCGGGAGCCAAGAGCCAATGCCTCCGTTTTGTCAAAATTAACCAAGAAGCCCGATACCAAATTAAAGTCCTTCAATATAGTCAATAAAGAAGGAAAGGCTGTAATAGGGTCATTAAAGAAGAGAAATAAGTCATTGGCAAAAGCAGACACCTTCACAGATTATGGGCCTATACCGATCACTTCCCAAGAAACCTCATGTACACAAGTACGACTCAATGGATCAAGGGACAAATTAAAAAGTAGGGGAGAAAGGGGACAGCACTGACGTATGCCTCGAAATAGTGAAAATGAAGGTGTGTTCAATCCATTTATCGTAACATGTGCCTGTGGATTAGTATAAAGCAGACAGAAGACCCTAATAAAATCTATTGCAAATTGCTGTTTGTGAAGGACCAAAAGCAAGTGAGATCATGAAACACGGTCAAACGCTTTGTCAGCTTCACAGCTAACCACAAGAGCCTTAGAGCTAATAGAAGCATTAGTGCTATATATTGCCGCTATTAATATACGTACATTATGCACTACAGTTCTGGATTTTACAAATCCAGTATGGGTAGGATGCAAGATATATTGTAATACCAATTGGAGGCGAGAAGCCAACAATTTAGTAAATAAATTAAAATTTTGATTTATAAGGGATATAGGCCGATAAGACTGAACATATTTAGGGTCTTTATCAGGCTTCGGAAACACAACTATTCTAGCATCCGTAAATCCCAGGGGTGGAGAGTTCCCTTGCAACAGTGAATTAAACAATGCCAACAGATAAGGCGTTAGATGGGGAGCCAACAGTCGATAACTCTCCACCCCAAACCCATCAGGGCCAGGTGATTGCCCATTATGGAGTGATTTAATCAAAGATAACAATTCCGGTTCCGTAAATGGTTCCGTTAATGATGTCCTTTCCTCCTCTGTCAATACAGGCAACCCTGCCTTTTCTAGAAATTGCATACCCTCAACAGGATTATCCAGAGGGACTTCGTATAAAGTTTCAAAATATCGTATGAAGGCCACAGAAATGGCCTGTGTATCCATAATCGAGTAGTTGGGACCATTAATTAAATGGGTGATGCGAGAAGGGGCAGAGTATGACCGGACTAGATTAGCAAGCAATTTGCCTGACTTATTACCTCCACGGATAAATTTATTCCGCTACACATCATAGGAAAAACTTGCACGTTCAGTGCATAGTGTATCATATAGTCGCTTCACATCAATATATGCTTGTCTGTTGACAGGAGAATCATGCAAAGCCATGTTGTCATACGCTGTCGTCAATGCTCGACTAAGGTCATTCAATTGCGTATGCAACAATTTGCATTTTCTAGAGATATATTCCATGATATGTCCCCGAACAACCGGTTTTGAAGCCAACCAAAACAGTTTTATGTCATCTACATGTGCAACATTATCATCAACATAATTGAGGATGGTTTGAGTGAGGAACGTGTGGAAATCTGAAGAGTGTCCTAAATAAGCTGGGAATCACCAGTTATAAGAGCAGAGTATAGGGGAATCTAGGGTGATAGTAATCAAAATCGGGGCATGATGGGAAAGTAAAATAGGTTCAATCCTAGATTCAACGACATGGTGTAGTAAAGTGTCAGAAATCAGCCAGAAATCCAATCTAGATGAAGAGTGATGGGGATGGGAATAAAACGTATATTCACGTGCAGCAGGATAACTAAGTCTCCAAGGGTCAGAGAGTCTTAAGGAAAAGCTAAGTAGTGACAGGGACGTAGGAGTGGCAACACTTGATGAACCAGGCGAGGCAAATCTGTCCAGACCCACCAACTGAACACAATTAAAGTCTCCACCCAGAATAATTTCCCCCTCCACCCACCCCTACAACTTGGAATAAATTTCAATAAAAAAAAGGTACGTTAGGGCCAGTAGGGGCATAAATATTAGCTACAGTGTATATCGTACTATGAATCTTTACTTTCAGAAACAGATAACGGCCTTCCTGATCAAGTAAACTATCAAGGATAGTAGAAGGAAGGGATCTATTGAGGATTGTCAAAATGCCTCTGCATTTAGCCGTGAAAGAGGCCGCCCTATACTCCCCTATCCAGGAATCACATAATATATTGGGATCAGTAGTCCTCCAGTGAGTTTCCTGCAATAAAACTATGTCAGGCTTTAAACGTTTTTAATAGGTAAGTATCTTTTTCATCTTAATAGGGTATTAAGCCCCTCAACATTCCAAGACACCAACTTAAATCGCGACTGTATTGTCGTGGTAAAGGTGGGGGCAGACAGCATTTAACCTATTCCCACCCTACGCCAAATCCCAATAACTAAAAGTCTAAAGAATCAATCCCAGCCCGTCCCAGCGAGCAGGCTGTGATGGAACAACAAACAATAAAGGCAGTGGAAGGTCAAACATATTCCTGCAATAATCGGTTTAGCATGTGTGCGATTAGCAATAGAATTGTCAGTCAAATAACAGAACATTTTTAACTTTATAAGAACCCGTGCAGGTGCTCCCCAGAGTTGCATTAGTATACAAAAAGGATGCGACAAAGGGGATAATACAGAGTTGATCGCAGCAGCAAATTTGTTAGCAGTTGGGCAAAACCATGGGGGTAATTCCGAGTTGATCGCAGCATCAAATTTGTTAGCAGTTGGGCAAAACCATTTGCACTGCAGGTGAGGCAGATATAACATTTGCAGGGAGAGTTAGATTTGGGTGGGTTATTTTGTTTCTGTGCAGGGTAAATACTTGCTGCTTTATTTTTACACTGCAATTTAGATTTCAGTTTGAACACACCACACCCAAACCTAACTCTCTCTGCACGTTACATCTGCCTCCCCTGCAGTGCACATGGTTTTGCCCAACTGCTAACAAATTTGCTGCTGCAATCAACTCTGAATAGGCCAAAGTGCACAAGGAAAGAAATCAAAGACGCAAGTCCATGGAGCACCGTATCCAATAATAATACAATAAATGATGAGAGAAGAGGAAAGATGGAGAACAAGGTAGTCGTAGGAAAAGAAGAAAAAGTAATACAGGTTGAGTATCCCTTATCCAAAACGCTTGGGACCAGAAGTATTTTGGATATCGGATTTTTCCGTATTTTGGAATAATTGCATACTATAATGAGATATCATGGTGACGGGACCTAAATCTAAGCACAGAATGCATTTATGTTTCATATCCACCTTATGCACACAGCCTGAAGGTAATTTTAGCCAATATTTTTAATAACCATGTGCATTAAACAAAGTGTGTGTACATTCACACAATTCATTTATGTTTCATATACACCTTATACACACAGCCTGAAGGTCATTTAATACAATATTTTTAATAACTTTGTGTATTAAACAATGTTTGTGTACATTGAGCCATCAGAAAACAAATGTTTCACTATCTCACTCTCACTCAAAAAATTCTGTATTTCGGAATAATCCGTATTTAGGAATATTTGGATATGGGATACTCAACCTGTAGTAGAAGAAGAAAAAAAAGCGGAAACAAGGAGAGAATAAAACACATAAGAAAATACTGGCATAAAGTAGTCGGCGTCAAGCACCGAACATCATAGCAACCAACCTTTGCATATATAAAGTGAAGCAGGCAAAATATACATAACCTGATAACCAAATCAATCAGAAACCTGAATGTGTCAAACAGGAAAGATAATTAATCAACTTGAGAAGGATATAATATGTCAGTCAGCATCATCCATGCCAGATAATTGAGCTGTAGTCAAAGAGTCCACAAAGTTTCTAGCCGCTTGAACAGAATCAAAGAAGTAGGATTTTCCATCATGAGAGACCCTTATTTGGCAGGGTATAATAATGCAAAACGATGACCCAGTTCAAACAGGCGCTTGCAAATCGGTGAAATCTCTCGCCATCTGGCAGCTACCAGATAAGAAAAGTCTTGGAATAACAGAATCTTAGCATCATGGTACCGTAGATCAAGATGTTTCCTGTAAGCATCCAGAAAATGAACCTTTTCCGCATAGTTAAGTATTCTCATTATGACGGGTCTAGGTCGATCTCTGGCGTACTGGCGGTCAGGGCCAATTCGGTGGACACGTTCCACCAGAATTGAGCCAGTATCTGAGACACGGCCAAGTTCTCTGGGCAACCATTGGGAGACCAGTTTCATAAGATTGGAAGGCTTCACCGACTTCGGCATTCCAATTAAACGGACATTGTTCTGCCTATTCCTGTTTTCCAAATCTTCAAGTTTCTCCTGAAGGGACACCACCAACTTATCATGCTCCGCAAGGGACGACTTAGCCCAGTGGCACACCCAGGGGGGGGGGTTTCTGAGTACCCAGAAACCCCCTGATGGACCAAATCAATTTTATTGCTAATCGCAGCTTGCAAGTGTAGCTCTGCCCACTCACGGCATTAGGCTCCGCCCACTCATGGCATTTTGCCTTGATTAGTGAACCCTCTGGGTAGAGCTACACACACTGACCTCTCTCAGCCAGCGGCAGCTAAGCCAGAGCTAATGGTCACAAGTCTTGTGAGGCTGCCTAATCTGAATGTGACCACCACACAGACTGATCCCTTCCTAGCTGACCTCGATAAGGAACCTCTGCCTTCAATCAACCATTGCTACATAGTCATAAGGACTTTAAACACAGTATACCAACACTTTTGTACATGTGCACTAATTTATTAGCCTAATGCAATTATATATATATATATATATATATATATATATATATACAGTGGGGATTGAAAGTTTTGGCACCCCAGGCAAAAATTCATTTTAATGTGCAAAAAGAAGCCAAGGAAAGATGGAAAAATCTCCAAAAGGCATAAAATTACAGATTAGACATTCTTATAACATGTCAAAAAAGTTTGATTTTATTTCCATCATTTACACTTTCAAAAGAACAGAAAACAAAAAATGGCATCTGCAAAAGTTTGGGCACCCTGCAGAGTTAATATCTTGTACTGCCCCCTTTGACAAGTATCACAGCTTGTAAACACTTTTTGTAGCCAGCCAAGAGTCTTTCATTTCTTGTTTGAGGTATCTTCGCCCATTCTTCCTTACAAAAGTCTTACAGTTCTTTGAGATTCCTGGGCTGTCTGTGACGCACTGCTCTTTTAAGGTCTATCCATAGATTTTCAATTATGTTGAGGTCAGGAGATTGTGAAGGCCATGGCAAAACCTTCAGTTTATGCCTCTTGATGTAATCCACCGTGGATTTTGAGGTGTGTTTAGGATCATTATCCATTTGTAGAAGCCAGCCTCTCTTTAACTTCAGCTTTTTCACAGATGGCATAAAGTTAGCGTCCAAAATTTGCTGGAATCTTATTGAATCCATTTTTCCTTCTACTTGTGAAATGTTCCCTGTGCCACTGGCTGCAATACAACCCCAAAGCATGATTGATCCACAGAACTTTATTCCAAAATGCATCAGGCTTGTCTATATGTTCATTTGCAAACTTCAAATGCTGATTTTTGTGGTGAGGACGTAGAAGATGTTTTCTTCTGATGACTCTTCCATGAAGACCATGTTTGTACAAGTATCTCTTTATAGTGGAATAGTGTACCACAACTCCAGTATCTGCCAGATCTTCCTGGAGGGATCGTGCAGTCAAACGTGGATTTTGACTTGCTTTTCTCACAATCCTGCGAGCTGTTCTGTCTGATATTTTTCTTGGTCTTCCAGATCTTGCTTTAACTTCCACTGTTCCTGATGACTGCCATTTCTTAATTACATTCAGAACAGAGGATATGGGCATCTGATAACGCTTTGCTATCTTCTTATAGCCTTCTCCTGCTTTGTGAGCGTCAACTATTCTCAGTTTCAGTGTTCTACACAACTGCTTAGAGGAACACATGGTGCTGATTGTTGGAACAAGGTCAGATGAGTCTGGGCTTTTAAAACCTTTGAGATTGACATCACCTGGACTTTTCAGACGATGAATGAGAACAATCCATGACACTGCCAGGTCTCAGCTGTCAAAAGGGGGCAGTCAAAGGTATTAACTCTGCAGGGTGCCCAAACTTTTGCAGACGCCATTTTTTGTTTTCTGTTCTTTTGAAAGTGTAACTGATGGAAAGAAAATCAAACTTTTTTTGACATGTAATAAGAATGTCAAATCTGTAATTTGATGCCTTTTGGAGATTTTTCCATCTTTCCTTGGCTTCTTTTTGCACGTTAAAATGATTTTTTTCCTGTGGTGCCCAAACTTTCAATCCCCACTGTATGTATATATATATATATATATATATATACACATATATATATATATATATATATATATATATAAAAAATTTCCAAGAGTAACCACCAGAGGGATCAAACCCAGAAAGACCAGCACACTGATTAAATGCAGAAAAAAAAGTTTTACTGTTCACTAAAGAACACGAGGTTATTGAAAAAAAGTAGCAAGCATCTGGCACACATTGTAATAGCAGCATGAAATAAATCAATGAATACTCAACATTCCGACAGCTGTTTCGACTAGCTTCTTCATAGGAATGAGTAAAGTGACATAGTGCTGGACACTGCCCACCGCAGTGTCAGTTTTCAAAGTGACATGTGCCTAATGCACTGAGCTACCAGGATAATTTATAGGGTGTAGTGTACTTACCTGTGAGCCATCACACCTGCACCCAGTCACACGTGGACACATACAACGTCACATCCATGCGCCACAGCCGTGACGTGAACCGGAAGTGACGCCCGGGGAAGAGTTAGTCCGCTGCACATCATGTGAAAACACACGATGGAGCCGGACACTATCCTCCCAGGATGGAGAATCAACTCCGAGGCCGTACCCACGTGTTACAGGTCGTCCACATGCCCCGTGTCAACTATAACACGTCACCTGTGGCGACCCGCAGGAGGCACCCAATAAGTCCGGAAGATCATGCTGCTCCGGAACTAAATGGGCACTGTACCTGTTTCCGGGGGCAGGATAGGAGGCGCACAGTCACTCGTAAACATAATGAAAGAAGTTCTAATGTAAATAGCTGACATGATACATGTTGGACAAATGTAACAAATAAATGGCCAGTCATAAATAAATCAATTAATTAATAAACTAATCTTGATTTAAGTTGTAAATTCTATTACTGGCTAAAAAAATAATAAATAAAAAAATAAAAATAAAAATACGCTTTCATAATATGATAATAATTAACCTCCAAATGAAAAAAATAGCAGACTGACCAATATCTAAATGTAGACCATAATCTCCAACATCTATACAAATAAATATATAATACTTATTAAACAAAAAATGAAAAAAGAATAAAAAAACTATATATATCTCAAAATCGGACAATGGATCCAGATGTATGACTATCAGGCCCACATGTGCACATATAAAAATAAAAAATGAAAAATTAAAAATGAAAAAATTACAAAAAAGGTGCAAAGGAAAATTCTTCGTTAAGCCCCGCAGGCGAAAGGGAGTCCAGGCGTCGAATCCAGCGACATTCTAGCTGTAGTAGCAACTTATGACGATCACCACCTCTCTTTAGTGGAGGTTTGTGGTCAATGGGCATGAATGACAGATCTTTAATGTGATGTCCATGGTGAACAAAATGCTTAGCAACTGGCGGAGTAGAACTCTCGACTTTAGTGAACGCTTTCTTAATTGATGACCTATGCAGGGCCATGCGTTCTTTGAGCATTCTGATAGTCTTTCCAACATATATTTTATTACAGGGGCATTGGATCACGTAAACGACATATTTTGTCTCACATGTCATTCGATGTTTCAAGCGAAAAGCGTCGCCCCTGGTTGGATGTAAAAAAGTGCTGCCTGTGTGCATGTGCTTGCAATTAACACAGGAGCCACATTTGTGTGCTCCTGGTTTCAATTGTAGCCAACTGCTCCCTTGTTGCGCAATTGGCACTATGTCAGAATATGTAATCTGGTCCTTGAGGTTTGAACTGCGTTTATAGCTGAATAGTGGTAAGCTGTCACAGAATTTCCCCATAGTCGGATCTGCCTGTAAAATGTGCCAATGTTTGGAGATCGCACGTCTCATGACACTAGAGGCAACAGAATATGTACTGGAAAAGACCAATCGTCCAATCTCGGTATCTTTCATGTTGGATCTTGATACATCTGTCCGATCCATCTTTAGACATCTCGTAATGGCTCCTTGTATCTCTATCGGATCGTAGCCTCTCTCAATAAATTTCTCACCCATCACTGCCAGAGCATCTGGTATTAGTGTCGCGTCTGAAGTTATACGCATCACACGTAAAAGTTGTGAAAACGGTAGACCCTTCTTTAACGGTTGCGGGTGAAAGCTTGTTGCCAACAAAAGAGAATTTTTGTCTGTCGGTTTTCTGAACACCTCAGTGGTGATGGATCCATTGATCAACTTAATAGTGACATCCAAAAAATTAATAGAAACAAAATCATGAACACATGTGAGCCTGATAGATCCTGGTATCTGATTCAACCTGGTAATAAATTGTTGTAATTTAGTTTCACCCCCAGTCCACAGCATGAAAAGGTCATCTATGTAACGAACATAAAACCTGATAAACCTTGAAAATTCTAAATCTGCCATGATATATCGTTTTTCATACTGAAACATAAATAGGTTGGCATACGATGGGGCCACGTTGGACCCCATCGCCGTGCCCTGTAGCTGTAAGTAAAATGAATTTTCAAACAAAAAATAATTTTTATGTAAAATAAAATCAAGCAGAAGTAACAAAAATTCACTAGGTGGACCCTCATACTGTGGACTGGAGGCAATTGTTTTCCTGGTGGCCTCAATCCCTTCAAGATGGTTAATACAAGTGTATAAACTGGTGACGTCCAATGTCACCAGTATACAGTCATTGGGAAGAGGGCCAACCGCATTTAACTTTGACAAGAAATCAGAGGTATCTTTGATAAAGTATGGCGTTGATTGTACTACCGGCTGTAGAAAAAAGTCTACAAATTGGGACAATGTCTGACACAGAGAGCCCCTGGAAGATATAATCGGTCTTCCAGGGGGTTTGTCCAGACATTTATGAACTTTGGGCAAAATATAAATTAAAGGAATTCTTGGAAAGTCCTGAGTGAGAAATTTGGCCGTTTGTTCATCAATCCACTGATTACACAAGCCCATGTTTATAATGGAATCAACTTCACGTTTAAAGTTACTAGTGGGGTCAAAACGCAACTGCTTGTAGCATTGTTTATCTGCTAGCTGTCGATTTATTTCATAAATGTAGTCACTTCGATTTAATAGTACCACGCCTCCGCCCTTATCGGCGGGGCGTATGATGATATTGGGGTTATCTCTCAAAGACCTAACTGCCAACCTCTCTGGTTTGGTCATGTTATAGTTCTTAATTTTGATGTTTTTAATGCCAGGAAGGGTTTCTTTTTTGACTAAATTCATAAATACCTCTATGGCAGGATTCATGGAAGGTGGATCAAAATTACTAGGTGCTTTAAATTGACCTCTTGTGATAGAATAGTTATCCTTTTTTGAAAAATAATCTTTAAGTTTTAGTTGTCGAAAAAATTTATACAATTCAACCTCACAATCAAACTCGTTCTGTTTATGAGTTTGGACAAAAGTAAGTCCTTTAGATAAAACCGACATTTCTGCCTCAGTGGGAGTGTAGTCGGACAGGTTGAAAATAGTTATTTCCGACCCCCCTTGTAATTCCTGCCTCCGATATTTTTTATGCTTGAGCCCCCCTCTCCTGCACGGTCTTTTAAATCGATGACCTCTTTTGTTTTGCTCCTGGTGAACGATTTTTCCCCTAAAAAAGGACCCCTCTGGTTAACAGAATGATCCGAATCACTTTGGGAAGTATGTGATTCTATATCTGTGAAATGAACTTCAGATTTGTTACGTGAATATTGACCCTTTCTCCATGGGCGTCTAGTGGTTTGTGTGAATAGCCATGGATATACTCTTAGATCTCTGTAGTCGTCTTTTACCTTGCGGTATTTAGATTTTTTGAAAACCAGTAACTCATTCTTAAATGTTTGAACAGAGTCATCTAGTTTAGTTAACCAATCACTAGTGGAATCTGATTTTAAAGTTTCAAGGCCCGTACGTTCATGACCCAGTATCTCCTTCTTGACGTTATCAATGTCAGTGTTGACCTGCTGTACTACCAACACCATCAGGTCAAAACTACATTGATTGAGTATTTGACACCACTGTCGACAAAAATCCTTGTTGTTGCGACCAAGTGTCGGCTGGTTTTTAATTCTAAATCCACGAGGAATTAAACCTTCCTTATGGTATTGAGATATGGTTAAACCATGAAGTTCCAATTCTACCAGTCTTTTACGTAGTCGCAACAAATCAGAATATATTTCAGTGGGAGTGTCAACATCAAAGGCCAATTGCTCAGTAGAAGAAAACAATATCTTAGAAACCTCTTTATCTAAAAAACGTTTTGTACCAGTAATATCTTTAGCATCTAGATCCATTGTCCAAAAAAATACACAACACAAGAAAAATTAATAGGAAAAAATTGAACTAAATGAAAAAACCAAAAAGTTTTTTTTATAAAAAAATACTGTGACAATAGATTTGTGGTGCAGCTCCCAGTCCATAATAACTGTACGTTACCATGAGAAATAGATAAATCCACATAAGAAGCCGCTTCTCACTTTCATCTGAATTAGATACAGGTGCTCGGTCAGTGTAATAATAGAAAATTTTTCCAAGAGTAACCACCAGAGGGATCAAACCCAGAAAGACCAGCACACTGATTAAATGCAGAAAAAAAAGTTTTACTGTTCACTAAAGAACACGAGGTTATTGAAAAAAAGTAGCAAGCATCTGGCACACATTGTAATAGCAGCATGAAATAAATCAATGAATACTCAACATTCCGACAGCTGTTTCGACTAGCTTCTTCATAGGAATGAGTAAAGTGACATAGTGCTGGACACTGCCCACCGCAGTGTCAGTTTTCAAAGTGACATGTGCCTAATGCACTGAGCTACCAGGATAATTTATAGGGTGTAGTGTACTTACCTGTGAGCCATCACACCTGCACCCGGTCACACGTGGACACATACAACGTCACATCCATGCGCCACAGCCGTGACGTGAACCGGAAGTGACGCCCGGGGAAGAGTTTCTCATGGTAACGTACAGTTATTATGGACTGGGAGCTGCACCACAAATCTATTGTCACAGTATTTTTTTATAAAAAAAACTTTTTGGTTTTTTCATTTAGTTCAATTTTTTCCTATTAATTTTTCTTGTGTTGTGTATTTTTTTGGACAATGGATCTAGATGCTAAAGATATTACTGGTACAAAACGTTTTTTAGATAAAGAGGTTTCTAAGATATTGTTTTCTTCTACTGAGTAATTGGCCTTTGATGTTGACACTCCCACTGAAATATATTCTGATTTGTTGCGACTACGTAAAAGACTGGTAGAATTGGAACTTCATGGTTTAACCATATCTCAATACCATAAGGAAGGTTTAATTCCTCGTGGATTTAGAATTAAAAACCAGCCGACACTTGGTCGCAACAACAAGGATTTTTGTCGACAGTGGTGTCAAATACTCAATCAATGTAGTTTTGACCTGATGGTGTTGGTAGTACAGCAGGTCAACACTGACATTGATAACGTCAAGAAGGAGATACTGGGTCATGAACGTACGGGCCTTGAAACTTTAAAATCAGATTCCACTAGTGATTGGTTAACTAAACTAGATGACTCTGTACAAACATTTAAGAATGAGTTACTGGTTTTCAAAAAATCTAAATAGCAAGGTAAAAGACGACTACAAAGATCTAAGAGTATATCCATGGCTATTCACACAAACCACTAGACGCCCATGGAGAAAGGGTCAATATTCACGTAACAAATCTGAAGTTCATTTCACAGATATAGAATCACATACTTCCCAAAGTGATTCGGATCATTCTGTTAACCAGAGGGGTCCTTTTTTAGGGGAAAAATCGTTCATCAGGAGCAAAACAAAAGAGGTCATCGATTTAAAAGACCGTGCAGGAGAGGGGGGCTCAAGCATAAAAAATATCGGAGGCAGGAATTACAAGGGGGGTCGGAAATAACTATTTTCAACCTGTCCGACTACACTCCCACTGAGGCAGAAATGTCGGTTTTATCTAAAGGACTTACTTTTGTCCAAACTCATAAACAGAACGAGTTTGATTGTGAGGTTGAATTGTATAAATTTTTTCGACAACTAAAACTTAAAGATTATTTTTCAAAAAAGGATAACTATTCTATCACAAGAGGTCAATTTAAAGCACCTAGTAATTTTGATCCACCTTCCATGAATCCTGCCATAGAGGTATTTATGAATTTAGTCAAAAAAGAAACCCTTCCTGGCATTAAAAACATCAAAATTAAGAACTATAACATGACCAAACCAGAGAGGTTGGCAGTTAGGTCTTTGAGAGATAACCCCAATATCATTATACGCCCCGCCGATAAGGGCGGAGGCGTGGTACTATTAAATCGAAGTGACTACATTTATGAAATAAATCGACAGCTAGCAGATAAACAATGCTACAAGCAGTTGCGTTTTGACCCCACTAGTAACTTTAAACGTGAAGTTGATTCCATTATAAACATGGGCTTGTGTAATCAGTGGATTGATGAACAAACGGCCAAATTTCTCACTCAGGACTTTCCAAGAATTCCTTTAATTTATATTTTGCCCAAAGTTCATAAATGTCTGGACAAACCCCCTGGAAGACCGATTATATCTTCCAGGGGCTCTCTGTGTCAGACATTGTCCCAATTTGTAGACTTTTTTCTACAGCCGGTAGTACAATCAACGCCATACTTTATCAAAGATACCTCTGATTTCTTGTCAAAGTTAAATGCGGTTGGCCCTCTTCCCAATGACTGTATACTGGTGACATTGGACGTCACCAGTTTATACACTTGTATTAACCATCTTGAAGGGATTGAGGCCACCAGGAAAACAATTGCCTCCAGTCCACAGTATGAGGGTCCACCTAGTGAATTTTTGTTACTTCTGCTTGATTTTATTTTACATAAAAATTATTTTTTGTTTGAAAATTCATTTTACTTACAGCTACAGGGCACGGCGATGGGGTCCAACGTGGCCCCATCGTATGCCAACCTATTTATGTTTCAGTATGAAAAACGATATATCATGGCAGATTTAGAATTTTCAAGGTTTATCAGTGATAAAGGTGATGACCTTTTCATGCTGTGGACTGGGGGTGAAACTAAATTACAACAATTTATTACCAGGTTGAATCAGATACCAGGATCTATCAGGCTCACATGTGTCCATGATTTTGTTTCTATTAATTTTTTGGATGTCACTATTAAGTTGATCAATGGATCCATCACCACTGAGGTGTTCAGAAAACCGACAGACAAAAATTCTCTTTTGTTGGCAACAAGCTTTCACCCGCAACCGTTAAAGAAGGGTCTACCGTTTTCACAACTTTTACGTGTGATGCGTATAACTTCAGACGCGACACTAATACCAGATGCTCTGGCAGTGATGGGCGAGAAATTTATTGAGAGAGGCTACGATCCGATAGAGATACAAGGAGCCATTACGAGATGTCTAAAGATGGATCGGACAGATGTATCAAGATCCAACATGAAAGATACCGAGATTGGACGATTGGTCTTTTCCAGTACATATTCTGTTGCCTCTAGTGTCATGAGACGTGCGATCTCCAAACATTGGCACATTTTACAGGCAGATCCGACTATGGGGAAATTCTGTGACAGCTTACCACTATTCAGCTATAAACGCAGTTCAAACCTCAAGGACCAGATTACATATTCTGACATAGTGCCAATTGCGCAACAAGGGAGCAGTTGGCTACAATTGAAACCAGGAGCACACAAATGTGGCTCCTGTGTTAATTGCAAGCACATGCACACAGGCAGCACTTTTTTACATCCAACCAGGGGCGACGCTTTTCGCTTGAAACATCGAATGACATGTGAGACAAAATATGTCGTTTACGTGATCCAATGCCCCTGTAATAAAATATATGTTGGAAAGACTATCAGAATGCTCAAAGAACGCATGGCCCTGCATAGGTCATCAATTAAGAAAGCGTTCACTAAAGTCGAGAGTTCTACTCTGCCAGTTGCTAAGCATTTTGTTCACCATGGACATCACATTAAAGATCTGTCATTCATGCCCATTGACCACATACCTCCACTAAAGAGAGGTGGTGATCGTCATAAGTTGCTACTACAGCTAGAATGTCGCTGGATTCGACGCCTGGACTCCCTTTCGCCTGCGGGGCTTAACGAAGAATTTTCCTTTGCACCTTTTTTGTAATTTTTTCATTTTTAATTTTTCATTTTTTATTTTTATATGTGCACATGTGGGCCTGATAGTCATACATCTGGATCCATTGTCCGATTTTGAGATATATATAGTTTTTTTATTCTTTTTTCATTTTTTGTTTAATAAGTATTATATATTTATTTGTATAGATGTTGGAGATTATGGTCTACATTTAGATATTGGTCAGTCTGCTATTTTTTTCATTTGGAGGTTAATTATTATCATATTATGAAAGCGTATTTTTATTTTTATTTTTATTTTTTTATTTATTATTTTTTTAGCCAGTAATAGAATTTACAACTTAAATCAAGATTAGTTTATTAATTAATTGATTTATTTATGACTGGCCATTTATTTGTTACATTTGTCCAACATGTATCATGTCAGCTATTTACATTAGAACTTCTTTCATTATGTTTACGAGTGACTGTGCGCCTCCTATCCTGCCCCCGGAAACAGGTACAGTGCCCACTTAGTTCCGGAGCAGCATGATCTTCCGGACTTATTGGGTGCCTCCTGCGGGTCGCCACAGGTGACGTGTTATAGTTGACACGGGGCATGTGGACGACCTGTAACACGTGGGTACGGCCTCGGAGTTGATTCTCCGTCCTGGGAGGATAGTGTCCGGCTCCATCGTGTGTTTTCACATGATGTGCAGCGGACTAACTCTTCCCCGGGCGTCACTTCCGGTTCACGTCACGGCTGTGGCGCATGGATGTGACGTTGTATGTGTCCACGTGTGACCGGGTGCAGGTGTGATGGCTCACAGGTAAGTACACTACACCCTATAAATTATCCTGGTAGCTCAGTGCATTAGGCACATGTCACTTTGAAAACTGACACTGCGGTGGGCAGTGTCCAGCACTATGTCACTTTACTCATTCCTATGAAGAAGCTAGTCGAAACAGCTGTCGGAATGTTGAGTATTCATTGATTTATTTCATGCTGCTATTACAATGTGTGCCAGATGCTTGCTACTTTTTTTCAATAACCTCGTGTTCTTTAGTGAACAGTAAAACTTTTTTTTCTGCATTTAATCAGTGTGCTGGTCTTTCTGGGTTTGATCCCTCTGGTGGTTACTCTTGGAAAAATTTTCTATTATTACACTGACCGAGCACCTGTATCTAATTCAGATGAAAGTGAGAAGCGGCTTCTTATGTGGATTTATATATATATATATACATATGTCTTTTTCAAGCTAAATTATATATATAAACTACTGTAGGCTACTCGATTGAGGGGGTAATTCAGACCTGATCACTCGCAAGTGTTTTTTTGCTGTCCTGCATTCAGATAGTCGCCGCCTACATGGGAGTGTATTTTCGCTGTGCAAGTTTGCGATCGCATGTGTTGCAGAGCTGCACAAACTGATTTTGTGCAATCTCTGAGTAGCCCAGAACTTTCTAAGCCACTGCAATCACTTCAGCCTGTTCGGGACCGGATTTGACATCAGACACACCTGCGTATCTGCAAACGCTTGGACACACCTGTGTTTTCCCTTACACTCCCAGAAAACGGTCAGTTGCCACCCACAAATGCCCTCTTCCTGTCAATCTCCTTGTGATCGCCCGTGCGATTGCTTTTTTCGCACCATCCCATTGCTATGCACCAATGCCCGGTGCAGTCATCAGACGAGCCTGCGCATTGCGGTGCATACGCATGCGCAGTTCAGACCTGATCGCAGGCTGTGAGAAAACGCAGCCTAGCGATCGGGTCTGAATTACTCCCTGAGATACAAATATATTATTAGCACCTGAAGTATAAAATCATAGCATATAGCAAGTGAGGTGTAGAAAGGGGTTCGGTATTTATTACCGGCGGATGGGTTGCCGGCTGTCAGGATCCTGACAGCGGCATCCTGTCCTCCAGAATGCCGGTAGCGGGGCGAGCGCTAAGAGTCCCCTTGCGGGCTTGCTGCACTCGCCACTATGTGGGCATCCACGAGTGGAATAGCCCTGTTGCACCGGGATTCTGGCTGGAGGCATTGTTGGTTGTCAGGAATCCGGAGTCGGTATCCTGATTGCCGGGATCCCGACAGCCAGCAAATTAAACATATCCCATAGAAAGTCCTAAAATCTCATCTTATGATTTGACGTTGCTTCTGAGGAATTCGTGGGGAAATTTGTCTGATGGAAACCCCCCTTTACAAATCCTGCGTTTGCCCCTGTAGCCGTTGCCAAATCGTCCTTTAAATCAAAAACTCGTTGCTGTGCCTCAGAGATACGATGATCATGAGCGGTCAACTGAGCAAGGGCCGAATCCAGAGAAACCTTCAGGGGTGCTAGTTTTTGATCCAGCAGTGACGAGAGAATAGTTGTGAGTTCGTTCGTAGAGAAAGATTTGGCAGATTCCATAATGATAGGAAGCAATGATGTGCCCCGATGGCTGGAGCTCTGGCTATGTGCCGGAGAAGGGGGGGCACTGTCAGTAGAGTTGTCACGGTTTTTGCCCTTACCCGTTTGGGTACCCCTGAGGTTCCGTGGAGTTTTAGACATGAATTTGTCCATAATAGTGTCAGCGCATAGTCACTAGGGAGGTGCGTGACAAACCGACAAAAGAAATGTAATTAACTAAAACAAGGCATATAATATCCGCAGGAGGAAATGTTACCAGCAAAGATCTACTAAGTAAATTTTAATTAGTACGTAGGAGTGAAAAGAGTGGTGTCACACAATGCAGATGTTAGGAAGCAGCCAGAGTTAAATGAGAAATGTAAAAGTTACTATAATAGAGTGCCACACCAGGAATGTGAAATCTAGGAGAGTAGTCCAGGAATAGTATGCGGGTCCTGCTACTCACCACTATCCCACGACTTAATCCAAGGAAGTTGTACTCAATAAAATAAAATAAAGGAGCCTAGAGCAAGAAAGAAGGCAATGTATACAGAGTCCCCTGTAGTGTGTTACAGTGTAACTGCAGACATGGACCAGCCAACAGGGAAACGGCAGTCTAATTAACTGTGGTCCGGCAAACACTTCAGGGGAGATCCCAAGATGGCCGCCGGGAGAAAAGCACTACAGGGAGAGTACCTTAGTGCCGTGCAGGAAGATCGTGCAGTGCCGGGAGGGGAAGCCAGTAGAGCCCGCAGCCAGAGGAGCCCCACCAGGAGAGAGGTCAGCCATGGAGCCGCAATCCCAGGCGGAACAGGGTGCTCTGTTCCGCTGCCCCGGGGAGCCGCGGCAGGTCCCCAAGACACGCAAGGTCCCGGCTACAGGGGTGGTGGAGGGCCGCAACCCGCAGAGACGGATATACCGCCTCCCAGCTCCGCAACTGTACACCACCGATCCCGGTCAGCAGCAGGTAGAGTAGATCAGGGGAGCCAAGCAAGCTGAAATAGATGCTGTAAATGGAGTTACAGCAGACGTTGGGTAGGAGCTGTTCCAGGGCATGTCTTTCCCCACAGCTCACCAGGACACCTCCTCTGATTTATCCACTTTTAGTTTTGAAAGTTCTTTTAGGACCTTCCCTTCTGTAAATGCACTTTCATCTACCTTATTTTTATGAATGTCCTTGAAACTTAACTCTGGCCCCTTCCCTTCTCCTTCTGTAGTAAATACTGAGCAAAAATAATTATTTAGGTGATCTGCTATTGCCTTGTTTCCCTCCACCAAATTCTAACTCTCTGTGGGTGATTCTGACTTGATCGTAGCTGTGCTAACTTTAGCACAGGTACGATCAGGAACACAGACATGCGGGGGGACGCCCAGCACAGGGCTAGCCCACCCCGCATGTCAGTCCCTGCACCGTCACAGAAGTGCAAAAGCATCGCACAGCGGCAATGCTTTTGCACTTCAGGAGTCGCTCCCGAGCAGAGGCGATCGCTAGGCAACGACAGGCGCATGCGCAGGTCTGCTAAGAACTGCAGCGAATGATCAGGTCAGAATGACCCCCTCTGTCTTAAGTCTTATAATTCCTCCATTTGATTTTCTCCTTTCACTTGTATACTTAAAAAAAGTTTTGCCCCCTTTATCTACTGACTGAGCCATTTTCTCCTCGGCTTCTGCCTTTGCACGTCTGATCACTTTCTTAGCATCCTTCCTCTGTCAAGATACACCTCTTTGTCATTATTATTTTGAGTCTGTTTGTATTTCCTAAAAGCCATCTTTTTTGCTTTCACACTAGTTGATACAATAGGCACACTACAAAATGGGATATACTAATTGGGGTCACTGTGTGGCATAGAATGTACAAGGGCACTAATAAGGGGATGTTTTCATGTGATCGGCGGTCAGGAGACCAGCGGTCACATAACCTCCCCCTACATCCCGCTCTCCCACAAACCCGACGGTCGGCATGCCGACCAACAGGGACTATTCCCACTCGTGGGTGTCCACAACACCCATAGAGTGGAATAGAACCCGTGGCAACCTCTGCCGGGATCCCAGTGTTGGTATGCTGACCGCTGGTCAAGCATACCACACCCCTAAAAAGGGACATAAAATATACCACTGTAGATCACAGCTAAGGGGCATAAAATCAACTACAACACTATTTTAGGGTATAAAATGGACAACCAGTGAGGAGGGCGGTGTCTCACTTGAATCCTTAGGGGGCAAATATTGCTATGAAGTGTACTGTATATCACTTCAGAACCAAAATCAGTACCCATTTCTAATGTTCTGTGCCTTTTATTCTGAGTAAAACTGCCTAAATTCATTACAAGCTGATCATATTTATTAATTTCTGCAGTTACCCGACAGGTGCATGTGCAGGGCCCATCCTGCGCATGTGTGCCCGCATTTTCTGTTGGTGACCCGCAGTAAATGCGAATGCCTCTGCTTGATTGGCAGGCAGAGGCATTCACGGGGCAGGAGGGAACGGCAACGCTCCATTTCCAAGGCGGAGAGGGAGCGTTGTCGGGGTGGCGACAGGGAAATGGGGGTGTTGTGGCGCAATCAGAGGGTGTGGTGTGGGCACTATCGGGGCGGCTGCGTGATGCCACATGCAGCCACTCTGATCAAAAAGATGGCGGTGGGCATCCAGCTGCATCGACACGAGGCTTTCCTGATTTCTGCTACTGCACACTAATTGGAGCGCGATGGTGCAGAGGCGGGCAGCAGTGAGCATGCTGGGCGGCCTTGCCCTGCGATGGGTAGCCCCCAGAATGTGATTGAAAGGACTGCAAATTCTGCTAAAAAGAAGATACTGGCAATCCTTTCTGAATAGGGTCCTAAGAGCTGTAAATTCGAGACATCTTAATGTAAGTAAATATTTATCCATGGTTCTTGGCGTTACCCGAGGAGCACCCATAGCAGATACGGTAAAAAGGGACAGGACCATTTTTGTAGTTTGTTAAATTCTACACACTGGAGGTGCAATCCAAATTTTGATCCGATTGTCCGTTTGGGCGTTATCGTTCACGCAACGCAAGCCATGCATCGGTAATAACAGCATTATGTCAACCCCCTTTTCATCCCCTTAGGGGAGGTTTATTATAATTCTAATTATGTAATTTTCCTATTTATCACCTGCAGAGTAACTATGTTAAATTTCAGCTTCCAAACATATCGGGAAGTAAGAGAATTAGTGAGGAATCCGTCAGTGAGTGATTGATTGATTGATTGAGTGAGTGAGCGAGGGCTTTCACATTTATATACTGTACAGTATATAGATTCCTAATGTGAGGCTTGTACTACTATCTGTAAAAGGTATTCCAAACCTATTTGCAGAGTTTACTTTGTATTAGAGATTAATTGTTTAGATTTACATTACATTAACCTCTTATGTCCTCCTATATCCCTTCTGTCAATATTAAACAGCGTTATGGAAATTTGAGACAATGCAGAACACTCAAAGATACTTTAGTAAGAACAAAATATAGATTCAATAATCGTAGCGTAATCTGACATAGTAACCTAATGCTGTTCACAGTATAGCTGCTATAATAATAATAATAATCTTATGTATTATAAGAAGAAGAATAAATGCAAACATACCTCAGAAGAAAAACACTTATGTTAAGTTTATTTCACACACTAACGATCATGGCACAATAACAAATAATATCTTGTCTGAGATATATGTCTACACATGTTTCATTATTCTACCTTTATAATGAAAAATAAATAAATTTACTAAATTATTGATTTGCAGCAGATTTGCTGTTGAGATATACAGTAAAGTGGTGATTTTCTTTAACCGTTTTGGCTTTCCCGAACATGGTTGTATCTGATGCGACCAGTCAGAAACGCCCACTCAATGGCTGCTTGAAGAGAACCTTCCAGCAACCGCTAATCTCAGAGAGACTTCCCGGCCCCTCTGCAACCTTGATTCCTCCCCCAGTGCCTGTCAGTGAGCCGATCACTGCTAATCAGGTAGCCCAGATGCACCTCCCTACTCTGCAGATAGCTCCTGGGTAAATGTAAATAAAGCAGTCTCCAAGTGTATACCCAGCACCTGGAGAGAGGAGCAGCCACCTGCAAACGCAAAACTGCAATGTCATGATGGTCTGATCATCGGTGGTTTGATGTATTAGCCACCGATGTCTTCAAAAGACAACATTTGTAAATAAAAATAATTTTTTTAAATAAAATTGTATTGGATACATTTTAAATAGATATTCTTAATCTGATTCAATCATAAAAAAAAATCCCAGATAATTTTTGAGCATTTTTCACAAAACATATTAGTCAGTTAAGTGGTTAAAGGCAATATATTGCATGTAAAGCCTCAGTTTAGTAATTATACACTTGAGCTTAACTGATATAATAGACTATGTAATTTCATTAATTGAGTCCAAGTAAAATTCAGCAAAAACTGAGAGGAGACATTTATCAATATAAACAGTCAATTTTATAAGTTAGGTTCTAATAAAGTACAATAAATACTGTACTTTTCTATGACTCAAAAGGTGTAACCAATTACATGATACATTACTTCCGGGTCCATTTTCATATCCCACATTTTAAATAAAGCAGATAAAGAAGATACCGTATCTGCTGCAGTCCTTCCTTCAGCGGATCCTTAATATTAATTGTATTTTCAGGGAATATTCCACAATTATTCTTTAATAAATATGCCAGTCCAAAAACTAAGCGTATTATTGTCTTTTAACTTTAGAAATATTACAAAAACAAAAGACGTCCATTATTTTATCATAATTAACCATAATAAACTCCTGTTAAATCGAAACTAAATTAAATAATGACATTGACAAAACTGCTTGGATTAAAAGGTCACAGACTTTATGAATTGTTGACCACTTTAGAATCTATAAAGGGATGGCATATCAGACTCTACATAAATCAGCCCTAACCAATATAAATTCTTCACAAATGAGGGATGACTGACATGTCCTTCCGAAAATGCAGTCTGCATGCTGAAGGACTCACCTCTTTTTTTGGGCACAGACCGAAGCGCCATATAGGTAGGACAACTTGCCCTACGTCAAAGGCGTAAGTGCTCCACAACAACCTCTTGCATCACCTGTGGCTGCTGATTTTTATTGCCTTACTGAACAGCTAGGTTCATGAACTGCAGCCTACCACCCCAACGTAATCTAAAGACAATCTATTCTAAAAGGGAAAAAGATCATTAAGAAAAATCCCCAAACCCAAATTATTCAATAAGACCCTGTTCAGCCAACAAAAGTGACAGGAGTCCAACGTAAATATAGAGGGCCTAATCACCAGTCCACCTAAAACTAAAACAGAACGGGACGCCACAATGTTTATCTCCTAGAATTGTCTGAAACTAACAGATCCATAGAACCTCTCCAAACCATCCAGGGCACTATAAGGAAAAGTAAAAAAAATGTTTAACTAACCGGGCACTACAAAGGGTTGTGCTTTCCAAATAGCAGCTGCTAAAAGTAGGAGACAGTCCTTCTCTAGTCAAATAGTAATGATATACAAATGATAGCTGTGCTAATGAGGACAAATCAAGAATGATACTTCATATAAAATTTTAAAAAGTGTATTTATTCCTTACTGCATAAAACATACATTCATATATAGAATCTATACTAATCGCATTGCAAACCTCAATTGACCACCCAAGTACATGCTGTAATTTGGACCAATTTCTGTGGTTGTGTGGATATTAGTTATCAAAGTCCATTCCCAGATATATCTTAGTGTGATTGGCAGCTGCCAAAATTTTAGGAAGAACTGTCCAGTTATTATGGTATATTACCAGATCATGCATGTGAATCTGGGGTTCTTTAGAAGGTATAAGTCCATGAAGAAAAGTTGTCCCCTCTGTTGCATGGTATGAAGTATTGGTACTCCCAAAGGTACTTGCAGGTGGTTAATCCAAGATGGATGACAAGTCCACAAAACAGGTCCACAGTCATCTGGGGTCAGGGAATTGCCTTCAAATGGGCCCACCTAATAGAGTTTGCTGGAATAAACCTGCAGCTTTATCAAAGATATACTGGGATCTCTGAGGGCACACTTTATATACCTTTATATACGCTCACCAATATGGCTGCTGATTAGCAGCTGTTCACACTTATCAATACAGTTTTATAAAAAAATATAAAAACATCTACTCTATCATATATACAGGAGGCAAACCCTTTATATGGAAACTTATTTCATACACTTAATATGTTGGAGAATACACTTTATATCTGTCGATTTTAGTACTGATAATTCTTATAGCTCTGGTCATGTGACCACAATCACTGAGGTCTATGGGACAATTGCACTGAGATCCTAATTATACACTTCAATCAGAATTATACTGATCATTCAATGACTCTGATTGAAGTGTATAATTAGGATTCAAATTACAGCACATATTTGGGGGTCAATTGGGGTTTGCAATGTAATTAGTATATCTTTTAAATAGGAATGCACGTATGAAAAAATAAATATTATGCAGTAAGAAATAAAGGGTTGGGTATGGGTGATCGGCTGTTGGGATACCGCCGGCCAACATACTGATGCCGGGATCCTGATGTTTAGATTGCCAGAGGGGGAGGGGGCGAGCGCAGCAAAGTCCATTGCGCTCGCCACAGGTTCTATTCCCACTCTATGGGTGTCATGGACAACCACGAGTGGGAATAGTCCCTGTCAGTCAGCATGTAGGCTGTCGGGCTTCCCACCTAGGGCGAGATTCCGGTGTCGGTATAGTGACCGCATCCTGGAATATATACATTATCTCTGACCAAACCAGTGTCACTCCAGGTCACCAAAATGCAAAAGTGAAAAATGTATTCCCTTGATCTGCCACACATCATTACCACTAATTTGAATCATTAGGCAATCAGACCTGTAGCATTGCTACTCAGAAGAAAACAATAAGTCCAGCAAAGCAAATCAACAAGGACCCCTAATGGCTAGCCACCCGATATCCACCTAATCCTATACCCTTTTCTATTCCCAGTAAATATATGAATGTCCCACAAACGACACTATTCTGGAGGAAACAACTGGAGCGGTAAACAAAAAAAGAATCCCTAAAGTAAATATCCACACAAAAAAACAAACAGTACCAAACAGCAAAACAAGGGAAACACCAAGCATAGGATACAGGAAAGTAACATAAACCTAAGAGAAATTAAAACTTCAGGATGAAAGCCAGTTGTAATGAAATGGGCCCCCTCAGTGGAAAAATTAAAAATCCTTTCAAACCTCCACTTTTTGAATGGTAATCATTTTAACACAGGCAGTACAAAACTACAGCTTATCACAACAAACGTAAAACTTATAAGTGGACAACCTCCAACCACCAACAGCTGGAATGGCAGATGGAAGTATGCGTACCATTGTCCTTAGCTTTTAAGCCAAGAGAAACCAAACAATCTGCAGCAAACTGAACCAAACCATGGGCCATGGTGCAGTGCATCAAAATAAGCAACAAAACCAGTTGAACCCACTGAATCCATGAAAAGCTGTAAAGAAGAATTAGCCACTGGCTTGGAGAGCCAAATCTTCTCTACATTAAAGTAACCAAAAAGGATTGCCACACCTGAAGATCATCTTTGATCTCCTTTGACATGCGGATATGATGATGAAGCAGCTTGATCACCCCAGTAGTCACTTGTTCCAATTTCCGGCAAAAAGTAGGCCTCATAAGGATGATAGCATTAATTGCACCAGACGCAGACTAACCTTCCCAACATGTCTGTTTCTGTCCCAACAGCTTTTGAACCTTATCTGCCACAAGATGACAACACTTCTCTTCATGTCAATTCAATCCCCAGGTAAGACAAACAAGAGGTGGGACCTTGTGTTTCATCCTGTGCAATAGAAACATAAAAGATGCAGGACAAAGACTGCCCTGAAAATAAGTTTTTTGCGCAAACGTTACTCCTTCCTGGGCCTATAAAGAGAAAATCTTCTAAATAATGGGCTATTCCAGCATGACTATTGCCAGCTTAAATGTACCAATGTCAGTATGAACTACAATTATCGCTAATTGTTGGCGCTGACCAATTCAATTAACCGACAAACCCTGTGCGTTATTTATCATAGGGTACACTTTCGATTCAGGCATTTTACATGGAATCTATGGGTTAACATGCAGTACTTAAGTTTTAACTTAAAACTCCTGGTGTGAAACCAGGAGCTTTTCCCTGCGTGTTAAACCCTGCACCTACGTGGATATGCCCATTTGAGTCAGGGTGCAAATACAAGAGCCGAAAAGCTGATTAGATATTCAGCTTTGCCATTAAATTCCTGCGCCACAACTACTGTATGTTCGTGCGATCATTCTGACTCCGCCTATGGGGGAGTGTATTTTAGCATAGCAGGGATGTGAACGCTTGTGCAGCCCTGCTATGATAAAAACGTTTCAAGTAAAACAAGACCAGGGCTGCAGTTATTCACCCAGTGCGACGGATCCAGGGATGAAGGTCCCTGTCCTGACATCAGATATCCGCACTCCAAACGCCTCGACACGCCTGCGTTGGACTCACCACGCCTGGAAAACGGTGAGTATCCACCCCAGTATGCCTCCCGCCTGTCCGTCTTCTTGTGATCGCCGCTGCGAGCATCATTTCTCACTGGTGGCATCATTGCCCGGCGACAATCGTCGCCAGGCAACGACGCGCATGCGCAATACATCCGCCGCGCATGCGCATTTCCGAACCCGTTCGCACAGCAGCGAAGAACCGCTGCGTGTGAACGGGTTGGAATGACCCCCCATATTTCTTTACAACGGGCCCTTCAGGTGGCGGGTGGGAGGACAAACCAGAGAGCTGCGCGTGGCCTACTCTGCTCTCTGTGTGACAGGACTGGCCCACCAGGCCATCGGCCCTTCTGGCATTTGCCAGAAGAGCCAGATGGGCAGTCCGGTCCTGTATACAATCTAATTACTGATGTAGACTCAGAGTGACACAGGCTCTCACTTATCACTTCCAAATCGAAAAAAGGCTGATTTCAAAATTACTTAACACTACAGTGTCTTGTATATACCCCTTCCACAAAAACACCCTCCAAACCCAATAGGCTAAAGCTAACCATAAAAATGGGAGAGTGTGGATGATTCATTTCTTTTTGTTTGCAATGTGTGGTCTTGCTGTAGGTTTGATGTAATGACTGCACTATTCCAGTAGAGAATGTGAAAATTCCAGGGCCAGCACTACTAATGGGTGATGTAAATTGTTTTCCTACAGTGACAGTTTATATGGGCATCAAAAGCACTAAGGGGCAGATTTAACAAGTGATATTCTTGTTATCACTTGTTATGAATGATATATGGTGCCCCAGTCCTGTAATTTTTCAAACATGACAGTTAGAAGCTGATTGGCTGGAGCAGCATTTACCAATCGGAAGTTTGTAAAGAGTGATAACAAGAATATCACTTATTGTTTAATCTGACCCTAAATTAGTTACAATACAGTTTTTAGAGCTGATGCTGAGTTTGTAGTGATCATACTGTATAAACTATGCTTGCCAACTCTCCTGTAATGCCTGTAAGAATCTTGTGTTTTGAGAAGTTCTCCCTAACTCTCGAAAGAGTGGACCATTCTCCCACATGTAGGCCCAGTGTCGGACTGGGGCATGAAGGGCCCACCGGGGGAATGCAGTCATAGGGGCCCATACTTAGTGGTGTGGCCAGCCTACAAAAGGGGTGTGGCCAGCCTCCACAGATGCTTGAAATACACAATAGTTTAGTGCAGTGTAATGCAACATATCTACCATGTATAATACAAGTGCACAGTCTGGAAACTGATCCCTAGAGGAAGGAGTGGGCCCTCAGGCAGTGGGGCCTACCGGTGGTTTCCCTTGTTCCCCTGTGGGCCAGTCCGACCCTGTGTAGGCCACCCCCGCTGTAAAATGCCATGAATCAAGACTTTGCAATGCTGGCTGCTGAGTCACGATGATGCGATCGCGGGGATACAACTTTTATTCAGTTACTACTTATTGGTATGTGAGAATGAATATTATATGGCATCAGCCCTATCAATGTTTTTGCTTTTGCCTATACTACCCACACTGATTCTGTAGTTAGCTGTCCAGACAGAAGATTGCAGTTGGATACAAAAGTGAAAAGCAGAAGTAGAATATAATCTCACTGTGAAGAAGGTTGGCAGATATGAAAGCCGTTGACTATTTTTATTTCCTCAGTGTAGTAGAGCAGTATTTGTTTTTACTGCAATTATTTAAAAGAAACTATATTTGCTCTCCATCTGTACCCACCAAATAATGAACTTGTGACAGCCACTGCAATCATCCTCCAGCAGTTAGGCCTTCCATTCCTAAAATGAGATTATCAAGATTGATTGTTTAGCAGTCAGAAATGGGACAATTATGAAGCAAGCAAACTAATATTGTTTTTGCGTGAAATGCATCGTTTCCTATACTCAAGCACCTGAAAATTGAGGTTAGTTGTCTGAAACATTTTTATTTTTAATGAGAATTTTCAAAGTAACATTTGATTTATTTTTCAATTATAAAGTTATGTTTATATTCGCATTCTTGAAATAGGGATGTTGTGATTGGATTTAAATGTTATGTTTTCTTATTGAGGTTGCAACACTAATGTAATCATGTTTTGTAATCATGTTTTGATGGCTAAATATACTTAATGTAGGGTTTGCAGTTTGTTGTAGAGAATGAGTATGGTGTCATCACATGCAATGACCCTTCCAAACATAACACATTTCACAAGTGTCACATTGATCTGCCCCCAGCATTAGCTTGGTCTGTCTTAAGTAGATGATTACAAAAAATAAACACAATTTCAAATCAAATCCTTACTTTAGATCACTGTCCTTTAATTCTGGGAGTGGAATAAATAGAATGGAATAAATATAGTAAAGGAATGTGTCCAAAGGGCTATGGGGGTCATTCCGAGTTGATCGCTAGCTAAAAATGTTCGCTGCGCAGCGATGAAGCAAAAAAAGGCACTTCTGCGCATGCGTATGTGGCGCAGTGCACACGCACGACGTACTTTCACAACGGCTGATGTAGTTTTACACAAGGTCTAGCGAAGCTTTTCAGTCGCACTGCTGGCCGCAGAGTGATTGACATGAAGTGGGCATTTCTGGGTGTCAACTGACCGTTTTCAGGGAGTGTTCGAAAAAACGCAGGCGTGCCAGGAAAAACGCAGGCGTGGCTGGCCGAACGCAGGGCATGTTTGTGACGTCAAATCAGGAAATGAACAGTCTGAAGTGATCGCAAGCACTGAGTAGGTTTGGAGCTACTCTGAAACTGCACAATTTTTTATTGTAGCCGCTCTGCGATCCTTTCTTTCGCACTTCTGCTAAGCTAAGATTCACTCCCAGAGGGCGGTGTCTTAGCGTTTGCACGGCTGCTAAAAAAAGCTAACGAGCGATCAACTCGGAATGACCCTCTATGTTAGAAAGTATGCAGTAGCATAAAATCCAAATACTTGGCTTGGGGAAATGTATGGAAATAGTTTGAGACTATGGTTAAAAGTTTATAATTTGCAATCTATATAATATTCTCAGTGCTGATGAAAATAACTTCACCCCTTTGGCACACAAACACTTACATGACTTAATGCGCAAGTGCCCGCCACCCTGGCCACTGTCTGTTTTCTGCAACTGAAATGGGTGTAAAAGGGCCCATGTAGAGGGGTATAGGAACAAAAATTTTCATAGGGGAGGGGGGTCATTTTGGGTGGCAATAGGCCAAGGACTACTATATTGCCTGGAGCCCCTTTTTCTCATGTTTGGAATCTCGTTTTATGACAGTTGTAATAGTGACTGTAGATATACAAAGGCTCCCAATCCTATGTTAATTTTTGTCAGTGTTTTTGGGGTTGGTCAATCCCAGTTTAATTGTTTTTTTTACTATAAAAATGTATTTATACATTATTAAATAAATATCATTATTAATATTACTTACGAACTAGTACAATAGCTGTTAAAAAAAGGTAGAAATTAAATTGTTCATCTTTAAAATTAAAAATTTTTGTAGTCATTAAGCTAGTTTTATCAGATTTCCTTGACAGCCTAAACTCATTTGATTGGGAGTATTTTTAAATCTATAGTCACTGACTCACTATGTGCTATAAATTTAAATTGCTATATCCAGAGGCGTAACTAGGGTTTTTGGAGCCCGGCAAGGTGTCAAATGGCACCCCACACACACATACACGCAGTGCTGTAACTAGGCATTTTAGCGCTGTGTGCAAAAACCGGCATTGGTGCCCACCCCATGCAATATAGGGGCGGTGCGTGCCGTAGGCGCGCCAAAAAATATATAGGAGCATGGCTTCATGGGGAAGGGGCGTGGCCACAAAATAATACCGATTCATACTACGGTGCACAGTAGTCTCCATTATTCAAATTACGCTGCACGGTAGCACCACTACACCAGGTAGAGCCCCTTTTACACATTACAGTAGACAGTCCCCCTTTTTATACATTATGGCAGACAGTGTCCCCTTTTTACACATTACGGCAGACAGAGTCCCCTTTTTACACATTACGGCAGACAGCGTCCCCTTTTTTACACATTTCGGCAGACAGCGTCCCTTTTTTTAAACATTACGGCAGACATCGTCCCCCTTTTTACACATTACGGCAGACAGCATTCCCTTTTTACACATTACGGCAGACAGCGTCCCCTTTTGACACATTACAGCAGACAGCATCCCCCTTTTTACACATTACGGCAGCCAGTCCCCCTTTTTACATATTGCGGCAGACAGCGTCCCCCTTTTTACACATTGCGGCAGCCAGTCCCCCTTTTTACACATTGCAGCAGACAGCGTCCCCCTTTTTACACATTACGGCAGCCACTCCCCCGTTTTACACATTGCGGCAGACAGTGTCACCCTTTTTACACATTACGGCAGACAGCATCCCCCTTTTTACACATTACGGCAGCCAGTCCCCCTTTTTACACATTGCGGCAGACAGCATCCCCCTTTTTACACGTTATGGCAGCCAGTCCCCCTTTTTACACATTGTGGCAGACAGTGTCCCCCTTTTTACACATTACGGCAGACAGCGTCCCCTTTTTACACATTACGGCAGCCAGTCCCCCTTTTTACACATTGCGGCAGACAGCATCCCCCTTTTTACACGTTATGGCAGCCAGTCCCCCTTTTTACACATTGTGGCAGACAGCGTCCCCCTTTTTACACATTACGGCAGACAGCGTCCCCTTTTTACACATTACGGCAGCCAGTCCCCCTTTTTACACATTGCGGCAGACAGCGTCCCCCTTTTTACACAGTACGGCAGCCAGTCCCCCTTTTTACACATTGTGGCAGACAGGATAAAGAAATAGAGAGAGAAATAGAGAGAGAGAGAGACAGAGAGAGAGAGAGAGAGAGAGAGACAGAGAGATATACTTACCATCTCTCCCCGCTGGCAGGCTCCTCATGCTGGCAGCTCCGGATGCAGGGGAGAAGGAGGAAGAGGGAGGAGGACTGGAGCCGCAGCAGCGCTATGTAATTGGTAGTAGCGCCGCTGCAGCTGTCCCCTCTCCGTCCTGTATTGGCTGCCCTGTGCTACTGTGAATGCTGGGATGAAGGAACTCCAGTGCGGCTGCCGGGTGCCTGGAGGCTGGGGTCTGGGTCCTGGGGAGCGGAGCATGGCAGCCTGAGGTGTCTGTTTCCAAGTGTTATTTTGCTGGAGTGCGGTGTCTGGGAGGCTGAAGCCTGAGGTAGTGGCTGTGTGCTGGTTCCACATATGTACTCTGTGCAGGGAGCCACCATGTTGGAGACCAAGCCAAGCCAATAGGTATATCAGTTTGCATCCAGCCAATCCAGTGCAGTCTTCCCTTATAAAATGGGTTGATGCTTAGTCATGGTGCCAGTGCTTCAAGTTACTTGCTGCTGTAAGGTGCTCAAGCTCTGTGCTCCCAGGTTAACCCCTGGTATCCTGGTTCTGTTGTGGCCGCCGGTGGTAATTTCTGTTATTGCAGTCCTTTACTTCCAGTCCACCTGCTCTTGTGGTTTAACCGCTAGGTCCTCTATTTGGTAGAGGGTCTCCGTTTGCCTACGGTGCTCACAGTGATCCTCTCTTCAACATCGTTCTTCAAGTCGTCTCTTTATTCAGTGTTCTTCAGCATTGTTTACAAATCACAAGTCAACTCTTCATTCAGTGTTCTTCAGCATCATTTACAAATCACAAGTAATCTCTTCATTCAGTGTTCTTCAGCATCGTTTATAAATCACAAGTCATCTCCTCATTCAGTGTTCTTCAGCATCATTTACAAATCACAAGTCATCTCTTCATTCAGTGTTCTTCAGCATCTTTTACAAATCACAAGTCATCTCTTCATTCAGTGTTCTTCAGCATCTTTTACAAATCACAAGTCACTTCTTCATTTCTTCATTAAGTTTTCTTCAGCATAGTTTACAAGTCACGAACATTTCATCTTTCAGAATTCATTCAGACTTATCTCCTAGTCGTTGTGTATGATTGAGGTCTCAGTAAAGCTGAATTAATCTTTCTTCAGTGTATCGTTCTCTGTCATTGTCCTCATTGCCTACCTCTCTACATCTTCGGGCCTAAGTCTTTAATAAATGAGTAGGAACTATATTCAGCCACCTCGTTTCCTTCCTTTACCGATAGCAGCTCCCTTAGTCAATTATCAGTTGTCAGATCCCCAACTCAAGCCAAGCGTGACAGGCTTCTGCCCAAACTACTTGTTACTGGCAGCAGGCCAGAGACGGCTGGGTGGTGCAGCGTAATGGTGGCTGGTGGGGCTGCCCTAGTTACACCACTGGAGGGCAGCAAGAGAAAGAGAGGGAATAGGGACAAGTACTAGAGAGAGGGAGAGTGTTACCATGTACCCCAGATATCACACTACTAGTGTCATCATAACCCCCCATTATCTGTCTGCCATGAACCTATTAGGTGTCAAAGGGGCAGCAGCAGCCTGGCACAGGGAAGTGCCCGGCACTGCTGCACTAGCTACAAGGGTGTGTATTGCATGACTTGTGGGTTTTATTTCCACTCTATGGGGAATAGTCCCTGTTGGTCAGCATGCCGACCATGTGTGAGGCTGCGGGATGTAAGGGGAGGTAATGTGACCGCCGGTCTCCTGACCGCCGGTCACATACTGTAACTACATCCCGGCTACAAGGGCATCTCCTTCCAGCAGAATTTAGTACACAATGCAGCAGGGCCGGGCATTACACTACACATGCACAGACCAGGTGCCCTGTTCTCTTGTCCCCGCAGCATCCCTTGTCCCCCCACAACAGAGCTGGATGTGTTTTACTCACAGCAGTCGGCCGCCCATTCCCAATTAGTATCACTGTCCAGCAGGACCCGCCGACCTCCTGGGCTCCCCTTCTCCAGTAGCAGCAGCTCTGCCAATTTCCTCTTACCACATTCTCCTCCCCGGAGTCCAGGTGCAGGGCGGGTGCTGGTACACGCGATGACAGGTGCAGGGCACAGGAACACGCGATGAGTTGCAGGAGCTAGTCCTGGAGATGCACGCCCCCATTAACCCACACACTGAGACTGCTTCCTCCTCGTTAATGGCCCACAGCGTAGTCCAGGTTAGTGACTGACCGGATGGCTGGAGCGTACTACAAAGACTCATGCTGACTCATTACAGTACTACTAAAATGTTGCCTGCTATGGCGTCCCCTCTGCTAGGCCTGTCATTGCACCCAGGTCACTCAATTCAAGGTAAAAGTCAAATGAATAGTTGTTCATCAACACAGGTAATTTATTAAATAATTATGACTGGAACACTTAGAGTTTTTAAATAAACAAATCAATCAATCAATCAATCAATCAATCAATCTGTATACTAAGGTAATGCATATTTAAGAACATGTACTATTTATACTAAGGCAATCTATATTTTAAAAATGTTTCACAAGTTTAGAACAGATACCATGACTTCAGAAAGTAGCATCAAGGACCTGCTCCTGCACTTTTTGCCAGAAATATGTTTCCTCTCTTCATTTTTGGTTACAAACTTTCTCAACGCATCAATGAGAAGTGCAGCTTCCAAGTCTCCTGTGCAGGGGTGTATCTAGGGGTCCGAGCGCTCCTGGCAAAGTAAGGGGTTGGTGCCCCCTACACACATTTGAAATAAGGTGTGAGTATTGGAAATGAGGCATGGTCTTGTGGGTGAAGGGCGTGGACACAATAGTACTTCCAATTCAAATTATGTCACACAGTAGTGTCCCTTATTCACATTATACTGCACAGTAGTGTCTCGTATTCACGTTACACCATCCCTCCCCCCTAACCCTAATACACATTTCCCACAGCCTGACCCTAAACCAGCCCGCCCCCCCCCCCCCCCCCAGCATCTTCAGTGGTGCCTAACCCTAACCCACCCTTGCTAATCTCCCTCCCTGCCGCCTAACGCTCCCACCCTCACAGCCTAAACCTTTACCCTTCCATGCGGCTTGCCAGTGGTGACTTTGGCACCAACTCGGTCTGGATTTTGGCATTCTGCATCGCTATCTATGTTGGGATGCCAGCATCAGCATTCCGAGCAGTTTCGGGATGCTGGCGTCAGCTTTCCGACCGCCGGGATGCCAAACGCCGGCATCTTGACTGCATCCCGAATGAAATGCTAATGAGATGCTGTGAGATGAGCCTCAAATGGACCCAGCCATTAACCAAACACCATTAGTTGGATGGTAGAAGTGCTTCCTGTTAGAAGAAACATCAGGGTGCCATCACTTCCAAGATAAAATGATTAATTATGCAATTAACTGATATACATTTCCTTGAACCTGGGCTTGAAATAGGTAAGATATGTATTTTCTTTATTACACTCAACAAGTTAAAGTTTTCGCTTACTTACTACTTACTTACATCTAACATGCATGAAAATCGTGTAGTTTTCCAGGTACTACAGTCCCTTCCCCCAAACACTGACACTTTTTTATTATCTTCGACAACAAATAGATCTATAGCACTGTGCTGTATAATAATTGCTGTGTACCTGGTGAGAGACTGTTACTGCCGGCGCGGCGCCAGTGTCCGTCAGCACAGCACTGCACTAGTGATCAGACTAGTGTCCGGCAGCACCGCACTGCACTAGTGATCAGACTAGTGTCCGTCAGCACCGCACTGCACTAGTGATCAGACTAGTTTCCGGCAGCACCGCACTGCACTAGTGATCAGACTAGTGTCCGGCAGCACCGCACTGCACTAGTGATCAGACTAGTGTCCGGCAGCACCGCACTGCACTAGTGATCAGACTAGTGTCCGGCAGCACCGCACTGCACTAGTGATCAGACTAGTGTCCGGCAGCACCGCACTGCACTAGTGATCAGACTAGTGTCCGGCAGCACCGCACTGCACTAGTGATCAGACTAGTGTCCGTCAGCACCGCACTGCACTAGTGATCAGACTAGTGTCCGGCAGCACCGCACTGCACTAGTAATCAGACTAGTGTCTGTCAGCACTGCACTGCACTGCACTAGTAATCAGACTAGTGTCCGGCAGCACCGCACTGCTCTAGTGATCAGACTAGTGTCCGGCAGCACCGCACTTGTAATCAGACTCAAAATAAACTACAGTTCCCAGCAGCCTTTGCTGCCGGGAGCTCCCAGCAACAAGGGCTGCTGGGAGCTTTAGTTTATTTTGAGTCTGATTACAAATGCTGTGCTGCCGGATACCGGTGCCGCTCCAGCAGTAACAGACTCTCCCCAGGTACAGTCTGACAGTACTACTTCTCTACCCTTTGGCCGCGGGTGGCACAGCCAGGCGGCGCCCCCTCCTTGCTTGGCGCCCCTGGCGAGTGCCATCCTGGCCAATGGGTAGATACACCCCTGCTCCTGTGTATGCTTATGCTTACTGCAAATTGTGATAGAAAAATGAGTGGGGCTTCTAAGAAAGAAAAAACAAGCATTTGCAAGAAGAAAATATATGTAGAACAAACATGAAGTTAATTTCATTTTTGGTAAACAGAAACAACAGTTGGCGAATTCAAATAAAGCTATTATGACTTCATCCCCATTTTCATTTCATTCATCCCTATTCACTTTTGTGTAGAAGTTCATGGGAGAAAACACAGTCTTTGTCCACCCAACAGAAATCATGGTCAGTGGCGCACCCAGGGGGGGTTTCCGAGCACCCAGAAACCCCCCTCCACCAAAAAAAACAACTAAATAAATAAATTTTTATTTTATTTTTGCTGCATGAGTATTATTAATGGCTGTCTAGCGTCCTCTGCAGCCTGCTGTCTTCCCGGTGGCACTTGTAAGTGCTTAATAAAAGTTTACTTTTTTTTATTTATAGTACATATATATCCATGTGCATACATATATACACATGTACATACATACATACATATAAACACACACATATATGATATGTATACATGTGTATATATACGTGTACTGTATGTATATATATATATATATATATGTATGCATGTTTAATATGCTATGTATATGTATGTATACATATATAAATATATATATATATAGGTGTATATATGGTATATGTATATATATATATATATATATACACACACACACACACACAGACATACTAGTTTTACGGACCCAGCATATGCTGGGTCACCTCAGTCCCCACCCCCGTGATTGGCTCCTCCACCCATTTCTGGGGGGAAAAACCATGCAAATCCTGCGTTTGCCACTGATGGGGGGGGGGGGGGGGTAGGGGCAACTGCCTCTGCCACCCCAGTTCCTACACCCCTGCCCATGGAGGAGGAACTGAGATGCATAATACAACCAACACTAGAGGCTAAGGGGAAAAGGAGAGAGAGGGAGAAAGTGAGACTGAGGGGCAGAAGAGAAAGAAGAGGCAGAGGGTTAAAGGGAAAAAGATAGGAGGGGAGAGAAAGTTGGGACATTACACAGTGGAAATAGAGTTATCGAATAAGAGGTAAATAGAGAGAAAAAATATGGAGATAGAAGGATAAAGAGGGAGAGATAGAGAGAGAGAGAGAACAAACTGAAGCAACATGTAAAGTACAATATGTCAAGCCACAAATTAATCCAGGCTCTTTATGGTGAGATATGTATGTGCATAATAGATAGGGTGAAGTTCCCAGGAGGGGCATACTCAGTGGCGGATTTAGGGGGGGGGGGGGGGGCGGCACCAAGGCACGTGCCACCCCTGTCATTTTTAACTGTCTGCGCCGCTGCACCCACCCCGCACCCGACACCCGACATGTCCCCCTCCCCTGTCACTTGCTGCTGCTGCTCTGCGTGTGTGTTCCTCCTCCTGATTGGCTCCCTGGAGAAATGTGACCTGCAGTCAGTGCAGACTGCAGAGGAGCCAAGCAGGAGGAGGAACACAGATCCAGGCCGCAGCGGCGGCTGAGGGACAGTGCACCGCCACCGCCCGCCACCGCTGAGGGACAGCGCACCGCAGCCGCTGAGGGACAGCGCACCGCTGCCGCCCGCCGCCGCTGAGGGTCAGCACCCAGGAACAGTGCACAGCAGCGCAAGGGTCCGGGAGAGCAGCCGCCAACGCTGCCCACCAAGCAAGAAGACGACGCCTGCCTGACTGGCCCTGCTTTCTGCTGGTGAGCGGTCTTTTGTTGGGGGGGGGGGGAGTGGGGGTGACCTGGGGATGGGAGAGAATAGTGCCGCTGCCTGCTGTGAGTGGTCTTTTGCTGGGGGGTGTGCTCTGGGGAGGGAGAGAATGGTGCTGCTGCCTGCTGTGTGCGGTCTTTTGCTGGGGGGGGGGTGACCTGGGAGGGAGAATGGTGCTGCTGTGAGAAGTACTTTGAGCACGGTTGATTCTATATCGGAGTGGGTGAAGGGACCTTCTGACGTACTTAGGGGAGGAGACACGTCACCAGGGGGAGGAGCTATGGGCGAACAGGGTACCCGGAAAGTACCCTCGCGGACTCGCTTCGCTCGCCACGCTTCGGGCTCGGTGGCTCGCTTCGCTCGCCACCTGATTACTAAAGGTAATAGTTGGTGGCGTGGATAGTAGAGGAACTATCCCGCTGGCATAGCTTCTCCCCCTTGTGTCGTGGCTCCTGCCCCTGACGGAAAAGGTCCCTTAGCCCACTTGATTCTAGCATCTACCCTTTGAGCACTTGACCACACACCCTCACACAATTGGTCACACCCACTAAAACTTGGTCACGCCCACTCCACTTCTGACTCCACCCCTCCTTGATAGCACAACCACTTATGGTGTCCCCCCTGTAATTTTTTTCTGGATCCGCCCCTGGGAATACTAACCATTATGCCAGTTGTAGACAATACATCATAATATTATATATATTATGATACTTGTCTTTAATTTGTGTCATACAACTTCTGTAGGTACTGACAATGCCTATTTTATACCTTGTATAAAACACTCTAAAAGGTTAAAGAACACAGTACGCAATTGGCGTATGGAATACCGTATGAGTACGCACGTAGCGTAACGAACGCTTAGCCATGGACGAGACGCACGAGCGTCACGTTCGCTCACGGCTTAGAGCGTAAAGGCAAGCACGCTATAGGCTGCCGACTAACGTAATGATACGCTATCAGCGTAGCGGACGCTCGAGACCACGAGGAGATCACAAGCGGCGCTGACGCTCACAGAGTTAAACCTTTAAAACAATACCATAAATAATGTAATTATACTGTAAACCCTAGTGCAGTGATAAGGTGTAAATGCAACACAGTGTAACCTTGTTAGTTAGAAAGCTGTATGAGCGATTCTTACGCTCTGAGAACCCCCTAGCAATATAATAAACACTCAAATACCGGTCTAAGGGTCTAACGCCTTTTAAGGAAATTAATGAACGTTCAATCGCAAAAAGAATAATACAATACAAGTTATACACTACCAAGATAACATAAAATACCTAACCGGATAACTACACATAAAATACAATAAAGATACAATTACATTTAAAGGAGGGGAAGGAGAGAGAGAATGGCTTATAAGAGACAATATGGTTGCAGAGAACTTACGCACCAGGGGAAACAATCGCAAGGGCCTTTCTGGATATCCAGCTCCCGATTATCAGTAATGAGAACCGTTGAAGAGAGTAGAGAGCTGGCCCAGATCGGCTTGTCTTTATATACACTTACACACAGTACAGTACAATGGTCCCTACATTCTTGTTGTTCATTGGACACAGGAATTCGTCTCTGTATTATAACAAAAGGTCATAGGTTGGTTCATACAGGTGGGCTGTGACTATTTCAAACTGCTCAGGTGGGAGGGAAACTGGGTTTCCCGCCGCATAGGTAATAAAGTGCAAATATAGTAAATGTCCATAAACTTCTTATGTCCATAACTATACACACGAGCGAGTAATCCGCTTCAAACCAACACCGGAATATTGCTAATTATATTCTCTTCCGATGGATACTAAACACCACTATGTAACCCCTGTCTGACCCTTCGTATCAAACAAAGAGGGATCTCTCTGTCCCCGAACATGCTATATTAACTAAACTTTCAGATTCTATCAAAGGGACCATAATCTACAAAATACATTATATGACTAAAATATGTTACGATTGAGTCGCCCGCTAGACGCACATAAACTCTACCGTAAATGCGCATACCGTGCGCCTGCGGGTGCACGCAACTGAGAGTATGCGCACGCACGGGAGGGCTCATGCACACGCAGCAGGCACTCGCATGAGGTGCATATATGGCAGTGTGTAGCGTGATATTTTTCTGACTTTGACAGTCCACCCTTTGGCAGTCACCAATAACTGCCACTCCCTAAAACAGTTCAAAAGAGAAAAATATATGTCATGTATAATACATTTCTATGATTGGGTAGGGGAGAAGAGGAGAAGGTGGGAAAACGGTATGACCTAGTGAGATAGCAGAAGCATGTGTGTATGAATCCATGTTTGGGGGGGGTCATGTATCATCGTGCCGTACGTGTTTTAAATCAAGCTTCGAGGTATTGCGAAGTATACATTTGAATTCCTTCTTATCCCGTATTAAGGGTCTGTGGATGGGCTGTCAAACTTTACCGAGCTCTTTTCGGCTTTTGGTTGCGACAAAATGGGGGAGCACATTTTAGTTGATGATACATGAATAGGGGGATATGTGAGTGCTGATATCTGTGCCTATATTCCCTATCGACTATGTGTGTCATTACCTGAAGGTTGTAGAGATGAAGATAAGAAGCAATTATGGTAAATGCAGTGATAAACTATGTGAGTTTAATATACATTTGCCAATTGAGGTCTTGTCTTGTGTCTTGTCTTGTCTTGTCTCGATGTACATGTTGACTGTAGTCTCCTTAGGCTTTTGCCAACAATGCAAGCAAAGCTTTATCAATGTCCATAGACTTACAAAAAGTTTTGGGCTAGCGTAAAATTTAAAGTACTAGGGATATGGGGGTCTATGGCATAGTCCATCAGTTGTCTGTGTAAAAGGTTGTCAAATTCTTCTTCCAAGCGGATGTCTTTGTACCTTGGAGGAAAACAAAGGAGAAACGGGTGAAAGAAACGGACCGTGGAATCACATTTTCATCACAACATTGTCTCTATCGTTGGGTCATAAACCAAATCAGTCGTTGTTATTACAGTATCTTCACTTCTTAAACTCATCACTCGGGCGCTACGTTTACACTTTGTTAAAACCCGAACGCATCTAAATATCAGACCGATCAATATGATGACACCCAGAATACACAAAAGAAATTTCCCTACATCCATGATAATTCCTTGAGTCCATTCTCCTAAACCAGAGAACCAATTTCGTGGGTTCAACCATGACACCCAACTGGTCAGCTCATTACCCACAGCGGCAAGGGTGAGATTGTGTTTCCTTCGGAACTCCCATTTTAATTGCAAAATGTCATCCATCTTTTTGTCTATGACCTCGGTCGGGTCCTCGGTGCTGTTTGTAATATATGTGCAGCACTTTATTCCATACTGAGTCGCTAGGGTAACACAATACCCGCCTCTCACAGCTGTGAGATAATTGAGAATCATCCTATGCTGAACCAGTTCTGTTTTATAAGCTTGGAGCTCCCTTCCGGTATACCTGAATGTGTCATCATACATTTCAGTGATATTGTCTAATAAATTTGCAAGCGCAGATATATATTTATAATTTATCACTCCTCTGGCGGTGCGAGTGATATCTAACGCGATTAGGAATTGAATCCCGGTGGATTCATGGATCAGGTCAGAGGCCGGATGCTCTGTTCTTTCTATTAGGTGCCGTTTAACGATGTGCTCGTAATGAGTGTGAGTATAAGGAGCTTGGGCACTGCGGTGAATATCCTTCATTTTAGTGTGGGATACAGTCATTACCTCAGGCAGTACTTTTCCAATGTAACATAACCCTTCTGAGTTTGGGGCAAGCCACTTATACGCCTTCCTCCCGCATATGAAATATGCATCATCGGGGAGAACATATGGGACGGAGTAGGACATTACCATATTACACATTTTCCATATGAAATCTCCTAACCCTAATTCTCCCATCTGTTTAGTACACGTATCAGTTTGTACGATATGTGCACAGTATCCTGGTGATACCTCTCCAACTCTCATGATCCTACTTCCTAGGGTATACCTATATCAGAAATATTTTCCGCTACCGGCTATGTGGCGTATAAGTTCTGTGTCTGTAGGCATTCTATCGGCTCTGTATGAAAAGGTCATGGTTTGGTTATTCCATGACACTTCCCAATTTCCCGGCTTTCGGGGATTGGAAATGTTAAAACATACTAGGGATCTATCCACATGATATTGGTGGAGCTTCAAACTAGGAGGACTGGAGATATTAAACCTCCTGTCCACCGGCCTCCCACCACTTAGCTCAAGTACCTCTCCTATAGTTAAAGGGAATGGGACTAATCCTGATTTGCTATGGCCTTGAGGTACTTGAGAGCATACCCAACAATCTGTCTGATTTAACACTTTACCCACTAAGGAATGATAGTCACTCAATGGATGCCGGTCCATGGGGATATTAAAACTGGATTGGCATTTCTTGATATACCCATCCTCAACTAAGTTATCACAGAGTCTGCAGATACATTTCTCTTCAGCTAACAATCCTTCACAATGTCTATAAATCACATGGCTGCTGGATCGTTTCCGGTACTCGCCTTTGCTCGGTGATTGTGCTGCTATTGGAAATTTACACCTCCGTCTTAGTCATCAGAAACCCTTCTGGATCCTTTCTCGACCTCACTGGTACTCTCACCGAAACAGACTGCTCTGGTCAACATCAGGGTCAACAGGAAAATCCATATCACAGTCTCTTGGGGTAAGTCCATCTTACAGGAGGAGAAAAGGAGAAATTTGTAATGGGGGTACAGAAAAACAGTTTGAGGGGGAGAGAAACTTGTTACGATAATTAGTTCTCTAGTCTTGTTGTTCTTCTTGTTCTGCTGTCATCTCAAAGGTGCTGTCTCTCAGTCTTCCAACCAAACACTCCGGTGATACAATATTTCTTCCAAACCAGCGATCTTTCTGTAAGGAGCAAAAATCTTGCATCACCATTTGTCTAACTGATGTGTGACATACCATCTTTAAAACATGAAAACATGGGTGAGAAGAGAGAAAAAAAAAGAGAGAGAGAACAATTCATATATATATATATATTACATAAACCAACAATAAACAACAACAGGAAAAAAAACATTTTTTTTCAAACATTTTAAAACATTGTCAGATCTGCCGTTCATCATCAGGCTGTCATATCTACATGTCCAATGGTATCCTTGCTCAGTCCCTCCCACCAGCACCTCCATACTCCACCCTTTGTATCTGGCCAGGATACATTGATGCGGGTAGGTCATGCTGGGGTTTGGTAGACTTCTGCAAAGACCAAGTAGCTATGCAATGTTTGAGTCCTACTGATGACCGTCAGAGATGGGGAAAAAGAAAACATTTCACAGATACATTACAAATTTTACCCGGTCATTCCTGTGTCTTCAGGGAATGACCTCCCAATTTATTAACCGTTACCTCAGGCTTACCATCAGTCCTAATGATCACCTTTCCTGACCACATATCATGGGTGTGGCCCAAACTCCTTCCTATGTGATCCCTGATTATAATTTGTTGTGTCATAACTTTGCTCATATTCATGTCTAGGGGGTCTGACTTTATGTGGGCTGTTGCAGTTGCTGGCATAATGCCCTTCTCTTTTACAAAGATAACAAGCCCTGGGCTTCTTCCAAGTGCCAGTGACCTGAGGTCTTGGTTGATTTGATGCCTCCTCAAACGCTTGGATGCTCATCACCATCAACCGCTTTCCCTGTACTTCCCTGACTCCTGGGATACCATGGTTATGTTGTTGTCTAGGGGGTTGATATGACTTTTGTATATTTCTTGATCTACAATCTCTTGCAAAATGTCCCTCTTTGTGACAATGGTAACAAACTACCACATTTGAATTTCTCACAGGATTTTGGGTCTTAAGCTGGTGTGGCTTTTTGGTTAGAGCCTGTATACTTACAGCCATCAGCTTATTACTCCGTGACTCCCTGTGTCTGGTGATGTTCTGATCATGATCAATAACGGCCTCTCTTAATGTAGCCACCGAGATATTTCTCCAGTTTGGGTTGGTGGTCTGTACCCTTGTTCTCAACACCTCCTTTAAACCATTCATTAATAACTTAACCGCTACTTCTTTATGCTGTGCATTTGTTTTGATGTTTGTGATCCCAGTGTCTCTAGCCATTACTTGCAGTGCTCGATTGAAGTAGTCAGAAGTACTTTCCCTTTCTCCTTGTATTATGGAGAGGATTTTGTTCCACTTGGCAATGGCTGGGAAATATACTCCTAACTGCTGGTTGATCTGCTTAATACATTCCTGATTGTTTTCCTCCGTACGAGGTACCTCTGTGTTTAATTTACAATCAGCAATAAATTTCGCAGGGTCAACACTGGAGGGCAAACATGCCCTCAGCACTGTCCGCCAATCTTTGTTGGTGGGTTCTGTGGAGTTTCCTAATTCTTTAATAAATCTCTGACATGCAACTAACTCTTCCCTGGGATCAGGGAATTCAGACATAATTGCTCTCAATTCCATCCGGGACCAGGGACGGCGCATTGCACTGTCCTTGACGGGAATGATTCCCTGATCGTCAGTCTTCCCATTGGGGACTGTGATCACCCTGACAGGACTGAATTCAATTACATCACCTTATGTTGGTTCTACAATATGAGGTACATTTGTTTGTGCGTGATATATAACACCGTACGTACCTGTGGACACGACCTCACCTGACCCTCCGTTAGGGGGTTTGATTACTGCCTTTACCGATTTGGTCGCGTCCACCTGGATGTCTTGTAGGATGGCTTCTGGAAGAGGTACCGACATCGTGCTGGGCTCACTTTCTTGTTTGTAATCCTGAGGGAAGTTTAACATGGGGTGCAACTTGCATGGGTTAATAGTTGTACATTTAACAGTATTACAATTATCATCGTTACGTTTATTACAATTAGTCTTATCATCTATAATACAGTTGCTAAGTGCATTTTTATCGTGCACCATTGCGCCATTCTCTGCAACCATAATCCTCTCCATTGCCATGTCTCTCTTCCCAAGATGAGAGTCAGATATGTAAGTTAAATTTCTTTGCATTTCACTTTCCTGTTGCCACAATTTTAAATCATCATAATGTCTAGTACGCCTTTTTGAAGACTTAATCAGACAAACTCTTCTCCTTAAATTCTGTAACACTTCTGGATTAAAACCACCTACCCGGGGAAACTTTTCCCCGTCATGCACAGTCATCCTTTCCCATTCATTGCATATTATTTCTGTGTGATGACCATCTTGGTCTGATTTCTCACACATTACCTTGCCGACCTGATTGATCGGTTTCAAATCAACCTGAACCTGGGTTGATCGCCCCTTACCTGAACAAGTGGCCCCCATCTCTGCAGGCGTTGCTTTCACTACCTCTGACTTCCAATCAGGGTCTTCGGCAACCCTCACAGAAAACCAAAATGTCCGGGGTAAGGCTGCGGTGGGGGTTTTGCCTCGAGGTCCGCCCACTTAACTCCACCCACGTTGGCCAGTACTGCAATCACTGTTCCCAGAGCTGCTGTACCCAACCTAGGGCCCCTATGAACCTTTATTTACTGGGGCGTGTTGGACCTTCCAGTCCCCAGCAAGTATCGGTTGTTGGAATGTCCCCGAGTGATCAGGCTACTTCCCTTAAAATAAAAAAATTACACAAATCACGTTAACAATGTGCAAGTAGCGTTCTTCTGAATTCAAGACACGCTAATGCACACAATCACATGCGGTACAATCGTATCTGCACATAAGCAACTAATCTTATGTGCGGAACGATCAGTGGAATCGAAAATTTCTGCTGCGAATTCCTTCAGCGATGAGCTTCTTTGGCCTATATGGGTCTCGCACCAACCCCTCTTCGGTTGTGCTCTCTACTTCTAGTCTGCTGTACCTGTCTGTGACCTCCTGGTCTGTGCCTGGTCTGTGACCTCCTGGTCTGTTATGTACAGCAGACTGTCACGATCCGGGTATCTGGACGCCATTTCTTACCCATCAGATGCCTCCTAAGGCTGGCTCAGCGCTCCAGGACCGGATCCCATCTGTTATCCTGATGTGTACATTCCTGTATCCTCTCCTGTCACTCTGGGACGCTGTCACAGTAAACGCCATATTACACCTGGCATGGCGTCTCCCGCGGCCTCCGCCGCCGTCCCTGAACTTCTGCATGCAGAGTGTCTGAGTGGCGATTACGTCAGCCGCGGCCTCCGCTGTGTCCGCGTGGTTGGATGTGCATCTGTCAGTCTGGCGCCTCCTGTCTCCGGTGGCCGGCGCCGCCATTACTGTTTTCATTACCACATGGATTACAAACCAAACTTCCCTCCAAGTGTCTGCATGGGCGCAGCCATCTTGGATTCTGTCAGCTGATCATTTCCACCAATCTGTTCTCAGTATTGATAATCTGCATAATTGCCTAGCCAATCCCTTCCTTGCTGCAGATATAAATACACTGTGTGTTACAAGTTGTTGCTACAGCTTGTTTTTGTTTTCTTGTCTGTTAGACCAGTGTGTCAGGTTTTTTTTTTGTATCCCTTGTTCTGGATAGTCTGAATTTTGGGGTCTTTTGACCCCTCCTCAAGGGGGGGGGGGGGTAATGTTATGAGCCACGGCTGTGGCTCATTCCTGTTTTGCAGTTTTGTTCTGTATTTCATGTTATACTTCTGTTTATGTTCCCCGTGGGTGTCATGGGGTGCTCGGAGCTCACCCTTAAGGAGGGGATACTGTTATGAACCACAGGTAGTGGTTCATTCCTATTTTATGTTTATAAAGTTGTCTTGCATGCCAGGATTTCCTGTTGCTCTGTTTTAGAATACTCTTGTCTGCTGCCGCTGGTGAGTCTGTGTAATTGCAGCTTGTTCCCTTGTGTTCAGCCTCACCTGGCTGCTAATTGCATCTGGTCAGTTTGGAATCTTGCAACAAGGCAGCTGCATGGGATTATTAATTAGGCCTCTCTGTTATATGCTGGCTGTTTGCAATTCACAGATGCTGGTGATATTCCTGGGTTTTCAGTCTGCTTGAGTTCTGAGCTTGGTTCCTGCTAGTTCCTGAGCTTCCTGTGTCAGTCCCTGTGTCGATTCCTATGTCTGATCCCGTGTCCTGCCGTGAGGCGTTCCTGTCCTGAGGTCCAGTACCTTTGCCTGTGCAAGTTTCTGGCTTCTTGGTGTCCACCGGTCTGTCGTTTGGGATTCTGCCTGTCCTCCAGTTCTGAGAGTCTGTGTCAGCAGCATTGGGAGTTCCTGTCCGTTTGCCAGTATTCGTACCGGTTCCGTGAGTAGCGGCACGGCCGCGTCCGTTGGCGTAGGCCGCTGTATTCCCTTATTATTTCTGTCACTGGTGTTTTGCAGAGGGTTCTGCTTATGCTGTCACCGCCGGTACACAAGAGTATTGTCGGTGTGTGGTTAGCATTTCCTTTGTTGTTCTTTTCCTTTGGCGGCAAGCCGCACATACTTTGGTTTTAGGTTTGTTAGTGGCCCCTGGCCTTGTTGTTTAGTCAGAGGGCCCCTTGTTATCACCCTGTCTCGGTTCACTCTTTGTCTCTCATTAAGACCTGAGGGGGCATCGAAGTTGGGCAGACGTAATCCGCCCTTCAAACGCGGCTGCCATGGGCTCAAGCAACCATAGTCTCGCAAGAGTGTACTGACAGCACGGGTGAGACAACGGAGATAGGGCGCCAGGGGCTATTCCCTTTCCATTCCCCTTTCCCAGCATTCCGTCCTGGTGCTCTGGACTCGCTTCATAACATCTCCCTTGTTCTGAGCACCAGGAACCTAACATTGTGCCTGAGCAAGGAAGGCGTCAGTGCTTTGGTTGTCAAACCTAGTTCCTGTTTGTCTCTCTCCTGTGATTGTCTTCCAGGTTCCAGCTCCTGTCTCAAGACTTCCACCATAGAGACCCGCACCAGCATTCCACCTGCGGTGTAGCCTGACTCTCCAATCCATTGTGGATTCATCTGTTTCCAGCTACAACATTACCTGCTTCCAGCTCAGCTTCCAGCAGAGTACAGCTTCCCTTAAAGGGCCGGTGTCCTTTCTACACTTTACCACTCTCCACCGGTATTATTATTTCTCCGCTCTCAAGTTCTACATTTCAGTTCATATTTCATCGCTCCCAAGTTCATTTATTATTTAACTGGTTCCAGCCAGTATCCACTCCGTGCTAACAACAGTCTGGTTCCAGCCAGTATCCACAGCAGCTGTTTTATCTTCAGCAACCCAGCTTTTCCTGGAACACCAGCTGGCACAATCCTGGGTTATCTCCATTGCTACAGTCGGGCCTGGTAAGGACTTTCCATCTAGAAGATCATAAGAACTATATCACACTACCAGTGCCCTGTGGCTCCTGCCATCCTGTAGTACCCAGGAACTGTATTTATTCTTTGCTGACTTTTACGTTTTCTTTTACTGCTGCTGTGTTGCGGAGTTGTCATAATAAACATCATTGACTTTTATCCAAGTTGTCGTGGTCACGCCTTCGGGCAGTTATTATTCATGTTACTTACATGTCCAGGGGTCTGATACAACCTCCCAGGTTCCGGTACATCTCAGCCCCTACAACTGAGGCTGCCTCCCGTCAGCTCAGGCCCTCAGTTGTGACAGTAAGCACTGACCTAATGAATCCAGCCGGAGACCAGGATCAAGCGGCCAGGCCGATGCAAGAACTGGCAGCCCGACTAGAACATCAGGAGGCTGCACAGGGCCACATCATCCGCTGTCTCCAGGATCTCTCTACTCGGCTGGATGGGATTCAGACAACTCTCCGTGGATCAGGCGCGTCTGGTGCGTCAACCACAGTGACTCCAGCTATAACCCCACCCACCTTACCCATTTCTGCTCCACGTCTTCATCTTCCAACGCCAGCAAAATTTGACGGATCTCCAAGATTCTGCAGGGGATTTCTCAACCAATGTGAGATTCAGTTTGAGCTACAACCTGGCAATTTTCCCAGTGACCGTACAAAAATTGCCTTCATTATTTCTCTTCTCAGTGGCTCAGCCCTTGATTGGGCATCACCGTTATGGGAGAGGTCCGACACCCTGCTATCTTCCTACACTGCCTTCGTGTCAACATTCAGGTGCATCTTCGACGAGCCGGGCCGGGTAACCTCAGCTTCATCCGAGATTCTCCATTTACGCCAGGGGTCACGTACTGTAGGACAATATCTGATACAGTTCCAGATCCTGCCATCCGAACTGGCATGGAACGACGAGGCCCTGTATGCTGCATTCTGGCATGGCTTATCTGAGCGTATTAAAAATGAGTTAGCTACCAGAGACTTACCTTCTAAGTTAGATGAGCTAATCTCACTCTGCACGAAAGTTGATTTACGTTTCAGAGAGAGAGCAACTGAGCGTGGAAGATCATCTGCTCCAAAATCTTCTGCTCCTCCTCCTCGTCAACTGTCACCATCTAAAGATGAGCCCATGCAACTTGGCCGTTCCCGTTTAACTCCTGCTGAGCGCCGAAGACGTCTCTCCGAGTTTCTCTGTCTCTATTGTGCAGCTCCGTCTCACACCATTAATGCCTGTCCCAAACGTCCGGGAAACTCCAAATCCTAGCTCGCCAAGGAGAGGGCCGGCTAGGAGTAATGATCTCCTCTCCATCTCCTCAAGATTGTAATCTCCCAGTCTCGCTTCAAGTTGCTCAACGTTATCGGAACGTCATTGCCCTCCTTGATTCCGGAGCAGCTGGGAACTTTATTACCGAAGCCTATGTTAAACGGTGGTCCCTACCCACCGAGAGACTTCCTTCGTCCATTTCTTTAACTGCCGTGGATGGCAGCAAAATTTTTGATGCAGTTATTTCTTTAAGGACTCTACCAGTTCGTCTGAGAGTGGGAGTTCTTCATTCCGAACTTATTTCTTTTTTAGTGATTCCAAGAGCCACACATCCTGTGGTCCTGGGCCTTCCATGGCTCCGTCTTCACAATCCTACAATTGATTGGATGACTACGCAAATCCTGGCATGGGGTTCCTCCTGTGCTGAGACATGTTTGTTTAAAGTATTGCCTGTCTGTTCTTCCTCCCCCAGGTCGTCTGATGTTCCACCTCCTCCATATCAAGATTTCACGGATGTGTTCAGTAAAGCTTCTGCTGATATCCTTCCTCCTCATAGAGAATGGGACTGTCCGATTGATCTCGTTCCAGGGAAGGTTCCACCTCGAGGCCGAACTTATCCGTTGTCTCTGCCTGAGACGCATTCTATGGAGGAATATATTAAAGAGAACCTAGCAAAGGGGTTCATTCGACCTTCTTCTTCTCCAGCCGGCGCAGGCTTCTTTTTTGTAAAAAAGAAAGATGGTGGTCTGCGGCCGTGCATCGACTACAGAGGTTTGAACGACATTACCATCAAGAACCGTTATCCTTTACCCCTGATTACTGAGCTCTTTGACAGAGTTAGCGGAGCTACCATCTTTACAAAGCTGGACTTGCGAGGTGCATACAATCTCATCCGGATCCGTGAGGGTGACGAGTGGAAGACCGCCTTTAACACCCGTGACGGACATTATGAGTACCTCGTCATGCCCTTCGGATTGAGCAATGCTCCAGCTGTCTTCCAGCATTTTGTCAATGAGATCTTCAGAGACATTCTATACCGTCATGTCGTGGTCTATCTAGACGATATCCTCATTTTTGCCAACGATTTAGAGGAACATCGTTTTTGGGTTAAAGAGGTTCTGTCCCGTCTCCGTGTCAATCATCTCTATTGCAAATTAGAAAAATGCGTCTTTGAAGTCAAGTCCATTCCGTTTCTAGGGTACATTGTGTCCGGTTCCGGACTAGAGATGGATCCTGAGAAACTACAAGCAATCCAAAATTGGCCGGTACCCTTAACCCTCAAAGGGGTCCAGAGGTTCTTAGGGTTCGCCAACTATTACCGAAAGTTTATACGAGACTTTTCCACCATTGTGGCGCCTATTACTGCTTTCACTAAGAAGGGTGCTAACCCGTCCAAGTGGTCTGAAGAAGCCATGCAAGCATTTCATCTTTTAAAACAAAGGTTCATCTCTGCGCCTGTTCTGAAACAGCCTGACATCGACTCTCCTTTCATCTTAGAGGTGGATGCCTCCTCCGTTGGAGTAGGAGCGGTGTTATCTCAGAGGGCTAAAGATGGCCATTTACACCCTTGCAGTTTCTTCTCCCGGAAGTTCTCCCCAGCTGAGCGCAACTATGCCATTGGCGACCAGGAGTTGCTAGCCATCAAGCTCGCTCTAGAAGAGTGGAGGTATCTGTTGGAGGGAGCTTCTCATTCAATCACCATACTTACAGACCACAAGAACCTTTTATACCTGAAGGGCGCACAATGTCTCAACCCTCGTCAGGCCAGATGGGCACTTTTCTTTTCCAGGTTCGACTTTAAACTCCAGTTCTGTCCGGGCTCTCAGAATCGCAAGGCCGATGCCCTTTCCCGCTCATGGGAGCAAGAAAATGAGTCAGAGTCTTCAGACAAGCATCCTACTATAAATCCGTTGGCATTCTCCACGGTAGGGATGGACTCTACGCCCCCATCAGGGAAAAGTTTTGTGAAGCCGATGCTAAGGAAGAAGCTCATGCATTGGGCCCATGCTTCCCGTTTTGCCGGACATACAGGTATCCAAAAAACCCTGGAGTTTATCTCTAGGTCCTATTGGTGGCCAACTCTGAAAAAGGACGTCTTGGAGTTTATTGCATCTTGCCCAAAGTGTGCCCAACATAAAGTATCCCGCCAGTCGCCTGCGGGGCAACTGGTTCCACTATCCGTTCCCCGTCGACCATGGACCCACTTGTCGATGGATTTCATTACAGACTTACCCATGTGCAACAAGTTCAATACCATCTGGGTGGTAGTTGACCGGTTCACCAAGATGGCACACTTCATTCCTCTCACCGGTCTTCCGTCAGCTTCCAAGTTGGCTCAAGTATTCATACAAGAGATCTTCCGACTCCACGGTCTTCCTGAAGAAATTATCTCAGATCGAGGAGTTCAATTCACAGCCAAATTCTGGCGAAGTTTATGCCAAGTCCTCCAAGTCAAGCTAAAGTTTTCCACGGCTTACCATCCTCAGACCAATGGTCAAACCGAGAGGGTGAATCAGGACTTGGAGGCCTTCCTCCGCATCTATGTGTCCTCCTCTCAAGATGACTGGGTTCAATTACTTCCCTGGGCCGAGTTCTGTCATAACAACCAGTATCATTCTTCATCTGCTTCAACACCATTCTTCACTAACTTTGGATTCCACCCTAAAGTCCCTGAGTTCCAACCGCTTCCAGCAACTTCTGTTCCCGCAGTGGATATCACCTTGCATCAGTTTGCCAATATCTGGAAGAGCGTACGATCAGCTCTGCTCAAGGCATCGTTCAGGTACAAGAAGTTTGCGGATAAGAAGCGTCGAGCAGTTCCTGCTCTCAAGGTGGGTGATCGGGTATGGTTATCCACGAAGAATTTGAGGTTAAGAGTTCCCAGTATGAAGTTTGCACCTCGCTATATCGGTCCTTTCAAGATTGAACAAGTCATCAATCCTGTTGCTTACAGACTCCAGTTGCCTCCCTTCTTAAAAATACCCAGGACATTCCATGTTTCCCTGTTGAAACCGCTGATCTTGAATCGGTTTCATTCCTCACTTCCTCCAACTCCGAAAGTCCAAACTCAACGAGGCGTTGAGTATGAAGTGGCCAAGATCCTGGACTCACGTCACCGTTACGGTCAACTACAATATCTTATTGACTGGAAGGGTTATGGTCCTGAGGAACGTTCATGGACCAATGCTTCTGATGTCCATGCTCCTGCCTTGGTCCGGAGATTCCATTCCAAGTTTCCTCAAAAGCCAAAGAAGTGTCCTGGGGCCACTCCTAAAGGGGGGGGGTGATGTCACGATCCGGGTATCTGGACGCCATTTCTTACCCATCAGATGCCTCCTAAGGCTGGCTCAGCGCTCCAGGACCGGATCCCATCTGTTATCCTGATGTGTACATTCCTGTATCCTCTCCTGTCACTCTGGGACGCTGTCACAGTAAACGCCATATTACACCTGGCATGGCGTCTCCCGCGGCCTCCGCCGCCGTCCCTGAACTTCTGCATGCAGAGTGTCTGAGTGGCGATTACGTCAGCCGCGGCCTCCGCTGTGTCCGCGTGGTTGGATGTGCATCTGTCAGTCTGGCGCCTCCTGTCTCCGGTGGCCGGCGCCGCCATTACTGTTTTCATTACCACATGGATTACAAACCAAACTTCCCTCCAAGTGTCTGCATGGGCGCAGCCATCTTGGATTCTGTCAGCTGATCATTTCCACCAATCTGTTCTCAGTATTGATAATCTGCATAATTGCCTAGCCAATCCCTTCCTTGCTGCAGGTATAAATACACTGTGCCTGAGCAAGGAAGGCGTCAGTGCTTTGGTTGTCAAACCTAGTTCCTGTTTGTCTCTCTCCTGTGATTGTCTTCCAGGTTCCAGCTCCTGTCTCAAGACTTCCACCATAGAGACCCGCACCAGCATTCCACCTGCGGTGTAGCCTGACTCTCCAATCCATTGTGGATTCATCTGTTTCCAGCTACAACATTACCTGCTTCCAGCTCAGCTTCCAGCAGAGTACAGCTTCCCTTAAAGGGCCGGTGTCCTTTCTACACTTTACCACTCTCCACCGGTATTATTATTTCTCCGCTCTCAAGTTCTACATTTCAGTTCATATTTCATCGCTCCCAAGTTCATTTATTATTTAACTGGTTCCAGCCAGTATCCACTCCGTGCTAACAACAGTCTGGTTCCAGCCAGTATCCACAGCAGCTGTTTTATCTTCAGCAACCCAGCTTTTCCTGGAACACCAGCTGGCACAATCCTGGGTTATCTCCATTGCTACAGTCGGGCCTGGTAAGGACTTTCCATCTAGAAGATCATAAGAACTATCTCACACTACCAGTGCCCTGTGGCTCCTGCCATCCTGTAGTACCCAGGAACTGTATTTATTCTTTGCTGACTTTTACGTTTTCTTTTACTGCTGCTGTGTTGCGGAGTTGTCATAATAAACATCATTGACTTTTATCCAAGTTGTCGTGGTCACGCCTTCGGGCAGTTATTATTCATGTTACTTACATGTCCAGGGGTCTGATACAACCTCCCAGGTTCCGGTACATCTCAGCCCCTACAACTGAGGCTGCCTCCCGTCAGCTCAGGCCCTCAGTTGTGACACAGACTCTACTGCTCATTAATGTGTCGAGTCTAACAAGGGACGCCTCCCAAGCCACCCCACGATATCACTCTCGCTGGTGTATCTCTCTACTGGCCTATGGTTCCCACCTTCGTAATAAAAGAGAAATCTTATATATACACACACTCTTACCACATGTACACTTTAATTTTTTATTTCTGCGCAGAAATCCTTTCATTCAGTAATAGTCTAACCCAGAAGAATTGCAACAGAGAAAGTCTTTTTCTTTTAACTTTTAAACTTTTGGATTTGAGATAAATTTGTGTTATTTTTCGCGTTATTTCCTTATCGCTTACTAAACAATACTATCGTGCGGTTTGTATCATGTGGGCGTATCCGTACGCTCCGTTGCGTAATACACGCTCCGTGCGTCGACCCTTGCTGCGTACGCCCTGCCCTTGTAAGGACACGTGTACACAGACCAAGTACGTCCACAGTTACACACTACACGTTTATCAATGTGAATGATCTTTAACAGTAATCCTTCACTGACCACCACTCAAATCTCCCTTGTATTCTAGGCGAGATTGTGTGCGTGCCTTTTACAATTATTCCCTTAAATATTACTTTTAACTATTAATAACAACAAATGTCTCAACACGTTTATCACTAGTATGTGGCAATCAGGAGAATGAGGCACGAAAACAATACTAAACAAGAAATACAGATGTATATGCTTATTGCTTATGTTCGCAAAACAGAAACTAAACAGGTTTTAAAAGACAATAACGTACTGTTCCTACCTTTTTGTTCCGGATTCCTTCAGCACTCTTTACTAAGCGAAGCAGACGCTTATCTGGTCAGCACTACGAGGAATATTACCTCCCGCCTTTTGCTGACCGATAATGTCTGCTGGAATTACCTAGTGCAGATATGTGAAGAGCGGGCGAGTCCCCAATTGACAATGCCTATTTTATACCTTGTATAAAACACTCTAAAAGGTTAAAGAACACAGTACGCAATTGGCGTATGGAATACCATATGAGTACGCACGTAGCGTAACGAACGCTTAGCCGTGGACGAGACGCACGAGCGTCACGTTCGCTCGCGGCTTAGAGCGTAAAGGCAAGCACGCTATAGGCTGCCGACTAACGTAATGATACGCTATCAGCGTAGCGGACGCTCGAGACCACGAGGAGATCACAAGCGGCGCTGACGCTCACAGAGTTAAACCTTTAAAACAATACCATAAACAATGTACTTATACTGTAAACCCTAGTGCAGTGATAAGGTGTAAATGCAACACAGTGTAACCTTGTTAGTTAGAAAGCTGTATGAGCGATTCTTACGCTCTGAGAACCCCCTAGCAATATAATAAACACTCAAATACCGGTCTAAGGGTCTAACGCCTTTTAAGGAAATGAATGAACGTTCAATCGCAAAAAGAATAATACAATACAAGTTATACACTACCAAGATAACATAAAATACCTAACCGGATAACTACACATAAAATACAATAAAGATACAATTACATTTAAAGGAGGGGAAGGAGAGAGAGAATGGCTTATAACATTAAATAAGAGACAATATGGTTGCAGAGAACTTACGCACCAGGGGAAACAATCGCAAGCGCCTTTCTGGATATCCAGCTCCCGATTATCAGTAATGAGAACCGTTGAAGAGAGTAGAGAGCTGGCCCAGATCGGCTTGTCTTTATACACACTTACACACAGTACAGTACAATGGTCCCTACATTCTTATTGTTCATTGGACACAGGAATTCGTCTCTGTATTATAACAAAAGGTCATAGGTTGGTTCATACAGGTGGGCTGTGACTATTTCAAACTGCTCAGGTGGGAGGGAAACTGGGTTTCCCGCCGCTTAGGTAATAAAGTGCAAATATAGTAAATGTCCATAAACTTCTTATGTCCATAACTATACACACGAGCGAGTAATCCGCTTCAAACCAACACCGGAATATTGCTAATTATATTCTCTTCCGATGGATACTAAACACCACTGTGTAACCCCTGTCTGACCCTTCGTATCAAACAAAGAGGGATCTCTCTGTCCCCGAACATGCTATATTAACTAAACTTTCAGATTCTATCAAAGGGACCATAATCTACAAAATACATTATATGACTAAAATATGTTACGATTGAGTCGCCCGCTAGACGCACATAAACTCTACCGTAAATGCGCATACCGTGCGCCTGCGGGTGCACGCAACTGAGAGTATGCGCACGCACGGGAGGGCTCATGCACACGCAGCAGGCACTCGCATGAGGTGCATATATGGCAGTGTGTAGCGTGATATTTTTCTGACTTTGACAGTACACTTGCACACAGAGAGATTGTTCCAAACATCTTGGAGAAACTAACCACAGATTTTCTGTGGATTTAAGCTTGCTCAAATCCTTCTGCCTCTTCATGTAAACACAGACAGACTTGATGATGCTGAGATCAGGGCTCTGTGGGAGCCATATCATCACTTCCAGGACTCTTTGTTCTTTTGAAGATAGTTCTTAATGACATTGGCTGTATGTTTGGAGTCATTGTCCTGCTGCAGAATGATTTGGAGCCAATCAGACGGCTCCCTGATAATATTGCATGATGAATGAGTACCTGCCTTTATTTCTCAACATTGATTAGTTATTAGATCATTTTCTAATGAAATGACTTGCCAGAAGAAGCTAACCGAGTTTGAAAAGGGGATCATCATAGGCTGCTCAATTGGAAATATGAGTGTGAGAAGCATTTTGGAAGTTAGGAAGGTTCCTAAATCCACTGTGCCTTTTGTCGTCAATATGTGGAAGAAGAATGGTCAATGTAGGAATGCAACCCAGTGACCGGAGAGTGCTAACCAGGGAACTGCGAAAGAACAGGGGTTGCCCCATGCATACCATTGCACAGGAGCTCCAAATAGCAACTAATGTGCCAGTATTGACAAGAACACTTTGTAGGGATGGCTTATGCACTTGGCAGGAACGTGCGGAGAGCTAAAAGGCTAAGGAGGCACTAGCTAGCACCAGAGCCAGATTTACATACAAAATATGAGCCAAAGGGTACATCTGGACATTATACACAGGTGCAGCAGTATAAACTCCTGGAAATTTGGTGAGTTTTGATCAGAGATGTGCGGAAACGATAAGTAGGTGAGGCACTGCTTCCCCTGCCATATACTTTTTACTCCAGAGTTTTGGCTATAAAAATGATTAGAATAATGCAAAGAAGATATTTCAAACATATTCTTTGTATTTTTTATATACTTTATACAATCAAAACTCTGGTACGAACGTAAGCATGACAGGAAAGGCTCTGCCTCACCTGCCTCCCCCCACCGCACGTCACTGGCACTTGGATATCATGGGCTGCTCATAAACCTCTAATCACAAAGAAGAATGCAGTCTAGCGATTACGATGATGTAAAGAGTGCAAAAACTGGACAATGGAACAATGGCAGTGAGTGTTATGGAGTGACGAATAACAGTTTACACTTTTACACTTTTCAGATTAGATTAACATGTTTGGGTTTGGAGATTGCCAGGAGAACATCTGATGCCATAGTGTACAGTACCTACAGTAAAGCATGGAGGTGGTGGCATTTTACTGTGGGGCTGTTTCATCTGGCTTGGCATGGGTCACGTTAACTCTGAGAAGTATAAAGATGTTCTCAATAACTTTGTGCTCCCTACATTGTGGCAGTTCTACGGAAATGACAAATGTTTTTATTAGGACAACAAAGCCACCTTTTTATGTTTCCAGGGCGACGCTGGACTGGTATACAGAAAATTCGGTAACCCGGATTCCAGATCTTAACCCCATTGAGAACTCTGGGATGGTGTCAGTAGTAATCATTGCATGTGGTGGACCTACAAAGTACTGATGTCAATAAAATGTTGTTGATCTATTTGCTGTCATTGTCCAAGCACTTTTGTCTACATAGTGTACTTTGCTTTTTATTATTTGATTACAGAGACTTCTCATTTATAAATCAACAGGAAATTATATTCAACAGGAATTGCTCAGTTTAATTATATTTAACAATAGACCTGTATATGTAAATAGATTCACTATGTCTCCCTCTAAATGCGTTTTGTTCTGCAGAATTGCAGTAATTTATTTTCCTTTTCAAAGCCAGAATTATTCCGTGTTTGTTTTCTATAAAATAACTTGTCCAGTTTCTAAAGCGCTCACACCTAATTAATTTACTTTTGTTTGGCAGGAAAAAGCCGGTGCTCTTACTTCTCACTGTGAATGGATTGGTGTATTCTGCCACCTTATCATATATAGGTTTTTTGCTATTTGGTATTAGGGTTGGTTTCATTGCCGTCAGTCTCTTGTCATTATTGTCATTACTGATGACTATAACGGTCACTCAGCCACCAGACACTCACAACTGTGAGTGCCAGTTGCACACTTACTAAAGGAGAGTCTCACACTAGCTGTAGGGGAGTAGTCACTGACACCACCCTCAGCGGCATCTTGAACATACTACTTCAGGGTGGTTGATACAGATGGGTCCACATTTATCTTGAAATTTAATAGGATTAACTGAGACTGGCCAATCGGACTTAATCCCCTGCTGTAATGACTTAATCCCCTGCTGTATTGTTCTCTGTATTGTATTGCAGTTGAGAACAATATTGAAGGGTTTATGCTAATAAATCATGTTGTGCCTAGGCGCAGAAAACTAGTCAAGATAACCGTGGACCCATCTGTATGCTGCTGCAGCAGCACCTCTTTCTATGGCTTTTCCTATTGACCACTTACTTTTGATAAGATTTTTGTTCTTATCTGTAATTAGAAGTTATAGGCAATTAGCATCAAGTAGAATCTGCAAACAAAATAAACTTTCTTGCTCTTTAAGTTCTTTTAGGGCATCACTGGGGTCAGTGATGTCAGGACGCGCAACCAGCATTGGCGTCCTAAATACTCACCAGTGTCACTTCAGCTGCAGTTGGTCCTTCAGATCCTCTGACAGGAGGACTCCATAATCTGGCAAGATATGAATATCCTCTGCAGGGTTCCCGGGGACTCCATTGTTTGCTGTACATACTAGTTTCCGAACTGCAGCACCTTCCAAGGCTGCTTACACAGGTGCACAGATTCCATATTGCAGCAGTGTTCTCAGACCAGTTGTTAACTATTTGTGTGCCTGAGGTTTATTACATGTTTTCTAGCTGATTTCCACTTCCCCAACCAAATTCTCAGTCCAACCTGCCAGTTACCCTGCAGCCAATCACAGCCCAGCAAGAGGTTCCATTGTATGTGTAACAAGTGAACCTGCATTTTGTCTTCTGTGCCGTTACCAGGTCCAGTGTCATCTCTTCAGCCAGTAGCCAGTCCTGTTCAGATGTATTTCTCAGCTGGTAGCCAGTCCGATTCAGCTGTATTCATCATCCAGTAGCCAGTCCGGTCCAGCAGCATCTATTCAGTTGGTAGCCAATCCGGTTCAGCTGTTTTCCTCAGCCAGTAGCCAGTCCGGTCCAGCAGCATCTCTTCTACCAGTAGCCAGTCCGTTTCAGCTGTTTTCCTCAGCCATAGCCAGTCCTGTCCAGGAGAGTCTCTTCAGCAAGTAGCCAGTCCGGTCCAGCTGTATTCTCCAGCCAGTAGCCAGTCCGGTTCAGCTATATTTCTTCAGCTGGTATCCAGTCCAGATTAGAGCCACTTGGTAGTTCATTACCTGAAATATATACCAACAGCAGTTCTCACTGCTACCCAAGTCTTATGCAAAAGAGCCAGTGACATGTTGTCAGGTGGAGCAGAGCTTTTCCTGTCATACTAAGGTATGTGTTAGAGTTTTGACTGTCTAAAGTATATGAAAAATACAATTAATTTCTTTGAAATATATTCTTTGTATTATTCTAATAATTTTTATTGCTGAAACTCTGGAGTAAAAAGTCTATGGCAGATGAGGTCAGTGTCTCACCTACCTATCTTTTCCGCACATCTCTGATCAAAACTCACCACATTTTCAGGAGTTTATACTGCTGTACCTGTGTATAATGCCCAGATGTACACTTTGGCTCATATATTGAATGTTAATCTGACTCTGGTGCTAGCCAGTGCATATTGAGCCATTTAGCTCACCACACTGTCTCCTCAGTTCCAACCCAGAGTCGCAACCGTTGGACACCAGTCATCACCTGAAGTAGGTAATACTGTGCATCAAACCATGACAAGTGACACATGATGCACTAAAAATCCCCGCCACACGCGCCTCATGTGATGTCCGAAAAATGGATGAGGCCTCATGGGAAGGGGGTGTAGCCTCACAGACTGAACCCCATTTTCATCACTCTAGAGATGCTGGGCTACCTCCTGAGACTGGCTGCACTGCTGACACCTAAACTGTGACAGGAACCAAGTGCTGCACGTAATGTCACAGTGCAGCACCTTGCTTCTATTTATGAGGAGAAGTCTGTATTTTGATGTCACCCCTTGAAGTGTGATACCCGGGTGCGGCCAGCACCCTCATACTGCTTTCAAGGACTGCTACACTCCAGTTTGTGGTAATGTACTTGTAATACATCCAGAAGTGCAAGGTGATACTCATTTTTCATTTAGCTCTACTTTGAATACAATTTTTACACACCTATTGGAAGAGGTAATTGGACCTCTGGATCTCAGTTTAATCATTCCAGACTGATTCATGCTACTTGCACATGAATTAGGGCCTGATTCTGATTTGGAAGTAAAGCAAAAAAAAAAGGAAATTCTGTAACTCTGTATCTGGAACAAACCATGTTGAAATGCAATGGAAGCAAATTCAAGGGTGGTTCAGTAAAGTATAGCAACAAGACCACTCGTGTGTAATATTCTCTACTGCATTCTAAAACACCCATAGGAATATATGGCCAGGGTGTGCCCGTGCAGCTGAGCCACAGGCTGGATGAATGTGGCTACATCTGTATATGAAATTGGACATCAACACTCCTACCTCCCTCAATTGTCCAACTGGACATCTAACGGTACATTTCCCATTAATCTTGCTTTATGACCTACAGTATTGTGGGTTTGACACTGACTAACAGCATTGCTGAAGCCCATTTCTTGCTTGTGAAAAATAAAGTTATACATTTTAAGTGCTAGAGTCCACCGCATCACTATGCCAATCTTTTCTGAGGTGTATTGCAGCTACTTTGCAATTTATAGTGCTCCCATAAGGGTAAATTTACTAAGATGGGAGTTCTATTTAAGATGGGATGTTGGCAGTAGCAACCAATTAGATTCCAGGTATTATATTTTAGAACGTGTCAGATAAATGAGAAGTAGAATCTGATTGTTTGCAATGGGCAACATCCTATCTTAAATAGAACTCCCATTTTAGTAAATTTACCCCATAAATCTGCTCACACAGCCCATTTTTCTGAGGTTGTTAAAGGGCATTATGGAGTTTTCACACTCCACAATTTACGCAGAGACAATGGACTATTTCTCTAATAAATAATGTGTCCCTTGACAGGCTATGATCTTACTAGGAGACCCTGCTCTGCTACTTTTTCTGCAGTGATGGAGAACCTTATCTGCAGCTTCAAGATAACGTGTGATGTAATCCTTTACAATTATTACTTCTTTCCAGCACAGATAAGACACCTATGATGTCCGCTGAAAACAATCAAAACCTATTGGCAAGGATCTAGGATAAAACATGAGTTCGGGTACACCTGCTAACATACAGAACAGCACAGGACTTACAGTACAGAAGATCTAAACATCATCCAACATTCTAGAACAGAAAAAGTTATGTTCTTCATTGCTTGGTCCCTTCCCTGGTATCCAGCTCTAAAGATTTTGTTAGCTACCCTTTTAACTTTTTCTTTGACAGACCTTTCCTCTTCTACACTGCAAGCCAGTGTCGGACTGCGACATGTAGGGCCCACCGGGGAAATGCAGTTGTAGGGGCGTACAGTATGTTAGTGGTGTGGCCAGTCTGCAGAGGGGGGGGGGGGGGGGGGGGGTTTGACTAAGCATTAGAGAGTGCAACCTCTGGGCCCCTTCATAAATATATACAGTAAATTCAGCTGCTGCATGCATGATAATGTCCAAGATTAATAACAGAATAATAACAGCAATGCACTGTAGAAAATACACCATAGTCCAGTATAAGGTAACATATGTACAGTATAATGTATAATTCAAGTGCACAGTCTGGAACCTGATCCTTAGAGCAGGAGGTGGGCCCCCAGGCAGTGGGCCAGTCCAAGCCTGCTGTAAGCTACTGTGTACAGTTACCATTTTTCCTCAATTTTCTTCCCTGAAAGTCTACTGCTTGCTCGTGCTTTACACCCTCCAGAGATGGATCTGGGAACTGAGTTTCCCTGAACTCTGTTTTGTTGTCATAACTCTTTACAAGATTGGGATACTTTGCAGGGACTTTAGGTTGGGACAACTAGGAGAAGACATACGGAGTTCATAGTTGTTTTCACTACTGAACAAGGTTGCTGACATACTACAGGTTGAGTATCCCATATCCAAATATTCGGAAATACGGAATATTCAGAAATACGGAATTTCTTGAGTGAGAATGAGATAGTGAAACCTTTGTTTTCTGATAGCTCAATGTACACAAACTTTGTTTAATACACAAAAGTATTAAAAATATTGTTTTAAATGACCTTCAGGCTGTGTGTATAAGCTGTATATGGAACATAAGTGAATTGTGTGTATGTACACAAACTTTGTTTAATGCACAAAGTTATTAAAAATATTAGCTAAAATTACCTTCAGGCTATGTGTATAAGGTGTATATGAAACATAAATGCATTCTGTGTTTAGACTTGGGTCCCATCGCCATGATATCTCATTATGGTATGCAATTATTCCAAAATACAGAAAAATCCGATATCCAAAATACTTCTGGTCCAAGCATTTTGGATATGGGATACTCAACCTGTATTAAGCACATGAGACTCTTGGTAATTGCACAGCATCAAACGAAAAAAAAAAAAACATCCTCTGCATTGCTATGGGACATTGTCTCTCCAGAGGGAAATAGCTGGCTGGTTCCTAAGCTCCTCTGGTCTGGATGTTGATGTAATTGCTCCTGATGATGAACGTCTGACAACTTGTGTCCTTTCCTCTGGACCAGGTGATGCAGGCACAGCTCTAAAATACTGTGTGGAAGCTTGACTCAAGGCGATAACATTCTCACTTCTATTGGTCACTTCTTAATTTTCACTCTTTGTGACCTAACTGTGGTCTTTTACACTTTTGTCAACTCAACCACTTCTCCTTCAAACTCTCCATTCCATTGGAATCTGTAAATATTCCTCTCATGATTCACCTCTTACCTCACTGATCATTCATTTTATGTCTCTGCCTCTAGTTACACCTCCCACCCTATTCCTCTACCTGTTGGTATTCCCCAAGGATCTGTCCTTTGTCTTCTCAGCTGCTCACTGTATACCTCCTTCCTTGGAAAACTCATCAGCTTCTTAAGGCTCCAAGGATGATACTCATATCAATCTTTAATTTCCTAATCTCTCTCCCTCTTTGCTTGCTCATGTCTCTTACTGCCTCCATTTCTTCTTACCCTGTATTTCATTTGCATTTTCTCAAATTAAACTTGTCCAAAACTGAACTAATTTCTTCCACCCTTCCATGGCCCTATTTTCTCCACCTTTCTTTATCTGTCAACAGCATATTGCTCCTAGCCATTTCTCAAGTCCGCCGCCTGTGATTCATCCTTGAGTCCTCCCCATCCTTCACCATATATATTCAAAATATATCGTAATTACGGTTTTGCCTTGTAAGTGAGAGCCCCTGTCAAAAAACACCCAATTTATGCCAGAATCCCGCACGGCCGACGAAGTCAGGTGGCTTTACATCTCGCCCTGTGTTTGAAAAATGACAGCTAGGAGCTGATTGTCTGTTACTTTATCTCTCTCTGCTTTATCTCTCTCCAAGCTTAGAGGCTATTGGCATTTTGCCCCTAATTGCTCAATTGTGCATCATGAGGAAGATCATTATGTTCAACTGGCATCTTTCTATTTAAGGATTTTTTTTAGCCTGTATTACTTATTAAGTTTGATACTGTGCCAGGTGTTATACCCATATTTACAGTATGTATTAATTTTGCAGGGGTGAAACTGATGCATCACACAAGCTGCTGGTGTACTAATAAGGGTTAGGTTGCACGAATTCTACACAACTAAATTTGTAACTTTTTTTCTTTTTAGTGAATGGTAAGCCTTTTATTTTTTGTAATTGTATAAACTTTGTTTTACATGATTATCTAAGGCAAATCAAATCGTCTAGCATACATCACCACCTGCTGGCTCATAAGGTACTGCAATAACTTCACCGTTCCAAACACCTGCAGTTTAGATAATATAATTTGAATTATGCCTCTGACAGGAACAGCTACAGCCTCTTCCTTACTATTATAGTGCTCTTTACAGGATATGCTGCCTCTTTCTCCACATTAGTCTTCACAATGAGCAGCCTAGCAAGCATGATGCACATGAAATCCTTTACACTTCACTGAACACAATCATCGCACAGAACAGACAAGCAGAATCAATGAGAATCCAACTATTTCAATAAAACTTCACAAAAAAAAAACCACAAAAAGTAATAAATTAGTTTTATTGTATTTTTAAAATCTACATTTGTCATCGTTTCACAGCTAAATCACATTTACATTTTCTATTTTCCTCTGCCTGCCATGCTGGAATATGAGTTCATAAAAAGCACGAGACATGTCAGCAACTTACAATGAAATTATTCGCTTTCACTACCAAAATTGTAATTAGAAATATCTTAATTAAAGATCACGAGCAAACCGCCCTGTCCGTTAAAAAGGCAATCACACAGAATGCATAATCTAACAAAATAAGAGCTAGACATGTATCTTATGTTAGTTGTTATACAGCAGTTTAACACATTCTATTGTTACTAAAAAATTCAAAAAATAGACATTTATGGGTTGGATGTTGCTGTAACAATAACATTTAAATGAAATTATTATACATTTATTGCTTGTTTCCCACAATTGATAATAATATGTTTTGCAAATTAATGGTAGCTTCTCTGTTGTTGTTTTTGTTGTTGTTGCCTTGGTATTGAATTATAAAGTTATATAAATGTTATTTTTATCCTATCTATTTGTAAGTCCTCCATTCCAGAGGACATGTATCCATTCAATTTGAAAAAAGATAATAGTTACAACATTTTCTTATCCAATAAAATTAAAGATGGGCAAGACAACTGTTCATTTTATGACTTTTTTCTTTATATTGTTGCAACAATTCAAACTTAGATTTTAAATGACTTGTTTTCAGTCATAATGGTGTGGCAATTAGGTGCAATGTGCTACACAGAAACCAACGGTGTTTAGCTGATAAACGCAGGGAACTCATATATTTGGAGGCTAGAAAATGTGTGCCTTACCTGCAGTACATCACTCTCCTGCATCCTGATGCAGCTGAAAGCATGTAACTGATCAACCAGAACACCTAGGAGGAACTTTAAGAAATGGGGTAAGTTTGTTGCTTGCCTGTCAGCCTGAGAGTGGGAGGAATAGTCTAAGGTATAAAAAGCTGTCTGAGCCATTTATCTGTATGACCGACGCTGGGAAAGCTGGCCGGTGACCAGGGAGTAAGGGGGACATGTACTAAGCAGTGATAAAAGTGGAGAAGTGAGCCAGTGGAGAAGTTGCCCATGGCAACCAATCAGCATTGACGTAACATTTTAAATTTACATACTATAAAAGTATACAGAGCAGCTGAATGGTTGCCATGGGCCACTTCTCCACTGGCTCACTTCTTCACCTTTATCACTGCTTAGTACATGTCCCCCTTACCCTCTTTTAGATAGTGATAGGTCTGTGAACATTTATTGTCTGATGGTCACTGGTCTGTGGTCATCCTGACAAAATAAACTGTAGTGGACAAGTCCTGAGTCAGTGTGTGCTTACACTACACAGCATCTTTATCACAATGGAAGAAAAATACTTACAGAATAAATATTTGCACAAGAGTTTGCTATGCATTGAATACAATGAATGTGGTCATCTGTTGATTTGATGGCTCAAACTCCTTGCTGTTCGTGTTGAAATATTAGTTACACTGGGGTCTGTTCACTAAGCCTTGTAAAGAGATAATGTGGAGAGAGAAGAAATACCAGCCAATCACATCCTAACGGCCATGTTACAGGTTGTGCTTGAAAAATGGCAGTTACTGTAGGAGCTAAATGGCTGGTATCTCCATCCACTTTATCACTCCAAGGCTTAGTACAACTCCCCCTGTGTTTGAAAAATTATCGTTATGAGTTGGTTTGTTGGTACTTTCTCTCTCCACTTTATCTCTCTCCAAGGCTTAGTATTTAGACCCCCAATTCAGCAAAGTACTCTAATAGATTTAGAATCTAGTATATCAGCAACCCATCTTGGAACAGGCCTGAATCAATTATCTTCCGACTGAGCACCCCCACCCTTACCAACCTGTAGTATAGCAATAAGTCAGACTAGATGGGAATGCCAACCTGTAAAAACTTCTACTCCTCAGTAAAGGCCCCCTGTCAGGATTCTGATTTTGTCTGTCCCCGGCGGGGGCGCTAGTGGGTCAGTGTTGGTGTGACGTAATACATGAGAAGACCGAAGAATAGTCCTGCACATAGGCGCTGATATTTATTATGTCACAGGGATCACAAAGCAATTGAATAACAGGTGCAGTGGAATGCAATTGCAGTGGAATGCAAAACCAGAAATAACAGGAAATAAATATTCAAAGGTCACTGGTAACTATGATTGAAACAAACAGAACTCAGGTGATTGTAAACAGCACACAGTCTCAGTATAACTCAGGATGAAATAACTTTGGAAAAACAGAACTCTGATAAATGTACAGTCTCTATGAAGCACAAGTCCAGATAGCCTAACGGGCTTAAGCAGGAGACAGTCTCTAAGCAAATAGATGTTAACTGCTGAGATGCACAGATGGTAACTGATAATGAGGGCACAGGTAGATAATGATAAAACACCTGAGGAGAGTCTCTTACTGCTGGTGGATTGTGGCTGGCTGTGGCTGGAGTTTGTAGTTCCACAGGAACACTGGAACAGGGAGATGACTTGGAGATGCCAGAAATAGAAGACTGCTGGAAACAAAGGATTGAAGACTGGAACCTGGAACTGGAAACTGGAATGGAACTGCTGGGACCTGTAGTTCCACAGGTCCAATACACAGGGGTATCTCTGCAGACAGATGACTGCAAACAGGAGACGCCTGTTCACAGAATGTGACGTGTTGTCCAAGGCGATAAGACTGAGCCAGGAACTGGAGTTTATACCCCTTGGTCTGTGATGATTGGATGTTGCATCTGTGAGAACACACCCCACTGGATTGGGTGTTCAGATCAGCTGTGAGTTAGCTGAAGCACTGTGTACTCCAGGCTGCAGTAGACTGAAAACTGGAACTGGAACAGAACTGAACTGCTGGAACCTGTAGTTCTACAGTAGTGATGCGACGGAGAATGCAGATTCCTGACAGTACCCCCCCTTTTATGGGTGGGCACCGAACACCCACGCTGGAACTTGGAAGGCTGAATGTCAGTTGAAGTCTCAGAAGACATTGTAGGACACTTGAGAGTAGAGGACTGGAATAAGCATTCATAAGCAGGAGTAGAATCAACTTGAAATATTCTAGGATGGAGAGAGGACGTCATCTCCAAAACTGACAGGAGTTCCTTACTTGACACACTGGAGAGAATCACACCGGGTTCGGAGGAACTGGAATCAGTAGGAACCGACGGCGACTTTGGACAGACGGATGGAACCGGGATTTGTCCAGGACTACTTAAAATTGACTTGAACTGAAGGAGGCTGATCTGTACAGACTGATGGGACCGGATTGGGTGCAGAAAAGCTTGAACCGGCTGGAACCGGAGGAGTCTAACTGGAATCGGCTGGAACCGAAGGAGGCTGATCTGGACAGATGGATGGGACCGGATTGGGTCCAGAAAAGCTTGAACCGTCTGGAACCGGAGGAGTCCTCGGACTGACGGATAGGACCGGATTTGATCCGAGGATGCTGGAATCGGCTGGAACCGAAGGAGGCTTACTGGAATCGGCTGGAACCGAAGGAGGCTGATCCAGACAGACGGATGGGACCGGATTGGGTCCGGAAGAGCTTGAACCGGTTGGAACTGGTGGAGTCTTACTGGAATCGGCTGGAACCGAAGGAGGCTGATCCGGACTGACGGATGGAACCGGATTGGGTCCGGAAGAGCTTGAACCGGCTGGAACCGGAGGAGTCTTACTGGAATCGGCTGGAACCGAAGAAGGTTTACTGGAATCGGCTGGAACCGAAGGAGGTAGCCCATCATTGGAGCCACTCAGGCTGGCTGGAACCAGTGGAGTCTTACTGGAATCGGCTGGAACCGAAGGAGGATGATCTGGACAGACGGATGGGACCGGACTGGGTCCAGAAAAGCTTGAACCGGCTGGAACCAGAGGAGGAGTCTTTGGACTGACAGATAGGACCGGATTTGATCCGAAGACGCTGGAATCGGCTGGAACCGAAGGAGGCAGATCCGGACTGACAGATGGAACCGGATTGGGTCCGAAAGAGCTTGCACTGGCTGGAACCGGAGGAGTCTTACTTGAATCGGCTGGGACCGAAGGAGGCTGATCCGGACAGACGGATGGGACCGGATTGGGTCCGGAGACAGTTGAATCAGCTGGAGTCAGAATCCGGTTAGAACCGGAATGAGTGGTATCCGAGTGTTCAGTTAGACCATCCTGGATCTGGTCCATGCTGGATGCCAACAGGGTGGTGCTCTCTGAAGACGGCAAACAGGAGTTCATAACTGCATCTGTAGTACAAAAATTTCCATCTGGGAACTTGGCTCTGGATTTTTCCCTTGGGGCTGAAATTTCGGTGACCCCTCCTGGGGTTGACAAATCAGACACCCCTCTCAGGGTTATTTTCTCCAGCACCCCTCCTGGGGTTGACAGTTCAGAAACTCCTTTTTGAGAAGACTCAAATGCCCTTACTAGAGCTTGAACATTGGATACCCCTCCTTGGGCTGTAGACACCAAACTTTGGAGTGACCCTGACCCCACACTCTGACCACCATCCGGGTCCATGGGCCTTGGACAAACTGTCAGGATTCTGATTTTGTCTGTCCCCGGCGGGGGCGCTAGTGGGTCAGTGTTGGTGTGACGTAATACACGAGGAGACAGAAGAATAGTCCTGCGCATAGGCGCTGATATTTATTATGTCACAGGGATCACAAAGCAATTGAATAACAGGTGCAGTGGAATGCAATTACAGTGGAATGCAAAACCAGAAATAACAGGAAATAAATATTCAAAGGTCACTGGTAACTATGATTGAAACAAACAGAACTCCGGTGATTGTAAACAGCACACAGTCTCAGTATAACTCAGGATGAAATAACTTTGGAAAAACAGAACTCTGATAAATGTACAGTCTCTATGAAGCACAAGTCCAGATAGCCTAACGGGCTTAAGCAGGAGACAGTCTCTAAGCAAATAGATGTTAACTGCTGAGATGCACAGATGGTAACTGATAATGAGGGCACAGGTAGATAATGATAAAACACCTGAGGAGAGTCTCTTACTGCTGGTGGATTGTGGCTGGCTGTGGCTGGAGTTTGTAGTTCCACAGGAACACTGGAACAGGGAGATGACTTGGAAATGCCAGAAATAGAAGACTGCTGGAAACAAAGGATTGAAGACTGGAACCTGAAACTGGAACTGCTGGGACCTGTAGTTCCACAGGTCCAATACACAGGGGTATCTCTGCAGACAGATGACTGCAAACAGGAGACGCCTGTTCACAGAATGTAACATGTTGTCCAAGGCGATGAGACTGAGCCAGGAACTGGAGTTTATACCCCTTGGTCTGTGATGATTGGATGTTGCATCTGTGAGAACACACCCCGCTGGATTGGGTGTTCAGATCAGCTGTGAGTTAGCTGAAGCACTGTGTACTCCAGGCTGCAGTAGACTGAAAACTGGAACTGGAACAGAACTGAACTGCTGGAACTTGTAGTTCCACAGTAGTGATGCGACGGAGAATGCAGATTCCTGACACCCCCAACTTGCTCAACAAACCCAATCAGCTAGGCAGTAATCTAGCACACTTGTGCAAATGAAAGCTCACCTAGGCTGTTTTAGAACTCCATAGTGGAAGTTTTGCACTACAGGACATTAATGACTTCCACTGGTTTTTCATAAATTTGGAAGTGACAAAGGGGTCGATTCATGAAGCGGTAAATAGAGTGGAGAAGTGAGCCAGTGCGGAAGTTGCCCATGGCAAACAATCAGAGGTAACATTTATAAAGTGCATTCTATAAAATTATACGTAGCAACTGATTGGTTGCCGTGGGCAACTTCTCCACTGGCTGCTTCATGAATAGATCCCAAAGTGAAGTGTTCTACCCTTCTACTAAATGATGTCCAGTTAGTTTGGTTATTATATTGGGAATTAAATTGAGGATTAGAGGTAAATTATTGAACTCCACAATGTAAAGATTAGGATTTAAGTAATTACTTCAAAGGGTTTGTTATATATAGTAGTATTTTTCCATGTCTAATTAATCATGAGCTGATACCCTGGCAGAAAGCAGTCCTGTGTTCAAGTTGAAATATTTATTTACAACACATAGAGCAGCCAGTTTGTTAATGATGTGCCATATACTATTACACATGAGCTTATTTTTCTACTTATCCACACATTGGGTGATCTATCACAGCACGTCAAGGTTTGAGATGAATCGCTCACTAAAAAACTATTGCTAAATTACTTAGAGAGTGCTGTTAAATCTTATCATGTCATTATCTTTGTAATAAATATGCAGAACATTTCTTGATGCAGCAGATACAAACAAGTAGGATCAGATATTTGGGGTTATTCACATATATGAAATGTTCTATGCATAGAACTTTGACTGCTCTGTCGACCCTCACATGAAACTTATATTAAATAAGGTAATGGTATCATTAATCATTAATATAACTCTTCTTCTACATTCACTGTGTATTGCACAATAAAGCACAACATTTTGGAAATGCTGCATTAAGTGCATTAACATACGAATGGAGAATGTGCGTTGGATATGCTTCATAGATCATTACAGCACACTAGTTAGTACTGTACTTGCAAAAATTGTAGTTAGATAGCATCACATACACAGGGTACTTCAGTGGTGAAGTACTGTATATGTGACTAAGCCCTAATACTGTAGTTTCTTAGAATTCGTTGTTGAGCAGGTTACTAGTCTCACTTTAGGAATCGCTGTCAATGTTGAAATATTTTATCTGTTGTATGAATTAAGAACCCCTGCAAGGGAGATGGGGGTAGGAGAAAGAAAGCAGGTTATTGTGACGTAACTGAAAGGCTGTCTGACAAGTAGAAAGAGGTGTGAAATATTGTCTGAACTTGGGCTAAATTCAGCAATCTTTTTTTCACATTTAAAATGCGAAAACTAGTGTTTCCACATTTGCAACGTTACCCCTGTATTCTACAAAGGGTTAGTAGACAAAAACTAGAGATGTGCGGCGGGCACTTTTCCTGTTTTGTGTTTTGGTTTTGGATCTGGATCCCCGCTCGTGTTTTGGATCTGGATTCGTTTTGCCAAAACCACCCTTTCGGGTTTTGGTTTTGGATCTGGATGATTTCAAAATACAAAACATAAAAACAGCTACAATCACAGAATTTGGGGCTAATTTTGATCCTACAGTATTATTAACCTCAATAACATTCATTTCCAGTCTACTCTAAACACCTTAAACCTCACAATATTGTTTTTAGGCTAAAAGGTTGCAATGAGGTTGCTGGATGACTGAGCTAAGCGACCCAAGTGGACGGCACAAACACCTGGAGTGGAAAAAACTAGCTAGGAGTGGCACTGCAGTGTCAGACAGGATGGCACTTTTAAAAACTAGGCCCCAAAGAGCACATAATGCAAAGAAGAAAAAGAGGTGCAACGAGGAAGCTGGATGACTAAGCTAAGCGACCCAAGTCGACGGCACAAACACCTGGCCCATCTAGGAGTGGCATTGCAGTGTCAGACAGGATGGCACTTTTAAAAACAAGGTCCCAAAGAGCACATAATGCAAAGAAGAAAAAGATGTGCAATGAGGTAGCTGGATGACTAAGCTGAGCGACCCAAGTGGGTGGCACAAACACCTGGCCCATCTAGGAGTGGCATTGCAGTGTCAGACAGGATGGCACTTTTAAAAACTAGGCCCCAAAGAGCACATAATGCAAAGAAGAAAAAGAGGTGCAATTAGGTAGCTGGATGACTAAGCTAAGCGACCCAAGTGGACGGCACAAACACCTGGGCCATCTAGGAGTGGCACTGCAGTGTCAGACAGGATGGCACTTTTAAAAACAAGGTCCCAAAGAGCACATAATGCAAAGAAGAAAAAGAGGTGCAATGAGGTTGCTGGATGACTAAGCTAAGCACACCAAATGGATGGCACAAACATCTGAAACATCTAAGAGTGGCACTGCAGTGTCAGACAGGATGACACTTTTAAAAACTAGGCCCCAAAGAGCACATAATGCAAAGAAGAAAAGATGTGCAATGAGGTTGCTGGATGACTAAGCTGAGCGACCCAAATGGGTGGCACAAACACCTGGCCCATCTAGGAGTGGCATTGCAGTGTCAGACAGGATGGCACTTTTAAAAACTAGGCCCCAAAGAGCACATAATGCAAAGAAGAAAAAGAGGTGCAAGATGGAATTGTCCTTGGGCTCTTCCACCCACCCTTATGTTGTATAAACAGGACATGCACACTTTAACAAACCAATCATTTCAGCGACATGACTGTGGCTGAAATTATTGGTTTTTTGAGCCCCCACCAAAAAATAAGCAATTAATTTCTCCTTTCACAAACTCACTCTACAGCAGGGGTGGGCAATTATTTCAGCTGGGGGGCCGCTTAACACTTCCAGCGAATATTCGAGGGCCACACACAAAATACTCAAAAAGAGATCCCTTTTTACACATTACGGCAGACAGCATCCCCTTTTTACACATTACGGCAGACAGCGCCCCCATTTTTACACATTACGGCAGACAGCGTCCCGTTTTTACACATTACGGCAGACAGCGCCCCCGTTTTTACACATTACGGCAGACAGCATCCCCTTTTTACACATTACGGCAGACAGCGCCCCCGTTTTTATACATTACGGCAGACAGCGCCCCTGTTTTATACATTACGGCAGACAGCGCCCCCGTTTTTACACATTACGGCAGACAGCTTCCCGTTTTTACACATTACGGCAGACAGCGCCCCCGTTTTTACACATTACGGCAGACAGCGTCCCCTTTTTACACATTACGGCAGACAGCACCCCCTTTTTACACATTACGGCAGACAGTCCCTACCCCCTGTCCCCCCCCTCCCCTAAACCCATATTGCAGTTTTTAACTCCCCTCCCTCCCCACCCCTAAACCTACATGGCAGCTTAAGCAGTGATCCAGGGGCTGGCTGGACAGGGGGTTTACCTGTTTGTCACAGTGGCAGACGATCCCCGCTGTCCGATGATCTGCGCTGCTGCCGGCCGGAGTCACTGCTGATGTGGCCTCTCCTGCTCCCGCTCGCTGCCCGCCGCTTCCTCTCCTCACTGGCTGTCGCTTCTCGGCCGCCGCTCCTGCTCACTGCAGTGCCCGCCCCCGTGCCTCCCAGCGCATGATAACAGAGGAAATCCCGGTCAGCTGACCCTGTGACGTGACCGGGATTTCCTCAGCGGCGCCGCGTCTGAGAGCAGTGCAATGACATGCGGCATGTCGGGCCGCTTGTCATTGCACTCTGGTGGGGCACAGCGGGCCAGGCAGGATCGGTCCGCTAGCCGCATCCGGCCCGCGGGCCGCCTGTTGCCCGCCCCTACTCTACAGTGGCAAGATGTTATCCTCATTTTCAGATTCCCCCCCACCTTCAGTGTTTACATCGTCATCCTCACAGAGAAATTATATTCAAACAAACAAAACCACATCATTTAGGTATCAGTGGACTTACGCTATTACCCAAAGTTTCTGAACTTGATGACTTATGATGAATGCGCTGCAGGTGACATATAAGTGAGGATGTTCCAAGGTGGTTAACGTCCTTACTCCTACTTATTATGGATTGACAAAGGCAACAGATGAGGTGGCTTTTTTGGTATTTTGCTCAGGCATGACAATGGGCTTATTCATCCCACGGACAACAACTGTCTCCCCGGTACCTGATTTAAACAAACCACATCACCATCAGAATCCTCGTCAACTTCCTCCTCAGCGCCAGCAACAACCATATCCTCATCCAGTGTTGGAAAGGTCAAGCATCGCAACTGCCGACACACTTGGACTCTCCTTGGGGATTTGTGATATCCATCTTAGAACGCACAGGTCTTTGCTGTGCTTTTGCCAGCTTAACTCTTTTCATTTATCTAGCGGGAGGATGAGGGCTTCCATCGTCATGTGAAGCTGAACCACTAGTCATGAACATAGGCCAGGGCCATAGCTGTTCCTTGCCACTCCGTGTCGTAAATGGCATTTTGGAAAGTTTACGTTTCTCCTCAGATGATTTCAATTATTTTTTTAGCTTTTTGGATATTGCATGCCATCTACTATGGCATTGGGCATCGGCCGTGGCAGATGACGTTGATGGCATTTCATCATCTATGTCATGACTAGTGGCAGCAGCTTCAGCACTAGGAGGAAGTGGTTCTTGATCTTTCCCTATTTTATCCTCCAAGTTTTTGTTCTCCATTATTTTTCTGGAGTTATATAACGATGGGGGTCATTCCGACCTGATCGCACGCTAGATATTTTTGACAGCACTGCAATCAGGTCAAAACTAGGCAAAACTGCGCATGCGTATGCACCGCAATGCGCAGGCGTGTCGTACATGTACAAAGCGGATCGGTGCTGGGCGATGGATTTAACAAAGAATCCATTCGCACAACCAATCGCTAGAAGGTTGACAGGAAGAAGGCATTTATGGGTGTCAACTGAGCATTTTCAGGGAATGGTTGGAAAAACGCAGGCATGTCCAAGCGTTTGCAGGGAGGGTGTCTGACGTCAATTCCGGGCCCGGACAGGCTGAAGTGATCGCAGTGTCTGAGTAAGTTCAGACCTACTCAGAAACTGCACAAAACTTTTTTGTACCGCTTGGCTGCACAAGCATTCACACACTTGCAAAGCAAAAATACACTCCCCCATAGGCGGCGACTATCTGATCGCAGTGCGGCAAAAAATAGCTAGCGTGTGATCAGGTCGGAATGACCCCCAATATGCGGCACATGAGAGCATACCCCTACACCACACACAGGGCAAAGCATGTAAAAATTATTTGGATAATACCCCTTTTATTTGGATTTATTATAAAACATGCAGTACAGGATAGCGTACCCCTAAACCACACACAGGGCAAAGCCTGTAAAAATTATTTGGATAATAACCCTTTTATTTGGAGTTATTATGAAAAAATATGCAGCACAGGAGAGAGTACCCCTAAACCACACACACATGGCAAAGCCTGTAAAAATTATTTTGATAATAACCCTTTTATTTGGAGTTATTATCATAATATCCAGCACAGGAGAGCATACCCCTAAACCACACACAGACACAGCAAAGCCTGTAAAAACTATTTGGATAATAACCCTTTTATTTGGAGTTATTATAATAATATGCAGCACAGGAGAGTGTACCCCTACACCACACAGTGCAAACCCTGTAAAATGTATTGGATTAAATATTAATAACCCCTAAATAATATACAGCACAGGACAGCACCACTGGACCTATACAGCAGTACCACTGGAGTTATACGGCAGTACCGCTGGACTTATACGGGAGTACTCCATGACGTGTACGGCAGTACCCCTGGATTTGTATGGCAGTACCACTGTAGTTATACGGCAGTACCGCTGGACTTATACGGCAGTACCCTTGGACTTGTACGGCAGTACCCCTGGATTCGTATGGCAGTACCGCTGGACTTATAAAGCTGTAGCATTGGACTTATATGGCAGTACCCCTAGACTTATATGGCTGTACCGCTGGATTTATAGTGCAGTACAGGTTTAGTACCGTTGGACGTATATGGCAGTACCGCTGGACTTATACGGTAGTACCACTGGACTGGACTTATACGGCAGCACCACTGGACTGGACTTATACGGCATCACCACTGGACAGGACTTATACATCAGCACCACTGTACTTATGTCAGCACAGGACACCACCACTGGACTTATGGCAGCACAGGACACCATCACTGGAGTGATTGTACTGATGCAGTACCTCTGGACTTATACTGCTGTACTGCTGGACTTATATGGCAGTACCCCTAGACTTATATGGCAGTACCGCTGGACTTATACGGCTGCACCACTGGACTGGATTTATATGGCAACACGACTGGACTTATACAGCAGCACCACTGGACTTATGGCAGCAGAGGACACCACCACTGGACTGATGCAGCACAAGACAGCACCACTGGACTGAACATATACAGCAGCACCAATAGACTTATGGCAGCACAGGACACCACCACTGGAGGGACTGTACTAATGCAATACAAGACACCACCACTGGACTGATGCAGCACATGACAGCACCACTGGACTGGACTTATACAGCACCAGTGACCTTATATGGCAGTACCGCTGGACTTATACGGCAGTACTCCTAGACTTATACAGCAGTACCCCTAGACTTATATGGCTGTACTCCTAGACTTATACAGCAGTACCCCTAGACTTATATGGCTGTACCGCTGGACTTATATGGCTGTACCGCTGGACTTACAGTGCAGTACCGCTGGACTTATACAGCAGTACTGCTGGACTTATACGGTAGTATCGCTGGACTTATATGGCAGTACCCCTTGACTTATACAGCAGTACCGCTGGACTTATACAGCAGTACCCCTGGACTTATATGGCAGTACCCATGGACTGGATTTATACGGCAGTACCCCTGGACTTATACGGCAGTACCTCTGGATGTATACGGCTGTATCACTGGACTTATATGGCAGTAACGCTGGACTTATACGGCAGTACCACTGGACTGGACTTATATGGCAGCACCACTGGACTGGACTTATACGGAATCACCACTGGACAGGACTTGTACATCAGCACCACTGTACTTATGTCAGCACAGGACACCACCACTGGACTTATGGCAACACAGGACACCACCACTGGAATGACTGTACTGATGCTGTACAAGACACCACCACTGGACTGATGCAGCACAAGACAGCACCACTGGACTGGACTTTTACAGCAACACTGGACTTATACGGCATTACCACTGGAGTTATACGGCAGTACCGCTGGACTTATATGCCAGTACCCCTGGACTTATACGGCAGTACCCCTAGACTTATATGGCTTTACCGCTGGACTTATATGGCTGTACTGCTGGACTTATACGGCAGTACCGCTGGACTTTTACGCCAGTACCGTTGGACTTATATGGCAGCACCACTGGACTGGACTTATACGGCAGTACCACTGGACTTATATGACAGTACTGCTGGACTTATATGGCAGCACCACTGGACTGGACTTATACAGCAGCACCACTGGGCTGGACTTATACGGCAGCACCCATGGACTGAACTTATACAGCAGCACCACTGGACTTATGGCAGCACAGGACACCAACACTGGACTTGTGACAGCACAGGACACCACCACTGGAGTGACTGGACTGATGCAGCACCAGACAGCACCACTGGACTGGACTTATACATGCAGCACATGACACCACCACTGGACTTATGGCAGCACAGGACACCACCACTGTACTAATGCAGCACAAGACAGCACCACTGGACTGAACTTATACAGCAGCACTGGACTTATGGCAGCACAGGACACCACCATTGTGACTGGACTGATGCAGCACAAGACACCACCACTGGACTGATGCAGCATAAGACAGCACCACTGAAATTATACAAAAGAGCAGGTCGCCATCCCATGCGCCACGCCACTTTCCCGCACAAACACTGAGGAGACACGTCCTCTCACTACACTCTCCAGGACTGGACTGAAAATGGCGGCAAAGCGCGTCTCCTTATATGTAATCAAAAACCCGCGAGAATCGAACAGTGGGAGGATGACATTTTGCCTCGTTCTGGTTTCCGAGTCTGGCGGGAAAACCCGAGCCGGACTCCGATCCAGAGCGTGAAGTTCGTGGGGATTCAGTTCTTAGGGAACCGAACCCGCTCATCTCTAGTTTAAACCCATCCCACATATTTTTACGCACTCTCTACAGTTCTTTAATGTTTTATACTATTCAGCAAGCATAAAAATGTTAAGGTTCTTGATAAAAGATAACTTTATATTTATTATTTATAATTTATTTACATAATGCCATCTCTGAATGGCATTATGATGAAAATCCATAAATTTCACAAAAACTGCAGGTGACTGTGTGGCTAATGCTGGGCGTGGCTAGGAGCTCTCATTGGGTTAGCAGCAGGTCTATCACACCCAGTCCACAGCTAATTGGGCGAGAAACGCCCTCCCACACAGGTTACATCCAATGGGAGGCTCTACCCTTTGGCTGCTGTGTGTTCCTAGAGCAGGATTAACAATGGGCTGATGGTGCATCTGCAGCAACATACCCTCCAACAATTTACACATAAAAATAGGTACAAATCCGAAAAGGGTAGTGTGGCCATGGGTAAAATGGCGTGGCCATGCCCCTTTTTCTATACTTTCAATGGAAGTTTGGAGAGCCAAAAATCAGTACAGACCATAAAAAAGGCACTGTACCTGCCAAAAAAGTACAGTTGGAGGGTATGTCACTCCATCTGCGACAAGTCTCTGCGCTGTAGATAGGGGGGGGGGGGAAACTTTTATTGCAGCGTCCTATGTCCTGCTGCCAGTCCATCTGCCCCCTCCGGCATCAACAATCCCCACTTCCTAGCCGCGGCGCAGGTGGAACAAAAGCTGCTGTGGCCACCAGCATAGATGTGTATAAAAGCGGCGCAGCAGAAGGCTTTCATAGCCCTCCCTGCATTCCGGCGCTAAGGCCTGCTGGGAGCTGTAACTTATTGAGTGCATCTTCTTCCCTGTAATGCGGAAACCGGCGCTAACAATAGTGACTGGCTGCTTGGTGGCTGTGCGAGTCTCCGGGAGAGCCACTGCCAAAGGGAGGACAGCAGCTTAGCTGCTTCCAGGAGAAGAAGCAGGATAAGCATTACCTGACCCTGCCCCACTCGCAGTACCACCGGGCCCCATCCACGGCACCCCTACCCACACCCTTCCTCCACCACCCATGGTGGCTCTGGACCCCCTCCCCCATCCACAGCACCCCGCACCCACCCCTCCACCACCCATGGCACCCCCGCAACCGCTACTCCCCGACCCGCAGTGGCTCCAGGCCCCTACCCGCGGCACCCACATACCAGCCCCTCCCCCACCCATGTCACCACCACACCAGTCCCTCCCCCACCCAAAGTACACCCACAATCACCCCTCCCCCATCCGCGGCACCCCCAGACCACCTCTCCCATCAGCATCTCCCCCACACCAGCCACTCCCCCAACCACAGCACCTTCTAAGTGATTCATCAGGCCCTGTGTGCACTGTTCACGCCATTTCAAGGGGCTACGACCACTTAACCATTGAACACCTGTCAGGTCCCTGGTTTTGTCTGTCCCCGGCGGGAGCGCTAGTGGGTCAGTGTTGGTGCGATGTACAAAACGTGGAGGCAATATAAAAGTCCTGCGCATATGCGCTGATGTTTATTAGCACAGAGCAGATGGTATAACACTGAATAAACTGAAAACCGGCAATGTAGAAAACAATGATAGGTAACTGAATCCAAACAACTGAAAGTCTCTTGCAGTAAAATTTAAAACAACTTGATACTGAATGCAGGTGATATAAACAGAACTCCAATAGTACTTGAAAGCACACAGTCTCTGTATAACACAAGATGAGATAAACTGATAACTGTTGGAAAAGCAGAACTCCAGTATATTTGAGAAACAAACAGTGTCTATATAGCACAAGTCCATATAGCCACACTAGGCTTAAGCAGAAGACAGTCTCTAAGCAAATAGTTCAGTGTTTCCCAACCACGGTCCTCAAGGCACACTAACAGTCCTGGTTTTAGTGATATCCAGGCTTGAACACAGGTGACTTAATTAGTACCTCAGTTATTTTGATTTAACCATCTTTGCTGAAGCCTGGATATCACTAAAACCTGCACTGTTGGTGTGCCTTGAGGACAGCGGTTGGGAATGCCTGAAATAGTTGGTATAACTGCTGAGATGCACAGATGGTATGCTGATAACGAAGTGCACAGGTAAGGTAATGAAATGAACACCTGAGGAGAGTCTCTTACTGCTGATGAGTTTGTGGCTGGATGTAGCTGGAGTCCGGAGTAACAGGAGAGCTGTAGAAATGGTAACTGGAACAATGAAGATAACCACGGGGGAACACTGGAAACAGGAACACAGGAACCAGGAGAACTAGGCACACGGTATGTGACTCGTTGTCCGAGGCGATGTGAGTGAGCCATGGACTGGAACTTATACCCCTTGCTCTGCAGTGATTGGTCACTGAACTCTGGCTGGAAGCACAGCGCTGGATTGGATGCTAGGATCAGCTGATTGCAGATGTCATGGCAGCGTCCATACAGGCCGGATGCCGGCACACAGCGGAATACACACACAGGACCAGACTCAGGGGTACTCAGCGACACAGGAGATGACACTCACGGTCAGCGCATCCATGCAGCCACAACTGGGGCCATGACCTCCGGAGGCCTGCACACCAGCGCGCTGGTAAGTGAGACGCAGCTGAACGCCGATTCCTGACAGTACCCCCTCCTTTATGGGTGGGCACCGAACACCCATGAGGCTTGGCAGGGAAGAGTCTGTGGAAGGCTTGTACCAACTGTGGAGCATGCACATCCGCGGTGTTGATCCAACTCCTCTCTTCAGGACCATATCCAGACCAGTCAATCAGGTATTGCAAATGACCATAGCGATGTCGAGAGTCCAAGATCTTTTCCACCTCGTATTCCACGCCCCGATGAGTTTGTACCTTTGGAGCTGCTGGAAGCATTCTCTGAAAACGATTGAGAATTTCTGAAGAGAGAAAAATGGAATGAGTTGGGAACTTTCAAATAAGAAGGCAGTTTTGACTTATAAGACACCGGATTAATAAGACTTTCTACTGGAAATGGCCCAATAAACCGTGGAGCAAATTTCATTGAAGGAACTCTGAGATGGAGATTTCGGGTAGATAACCAGACTTTGTCGCCCGGCTTTAAACTAGGGACTGCTCGTCTCTTTCGATCAGCAAACATTTTATACCGTTGAGAAACTTTTTTAAGAGATTAATTAATCTTCTTCCAAATTTGAGAGAACCGCTGAAGAGCAGAAGCAGCCGCAGGCACATCTATGACGGGTAAATCTTGGAAATCCGGTACTCTAGGATGCTGACCATAAACTGCGAAAAAAGGAGTAGTATCTGTAGAAGTATGATAACGGAAATTATGAGCAAACTCCGCCAAAGGCAATAAATCTACCCAGTCATCCTGTGAAGAGGAAATATACAGTCTCAAATAGGTCTCAAGCTCTTGATTTACCCTCTCTGTCTGCCCATTTGTTTGAGGGTGATAGGCCGTAGAGAATTTAAGTTTAACTTGCAGCGCAGAATACAGAGCCCTCCAAAACTTTGCCACAAACTGCACACCTCGGTCAGATATGATTTCTGTTGGAAGTCCATGTAACCTAAAAATTTCACGAAGAAATAACTGTGCCAACTTTGGAGCAGAGGGTAACCCCATGAGTGGAATGAAATGTGCCATTTTTGAAAACCTATCGACCACTACCCAGACGGTATCATACCCTTTGGAGGGAGGAAGATCTGAAATAAAATCCATCGATAAATGAGACCAGGGGCGCCTGGGAATGGAATTTGGTAGCAATTGGCCCGCGGGAGCCTGACGAGGAACTTTATGCTGAGCACATTTGGGACATGAAGCTATAAATTCTTGAATATCTACTTTCATATGAGGCCACCAATAAGTTTGAGATAGGAACTTGAAAGTCTTTAGGACTCCAGGGTGACCAGTAAATTTGGACGTATGAGCCCAGGACAGAAGGTTTGGACGAAGCTCAGGAGAGACAAACATCTTGCCTGGAGGTGGAACTTGAGACACCCCTGTAGCTGCAAATACCACAGGATTTAGTACTGGTCGAGCAGCTTGTTCTGATGATTCCTCATTTGAGCTCATAGAGCGAGACAATGCATCTGCCTTAACATTTTGTGAGCCAGGTCTAAACATTAACTTAAAGTCAAAACGAGAAAAGAATAGGGCCCACCTTGCTTGCCGAGGATTCAGGCACTGCGCTGCCTTCAAGTAGAGGAGGTTCTTGTGATCTGTATAGAATAGATGGTAATAGGCAATCTCGCACCCTCCAGCAGATACCTCCATTCTTTAAGGGCCAATTTGATTGCCAACAGCTCCTGGTCACCGATGGTATAGTTAATTTCAGCGGGCAAGAATCTACGAGAGAAAAACCCACAAGGGTGAATCTTACCATCAACACCCACCTGGGACAGGACTGCGCCCACGCCAACCATTGAGGCATCTACTTCCAAAATGAATGCCTTATTGACATCTGGCTGTTGTAACACAGGAGCTAAAATAAAAGCCTGTTTTATTTTATGAAAAGCAGACAGCGCTTCGTCAGACCATTGGGAAGGATTTCCCCCTTTCTGAGTAAGGCAGGTAATTGGAGCTATTAATGTGGAAAAGCCCTTAATAAACTTTCTGTAGTAATTAGCGAAGCCAATAAAATGTTGGACTGACTTGAGTGTTGTTGGAAGAGACCAATTCCCTATAGCTTCTAATTTAGCTGGGTCCATTTGAAGGTCTGTTCCGGAAATGATGTATCCCAGGAAAGATATTGAAGAAGCTTCAAACGTACATTTAGACAGTTTGCCATACAGATGATTCTGTCGAAGACGTCGAAGAACCTCTTTTACCTGTTGGCGATGAGAAACTAAATCACAGGAGAATATCAAGATGTCATCGAGGTAAACTACCACACACTTATACAGGAGATCTCTGAACACTTCGTTGACAAAGTTTTGAAACACAGCCGGGTCATTACTTAAACCGAAGGGCATCACTAGATATTCATAGTGGCCATCACGAGTATTGAAGGCGGTTTTCCACTCATCACCACTTCGAATCCTGATAAGCTTGTAAGCCCCACGAAGATCCAGTTTCGTGAAGATGGAAGCACCTCTAACTCTGTCGAACAACTCTGTGATAAGAGGTAACGGGTAGCTATTTTTAATCATGATGTCATTTAAACCCGATAATCGATACAGGGGCATAGTCCTCCATCTTTCTTCTTAACGAAGAAGAATCCCGCATCGGCCGGGGAAGAGGATGGACGGATAAACCCCTTCTGTAAATTTTCCTTTATATATTCGCTCATTGCTTGGGTCTCTGGAACTGAAAGAGGGTATGTACGCCCTCTAGGTGGCTTGCTCCCTGGAACCAAATCGATGGGACAATCCCACTCTCAGTGGGGAGGCAAGGCATCCGCAGCTTTCTCACTGAAGACGTCAGTGAATTCCTGATAGGCCTCCGGAAGGCCCGACTGAGGTTTTACACTTGTAGATTTTATTGGAAATACTTGAGCTAGACATGAATGAAAACAGGAGGAACTCCATGCCGTTAACTGTAATGTAGACCAGTCAAATTGCGGATTGTGCAATTGGAGCCAAGGCATACACAGTACAATCTCATAGGTAGCTTTTGGTATGACCAGGAATTCAATGAGCTCGGAATGCAGGAAGCCTACTCCCAGAACTACCGGCTTGGTTTGCTGAATGATGGAACCTTCAGCAATACGGCTTCCATCCACGGCAGTGAGATAAACTGGACGAGACAGCTTTGACACTGGGAGATGAAGTCTATCCACTGCAGCTGGTGTGATAAAATTCCCAGCAGCCTCACAATCCACTAAAGCGGACAGAGACTGGAGTCCATCTGGCATTTCCAAAGTGACAGGCAATATAAGATCTTGAGATGAAGGAGCTTTATTCAAGGTCCCTAACTTGATTCCCCCTTTACAAGTTAGGACCTGGCGTTTCCCGACTGAGCAGGGCAGGAACCAATCAGATGACCAGCAGCAGCACAATAGTGACACAGTCTTTCCTTTAATCTTCTGGACCACTCCTCAGGTGTTAAACAAACTTGTTTACCTGCATGGGTTCATCAGCAGTAATAGGTAGAGACTGTACAGGAGGCATAACTCGGTGCTTGTGAAGATCACCTCGGGAGCGTTCACAGGCTCGCTTGCGTAAACGTAGATCCAACTTGATATATAGGGAGATTAGGGCTTCCAGTTGCTCTGGTAAGTCTCGAGTAGTCAACTCATCCTTTATGTGGTCAGACAGACCATGCCAGAAGGCGGCAACCAATGCCTGGTTGTTCCACTTCACCTCTGATGGCAATGTCTGGAACTGAATAACGTACTGACCCACAGTACGTGTTCCCTGGCGGATCTGAAGGAGGTCTGAAGAAGCAGAGGTCGTACGTCCAGGTTCGTCAAAGATGCGTTGGAATGCGGCAACAAACTCTGTATAGTTATTTAGCAATGCGTCTGCTCGCTCCCACAGCGGAGAGACCCAGTTCAGAGCAGAGCCAGCTAAAAGAGAAACAATATATGCAACCTTTGCTCTGGGTGTTGGAAAGTTCTGTGGTTGCAATTCAAAGTGGACTTCGCAGTGATTCAGAAATCCACGACACATTTTAGGATTACCATCAAATTTACTTGGTGTAGGAAGATGAATGCAAGACATTGGAACAGAAGCAACTGGAGCGCTAGAAACTGAGGAACTAGGAACAGGAGCAGAAACTGAAGAGGACACTGGAGGAGCTGAAGTTGGAAATGATTGTTGCAGAGTATCTAAACAAAATTACATTTCTTGCAGAAATTGTATAATCTGCTGCTGCGCAGCCTCTTGACCATCCAGTCGTGACACTAAACCTTGTAGTGTCCCGGACCCCACACTCTGACCACTGTCCGGGTCCATGGGCCTCGGACAAACTGTCAGGTCCCTGGTGTTGTCTGTCCCCGGCGGGAGCGCTAGTGGGTCAGTGTTGGTGCGATGTACAAAGCGTGGAGGCAATATAAAAGTCCTGCGCAAATGCGCTGATGTTTATTAGCACAGAGCAGATGGTATAACACTGAATAAACTGAAAACCGGCAATGTAGAAAACAATGATAGGTAACTGAATCCAAACAACTGAAAGTCTCTTGCCGTAACATGTAAAACAACTTGATACTGAATGCAGGTGATATAAACAGAACTCCAATAGTACTTGAAAGCACACAGTCTCTGTATAACACAAGATGAGATAAACTGATAACTGTTGGAAAAGCAGAACTCCGGTATATTTGAGAAACACACAGTCTCTATATAGCACAAGTCCATATAGCCACACTAGGCTTAAGCAGGAGACAGTCTCTAAGCAAATAGTTGGTATAACTGCTGAGATGCACAGATGGTATGCTGATAACGAAGTGCACAGGTAAGGTAATGAAATGAACACCTGAGGAGAGTCTCTTACTGCTGATGAGTTTGTGGCTGGATGTAGCTGGAGTTCGGAGTAACAGGAGAGCTGTAGAAATGGTAACTGGAACAATGAAGATAACCACGGGGGAACACTGGAAACAGGAACACAGGAACCAGGAGAACTAGGCACACGGTATGTGACTCGTTGTCCGAGGCGATGTGAGTGAGCCACGGACTGGAACTTATACCCCTTGCTCTGCAGTGATTGGTCACTGAACTCTGGCTGGAAGCACAGCGCTGGATTGGATGCCGGGATCAGCTGATTGCAGATGTCATGGCAGCGTCCATACAGGCCGGATGCCGGCACACAGCGGAATACACACACAGGACCAGACTCAGGGGTACTCAGAGACACAGGAGATGACGCTCGCAGTCAGCGCATCCATGCAGCCGCAACTGGGGCCATGACCTCCAGAGGCCTGCACACCAGCGCGCTGGTAAGTGAGACGCAGCTGAACACCGATTCCTGACAACGCCCTTTGTCCGTGCAATATTTAACCATTCACACAATCATGATTGGAGGTAATACTCTATATAATACAAATATTACACACCACAAGGGCGTACAAGGGTTAAGGGGGCGTAGCCCCTTAAGATGGTGAAGAGCGCCCGTAGGGCGCGCAATGAATCACCTAGTATATATATATATATATATATATATATACCAACAAATATGAAACCACAGCACTCGCCACCCCAGAAGCGGGTGATGTGTCTGCACTCACCACTCATAGGGTGGGGTGCATGTAGCCATGGCCACCTACTTAAATATATACAAACAGAAAATTCAGCACTCACCAAAGCAAGCTCACTTATCTTCACAATATCAATAAATAAATTATGGGGGTTTAGTTAGTGAATTGGCCAATGCACGGAAGCTCTTATTAACTGTGGCCACAAGCTTTTTTCATGCACCTCTATACAAACTCAATTATCCTAAACCTGTGTCAGCTGTTCCTTAGTAATTTATCAGCCAGTGTCAGGTGACTAGTGTACCTTTAAAAGCCATAAGGTGTGTGGCAGGTGCACATTAAACCAAGTAGGCATATTTGCAGTTATATTGTGTGTGATACAGTTGCCAGGTTTTAATTTTGAAGACTCTGTGATAGTGTAGGACCTGCATGAAGGTGGGGTATGTTGGCGAGTGGTTTGCAGGCTTCTGTGCATTGTCCAATTCACTAACTAAACCACCATCATTTATTTATTGATGTTGTGAGGATAGGTGAGCTTGCTTTGGTGAGTGCTAAATTTTCTATTTATATATATAAGCAAAGGCAGGGGTCCGGCACAGCCACTTAGAGACGATGATACACTGGGTGCCCTCACAAATAGATTGACAAGCAGCAAGGACGGTGCGGCACTCCAATGATTTCAATACCAGAGTAATAGTAAGATGCAACGTTTCAATGCCCTTTTTAATGCTGCATTTTCGTCAGGATATACAGATAAATATCAAACAACATACCTTAAATAGGGAAGATCGCCATGTGAAGCGTCAGACGCCGCGGCGGGACCGCTCACCCGTCGGACGCACAGCGGAAGTAAAGTCATGACGCACTAAGAAAAAGCGTCAGACGGTGAATGTTAGAGAACCCATCACCATAGCAACAGGGTAAACAGTGAATTAAAGCACATAAGCACAGATACAGAAATGGCTAAGGGATGTCATACATATTATAACACAGTATTAATGAACAATACAATGCCATATATCGTATAGAGAATTGTGAGCATATGTAAACATAATAACCTTAAGCAAAAAATGATAATCATATAAGAATATAATCTGAACAAGCAACTAAGTGCATAATGCAGCACTAGTAATCAACATGGGTATCTCAACCATTATTAACCAGGATGCCAATACCGGAATGTTCATTTAGGCCCCCAGGTGCTAAGGTGCCCAAACAAAAAAATCCAGCGCGCCTCACATTGAAGCAGTTTAAGGCCACGATTACCACCACGTAGGGACTGTGGCACATGGTCAATCATCCTATACTTGAGGGTGGTCAAATTATGAGCTGCTGATGCGAAATGCCTTGCAACAGGCTGATCGCTATTACCAGAGATCAACGCAGCCTTAATGGCTGACCGGTGGGCAGCCATGCGTTCTTTGAAAGGGCGTTCGGTTTTCCCTATATAGGACAGGCTACACGGGCAAATAATTTGATAAACAGTGAATTTAGAGTTACACGTAAGTCTATGTCTGATATGTAAAACTTTACCAGTATGCAGATGGTGAAAGGTATCACCAGGGATTAGGAATTTACACGTGACACAAGTGCAACGTATGCATCCTAATTTACCCCTATAAATACTAGGAGTAGGTTCTGAAATATCCGCTTTGACTAAAATGTCACGGATATTACGTCCACGTTTGTAGTAAGCCATAAGGTTAGTATTGGACAAATTACAATCAGGATCCGATGTAACAATCGGCCAGAGTTTTTTTAGAAATTTTGTTAATAGGGGCACTAGATGTAGTAAATTGTGTAACCAGAGGGAGAACCTTTTTATTGTCACTGGATTTAGGCTTCAACAATGACAGTCTATCCATACTCAAAACTTTAGATTTGGTATGTAATAGTTGATCAAGGTCATATCCTCGTTCTAAGAATTTCTGCAACAAGGTATCGATTTGGCATTCAGCTTGTTTAGTGTCTGAAGTAATACGTCTAACTCGGATGAATTGTGAATAAGGCAGCCCTGCAATTAAAGATCTAGGGTGACAACTGCTAGGAACAAGTAAATTGTTGCGGTCCGTAGGCTTCGAGTAAAGATTAGTTGAGATGCATCCCTCATGTAAACATATGGCAACTTCTAAATAATGGATTTCTGTAGAACTAAAGGAAAAAGTGAACTTTACCGGACTGGGGCCTAAGTTATGCAAATTAATATGATTAATTAAATCATTACTATCACCTTTCCAAAAGATCAACAGATCATCAATGTAGCGGCAGAAAAAAATAATCCTATTTGCAATCGATTCATCAGAAAAAAATACAGATTGTTCAACATCGAACATGAAAATATTAGCATATGAGGGGGCCACCGCCACCCCCATAGCACAACCAACCAACTGTAAATAAAATAAACCATTGTAAAGAAAGACATTTTTTGTCAGGATGAAATTAAGCAAATTAATCACAAATGTAACATCAGGGCCACTATACGATGTCTGGCCATTCAAAAACCGCCCCACTACAGCTAGGCCTATATCATGAGGTATAACAGTGTATAAATTTGTGACATCAATAGTAAACATTATCACATCAGGATCCAATTTGGGAAGGGCCAAAAGTTAACTAGCAATGATGTAGTATCTAATAAGTATCTCGGGTGTTCCCTAATGTATGGTTGTAGTATGCTATCAACATACACAGAGGCTGGCTGTGACAACCCACCCCGGCAGCAATAATAGGTCTGCCCGGGGGGTCAGTAATAGACTTATGAATCTTAGGGGTGGTATAAAATAGAGGAACCAAAGGGAATGCTGGAAAGAGTGCTTTACTCAATGCATCAGTAATAGTTCCATTATCCAAAGCTTCTTTAAGAATCGACAACAGTTCTGTTTTAAAGATGCCCGAAGGATCCTGCGGTAATAAACGGTAAGTAGAATTATCATTCAAGTGGAGTGCCACCTGTAGTTTGTATTTATCCAAGTCCTGGATCACCAGGGCACCCCCCTTATCTGCTGGGCGAAAAATCAAAGCTTTATTATTCGCCAAGTTGTCCAATGCTTGTTGTTCAGCCAAAGTTAAATTATGTCGACACGTGGGTGAAGAAGTTGTAGTCGACTTGACTTCTTCATTCAGAAGACGCATGAAGGTTTTAATAGACGGGTTAAATGGTTGGGGCTCAAACGAGGATTTAGGACACGAGCTTAGCTAACTGTGGAGGAATAGATGTTACTTCTTGAGAAGAATTATTAATAGGTAAAGTGCGTTTACCATAAAACTCTTTCAACTTTAGCTGATGATGCAATTTGTACTGTTCAATATTCCAATCCAGTGGGTTGAACCTAGAAGTTGGTACAAATGACAAACCTCTCGCTAAGACGTCAATCTCAGTTTTGGACAAATCATAGGAGGACAAATTGACAATTAAGTTTTGTTGGAAGTCTGTTTCTTTCATCCACGACCCCTGCCTTTTGCTTTGACCTCCCCATCTGGTGTATTTTCGGTATCGCGGGTATACTGTGCCCGCGTGGTCACCTCTAAAGGGTCAGGCTGCCCACGATTTCTACCTTGAGAGCCATATCTGTCACTGTCACTTGCTGACGAATTGAAGTCAATGGAAGAATCCTTATGTCGGTCACCCGGTCTTCTATTCCGTCTAAAGAATGGTTTACGGTAATCAGGACCCCTAGCTGGATAAGTCCATTGGTATACCGTATTGTGTTCATAGTCAGAATCAACTTTAGATTGTTTGGTCTTTTTAAATTTAATTAAGTCCCGTTTGTATGTCTGTAATTGAGTATTCAATTTAGTATACCATTCAGTACTGGTGTCATCAATGAGGCTAGGCTTGTGAACCGTTTCAAATGCATCAATCTTCTCCTTAATATTAGCGACCTCCTTAGTGGAAAACTCAATGATCAACAACATGAGATCAAAAGAGCATTTGTTGGTTATGGAAATCCCCTTTCTGCAAAACGCAGGATCATGCTTCCCAATTGTAGGGCCATTGCGGACACACAGGCCCCTAGGGATTTTTTTCGCTCTATGGTAGTCGCTTAGGGATAATGCATGGTAGTAGTAATCAATTTCACGCCTCTTCAACCTCAGTAATTCCCGATATACATCATCTAAGGGTAAGGCTTCAGCTTGCTCAATTAGCCCACCAGTAACTAGAATGGCATCTGCTACTGCTTCAGAATACGAATATATGTCACCAATCGGATAAGAAATAAAAGTATGGCCACTAGGCTGTTGGTCAGAGTCTGTCTCAGCCATGTAGGTAAAGTGCAAAGTAATGTGCAACTACATGTGCAAAAACTGTGCAGATTTAGACAAAAAGATAACTACATATAAAATCCCATGGATAAAAACACACAGATATGATACCTGAGATGAGAATTCAGGGGTGCCCTGGCCAGAAATCCAGAGTTCCAGAAATCGTGTATAAGCAAAGGCAGGGGTCCGGCACAACCACTTAGAGATCATGATACACTGGGTGCCCTCACAAATAGGTTGACAAGCAGCAAGGACAGTGCGGCACTCCAATGATTTCAATACCAGAGTAATAGTAAGATGCAACGTTTCAATGCCCTTTTTAATGCGGTATTTTCGTCAGGATATACAGATAAATATCAAACAACATACCTTAAATAGGGAAGATCACCATGTGAAGTGCCAGACGCCGCGGTGGGACTGCTCACCCGTCGAACGTACAGCGGAAGTAACGTCATGACGCACTAAGAAAAAGCGTCAAACGGTGAATGTTAGAGAACCCATCACCATAGCAACAGGGTAAACAGTGAATTAAAGCACATAAGCACAGATACAGAAATGGCTAAGGGATGTCATACATATTATCACACAGTATTAATGAACAATACAATGCCATATATCGTATAGAGAATTATGAGCATATGCGTTGAGTCACAATGCTATTGTAGCTACTGGAGGGTTACACACGTATATGAAATTGTGGTAGACCTGTGTATTTGATCGTGTTATCCAAATCTTTGAACCATAAGGTCACATATCTATATGAACTTGCGTTCAGGCCTGTGCATTTGAACTTGTTATTCAAGCATTTAACCATAAGGCTTAATCTAACTTTCATCTGTGTACCCCACCGGTGTGTGGGTGTTTTTCAAGTATCCTGAATACATAATTGCCATTTCATTGATACTCTAGCAGTACTAACCAAGCACTAGAGACGTACCCCTGATGAAGTCTTAGAGTAAGACGAAACGCGTCGGATTATCTGTTCATAACATCAATCTCCGAATTGTCATAAGGAGAAGGAGGAATCTATTAAAGTTTATTCAACTGGTCCTCTGTACTATTTGGTGTCATCTGCAAGAAGGGATACTATACCATTTTGTATCGTTGCTTTTATGTTTTAATACATTTTATATGGAACATGTTAATGTGATTTTTATGCTCATGAATTAGGAGTAAATATCTCAGGGAGACTGTTGTTTTGTCTCATTGAATATTGGGTGGAAAAACAACCCAAGGGCGCCCATTCCTCTATTGGTATATATATATATATATATATATATATATATATATACAGAGAGAGAGAGACTAAAATAAAGCCAATGTACACATTTTAATTTTAATCAATTTAGACACTTTTGGGTTTAGAAGCTGGACATACTGTACGGGTATACTACTATATACTGGCGCTCAGGATCCCGGCACCCAGCATACTGGCATCGGGATCCCCACTACCGGAATGCCAGCAGCAGGACAAGCGCAAAAGAGCCACTTGTGGGCTTGCTGTGCTCGCCACACTGCGGGCATGGTGGTGCGCTACATGCGCCACACTATTTACTCTCCCTCCAGGGGTGTCGTGGATACCCCAAGTGGGAGAATAGTTGTCGGTATCCCGGCGGTCGGGATACCGGGTCCGGTATGCAGAGCACTGGGATCCTGACAGTCGGTATATCAAGTGCTTCCCCATACTGTACACTTGCCGCTAGTCTTCAAAGTTGTTATGTAAGTGCATGACCGAGCATGTGCAGAACAAAAAATAGAAGGTTTTGTTTTCTGACTTTAAAAAACAAAGCCATCTAGAACTTCATAGGAACAGCGTGTTACTGCAACTGTTTTTCCTTACTAGGTTTAATGCTGAACAGAGATTATCTTTGAGCAAAAAAAAACAAACGCATTTATGTTGCCCGAAAATATATGCTGAATAGAGCCCCTTGTATAATATATTTCTGTTCTCAAAATAACCATTAAATTAAATATTGATACAGAAATTTGCTTACCAGTTGTAAAGGATAATAGAAACGCATTGCTGAGAGGCTGTACTGGTTTCCCAAAATCAGAAGTAGTCGTGCTCAGATATATTGTTAATGGTATTGTAAAACTGTGAGTCCACTCTTGGTAAATTTCCCACATCCAGTTAGCTCTTTGGATTATTGTCCCTGGTGCGTCAGTTCCCTGAATGCTGGCCAACGTTGTAAAGGATGTACTGTACTTTAAATGTCATTAATTACAGTTTATTGGATGGACATCTACACGGACTGCCATACGGTATTAATGTTGCTGAGTGGTAAGTGGGGATTAGTTATCCGATGTATGTATATTGTGTTTCTTATCTCTGGACACATAATACTAATATAAAATGGTAATGATTGTGAGAACCGCAATCCAACCCCAATTCAGCTACCGACACCTATATACATTCTTCATTGCCTTATCACATAATAGTGCCAGAACAATGGCCCTCATTGCGAGTTGATCGCTCGCTGCCGATTTTCGCAGCACAGCGATCAGGTGAAAAAATGGCATTTATGCGCATGCGCTAAGTACTTTCACACAGAACTTAGTAGTTTTACACAAGCTCGAGCGACGCTTTTCAGACGCTCGAGTGTTCGTTGTTTGATTGACAGTAAGTGGGTGTTTCTGGGCGGCAACTCAGCGTTTTCAGGGATTGTGCTAAAAAACGCAGGCGTGCCTGACAAAAACACAGGAGTGGCTGGAGAAACGGGGGAGTGGCTGGCCGAACGCAGGGCGTGTTTGTGACGTCAAACCAGGAACTAAACAGACTGATGTGATTGCAATCTAGGAGTAGGTCTGGAGCTACTCAGAAACTGCAGGAAAAGATTTTCGAGCAATTCTGCTAATATTTCGTTTGCACTTCTGCTATGCTAGGATACACTCCCAGATGGCGGCGGCCTAGCGTGTGCACTGCTGCTAAAAGCAGCTAGCGAGCGATCAACTCGGAATGAGGGCCAATATGTAAACACAATCCTGCTGTGACTGTGGGACAATTTACCAAAGTAATTCTGACCTTCAAACATGGGTCAGTGGCTGTTTCCTTATGTTAAAGGCAGAATTAAGTAACACTACTATTTAATTATGCTATAAAGCAGAAGATATAGGAGAGTTTTCTATGCGGATGACATTATTTGGGCATCTAACAAGCCCGAAAAAGGATAGCTTTTCAGAGTTGCTGGAGGTGCGGGACATTGTGTGTGTCTGACTGGTTTTTTTTTAAAGCAGCAATCATGTGCAGCCTGATGGCCACGAACAGCGCTGCCATAAGAAATAGTGGGGCCCAGGTCTGATAAAATAGGCAGGGCCCTTCTGGGGATGGAGCTGTGGATTATGTGGGTGGAGCTACAATGGGAATGGGGCATCAATTGGTGCACAAACCAGTTTTTTTTTTAATTGTCAAAGTTTGGGCAGTGGGGGTGGGTATTAATAAATACCATTATGGCAGCTCCACACACGCGCGCGCACACACACACACACACACACACACACAGACGGCAGGCAAGATAAAAAAAAGTTAAAAAAAATAGAAGACGTGCAGCACCCCCCCCCCCCCCCACCACCACCACCACCCACCCACCCACCCTTCCCGTTCCCAAAGCATAACCAGCCCTGGCTCTTTGAGACAGTCCTGGTTGCCAAAATACAGAAAAAGAAATTACTAAGGGTCCCCCGTATTTTAACAGTGAGCAGCGGGGTCTTGGACCGGTCCAAAAATAGGTATGGGTCCCCCGTATACTTGGACCGGTCCAAAAATACGTATGGGTCCCCCATTTTTTTGGAACCAGCACTGGGCTCCACTAGCCAGGTAATGCCACAGCAGGGGGATACATTATATTGGTCCCTGCAGCCGCAGCATCAACACCCCCAACTAGTCATCCCTGCCCTGGGGTTCCCTGGGGAAGTAGGGACCCCCCAGTCAGGGCCGTAACTAGGTATGTACGGAGTGTGCCACCTGTGCCACCACACATAGCGCTGCAAGGTAGGGGCGCTGCTGATAATATTAAATGATCTGTTTTAATTACTTTAATTTGCAGCTTCCCGCTTTTTGAAGACCAGCATCTCCTCACTGCCCCTTCCTTCGCTAATACCTATACAACAATTAGGAACTTAGCTTGATAGCTCTTTTTTAGTCAGCCACACTGCCCTTTATTACATTTCAAGATGTTGACATACCCGGGGTCTGAACAGGCAGACACTCTATTCATTGAGCTATCTGCCGTTGCATAGAAAGCTAGAGAGTTTTAGGCTACACATTTCTAACTTTTTGAAGCTTAGCCTATACTTTGTGAAAAAAATTCTCAGAATTGCAGCTGAGCAGATCTATGTAGTGTGTGGCTGCAAGGGATTGGCTCACACTACATAGATCTGCTCAATTGCAATGATTTTTTTATTTATTTTTACAAAGTAAAAGTTGTATGTTATAGTTTTTATGCAGGATCAAATAGCTCAATGAGTAGGGCAGAGGTTCTTAAATGCGGTCCTCAAGGCACCCCAACTGTCCAGGTTTTAGGTATATTCATAGTTCGACACAAAATCAAATTGACTGCGGTTCTAAGTAAGTCACCTGTCTCCAAGCATGGATATACTTAAAACCTGGACTGTTGGGGTGCCTTGAGCAGGGCTGTTTCTAGCCAATTTGGCTCCCAGTGCGAGATTTAAAAATGCGCCCCCCCCCCCCCGCCCCCAATGACATTTTAAAAAAAAAGCGCCCCCCCTAGATAAAAAAAAAAACCTTGCATGCGCCGCAGATGCGCGCGCTCCCGGCAAGGGGGCGTGGCCTCATTGTAATGGCCGTAGCCTCATTTTAATGGACGTGGCCTCATCTGAAAAGACTACCTCACACCCCAGTTTTTGACCCTGCACCAACAGATCACGCCCACCATAGGGAAAAAATTTCTACCATATTAAGCCCCACACAGTAATGCCCCCTGCACCATATTATGCCACACACCGCAATGCCCTTGATACATTAATTCCCCACATTACGGCAGGCAGAGTCCTCATTTTCCATATCACGGCAGACAAGAGTCCCCATTTTCCACATCACAGCAGGCAAGTGTCCCCTTTTTACACAATACGGCAGGCAAGTGTCCCCTTTTTACACATTACGGCAGGCAAGTGTCTCCTTTTTACACATTATGGCAGGCAAGAGTCCCCATTTTATACATTACGGCAGGCAAGAGTCCCCATTTTACACATTACGGCAGGCAAGAGTCCCCATTTTATACATTACGGCAGGCAAGAGTCCCCTTTTTACACATTACGACAGGCAAGTGTCCCCTTTTTACACAATACGGCAGGCAAGTGTCCCCTTTTTACACATTACGGCAGGCAAGTGTCCCCTTTTTACACATTACGGCAGGCAAGTGTCCCCTTTTTACACATTATGGCAGGTGACCCCATTTTACAGAGAAAGAAAGAAATAAAGAAAGAAAGAAAGAGAATACTTCGAGAGGCGATTCCCGCTCTTCGGCCCACCTCACCAGTCGCTCCTCGTGCTGGCTGCCTCTCCCTCGCCGTAGCTTGGCTCCCCCTCTTCCTCAGTACTCCGCTCGGGGGGGCAGAGTTTCGCGGAATGATGCGGTGATGTCGTGACATCACGACGCAACCGCGTCATTCCGCGAAACTCCATCCCCCGAGCTGGGTACTCGGGGAGAGGGTGGAGGGGGGAGCAGAGAGCCACAGTCAGTGCTGCGGCGGGCGCCCCGTGCAATTGCACGGCACACTCGCCCCAAGAAACGGCCCTGGCCTTGAGTACCACATTTGAGAACCTCTGGACTAGGGTGTTTGACTGGAATACACCTGATTATATGTTTGAATCCTGGACATGGAAGTATATTGGAATGTGTTATTTAATAAAGGGTATAATAACTGAATAACAGTGAGCTCTCAAGTTAAGTGCATCAATGTGGTATACATAGTGTGTGGGAAGGGGCATAATAGCATTGGCTTTTTTTGGGATCAATTTATTCATGCTCCTTCCTAGCGAGGCACGCGCCTTATGTGCCTATTGGAAAAATTAAGGGGGGGAGTGCCAATTATCTCTCTGGCCCAGGGCACCAAAAAGTCTAGGTTTGGCTCTCCCCCCCCCCCCCCCCTCCCCATCCAGGCACCCAAGGCCCAGGGCTGAATCCCAGGGTTGTCCCCGGCATTACTGGACTGTGAATGCCAGGCTGATAGCCCAACTGTAAAATTAATAATAAATATTGCCTTTTACATGTATAACTACAGGTCCCAGCAAGCCTCCCCGCACTTGGAAAACCAAAAGTACCAGCATGCGGGGCATTAAAGGGCCCACTGGTACCTGTAAAATAAATATTAAAATAAAGACAGGACACAGACACCTTACACATTATAACTTTAATAAAACATACTTGTACACTCACACTTACATATACTTACCTACCATCCCACGAAGTGATTCGGTCACCTTGTCCAGTAAAAATCCATAGGGTACCTGTAAAAAAAAAAAACATATTCAACTATATCCGGTGTAGATCAGTCCTCTTGGGTCCATGTAGGCATCCAGAGGTTAAAGAAAAACCCTGCAGTAACCCAAACCAGCGCATATAATGGGATCTATGTGTACACATATGGATCACCTTTTCCCAAATGCCGGGCCACCACATGAATTGTGTCACTTGGAGACCCGCCTGCCAATCAGGGAGCGCCACATCAGAGCACTCTGCTGTTTGGCTATGTGCTCCTCACGTGCTAATCAAGCAGGGCCCATAGACTTTAATGGGGGAAAAAATCCCTACTGAAGTCTGTATGTGGTAACTGGCGGTCTACTGCAGACCGCATGGTTAATAGAGGTTACTCTAGTAATACCCCCACTTACTTTTTTTTTTCTTGGCTAGGGGATCCTTGATTAATTGCCCATAGAGTCAAAGCATCCCTCACATCCTACAACTGTATATTGGATGAACTTTAGTTGACCCCAGCAGCCATGACAGGTAGGGTTGGCACCACTGAAAATATGTGTGTCACCCTTCTGGACTGGGGAAAATCCTCAGTATGTCATTGGGTCCCCTCCCCTGGATGTAGAGCAGAGTGGCCCAGCAGAGGGCTGTTGCTTGGGCCCCGTCACCCAGTCACCATCAAAAGACTCAAGAGGGGGAGGAGGTGTGTAGTGCCCTGAGGGGCTTAAATAGGAAGAGAGCGGCAAGCATAGGTGTAGCTAGGTGCCATGGTGCCCGAAACAAAAGTATGTTTCGGCGCCCCCTTCCCTGTACTGAATTGGGTGCATGTTACATTTGAAAAGAAAAAATATTTAAAAATACTAAATCGGTGACAGGGCCAGTTTTAGACCTTGTGGAGCTCAGGGTGAAAGTTTTCTTTGGACGCCCCCATGTTTAAAATAGGGACACTGCGCAACAAAGGCGCGCAACAAAAATATAGGGGCATGGCTTCATGAGGAAGGGGTGTGGCCAAAGAATAGTACAAACTCACATTACACTGCACAGAATTGTCTGTTATTCACATTACACTGCACAGTATTGTGTTATTCACATAACACCACACAGTAGTACCCCTTATACACTTTTCGCCACAGTGGAGCCGCTTATACTCTTTATGCCATACAGTACAACAATACATGTTACTCTGCAGCTACTAATGCAGAGAGAGGTGCTGTAGCAGCAGCTGGGGCAGGGAGAGGTGCTGCAGCATTAATTTAGAGAGAGGTGCTGTTGCAGCCAGGGCAGAGAGGGGTGCTAAGACAGCCAGGTCAGAGAGAGGTGCTGCAGCAGCTGGGCTAGAAAGAGGTGCTGCAGCAGCTGGGGCAGAAAGAGGTGCTGCTGCAGCAGTTGGGACAGAGAGTTGCTGGGGCAGAAAGAGGTGATGCAGCAGCAGGGGCAGAGAGTGGTGTAGCAGGATAGAAGTAACCCTGCTTCACAGCTACAAGCAGATATTGAGACACATAAAGAGGGCGGGCAGAGCTGCGGCATGTGCCGGCTGTCAGTGTCTCCTGCCCTGTTCCCTACCTAGACTCAGAGTCCAAGTCACTGTTTGCCCCCTCTGCTTCTCCTCCTCCTGCTCTGCGGCTGCCTGTACAATGGCCCGTGGTTTAGCAGGTAGAGAGAGGGGGCAGGCAGCGGTGCGTCCTCTAACTTTTCCGGCGCCAGGAGCTCGCGCTCCACTGGAGCCACCCTCGCTACACCCCTGCCAAGGATAATAAAATTGTGTTAGACTGCTTTAACATGTGGATCTGTGTCTACTTAAAAGGGGAGTTAAGCCGCTTGCCTCTCTGTCACGGTATGCCTGCAGTGGTGGTATATCCAAAAAAGGAATTATCAGCCACAAAAGTTCAAGCACACCTCCGTACCTGAAAATTAGCGTGTTACACTCTTGTAAACCCGCATCCTATTACATTGCCCGAGTTGTATATTTGTGATGGCAAAACATCTGAAGGTGAGTTTTGCCATTAAGAGTTTTGGGATTGCAGGAAACATACAATTTTGCATGTTCCTGCACCCTATGACATTGGTCGAGTTTGCAAAATCTGCTAGTTTAGCGCCAAACTTGCACATTTGAATAAACGTGCACCACATTACATCTGGCCCCATGTCTTTAGTCAATCCGATTAGCCACTCTCGGTGTACCAGGTCCCAGGTGTATCGGCCACGCTGAGCAGCTTTCTCACTCAAAATGTGCATCTTAGTCACATAGTCACATAAATAAAACTGGGAGTGCCAACAGTACTGTGCTAGATTGCAATGATCAGTTTGATGTGCAACATTTGAATACCTGTGTGCAACTGAGTCTGACTCTGTGTAAGAAATGCACTGATCATGCAGCGGTCACACACAAGTTTTGCTGTGCTTCATCTGTGACTTTGGGGGTCATTCCGACCCGATCGCATGCTGCAGTTGTTCGCAGTGGTGCGATCGGGTCTGAACTGCACATGCGCCACGACCGCAATGCGCAGGCGCGTCGCTGCCCGGTGACGGGAAATGCTGTGCAGCGTGGAATCTTATGAAGAACGTGATCATAGCGGCAATCGCAAGGTGATTGACAACAGGAAGGCGTTTCTGGGTGGCAACTGACCGTTTTCTGGGAGTGCCGTGGAAAACGTAGGTGTGTCCAGGCGTTTGCAGGATGGGTGTCTGACATCAATTCCGGGACCTGACAGGCTGAAGTGATCGCAGTGGCTGAGTAAGTTCAGAGCTACACAGAAACTGCACAAAAACTTTTTGCACAGCTCCCCTGCACAAGCGTTCGCACACTTGCTAAGCTAAAATACACTCCCCCATAGGCGGCGACTATCTGATCGCACGGCTGCAAAAAACTGCTACCGTGCGATCAACTTGGATTGAGGGCCATTGTACATGTTTAAAACTAATTCCTGTGTGGTTTAAGTCACAGCCCAGCATCTCTAGACCACTATGAGTGGTGTTTCTCTTCATTTGCATTGCAAATAACATGCAAATTTTAAGAAAAACGCATCTCACCATATGACGTATAGACAGTAGATGTATGAGGACACATCTGTATATGCCTGCACTATATTGATACTTTGTCATTTGCCAATGTGAGAGATTATAACATGGCAGTTACATACAGTCCTTCTATACAAGCAAAACAATTTAAAATATAAACATTTTTTTTTACATTTTCTTATTCAATATAATTCCATTTTAATGAAACAGATGTTTGAAACTGTATATCTCAGCAGAAATAAGAAGGATTGGTCTAGTAAATTTAAATTAATCAACGATGTATTGAGAGGGAAAAAAAGAATACTTTAGAGTTTCATAGAAAGCTCGGATTTGAGAGTACCATACCACAATGTCTATGTGCAAGATCTTTCAAGAATTATCTGTTAAATTACCCATGCTCCCCAGTTCCATCGGATTCAGGCCATTACATTTATCTGGTGTAACTGATGCAGCAAAACTATAAAACATTTCTATTTTTTGCTTCTTATGCTCAGAAAGTTTATTATACAGTATGTGTTTAGCTTTATATTTATAATGAGTATATTTAGAGAAATCCACTGAGTTTACGCAAAAGGTCACTTGTTTACTGCAGCCGAAGATGACTCATTCTAAAGCAGCTTATAATTAAGAAGAGAAGCCTGTGCCAGTAAAACAGAAAATACAATTTGTAGTGTGCTTTCTACATTAAAGAGACCTAAAAAAATGAAACATGACAGGGAGTGAGTACACAGACTTAAGCGGCTTGGCTTCTCTGTTATGTGGACACGGCTTGCCTGCCTCCCTAACTTAGGATCATCTATCAATGACACACTTGATGAATACTATTAAGATGTTGTTCGGCCTTAGCAGCCTTTTATATAAACAATAGCCAGAGCAATTTAAGTGAAAGTCAGCAAGATGAAAGGATCAAGGAGAAAAAGCCTTTGGAAGGATAGAGTTTTGTATAACATCATAAACCGCAAGTGACCCAACATATCAACCCAATATAATTGTTTTTATATTGACAAAGAAATATAATGTCGCAGACAGCAGAAATATCTATTTCTTATAGGTTTTTTATTTTTCATTTAACTATTATGCACAGTGGGCTGATTGCTTGAAAATACCCCCCACATACAGTACCCACTTCATGGTTGTATAAAGTTGGCCATGAAGAGGGCAATATTTGCACTCTACCATAGAGTCAAGTTACAGGATCACTGTTCAATTTAGCAATACATGTGGGTGGATCCAGAGACATCGCTTAGGGTATGCGTTTTGGGTATGGATTGCACCCCGGTGCCATCCTCTGAGTGGGGAACACCAAAATGCTGATATCTCCTCAGTGACCTGGAGCTGGGTGCTGCACTGTAACATTGTCATGCAGTGCTTGGTTCCTATCACTGAGAAGAAGCCGTCAGTGCAGAGAGAGTCTCAGAGGACTGCCCAGAATCTCTGGAAATGCTGCGCATGCCCCCCAAGTGATGAAAAAAAAGGTTGTTTCGAGAGGCCACACCCCCTTCTGTGAGACCAGTTCAGGAATCTCTATTTACCACTCCGGGTGTCAAACGTACCAGTGACGCCACTGACTATATCAAATGTGATCCAGCCATTCAACTCTCAAATCAAGCGTCCATATCCCTTACAGCTTTATTACAATGGGATGTAGTTATGTGGCCGCCGGTCACGCATACCCAACCCATTACAACCTATTATCAATGTGGTTGGAAGATGACAACATACACAGGCTGATAGAGTTACAATCTGATACTACAAAAAAGACAAACAGACATTTTGAATTAGCCAACAGACAAGCCATGTGACAATATATTCATATGTGCTCTAAGCATCTAGTACAATTCAGCAACAATATTTCTAGAAGCTATGTAAGTTTGATAAATATTCTAGAATTATTTTAGATAATATTCTATTACGGAAAAATGCCTATTCTTTTTTGGACATTTTCACTGTGGCTTTTTATCACTGCTTCTTTGAATTGTCCATAATATTAATTATATTGGCTACCTGCCTTTTGTGGAAATAATAATTTATATTAGAGATGTGCGCCGACTCCCGTGTTTTGGTTTTGGTGTTGGATCTGTATCTCCTTCTTGTATCCTTTTTTGGATCTGTATGTAGTTCTGCCAAAACCGCCCTTGTGAGCTTTAGTTTTGGTTTTGGATTTAGTTTTCCAAAAAGACATAAAACAGCTAAAATCACATAATTTGGGTCCTTTTTTTGTACCTATAGTATTATTAACCTCAATAACATTAATTTCCAGTAATTTCCAGTCAATTTTGACCACCTCACAATTCACAATATTGTTTTCATCCATTTTTGGCCAAAGGCTGCAGGGAGCTGGCTGGTTACTTATCAACAGAGCAGCGGCACAAACATGCAGCAGTTTATAGCACATCTATGAAACATTGCCACACAGCAGTGGCTAAAAAAGAAAAGTGGTACAAGATGGAGTTATCCTTTAGTCTCCCCCCAGTATGATGGATATTAAAAAGGACATGCACAATTTAGCAAACCAAGCACTTCTGTGACAGGGACTGACTTTTTAGTGGATGAAGTGCTTGGTTTGTTTGGATCCTGGCAAAACAAGTTTTTTGGAAGGACTACTTCTGATCACTAATGAGGAGGTTGATGATGAGGGTGTTAATTACATTATAATTTATTGTAAAATAAATTTCATGAACTCACAGTAAATGACGTAACATGGAGGAGGTGCCTAGATGGCTAACGTCCCTACCTTTACTAATGTTGGCCTCACAAATGGAGAAGATGCCTTCACAAACATTGTCAGGATTTGGGTAAAAATAATCTGGGAGCCGGGAGTGCGGGGACCAAATGGCCAAAGGCACCGCTGTGTGTCTGCAGTATAGGAGGCGGCCATGTTGGAGACCAAATGAGCACCTGAGAGCACTTGTGAAACACCTGTGGGTAAGTGGTAGCCAATCCCGTGCTTGTGCTGCCTTTATGTAGGCTGGGATTATGTTACTCTGAGCCAGTGCTTTGTTGTATCTACTCTATGCCCTAGCTCTGTGCTCTCTCCGTAGATTTCTGTGTGATTTTAGTGGTCCAGATATCGCCTCCGCTCCCAGAGGTCTGCCTGCAGCCTTCACTGCAAAAGATCCACCAGCTTCCTGCTGTGCTGTCAGTCAATCACTCTCCCAGGGGCAACAACTAGATTTTCAGAGTCTTGTGAGAGGTTAACCTGTCTGCCTGCTTCAATCACACAGCCTTTGGAAGATTCTTCTAAACTCAGGTACTCGTTTAATCAGCTCTCAGCTTAACCCATTCATCACCATTGTCATCTGCTGCAGTTTCACAGTGCTGTGTTATCTTCACCAATTGCAAGTATTCCATTCAGTATTGTATTTTCATTGTTGCTGCAATAAATGACAATTATTCACAGCCTTCCAGTTTAATCTTTAAGCTTCAGTACAAGTCACTACAGTTATTAATTTATGTCTGCAATATCCAGTTAACACTCCTTACAGTTTGGCACCAATCATTGCTTCATTTGGACAATCTGTCATTCATTCACAAGCCTGTTTAAAAACTCTGTTATATGAACATTTCTTCAATGCATTTTTATGACTGTTCCTGCTTATCATTATACGTCAGTATATACAGGTATATGGTGATTAATAATTTGTCATTTAACTCCTTACTGGAATTGTTGCCTTTAATAAATATATGAAACTGAACTTTCTTCGTCCTCCCTGCTTTCATCATACCCCAGCACCTACACATTTGGTTGGTCCAGGGTTAACAGATTCACAAAAACACTCGGCCCTGACATCCCACACCCAAGAGATGGCTTTTTTGGGCTTATGCCCAGGCATAACAGTGGCTTTCTTATTATTACGGGCAAGAACTGCAGCCACTGGTGGCTGACTTACACAAACAACATCATCAACATCCTCATCTTCAGTGTCAGATAGTAGTAATACACACATATCCCCCTCATCCTGTCCCACTTCCACACAAGCATCCTCAATTATGTCCTCATCACCATCTTTACTTGTACTGCTCACACATGTGCAGATGGGGCAGAAATGGTGGAAGGAGGTGAAAGAGGCTTCACTATGAGGACAGTGTGAGAAATGTCAGACTTAAACATAGCTAACATGGAACACTCCTAAACATCCCCCAGGAATATGTTACGGTCCTGAATGCACAGTTTGTTCTACAGCCTTAGTGGTTTTCATTTTTTTGACACCGGTTCTAGATTCTGAGTGGAATGTTCTTGAAGCATCATGAGAGGTAGAAGAAGATACCTCATTGACATACGAAGAACCACCACTTAGCTGACTTTCCTTTTGATGTTGTTTTCTTTATCACTGTAAAATTAAATTGCTTCTTTGATTTTACATTCCCAGACTTAAGCCCTCTATGGGGTATATTCATTTAGGGTCGGATCCATTCTGACATGCATTTGTCGGAATGTATCCGACAACCCCTATTCAATCTCATCTCAATTCGACTTTAAAAAAGTTGAATTGAGATGAGGGACCGGAGAGAGAGGAGAGGGGGGAGACCATCGGGGACAGCCGCGGGCAGACGGAGGAGAGCAGCGTTACAGCAGCGCTGCAGAAGAATGTCTCACAGCCACCAGACCTCACAGCAGTGTCCACCCGGCTCCAGCAAGCGTGACCTCACTTGCTGGAGCCGGGTGGAAGCTGCTGTGAGCGGCGCGGCTGTGAGACATCCTGCTGCAGCACTGTGCTGTAGAGCTGCTCTCCCCTATCTGCCCGCGGCTCCCCCCCATCTCCCCGTGGCTCAGCCCCCTCTCCTCCTCTGGGTCCCACATCTCAGTCCGACATTTTTTTATGTCGGACTGAGATGGTCGGAAACTAAACAGGATTTGGCCCCGTTTCACTCAAAAGTACGTGAATCGGCAGCTATATCGCCGATTCACATACTATTCGACAAGTCGAATTCCACGACTTGTCGAATAAAAACTGCTGGGATTGAATAGGTCGAATCACGATTCGACCTTAAAAGTTGAAAACTGCCGTCTTCTCGACAGCAGTTTTCGACCCTAATTGATATACCCCTATGCTCTTGGACATTTAACTTAGTAGATGACGTTGACGGACTTGTGTCATTATGACTTGGGTGTGCAGAACCTGCAGCACTAGTATGTGCTTCCTGCTTTCCTCTCAATTGTTTGTCCTCCATATCTTTCAACAAACAAGAATGAAATGGGGTACAGCACACACCACAATTTGCACGAAAAAAAATACCACCTACAGGGTCACAATATGTGTATGAGTCATAAATAATAATCAAACACTGCTGTTTTCTTTCACCTACAGTGTCACACGATATGTGTATGAGTCAGAAATAATAATCGAACAATGCAGTTTACTTTCACCTAGAGTGTCACACAATAAATGTATGAGTAAGAAATACAGTAATAATCTAACACTGCAGTTTACTTTCACCTACAGTGTCACACAACACATGTATGATATACTGCGGTCCGACCAGCAGTGTCACAGAAAAACAATAGTATAGCACACTCGGGTATATCACCCCCAAAAAATAATATATTTTACTAGATATTTAGCTTTATGTTTATATACTGTGGTCTGACCGGCAGTGTCACAAAAAAATAATAGTATAGTATGCTGGGGTATATCACCCCAAAAAAATTATATTTATATATATATATATATATATATATATATACATACAGTCCCAGAGATCCGGCTCTCCTTTATAATGATTCCTGCACTGAACATATAAAACTACAATAAAAACAAGTAAAAGAGATTTTCCTTATCTTAGATGAGGTAGGTACAGGTTTTCCCAACGCGTTTCGTCTCATAAGACTTCGTTTTTTATGTTCATTTAAGTGCTTTTAGTTCAGTTGTGTACGTATTGTTGTCCCATTTTTATGTGTCTCTTTTATGTACAACTTTTATGTTAAATAAATAATTTTTATTATAATTGGCAATTTTATACTTTATCAATAGACACCGTGGTCGCTATACATCCCTCATTCCCCCTTTTCCTAAATTTTTTTCAGGGAATCACCACCCCTGTATGTATTGAGGGATTCAGCTGACGCCCCATTAGCAGCATAGGGGAGTGTCATATAAGTTTGCCTTTTTTACAACATATCTGGTATATCACACGTGGCGCAGTATTAATCTTTGTTTTTACACATATATATATATATATATATATATACTGAACAAGAAAAACGGCGTCACTCCAGGACTTGAATGGTGATAAATCAAGAAGTGTATTCAAAACAAAATCACATGTCCAACGTTTCGGGGCCCGCAGACCCTTTGTCAAGGTGTGAATAACTACAAAACTACCCTCTTACCTTTAAAGCCAGTGACCACCACGTGTAGGGAGGAGCATCACCCAACCTGTCTGCCGCTCTGGGAGCCGGGGGGTTTCCGGCGCCTTACGAGTGACGTGCTACTCGCGTCGCCTGCCCTCTTCCGGATTCCCACTGCCAGTACATCACGCTTGGTCTCCGGCTCGGTCGCCTAGGCAACCAGGCCGCTTTCCAATGCGCTTGTGCGCCGGGGTCTACAAAGTGCAAATACATAGTGACTGTATGTGTTATACATCATAAACGTGCCTATATAAAGTGCTGCTGTGCCTATTATGTTAATACGTATGGATACAGGTACATTTAACATTAGTAGTCATTACTCTAAACATTACATCTAATATAGTTGTATCATCTAATACCTGGTCTCCAACCCCTCCCTTCCAATGTACACCCCTGTACCTCTACTCATACTGACCCGGTCTGGATATATACAATATCAGCAATGGTATATAAGCACACATTATAAGGATTTTCTATAATAGATTAAATCCTATATAATACCTATATCCGTCCCAGCTAGTTCCACTAGGGAAGGAGGGGTGGTGGAATGGGGAGGGGAGGGAGGGAAGGGGGGGGGGGGGAGGGGGGAGTGGATGGAGGGGGTAGAGGGGGGGTTCAAGAGGTGTGGGGAGAAGGGGAAGGTGATGTCTTACCCTCCACCTTCTATTCACCACTGCGGGGGACCCTGGACCAACATCGCACTAAGTTAAATAAATCCTAGAAGTCTTCTCAGGGCTCAGTTCTTGCCCAGCGAATTCCACAAGATCTGTTCGTTAATGCCATTTGGTTGTATCGTCTCCAGTTTAAATATCCACCGGGCCTCCATCTTTAGCAGCTTTCCATTCCTGTCACCTCCTCTCAGGCTGCTAGGGACGTGATCTATAATTGTGTTTTAACGCACTGAGCGGATGGTGTTTGTCCACAAAGTGTTGGGCCACTGGTTGGTCTGATTTTCCACTCTTGATTGCTGCTGTTATAGCGGATCGATGCAATGCCATCCTTTGTCTCATATTCCTGATAGTTTTTCCCACGTAGCCTAGCCCACATGGGCATATGATGAGATACACTACGTGGGTCGTAGTGCAGGTCAGTATGTTGCGGATATTATAACATTGTTCTTTTTTAGGGTGTTTGAACGTCGGTCCTACCACCATAGACTTGCCTGTAGTGCACCCCAAGCACCTGTAACATCCTGGTGCTTTTGTAAGAAAGTTCACGGGTACGTAGCTTCAAATCCTGTGATGTCTGAGTGGACTATAATGTCTTTAATGTTTCTTCCTCTTGTGAAAATACACATAGGTCTTTTTGATTGAAAGCATTTCAGTTTCTCATCGCTTGACAATATGGGCCACAAGGCCTTAGTAGCTCTTTGGACTACAGGGCTTGAGGTGCTAAACTTGCTTGTCCATGCTAGCACATCTTTCGAGTCTCTTTTCACTTTCATCAATAAGGAACTCCTCTCCAGGAAAAGGACCTCTCTTTTTTTGTGCTTGTAGCCTCACTGGGTCGTAACTCCGTTCTATGAACCTCTCCACTACTTTATTTAGTTCCGTTTCCAAGGTATCCTGGTCACTATGTATTCTTGCTGTTCTCATTAGCTGTGACCTTGGAAGACCATTAATGAGGGACTTAGGATGGTGGCTATCCACCCTCAGTAGTGTATTTTTATCTGTTGGTTTAGTATATACAGTTGTGGATATTTGGTTGTTCGTGATTGTCACTGTGACATCAAGGTAGTTCATGGTCCTAGTATCATTCTGATACGTGAACTTGATACAGGTTGCTTTCAAGTTGATATCATCCATCACTTTTTTAAACAATTCTGCTCCTCCTGTCCACATCATAAACACGTCGTCTATGAAACGAAAGTATAACAGGATGTGTTGGGCTATGTCTCTATTCTCGAAGAATAATCTTCTTTCTTCCTTGAACATAAAGACATTAGCGTACGCCAGCGCTACGCTGCTGCCCATCGCAAATCCGTTTTGTTGTAAGAAATACTTCCCGTCAAATAGAAAGTAGTTTCTGTGTAGAGTCAAATACAGGAGATGCATAAATAGGTCCACATCCACAACTCTCATGTTCTCTTCTTGTAAGAATACTCTAGTCGCTAGTAACCCCTCTGTGTGGGGTATACTAGTGTAGAGACTTCTTGATTTATCACCATTCAAGCCCTGGAGTGACACCGTTTTTCTTGTTCAGTACACTTACCCAATGCGGAGGGCACCCAGGCTGGTTACCTGTAGGACCAGGAGTGTCGGGCATTACAGCAATATATATAAATATATTTAAACTATATACAGTTGTGCTCATTAGTTTACATACCCTTGCAGAATTTGTGATTTTCTGGCCATTTGTCAGATAATATGAATGATAACTCACAAACTTTTCTTTCACTCATGGTTAGTGGTTGGGTGAAGCCATTTATTGTCAAACAACTGTGTTTACTCTTTTTAAATCATAATTACAACAGAAACTACCCAAATGACCCTGATCAAAAGTTTACATACCCTGGAGATTTTGGCCTGATAACATGCACACAAGTTGACACAAACGGGTTTGAATGGCCACTAAAGGTAACCATCCTCACCTGTGATCTGTTTGCTTGTGATCAGTGTGTGTGTATAAAAGGTCAGTGAGTTTCTGGACTCCTGAAAGACCCTTGCATCTTTCATCCAGTGCTGCACTGACGTGTCTGGATTCTGAGTCATGGGGAAAGCAAAAGAATTGTCAAAGGATCTGCGGGAAAAGGTAATTGAACTGTATAAAACAGGAAAGGGATATAAAAAGATATCCAAGCAATTGAGAATGCCAATCAGCAGTGTTCAAACTCAAATTAAGAAGTGGAAAATGAGGGATTCTGTGGATACCAAATCACGGTCAGGTAGACCAACAAAAATTTCAGCCACAACTGCCAGGAAAATTGTTCGGGATGCAAAGAAAAATCCACAAATAACTTCAGCTGAAATACAGGACTGTGGTGCGGTTGTTTCAAGATGCAAAATAAGGAGGCATTTGAAGAAAAATGGGCTGCATGGTCGAGTCGCCAGAAGAAAGCCATTACTATGCAAATGCCACAAAGCATCCCGCTTACAATACTCCAAATAGCACAGAGACAAGCCTCAAAACTTCTGGAACAAAGTAATTTGGAGTGATGAGACCAAAATTGAACTTTTTGGCCACAACCATAAACGTTACATTTGGAGAGGAGCCAACAAGGCCTATGATGAAAGGTACACCATTCCTACTGTGAAACACGGAGGTGGATCGCTGATGTTTTGGGGATGTGTTAGCTACAAAAGCCCTGGAAACTTGGTCAAAATTGATGGCAAGATGAATGCAGCATGTTATCAGAAAATACTGGAGGAAAATTTGCACTCATCAGCCCGGAAGCTGCACATGGGACATACTTGGACGTTCCAACATGACAATGATCCAAAACACAAGGCCAAGTCGACATGTCATTGGCTACAGCAGAATAAAGTGAAGGTTCTGGAGTGGCCATCTCAGTCTCCTGACCTCAATATCATTGAGCCACTCTGGGGAGATCTCAAACGTGCAGTTCATGCAAGACAGCCCAAGAATTTACAGGAACTGGAGGCTTTTTGCCAAGAAGAATGGGCAGCTCTACAATCTGAGAAAATAAAGAGCCTCATCCACAACTACCACAAAAGACTTCAAGCTGTCATTGATGTTAAAGGGGGCAATACACGGTATTAAGAACTGGGGTATGTAAACTTTTGATCAGGGTCATTTGGGTAGTTTCTGTTGTCATTATGATTTAAAAAGAGTAAACACAGTTGTTTGACAATAAATGGCTTCACCCAACCACTAACCATGAGTGAAAGAAAAGTTTGTGAGTTATCATTCATATTATCTGACAAATGGCCAGAAAATCACAAATTCTGCTAGTGTATGTAAACTTATGAGCACAACTGTATTTAGCTTTTCTTTTGTTTAAACAGGCGCAGAGCACCTCTAAATTGACAGAGCACCTCTGGAGGACACAGCAATCCTTTATGGATGGAGAGAGTACTCCTGGAGGACACAGCACCCCTTTATGGATGGAGAGAGTATCACTGGAAGGCACATCATCCCTTTATGGATGGAGAGAGTACAAGTAGCACCCCTGGATGGACAACACAGCACCCCTGGACGGACATTGCATGACACGTCCTTCAATACATGCTCCACAGCCAAAGTGAATGTGGTGCGGTCACCAGGCACCTTTATAGTATCCAATACCTGTGAGAATCCGACAACGGGAGGATGACGGTTTTCCTTGTTTTGGAATCCGAGTCAGGTGGGAAACCCCGAGCCTGACTCGGATCCCAGCTTGGATAGCGCAGTTTAGGTGGGTCCGGTTCTCCGCTCATCTCTTATGTTTATAGAGTCTCATTTCAGCAGCTTTCATACACCTTAGCACCTCTTGTAGTTGTAATATACCAGCATAGAGGAATAAAAATCTTGTTCATGGATTGTTCTGCATAACGTTATTACTTCTGCATGCTAGATGCATAGCATGGCAAAGAGGGGAAAACATTCAGCATTAAAATGACAGGTGATATGTAAAACTAAAATTGTAAGAATAGCACCTGCTGAATATCATCAAATATGTAAAATCCTCTGTATACTTTTAGATTGTTCAACGTACCGCAAAAAAAGAATTGATAGAGCAATTAATTATTAAAAACATCACATTTTGGTTTAATAAGTTCCTCAGCATTAGCCTAGCATGTAGCACAAAAATAATATAAATGACAGTGTAAAATTGTTAAATAATATAGGAGATAAATACATTGAAATATTAAAATTGTGCATTGAGGATAATTTTGCTTTCTAATCGAAAAAAACTGTTTTGATATTCTCATAAGCGCTCTCTCTTGGGTCATTTCTGCTATATAATAGTTGTTCTTAATGGAAATGTGCAGAAATAAATGAACATTTTGCTGTCCCTTTCTTAATATCCTATGGTTCATTAGTTTTGTGTTTATGAAAAAAATGTCTCTAATGCAGTTTTTTTTTTTTTTAGTTTTCTGGACTAATTCAATATTTAGTTTTTCAGTGTTGGAGTTGTGTATACTTATGTGTATCACTAAGTTGCCAACACACAAGTATACAGTATTTTTGTCACAAACCACACTTACTGCATTACTGACTTGAATCTTATGGAGAAGGCTAAACAGGATTTCAGCACTCAGTCTTGCACTCACATATTATTTTGGTGACAATCTGAATAATCTTCCAATCCTATTCTCTTGCATCAATATACAAATCAATCATGGCTACCACCTATACTACTACGCCAATAGGACCCTGAAACTTTGCTGCACAATAAATACATACTGGCCCACACTATACTTTCTGGTAGCCAGAAGGTTTATACTTTATTTAATAGCATTCAAAAGATTAACATATCACACCTTAACATTCAACCTGGGAATACACACTTTTAAAGCATTACAGTAAATTGTGCGTACAGACAAGCAATTCTATTTTACCACTAGCATTGAAAGGGTTAAACACATACAAGCAATACAAGGCTTTGTGAAGAGAAACAAGGACAAACACATTAAATTGTAGAAAACGGTACAGTGTTTTACATAAAACAAACAAAATAATAATTATATATATATATATATATATATATATATATATATATATATACATACATACACTGCTCAAAAAAATAAAGGGAACACTTAAACAACACAATGTAACTCCAAGTCAATCACACTTCTGTGAAATCAAACTGTCCACTTAGGAAGCAACACTGATTGACAATCAATTTCAAATGCTGTTGTGCAAATGGAATAGACAACAGGTGGAAATTACAGGCAATTAGCAAGACACCCCCAATAAAGGAGTTGTTCTGCAGGTGGTGACCACAGACCACTTCTCAGCTCCTATGCTTTCTGGCTGATGTTTTGGTCACTTCTGAAAGCTGGCGGTGCTTTCACTCTAGTGGTAGCATGAGACGGAGTCTACAACCCACACAAGTGGCTCAGGTAGTGCAGTTCATCCAGGATGGCACATCAATGCGAGCTGTGGCAAGAAGGTTTGCTGTGTCTGTCAGCGTAGTGTCCAGAGCATAGAGGCGCTACCAGGAGACACAATGGCAGCAAGAGAATGGGGAACTCAAAATGTGCGCAAGGCAGCTTTAACTGGTAATGATTGTCTAACAGGATGTCACCACACCACACTAAAATAGAAATGGCAAAGAAAAAAGACAACCTTTTTCAGTATAAGTGCCCTAATAAATAATAGAGATGAGCGCCTGAAATTTTTCGGGTTTTGTGTTTTGGTTTTGGGTTCGGTTCCGCGGCCGTGTTTTGGGTTCGAACGCGTTTTGGCAAAACCTCACCGAATTTTTTTTGTCGGATTCGGGTGTGTTTTGGATTCGGGTGTTTTTTTCAAAAAACACTAAAAAACAGCTTAAATCATAGAATTTGGGGGTCATTTTGATCCCAAAGTATTATTAACCTCAAAAACCATAATTTACACTCATTTTCAGTCTATTCTGAATACCTCACACCTCACAATATTATTTTTAGTCCTAAAATTTGCACCGAAGTCGCTGTGTGAGTAAGATAAGCGACCCTAGTGGCCGACACAAACACCGGGCCCATCTAGGAGTGGCACTGCAGTGTCACGCAGGATGTCCCTTCCAAAAAACCCTCCCCAAACAGCACATGACGCAAAGAAAAAAAGAGGCGCAATGAGGTAGCTGTGTGAGTAAGATTAGCGACCCTAGTGGCCGACACAAACACTGGGCCCATCTAGGAGTGGCACTGCAGTGTCACGCAGGATGGCCCTTCCAAAAAACCCTCCCCAAACAGCACATGACGCAAAGAAAAAAAGAGGCGCAATGAGGTAGCTGTGTGAGTAAGATTAGCGACCCTAGTGGCCGACACAAACACCGGGCCCATCTAGGAGTGGCACTGCAGTGTCACGCAGGATGGCCCTTCCAAAAAACCCTCCCCAAACAGCACATGACGCAAAGAAAAAAAGAGGCGCAATGAGGTAGCTGTGTGAGTAAGATTAGCGACCCTAGTGGCCGACACAAACACCGGGCCCATCTAGGAGTGGCACTGCAGTGTCACGCAGGATGTCCCTTCCAAAAAACCCTCCCCAAACAGCACATGACGCAAAGAAAAAAAGAGGCGCAATGAGGTAGCTGACTGTGTGAGTAAGATTAGCGACCCTAGTGGCCGACACAAACACCGGGCCCATTTAGGAGTGGCACTGCAGTGTCACGCAGGATGTCCCTTCCAAAAAACCCTCCCCAATCAGCACATGATGCAAAGAAAAAGAAAAGAAAAAAGAGGTGCAAGATGGAATTGTCCTTGGGCCCTCCCACCCACCCTTATGTTGTATAAACAAAACAGGACATGCACACTTTAACCAACCCATCATTTCAGTGACAGGGTCTGCCACACGACTGTGACTGATATGACGGGTTGGTTTGGACCCCCCCCAAAAAAGAAGCAATTAATCTCTCCTTGCACAAACTGGCTCTACAGAGGCAAGATGTCCACCTCATCATCACCCTCCGATATATCACCGTGTACATCCCCCTCCTCACAGATTATCAATTCGTCCCCACTGGAATCCACCATCTCAGCTCCCTGTGTACTTTGTGGAGGCAATTGCTGCTGGTCAATGTCTCCGCGGAGGAATTGATTATAATTCATTTTAATGAACATCATCTTCTCCACATTTTCTGGATGTAACCTCGTACGCCGATTGCTGACAAGGTGAGCGGCGGCACTAAACACTCTTTCGGAGTACACACTTGTGGGAGGGCAACTTAGGTAGAATAAAGCCAGTTTGTGCAAGGGCCTCCAAATTGCCTCTTTTTCCTGCCAGTATAAGTACGGACTGTGTGACGTGCCTACTTGGATGCGGTCACTCATATAATCCTCCACCATTCTATCAATGTTGAGAGAATCATATGCAGTGACAGTAGACGACATGTCCGTAATCGTTGTCAGGTCCTTCAGTCCGGACCAGATGTCAGCATCAGCAGTCGCTCCAGACTGCCCTGCATCACCGCCAGCGGGTGGGCTCGGAATTCTGAGCCTTTTCCTCGCACCCCCAGTTGCGGGAGAATGTGAAGGAGGAGATGTTGACAGGTCGCGTTCCGCTTGACTTGACAATTTTGTCACCAGCAGGTCTTTCAACCCCAGCAGACTTGTGTCTGCCGGAAAGAGAGATCCAAGGTAGGCTTTAAATCTAGGATCGAGCACGGTGGCCAAAATGTAGTGCTCTGATTTCAACAGATTGACCACCCGTGAATCCTTGTTAAGCGAATTAAGGGCTCCATCCACAAGTCCCACATGCCAAGCGGAATCGCTCCGTGTTAGCTCCTCCTTCAATGTCTCCAGCTTCTTCTGCAAAAGCCTGATGAGGGGAATGACCTGACTCAGGCTGGCAGTGTCTGAACTGACTTCACGTGTGGCAAGTTCAAAGGGCATCAGAACCTTGCACAACGTTGAAATCATTCTCCACTGCGCTTGAGACAGGTGCATTCCACCTGCTATATCGTGCTCAATTGTATAGGCTTGAATGGCCTTTTGCTGCTCCTCCAACCTCTGAAGCATATAGAGGGTTGAATTCCACCTCGTTACCACTTCTTGCTTCAGATGATGGCAGGGCAGGTTCAGTAGTTTTTGGTGGTGCTCCAGTCTTCTGTACGTGGTGCCTGTACGCCGAAAGTGTCCCGCAATTCTTCTGGCCACCGACAGCATCTCTTGCACGCCCCTGTCGTTTTTTAAAAAATTCTGCACCACCAAATTCAAGGTATGTGCAAAACATGGGACGTGCTGGAATTTGCCCATATTTAATGCACACACAATATTGCTGGCGTTGTCCGATGCCACAAATCCACAGGAGAGTCCAATTGGGGTAAGCCATTCCGCGATGATCTTCCTCAGTTGCCGTAAGAGGTTTTCAGCTGTGTGCGTATTCTGGAAAGCGGTGATACAAAGCGTAGCCTGCCTAGGAAAGAGTTGGCATTTGCGAGATGCTGCTACTGGTGCCGCCGCTGCTGTTCTTGCGGCGGGAGTCCATACATCTACCCAGTGGGCTGTCACAGTCATATAGTCCTGACCCTGCCCTGCTCCACTTGTCCACATGTCCGTGGTTAAGTGGACATTGGGTACAACTGCATTTTTTAGGACACTGGTGAGTCTTTTTCTGACGTCCGTGTACATTCTCGGTATCGCCTGCCTAGAGAAGTGGAACCTAGATGGTATTTGGTAACGGGGGCACACTGCCTCAATAAATTGTCTAGTTCCCTGTGAACTAACGGCGGATACCGGACGCACGTCTAACACCAACATAGTTGTCAAGGCCTCAGTTATCCGCTTTGCAGCAGGATGACTGCTGTGATATTTCATCTTCCTCGCAAAGGACTGTTGAACAGTCAATTGCTTACTGGAAGTAGTACAAGTGGGCTTACGACTTCCCCTCTGGGATGACCATCGACTCCCAGCAGCAACAACAGCAGCGCCAGCAGCAGTAGGCGTTACACGCAAGGATGCATCGGAGGAATCCCAGGCAGGAGAGGAATCGTCAGAATTGCCAGTGACATGGCCTGCAGGACTATTGGAATTCCTGGGGAAGGAGGAAATTGACACTGAGGGAGTTGGTGGGGTGGTTTGCGTGAGCTTGGTTACAAGAGGAAGGGATTTACTGGTCAGTGGACTGCTTCCGCTGCCACCCAAAGTTTTTGAACTTGTCACTGACTTATTATGAATGCGCTGCAGGTGACGTATAAGGGAGGATGTTCCGAGGTGGTTAACGTCCTTACCCCTACTTATTACAGCTTGACAAAGGGAACACACGGCTTGACACCTGTTGTCCGCATTTCTGGTGAAATACCTCCACACCGAAGAGCTGATTTTTTTTGTATTTTCACCTGGCATGTCAACGGCCATATTCCTCCCACGGACAACAGGTGTCTCCCCGGGTGCCTGACTTAAACAAACCACCTCACCATCAGAATCCTCCTGGTCAATTTCCTCCCCAGCGCCAGCAACACCCATATCCTCCTCATCCTGGTGTACTTCAACACTGACATCTTCAATCTGACTATCAGGAACTGGACTGCGGGTGCTCCTTCCAGCACTTGCAGGGGGCGTGCAAATGGTGGAAGGCGCATGCTCTTCACGTCCAGTGTTGGGAAGGTCAGGCATCGCAACCGACACAATTGGACTCTCCTTGTGGATTTGGGATTTCGAAGAATGCACAGTTCTTTGCTGTGCTGCTTTTGCCAGCTTGAGTCTTTTCATTTTTCTAGCGAGAGGCTGAGTGCTTCCATCCTCATGTGAAGCTGAACCACTAGCCATGAACATAGGCCAGGGCCTCAGCCGTTCCTTGCCACTCCGTGTCGTAAATGGCATATTGGCAAGTTTACGCTTCTCCTCCGACAATTTTAGTTTAGGTTTTGGAGTCCTTTTTTTCTGATATTTGGTGTTTTGGATTTGACATGCTCTGTACTATGACATTGGGCATCGGCCTTGGCAGACGACGTTGCTGGCATTTCATCGTCTCGGCCATGACTAGTGGCAGCAGCTTCAGCACGAGGTGGAAGTGGATCTTGATCTTTCCCTAATTTTGGAACCTCAACATTTTTGTTCTCCATATTTTAATAGGCACAACTAAAAGGCACCTCAGGTAAACAATGGAGATGGATACTAGTATACAATTATGGACTGCCTGCCGAGTGCAGACACAGAGGTAGCCACAGCCGTGAACTACCGTACTGTACTGTGTCTGCTGCTAATATAGACTGGTTGATAAAGAGATGTCTATGTAACTATGTATGTATAAAGAAGAAAGAAAAAAAAACCACGGTTAGGTGGTATACAATTATGGACGGACTGCCTGCCGAGTGCAGACACAGAGGTAGCCACAGCCGTGAACTACCGTACTGTACTGTGTCTGCTGCTAATAATATAGACTGGTTGATAAAGAGATGTCGTAGTAGTATGTATGTATAAAGAAGAAAGAAAAAAAAACCACGGTTAGGTGGTATACAATTATGGACGGACTGCCTGCCGAGTGCAGACACAGAGGTAGCCACAGCCGTGAACTACCGTACTGTACTGTGTCTGCTGCTAATATAGACTGGTTGATAAAGAGATGTCTATGTAACTATGTATGTATAAAGAAGAAAGAAAAAAAAACCACGGTTAGGTGGTATACAATTATGGACGGACTGCCTGCCGAGTGCAGACACAGAGGTAGCCACAGCCGTGAACTACCGTACTGTACTGTGTCTGCTGCTAATATAGACTGGTTGATAAAGAGATGTCTATGTAACTATGTATGTATAAAGAAGAAAGAAAAAAAAACCACGGTTAGGTGGTATACAATTATGGACGGACTGCCTGCCGAGTGCAGACACAGAGGTAGCCACAGCCGTGAACTACCGTACTGTACTGTGTCTGCTGCTAATATAGACTGGTTGATAAAGAGATGTCTATGTAACTATGTATGTATAAAGAAGAAAGAAAAAAAAACCACGGTTAGGTGGTATACAATTATGGACGGACTGCCTGCCGAGTGCAGACACAGAGGTAGCCACAGCCGTGAACTACCGTACTGTACTGTGTCTGCTGCTAATATAGACTGGTTGATAAAGAGATGTCTATGTAACTATGTATGTATAAAGAAGAAAGAAAAAAAAACCACGGTTAGGTGGTATACAATTATGGACGGACTGCCTGCCGAGTGCAGACACAGAGGTAGCCACAGCCGTGAACTACCGTACTGTACTGTGTCTGCTGCTAATATAGACTGGTTGATAAAGAGATGTCGTAGTAGTATGTATGTATAAAGAAGAAAAAAAAACCACGGTTAGGTGGTATACAATTATGGACGGACTGCCTGCCGAGTGCAGACACAGAGGTAGCCACAGCCGTGAACTACCGTACTGTGTCTGCTGCGACTGGATGATAAATGATATAAAAAATATATATATATCACTACTGCAGCCGGACAGGTATATATTATATATTATATAATGACGGACCTGCTGGACACTGTCTGTCAGCAGAATGAGTATTATTTTTATAGAATAAAAAAAACAACAACACACAAGTGAAGTCACACGACGAGTGTTTAACTTTTTCAGGCAATCACAATATAAGTATACTACTAACTATACTGGTGGTCAGTGTGGTCAGGTCACTGGTCAGTCACACTGGCAGTGGCACTCCTGCAGCAAAAGTGTGCACTGTTTAATTTTAATATAATATTATGTACTCCTGGCTCCTGCTATAACCTATAACTGGCACTGCAGTGCTCCCCAGTCTCCCCCACAATTATAAGCTGTGTGAGCTGAGCAGTCAGACAGATATATAATATATATAGATGATGCAGCACACTGGGCTGAGCCTGAGCAGTGCACACAGATATGGTATGTGACTGAGTCACTGTGTGTATCGCTTTTTTCAGGCAGAGAACGGATATATTAAATAAACTGCACTGTCTGGTGGTCACTCACTATATAATATTATGTACTCCTGGCTCCTGCTATAACCTATAACTGGCACTGCAGTGCTCCCCAGTCTCCCCCACAATTATAAGCTGTGTGAGCTGAGCAGTCAGACAGATATATAATATATATAGATGATGCAGCACACTGGGCTGAGCCTGAGCAGTGCACACAGATATGGTATGTGACTGAGTCACTGTGTGTATCGCTTTTTTCAGGCAGAGAACGGATATATTAAATAAACTGCACTGTCTGGTGGTCACTCACTAGTAAACTCTCTGCACTCTCTACACTTCTACAGTACTCCTCCTAGTCCTAAGCTCCAGTAAATCTCTCTCTCTTATAATCTAAATGGAGAGGACGCCAGCCACGTCCTCTCCCTATCAATCTCAATGCACGTGTGAAAATGGCGGCGACGCGCGGCTCCTTATATAGAATCCGAGTCTCGCGATAGAATCCGAGCCTCGCGAGAATCCGACAGCGTCATGATGACGTTCGGGCGCGCTCGGGTTAACCGAGCAAGGCGGGAAGATCCGAGTCGCTCGGATCCGTGTAAAAAAAGCTGAAGTTCGGGCGGGTTCGGATTCCGAGGAACCGAACCCGCTCATCTCTAATAAATAACAAAGCATATGTAACATATATGTCCCTTGTCAGTGTCGATGTGATGTTTCTTCAATTTCTTAATCGTCAGGAATTTCAATTATGATGATTCAATCTCGGCAATTTTATGTAGAGACAAAAAAATGACTAGACATGCAATGTGTAGTATCATTTTGTATAGTCCTCTTTTTTCAAAACAGTCCTTGTCCCATCAGAGTGGAAGGAACACCAGAGGGAAAAAGTCTATATGAGGTGCGTACCCCAAACTCACACTAAAGGAAAGTATTCGTGCACATAGAAGTTTCTTTGTATTCCTTCACCCTTTCTGTAGAGCCTTCACCAGCTAACATGCAAGGAGATGCATACCTAAACTCACTTAGAGATAGAGATGAATCAAGTGCATAAAGGTATCTTTTTTCCTCTATATTTACAGCAATTATGGTGCATACCACACTCACGAGAAATGAAGCAAAGATATTTCTATCTGGGTTTCATTTTTGCGTCCACACCCGTCTCGGACTTGAGGGACAAATGTGTGATTTGATGTTCTCAGCAGTTGTTATGTGAAAACAGAAAGCGGATAAACAAGCAATGTGTGGTATCGTTATATATGACACTCTTTGTTGTTTGAGACTATCCTTATCCCATCATAATGGAAGAAGAAATAGATAGAGATTGTTATGCACACCAGTGCCTGCAGGAATGTACTGGTGTCTGAACTGTTATGCACACCAGTGCCTGCAGGAATGTACTGGTGTCTGAACTGTTATGCACACCAGTGCCTGCAGGAATGTACTGGTGTCTGAACGGATAGGGATGCAAAACAAATGAACTCACAGACAGACTGGGGAATATGACATTACGTACACAGAAGGTGATAGGGTAACAAAATAAACACAAAGTGAACAGAGAAGCCCAGAGGCTAAGAAACTGGGTGTCTCCCTATTATTAGGAATGCTCAGATGAAAAAAAGCAAGATGTTGTGTACGTACGTAGAGAAACCGAAATGCTGTTGCTAAGGGCAACAGCAAAACCCTAAAGTTTTGCTGTTGCCCTTAGCAACAGCAAAACTAAGTTGCTAAGGGCAACAGCAAAACCCTAAAGGGTTACCAACGGGTGTGGCAGTAAACTCCTTGGTCAGAGAAGGAATGATAGACACAAGGAGAGTCTCCACAATCCTAATCCTCACTTGCAGTGCACAGGTTCAACTTACTGCCACTAAACTGAATACCTGAACACCTTGCACAGTGAGACAGGATTTAGGCAGGCAGTCTGAGAATACAGCCGCAAACCTGCTAAGTTCACAGAGTAGCAAAAGAACCCCAGCAGGTTAAACGACTGACTCCAGTCTTACTGCTAGGTCTGGATTGGCAGAGTGTAGTACCAAATCCCCAGGCCTATTTGCAGTAAGCAACAACAAATACAAAGCTACACAGTACTGGCTAACTTTCAGGAACTGACTAACCAACAAAGATTCAGCAGCATCTGCTTAACCTGAGAAGAGGCCTTATAAAGCAGGTGCTGTCCACGCCCCACTCAGACCTCACAGACTGTGAGCACAAAAACCAGCACCGGATCCCCTGCCGTGCACAGAGCCTGTAACCACTGCACAGCAAAAGACCCGAACCGGAGTATCAGCTGCGATCAGGTTACTCCGCTAGCACTTGTCTCCCGGTTGCCATGACGACGTGGCAGCACAAGGCAGGAGACCCTAACAGTACCCCCCCTCTGACGAGGGGTCAAAGAACCCCTACCACCGGGTTTATCGGGGAACTGCGAGAAGAAAGAGCGTACCAGTCTGGGGGCATGAAGATCACAACTGCGCACCCACGACCGCTCCTCCGGGCCATACCCCTTCCAGTGCACCAAAAATGACAGCCGACCCCGAACCATCTTGGAGTCAAGAATCCTTTCAACAACAAACTCCCTCTGGCCACGTATCAGAAGAGGAGAAGGTCTTCCACTGGAAGAAGGATTACTAATCGCCCGTTTTAAAAGGGAACAATGAAATGTTTTATTGATACCCAAAGAACGGGGCAGGTCTAACTGAAATGCCACCGGATTGATTACCCTGGTGATCTTATAAGGGCCGATGAACCGGGGGCCTAACTTATGAGATGGCTGTCTCAACTTCAAATTCTTGGTAGACAACCAGACGAAGTCTCCTAATTTGAAGCTGCAGGGTCTTTTCCGCTTATCAAAAACCCTTTTGGTCACTAATGACACAGACACAAGGGCTTTCTTCACTTTCCTCCAAATACCTCTAAGGACAGAAACCACAGAGGAACCACCAGGTGTGGAGTCCAGGGGGTCAAAAGAATTGGCCTTAGGATGATGCCCATACACACAAAGGAAGGGAGAGATCCCTGTAGCAGAGTGAGCCGCGTTGTTATAGGCAAACTCCGCCATGGACAGATGAGCAACCCAGTCAGTCTGACACTTGGAGACATAACACCTGAGGAACTGCTCCAAGGACTGGTTCACCCTTTCAGTCTGCCCATTAGACTGCGGGTGGTAGCCTGACGACAAGCTGACAGAAATCTGGAGATCGGAACAAAATGCCCTCCAGAATTTGGCCACAAACTGGGATCCGCGGTCAGAGACCACATCAAGTGGCAACCCGTGGAGACGCACAAAATGCAGCATAAATAATTCAGACAGGCATCTGGCCGATGGCAGCCCAACCAGTGGAACGAAGTGCGCCATCTTCGAAAACCTGTCAACGACAACCCAGATGGCTGTCATCCCCGAGGATTTGGGCAAGTCCACCACAAAATCCATTGAAATGTGGGTCCATGGCTTAGATGGGATAGAGAGTGGATGTAATGGGCCAACAGGAACCCCTCTAGGAGTCTTATTTCGGGCACAGATGTCACATGCCCGAACCCACTGATCCACATCCTTAGCCACCGAGGGCCACCACACCGCCCTAGATAGCAACTCCCGAGTTCTGGCAATACCCGGGTGACCTGCCGACTTCTTGGCATGGAATTCCAGGTACACTCGCTGTCTTAACCTAGGAGGCACAAACAAAAGACCTACCGGAAGGTCTGGAGGAGCCTGCTCCTGTGCTCTAAGGACTAATGACAAGAGGTCCTGGGTAATGCCCACTTTAATACATGATGGGGACACAATGGGCAACGGCTCCTCGGTGGTCTCCTGGATTGGAGCAAAACTCCGCGAGAGCGCATCAGCCTTGATGTTTTTTGACCCAGGGCGATATGTTATCAAAAAATTAAAGCGAGCAAAAAACAAAGCCCATCGTGCCTGCCTGGCATTAAGACGCTTCGCTGACTCTAAATATGCCAGATTCTTATGGTCGGTGAGAATTGAGACCACAAACTTAGCCCCCTCAAGCCAGTGTCTCCACTCCTCGAGTGCATCCTTAATAGCCAACAATTCCCGGTTACCCACGTCATAATTCATCTCGGCAGGCGAAAATTTACGGGAAAAGTAAGCACAGGGATGAAGGCGATTATCAGACACTCCCATCTGAGAGAGCACTGCCCCAATACCCATCTCAGAGGCATCCACCTCCACCACAAAAGGACGCTCTGGATCTGGGTGTCGCAGCACCTTGGCCGAGACAAATGCCGTTTTGAGACGGGCAAAAGCCGCTTTAGCCTCACAAGACCAGTGAGCAACATCCGCCCCTTTCTTAGTGAGTGCCACCAAGGGCGCCACTATAGACGAAAATCCAGCGATAAATCGTCTATAAAAATTCGCAAAGCCCAGGAAACGCTGAAGCGCTTTCAAACTAGTGGGCTGCACCCAATCCAGGACTGCCTGTACCTTGGAACCCTCCATTTGGAAACCTTCTGGGGAGATAATATATCCTAGAAATGCGATTTGCTGAACTTCAAATTCGCACTTCTCCAGCTTCGCCCCAAGCCGGTGGTCTCTGAGTTTCTGGAGGACTAAGCGTACATGCTTCCGATGTTCCTCCAGGGAATGGGAGAAGATTAGGATGTCATCTAAGTATACAACTAAGAATCTATCCAAATATTCCCTGAGTACATCGTTCATGAAATCCTGGAAGACTGCCGGGGCATTACAGAGCCCAAAAGGCATCACCAAATATTCATAATGCCCTGAGTGGGTATTAAAGGCAGTCTTCCATTCATCCCCCTCTCTTATTCGGATTAGATTGTAGGTCAATCTTAGAAAAAATGGTGGCAGTACGAAGCTGGTCAAACAAGACCGAAATGAGAGGCAGTGGGTATGAGTGTTTAATCGTGATACGGTTCAATTCCCTGAAGTCGATGCAGGGTCGCAACGAACCGTCCTTTTTACCCACGAAGAAGAACCCCGACCCAACTGGAGACTGTGAAGGTCTGATAAATCCCTTAGCCAAGTTCTCCTGAATGTACTCTGCCATAGCCTGAGTCTCAGGACGTGACAGGGAGTACAACCTGCTCTTGGGAAGCTTAGCATTTGGCAACAAATCAATGGCACAGTCATAGGGGCGATGGGGAGGTAGTACCTCTGCAACTTTTTTGGAGAACACGTCCGCAAAATCTGCATAACACCCTGGCAATCCTGGCAAACTTAGCTGCGAGAGCCTGACTGGAAGGCTCAAGCAACTCCTGAAACAATCAGTACCCCAACTAAGAATCTCCCCAGAGACCCAGTCAAATTGAGGATTGTGGGCCCTTAACCAGGGTAACCCCAACACCAATGGGGCAAAAGTACAGACAGTCACATAAAAGGACAATTTTTCAGAGTGTGTGGCTCCAATAAACAAAGAAATCTGGCTAGTGCAAGAGGTAATTTTACCTTGGGATAATGGTTCCCCGTTTAACCCACAAATCTCAATTTCCGATGCCAAGGGTACTAAGGGAACAGAGTGTTTCAGGGCGAATTGGCGGTCCATAAAAACCCCGTCGGCCCCACTGTCCACAAAGGCCTCAGTCTTGACAGTTTGACCGAGGATCTTCAAGGTCACCGGAATGATAAAAGTCTTCTTGGGAAATTCTGACTTCTGGCCTGACAGGATATTTCCCATCACCCTCAGGCCCTGAAGTTTTCCGGCTTTTCTGGGCATGATACTACCACATGACCTTTATTCCCACAGTACAAACACAACCCCTGCTGTCTCCTCCGCGTCTTCTCACGCGAGGAGAGGCGGGTAGCCCCAATCTGCATAGGCTCCTCGGAAAATTCCTCAGAGTCTGAGGTTCCCTTGGGAAAGAAGGAAACCTCGGTCTCCCTTTCAAGCCTACACTCTCGCAGCCGTCTATCCACCCGGATGGATAACTGCATGAGCTGATCCAAGCTATCAGGCAAGGGATATTGTACCAGTTGGTCTTTTATCTGGTTAGAAAGACCTCTTCGGTACTGGTGTCTCAGGGCTGGGTCATTCCACTGGGTATCATGGGCCAACCTCCGAAACTCCGTACAGTAAACCTCAACTGGCCTTCGCCCTTGCTTAAGGATCGAAATCTGAGCCTAGGCTGAGGCCGTCTTGTCAGGGTCATCATACAACATGCCCAGTGCCGTAAAAAAAGCATCAACACTTTTAAGCGACGGACAGTCAGGCTGCAACCCATATGCCCAGACCTGTGGTTCTCCTTGTAGCAAGGAAATCACTATGCCCACCCGCTGAATCTCCGACCCTGAAGACTGAGGCCTAAGCCGGAAGTACAGCTTGCAGCTCTCCTTGAAACAAAAGAACTGCGAGCGATCTCCAGAAAAACGATCCGGGAGATTTACTTTCGGCTCCTTAACCCCTGAAGGTGCTGCTGCTGCGGGAGTTCCGCCAGCGGCCTGGGAGGTGTGCATTTTAATGGACAAATCATTAAATTGTCGAGTCAGGACCTGCACCTGATCGACCACCTGTTGCAACGTATTTTGAGGGGTATGCTCCATATTCCCACAAAATTTCAACAGGAGTATTAGGCTGCTGAATATGTTATGCACACCAGTGCCTGCAGGAATGTACTGGTGTCTGAACTGTTATGCACACCAGTGCCTGCAGGAATGTACTGGTGTCTGAACTGTTATGCACACCAGTGCCTGCAGGAATGTACTGGTGTCTGAACGGATAGGGATGCAAAACAAATGAACTCACAGACAGACTGGGGAATATGACATTACGTACACAGAAGGTGATAGGGTAACAAAATAAACACAAAGTGAACAGAGAAGCCCAGAGGCTAAGAAACTGGGTGTCTCCCTATTATTAGGAATGCTCAGATGAAAAAAAGCAAGATGTTGTGTTTTAATACGTAGAGAACCCGAAATGCTGTTGCTAAGGGCAACAGCAAAACCTTAAAGGGTTACCAACGGGTGTGGCAGTAAACTCCTTGATCAGAGATGGAATGATAGACACAAGGAGAGTCTCCACAATCCTAATCCTCACTTGCAGTGCACAGGTTCATCTTACTGCCACTAAACTGAATACCTGAACACCTTGCACAGTGAGACAGGATTTAGGCAGGCAGTCTGAGAATACAGCCGCAAACCTGCTAAGTTCACAGAGTAGCAAAAGAACCCCAGCAGGTTAAACGACTGACTCCAGTCTTACTGCTAGGTCTGGATTGGCAGAGTGTAGTACCAAATCCCCAGGCCTATTTGCAGTAAGCAACAACAAATACAAAGCTACACAGTACTGGCTAACTTTCAGGAACTGACTAACCAACAAAGATTCAGCAGCATCTGCTTAACCTGAGAAGAGGCCTTATAAAGCAGGTGCTGTCCACGCCCCACTCAGACCTCACAGACTGTGAGCACAAAAACCAGCACCGGATCCCCTGCCGTGCAAAGAGCCTGTAACCACTGCACAGCAAAAGACCCGAACCGGAGTATCAGCTGCGATCAGGTTACTCCGCTAGCACTTGTCTCCCGGTTGCCATGACGACGTGGCAGCACAGGGCAGGAGACCCTAACAGAGATCTATACAAAGTGCGTACCCCAACTCACACTCAAGGTAAGTATTTGTGCATGTAAAGGTTTCGTTTTACTTCTTCACCCTCTCCGTGTGACCTTCACCAAATAGTATGCAATAAGGAGCATACCTAAACTCACTTAAATATATGAATGAGTCAAGTACATAAAGGTATCTTTTTACTCTATTGTTGTAGCAAAAAGGTGCGTACCACACTCACAAGAGAGAAAGTGGAAATATTCACATATGGGTTTCTTTTGGATCCACACCGTCTCAAACTCAGGAACCAGGCATATATTTTAATGGCCCCAAAACAGAAAAAAGGTATGTGCCACTCAATCCGTATCTTTTTAAAGGTTTATTATACACAAAATTCCCATAGTTGGGATGTATATGAAAAATACAGACAGAGAAAATCGACAAACATCCATACAAAAAAATACAGACAAGTTACTTCTTTAAAAATACATAAAAAGCATGATCTGCACCAATACAAAGGTCCGGACTACATAAAGTGCAGATGATAATATAAAAATACCTCAAACATTGTCTTTTAGAGTTGAAAGAGGTTTCACAGTGCCCAGCGGTTGTCGACGCGTTTCGGCTCAACGGTAGCCTTCCTCAAGACATGTGGGCACTGTGTAACCCCATGCTATTTAACTGGGCACTGACCAATAAGGAGTGTGGGAAGTGACCTCACACTCAGAGCTGCCGAAACAACCCCATACATTGCAGATAGTGTACCAGAATCAGTCATATGTACAGGGGAAGAATTTACAAAAATCTATATACGCTCTTAAAAAATCACGTGCAAATGACAGTTGTTGAACCCATGGATCAGAAAGAAATTAAAGGAGTTACATATACATAAGATGTAATAAACAATATAGTATATAAGTACAATGCCTAAGATACATTAATATGTGACACATATGAACCCGCGTATTGGGTCTCATGTACATGTGTGTGGGGTTGTTTCGGCAGCTCCTCACATGATAGCAGTAGGTACCCCAGTAATTTTTTTCCCTTGGCCAGAGATAATCTCCGCCGATCACAACGGGGTGAGTGAAATAATACGGAAGTATGGGGTGGAACGCACGAACCCCGCAGTGGAACGCAAATCGCGACACTGACAAGGTTCCGCTTCCGGTAGCCGGCTTTGAAATGCAAGCTGGCGCTGCAATGAGATCCAGGCAGCGCAGCTTGCTTATACTTCCCTTTGTGTGAGGATGAGTTAGTATGGGGAACCATCTACACCTATCACAGTTGTGTGGAGGAAGGCTCTATGCAAGCGCAGACTCCACATGGTAATAGAATATCTTTACTTCCTGTCAGCTGATCCTGTTGATAAAATAGAACTCACTGAATTAAACATCAAATTTTAGCTATCAAGCAATATATCTAGTGTTTTGAAAGTACTTTTTAATTTTATATTAAATATTTTACATTTTATTTATTAGATTTAACAATTAATACCCTGAGTGTGAGGTCACTATCCCAAATTCCTTATTGGTCAGTGCCCAGTTAAATAGCATGGGGTTACACAGTGCCCACATGTCTTGAGGAAGGCTACCGTTGAGCCGAAACGTGTCGACAACCGCTGGGCACTGTGAAACCTCTTTCAACTCTAAAAGACAATGTTTGAGGTATTTTTATATTATCATCTGCACTTTATGCAGTCCGGACCTTTGTATTGGTGCAGATCATGCTTTTTATGATTTTTACAGAAGTAACTTGTCGGTATTTTTTTGTATGGATGTTTGTTGATTTTCTCTGTCTGTATTTTTCATATACATCCCAACTATGGGAATTTTGTGTATAATAAACCTTTAAAAAGATATGGATTGAGTGGCACATCCCTTTTTTCTGTTTTGGGACCATTAAAATATATGCCTGGTTCCTGAGTTTGAGACGGTGTGGATCCAAAAGAAACCCATATGTGAATATTTCCACTTTCTCTCTTGTGAGTGTGGTACGCACCTTTTTGCTACAACAATAGAGTAAAAAGATACCTTTATGTACTTGACTCATTCATATATTTAAGTGAGTTTAGGTATGCTCCTTATTGCATACTATTTGGTGAAGGTCACACGGAGAGGGTGAAGAAGTAAAACGAAACCTTTACATGCACAAATACTTAGCTTGAGTGTGAGTTGGGGTACGCACTTTGTATAGATCTCTACCTATTTCTTCTTCCATTATGATGGGATAAGGATAGTCTCAAACAACAAAGAGTGTCATATATAACGATACTAAACATTGCTTGTTTATCCGCTTTCTGTTTTCACATAACAACTGCTGAGAACATCAAATCACACATTTGTCCCTCAAGTCCGAGACGGGTGTGGATGCAAAAAAGAAACCCAGATAGGAATATCTTTGCTTCATTTCTCGTGAGTGTGGTACGCACCATAATTGCTGTAAATATAGAGGAAAAAAGATACCTTTATGCACTTGATTCATCTCTATCTCTAAATGAGTTTAGGTATGCATCTCCTTGCATGTTAGCTGGTGAAGGCTCTACAGAAAGGGTGAAGGAATACAAAGAAACTTCTATGTGCACGAATACTTTCCTTTAGTGTGAGTTTGGGGTACGCACCTCATATTGACTATTTCCCTCTGGTGTTCCTTCCACTCTGATGGGACAAGGACTGTTTTGAAAAAAGAGGACTATACAAAATGATACTACACATTGCATGTCTAGTCATTTTTTTGTCTCTATATAAAATTGCCGAGATTGAATCATCATAATTGAAATTCCTGACGATTAAGAAATTGAAGAAACATCACATCGACACTGACAAGGGACGTATATGTTACATATGCTTTGTTATTTATTAGGGCGCTTATACTGAAAAAGGTTGTCTTTTTCTTTGCCGCTACTAGGAGACAGGCCAGTACATCAGGAGACGTGGAGGAGGCCGTAGGAGGGCAACAACCCAGCAATAGGACCGCTACCTCCGCCTTTGTGCAAGGAGGAACAGGAGGAGCACTGCCAGAGCCCTGCAAAATGACCTCCAGCAAGCCACAAATGTGCATGTGTCTACTCAAACGATCAGAAACATACTCCATGAGGGTGGTATGAGGGCCCGACGTCCACAGGTGGGGGTTGTGCTTACAGCCCAACACCGTACAGGATGTTTGGCATTTGCCAGAGAACACCAAGATTGGCAAATTCGCCACTGGTGCCCTGTGCTCTTCACAGATGAAAGCAGGTTCTCACTGAGCACATGTGACAGACGTGACAGAGTCTGGAGATGCCAAGGAGAACGATCTGCTGCCTGCAACATCCTCCAGCATGACCGGTTTGGCAGTGGGTCAGTAATGGTGTGGGGTGGCATTTCTTTGGGGGGCCACTCAGCCCTCCATGTGCTCGCCAGAGGTAGCCTGACTGCCATTAGGTACCGAGATGAGATCCTCAGACCGCTTGTGAGACCATATGCTGGTGCAGTTGGCCCTGGGTTCCTCCTAATGCAAGACAATGCTAGACCTCATGTGGCTGGAGTGTGTCAGCAGTTCCTGCAAGATGGAGGCATTGATGCTATGGACTGGCCCGCCCGTTCCCCAGACCTGAATCCAATTGAGCACATCAGGGACATCATGTCTCGCTCCATCCACCAACGCCACATTACACCACAGACTGTCCAGGAGTTGGCGGATGCTTTAGCCCAGGTCTGGGAGGAGATCCCTCAGGAGACCATCCACCACCTCATCAGGAGCATGCCCAGGCATTGTAGAGAGGTCATACAGGCACGTGGAGGCCACACACACTACTGAGCCTCATTTTGACTTGTTTTAAGGACATTACATCAAAGTTGGATCATCCTGTAGTGTGTTTTTCCACTTTAATTTTGAGTGTGACTCCAAATCCAGACCTCCAAGGGTTAATAAATTTGATTTCCATTGATAATTTTTGTGTGATTTTGTTGTCAGCACATTCAACTATGTAAAGAAAAAAGTATTTAATAAGAATATTTCATTCATTCAGATCTAGGATGTGTTATTTTAGTGTTCCCTTTATTTTTTTGAGCAGTGTATATATATATATATATATTTATTCTGTATGTATGTGTATGTATATATATATATATATATATATATATATTAGTGATGTGCACTTTTTTTGTGTTTTGTGTTTTGGTTTTGGATTCGGATCCGCGGCCGTGTTTTGGATTCGGACGCGTTTTGGCAAAACCTCACCGAAAAATTTTTGTCGGGTGCGGGTGTTTTTTGGATTCGGGTGTTTTTTTCAAAAAACCCTAAAAAACAGCTTAAATCATAGAATTTGGGGGTCATTTTGAACCCATAGTATTATTAACCTCAATAACCATAATTTCCACTCATTTCCAGTTTATTCTGAACACCTCACACCTCACAATATTATTTTTAGTCCTAAAATTTGCACCAAGGTCGCTGGATGGCTAAGCTAAGCGACCCAAGTGGCCGACACAAACACCTGGCCCATCTAGGAGTGGCACTGCAGTGTCAGGCAGGATGGCACTTCAAAAAAATTGTCCCCAACCAGCACATGATGCAAAGAAAAAAAGAGGTGCACCAAGGTCGCTGTGTGACTAAGCTAAGCGACACAAGTGGCCGACACAAACACCTGGCCCATCTAAGAGTGGCACTGCAGTGTCATGCAGGATGGCACTTCAAAAAAATTGTCCCCAAACAGCACATGATGCAAAGAAAAAAAGAGGCGCACCAAGGTCGCTGTGTGACTAAGCTAAGCGACACAAGTGGCCGACACAAACACCTGGCCCATCTAAGAGTGGCACTGCAGTGTCATGCAGGATGGCACTTCAAAAAAATTGTCCCCAAACAGCACATGATGCAAAGAAAAAAAGAGGCGCACCAAGGTCGCTGTGTGACTAAGCTAAGCGACACAAGTGGCCGACACAAACACCTGGCCCATCTAGGAGTGGCACTGCAGTGTCAGACAGGATGGCACTTCAAAAAAATTGTCCCCAAACAGCACGTGACATGATGCAAAGAAAAATTAAAGAAAAAAGAGGTGCAAGATGGAATTGTCCTTGGGCCCTCCCACCCACCCTTATGTTGTATAAACAGGACATGCACACTTTAAGGAACCCATCATTTCAGCGACAGGGTCTGCCACACGACTGTGACTGAAATGACTGGTTGGCTTGGGCCCCCACCAAAAAAGAAGCAATCAATCACTCCTTGCACAAACTGGCTCTACAGAGGCAAGATGTCCACCTCATCATCATCCTCCGATTCCTCACCCCTTTCACTGTGTACATCCCCCTCCTCACAGATTATTAATTCGTCCCCATTGGAATCCACCATCTCAGATCCCTGTTTACTTTCTGGAGGCAATTGCTGCTGGTGAATGTCTCCACGGAGGAATTGATTATAATTCATTTTGATGAACATCATCTTCTCCACATTTTCTGGAAGTAACCTCGTACGCCGATTGCTGACAGGGTGAGCGGCTGCACTAAACACTCTTTCGGAGTACACACTGGAGGGAGGGCAACTTAGGTAGAATAAAGCCAGTTTGTGCAAGGGCCTCCAAATTGCCTCTTTTTCCTGCCAGTATACGTACGGACTGTCTGACGTGCCTACTTAGATGCGGTCACTCATATAATCATCCACCATTCTTTCAATGGTGAGAGAATCATATGCAGTGACAGTAGACGACATGTCAGTAATCGTTGGCAGGTCCTTCAGTCCGGACCAGATGTCAGCACTCGCTCCAGACTGCCCTGCATCACCGCCAGCGGGTGGGCTCGGAATTCTTAGCCTTTTCCTCGCACCCCCAGTTGCGGGAGAATGTGAAGGAGGAGATGTTGACGGGTCACGTTCCGCTTGACTTTACAATTTTCTCACCAGCAGGTCTTTGAACCTCTGCAGACTTGTGTCTGCCGGAAAGAGAGATACAACGTAGGTTTTAAATCTAGGATCGAGCACGGTGGCCATAATGTAGTGCTCTAATTTCAACAGATTGACCACCCGTGAATCCTGGTTAAGCGAATTAAGGGCTCCATCCACAAGTCCCACATGCCTAGCGGAGTCGCTCTGTTTTAGCTCCTCCTTCAATGTCTCCAGCTTCTTCAGCAAAAGCCTGATGAGGGGAATGACTTGACTCAGGCTGGCAGTGTCTGAACTGACTTCACGTGTGGCAAGTTCAAACGGTTGCAGAACCTTGCACAACGTTGAAATCATTCTCCACTGCGCTTGAGTCAGGTGCATTCCCCCTCCTTTGCCTATATCGTGGCCAGATGTATTGGCTTGAATGGCCTTTTGCTGCTCCTCCATCCTCTGAAGCATATAGAGGGTTGAATTCCACCTCGTTACCACCTCTTGCTTCAGATGATGGCAGGGCAGGTTCAGGAATGTTTGGTGGTGCTCCAGTCTTCTGTACGCAATGGCTGAATGCCGAAAGTGGGTCGCAATTCTTCGGGCCACCAACAGCATCTCTTGCATGCCCCTTTCGTTTTTTAAATAATTCTGCACCACCAAATTCAATGTATGTGCAAAACATGGGATGTGCTGGAATTTGCCCAGATGTAATGCACGCACACAATATTGCTGGCGTTGTCCGATGTCACAAATCCGCAGGAGAGTCCAATTGGGGTAAGCCATTCTGCGATGATCTTCCTCAGTTTCCGTAAGAGGTTGTCAGCTGTGTGCCTCTTATGGAAAGCGGTGATACAAAGCGTAGCCTGCCTAGGAACAAGTTGGCGTTTGCGAGATGCTGCTACTGGTGCCGCCGCTGCTGTTCTTGCTGCGGGAGGCAATACATCTACCCAGTGGGCTGTCACAGTCATATAGTCCTGAGTCTGCCCTCCTCCACTTGTCCACATGTCCGTGGTTAAGTGGACACTGGGTACAACTGCATTTTTTAGGACACTGGTGAGTCTTTTTCTGAGGTCTGTGTACATTTTCGGTATCGCCTGCCTAGAGAAATGGAACCTAGATGGTATTTGGTACCGGGGACACAGTACCTCAATCAAGTCTCTAGTTGCCTCTGAATTAACGGTGGATACCGGAACCACGTTTCTCACCGCCCAGGCTGCCAAGGCCTGAGTTATCTGCTTTGCAGCAGGATAACTGCTGTGATATTTCATCTTCCTCGCAAAGAACTGTTGAACAGTCAATTGCTTACTGGAAGTAGTACAAGTGGTCTTCCGACTTCCCCTCTGGGATGACGATCGACTCCCAGCAGCTACAACAGCAGCGCCAGCAGCAGTAGGCGTTACACTCAAGGATGCATCGGAGGAATCCCAGGCAGGAGAGGACTCGTCAGACTTGCCAGTGACATGGCCTGCAGAACTATTGGCTTTCCTGGGTAAGGAGGAAATTGACACTGAGGGAGTTGGTGGTGTGGTTTCCGCGAGCTTGGTTACAAGAGGAAGGGATTTAGTGGTCAGTGGACTGCTTCCGCTGTCACCCAAAGTTTTTGAGCTTGTCACTGACTTATGATGAATGCGCTGCAGGTGACGTATAAGGGAGGATGTTCCGAGGTGGTTAACGTCCTTACCCCTACTTATTACAGCTTGACAAAGGCAACACACGGCTTGACACCTGTTGTCCGCATTTGTGTTTAAATAATTCCACACCGAAGAGGTGATTTTTTTTGTATTTTGACCAGGCATGTCAATGGCCATATTCGTCCCACGGACAACAGGTGTCTCCCCGGGTGCCTGACTTAAACAAACCACCTCACCATCAGAATCCTCCTTGTCAATTTCCTCCCCAGCGCCAGCAACACCCATATCCTCATCCTGGTGTACTTCAACAGTGACATCTTCAATTTGACTATCAGGAACTGGACTGCGGGTGCTCCTTCCAGCACTTGCAGGGGGCGTGCAAATGGTGGAAGGCGCATGCTCTTCCCATCCAGTGTTGGGAAGGTCAGGCATCGCAACCGACACAATTGAACTCTCCTTGGGTATTTGTGATTTAGAAGAACGCACAGCTCTTTGCTGTGCTTTTGCCAGCTTAAGTCTTTTCATTTTTCTAGCGAGAGGATGAGTGCTTCCATCCTCATGTGAAGCTGAACCACTAGCCATGAACATAGGCCAGGGCCTCAGCCATTCCTTGCCACTCCGTGTCGTAAATGGCATATTGGCAAGTTTACGCTTCTCCTCAGACGCTTTTAATTTTGATTTTTGGGTCATTTTACTGAACTTTTGTTTTTTGGATTTTACATGCTCTGTACTATGACATTGGGCATCGGCCTTGGCAGACGACGTTGATGGCATTTCATCGTCTCAGCCATGACTAGTGGCAGCAGCTTCAGCACGAGGTGGAAGTGGATCTTGATCTTTCCCTATTTTAACCTCCACATTTTTGTTCTCCATTTTTTAATGTGTGGAATTATATGCCAGTATCAATAGCAATGGCCTACTACTATATATACTGCGCACAACTAAAATGCACCACAGGTATAGAATGTAGATGGATAGTATACTTAATGACGACACAGAGGTAGGTACAGCAGTGGCCTTCCGTACCGTACTGCTATATATAGTATACTGATGGTCACTGTGTCAGCAAACTGCAAAACTAAAATGCACCACAGGTATAGAATGTAGATGGATAGTACACTTAATGACGACACAGAGGTAGGTACAGCAGTGGCCTTCCGTACCGTACTGCTATATATAGTATACTGGTGGTCACTGTGTCAGCAAACTGCAAAACTAAAATGCACCACAGGTATAGAATGTAGATGGATAGTACACTTAATGACGACACAGAGGTAGGTACAGCAGTGGCCTTCCGTACCGTACTGCTATATATAGTATACTGGTGGTCACTGTGTCAGCAAACTGCAAAACTAAAATGCACCACAGGTATAGAATGTAGATGGATAGTACACTTAATGACGACACAGAGGTAGGTACAGCAGTGGCCTTCCGTACCGTACTGCTATATATAGTTTACTGGTGGTCACTGTGTCAGCAAACTGCAAAACTAAAATGCACCACAGGTATAGAATGTAGATGGATAGTACACTTAATGACGACACAGAGGTAGGTACAGCAGTGGCCTTCCGTACCGTACTGCTATATATAGTATACTGGTGGTCACTGTGTCAGCAAACTGCAAAACTAAAATGCACCACAGGTATAGAATGTAGATGGATAGTACACTTAATGACGACACAGAGGTAGGTACAGCAGTGGCCTTCCGTACCGTACTGCTATATATAGTATACTGGTGGTCACTGTGTCAGCAAACTGCAAAACTAAAATGCACCACAGGTATAGAATGTAGATGGATAGTACACTTAATGATGACACAGAGGTAGGTACAGCAGTGGCCTTCCGTACCGTACTGCTATATATAGTATACTGGTGGTCACTGTGTCAGCAAACTGTAAAACTAAAATGCACCACAGGTATAGAATGTAGATGGATAGTATACTTAATGACGACACAGAGGTAGGTACAGCAGTGGCCTACCGTACCGTACTGCTATATATAGTATACTGGTGGTCACTGTGTCAGCAAACTGCAAAACTAAAATGCACCACAGGCATAGAATGTAGATGGATAGTATACTTAATGACGACACAGAGGTAGGTACAGCAGTGACCTTCCGTACCGTAATGCTATATATTATATACTGGTGGTCACTGGTCAGCAAAACTCTGCACTGTACTCCTCCTATATAATATTAATTATACTGGCGGTCCCCAGTCCCCACAATAAAGCAGCACACTGAGCACAGATATGGAGTGTTTTTCAGGCACACAACGTATACTGGTGGTCGCTGTCAGCAAAACTCTGCACTGTACTCCTGCTATATAATATACAGCTGCTCCCCAGTCCCCACAATTAAGCAGTGTGAGCACAGATATATATGCAGCACACTGAGCACAGATATGGAGCGTTATTTTTCAGGCAGACAACGTATACTGGTGGTCACTGTCAGCAAAACTCTGCACTGTACTCCTGCTATATAATACAGCTGCTCCCCAGTCCCCACAATTAAGCAGTGTGAGCACAGATATATGCAGCACACTGAGCACAGATATGGAGCGTTATTTTTCAGGCAGAGAACGGATACCTGGTGGTCACTGATCAGCAAAACTCTGCACTGTACTCCTCCTATATTATACAGCTGCTCCCCAGTCCTCCCCACAATTAAGCAATAATGCACAATCAAGTTCAACATAAACGGAGAGGACGCCAGCCACGTCCTCTCCCTAACATTTCCAATGCACGAGTGAAAATGGCGGTGACGCGCGGCTGCTTATATAGAATCCGAATCTGGCGAGAATCCGACAGCGGGATGATGACGTTCGGGCGCGCTCGGGTTACCCGAGCCATACGGGAGAATCCGAGTATGGCTCGGACCCGTGTAAAAAGGGTGAAGTTCTGGGGGGTTCGGTTTCCGAGAAACCGAACCTGCTCATCACTAATATATATATATATATATATATATATATATATATATACACATACATACAGAATAAATACAATAACAGTCATAAACATATGCCAGGGAAATGGCAGAAAAAGAACATACCTTTCATTTCAAGTCATTGAAAGAAGTCTATTTCTGTTTTATCTAGGCTTATCTCAATGCAGGTACTGTATGTAGTCATAACATCTACTTAACTAAAAAGACCTGGTTCCCACCACCTTGTTAACTGACAAGAATTACATCATTCTGTCTTACACAAAACTCTTAATTTGTATGGTTATCCTGAATTCATCCCAACCCCAGTACTTACCTCTGAAATCTGTTGGGGTCTTGCTGTTAATCTTCCAACTGCTGGGATTTTGACCACATCACAATTAATGTGCAGATGGGAAATTGGGTTATGAGATGGTAATCCACAGTCCAGTTGACTTCATCTGGTTTCTGATGCATATGTTAAGCTGAGTTCCTGACCAGTTAACCTATTTTCATCACCCTTTGGGTTCACTGGCCACATTCTAAAAGTTTATCTTAGGATAATAGATAAAACTACCACCTACCATGACAGTGAGTATTATATTATGAGTTATGGTGAACTTTTGATTACTAAATCCTGCAATGTGCTATTATCTCTTGGGAGTTGTAAGCATACAGTATGTTGTACACATATAGGTGAAACTCAGAAAATTAGAATTTCGTGCAAAAGTTCATTTATTTCAGTAATTCAACTTAAAATGTGAAACTAATATATTATATAGACTCATTACATGCAAAGTGAGATATTTCAAGCCTTTATTTGTTATAGTTTTGATGATTGTGGCTTGCAGCTTAAGAAAACCCCAAATCCAAAATCTCAGAAAATTAAAATATTACATAAAATCAATAAAAAAGGATTTTAAATACAGAAATGTCGGTTCTCTGAAAAGTATAATCATGCATACAGTATGTACTCAGTACTTGGTTTGGGCCTCCTTTTGCATGAATTACTGCCTCAATGCGGCGTACCATGGATTCTATCAGCCTATGGCACTGCTGAGGTGTTATGGAAGACCAGGATGCTTCAATAGTGGCCTTCAGCTCTTCTGCATTGTTCGGTCTCATGTCTCTCATCTTTCTTAAGGCAATGCCCCTTAGATTCTCTTTTTTATTTAGCCCAGGTAAGACCCTTCTGACGTTGTTTGTTGTTCAGGAGCGGCTTGATAAGAGGAATATGACATTTGAAGCCCATGTCCAGGATCTGTCTGTGTGTGGTGGCTCTTGATGCACTAACTCCAGCCTCAATCCACTCCTTGTGAAGCTCCCCCACACTTTTGAATGGCCTTTTCCTGTGAAGAAAAAAAAAACTGGTCTGTTACTCAGTGGTTCAATGTCCTCTTTTCTGATGAGAGCAAATTTTTAATCTCATTTGGAAACCAAGTTCCCAGAGTATGGAGGAAGAATGGAGAGGCACACAATACCACGATGCTTGAAGTCCAGTGTGAAGTTTCCACAGTCTGTGTTGATTTGGGGAGCCATGTCATCTGCTGGTGTTGGTCCACTGTGCTTTATTAAGTCCAGAGTCAACGCAGCCATCTACCAGGACATTTTAGAGCACTTCATGCTCCTTTTTCAATTACAGTAAACTGAGCTAAATAATAGAGAGAAAAAAACACAAATCATTTCAGGTTACTGCAACTAGAAAATATGTCCAGAGAAGGGGACAATCATGGTAAGTTGGGAAAGAAACATACTACTTTCATTTAGGCCTAATTTAATTACCACCTATCTTAAAACAGAATTTGGTCCAATAAGTAATTTTACTGCACAGTTAGTTTCATGACATGAGCAGCACGAACCTTTGAGTTCAGTTGTGCTGCTTATTGTGGATATTAAGACTGCATATGTAACTTTGTTTATACAACTTATATCCTATGTCCTGCAATGTTTTGCACTTTAGAGATGCATACACACTAGATGATTCACTCCGTGAGAGAGATCTTCTAGTGTTTTCCCTACCCTCCTGGGCGGCCAATCTAGTGCATACAGACTGGACGATATCGTTAGCAATATCGTCCAGTGATGTCATGACGCGGCTAGCCCGTACATGCAGTTCTGGAGGATATGTCCAAATTGAGCTGCATGCATAGCCGACAGCAGGGGATGACAACGATGCGCGAGACCACGCATCGCTCATCATTTGCAGCATAAACACTGGGCAATATTTTAAGCAATATCGCTCGGAAGGGTGAAAATGAGCGATATTATCTAAAATATCACCTAGTGTGTACCCAGCATAAGTCTTTCCACTTCTTTATCGTTATGTTTGCACTGTTTCTACACTTTCTATGGTGCTGGGGACTATTTGTAGTGCCATATAAATAAAGGATAGTCAGCATATTTTTTTTTTAGTAAAGACTGCTTATATACACATTTTTTCAAAACAAAAGGGAAAAAAATAGAGATAACATTTAAAGAGAATTTATGGAAACCGCTTCATCCTCAATAGTCTGTGCCATCTTCTTGGAAGAATTACTAGATTTTATAATGTTTAGTAGTAAGCCCTCACAACGGTAAGAATTCTAATTGGCTAGTTTGTAGTTTACCGGCCAGGAATGACATGCCAGAATGTGATTGACATTGTAAAATGTAAATAAGGACAATGGAAGCCATCCAATGCCCATGCTCTAATGCATTTTTATAGTAGCAGCAGACTGAAACATTTGCATATGACAAATATGTCAATGTATCTCCGTTCCAGGACCTGGACATCATTTTCCTGTTGCTTTTCAAAGAGAAAAAATAGGCTAAACTATACACATATGCCTTGCAGCGACTTCTGGCATTCTCCAGTTCAAGTTTACAAATGTAAAGTAAACTTTGATCAATCTTGAAGATATAAAATTGTTGTGGTTGGAATTACCAATGAAGTCTTAATAATAACTTTTTAGTACCGTTGAACTCGCTTGTTGTTCTAACATTAAACCATTAAAATATTAAAACATATGGAGGACATTCTTAAAAAAAGTTTATTTTACAAAGTTGTAATAATCAATTCAAGTAACTACATAACTTAAGATGCCAAAATGGTGTTTATGGTATAGTTGCAAACTTTTGTGAAGTCAGGTGACTTCACAAAGTAAACTTGAGGACACAAGATAAACTTGAGGACACATAAACACAGGGACTTCAGAGAGATTAACTAAGGATCAAAGAGCGTTGAGGTTATCTAAAGTAAAAAAAAAAAAGGGCAGACTAGGGCTGCCTTAAGTTCATTGATTAACAATTTGCGGGGACTGAGCTGCCACTCTGTGCCGAAAGTGTGCCGGAAAGTGTGCGCCTGTGCCGGAGCAGGAGCGGGTTCAAAGTGGTGTGGCAGCAGTCACTGCTGCCTCACCACTTTGAACCCGTTCCTGCTGCCGCTCTGTGTGGAATGTGTGTGGAAGAGAGCTGGGTGATCAGAGCATGCAGCGGAGAGCCACTCCGCTCCATGTGTAAGGAGTCTGCGCAAGGGGGAGTGTGTGTGGCTGACACTGAAAGGGAGCTGACTGATCACAGAGGGCAGTGGAGAATGGCTACAGCTCTGTGGGTAAGAAGTCTGCTGCAGGAGTCTGCCGGGTGGCTGTGTTGCAGAAGGTCCAGAAAGGTCCAGATTAGAAGGTCCAGAAAGGTCCAGATTCCCACCGGACATGCAAGTATCATTAATGTTACTATATTGACTGTTTTGCTGTTTATTGTTTCTCTTCACAGCTAGGCTGTATAACAGTATTGCATAGTTTGTATTTTTTATTTTTTTATTTTATTTTTTTATATCATTTTTATTTATTTATATATATATATTTTTGTGATGCTTTGGTAGGTAACAGGGCATTAGAGTTCTAACAAAATGGGTGGGGCTGTGATTGGGAATTTCACTCAGTGCATGTCGTGCAAGATGTATGTGCATCTGGAGCAACAGTCCCAGTGTGAATATAGCTGCACGGGTTGTGTGCGAATGGCTAAAGGTAAATGACCTAGAGCAGACCATTACAAGACTGAGAGATATTCACAATCTAGAGCAAAGCTTAGATTGAACGGTGGAGGAGTTGCAGGGGATCACACCGGTACATGAGGACAACCAGGTAGCCAGCTGGGTCAAGGTTAGAAAGAAGAAAAAGAGGGGTAAGAGGGGTAGGCACGACATCTCTGAACTATCAAACCCGAACAAGTTTGCCCGATTGGATGAAGATTCGGTGGATGATAGTGAGGAAATGACAGGGCTGGAGGAAACTGTTCTCTCTAGCAACCAGAGGAGTGGTCCCTCCGGCACAGATGGGAAAAAAGACAAGATACCTAGTCAGATCGTGGTGGTAGGGGTTCAATTATCAGGAAGACAGACAGGACAATCTGCTACCGGGACCGTGATTGCCATACAGTCTGTTGTCTCCCGGGCCAGAAACTAAAGGCAAGGACATCTAAAGTGATATTCTCTGAATTATTACCTGTGCTATGCACTAGCCCAGGGAGGCTGAGGGAGATTAGGAAGGTAAATGTGTGGCTTAGAGACTGGTGTAGGAAGGAGGGGTTTGTGTTCCTGGAACATTGGGCGGACTTCTCAGTCAGGCGCCATCTTTTTTGTCGTGATGGATTGCACCTGAATGAGGAGGGGGCTGCGGTGCTGAGGGAAAGGATGGTCACAAGATTGGTGGAGTTTTTAAACTAGGAGCCTGGGGGAGGGCTTAGCTAGAATCTATGGGCATGCAGTGAGAATAGTAAGGATGGAGGTAGTGAACTAAATGGGGGTGGAGAAGGGGTGAGGGAAAGAGCAGCCAGTAAGGATATTAACATGGGTTCTATCAAGAGTAGTTCCAAAGGTATTGCACTACGACATAAAGAAAATGATGTCCTTATCACAAGGGAACACAGTTATGTGGGGGGAAAGGGTTTTGTAAGACTTGATGGATCGATCAGAGAAATTAGTAAGGAGGGCTGTATTAAATATGATAGGGGTGGAGAGGGAAGGAGGAGAATAACTGTCGATAAGAGTAAGTACGAGAAGGCATTAATAAATAATGATAGTATACCATTAAAAAAACAAACGGACAAGGGAAATAGTACACTAAAATGTATGCTTGCGAACGCAAAAAGCCTATCAAGTAAAATAAGGCAATTGTAATTACTTGCATTAAAGGATTAGTATGATAGTTTAGGTATGACGGAAACATTGTTGGACAACTCTCACGACTGGGTTGCAAACTTGGAGGGATATACTCTTTTCAGGAGGGACACAGCTAACAAAAGGGGAGGAAGTGTATGTCTTTATGTTAAACCATCTCTAAAACTGTACTTAAAGGAGGTTATTTATGAAGTGACAGGAGATAACGTGGAGTCACTATGGGTTGAAATCTCAAATGGGAGTACTGATGCTAAAAAAATTGTCATAGGTACATGCTTCAAACAGCCGGATGTTAGCATACAAGAGGAAGACCAACTTTTGCAGCAAATTGAAAAAGCTGAGGGATTCGGGGACATCCTAGTGATTGGGGATTTTAATTATCCTGATATAAATTGGAGTAATGATTCATGTGTAAAAGCTAGGGGTAACAGGTTCTTAATAACGTTAAAGGATCACTACCTGTCTCAATTAGTCGAGGACCCGACTAGAGGTAATAATATTCTAGATCTAGTAATTACCAATAATGTGGACATTATATCAAACACTAAAGTTGGAGGGACCTTGGGAAACAGTGATCACTATATGATCACATTTGACATCAGTTTCAAGAAACATAGCTATAAGGGATCAACCAAAACATTTAACTTTAGAAAAGCTAACTTCAGTATGCTGGGATGTGCACTAAACGACATTGACTGGGAAGTTTTGTTTCATGGTAAGAATACTATGGAAATGTGGGAGGCTTTAAAAGGGTTGCTCGAAAGCAACATTCGCAATTCATTCCCATGGCCAGTAAACGCAGGAGTACTAAAATCAAACCAATGTATCTTAATAAGAAGGTCAACGAAGTAATGGTCAAAAAGAGGCGTGCTTTCAAAGCATTTAAATCTAATGGAATGGTGGAGTCATTCCAGTACTACAAGGAATGCAATAAAAGATGCAAAAAAGTAATGAGCAGCAACAATAGATAACGAAAAGCAAATCACTATAAAGAGTAAAACCAATCCTAATTTTTCTTGTAAATACAGTAAAAGGTTAAGAAAGGAGAACATAGGACCAATAAAAGATGACTTGGGAGTCTTGATTAATGATGACAAAATAAAAGCAGAGATACTGAAGACATTTTTTTCATCAGTGTTCACCAGAGAAGAACAGATGGTGGGAGTAGCCCATAATGACAGTGACGTTAATGACATGTGGCTAGATAATTGCTTAAGTAAGGATATAGTCCAGGAGAGACTAAGCAAAATTAAGGTTAATAAATCACCGGGCCCAGATGGACTTCATCCGAGGGTTATTATGGAGCTTAAGTCACAACCAGTAAGACCCCTATACTTGATCCTCTATAGTTCAATTCGATCAGGCATGGTACCAAAAGATTGGCGTATAGTAGGTAGTGCCATTATTTAAAAAGGGAAGTAAAAATCATCCTGGTAACTACAGACCAGTTAGTTTGACATTGATAGTGGGGAATATCTTGGAAGGCATTTTAAGAGATAGCATAGAGGACCATCTGCAGACTGCTAAATTATTAGCATAAACCAGCATGGGTTTGTGAGAGACTTAATTAGTTTCTACGAGGAAGTGAGTGACAATCTTCACCAGGGGAAAGCTGTGGATGTGGTCTATTTAGATTTTGCAAAATCCTTTGATACAGTGCGCACAGGAGACTGAGTGTCAAATTAATGGAGCTTGGCCTAGGAAAAACTATTTGTACATGGATAAGTATTTGGCTGGATAACAGGGAACAGCGAGTAGTGGTCAATGGGATGTTCTCCAGCTGGGCAACAGTAGTCAGCGGAATACCACAAGAGTCCGAACTAGGGCCACTATTGTTCAATATATTTATTAATGACCTAGAAACAGGCATGGAAAGCACAGTGTCAATCTTTGCTGATGATACTAAACTGTGTATAGTAATTAATTCGGAAATCGATGTGGAGTCTCTACAGAATGACTTATTTAAACTTGAAATTTGGGCATCCAAATGGAGAATGAGGTTTAATATAGAAAAATGCAAAGTTATGCATTTTGGGACAAAGAATAAACTAGCATCCTACACATTAAATGTGGAAAATCTAGAGGTAACATTAGTGGAAAAAGACTTGGGGTACTCATAGATAATAAGCTTAATAACAGTACACAATGTCAAAGTGCAACAAAGAAGGCAAGTAAGGTGCTAGCGTGCATAAAACAGGGAATTGAGGCAAGGGACGAGAGTGTAATCCTGCCACTGTACAAATCATTGGTACGTCCGCACCTGCAATATTGTGTTCAGTTTTGGGCTCCGCATTATAAAAAGATATCTGGGAAATTGAAAGAGTTCAAAGGCAAGCTACTAAATTGATTAAATGGCTAGAGGCACTGGATTACGAAGAAAGATTTACTAGGTTGAATATGTATACTCTAGAAAAGATGCATCTAAGAGGAGACATTATTAATATCTTAAAATATGTAAAGGGACAATACAAGGAGTTATCAAGGGATATGTTCAATAAAAAAACTCTGTATAAGACACGTGGGCATTCGCTGAGGCTAGAGGAGAAAAAATTCCGCACATAAAGTAGGAAAGGGTTCTTCACAGTTAGGGCAATAAAGATTTGGAACTCCCTGCCAGAGAAGGTGGTAATGGCGGACTTGGTAAATACATTCAAAAACAGATTAGATAAATTTCTAACTAAAAAAGATATCCAAGGTTACAGCATTTTTTTTTTAAATTGACATTGATAAACTGGAAGGTACATGAATTATAGCTGTTAATTAATCCTAAAAACTTTTCTTCAGCAGGGACATGATAGTGAGCCTGATTTCAACCTCATTAACTATGTTACTATGTATAGCAGCAAATTAGCATAATTGGGGGGGGGGGGGGATTCATAGGTGTCATATAGTTAGTTTAGTAGCTGGAATTTCCTCTTTTTTCCTGGAGTTCCTCACACTCTTCTCCCACTGGGCTCGATTCAATGCAGCACAAATTGAATAGCACCAGGAAGGAGCTCCTGGAGCTATTCAATTCAATGCGCTGTTATGTAATCTAAACCAATCAAAATCACAAAGCATAGGTATCCACTCAGAACTTCACCTTGACTACCCACCCTGAAGGGTAATGACGCTGCTCCCTGAAGGGCGGTCCAGCAGATATAACAGTCAACGAAGGAGAGTGCACCTAAACAGCACCAAACCGACTGAAAACTGTGACTAACAACTCAAACACGAGAACCTGCTGCTCTTTTCCGCCAACAAATAGCTAACGAGAACAACAAACCGCCAACAACCTTAAACCAAAAACACCCTAACAATAATGAAAATAAAAAAGGGTGGGAGGGTGGGAAGGCAAAATTAAAAGACAAGGAACAACACAAATCCAACCCAATTCCACCACTAACACCACCCATGACTTTTCCTGATTGGCTGTAAAAAGTCATACTATCCTGATCCACCCCCAGCCCAGGAGGTTTAACTCTCTCCATTCCAAACATTGTCATTCTGTTCTCCTAAACCTCCTACTGGCTGAGAGGGTGTACCTTCCTCATGACAATGAACAATTCCAGACAACTTATATTATAAAATAACGACACGGAGACATGCATTTTGGCAGAAAGTTGTTAGCTATTTATTATTAATCTAATAAACTAGAGAAAAACCTGTAATAGAATGATATTAATATGTAAATTTAATAAAAGATGATGTTTTACCCCAGAACAGGCATTCTCTGACTAAGGTGCCTAAGGTTACACCCTGCCCTTAGGTGACTTATGGCAGAAAACAGCCTCCCGTCAGTAGTTTCCTTGGATTTCCGCTTGTACCCCAGGAGGGGTGCGAGAAGAAATCCTTTAGACAGGCATAACTTTGCACTGAATTGAATAGCTCCAGGAGCTCCTTCCCGGTGCTATTCAATTTGTGCTGAATTGAATCGAGCCCAAGTTGTTTGTGGTTGCATGTGTTTGCTTTTGTAGTTTGCTGTTTTGTTACTGTTAGTAAAGCATTGCTTTTCAGTGGCAGTCTTATAATTGTAGAATTGTGATCCTGCTCTTGAGAGGGAACCGGAACTTGTTTTTGTAGAATATTTCTATATAGCCAAGTAAGGAATGTTTGTTTTCTTGGCAATCCAGGCCGCCATGTGAGGGGCAGATGTAAGTATTATATGCTACTAGTTATCAGCCTGTCAAAATGACAGAACAACATAACAGTATTGTCAGTGCTGGTGGCTGTGCGTGCTCCATCAGGCGCCATCTACTGGCCACCGGCACTAGACACTAGAGATGAGCGGGTTCGGTTCCTCTGAATCCGAACCCGCCCGAACTTCAGGTTTTTTACACGGGTCCGAGCAGGCTCGGATCTTCCCGCCTTGCTCGGCTAACCCGAGTGCGCCCGAACGTCATCATCACGCTGTCGGATTCTCGCGAGGCTCGGATTCTATCGCGAGACTCGGATTCTATATAAGGAGCCGCGCGTCGCCGCCATTTTCACACGTGCATTGAGAGTCATAGGGAGAGGACGTGGCTGGCGTCCTCTCCGTTTAGAGAAGAGAGAGACACAGTATTTTGGGGAGCATTATTAGGAGGAGTACTACTATACTGTATACTACTATACTACTTGCTGCTGAAGTGATATTTTATACTAGATTAGATAATAGATAGTGTGACTGTAAGTGTATTATCTGACTTGTGGGGGAGACACTGACAGTGGGGAGCAGTTAGAGTCTGAGAGCAGGACTCAGGAGTACATATAACGTACAGTGCACACTTTTGCTGCCAGAGTCAGTGCCACACTGCCATTGTTGTGACCACACTGACCACCAGTATAATAATATATTTTGTGATTGTCTGCTTAGGCCTCGGAGTACTAGTTGCAAGTTGCAACGTGACCTGAAGTGACCACCAGTTTAATAATCAATCACCACCAGTTTAATATATATATATATATATATATATATATATATATATAAGAATGTGGAATGTCAAAGGGAGCTGTATACTATTCTTCCAGATTATGACCACAGAATAATAAAACAACAAATAGTTTATTCATATATTGTCTATGTACATTAAAATTTGGTGAACATAGATTAGCACATAAAAATTAAATAGTGTACATATTAAAATACAAATTCCAATTTTTTTGTTGAAGACATGATATATCAGTATATTCCATCCAATAGTATTGTATACAGGATGTCTGATGTTCTCACAACAAGATCGTACCCGACGCGTTTCGTCCCAAAGGACTTCATCAGGGGTTCATGTCCATCAATATTGGAAGAATTATGAGGAAAAGGAAACCGATTTATACGGTAATGTTGTTTCCACAAGTAAATTCAGAAAGTTAAAATCAAAACAAGATCACGCTGAGTGCTCCAGTGTTCACCATTGATTCAGCCCTCATATACGCACAAACTGAGGGGTTGCGTTGTTATGATCCCTATCAGCTACAAACACATTTATAGTGATCCGGCTTTGAGTAGTGACAGGCTCTCCTGAACAGCAGTGCGTATATGAGGGCTGGATCAATGGTGAACACTGGAGCACTCAGCGTGATCTTGTTTTGATTTTAACTTTTTGAATTTACTTGTGGAAACAACATTACCGTATAAATCGGTTTCCTTTTCCTCATAATTCTTCCAATATTGATGGACATGAACCCCTGATGAAGTCCTTTGGGACGAAACGCGTCGGGTACGATCTTGTTGTGAGAACATCAGACATCCTGTATACAATACTATTGGATGGAATATACTGATATATCATGTCTTCAACAAAAAAATTGGAATTTGTATTTTAATATGTACACTATTTAATTTTTATGTGCTAATCTATGTTCACCAAATTTTAATGTACATAGACAATATATGAATAAACTATTTGTTGTTTTATTATTCTGTGGTCATAATCTGGAAGAATAGTATACAGCTCCCTTTGACATTCCACATTCTTGTATTCCTGTATTTGTACTCCAGCTAACAGGGAGTACGTCATAAGGTTTGCAGCTCATATATAGCGCATAATTGGGTCTACACCACATCCATATATATATATATATATATATATATATATATATATAATTGTATATAATATATATATATATATATATATATATAATATTGTATACCACCTACCCGTGGTTTTTTTTTTCATTCTCCTTTATACATACTACTATAGTAGCTTACTGTAGCAGTCTGCGGTGCTGTGCTGACCTGACAGTGTCCAGCAGGTCCGTCATCAGTCATTACATAATAAATATATATAGTACCTGTCCGGCTGCAGTACTAGTGATATTATATTGATTTCATCTCATTATCAATAATTTATCATCCAGTCTAGACTCTATATTAGCAGCAGACACAGTACGTTAGTCCACGGCTGTAGCTACCTCTGTGTCGGCACTCGGCAGTCCATCCATAATTGTATACCACCTACCCGTGGTGTTTTTTTTTTCTTTCTTCTTTGTACATACTACTAGTATAGTATAGTAGCTTACTGTAGCAGTCTGCGGTGCTGCTGAGCTGACAGTGTCCAGCAGGTCCGTCATCAGTCATCATTACCTAATAAATATATTATCTACCTGTCCGGCTGCAGTACTAGTGATATTATATATACATACATATATATATATTGATTTCATCTCATTATCAATCATCCAGTCTATATTAGCAGCAGACACAGTACGTTAGTCCACGGCTGTAGCTACCTCTGTGTCGGCACTCGGCAGTCCATCCATAATTGTATACCACCTACCCGTGGTTTTTTTTTTCTTTCTTCTTTGTACATACTACTATAGTATAGTAGCTTACTGTAGCAGTCTGCGGTGCTGCTGAGCTGACAGTGTCCAGCAGGTCCGTCATCAGTCATCATTACCTAATAAATATATTATCTACCTGTCCGGCTGCAGTACTAGTGATATTATATATACATACATATATATATATTGATTTCATCTCATTATCAATCATCCAGTCTATATTAGCAGCAGACACAGTACGTTAGTCCACGGCTGTAGCTACCTCTGTGTCGGCACTCGGCAGTCCATCCATAATTGTATACCACCTACCCGTGGTTTTTTTTTTTCTTTCTTCTTTGTACATACTACTATAGAGTATAGTAGCTTACTGTAGCAGTCTGCGGTGCTGCTGAGCTGACAGTGTCCAGCAGGTCCGTCATCAGTCATCATTACCTAATAAATATATTATCTACCTGTCCGGCTGCAGTACTAGTGATATTATATATACATACATATATATATATTGATTTCATCTCATTATCAATCATCCAGTCTATATTAGCAGCAGACACAGTACGTTAGTCCACGGCTGTAGCTACCTCTGTGTCGGCACTCGGCAGTCCATCCATAATTGTATACCACCTACCCGTGGTTTTTTTTTTTTCTTTCTTCTTTGTACATACTACTAGTATAGTATAGTAGCTTACTGTAGCAGTCTGCGGTGCTGCTGAGCTGACAGTGTCCAGCAGGTCCGTCATCAGTCATCATTACCTAATAAATATATTATCTACCTGTCCGGCTGCAGTACTAGTGATATTATATATACATACATATATATATATTGATTTCATCTCATTATCAATCATCCAGTCTATATTAGCAGCAGACATAGTACGTTAGTCCACGGCTGTAGCTACCTCTGTGTCGGCACTCGGCAGTCCATCCATAATTGTATACCACCTACCCGTGGTTTTTTTTTTTCTTTCTTCTTTGTACATACTACTAGTATAGTATAGTAGCTTACTGTAGCAGTCTGCGGTGCTGCTGAGCTGACAGTGTCCAGCAGGTCCGTCATCAGTCATCATTACCTAATAAATATATTATCTACCTGTCCGGCTGCAGTACTAGTGATATTATATATACATACATATATATATATTGATTTCATCTCATTATCAATCATCCAGTCTATATTAGCAGCAGACACAGTACGTTAGTCCACGGCTGTAGCTACCTCTGTGTCGGCACTCGGCAGTCCATCCATAATTGTATACCACCTACCCGTGGTTTTTTTTTTCTTTCTTCTTTGTACATACTACTATAGTATAGTAGCTTACTGTAGCAGTCTGCGGTGCTGCTGAGCTGACAGTGTCCAGCAGGTCCGTCATCAGTCATCATTACCTAATAAATATATTATCTACCTGTCCGGCTGCAGTACTAGTGATATTATATATACATACATATATATATATTGATTTCATCTCATTATCAATCATCCAGTCTATATTAGCAGCAGACACAGTACGTTAGTCCACGGCTGTAGCTACCTCTGTGTCGGCACTCGGCAGTCCATCCATAATTGTATACCACCTACCCGTGTTTTTTTTTTTCTTTCTTCTTTGTACATACTACTATAGAGTATAGTAGCTTACTGTAGCAGTCTGCGGTGCTGCTGAGCTGACAGTGTCCAGCAGGTCCGTCATCAGTCATCATTACCTAATAAATATATTATCTACCTGTCCGGCTGCAGTACTAGTGATATTATATATACATACATATATATATATTGATTTCATCTCATTATCAATCATCCAGTCTATATTAGCAGCAGACACAGTACGTTAGTCCACGGCTGTAGCTACCTCTGTGTCGGCACTCGGCAGTCCATCCATAATTGTATACCACCTACCCGTGGTTTTTTTTTTTCTTTCTTCTTTGTACATACTACTAGTATAGTATAGTAGCTTACTGTAGCAGTCTGCGGTGCTGCTGAGCTGACAGTGTCCAGCAGGTCCGTCATCAGTCATCATTACCTAATAAATATATTATCTACCTGTCCGGCTGCAGTACTAGTGATATTATATATACATACATATATATATATTGATTTCATCTCATTATCAATCATCCAGTCTATATTAGCAGCAGACACAGTACGTTAGTCCACGGCTGTAGCTACCTCTGTGTCGGCACTCGGCAGTCCATCCATAATTGTATACCACCTACCCGTGGTTTTTTTTTTTCTTTCTTCTTTGTACATACTACTAGTATAGTATAGTAGCTGCTGAGCTGACAGTGTCCAGCAGGTCCGTCATCAGTCATCATTACCTAATAAATATATTATCTACCTGTCCGGCTGCAGTACTAGTGATATTATATATACATACATATATATATATTGATTTCATCTCATTATCAATCATCCAGTCTATATTAGCAGCAGACACAGTACGTTAGTCCACGGCTGTAGCTACCTCTGTGTCGGCACTCGGCAGTCCATCCATAATTGTATACCACCTACCCGTGTTTTTTTTTTTCTTTCTTCTTTGTACATACTACTATAGTATAGTAGCTTACTGTAGCAGTCTGCGGTGCTGCTGAGCTGACAGTGTCCAGCAGGTCCGTCATCAGTCATCATTACCTAATAAATATATTATCTACCTGTCCGGCTGCAGTACTAGTGATATTATATATACATACATATATATATATTGATTTCATCTCATTATCATCCAGTCTATATTAGCAGCAGACACAGTACGGTAGTCCACGGCTGTAGCTACCTCTGTGTCGGCACTCGGCAGTCCATCCATAAGTATACTAGTATCCATCCATCTCCATTGTTTACCTGAGGTGCCTTTTAGTTGTGCCTATTAAAATATGGAGAACAAAAATGTTGAGGTTCCAAAATTAGGGAAAGATCAAGATCCACTTCCACCTCGTGCTGAAGCTGCTGCCACTAGTCATGGCCGAGACGATGAAATGCCAGCAACGTCGTCTGCCAAGGCCGATGCCCAATGTCATAGTACAGAGCATGTCAAATCCAAAACACCAAATATCAGTAAAAAAAGGACTCCAAAACCTAAAATAAAATTGTCGGAGGAGAAGCGTAAACTTGCCAATATGCCATTTACCACACGGAGTGGCAAGGAACGGCTGAGGCCCTGGCCTATGTTCATGGCTAGTGGTTCAGCTTCACATGAGGATGGAAGCACTCAGCCTCTCGCTAGAAAACTGAAAAGACTCAAGCTGGCAAAAGCACCGCAAAGAACTGTGCGTTCTTCGAAATCCCAAATCCACAAGGAGAGTCCAATTGTGTCGTTTGCGATGCCTGACCTTCCGAACACTGGACGTGAAGAGCATGCGCCTTCCACCATTTGCACGCCCCCTGCAAGTGCTGGAAGGAGCACCCGCAGTCCAGTTCCTGATAGTCAGATTGAAGATGTCAGTGTTGAAGTACACCAGGATGAGGAGGATATGGGTGTTGCTGGCGCTGGGGAGGAAATTGACCAGGAGGATTCTGATGGTGAGGTGGTTTGTTTAAGTCAGGCACCCGGGGAGACACCTGTTGTCCGTGGGAGGAATATGGCCGTTGACATGCCTGGTGAAAATACCAAAAAAATCAGCTCTTCAGTGTGGAGGTATTTCAACAGAAAAGCGGACAACAGGTGTCAAGCCGTGTGTTGCCTTTGTCAAGCTGTAATAAGTAGGGGTAAGGACGTTAACCACCTCGGAACATCCTCCCTTATACGTCACCTGCAGCGCATTCATAATAAGTCAGTGACAAGTTCAAAAACTTTGGGCGACAGCGGAAGCAGTCCACTGACCAGTAAATCCCTTCCTCTTGTAACCAAGCTCACGCAAACCACCCCACCAACTCCCTCAGTGTCAATTTTCTTCTTCCCCAGGAATGCCAATAGTCCTGCAGGCCATGTCACTGGCAATTCTGACGAGTCCTCTCCTGCCTGGGATTCCTCCGATGCATCCTTGCGTGTAACGCCTACTGCTGCTGGCACTGCTGTTGTTGCTGCTGGGAGTCGATGGTCATCCCAGAGGGGAAGTCGTAAGCCCACTTGTACTACTTCCAGTAAGCAATTGACTGTCCAACAGTCCTTTGCGAGGAAGATGAAATATCACAGCAGTCATCCTGCTGCAAAGCGGATAACTGAGGCCTTGACAACTATGTTGGTGTTAGACGTGCGTCCGGTATCCGCCGTTAGTTCACAGGGACCTAGACAATTTATTGAGGCAGTGTGCCCCCGTTACCAAATACCATCTAGGTTCCACTTCTCTAGGCAGGCGATACCGAGAATGTACACGGACGTCAGAAAAAGACTCACCAGTGTCCTAAAAAATGCAGTTGTACCCAATGTCCACTTAACCACGGACATGTGGACAAGTGGAGCAGGGCAGGGTCAGGACTATATGACTGTGACAGCCCACTGGGTAGATGTATGGACTCCAGCCGCAAGAACAGCAGCGGCGGCACCAGTAGCAGCATCTCGCAAACGCCAACTCTTTCCTAGGCAGGCTACGCTTTGTATCACCGCTTTCCAGAATACGCACACAGCTGAAAACCTCTTACGGCAACTGAGGAAGATCATCGCGGAATGGCTTACCCCAATTGGACTCTCCTGTGGATTTGTGGCATCGGACAACGCCAGCAATATTGTGTGTGCATTAAATATGGGCAAATTCCAGCACGTCCCATGTTTTGCACATACCTTGAATTTGGTGGTGCAGAATTTTTAAAAAAACGACAGGGGCGTGCAAGAGATGCTGTCGGTGGCCAGAAGAATTGCGGGACACTTTCGGCGTACAGGCACCACGTACAGAAGACTGGAGCACCACCAAAAACTACTGAACCTGCCCTGCCATCATCTGAAGCAAGAAGTGGTAACGAGGTGGAATTCAACCCTCTATATGCTTCAGAGGTTGGAGGAGCAGCAAAAGGCCATTCAAGCCTATACAATTGAGCACGATATAGGAGGTGGAATGCACCTGTCTCAAGCGCAGTGGAGAATGATTTCAACGTTGTGCAAGGTTCTGATGCCCTTTGAACTTGCCACACGTGAAGTCAGTTCAGACACTGCCAGCCTGAGTCAGGTCATTCCCCTCATCAGGCTTTTGCAGAAGAAGCTGGAGACATTGAAGGAGGAGCTAACACGGAGCGATTCCGCTAGGCATGTGGGACTTGTGGATGGAGCCCTTAATTCGCTTAACAAGGATTCACGGGTGGTCAATCTGTTGAAATCAGAGCACTACATTTTGGCCACCGTGCTCGATCCTAGATTTAAAGCCTACCTTGGATCTCTCTTTCCGACAGACACAAGTCTGCTGGGGTTGAAAGACCTGCTGGTGACAAAATTGTCAAGTCAAGCGGAATGCGACCTGTCAACATCTCCTCCTTCACATTCTCCCGCAACTGGGGGTGCGAGGAAAAGGCTCAGAATTCCGAGCCCACCCGCTGGCGGTGATGCAGGGCAGTCTGGAGCGACTGCTGATGCTGACATCTGGTCCGGACTGAAGGACCTGACAACGATTACGGACATGTCGTCTACTGTCACTGCATATGATTCTCTCACCATTGAAAGAATGGTGGAGGATTATATGAGTGACCGCATCCAAGTAGGCACGTCACACAGTCCGTACTTATACTGGCAGGAAAAAGAGGCAATTTGGAGGCCCTTGCACAAACTGGCTTTATTCTACCTAAGTTGCCCTCCCACAAGTGTGTACTCCGAAAGAGTGTTTAGTGCCGCCGCTCACCTTGTCAGCAATCGGCGTACGAGGTTACATCCAGAAAATGTGGAGAAGATGATGTTCATTAAAATGAATTATAATCAATTCCTCCGTGGAGACATTGACCAGCAGCAATTGCCTCCACAAAGTACACAGGGAGCTGAGATGGTGGATTCCAGTGGGGACGAATTGATAATCTGTGAGGAGGGGGATGTACACGGTGATATATCGGAGGATGATGATGAGGTGGACATCTTGCCTCTGTAGAGCCAGTTTGTGCAAGGAGAGATTAATTGCTTCTTTTTTGGTGGGGGTCCAAACCAACCCGTCATTTCAGTCACAGTCGTGTGGCAGACCCTGTCACTGAAATGATGGGTTGGTTAAAGTGTGCATGTCCTGTTTATACAACATAAGGGTGGGTGGGAGGGCCCAAGGACAATTCCATCTTGCACCTCTTTTTTCTTTAATTTTTCTTTGCATCATGTGCTGTTTGTGGAATGTTTTTTGGAAGGGCCATCCTGCGTGACACTGCAGTGCCACTCCTAGATGGGCCCGGTGTTTGTGTCGGCCACTAGGGTCGCTTATCTTACTCACACAGCTACCTCATTGCGCCTCTTTTTTTCTTTGCGTCATGTGCTGTTTGGGGAGGGTTTTTTGGAAGGGCCATCCTGCGTGACACTGCAGTGCCACTCCTAGATAGGCCCGGTGTTTGTGTCGGCCACTAGGGTCGCTTATCTTACTCACACAGCTACCTCATTGCGCCTCTTTTTTTCTTTGCGTCATGTGCTGTTTGGGGAGTGTTTTTTGGAAGGGCCATCCTGCGTGACACTGCAGTGCCACTCCTAGATGGGCACGGTGTTTGTGTCGGCCACTAGGGTCGCTTATCTTACTCACACAGCTACCTCATTGCGCCTCTTTTTTTCTTTGCGTCATGTGCTGTTTGGGGATGGTTTTTTGGAAGGGCCATCCTGCGTGACACTGCAGTGCCACTCCTAGATGGGCACAGTGTTTGTGTCGGCCACTAGGGTCGCTTATCTTACTCACACAGCTACCTCATTGCGCCTCTTTTTTTCTTTGCGTCATGTGCTGTTTGGGGAGGGTTTTTTGGAAGGGCCATCCTGCGTGACACTGCAGTGCCACTCCTAGATGGGCACGGTGTTTGTGTCGGCCACTAGGGTCGCTTATCTTACTCACACAGCTACCTCATTGCGCCTCTTTTTTTCTTTGCGTCATGTGCTGTTTGGGGAGGGTTTTTTGGAAGGGCCATCCTGCGTGACACTGCAGTGCCACTCCTAGATGGGCACGGTGTTTGTGTCGGCCACTAGGGTCGCTTATCTTACTCACACAGCTACCTCATTGCGCCTCTTTTTTTCTTTGCGTCATGTGCTGTTTGGGGAGTGTTTTTTGGAAGGGCCATCCTGCGTGACACTGCAGTGCCACTCCTAGATGGGCCCGGTGTTTGTGTCGGCCACTAGGGTCGCTTATCTTACTCACACAGCTACCTCATTGCGCCTCTTTTTTTCTTTGCGTCATGTGCTGTTTGGGGAGGGTTTTTTGGAAGGGCCATCCTGCGTGACACTGCAGTGCCACTCCTAGATGGGCCCGGTGTTTGTGTCGGCCACTAGGGTCGCTTATCTTACTCACACAGCTACCTCATTGCGCCTCTTTTTTTCTTTGCGTCATGTGCTGTTTGGGGAGTGTTTTTTGGAAGGGCCATCCTGCGTGACACTGCAGTGCCACTCCTAGATGGGCACGGTGTTTGTGTCGGCCACTAGGGTCGCTAAGCTTAGTCATCCAGCGACCTAGGTGCAAATTTTAGGACTAAAAATAATATTGTGAGGTGTGAGGTATTCAGAATAGACTGAAAATGAGTGGAAATTATGGTTTTTGAGGTTAATAATACTTTGGGATCAAAATGACCCCCAAATTCTATGATTTAAGCTGTTTTTTAGTGTTTTTTAAAAAAAACACCCGAATCCAAAACACACCCGAATCCGACAAAAAAAATTCGGTGAGGTTTTGCCAAAACGCGGTCGAACCCAAAACACGGCCGCGGAACCGAACCCAAAACCAAAACACAAAACCCGAAAAATTTCAAGTGCACATCTCTACTAGACACTTGAATCCCCCCATAGAGCATTATCCTTTTATTATATAGGATTTTTCTTCATTGCTGATCGTGAATAATGCTTTCTCAGCCACTCTACATTCTTGAAGTTGAACCTTTAAACGCTAATCATGTGCTATGTTCTTATTTAAGTGGGTAGCAAGAAATGGAATGCCTTATTTTAGTATTGTTCATTTATTTGGAACTGTTCTGAGCTCACCCTTTTGTTGTTTATTGTTGATCAAGGCACTCAATGTTGCTTGCAGGGATTTGCTTTGCATTGTGTTACATAAAAAACTGACACATTGAGTTTCAGGGCAAGATATTTATATCTGAAATGAAAAAGATAGAGAACCAGCGCTTCAAACAATAGTGCTGCAGCAATCACTAGGGTGGTCACACCCCCCAAAAATGGAATTCTGATGGGCGTATCTGTAACTTCAATATCCGGTTTCGTCTCCACTATGATGGGTGTATCTGTAACTCCAATATCCGGTTTCGTCTCCACAATGATGGGTGTATCTGTAATATTTAGGCTGTGCTGTGTGCTGCTGCTCTTGGAGTTACAGATACACCCATCATAGTGGAGACGAAACCGGATATTGAAGTGTGGACTATTTAATACAATAGGACCACACCCCCAAAAGGAAAGGAAGATTTCAAAGTGGAGAGACGATTAGAGGAAGATATCGATTATAAGATCATCTGTAAATCATCCTGGACTCCTTTACAGAGACTGTGACACTTAATGCATATTAAATTTGACTGTCCCAGGGATACGCACAGTTGCAAGTATCTGACTTTGGAGATATTTATATCTGCTTTAAGCAGTGTGAAATTAGCATTTTGGTAGTTTTGCAGTTAAGCTAGTGGTCCCAGAACCCTTGTCTTCAACAAATAATATTTGAGAAGAAAAAGTTGTAAATTATGAAGGTTGTGGTCCAAAAGGCAAAAGAATGTTGGACTCACAGTTTTAGTAATATCCTTAAGGAGAAAATATGGTGCTCTCTCCAGTGAGGAACCCAATGGAGGGTGCTGGAACGTTCACTAGTTGACTGCATGTCTAGTTGACTGTATGTCTGTTTGACTGTATGGCAGTTGATTGCTGCCTCTGCTGTTGTGGCCAGAAGCTTGGGGCATGGATTGAATTCCACTCTTGCTCCACTCCGGTAGTGAATGTTGACACCCCACCATCCATGACTGCTCTGTCATGCTGTGTGTCTCACTCATGCTTTGATAGCTCTATGATTCCCCATTACCTTTGTCCCTCTCTGGCCTTCAGCAGCTGCAGAATCCATCTGCCTTTATCTTCTTGTGGCCTACACAGCTTCAAATGCATGCACCATTTTTATCACACATTCTCTCCGGAGGAACTTTTTGACCAAACTGTTTAAAGTCATCTATATAGGTATAATTAATTTTTGAGGGAAATTAATACTGAATCATTCTGTCTTATCTTTCTCTGGAATGACACTACATAGGTATTACAAAAATGTCAGTCCTTGACAGTGTTCTTTAAGTGTAGGATAGAAAAATATTTTTGACAAAAAATTCTTCAGCTTTTAACATACAGTCAACTAGACCACATGTGTGTTACCAATTAGGCCCCCAAAGTTTGTGTTTTGAGTTGCTTGGTTGTCAGCTATTGTATATAATACATTCTAGTAGAAGAGTTCTTTAACAGTGTCACACTGGACTAGATGAATTAGCATGTGGTTACCAGTTCCATTTATAAAACGGTGAAGATGTAATAATCTTTATTAATTGTCTGTGATATATCAGTCAAGGTTTTTTTGAATGTTTGTTTGTTTTTACCAGCGAGAATGTCTCAGTGTATGTATCCTACTAGTCAATGAGGTTGGAGAAAGAAGTGAAGGTGGCAAATAAACAATGACATTTTTTTTTTTTGGTTCACATAAAAGATGCTTTCAGGTGCTCACACCCCAGTAACAGTTTGTGTTCCCTCTCAGAACATTGGTTCTCATCTCCAGTCCTCTAGTACCACTAACAAATCATATTTTGTGGATATCTTTATTCTTGCACAAATGAGTTAATCTATTTTGCTGGGTCAATATTTATGCTACCTGTTGACAGAAATCCACAAAACATGACCTGCTGGGAAAACTTGAGGGTTGGGGTTTAGAACAAACATGTAAAGAACAACCAACCATTAGTACCATCATGCTTACTAAAACACAGCTGATAGGACCTACTTGGACTAAATGGATCACATTCATGGTGATTTGATTATAACAGAAGCATTTTGGATTTGATTACTACAGAAGAAATATTTTTAGTGCTACATATGCATTTCCTACTTGGGTGTACTAATACATGTAGTTCTGCAAGCCCCAGCATGCAATAACAGCGATGGACAGTCAGTTCAGGCTGGTGCTTGTAGAACCAGATTAAAGTTGGCTAAAAAGTCATATATACACTATGTAATAATTATTTCTCAATAAAATTAGAAATCCCTGTTTCTCAGGGAGAGGTGTTATTACTGCCACCACACAGAATTGAAACACTGAAGTGTCAAAATAAATTAGCTGTAATGTACAACATGGATTTATGTGTTTAATGTTTTTGTGATATTGAAGGATTTTTATTACCTTTCATTCAATCAAACAGGACACAGAAACATACTTAACACTCCTCTGACCACCCACCAGTTGATGCACTTTTTCAACCCTCCCTTGAACACTGTAAGCCCTTATGGGCAATGCCTTCTCCTCTTGTTCTCTCCTCCAAGCACTATTCCTTACAACTGTGTGCCTTGTACCCTTGTCTCCCATTTTCCCCAAGCTACTCTGATCCTGTCTGTCCATTCTCTCTGTAAGTACAGGCTTACTGATTTCTGTTTCCACTTGCCCTAGTTGCGCTATCCTATATTTCCCAAGACCACCTTATCATTATCTTGGTTGCACTGTTGTATTATACAGGGTGAGTCAAAATAAACTCCCAGATTTTAAAGGTTAACAAAAAAGGAATGGTAATTGCTATTCAAAATTTTAGCACATATGCCATATAGTCATCTAAAAGTACATGGGATACAGTTTACTTCCAATTGGTTTTGACTATATCGTCCAGATGGTGGCCTTTATTTGTGATTAAAATTTGTAGACAGTTTCTGAAAGTGAGCTTCATCACTTATTAGCAGAACAGCGTTTGCAGGAACATTCTGAAGGATATCCTCACAACATGCCATTTGGTTCCATCAATTCGATGAATAATAAATTATAGTTGTTCAGGAACTTAATGAACACAACTGGGAGAACTAATGGCATGTTGTGAGGATTTCCTTTAAAATGTTCCTACAAACGCTATTCTGCTCACCGTGGTATTCGGTCTTTGGTCGACAGTAAAAAGGTTGACAGTCGACCACTATTGGTCAGCATGCATTAGGATAACATGGTCAAAAGGTCAACATGGTCAAAAGGTCGGCACAGCATATGGTTGACATGAGTTTTTCACAATTTATTTTCATTTTGTTTAACTTTTTCATACAGTACTTTGCCATTCACATAGACTACAATTAGGAAAAGCAACAGGCACTTTGCCAGCATACGAGGGAACGCGATACACTAATTAGGGGTCTAAGTACTAAAAGTAAAAAATTGACAGCCCAAAAACCTAAACAACGCATGTCGACATTTTCATTTGTCAACCATTTTCATGTCAACATTTTGCTTGTGTCTACCATTTTGCTCATGTCGATCTTGTGCAAGTCGACTTTTTGGGGTCAACCTAGACACTGTCAACCTGTTTACTGTTGACCTAATGAACAATACCCCTCACAATCACAAGTGATGTAGCTTACTTTCAAAAAATCAACTAAAAATGTGTATCAAGAATGAAGGCCACCATATGGACAATATCATATTCAAACCTAATTGACAATAAACTGTATTCCATGCATGTTTCCATTATGTACTAACATTTTGAATAGCATTTACCATGCCTTTTTTATTAAACTTTAAAATCTGGGAATATTTTTCACTCACCCTGTAATTATCACATGTACTTATAGATTTTGTTTGCTTATCACAGCATAATGCCTACTGGTGCCCTATAAATAAAAGGATAATAATAATAATAATAATAATAATAATAATAGAAAAGCTTAGGTCCTAGGCTGACAGATGATATTAAAAAGCATTTTGACTTGTCACTTCTGAATTGAAGATGTCTGAAAACCAAAGGTGAAATGCAAAAATGGGATTTTAATTACCTACCAGTAAATCCTTTTCTCGTAGTCCGTAGAGGATACTGGGGATCCATTTAGTACGATGGGGTACAGACAGGTACACTAGGAGCCTTGGGCACTTAAAGAATTTGATAGTGTGCGCTGGCTCCTCCCTCTATGCCCCTCCCACCAGACTCAGTCTAGGAAACTGTGCCCGAGGAGACGGACATACTTTGAGAGGATAAATAAAGATAGTGGTGAGATTACGAACCAGCACACAGAACAATAGGAAAGCCATGCTAACCAAACTTGAAACATGAACAGCAACAGCTGAACAAACTAGAATACTTAACCAAGTAACAGTGCAGGAAACCCGAAGCACCGGGCGGGCGCCCAGTATCCTCTACGGACTACGATAAAAGGATTTACCAGTAGGTAATTAAAATCCTATTTTGTCTTATGTCCTAACTCCTAAAGGATATTGGGGATCTATTTAGTACCATGGGGAAGTACCAAAGCTCCCAAACTGGGTGGGAGAGTGCTGAGGTTCCTGCAAAACTGATTGACCAAACTGAAGGTCCTCAGAGGCCAAAGTATCAAACTTGTAAAACTTTGCGAACGTGTTCGAACCTGACCAAGTAGCTGCTCGGCAGAGCTGTAAAGCCGAGACACCCCGGGCAGCCGCCCAAGAAGAACCCACCAACCTAGTAGAGTGGGCCTGTACAGATTTTGGAACCGGCAGTCCTGCCGTGGAATAAGCATGCTGGATCATGAGCTATATCCAGTGTGCAATAGACTGCTTTGAAGCAGGACATCCAATTTTATTTGGATCATAGAGAATGAACAGTGAGTCGGATTTCCTGTGACGAGCTGTTCTCTTTACATACACCTTCAAAGCCCTCACAACATCCAAAGACTTTGAAGTAGCAGAGGTGTCCATCACAGCTTGAACCACAATAGGTTGGTTGATGTGAAAAGCGGACACCACCTTAGGTAGAAATTGCTGTTGAGTTCTGAGTTCAGTTCTGTCCTCATGGAAAATTAAGTAGGGACTCTTGTGAGACAACGCCCCTAGCTCCGACACACATCTTGTTGAGGCCAAGGCCAACAGTGTGACGATCTTCCATGTAAGGTACTTTACGTCAACCTCCTGTAATGGTTCAAACCAGTCCGAGTGGAGGAACTGCAACACCAAATTGAGATCCCAAGGTGCCATGGGAGGCACAAAGGAAGGCTGGATGTGCAGAACACTATTCAAGACCGTCTGGACCTCAGGGAGAGAAGTCAATTGTTTCTGAAAGAAAATAGACAAAGCCGAAATCTGGACTTTAATGGAACCTAGGCGTAGGCCCACATCCACTCCTGACTGCAGAAAAAGCAGGAGACGTCCCAGATGAATTTCCACCGCGGAATATTGTCTGGTCTCGCACCAAGAGACATACTTCTTCCATATATGGTGGTAATGTTTAGACGTTACCCCTTTCCTGGCTTGTATCATAGTCGGGATGACCTTGTCAGGAATCCCTCTCCTGGCTAGGATCAGCCGTTCAACCTTCATGCTGTTAAACGTAGCCACGGTAAGTCCTGATAGACTAACGGGCCCTGTTGCAGAAGATCCTCACGAACAGGCAGAGGCCATGGATCTTCAAGGAGCATCTACAGAAGGTCCGCGTACCAGGCCCTTCTTGACCAGTCTGGAACAATGAGTATTGCTTGAACCTTTTCCCTTCTTATTTTTTTTAGAATTCTTGGGATCAGAGGAAGTGGAGGAAACACACCATCTGGTAGACCCACGTAGTTGTCAGAGCATCTACCGCCACTGCTTGTGGGTCTCTCGACCTGGAACAATACCGGTTGAGTTTCTTGTTGAGATGAGAGGCCATAATGTTGATTTGTGGATATCCCCACCGACGTGTCAAGCACCTGAACACCTCTGGGTGAAGGCTCTACTCCCCCGGGTGCAGGTCGTGTCTGCTGGGGAAGTCTGCTTCCCAGTTGTCTACTCCCAGAATTAGGACCGCCGACAACGCAACGGCATTACATTGTCCGACTGGACTTGAATGGACAGATTCTGAAGCAGAGATGAGGCCTGCAGAAGAGAATTGTAGATAGCCCTGGGTTCCAGAATGTTTATTGGAAGGACGACTTCCTGACTTGACCATCTTCCTTGAAACTGCACTCCCTGGGTGACTGCTCCCCAACCTCTGAGGCTTGCTTCCGAGGTTAGCAGAATCTAATTCTGAAACCCGAACCTCTGACCCTCGACAAGGTGAGAAGTCTGTAGCCACCACAGAAGGGAAATCCTGGCTCTTGGCGACAGACGGATTCTCTGGTGCATGTGAAGATGTGAACCAGACCATTTGTCCAATAGATCCAGCTGGAAAGGCCTCGCATGAAACCTTTCATACTGAAGTGCCTTGTAAGAGGCCACCATTTTCCCCAGAAGATGAATGCACAGATGCACCAAGATCCAGGTTGGCTACAGAACAGCCCGAACCATCGACTTGATGTCCATAGCCTTCTCCACGTGAAGGAACACTCTGAGATTCCGTGTCCAGTGACATTCCCAGAAAGGAAAGCCCCTGCGTCGATTCCAGGTGAGATTTTGGTAAGTTCAGAATCCACTTGTGATCCAGGAGTGGTATGGTTGAGAGGCGAATACTGGCCATCAACCGCTCCCTGGACAGTGCCTTTATCAGAAGATCATCCAGGTATGGAATTATGTTCACTCCCTGTTTGCGGAGTAGAAACATCATCTCTGCCATCACCTTGGTGAACACTCTCTGTGCCGTGGAGAGACGAAATGGCAGGGCCTGGAACTGGTAGTGGCAGTCCTGCAGAGCAAACCATAGATAAGCCTGATGAGGCGGCCAAATCGTAATGTAAAGGTATGCATCCTTGATATCCAGAAACACTAGGAATTCCCCTTCCTCCAGAACTGAGATCACCGCTCTCAGAGACTCCATTTTGAATTTGAACACTCGTAAGTATGGGTTCAATGACTTGAGGTTCAAAATCGGCCTTACCAAACAGTCAGGTTTCAGTACTACAAACAGGTTGGAATAATATCCCTTGTTTTGTAGATGAAGTGGAACTGGAACAATGACCTGAGTCAAGTTTTTGAATGGTGTCCTGTAAGGTTATACTTGCTTCCTGTGAAACTGGTAAGGCTGGTTTGAAGAATCTGTGAGGTGGGAGCTCCTGAAACTCCAGTCTGTAGCCCTGGGAAATAAGATTTATGACCCAGGGATCCTGGCATGATGTTGTCCAGATGTGACTGAAAATTTTTAGTCGAGCTTCCACCTGCCGATCTTCCAGGTATCGCGGTCCACCGACATGCTAAAGGCTTTGAGGAAGCAGAACTTGAGCTCTGTCCCTGTGAACCTGCAGTTGTTGGTTTTTGTGGTTTACCTCTAGCGCCTCTGGTGGCTGTAGAAGAACCCCTGGTTTTGCCCTTAAACTTGACAGTCCGAAAGGACTGTAGATTAGGTCCTGAGTAAACCTTCCTGGCTGGGGGAGCTGCAGAAGGAAGATACATGGACTAACCCGCAGTAGCTTTGGAGATCCATTTGTTTAGTTTGTCTCCAAATAAGGCCTCTCCTGTAAAGGGTAGGCCTTCCACGCCTTTCCTGGAGTCTGTGTTGGCAGTCCACTGGCGTGGCCATAAGCCTCTGTGTGCTGACACTGCCATAGCAGTGGTGCGTGCATTAAGTATGCATATTTCTTTTATGGCTTTCACCATAAAATTTGCAGAGTCCTGCATATGTTGCAGGAGTAAAATAATCTCCCCCTTAGACAAGGTACCTAACCCCGTCAATTAAGTTACCCGACCATTTTGCGATGGCCTTAGTAATCCACCCACATGCTATAGTGCAGGGACGTGCAGTCAGAGGAGGCAGGGGAGGCAGTGCCTCCCCTGTCATAATGATTAAAATAATAAAAAGAAGATATTTATAACACAGCCTGTTATAAATATCTTTTTTTATTATTTTAATAATTATTCCCCCCAGGTGGGAGGCAGCGGGAGAGGTGCCTTGCGCTGCAAACACTAAAAGTCTGGGCAGTAGGGGGGCGGGCAGGGGGCGGGGCGCAGCAATGGGCTGTGAAAGCCCATTGAAAATGAATGGTGAAGCGGCACCTATACTGGTGCCGCAATGACAGTGGCGTGCATTCAGCCCCGATGAATTCACACCCCTGTCAGTGCCCCATATGTGATTGGCCCAGCGGATCCAGTGCTGGATCCGCTGTCCAATCAGTAGCGAGCCCCCTTCCCGGCTGCAGCGAGCGCCGTGGGCTGTGTGACCCCTAGTGTCTGAGCGGCGCTACAGTGGGAGAGACGTCATGAGTCATGACGTCTCTCCCATAGTAGAGACGAGCCGGCGGACGGAGACGGAGGACAGCGCTGCAGGAGCGGTAAGTATGTGTGTGTGTGTTGTTGTTTTTTTATGTGTTTGTGTTGGGGGCACAGCAAAAGGGGCACAACTACAAGGGCCACAGCAACTGGGGGGCACAACTACAAGGGCCACAGCAACTGGGGGGCACAACTACAAGGGTTACAGCAACTAGGGGGCACAACTACAAGGGGCACAGCAACTGGGGGGCACAACTACAAGGGGCACAGCAACTGGGGGCACAACTACAAGAGGCACAGCAACTGGGGGCACTGCATCTGGGGGGCACAGCTACAAGGGGCACAGCAACTGGGGGCACAACTACAAGGGGCACAACTACAAGGGGCACAGCAACTGGGGGGCACAACTACAAGGGGCACAGCAACTGGGGGCACAACTACAAGGGGCACATCAACTGGGGACACAATTACAGGGGTCACAGCTACTGGGGGCACATCCAAAAGGGGCACAGCTACTGGGGTCAAAGCTACAGGGTGCACAGCGACTGGGGTCACAGCAACTGGGGGCAAAGCTACAGGGGGCACAGCGACTGGGGGCACAGCGACAGGGGGCACAACTACAGGGGTCACAACTACTCGGGACACAGCTAGGGGGCACAGCTATTGGGGGCAAAGCTACAAGGGGCACAGCGACTGGGGTCACAACTACTGGGGGGACAGCGACTGGGGGCAAAGCTACAGGGGCCACAGCGACTGGGTCACAACTACTCAGGGCACTGCTACAAGGGGCACAGCTACAACGGGCACAGCTACAGGGGAAAAAACAAAAACCAGCAATTTGAAACACTGTCATACACCACAAGCGCTAGAATAAGATATCACCATAACGTTCCTTTTGGACTGGAAAGCCAGCTACAAGGGTCACAACTACTGGGAGCACAGCCGCAAGGGGCACAGCGACTGGGGGCACAACACAGGGGTCACAACTACTCGGGGCACTGCTACGGGGGGCACTGCTACAGGGGTCACAACTACTCGGGGCACAGCTACTGGGCTCACAACTATTGGGGAAGCCTGCTCCATCATCCCAGTTAGCAGCAGCACTCTCCCCTGTCTGTGCTAACGTCCTCCCGTGTCAGCGAGTGTATAATATTCATTAATTTCTCTCTATTTCTCTCTCTCTCTCCTCCTGTGGATTACTTCGTTTGTAAGTATAATTTGCATTTTTACAGGTACCGGCCCTATTGGATTCTACTGGACAAGTGGACGTGACCGGCGTGGGATGTAGGTAAGTAATATCTCTCTAATTTTTACAGGAACCACCTATTGGATTCTACATGGACAAGTGGACGTGACCGGCGTGGGATGTAGGTAAGTATGTGTGAGTGTGTAAGTGTGTTTTAATAAATTTTTACTTTCACGGTGTGTTGTGTTTTTATTTGGGTATTTTTTTGTTGTAGAACTACAGGTACCAGCGGGCTCGTTATTTCCCTGCATGCTGGTACTTGAGGTTCTCCAAGTACCAGCAAGCGGGGGAGGCTTGCTGGGCCTTGTAGTTTCACGACAAAAAACAATATTCTTTTTTATACACACTTATGGCTATCAGCCCGGCACCCACCGCCCAGGGGTGCTGGGGACAGGCTCTGGCTTCACCTCTGGCCCTTGGGTGCCTGGAGGGAGGGACCCCTTGATTTAAGGGGTCCCCACTCCTCCAGGAAACCCCGGCCAGGGGTGACTAGTTGGGGGGGGGGGTAATGCCACGGCCGCAGGGACCTACATAAATGTGTACCCCGGCTGTGGCATTATGTCCCTGGCTAGTGGAGCCCGGTGCTGGTTTTAAAAATACGGGGGACCCCTACATCTTTTGTCCCCCGTATTTTTGGAACCAGGACCGGTCTAAGAGCCCAGTGCTGGTTGTCTAAATACGGGGAACCCCTGTCCAATTTTTTCCCAGTATTTAAACAACCAGGACCTGCTCAAGGAGCCCGAGGCTGGTTATACTTAGGAAGGGGGACCTCACGCATTTTTTTTACATTTTTTAACCCATTCAGACCCTTCTCCATTAAGTTAATGGAAGCCCTGGACAACAAAATTGCATTCATGTCCTCCTCCCACTCCCTTCCCAGTCCCAAACACTAATTTTTATTTTTTTTCTATAAAAATGTACAATAAATCACAAGTATGATGAGCAGGCAGGCAGCGGGCATTGGCAGCAAATTAGTGGCAGAGGGCTGGGTCAGTTGAGGGTGGGCAAGTTTGTAAGCCATTGGTGGTAGCAGCAGGCATCGGCTCAGAGGCAGTAGCGGGCATTGGCTCGGCGGCGGTAGGGGTCATCGGCAGGATTCGGCAGACATTATGGCTGTAGTGCCTCACCAGCCTCTGAGATCACCGCACGCCACTGCTATAGTGGGTCTTTGTGCCACCCCGGCACGTGTATACAAAGATTTGAGTGGAATTCTCAATTCTACGATCAGCCTTGTCTTTTTAGGGAGGCTGCACAAGGGACAGGCTATACAATTTTCCGTGACAGCCTGGATACTGATGCATCCACTATTGTTAGATTTTCCCATTTATTTTTCTATCCTCAGGAGGAAAGGGAAAAGATGATATCGACCTTTTAGGGATCTGAAATTTCCTATCAGGATTAACCCACGGTTCTTCAAATAGGGTATTTAGTTCCTTTGACACAGGAAAAGTAGCTGAGAATTAATTTTTTATATTAAAATAAGACTCCTCAGTCTCCTCTGTTACCTTATCAGGGATATGCAGAACGTCTCTGATAGCTTCTATGAGAGCCTCTATTCCCTGTGACAGAGTAGTCTCCCCCACCTCTGAGTCCATCTACCCCTCCTCTATGTCCAACCCGTTATCATCAGAGTCAGACTGCAGGATATGAGCCAAAGGACGTTTTTGCGGAAAAATGGTAGGGGGCTGAGACGCTGGTTTGTGTACTGAGTCTCTGTTCATAAACTCAGTCATTGATTGTCTTAAGTATTGCGTCTCTTTCTCATTGCGGGACAATTCAGAAGAGATATTGGAAATCATTCCCCTAATGTTATCCAGCCAAGCTGGCTCTGCCCCACTAGCCTGGGAGGGTACACTGCACTGAGTACACTGCAGTGAACCCCTGGAGAAGAGGAACACTGGGGCAGATGTATTAACCTGGAGAAGGCATAAGGAAGTGATAAACCAGTGATATGTGCAAGGTGAAAAAGGCCCCAGCCAATCAGCTCCAATATGTAAATTAACAGTTAGGATTTGATTGGCTGGTGCCTTTATCACCTTGCACATATCACTGGTTTATCACTTCCTTATGCCTTATCCAGGTTAATACATCTGCCCCACTGTGCCTTACATAAAACAACTCTTTGTCTGACATACTATGACAGCAACAGCACACACACACAGGAAAAGGTTATATGCACAATTAACCCACAAAGAGCCCTTCCACGTAGACACAGAGATAGCCTGGAGCCAGCACACAGCGCCCTTACTGCTAATGCCAAGCTAGCCGGGTCGCAGATTAAGTACCCAGATTGGGGACTTAGTACACTAGTAAGTGCTCCCGCCCTGCTATGACCCCCTGTTACCGCTGAGGTAATCTGGAGTCTCGCCGGGGGAGTTGTGCATCCCTGTCAGTCAGCGTCTGTGTCCACTGCAGAGGAAAAATGGCACTGGTGAGCTGCTGGATCCGCTCATCGTGAAACCCCACCCCGTCAATGGCGCGCAGTCTTCCCACTTTTTTATACTGGCTGAGGTAAATTAACACCCATAGTGTACTTAGACTCAGTTTGCTAACTCAGAAGCAGTGCGTTCGCACTGTGTACTAAGTCTGGAGACTCTGCCGCCCCCATAGAAGCCGTACGTCTCTGTACCCTTATGCCGCCATAATGGCCGACGACCTGCTAACCGGGATGCCGGCTTAGTACTCACCACTCTTCTATCTTCTGGCTCTGTTAGGGGTGGCACCGTGCTACGGGAATGTACGCTTGCCATGGTGGGGCGTGCGAATAGTTCCCTCAGGAGCTAGTGTCCTGTCAGTGGGGAATGGAACCATTAACCCTTCAAGAGGTTGGGACATTTTCCCCCCGTAAGTCCCACGAAGCAGGCAGGCTGGTGCCATCCAGTCCTGCCTGAAAATAACAAACATATAAAATAAAAGCAGAAATCTCTTCCATGCAATGTGACTGGCTCCTACGGGCACATTTTCTAAACTCAGTCTGGTGGGAGGGGCATAGAGGGAGGAGCCAGTGCACACTATCAAATTCTTTAAGTGCCCAAGGCTCCTAGTGGACTGATTTATACACCATTGTACTAAATGGATCCCCAGTATCCTCTAGGATGTAAGAGAAAACAACAGTTAGCATACTGTTTTCAATAAATCATGAAGCTGGAGAGGGTCAGGCTGGTGTTCTAGGGGATTCAGTATGATTTACCGGTGGCCAGGATGCTGGTTGTCAATATACCGACAGTGGCATCCTGGCCACCACTATGCCGGCAGTGGGGCGAGTGCAAAGAATCCCCTTGCGGGCTCACTGCACTTGCTACAGGCTCTATTCCCACTCTATGGGTGTCATGGACACCCACGAGTAGGAATAGTCCTGTAGCACCGGTATTCCGTCTTGCGGCATTGCCGACTGTCGGGATTCCGGCGTTGGTATCAGTTTACAGTCTACAAAAAGAGATTAGATATCTAATGCGCCCAACATTGGATATGGTATAACAAATACTTATATAGATCAGAGTTCTGATGTAGCAAGTCAACAAAGACGATACTTCTACGTCCTTCCTTTCGGTTGGAAAACCCAAGTTTTTCTTCCCCAAGACAGGTATCGTGGATGGTGGAGAAGGGAATGCAAAAAAGACAAAAAAAAAAGGTCCAATGTGTAGTACAGTCTTATTCAGCAATCGCAAAGAATAGATCAAATCGGGAAAAATGGGGTCCTGTAAATTATATTCCCACTTCGTGTGTCAGTTTATATTAGAGGACCACCCAAGTTGACGTGATCTGTGATGTGCTCACTTTATAGCTTACATCAAACAAATGGTATAAGGCACATAAAGGTATCTTTTTCTTTCTAAATTCCTCTTCCCCAACAATTCTCAAATAATGCCCAAATGGTAGGATAGTGTCAGCTTACACGTGGCTTACTTAGGCTAAGTGTAGATGTTCATATAAAGGTTTCTTTAGCTGTATTCATCCGGACAGGGTGACAATTTCATAAACTCCCATCCATAGATGTTGAATGCAGTAGAAAAACAAAAATATACAAACAAAAATGTGTAGGCAGTTCTTAACAGAAAATTATCACGTGGGGATGGAATTAATTGGTACTTCCTCCACCTGATTGAAAAAGGCTTTCTTTAAGGGTCACCACATATGTGTCGGAATAAATTGTAGCTCACTGGTAACAATGGAGCTCAGATCAGGTCTAGTGACCCAAGGATAATGATTCTTAATAGGCTTACTCTTAAGCTTACTTGTAACAGGTCAGTAAATTCATGTAGCGTTTTCTTTTCCTCTCCTACTTGGAACAGCCACAGCTCCAAATAAATGTCCACCGTATAACAATTTTGTAACGGTACATTTATTAATAAAAAGATAAAATACATTGTAAAACCAAACTCTATAAACAACTGATGACACCACGATATTATGACCACAACAAAACCTAGGAAAATCTGATGAAAAAATATCGGCTGGATGGGTACAACACACAAAAAATGGGCCCTCATGTGCTTACCCTTCCTGCCGGATACCATAGGTAGTTGGTCTGGGTGTATCAGAAAAGGATTCCACCAACGCGTTTCGACTGGTAATGTCTTCCTCAGGGTGGATAATGGAACTCAGAGCAGTCTATTTAAACTCTGGGAGAGCCCGCCCATTAAAATTACATAATTGGTGCATAAAAAGATATATAGTTATATGGGGGCCCAAGTGTAGGCTGTTACTTTAAATCAATATAAAAAAAGATTGAAAATCAAATAGCAAGTAAATTGTGTCCGTAGAATAAATTATATAAATAAATTCACGACCTGGTTGTCATGGAAACCCGGTCAGTAGTAGTGTCATATATACGAACTACCAATAGGAGCGGGCCTGGATCAGGATATCCTCTCCGGAGAGTGGTGACGCACTTCGTTCGTGTGCGTTCCACCCGTCTCCGGAGGTTAAGCGGATGTACGTCACACTCCCGGAAGTGAAGCGCCGATGGAAGAGTTTCACAGCTTCCGTGCATTCCACCGCATTACATGGAACACCAGAAGTGTGTTCCACATATTTGCGGAAGTGACGGTCATTTTGCAACTTTGACACCGGGTAAAATTACCATATGGTTCATATGTTATTGAAAATGTAATGTATACTGCATCAAAAAAGGAAAATACAGATTACACTGAAATAAAGAAGATATATGGATAAAATGAAAATTGAAACAGACAGAATTTTCAGAGAAACCATTTTAACTCAAACTCAGCATTTAAACCTGTCGGAATAAGTGATTTCATCATATGTATATATTTCATTTCTGATTGAGCTAATAAAGTTTGGGTATCTTTTTTCCTCCAGTTTCCAATAACTTTCTTAATCCCTACCACAAAGGATATAGAATCCAAAGAGCAATTATGATGACTTTTGAAATGGTTTGATAAATTATGTTTATCAAAACCTTTTTTTTATGTTACGTGAGTGTTCTCCCCACCTTTCTTTGAGAGATCGGGAGGTACGTCCTATATATTGTAAATTACAACTACATTGAATCATATAAATACAGTTTTTGGTGTCGCACGTCATAAATTCCTTAATAGGATATTTTATCCCAGTGACTGTTGAAATAAATTCAATAACTTTCTTAGGTGTTCCTTTATGTGTTCTGCACATGATACAATTTCCACATCTGTGGAACCCGATGGTTTTTATTCTTCCCATTTTCTTCTCTGGGAGTGCACTTTTCACCAGATGTGATTTGATATTTTTTGCCCTTCTATATACAAACTGTGGTTTTGCCGGAATTAATTCCTTTAATAATGGATCACTTGTAAGTATGTGCCAATGTTTTCTGACAACTTTTTCTATTTCCTTATGTTGGTTATTGTACTGTGTAATGAAAGGAACTATTTTGTTGGAGGTGGTAGTTTTATTTTTATACTCTAAAAGCGGTAAACGATCTAGAACTGAAAAATCTTCAACTGTTTTTTGGATATCTTCTTCTTTATACCCTTTTTCCACAAACCTCATTTTCATCTCCGCCGCTTGTTCCTCAAATACTTGCTTATTGGAGCAGTTCCTTTTGATTCTCTGTATCTGGCTTCTGTGGATCCCTTTTAGCCAACTAGGATGGTGATTGCTATCTCTTGGTATATACGTATTATTATCTGTGGGTTTGATGTAATTTCTTGTTTCTATTTTGTTATTTTCAATGTATATACAGAGATCTAAAAAATGGACTTCTTCAGAACTTATTTTGAAGGTGAGGTTGATGTTGTAGGTATTCTTGTTTAGGATTTCACAGAAATTCTTTAATTCTATCTCATCACCCATCCATATAAACAAAATATCATCAATGTATCTTCTCCACATTTTTATATTCTTTAAATAGATGTTGTTATTCCAAATGTGTTGGTCTTCCCAATATCCCATAAACATATTGGCGTAGGCAGGGGCAAAACGTGTGCCCATAGCGGTGCCTAGTATTTGCTGGTAGTAGTGGTCTTTAAACCAGAAGAAGTTGTTTTTCAAGATAAATTCAATGGATTCTTTCAAAAATTCTACTTTTGTTTTCTCCATTGTCGTCTTCTGTAGATAATATTCCACTGCATTGATGCCCATATTATGATTGATGATAGAATACAGGGAACTTACGTCTGCCGTTACTAACAGGTATCCCTTCTCCCAAGTTAGAGTATTGAGAATATTCAATACATTGATGGTATCCTTCGGGTAAGATTTTATACCTACTACCTCTGGTTGGAGGTGATGGTCGACGAATTCCGAAAGGTTAGCTGTGATAGAATCCGTTCCAGCAACAATCGGTCGTCCTGGAGGATTGTTCGCATCCTTATGGATTTTAGGAAGTAGGTAAAAAACCGGGAGGCTTGGGTTTTAATTAATGATATATCCCGCTTCTTTTTCGGTGATGGTGTTCATGGATTTATATTTATTAATCAATAATTCTATTTCCTTTTGGACTCTTAGACTTGGATCTCCTCTTAGTATTTTGTAAGTGGTTTTATCGTTTAATTGCCTAAGGGCTTCCTGTTCATACTTCTCTTTGTCCATAACGACAATACTGCCCCCCTTGTCTGCTGGTTTGATGATGATAGTTTCATTTTCTTCCAAAGATCTTAATGCCTTTCTTTCCTTTCTTGTAATGTTAGGTTGTCCTTTATTTTTAGGTTGAATCCTTTCCAGATCTTCCCCTACCAGCTTGTTAAAGGTTTCCACATAACAACCTTTTGAATGTGTTGGGAAAAAGGTCGATTTTGGTTTAAAGATGTTTCTAATTTCCGAACTAGCTTCTCTTTGTGTAACAAAGAACCTTTTCAGGGTCAAATTTCTCGTGAATTTCTGTAGGTCCACATAAGTATTGAATTTGTTGATTTTATTGTCCGGAGCATATTTCAAACCTTTCTGTAACACTGTAATTTCGTCTTTCTTTAAAGGGTACGAACTGAGGTTAAAAATCCTGTTGTCTTTGGATACATCTGTGGAGGGATTGGAGATAGATTCTATGTTTTCTGATTCTATTATCGGAAGGGTATTCATAGGGTGATTTTTCTTTCCAATCCCTTTTCCTCTTTTTCCTCTCTTCTTATGTTTATGTGTATGTATTATCTTCTTGTCATTCTCCCTCTGTTCCACCCTAAAAAAGCCTCCTGTCCTAATTTCTCATACCTATTTCTGGTGGGTATCGGGGACCTTGTTTTCTCATTGGCACGGTATTCATCCATTACGATGAAATCTCTGGAGTTAATTTTCGCATATTCCCTTCTGTCTGCTCTCGATCTCCATCTCCGGGGTTCGTCATGGTGTTCTTCATAACGATTTCTATAGGTTTTAGGTATATAATTTCTTTCATAATGTGGATTCTGTCTCCTACTATTTTCATATCTCCAATTTTTACTTCTATTGTTGGATCTGTTATAATTTATCTGTCGTGTGGTCCGAGTGGGAGTTCTTGAGACACGATAATTTTTTTCCATACGTGTATCTTTCATTTTTTGCCGTTGACGCCGAGCAGGAGTTTCTCGATGTTCCCGTAACCTGATTTCTGATTCCACAGAAACTTTGCTTGAGCTACAACTACAACTCCTAGATCTCATTGGTGTGTGTTCTTCTTCCCTAATATCCTCTATTAATTTTTTGTCTCTGAAGAATTTCCTTTGTTTTCGCTGGATGATTTCTCGTTCCTTCGTCTTGACCTTTTGTTCTAAAATGTCTTCCATTTTTTTATATTCTTCCTTTTTATTAAAAGGTTCTACTAAAATGGTTAATTCTTTGATCTTATTTTCTGTTTGTTCTAAAGTCCTTTTTCTCTCCCTTATAATTAGGTCCATTAATGCGAAAGAACAAGTATCTAGTATCTTTTTCCAAGCCTTTTTGAAATCTTCAGTTTCAAATTGGTTGGATGATTCCTTATGCATTACTAGACCCTTTGGTATCATATTTTCTCCCATATATTTCTCTAGCGTAGCAATTTCCCACCAAATATTGCTTTCTCTTATAAGTGTTTTCTCTAGACTATGCATGTTAATCGCTAAACTGGGTTCAACATGTTCACTGGCATCATTCCTTTCTGTCAGGAACATGTTGTCCAAAAGGAATTTTCTTTTTTCTCTATATCCTAACATCCTGCCGCAAGTGTACACTTTAGATAACACAGATAATAGCAAAAAACAAATAAGTGGACCCCTGCGCTGGATAATGTAGGCAGCACAACGATATCGACCAGTGTTATCAAAACTGGAAAGGCAACAATATACAAAAAGAGATTAGATATCTAATGCGCCCAACATTGGATATGGTATAACAAATACTTATATAGATCAGAGTTCTGATGTAGCAAGTCAACAAAGACGATACTTCTACGTCCTTCCTTTCGGTTGGAAAACCCAAGTTTTTCTTCCCCAAGACAGGTATCGTGGATGGTGGAGAAGGGAATGCAAAAAAGACAAAAAAAAAGGTCCAATGTGTAGTACAGTCTTATTCAGCAATCGCAAAGAATAGATCAAATCGGGAAAAATGGGGTCCTGTAAATTATATTCCCACTTCGTGTGTCAGTTTATATTAGAGGACCACCCAAGTTGACGTGATCTGTGATGTGCTCACTTTATAGCTTACATCAAACAAATGGTATAAGGCACATAAAGGTATCTTTTTCTTTCTAAATTCCTCTTCCCCAACAATTCTCAAATAATGCCCAAATGGTAGGATAGTGTCAGCTTACACGTGGCTTACTTAGGCTAAGTGTAGATGTTCATATAAAGGTTTCTTTAGCTGTATTCATCCGGACAGGGTGACAATTTCATAAACTCCCATCCATAGATGTTGAATGCAGTAGAAAAACAAAAATATACAAACAAAAATGTGTAGGCAGTTCTTAACAGAAAATTATCACGTGGGGATGGAATTAATTGGTACTTCCTCCACCTGATTGAAAAAGGCTTTCTTTAAGGGTCACCACATATGTGTCGGAATAAATTGTAGCTCACTGGTAACAATGGAGCTCAGATCAGGTCTAGTGACCCAAGGATAATGATTCTTAATAGGCTTACTCTTAAGCTTACTTGTAACAGGTCAGTAAATTCATGTAGCGTTTTCTTTTCCTCTCCTACTTGGAACAGCCACAGCTCCAAATAAATGTCCACCGTATAACAATTTTGTAACGGTACATTTATTAATAAAAAGATAAAATACAAAAATACATTGTAAAACCAAACTCTATAAACAACTGATGACACCACGATATTACAAGTAAGCTTAAGAGTAAGCCTATTAAGAATCATTATCCTTGGGTCACTAGACCTGATCTGAGCTCCATTGTTACCAGTGAGCTACAATTTATTCCGAGACATATGTGGTGACCCTTAAAGAAAGCCTTTTTCAATCAGGTGGAGGAAGTACCAATTAATTCCATCCCCACGTGATAATTTTCAGTTAAGAACTGCCTACACATTTTTGTTTGTATATTTTTGTTTTTCTACTGCATTCAACATCTATGGATGGGAGTTTATGAAATTGTCACCCTGTCCGGATGAATACAGCTAAAGAAACCTTTATATGAACATCTACACTTAGCCTAAGTAAGCCACGTGTAAGCTGACACTATCCTACCATTTGGGTATTATTTGAGAATTGTTGGGGAAGAGGAATTTAGAAAGAAAAAGATACCTTTATGTGCCTTATACCATTTGTTTGATGTAAGCTATAAAGTGAGCACATCACAGATCACGTCAACTTGGGTGGTCCTCTAATATAAACTGACACGAAGTGGGAATATAATTTACAGGACCCCATTTTTCCCGATTTGATCTATTCTTTGCGATTGCTGAATAAGACTGTACTACACATTGGACCTTTTTTTTTGTCTTTTTTGCATTCCCTTCTCCACCATCCACGATACCTGTCTTGGGGAAGAAAAACTTGGGTTTTCCAACCGAAAGGAAGGACGTAGAAGTATCGTCTTTGTTGACTTGCTACATCAGAACTCTGATCTATATAAGTATTTGTTATACCATATCCAATGTTGGGCGCATTAGATATCTAATCTCTTTTTGTATATTGTTGCCTTTCCAGTTTTGATAACACTGGTCGATATCGTTGTGCTGCCTACATTATCCAGCGCAGGGGTCCACTTATTTGTTTTTTGCTATTATCAGTTTACAGTCTGTCTGCTTCTGTGCTACAGAACTGAGGGGGCCAGAAGCTGGGTTGCTGGAGAATGGCTCCGGATACCTGTCACGAGAGGTGGGGGATTCCTGGCTGGGTGCCAGCATGAAGCCCAGTAAGCAGCTGATGCTCAGGGGGCAGTAGTGATAATTGGATCAGAGGGAGCCAGTGCCTGGCTGGGGCCCAGGACATGCTTCCACCAGGGTTGGATTGAGGTCTGTGGGGGTCACTGGGTAACAAAGTTGTGGGGGCCCCAATCTATATATCTATCTAAATACATCTATATGCAGTCACTTCTGGCAGCATTGCTTACCTCAGTGTCTCCCTGCCAGCAGGATCCACACTGTTCCCACACCTCGTGCGCGGTAGTAGCAGCTCAGGAGGGTCCGGAAGCTGCGATCACTGCAGCAGCAGAGCACTGGGCCTGGCATAGAGCTAGATATGGGCAAAGAGATACATTGAACTGAGTTTAGACACATAACTCAGCTCAGTGTAGTGTCTTCAGACAGTGTCTCAGTGCATGGCTCTTTTGTAATGCATTGCAGACTGTGCACATGCACTGAGTGCAGAGATTGCTGGCAGTGCTGGGACTTGTGGAGGGAGTGACTCAGACGTCATCCGGTCTTTAGTTTGACCACTGAAGGTCGACACTGAGTAGGTCGACAATGATTGAAGGTCGACACATGACTAGGCTGACAGGTATGCAAGACCGACATGGTCATTTGGTCGACATGGGCAATGTCGACACACAAAAGGTCAACACAGGTTTTTTGGGGGGTTTAGTGCCTTTTCATACCTCCTCTATCCAAGTGGGCATAAAGTTGGTTATAAACATTGTGGCGAGCGTAGCGAGACACCGTGCCCAAAGCATGGCGAGCGAACGCGTTTCAACTGTCGGTGGTCCCAGATGGAAATTCAGGTCAAGAGCCCCCCCACACAAAAAAACCTCTAAAAACTGTTGACCTAATGACGATGCCGACCTAGTCATGTGTCGACCTTCAGTGTTCGACTTAATGACTGTCGACCTAGACAGGGTAGACCCAATGATCGGCACCCAACTCAGACATCTGGGAGTGGGTCAGCTATTCATCTGCACTGAATGAATCAATGAATTTGATCCATCTCCACTGAGTCAGCATCAGTCTCACGGGCAGTCAGTGCTCAGTGACTCATAATGTGTCAGCTATTCAGCTGCACTGAATGAATCCGTAATGAATCTGATCCAGCTCTACTGAGTGTGCATTGTCTCACAGGCAGTCAGTGCACAGTGACTCATAACTCTGATAGTGAATGAATCAGTAATGAATCTGATGAGTCTCCTCTGAGTTGTTCACTGTCTCTACTCAGTGTCACAGAAAGTCAGGCACAGCAACAGCAGCCCTGACACTGAGCAGCATCACACTGCTCCCTCCCAGTGGGTGTCAGACAGGCGTGCTGCCATCCAATCACCTGACTGAGAAAGGCTACTGGAGGCTGTCTCAACACACCAAATTGTGAGTGACTCGGATCATTTGAACTTCTGAATGATTGAGTCACTTTGTTGAGACAGCAACTTAGTAGCCATGTCTACAGAGAGCGCCTCCCCAGGTATCCTGCTTCTTCTGCCTTTCACCAGCCACAGCCCTCCCTACCACCACCACCACCACCACCACCACCACCACCATTATCCCCATTATCAGTGACCGCTATGTGTGGCGGCCCTCTATGTGTGGGTGCCCTGGGACAACCCCCCCTCAACCCCCCCCCCCCCCGTTAATCAGGCCTTGGCTTTCCCTGTGTGACCCTTGTTATATCTGGCTGGCAGTGAAGACCTCTGTATCCCAGCCAGGGCACTGTATGCAGTGCACTCCTTTGGGTGTATAGACCCATCAGCCATGGGCACTGGGAGTCTCCCCAGAGAATGACAGCCCCACAGTCAAGACCAGTCACCTGTTTAGCATGCATGACTCTGGGGGTGTTCTGGAGTGGGTGTTATTGGTTCCTTAGGGAGTGCTTGTATTGGCCTCTCTGGGTAACCCCACTGCATATTCTTATTTCTTCTAGCCCCTAAGGTAGGACATCACAGCTTCATTATGACTGATCTCCAGAGGTGGTGCTGTCAGGACTGTGGTAGTTACTATATATGCATTACAGTCTGGGATTTAAAGATAATCCAGTGTCTGCAGGTGGTGGGATACGTTGTCCTCAAGTCACAATTTTAATTAAAGTTTGTGGATGTGCATGAGCAGACTAGATAGGCCAAGTGGTTCTTAACTGCCGTCAAATTCTATGTTTCTACTGTATGTCACTCAGCCATGCTGTGAAAGTGTCTCAGCATAGCTCCCGCCATGACATTGCCCGTAGTTGCGCTGAGTGATTTCCAACCTGCCGCTGACTTCCCACTAGCACCGATTGCTGACCTCTGTGTTGCTGAAGCAGGTTCTGTATGTGGAGGGAGAGGGGTGCTGTGCTGTGAAGAAAAAGAGGGGTCATGAAGGATGCAGTGCTGTGAGGGAGAGGGGTGCTGTACTGAAAGAGGTGAGGAGTATTATACTGAGTGGGTTACTGTAAGAGGTGCTGGGCTGTGAGGGATTCTGCCTACAGTTACTAGTATGCTTACAATTGTAATACCTATCTAGTTAACATGCTTTAAGTAACATGTTGTTAATCTTGTTCACATGCCAGCTTCTGCATTTTGAGATCGACACAGTTAGAGTTGGTCCTACTTACCCTACGTACCCATTCAGCTCTCCACCCTCTTTTTCGATCAATAGGTGGTGCTAGAAATGCCTCACCGACGGTGTACACCCAAATAAAATGTGCTGCGCACACCTATGAGCACATGTGTAATGCAAAAGGATCCTGGTATTTACTATTAGTGGGAACCTTGCTGGTCAGCTTTTATAATCAGCAGTAGAGGGACACTTGATGGTAGAAGCAGTGCAAACATAATCTGGAGGTGGTAGTTAATTCTAGTCCTGTCTGAAATCCCACTGTTGTCCAGTGCTCACAAATCTTTACAGGTGCTAAGATTCATTTACTAACTGTAAAGTATACAAATGCACAACATGCTTTTTGCTCATACATGCATTCCCATTGTGTGTTCTGAAATTGCACTTGGTTTGGAAATTGCATTGATTGGTTTGATATGCCGGCGGTCAGGATGTCGGTTGTCAGAATACCGACCATGGTATCCCGATGGTGGGAATCTCGACAGAGGCAAGGTAAGTATACTTACCTTTCCTGAATGCCTCCCTAACCCACCCTTCCCACAGCCTAAACCTAACACCCCCACACTCTTTTGGGATCCCAGCAGTCAGGATTCGGGTGCCAGGATTGTGATCCTAGTCGGGATGCCGGCGCTGGCATTCTGAGCAGTTTTGGGATTCCAGTGTCGGTATTTTGACTGTCGGGATCCTGACTGGATCCCTAAGGAAATATGGTGGAGAATTTATTTGCAGGACTTTACTAAGGGCTAATGTGGGCTAATGTGGGCTCTGCCTACCCAAATCAATCCGGCAGATATTGATGATCACTATCCGTCTGGGAATCAGGGAAACTCTACATGTTAGAAATGCAGAGTCACTGATTACGCAATTTTTTGGTTGGAATCAGCAAATTGAGATTGTGTGAGACAGCCCCCCTTTAAAGTAAGGCAAGTGGTCCTTAAAACTCAATATATGTTGGCTGATTACTGAATACCTGCAAATCAGTTTTTGCATGCAGCAAACTGCGTGCATGCAGTTTTTAGACGACAGTTGAAATTGAGCTGCATGCACGGCCGGCAGCGAGGGTCGTCTGCAGCAAACACACTTAGCGATAAAGTAAACAATGTTGTTCAGAAAGGGTCAAAATGAGCGGCGGCGTTTAATTTGTCGCTAAGTGTGTACCCACCTTATGTCTATAGTATGCTAAATGTAAGATGTGATCAGATGGCGTAACGAGCGTTGATTGCAATAAAATAAAAAACAGAAAAAACAGAACATTGTCTTGCAGTAAAAGCATTCTTGGCCTAATAAGGAGCAACATGTATGTAAGCCTGAGTAGCGCATTTTGCATGAAATCGCTCTGTTAATGCCAAAAAAAGTAGCACATGCACTTGCGCCTATACAGACTTCCTTAGTTTTGCTACGTTTAAATGCACCAGGGGAGAAGGGATAGGGAGGGAAGTGGCAGCACAAAGTAAGCCAAATACATTAACTACTTCTTTGTGCAAATACCCAAGCAGACCTGCACACACATGCACCTATGTCTATTAGTAGGCATATCTTTTCTACCGGCAAGGTGTAAATACACAAAGCTGATGATCTGAACACATTTCAGACTAAGCATAAAAGTAATGTATGTATTACCCACCACTGCACTTACACAAATACAGAAAAAGAAAGTAGAAATAAATTTAACAAAGTGGTAAAACCTGTGAAAAACCACATTAACCAAGTAAATGATTTTCAGAAACACACACGTTGCAAAAAGTCCAATTAACACACATAAGCAGAGATCAAAAGCTACAAAACCCAATTAGCTTGCTTCTTATGACAAACCTCAGACATTTTTTAAAGGGTCACATCCTAACATGCTTGTCTTCTATTAATTAAACAGTTCTGTTTTAACTTGTGGAATTAAACTCATAATAGAATGTCGTAAAAGGATGCTGAAAGAAACGATTTGGCAAAGATGATTAAATTTAGAATCTGTTTGGCTTTATAAGGCAGAAATGAAAAATGTTGCATTCAATTGTGAAAACAAAACAATTCACGTTCTGTCATGACCCTTGAAATGTGTGAAACTTTTCTGTTATTTGCATACAGAATTGAAAAGTTTGCATGAAAAAGTGTTAGTCCCTCATGGAACTAAAGTTATCTTGCTTGATTTTAATTAGTCGGGGAATTCCATCAAAATGTGCACATAAAGGGGGTAATTCCAAGTTGATCGCAGCAGGAATTTTGTTAGCAGTTGGGCAAAACCATGTGCACTGCAGGGGAGGCAGATTTAACATGTGCAGAGAGAGCTAGATTTGGGTGTGGTGTGTTCAATCTGCAATCTAATTTGCAGTGTAAAAATAAAGTAGCCAGTATTTACCCTGCACAGAAATAAAATAACCCACCCAAATCTAACTCTTTCTGCACATGTTATATCTGCCTCCCCTGCAGTGCACATGGTTTTGCCCAACTGCTGACAAAATTCCTGCTGCGATCAACTTGGAATTACCCCCAAAATGCCCACATTTAGAACTCAGGGCAAATCCAATTAAAGGGAAACAATTTACACCTTGTCAAATCCTGTTTCACTGTTACTTATCTATCTAAACTGTGCAATTGGAAGCCATGGTGTTAGGTGAAATTTAATGCAAATCAAATTTGGGTTCAGAACAGACTTTTTTTGCAGAGGTGCAAATTTGTGGCAATACAATCTTCAAGTTCCAGTTCTTCATTATTCTTCAGAATAGCTATTCTGCACTGTGGTCATAAATGACACATTTTACTTAATTTATAATCTAGACACAACAGTGGTGTAAATTCATTGTGTTCTGTGGTGTGGTTACGGTAAGTGGAAGCAAAATGCTAAATGGAATTTCATGAAGACCAATTATTTCCAAATTTCAACTAAGAATTTTTTTTACATATTGTGCCGTCTAATGATAGTGTTAAGAACCGAAATAAATATCTATTGGCTTACAGTTACTCGGTGTTACTTTTCATTAAGGTGTTTCCATCAGGTCATGATTTGAAAGAAATTAAACGGGATGAATAAACGTAATCCCAACAGGGGATGCTTACAGTACCTTCCCCCACTGGCCCCCAACCCTAACCCTCCCTTCTGGCAGTCTAAACCTAACCCTCCCCGGTGGTGCCTAAATATAACTCTCCCCCCCCCCCCCCCCCCCCACACAGCTTACCTCTCCGGCGGCCCGACGGATGCTCGTTCGGGTTTCTGGGAGTCGGGATTCCGGCGCCAGGCTGGTGACACTATTTGGGATGCCAGTGTTGGCATTTTGAGTAGTGTTGGGATTCTGACGTCAGTATTCTGACTGCCAGGATCCCAACCACCGGGATCCTGACCGGATCCCATTAATTTCCCCCAGACATATTTCTGCAGCTGGTACTCCGACAGACTGACACAGAAAAAATAAATTGTATTCTGTGCTGGTCTGTGCTATCACACCTTGGGCTTTCTTCATGTTTGTACGATATTGTCAATGTTCACGCAACGTAGCAGTCATCGACAAACTGCGCATATTCTGCGACTACAATGTGCCTGTCTGAGGGTGCCACTGCAATTCCGCTTGCACTGACCACATTGTCGCTGAGTGATTGACAGGAATTGGTTATTTGAAGGTGTTAACGGGGAGTTTAACCACTTCACTGTCAATTATTCCCTTCAAAACCATCATAACATTGTTTTTTCAAATATTTTATTTAATTTAGTTTAAAAAGTATTTTTTAAATATTTACACATTATATTATGCACATCTGCAGACCGGATCTCCTCTTCAAAAACTGGGGGACACAGTGGGGCGGCGCGGTCGCATGTGATCTGAACATGCCAGGTAAGTGTTTAAAGGGAGTGGTTGGGAAAATCCAAGCATGTCATGGCTGTTTTCGGGGCGCATGTCTTCTGATGGCTGAGTAATCGTACATGCAAATACAGTATGTGTGCATGGTGTCTAAATTGCTGCTGCTGTGGCCAGTCTGCGTAGCCATAGACCAACCCTTAGCTAAGATGTTCTCCATAATTGCGTATAGTCTGCTAATGTGTGCACAATTGCGATTGAGCTTTTAATGAGAACAGTGGGCATCTCTTTTCATTCCTGGGGGGGGGGGGCAGCTTCGTTTGGTAACATTAGCAGTTCCGTAGCCTAGAGAATTTAGTTAATTCTTGTACTCTCACAGGTAACAAAAAAAAAAAAGTAATTTTAATTCTTCATACAAGGAAGCACAAATCAAATGACTGAAATGACCCGTTACCTTTAAGTAGTAGACAAATTCACTATAAGAAGCAATTGTATGATCTCCAAGCATTAAGGTATCTCTGTGCACATCCGCCCTCATATTTTAATTATACCTATCAGTTCACCAGTGACTGGTGGTTTTGCTCTTAATCAGCGCTAATAAACGGCTGCTGTATTATCACTTCTCTAACCAGCTATAATGATCGCTTTAGGAAATGTCATGTACTTTATCTCTTCTCTCTGAATGCTTCCATGCACATTTTATTGGAGGGTGAACAGACATAGGTTTAGTTTAATATTTTTTTTCCTCTCTCTCTCTCTCTCTCTCTCTCTCTCTCTCTTTGTGATTTCCCTCTTGAAGTAAGAGGATTAACCTTTTGGATGAAGTTAAAGGAAGCTATTACGAAAATTGATTTTTTGATACGTTATACTAAAAGGTGTTTTATTGTGCCCAGTTATGATATGATACTTCATAAACACAGTTTTGTGCTTTTTATTTTTCTACAGACAAGATTTATCTGTGGTTCTCATCCAGGTGGAGTGTCTGTTTGTACTTCGTTAAAAAAAAAAAAATCTTTCTGTTTTTCAAATACCCTCATTTAAAGTGGTACACAGATAAACACAATTGGAAATATGGAACATCTTACAAAACCAACTAAATGGTATTTGGCTATAAAAGGTTACTGTGAAGAAATACTTATATTATATATATATATATATATATATATATATATATAGATATATCAAATGAAGGTAAGGCGGCACTCACAGGGCTTAAGCATGATTAGTAGAAGCAGGGCACTAGCACCACAGTTTCATGAAGGAGTTGGTGATTTGGAGGCTAAGTTAGCCTCATAGGCTAATCTGCTGAAATCACTATGGAGCGATTGCAGCACATCAGCGCATGTGTGAGGTCTAAAACTGTGTCAATATTCAGAACGCAGTCTATGACCTGGAGGGGGGGAGAACAGGGCATCAACACTGCGTTTTGTGGGCATCGACGTTCTGTTTAAGAGGCACGGTCTGGACAATGGAGGTGTGTCCGAACTGTTACTGGGGCAGGTCGCTGCAGCTGCGTGACATCACATGCAGCCGCAGTGATCAAATAGATGGCAGGTAGCCGTCTACCATGGCCCCCACATGTTAGAGTAATGGGTCGTAGGTCTGCGATTTTTCGCACATCTACAACCCATGCTGAATTAGGCTTTTGGTCAGGATTAATGGTGTCCTCTGTGCTGAGAAATACAGGCAGGTACTTATTCATCATGCAGTGCCATCAGGGAGGCATCTAATTGGCTCCAAAGTCATTCTGTCGCAGGACAATGACCCCAAACATACCGCCAATGTCAGTAAGAACTACCTTCAGTGTAAAGTTTAACAAGGAGTCCAGGAAGTGATGATATGGCCCCTGAACTCAACAACATTGAGTCTGCCTGGGATTACATGAAAAGACAGAAGGAATTGAGCAAGCCTACAACCATAGAAGATCTGGAACAACCTCCCTGCCGAGTTCCTTCAAAAATTGTGTGCAAGTGTACCTAAAAGATTTGATGATGTTTTGATGGCAAAGGGTAGTCACACCTGCAAATTTGTGCAAATATGTGCAAATTTGGGCAGAGAGTGGCCACCGGAGCTGGCCCTAGGCATAGGCAAACTAGGCAAATGCCTAGGGCATTTGGTATGCCTAGGGGCACCAGCAGCTTCTGCTGATTAAAATGATATGCGGCATGTCTATATTCTGTGTGTAGCATTTTATATGCAGATACAGCCACAGTCAAACACAGAATATAGGCATGCTGCATATCATTTTAATCAGCAGAAGCTGCTTGTGTATCTTAGCCACATAGCAATGCAAATAAGATGCAGTTTCATAAAAAAAAGGCTCCCGACTTTAGCAGAGCTGCCAGCTGACTCACGCCAGGCATCTCCTGCTGCATGGCGTATTGAGGCAAGATTAATGAGGATACATCTGTATCCAAGCAGAGCTGGTTGTGCAATAGTGTTAAGCATGTCATGTGTATAAATGCATTAATGATGTGCAGTGAATGTGTAAGGGGTGTTATGTGTGTCATGTGTATAAGGGCATTAATAATGTGTGTCATATGTGTAAGGGGCATTACTGTGTGGTATTATGTGTAGAAAGGCATTACTAATGTGTGGCATTATGTGTATAAGGTGCTCTACTGTGTGCAGTTATGTATAGAGAGGACACTACTGTGTGGTCTAATGTGAATAAAGAGCAATATGGTGTGGTATAAAGTGAATAAGGAGCACTACTGTGAGGAGTAACATTAATAAGGTAAAGTGGTACTACTGTGTGATATAACGTGAATTAGGGACACTATCGCATGATAAAATGTGAATAAAGTTGCACTACTGTGTGGTCTAATGTGAATGAAGAGCAATATGGTGTGGTGTAATGTGAATAAGGTGCAGATCAGTGTGATGTAATGTGAATAAGGGGCTCTACTGTGAGGAGTAAGTATATAAGGTAAAGTGGTACTACTGTGTGATATAACGTGAATTAGGGACACTATCGCATGATATAATGTGAATAAAGTTGTAGTACTGTGTGGCGTAATTTGAATTGGGGTTACTATTGTGTGGCCATGCCTCTTGCCAGCAAAAACACTCCCATTTTTGGGCTGTGTGCCAAATGTGCGAACTGTTCCTATTTAAAATATAGGGGTAGGAACAACAACATAAGGACTGCTATGGGTGAGGGGTGATGGTGCTGGGAAAGGGGTGCAGAGTCATATTTGGAACTAGCGGTGGTGCTAGGGGGCACCAGCCAAAATCTTGCCTAGGGCATCATATTGGTTAGGGCTGGCTCTGGTGGCTACGAGGGGGTTTGAATTGCCACAGTAACAGCAACTAGCACCCTTTGCACATTGGCCCTCATTCCGAGTTGTTCGCTCGCAAGCGGATTTTAGCAGATTTGCTCATGCTAAGCCGCCGCCTACTGGGAGTGAATCTTAGCATCTTAAAATTGCGAACGATGTATTCGCAATATTGCGATTACACACCTCGTAGCAGTTTCTGAGTAGCTCCAGACTTACTCGGCATCTGCGATCATTTCAGTGCTTGTCGTTCCTGGTTTGACGTCACAAACACACCCAGCGTTCGCCCAGACACTCCTCCGTTTCTCCAGCCACTCCTGCGTTTTTTCCGGAAACGGTAGCGTTTTTTCCCACACGCCCATAAAACGGCCTGTTTCCGCCCAGTAACACCCATTTCCTGTCAATCACATTACGATCGCCAGAACGATGAAAAAGCCGTGAGTAAAAATCCTAACTGCATAGCAAATTTACTTGGCGCAGTCGCAGTGCGGACATTGCGCATGCGCATTAAGCGGAAAATCGCTGCGATGTGAAGATTTTTACCGAGCGAACAACTCGGAATGAGGGCCCTAATTGGATTGATAGGGGCAAATGTAGTTTTTCTGGAGGGGGGTTTCCAACTGTGTGATTTTAGAGTGATTGTCAGCAGCCCATGAAGGATGTATAAAAAGCATGTAACGAGCACACAATAAAAACAATAGCAATGATCATTTACCACAATCTGTATAGTGCAAACATGCATATGTACAGTATCCTCAACTGAAACGCAAGCACTTATAATCTTATATGCAGTTAATAGTCCACCTCACATAGTACTTTGAGTACTTTCATATGTAGAAATTGCACAGCTGCAACATGATATAATTAGTAATTAATTAACCAGATGAGAAATCTACTTATTGCATGTGTTAAGCTGCCAAGTTACCCATAGGTAATTTTAAAGGATTTGTAAATAATGAAACAAATTAACACAGTGTTTACATATGTATAGCACCTGAAGTATGCAATACTGATATTGACGGAGCCCAGAGATTAGTGGCCTTGCAGATGCATCAAGGTCATACTATGCACACTTCAAGGAATGCTGCTCACAGTAAGAATTTCTTTGCAAACTTATTGACAATCAGGTACTGGTTGGGGGTGGTTACGGGGAGTAAAGGCAAAAAGGTAGACATGACACAACTATTTTCAGGGTGTTTCTGTGCCTACAACTATAATTCCAAATGCAGAATACATGGTGCCTGTGTCTCAGATGGTTGATATTTGTAGTTTCTGCAGTGCTGGACCAAACTTATTTTGCTTGGTAAGCAAATATAAATTTTGGCGCCAAAACAAATAAAAAAAGTGCTCCCTTGAAGGGATACATTTATTAAAGGGACAGCACATACCACAAAAAGGGGTGTGGCCTCACAAGAAGGAGGGGTGGCCACACAATTGTACAACCAAGGGTACATGGCGATAGTGGGTGACAGGGAGATAGAAGGTAACTGCGGAGGCAGGGCTGACAGGGAAATAGTGGGTGACTGAGGTAGGGGTGACAGGTAGATAGTGGGTGACTGAGGCAGGGGACATAGGGAGATAGTGGGTGACTGAGGCAGGCGTGACAGGGAGATAGTGGGCGACTGAAGCAGAGGTAACATGTAGATAGTGGGTGACTAAGGCAGGAGTGAAAGGGAGATAATAAGAATTTACTTACCGATAATTCTATTTCTCGGAGTCCGTAGTGGATGCTGGGGTTCCTGAAAGGACCATGGGGAATAGCGGCTCCGCAGGAGACAGGGCACAAAAGTAAAGCTTTCCGATCAGGTGGTGTGCACTGGCTCCTCCCCCTATGACCCTCCTCCAGACTCCAGTTAGATACTGTGCCCGGACGAGCGTACACAATAAGGGAGGAATTTTGAATCCCGGGTAAGACTCATACCAGCCACACCAATCACACTGTACAACCTGTGATCTGAACCCAGTTAACAGTATGATAACAGGGGAGCCTCTGAAAAGATGGCTCACAATAACACTAACCCGATTTAGTTAGCAATAACTATGTACAAGTATTGCAGATAATCCGCACTTGGGATGGGCGCCCAGCATCCACTACGGACTCCGAGAAATAGAATTATCGGTAAGTAAATTCTTATTTTCTCTATCGTCCTAGTGGATGCTGGGGTTCCTGAAAGGACCATGGGGATTATACCAAAGCTCCCAAACGGGCGGGAGAGTGCGGATGACTCTGCAGCACCGAATGAGAGAACTCCAGGTCCTCTTTTGCCAGGGTATCAAATTTGTAGAATTTTACAAACGTGTTCTCCCCTGACCACGTAGCTGCTCGGCAGAGTTGTAATGCCGAGACCCCTCGGGCAGCCGCCCAAGATGAGCCCACCTTCCTTGTGGAATGGGCATTTACATATTTTTTGCTGTGGCAAGCCTGCCACAGAATGTGCAAGCTGAATTGTACTACAAATCCAACGAGCAATAGTCTGCTTAGAAGCAGGAGCACCCAGCTTGTTGGGTGCACACAGGATAAACAGCAAGTCAGATTTCCTGACTCCAGCCGACCTGGAAACTATATTTTCAAGGCCCTGACAACATCCAGCAACTTGGAGTCCTCCAATTCCCTAGTAGCCGCAGGTACCACAATAAGCTGGTTCAGGTGAAACGCTGACACCACCTTAGGGAGAAACTGGGGACGAGTCGACAGCTTTGCTCTGTCCGAATGGACAATCAGATATGGCTTTATGAGATAAAGCCGCCAATTCTGACACTCGCCTGGCCGAGGCCAGGACCAACAGCATGGTCACTTTCCATGTGAGATATATCAAATCCACAGATTTGAGTTGTTTAAACCAATGTGATTTTAGGAATCCCAAACTACGTTGAGATCGCCCAGTGCCACTGGAGACATCAAAAGGGGGTTGTATATGCAGTACTCCCTTAACAACTTCTGGACTTCAGGAACTGAAGCCAATTTCTTTCTGGAAGAAAATCGACCGGTCGAAATTTGAACCTTAATGGACCCCAATTTGAGACCCATATACACTCCTGTTTGCAGGAAATGTAGGAATTAACCTAGTTGAAATTCTTCCGTGGAGCCTTCCTGGCCTCACACCATGGAACATATTTTCACCTAAGCGGTGATAATGTTGTGCGGTCACCTCCTTCCTGGTTCTGACCAGGGTAGGGATGACCTCTTCTGGAATGCCTTTTTCCCTTAGGATCCGGCGTTCACCCGCCCTGGCGTCAACGCAGCTGCGGTAAGTCATGGAACAGACATGATTCTTGCTGAATCAAGATCCTTTCTAGTATCTCTTGAAGTTCCGGGTACCAAGTTCTTCTTGGCCAAACCGGAGCCACGAGTATAGTTCTTACTCCTCTCCTTCCTATCATTCTCCATACACTGGGTATGAAAGGCAGAGGAGGGAACACATACACCGACTGGTACACCCACGGTGTTACCAGAGCGTCCCAGCTATTGCCTGAGGGTCTCTAGACCTGGCGCTTCATGTGAGACGCCATCATAACCACCTTTGGTCTTTCCCAACGGTTTACAAACATGTGGAAACTTCCAGATGAAGTTCCCACTTTTCCGGGTGGAATTCATTCATGCTGAGGAAATCTTCCTAGTTGTCCACTCCCGGAATGAACACTGCTGACAGTGTTATCACATGATCTTTCGCCCAGCGAAGAATCCTTGCTGTCATTGCCCTCCTGCTTCTTGTGCCGCCCCGTCTGTTTACGTGGGCGACTGCCATGATGATGTCCTACTGGATCAGCACCGGTTGACTTTGAAGCAGAGTTCTTCCTAGGCTCAGAGCATCGTACATTGCCCTTAGCTCCAGTATATTCATGTGGAGAGAAATCTCCAGACTTGACCACACTTCCTTGGAAATTTCTTCCCTGTGTGACTGTTCCCCAGCCTCTCAGGCTGGCATCCGTGGTCACCAGAACACAGTCCTGAATGCTGAATGTGCTGTCCTCTAGAAGATGAGCACTCTGCAGCCCCCACAGAAGAGACACCCTTGTCCTTGGAGACAGGGTTATCCGCTGATGCATCTGAAGATGCGATCCGGACCATTCGTCCAGCAAATCCCCCTGAAAAGTTTTTGCGTGAGATCTGCCGAATGGAATCGCTTCGTAAGAAGCGACCATTTTTCCCAGGACTCCTGTGCATTGATGCACTGATACTTGGCCTGGTTTTAGGAGGTTTCTGACTAGGTCGGATAACTCCCTGGCTTTCTCCTCCAGGAGAAATACCTCTTTCTGGACTATGCCCAGAATCATTCCTAGGAACAGCAGACGTATCATCGGAAAACAGCTGTGATTTTTGGAATATTTAGAATCCACTCGTGCTGTCGTAGAACTACTTTAGATAGTTCTTTTCCGACCTCCAACTGTTCTCTGAAAACTTGCCCCTTTCAGGATATCGTCCAAGTAAGGGATAATTAAGATGCCTTTCTTCTTTTAAGAATCATCTTTTCGGCCATTACCTTGGTAAAGGCCCGGGGTGCCGTGGATAATTCAACGGCAGCGTCTGAAACTGATATTGACAGTTCTGTATCACGAACCAGAGGTACCCTTGTTGAGAAGGGCAAATTTGGACATGGAGGTAATCCTTGATGTCCAGGGACACCATATAGTCCCCTTTTTTCCGGTTCTCTATCACTGCTTTGAGTGACTCCATCTTGATTTGAACCTTTTTATGTAAGTGTTCAAAGATTTCAGATTTAGACTATGTCTCACCAAGCCTTCTGGCTTCAGTACCACAATATAGTGTGGAAGACTAATACCCTTTTCCTTGTTGTAGGAGGGGTACTTTGATTATCACCTGCTGGAAATACAGCTTGTGAATTTTTTTCCAATACTGCCTCCCTGTCGGAGGGAGCCGTTGGTAAAGCAGGCTTCAGGAACCTGCGAGGAAAAAATGTCTCGACTCTCCAATCTGTACCCCTGGGATAATACTTGTACGATCTAGGGGTCAACTTGCGAGTGATCCCACTGCGCGCTGAGACTCTTGAGACTACCCCCCCACTGGTGGAGGGCTTCTTTTCCTGGGAAGGGGCTGCCTGCTGCAGTCTACTTCCCTTTCCTCTATGTCTGGGCAGATATGACTGGCCTTTTGCCCGCTTGCCCACACGGGAACGGAAGGATTGAGGCTGAAAAGACAGTGTCTTTTTCTGCTGAGATGTAACTTGGGGTAAAAAGGTTGGATTTCCCAGCTGTAGCCGTGGCCCCCAGGTCCGATGGACCGACCCCAAATAACTCCTTCCCTTTATACGGCAATACTTCCATGTGCCGTATGGGATCTGTATCACCTGACCACTGTCGTGTCCATGACATCTTCTGGGAGATATGGACAACGCACTTATCTTGATGCCAGAGTGCAAATATCCCTCTGTGCATCTCGCATACAGTATATATATAGAATGCATCCTATTAAATGCTCTATATCAATAAAATATTTTTAGTCAGGGAATTCGACCAAGCCAACCCAGCACTGCATCTCCAGGCTGATGGCGATCGCTGGTCGCAGTATAACCACCGTATGTGTGTATATACTTTTTAGGATATTTTTCCAGCTGCCTATCAGCTGGCTCCTTGAGGGCGGCCGTATCTGGAGACGGTAACGCCACTTGATAAGCGTGTGAGCGCCTTATCCACCCTAAGGGGTGTTTCCCAACGCGCCCTAACTTCTGGCGGGAAAGGGTATAACGCCAATATTTGCTATCGGGGTAAACCCACGCATCATCACACACTTCATTTTATTTTATCTGATTCAGGAAAAACTACAGGTAGTTTTTTCACTTCCACATAATACCCATCTTTTGTGGTACTTGTAGTATCAGAAATATGTAACACCTCCTTCATTGCCCTTAACGTGTGGCCCTAATGAGGAATACGTTTGTTTATTCACCGTCGACACTGGATTCAGTGTCCGTGTCTGTGTCTGTGTCGACCGACTGAGGTAAATGGGCGTTTTTTTTTTTTTTTGTTTTTTTTTAAAAAACCCCTGACGGTGTTTCTGAGACGCCTGGACCGGTACTAATTGTTTGTCGGCCGTCTCATGTCGTCAACCGACCTTGCAGCGTGTTGACATTCTCACGTAATTCCCTAAATAAGCCATCCATTCCGGTGTCGACTCCCTAGAGAGTGACATCACCCTTACAGGCAATTTCTCCGCCTCCTCCAACATCGTCCTCATACATGTCGACACACACGTACCGACACACAGCACACACACCTGGAATGCTCTGACAGAGGACAGGACCCACTAGCCCTTTGGAGAGACAGAGGGAGAGTTTGCCAGCACACACCAAAAAAACGCTATAATTACATAGGGACAACCTTATATAAGTGTTTCTCCCTAATAGCATCTTTATATATATATTTATATCGCCAATTAGTGCCCCCCCTCTCTGTTTAAACCCTGTTTCTGTAGTGCAGTGCAGGGGAGAGCCTGGGAGCCTTCTCTCCAGCCTTTCTGTGAGAGAAAATGGCGCTGTGTGCTGAGGAGATAGGCCCCGCCCCTTTTCCGGCGGGCTCGTCTCCCGCTCTTTAGTGAAGTTTGGCAGGGGTTAAATATCTCCATATAGCCTCTGGGGGCTATATGTGAGGTATTTTTAGCCAGTATATAGGTTTACATTTGCCTCCCAGGGCGCCCCCCCCCAGCGCCCTGCACCCTCAGTGACTGCGTGTGAAGTGTGCTGAGAGGAAAATGGCGCACAGCTGCAGTGCTGTGCGCTACCTTTAGAAGACTGCAAGGGTCTTCAGCCGCCGATTCTGGACCTCTTCTTACTTCAGCATCTGCAAGGGGGCCGGCGGCGCGGCTCCGGTGACCATCCAGGCTGTACCTGTGATCGTCCCTCTGGAGCTGATGTCCAGTAGCCAAGAAGCCAATCCATCCTGCACGCAGGTGAGTTCACTTCTTCTCCCCTCTGTCCCTCGTTGCAGTGATCCTGTTGCCAGCAGGACTCACTGTAAAATAAAAAACCTAAGCTAAACTTTCTCTAAGCAGCTCTTTAGGAGAGCCACCTAGAATTGCACCCTTCTCGGCCGGGCACAAAAATCTAACTGGAGTCTGGAGGAGGGTCATAGGGGGAGGAGCCAGTGCACACCACCTGATCGGAAAGCTTTACTTTTGTGCCCTGTCTCCTGCGGAGCCGCTATTCCCCATGGTCCTTTCAGGAACCCCAGCATCCACTAGGACGATAGAGAAAGTGGGTTACTGAGACAAGGGTGACAGGGAGATAGTGACATGTGACATTGTACAGGGACCAGCGGCATACTGACACACACACACACACACACACACACACACACAAACACATTGTACAGGGACCAGGGGTATACACACACACACACACACACACACACAAACATTTTACAGGGACTAGGGGTATACTGCCACACACACACACACACACACACACACACACACACACACACACACACACATTGTACAGGGACCAGGGGCACACTGACACACATAGATTGTACAGTGGGGACTGGCAGCTTCCCGTATCTGTCATAGCAGCAGGCAGGCACAGGCAGTCACAGTGCTACCAGTGACTGTAAGGAGAGCCTGACTATCATGGGCTGGGAGGTGGATGTGAAGCACAGGCAGACGGCGGCAGCAGTTGGTGACCAGTCCATGGCAGAGGTAGCTGGAGTTATCACGGGTGATGTAGACCATGATGACAGTCTTAGAGCTTGGCGCCATACACAGCTGTGTACCATGCCTAATGGGCCAGCCAGCCCTGGGTGTCTGCTACCACTGCTGCATGTTTGTACGCAGTTGCTTGTTGTGCGGTCTCTCAAGGAAGGAGCATAGCCACACAACAGTACCCCCAATTCAAATTACGCCACACAGTAGCACAATCTTATTCACAATACACTGCACATAGTGCCCCCGATTCATATTACACTACATAACAGTGTCCCTTACTCACTTTACACAGTAGTACCCCTTATTCATGTTACATAACAAAGTAGTGCCCCCTAGTCACATTACACTACACGGATACAAAAGAAGATACAAACTAGCGCTGCTGATGTTTTAACAAATTAAAACAATCTAAAACGTTAATGAAAGCGTCTGCCTGAAATGCTTCATGTACTTGAACTGAACATGATGATCAGTATGAATCCACGTAATTGGAGAGACACTCACATAGAAATTCAGTCTCGCATTCACGTAAGGGTATCTTTAATATTGATAGCAGAATACCAGATGATTTTTTTCAAAGACAGCGAGATACAGAAATGCCCCCAGTGCCAGATACACATGTCTCCCCAGTGTCATATATGTCCCCAGTGCCAGAAACACATGTCCCCCCAATGCCAGATATGGCCACAGTGCCAGATACACATGTCCCCCCAGTGCCAGATATGCCCCAGTGCCAGATACACATGTCCCCCCAGTGCCACAGATATGCCCCCAGTGCCAGATATGCCCCCAGTGCCAAATACACATGTCCCCGCAGTGTCAGATATGACCACAGTGCCAGATACACCTGTCCCCCAGTGCCAGATATGCCCCCAGTGCCAGATACACATGTCCCCCCAGTGCCACAGATATGCCTCCAGTGCCAGATATGCCCCCAGTGCCAGATACACATGTCCCCGCAGTGCCAGATATGGCCACAGTGCCAGATACACATGTCCTCCCAGTGCCAGATATGACCCCAGTGCCAGATACACATGTCCCTGCAGTGCCAGATATGCCCACAGTGCCAGATACACATGTCACCCCCAGTACCAGATATGCCCCCAGTGTCAGATACACATGTCCCCCGCAGTGCCAGATACACATGTCCCCGCAGTGCCAGATACACGTCACCCCCAGTGCCAGATATGCCCCCAGTGCCAGATATGCCCTCAGTGTCAGATACAGTATGCCCCCAGTGCCAGATACACATGTCCCCCCAGTGCCAGATATGCCCCCAGTGCCAGATACACATGTCCCCCCAGTGCCAGATATGCCACCGGTGCCACATATGCCCCCAGTGCCAGGTACACATGTCCCCCCCAGTGCCAGATATGCCCCCAGTGCCAGGAACACATGCCTCCCCCCCTTCCCCTGCTGCTCACCACTGCTGCTGTCCTGTGTGTGTGTGAGGGGATGAGAGCGCGGTGGTGTGGGTGTCTTCCTTCAATTCAGCGCCGATCCATGAGCGATTCAAAGCTCGTGGTCCGGCTGCCTAGGCTGCTGGTCCGCGAGCTCTGATTGGCTTATGGGGGCGGCGCTGAATTGAAGGAAGACACTGATGGGCAGGAGAGGCGAACGCTGCGCTATCGTCCCCTCATGCAGCAGCAGCAGTGAGCAGTGGAGGGAGGGAGGGAGGGAGCGGCGAGGAGCGGCGGCCCGTCTGCGATTTGTACGGCGTACCCACAGCTAAATTCTTAAGGGTACGCCATACCCACCCACTTGCACCGCTGAACACTACTGAATAGTCAATAGGCTAGAGACAAGAAAGAAAGAACCTTTTGTTGGCGCACAACAGGGGCATGATCACGTCCTGCCATTGGGGGGAGGTTAGGTTAAGTCATTAGAAGGGTTGTGAGGGTTAGGGTTCGGGTTCATGGACGGGAAGGGTATGGTTAGGTACCAGGGAGGGAGGGTTAGGTTTAGGCACTTAGAATGAGAGGTTAGGGTTAGGCACAGAGGCGTAACTCTGGGAGGCAACGGAGTCACCTGCCGCCGGGCTCCTGGTCTGAAGGGGGGCACCTCTCCTCCCATTCTGTGACACCATTGAATTAAGTTAATTGATAGCTGCCATTATCTCTTCAGTGGCCAACTTCCTCACTGGTCCCCGCACCTTACAAATCACACCCTTTTTATTATACTGTAGATACATATTTTACAAGTGTCATACCCAGGATTAGAATCCACGACCTATTACACTGGAAGTACTGTTTGCTCCTGTATAGGAAATATGAGAATTCTAAGTATATGAGGTTACTTCTCTGACAATTACACATAACTTCATATAGTTAAAATTCTCATGCTTACTATACAGGAGCAAATAGCTCCATCAGTAAGGTGTCTGCTGTCAGTGTAACAGGTCATGGGTTCTAATCCTAGGTATGACTGCTAAGAAATGTGTGATTTAAAATAAAAGACAATGAAATGTATATATACAGCATATAAAAAAAATTCAGAACACTCCACACACACACACACACACACACACACACACACACATATATATGCATGCATACATATATTTATCTAAATATAGGGGGGGAGCACCATTATTTATCTTGCCTCTGGGCAACTGGGAGAGTTAGGTTAGGCAGCAGGGAAGGCAGGGCTAGCAAAAAGCACCAGCGGGGAGGGTTAGGTTAGCCAGCGGGAAGGTAGGGTTAGGGTTAGGCACCCACAAGGGAGAGTTAGGGTTAGGGTTTGGGCTAGGGAAGGGTTACAGTACTTTCTGGGGGGCTGAAGGCATTCTGATGCTCGGGATGCTGCTGTCGGTATTCTGACCGCCGGCATCTCGTCCAACGGTATATCATACCGAATCCCAATCTACTGCCCTACTATATGTCACTAATACAAAATGACACAACCTAAAAAATAAACAATAAATATTACATAAATAACAAGCTACTTGGTCAGGATTCACATAAAAATCTCATCACAAAAAGCATCTATAATTAATGTTCTCATTTAACCCCCTCGATGCGATAGTATCTATTGTGAAAATATGGGTTTGAAATGCTGGCGATCAGAACACCGACCGCTGCATCCCAATGGTGAGAATCCTGACAGGGGCAAGGTAAGTATAATCATCATCCCCCAATGCCCCCCTCACCTTCTGTTCCTCAGTCTAAACCTAACCCTCCCCAGCCCGGACCCTAACCCTCCCTGGTGATGCCTAAACTTAACCCCCCCTTCCCGCACCCTAAACCTAACCACCCCTTCATGCAGCCTAACCCTAACACTAACCCTTACAGCCTAAACCTAACCTCCCCAACATCCCCAAAATGCCCCCCTTCCCCCCGCGGCTTACCTTTCCGGCAGTTTGGCTGTTAGTCATTTGGGATCCTGGCTGTACAGATGTTGGCACCGGGATTGTGATCCCAGTTGGGATGCTGGCCCAAGCATTCTAAGCAGTGTTGGGATCCCGGCATCGGTATTTCGACTGTCGGGGTTCTGATCACTCCCGGGGAGTTGAACAACAGAGTGTGGGATGGGATGGAGTGGGAGAGGAAGGGATTTTATATTTCTGTACATACAAACATAACAAACAGATTTATTTTTGCTATTAACCTTTATCTCCCACCACAATCCACTTACTGCACCTTATAGAAGCAGTCAAGATTACATAGTGGAGGGAGAAGAAGTCAGGAAGCACTGGGTGGGCACAGAATAGGGAGGAGACTAGAGGATGGGAGACTAGAGATGAGCGCCGGAAATTTTTCGGGTTTTGTGTTTTGGTTTTGGGTTCGGTTCCGCGGCCGTGTTTTGGGTTCGACCGCGTTTTGGCAAAACCTCACCGAATTTTTTTTGTCGGATTCGGGTGTGTTTTGGATTCGGGTGTTTTTTTAAAAAAACCCTAAAAAACAGCTTAAATCATAGAATTTGGGGGTAATTTTGATCCCAAAGTATTATTAACCTCAAAAAACATAATTTACACTCATTTTCAGCCTATTCTGAACACATCACACCTCACAATATTATTTTTAGTCCTAAAATTTGCACCGAGGTCGCTGTGTGAGTAAGATAAGCGACCCTAGTGGCCGACACAAACACCGGGCCCATCTAGGAGTGGCACTGCAGTGTCACGCAGGATGGCCCTTCCAAAAAACCCTCCCCAAACAGCACATGACGCAAAGAAAAAAAGAGGCGCAATGAGGTAGCTGACTGTGTGAGTAAGATTAGCGACCCTAGTGGCCGACACAAACACCGGGCACATCTAGGAGTGGCACTGCAGTGTCACGCAGGATGTCCCTTCCAAAAAACCCTCCCCAAACAGCACATGACGCAAAGAAAAAAAGAGGCGCAATGAGGTAGCTGTGTGAGTAAGATTAGCGACCCTAGTGGCCGACACAAACACCGGGCCCATCTAGGAGTGGCACTGCAGTGTCACGCAGGATGTCCCTTCCAAAAAACCCTCCCCAATCAGCACATGATGCAAAGAAAAAGAAAAGAAAAAAGAGGTGCAAGATGGAATTATCCTTGGGCCCTCCCACCCACCCTTATGTTGTATAAACAAAACAGGACATGCACACTTTAACCAACCCATCATTTCAGTGACAGGGTCTGCCACACGACTGTGACTGATATGACGGGTTGGTTTGGACCCCCCCCAAAAAAGAAGCAATTAATCTCTCCTTGCACAAACTGGCTCTACAGAGGCAAGATGTCCACCTCATCTTCACCCTCCGATATATCACCGTGTACATCCCCCTCCTCACAGATTATCAATTCGTCCCCACTGGAATCCACCATCTCAGCTCCCTGTGTACTTTGTGGAGGCAATTGCTGCTGGTCAATGTCTCCGCGGAGGAATTGATTATAATTCATTTTAATGAACATCATCTTCTCCACATTTTCTGGATGTAACCTCGTACGCCGATTGCTGACAAGGTGAGCGGCGGCACTAAACACTCTTTCGGAGTACACACTTGTGGGAGGGCAACTTAGGTAGAATAAAGCCAGTTTGTGCAAGGGCCTCCAAATTGCCTCTTTTTCCTGCCAGTATAAGTACGGACTGTGTGACGTGCCTACTTGGATGCGGTCACTCATATAATCCTCCACCATTCTATCAATGTTGAGAGAATCATATGCAGTGACAGTAGACGACATGTCCGTAATCGTTGTCAGGTCCTTCAGTCCGGACCAGATGTCAGCATCAGCAGTCGCTCCAGACTGCCCTGCATCACCGCCAGCGGGTGGGCTCGGAATTCTGAGCCTTTTCCTCGCACCCCCAGTTGCGGGAGAATGTGAAGGAGGAGATGTTGACAGGTCGCGTTCCGCTTGACTTGACAATTTTGTCACCAGCAGGTCTTTCAACCCCAGCAGACCTGTGTCTGCCGGAAAGAGAGATCCAAGGTAGGCTTTAAATCTAGGATCGAGCACGGTGGCCAAAATGTAGTGCTCTGATTTCAACAGATTGACCACCCGTGAATCCTTGTTAAGCGAATTAAGGGCTGCATCCACAAGTCCCACATGCCTAGCGGAATCGCTCCGTGTTAGCTCCTTCTTCAATGCCTCCAGCTTCTTCTGCAAAAGCCTGATGAGGGGAATGACCTGACTCAGGCTGGCAGTGTCTGAACTGACTTCACGTGTGGCAAGTTCAAAGGGCATCAGAACCTTGCACAACGTTGAAATTATTCTCCACTGCACTTGAGACAGGTGCATTCCACCTACTATATCGTGCTCAATTGTATAGGCTTGAATGGCCTTTTGCTGCTCCTCCAACCTCTGAAGCATATAGAGGGTTGAATTCCACCTCGTTACCACTTCTTGCTTCAGATGATGGCAGGGCAGGTTCAGTAGTTTTTGGTGGTGCTCCAGTTTTCTGTACGTGGTGCCTGTACGCCGAAAGTGTCCCGCAATTCTTCTGGCCACCGACAGCATCTCTTGCACGCCCCTGTCGTTTTTTAAAAAATTCTGCACCACCAAATTCAAGGTATGTGCAAAACATGGGACGTGCTGGAATTGGCCCAGATTTAATGCACACACAATATTGCTGGCGTTGTCCGATGCCACAAATCCACAGGAGAGTCCAATTGGGGTAAGCCATTCCGCGATGATCTTCCTCAGTTGCCGTAAGAGGTTTTCAGCTGTGTGCGTATTCTGGAAAGCGGTGATACAAAGCGTAGCCTGCCTAGGAAAGAGTTGGCGTTTGCGAGATGCTGCTACTGGTGCCGCCGCTGCTGTTCTTGCGGCGGGAGTCCATACATCTACCCAGTGGGCTGTCACAGTCATATAGTCCTGACCCTGCCCTGCTCCACTTGTCCACATGTCCGTGGTTAAGTGGACATTGGGTACAGCTGCATTTTTTAGGACACTGGTGACTCTTTTTCTGAGGTCTGTGTACATTTTCGGTATCGCCTGCCTAGAGAAATGGAACCTAGATGGTATTTGGTACCGGGGACACAGTACCTCCAACAAGTCTCTAGTTGGCTCTGCAGTAATGATGGATACCGGAACCACGTTTCTCACCACCCAGGATGCCAAGGCCTCAGTTATCCGCTTTGCAGTAGGATGACTGCTGTGATATTTCATCTTCCTCGCAAAGGACTGTTGAACAGTCAATTGCTTACTGGAAGTAGTACAAGTGGGCTTACGACTTCCCCTCTGGGATGACCATCGACTCCCAGCGGCAACAACAGCAGCGCCAGCAGCAGTAGGCGTTACACGCAAGGATGCATCGGAGGAATCCCAGGCAGGAGAGGACTCGTCAGACTTGCCAGTGACATGGCCTGCAGGACTATTGGCATTCCTGGGGAAGGAGGAAATTGACACTGAGGGAGTTGGTGGGGTGGTTTGCGTGAGCTTGGTTACAAGAGGAAGGGATTTACTGGTCAGTGGACTGCTTCCGCTGTCACCCAAAGTTTTTGAACTTGTCACTGACTTATTATGAATGCGCTGCAGGTGACGTATAAGGGAGGATGTTCCGAGGTGGTTAACGTCCTTACCCCTACTTATTACAGCTTGACAAAGGGAACACACGGCTTGACACCTGTTGTCCGCATTTCTGGTGAAATACCTCCACACCGAAGAGCTGATTTTTTTGGTATTTTCACCTGGCATGTCAACGGCCATATTCCTCCCACGGACAACAGGTGTCTCCCCGGGTGCCTGACTTAAACAAACCACCTCACCATCAGAATCCTCCTGGTCAATTTCCTCCCCAGCGCCAGCAACACCCATATCCTCCTCATCCTGGTGTACTTCAACACTGACATCTTCAATCTGACTATCAGGAACTGGACTGCGGGTGCTCCTTCCAGCACTTGCAGGGGGCATGCAAATAGTGGAAGGCGCATGCTCTTCACGTCCAGTGTTGGGAAGGTCAGGCATCGCAAACGACACAATTGGACTCTCCTTGTGGATTTGGGATTTCAAAGAACGCACAGTTCTTTGCGGTGCTTTTGCCAGCTTGAGTCTTTTCAGTTTTCTAGCGAGAGGCTGAGTGCTTCCATCCTCATGTGAAGCTGAACCACTAGCCATGAACATAGGCCAGGGCCTCAGCCGTTCCTTGCCACTCCGTGTGGTAAATGGCATATTGGCAAGTTTACGCTTCTCCTCCGACAATTTTATTTTAGGTTTTGGAGTCCTTTTTTTTCTGATATTTGGTGTTTTGGATTTGACATGCTCTGTACTATGACATTGGGCATCGGCCTTGGCAGACGACGTTGCTGGCATTTCATCGTCTCGGCCATGACTAGTGGCAGCAGCTTCAGCACGAGGTGGAAGTGGATCTTGATCTTTCCCTAATTTTGGAACCTCAACTTTTTTGTTCTCCATATTTTATAGGCAGAACTAAAAGGCACCTCAGGTAAACAATGGAGATGGATGGATTGGATACTAGTATACAATTATGGACGGACTGCCACGGTTAGGTGGTATAAAAAAACCACGGTTAGGTGGTATATATTATAATAATAATACAATTATGGATGGACGGACTGCCTGCCGACTGCCGACACAGAGGTAGCCACAGCCGTGAACTACCGCACTGTACACTGGTTGATAAAGAGATAGTAGTATACTCGTAACAACTAGTATGACACTATGACGACGGTATAAAGAATGAAAAAAAAACCACGGTTAGGTGGTATATATTATAATAATAATACAATTATGGATGGACGGACTGCCTGCCGACTGCCGACACAGAGGTAGCCACAGCCGTGAACTACCGCACTGTACACTGGTTGATAAAGAGATAGTAGTATACTCGTAACAACTAGTATGACACTATGACGACGGTATAAAGAATGAAAAAAAAACCACGGTTAGGTGGTATATATTATAATAATAATACAATTATGGATGGACGGACTGCCTGCCGACTGCCGACACAGAGGTAGCCACAGCCGTGAACTACCGCACTGTACACTGGTTGATAAAGAGATAGTAGTATACTCGTAACAACTAGTATGACACTATGACGGTATAAAGAATGAAAAAAAAACCACGGTTAGGTGGTATATATTATAATAATAATACAATTATGGATGGACGGACTGCCTGCCGACTGCCGACACAGAGGTAGCCACAGCCGTGAACTACCGCACTGTACACTGGTTGATAAAGAGATAGTAGTATACTCGTAACAATTAGGATGACACTATGACGGTATAAAGAATGAAAAAAAAACCACGGTTAGGTGGTAGGTATATAATAATAAATAATACAATTCTGATCGGACGGACTGCCTGCCGTGTGCCGACACAGAGGTAGCCACAGCCGTGAACTACCGCACTGTACACTGGTTGATAAAGAGATAGTAGTATACTCGTAACAATTAGGATGACACTATGACGGTATAAAGAATGAAAAAAAAACCACGGTTAGGTGGTAGGTATATAATAATAAATAATACAATTCTGGTCGGACGGACTGCCTGCCGTGTGCCGACACAGAGGTAGCCACAGCCGTGAACTACCGCACTGTACACTGGTTGATAAAGAGATAGTAGTATACTCGTAACAATTAGGATGACACTATGACGGTATAAAGAATGAAAAAAAAACCACGGTTAGGTGGTAGGTATATAATAATAAATAATACAATTCTGGTCGGACGGACTGCCTGCCGTGTGCCGACACAGAGGTAGCCACAGCCGTGAACTACCGCACTGTACACTGGTTGATAAAGAGATAGTAGTATACTCGTAACAATTAGGATGACACTATGACGGTATAAAGAATGAAAAAAAAACCACGGTTAGGTGGTAGGTATATAATAATAAATAATACAATTCTGGTCGGACGGACTGCCTGCCGTGTGCCGACACAGAGGTAGCCACAGCCGTGAACTACCGCACTGTACACTGGTTGATAAAGAGATAGTAGTATACTCGTAACAATTAGGATGACACTATGACGGTATAAAGAATGAAAAAAAAACCACGGTTAGGTGGTAGGTATATAATAATAAATAATACAATTCTGGTCGGACGGACTGCCTGCCGTGTGCCGACACAGAGGTAGCCACAGCCGTGAACTACCGCACTGTACTGTGTCTGCTGCTAATATAGACTGGTTGATATTTAAAGAGATATTAGTAGTATACAACAATACTATACTGGTGGTCAGGCACTGGTCACCACTCCTGCAGCAAAAGTGTGCACTGTTAATTAATATAATTGTACTCCTGGCTCCTGCTAACAACCTGCAGTGCTCCCCAGTCTCCCCCACAATTAATTATAAGCTTTTAATTTATACATTGATGACTGTGCAGCACACTGGGCTGAGCTGAGTGCACACAGACTGAGTCACACTGTGTGACTGACTGTGCTGTGTATCGTTTTTTTTTTCAGGCAGAGAACGGATATAGCAGAGAGAAGTGAACGGATATATTATATTAAATAAAAGTTAACTAGCTGCTGCACTGGTCACTGACTGTGGTAAACTAACTCTGTCTGCGACTCTGCACAATCTCTCTCTATCTAATCTATCTATCTCTATTCTAATGGAGAGGACGCCAGACACGTCCTCTCCCTATCAATCTCAATGCACGAGTGAAAATGGCGGCGACGCGCGGCTCCTTATATAGAATCCGAGTCTCGCGATAGAATCCGAGCCTCGCGAGAATCCGACAGCGTCATGATGACGTTCGGGCGCGCTCGGGTTAACCGAGCAAGGCGGGAAGATCCGAGTCGCTCGGACCCGTGGAAAAAAAAGTGAAGTTCGTGCGGGTTCGGATTCAAAGAAACCGAACCCGCTCATCTCTATGGGAGACCCGATAGGAGGGACTATCCTGGAAAGGAGCTCATAGCATTGGTTGCTGGTCCCAGGGGAGTGGACAGCTACTGTGTAGTATTAGTGACAACAGTGAGAGGCTACAGCTACAAAACGGTACTATCACCATAAACACACGCAGTGTACAGCTTTTTCTCTTAGTATCCTTCCAGCCACAGCTGTAACCTCTGCACAGCCCTATTGCCATCAGCAGCAGCAGCTGTAGTGGCAATAGCATAAGGCAATATACAGATTTGCTGCCTGTGATCCGGATGGCTCTTCCACTGACCAAAACCCCACCCCCTGTGGCCATGCTGCTGTGTGTCTGTTCACACAGGCATTGTAATGCCGGCAGTTATGGGGTTTCAATGCTGTGGGCTGTGGGCCTATTTTCAATGGGGGGCCTGGAGCTGCAGCTCAATCTGCCCCATTGTTAATATGGCCCTGGTTGGCATAATTACATTATTATCGATGCGTGGCTTGCGTTGCGTGAACGATAAAACCCAAACGGACAATTGGCTCAAAATTTGGATTGCACCTCCAGTGTGTAGTATTTAATAAACTACAAAAATGGTCCTGTTCCTTTTTACCATATCTCTCACTCACTCACTCACTCACTGGCTCATCACTAATTCTCTTACCTTCCAATATGTTAGGAAGCTGAAATGTAACGTAGGTATTCTTCAAGTGGGAAATAGGAAAACTACATAATTATAATTTTAATAAACCTCCCATAAGGGCATGAAAAGTGGGTTGACATAATGACAGCATTACCGATGTGTGGCTTGCATTGCGTGAACGATAATGCCCAAACGGACAATCGGATCAAAAGGTGGATTGCACCTCCAGTGGGTACCATTTAATAAACTACAAATACTGTATGGTCCTGTCACTTTTTACCATATCTCTCACTCACTCACTCACTCACTCACTCACTCACTCCACTCACTCACTGACTCATAACTAAAGGGTGTATTTACTAAGCTTTGGATGGAGATAAAGTGGACGGAGATAAAGTACCAGCCAATCAGCCCCCAACTGCCATGTTACAGGCTGTGTTTGAAAAATGACAGCTAGGAGATGATTGCCGATACGTTTACGTTATCTTAATCCAAGGTTTAGTAAATAGATCACTAATTCTCTTACTTTCCAATATGTTAGGAAGCTGAAACTTAACATACAGTGCATCTGGAAAGTTTTCATAGCACTTCATTTTTTCCATCTACACACAATACCCCATAATGACAATGTGAAAAATGGTTTGTTTTGTTTTTGAGATTTTTATACTATTAAAATACTAAGACATCACATGTACATAAGTATTCACAACCTTTGCTCAATACTTTGTTGATGCACCTTTGGCAGCAATTACAGCCTCAAGTCATTTTGAATATGATGCCACAAGCTTGTCACACCTATCTTTGGGCAGTTTTCGCCCATTTCTCTTTGCAGCACCTCTCAAGCTCCATTATCATGGATGGGAAGCGTCGGTGCACAGCCATTTTCAGATCTATCCAGAGATGTTCAATCTGATTCAAGTCTGGGCTCTGGCTGGGCCACTCAAGGACATTACAGAGTTGTCCTGAAGCCACTCCTTTGATATCTTGGCTGTGTGCTTATGGTCGTTGTCCTGCTGAAAGATGAACTGTCACCCCAGTCTGAGGTCAAGAGCGCACTGGAGCAGGTTTTCATCCAGGATGTCTCTGTAGATTGCTGCATTCATCTTTCCCTCTATCCTGACTAGTCTCCCAGTTCCTGCCACTGAATAACATCCCACAGCATGATGCTGCCACCACCATGCTTCACTGTAGGGATGGTATTGGCCTGGTGATGAGAATTGCATGGTTTCCTCCAAACATGATACCAGAGAATTTTGTTTCTCATGGTCTGAGTCCTTCAGGTGAATTTTGGCAAACTCCAGATGGGCTGCCATGGGCTTTTTACTACGGAGTGGCTTCCCTCTGGCCACTCTACCATACAGGCCTGATAGGTGGATTGCTGCAGAGATGGTTGTCCTTCTGGAAGGTTCTCCTCTCTCCACAGAGGAATGCTGTAGTTCTGACAAAGTGACCATCGGGTTCTTGGTCACCTCCCTGACTAGGGCCCTTCTCCCCTGATCGCTCAGTTTAGACGGCCGGCCAGCTCTAGGAAGAGTCCTGGTGGTTCCGAACTTCTTCCATTTACGGATGATGGAGGCCACTGTACTCATTGGGACTTTCAAAGCAGCAGATATTTTCCTGTACCCTTCCCCAGATTTGTGCCTCGAGACAATCCTGTCTCAGAGGTCTACAGACAATTCCTTTGACTTCATGCTTGGTTTGTGCTCAGTCATACACTGTCAAGTGTGGGACCTTATATAGACAGGTGTGTGCCTTTCCAAATCATGTCCAATCAACTGAATTTACCACAGGTGGACTCCAGTTAAGCTGTAGGAACATCTCAAGGATGATCAGTGGAAACAAGATGCACCTGAGCTCAATTTTGAGCTTCATGGTAAAGGCTATGAATACTTATGTACATGTGATTTCTTATGGGCCCTACACATTGGCCGATCCGCCGCCGAGCTGCATGACGGCGGATACAGCCGACGGACAACCCGGCAGCGGGGGGGCAGTGACGGGGGGAGTGAAGTTACATCACTCCCCCTGTCACACGGCTCCATAGGCCTGCAGGTAAATATGGACGAGATCGTCCATATTGGCCTGCATGCACAGCCGATGGGTCACCAGTGATGAACGAGCGCGGGGCCGCGCATCGTTCATCGCTGGTGCCTCTACACTGCACGATATGAACGTTATCTCGTTCATTCATGAACGAGATCGTTCATATCGTGCAGTGATGTCGGCCAGTGTGTAGGGCCTATTAGTTTTTTATTTTTAATAAATTTGCAGTTTGTCATTATGGGGTATTATGTGTAGAATTTTGAGGGAAAAATTAATTCCATTTTGGAATAAGGCTGCAACATATCAAAATGTGGAAAAAGTGAAGGGCTGTGAATACTTTCCGGATGCACCATAGGTATTCTTCCGATGGGAAATAGGAAAACTACATAGTCAGAATTTTAATAAACCTCCCCTAAGGGGTTGAACAGGGTGTTGACATAATGACATCATTACCGATGCACGGCATGAGTTGCGTGAACGATAACACCCAAACGGAAAATCGGACCAAAATTTGGATTGCACCTCCAGTGGGTGGAATCTAATAAACTACAAAAATGGTCCTGTCACTTTTTACTGTATCTGCTACGGGTGCTCCTCGGGTAACGCCAAGAACCATGGATTAATATTAATTTACATTAAGACGTCTCAAATTTACATCTCTATAGATTTACCAAATTTTAACACTCATCTATATTTACAACCATGAAAATCAGAAACTACTGTGCGAAGAATGGGTAGAACAGCTAGTATATATATATATATATATATATATATATATATATGTATGTGCATGCCAGTAGCAAATGTAGGGGAATGTAGCGAATGCATGGTGTCCCTATGCACAAACGTAATGACTGCCCCCCTCTGCCTAATGTTATTATTCTCATTGATTCGGTATAAGCCCTCATTTGATGATTGCCAATTTAATCTAATAATAAAAAAGACATGAACTATGACATTTCATTTTATTTTTAATTATGTATACATATTTACTAAGTAGGACAGCTTACAAGGGCAGTCCTGTCCATTTACACTCCACTCAAGTTGCCGTATGGTACTGTAGAGTGGAATATTTTGAGGTTACTGGAAAATTTCAGTCTGACAGTATTAAACAAGCATCCAAGTGCCTCCCCCCTGACAAGTGCCGCCCCTAGGCACGTGCCTAACGGAAAATTCCCCACTGATGCATGCTGTATAAATCAACACTTACACTTTATTATAAAAATAAAAAGTAGAAAGCAAACAAATAACAAACAGAGATAATACTCACCTCAACTCAACTTTTGTCTACATTATCAGATAACAATTGTAATTCATCTTCTTAGCGTAAGATGTATTCATATCTGAGGAGCCCAAAAAACCATTGGCCACTGACACCTAGAGTGTAGTGGTCTAATGCTGAGTAGAACTGTGCCCATCCTGCTGCCAAACTACACTGCCAATGCTAGCATGCCCCAGCAGTCGATGCGTACTCTTTCATGCTTGTGCTTATAGAATATCATTTATTTCTTTTCATTTATAGCGGTTTGCCAAATGGATTGTATCTCATCAGGGTCCAAAAAACGCATATGCATTGTGAGGTATTCTAGTTTCCATGCGGTTACAGTAGATGTGTGGTTTGGTCTTCAGTAAGTTACATGGTTCGGCGCATACAAACAACAGTTTAGTAAATGTCAACTGTAATCTTTACTGTTTCTTCAACTATTCTTATGTTTAAATTTGTGGTCTGTTTCTGTAAATAAAACATTCTGAGTTGTCACCCTAATTCTGATTTCCCTTGCTATAGAGAGAAACAGGCAATGAGAATGTGATTGGCAGATGTCCAGTGTCCACCATTTACAGTATTGTTAGTGTTCCTGTACCATGATTCATTTATTCCCCCATAGTATTTATTGTAGCAAATAATTCAGTATATTGTGTGAGAAAAACTTTCTTACCAGTGGTATAAGGATTTATCACAAGGCACATTGTTCAGGATCCAAATTTCTTCTTACCTGTGGATTCTCCCATAGTACGCTGCATTAAAAGCTAACAGTTCATCAATAACTTATGTCAATAAATTATGTATAATAGCCAAGCCATGAAATATTCTCTCTTATATTGGCAGGATGCTCTTAGGCTGAATCTCCTGGGCATCTAAGTCCAGACGGAGAAAGAAATCACTGACTCACTGTTTCTTTTTACAGACAAATGAAGCTTCTGTGACTATTAGAAATCTCCTCCCGTGAAGGGGTTCCCTTTGGACAAGTCATTTTTAAAATCAAAATTGCAGATAAAAGAATGCATCTCAAGAGCTTACAAGCACAACATTTTCAATTTACATTTTTTAAGGAACACTAAAATTATTTCTACAGCTCTATCTCATGCTTAGGTTTTACATATTCTGCTATCTATAAAACTTTAAATAAATGAATAAAAAAAGCTCTGAAGCATAATTCTGTTAAAATGAAACTATTTCCCAATTACTGGATTTATTTAAAACACCTTTACAAATTTTGCTGCTACAATCAGGTCTGAATTAGGGCCCTAGTCAGTTAGTTAATATGTTGGGATGCGGTCAAGATCCCGCCGGACGGAATCCCGGCGTTCGAAATTACCGACACCGGGATCCCGACCGGCACAATCATAACATATTCTCCCTCTGTGGGTGTCCACGACACCCATAGAGGGAGAATAAATTAGTGTGCCGAGCATAGCGAGGCACCATGCCCGCAAGGGGCTGGGTTGCGGTTGCCCCCCTGTCGGGATTGTGCCAGTCGGGATCACGGTGTCAGTTTTCCGACCGCCGGGATCCCGTCCGGCGGGATTTCGTACTGATCCCAGTATGTTAAATACCAGAGGTTGTTTAATGCTCAGACTGACACTGTAGGAAGTAACTTTGGGGGCATTCCAACCCGAACGCTCGCTGCAGTTTATAGCAGCGCAGCGATCGGGTCGGAACTGCGCATGCGCCGCAATGCGCTTGCACATGGCAGTCATTGTTGCCTAGTGATTGCCTCTGAGACAGAGGCGGTCGCTGGGCGTAAGGGGGCTGGACGGCGGCATCAAGCCGCCGTTTAGGGGGAGCGGTCCGGCCAACGCAGGCGTGGTCAGACCATTGGTGGCGTGGGCCGTGGCGGCTGCATGACGTCTCACGCAGCCGCTGCAGCCAGCGGCAGCGACGAACAACTCCCGGCCAGACGCAGGAGCTGCGCTGGCCGGGAGTTACTCCAGAAACACAAAAGCATCACCGCTGTGCGATGCTTTTGTATTTGTACGGGGGGGGGAACTGACATGGGGGGCGGACTAGCCCTGTGCTGGGCGTCACCCCGCATGTCAGGGAAGATGATCGTAGCTGTGCAAAATTTAGCACAGCTACAATCAACTCGGAATGACCCCCTTTAACCCTTAAAAGAAAGAAAATAGCTATCTTGACTAAATTTCTGCTTTTACAGCCTTGAAAACCAGATTTACATGATTCAGCTTTGAAAAATAAAAAAAGCTCTCTAATAAATTACTAAATTCTCGCAGTTTATTAATCTTTACGTTAGAAGAGAATTTATTTTACCAGTAATTACAAGGGTGAGATTTAGAATTCTATTGTATTGTCCATATGAAGATCAGGGTAACCTTATCACTCCAAGGTGAATTCTGTTCTTTATTCCTCAGGTTGGTAATTACATTTGCATGTATACATAATTAACATACATCTTATTGTCCTCTCGTAAAACAGACATCATTCTTTTTTATTTGGTTATCTAATGCTAGAATGCTGTAGTACAAAGAGCTGACATGTAAAGCATTAAAGTAAAGTAACACAAACAAGGTGCAGACTAATCTGAGTTCGTGTTGGGCTGGTATTACTTGTTGCTATGGCAACCAAAGCGCTGAGCAGCAGTCTTCATTTTATCCTCCCAGTGAGGGAACTTCAGGAAATACATTATCATTTTATTATAGCATGAAATATTATGCAGTGCTGTACATCGAGGAGAACTGGTACAAAGAAAGAACATGCAGATACAGAAGGTAATGATGGTCCTGCCCACATGAGATTACAATCTTCGAGGTGGTGCATAAGGTTACTGGGTAACAATTGTAGCTGGTGGTGGGGAAAGTGTGTGGCTACTGCTAAGCAGAAATATTATCAGTACCAACACTAAAGCAGATTATGGTGATTGGCATTCAGTGCAGCCCAGTGGTGTGATACAGTGTAATAAAGAAAGATAGTGAAAGGTGGAGGCATGAAAAATGAACTACAGTACAGTAGTCATTGTATAAATCTGTCAGCTGCTTTATATTAACTGAAGCTCTGTCTTGTGTTGCTTCTGGAGAGGACATTCACTGTCATGTTGCACTGGCCCTCGATTAAGGCACCACGATAATGATGTACAGCCAAGCACTCTCATTCAAAAGTGGCTAAAAACTGCAGCTAAGGAACCTGTGCTACTTACAAAGGCTTTCCCAATTCATTTTAACACTCTACAGTATAGGATGATGCATACTTGCCTACTTTTGAAAAGTATTTCAGGGAGAATGTGAAAGTAACACCTATCAGCGCGGACGTGTACTGCTACATCGGAGAGGCGTGTCATACAAATGACTTACATCAAAATGTGAATGAGCCCCAAAGTTAGTAAGATCTACTTATTGAAGAAAAGACACTGTTATTTTACAGGACTTGTTTGTGTTTTGTGTTTTACAAGTGGTTCCATATACTGTAAGTGGCCAAGAGAAACCTTATTTAAAAAGCATGTAGCCATAGGGATCATGGTGCTTTATCACTAATGCAGGGAAATGGCACTGATGATCCCATTTGAATGTATGTATCGGTGATTTATTCCCCCCCCCCTTCCCCCGCAAGAATGTTACAGCTACATAATGGGGGTAAGGCGCAATCAGGGAGATTGCTGGTCTATTCAGGGAGTCAGGGAAATTGCTGCTATTTCAGGGAGTCTCCTGCAGAATGAGGGAGGGTAGGCAACTATGGGCTGATGCAATAACTACAGGTACGTCTAGAACCGTCACTTAACAGCGGATGCAAATGCATTTTTTTTACAGGGAAAATGCTGTACTGCCTGCTTCTGCATGTAGCAAATACATACTGGGTAGCTTTATTTTTCACTTAGGTTTAGCACACTTACCAACCAATTTGACAGAACCAACATGCGGAACAGGACCTCTGTCCCGTATTCAAAACTGATAGAACATGTACCTGTATTTCCTTCCAATGCAGTATGGGCCTAATTCAGACCTGATCGCCCCTCTGCATTTTTGCAGAGGTGAGATCAGCATGCCGCTGCCCATAGAGAGTGAAAACCCGCCCCATGCAAGTGTATGAATGCATGCATGCGCCGTGCGAAAACTTTGCCAGACAGCGGACATCTGCATATCCATCGGCAACTCACTCACCATCTAATGATTTTTGCAGTCTGTCTGTAGCCCAGGACTTACTCCTACAGTGCGATCAGAACAGGCTGATCGGGTCCGGAGCTGACGCCTCACACCCTCCTAGAAAACGCTTGGTAATGCCTGCGTTTTTCCTGACACTCCCAAAAAATGCCAGTTACCACCCCCAAACATCCACTTCCTGTCAACTTGCGTAAGCCTACCGATCGAAATTTTCACACCATTCTTTCGCAGTTTGGCCTTGCAACTGCGCATTGCGATCCATACGCTTGCACAGTCGTTTGATAATCGTCTGTCATGCGAAATTGCAACAGTGATCAGGTCTGAATTAGGCCCTATGTACCATCAGTAGGTGTCCTTTTAATTACAGGGATGCTTTTAGGGGTAAGAGGCCAGTGTAAACACCCACCCACCCCCTTTTTATGACAGTCCCTACCAATACTTTGACTATGCTGGCTAATAGAGAGCAAACCAGTAGAGGGTGCAGCATGCAACAGAAATGCTCTTATGTGAATTGTCCAGCCACATTTCAGTCCCCATTGTGACCACACAGGGGACTACAGGGGAGGAAGGATCCCCAGGGCTCCCCCTCCACTTTTCCTGCAAATTGCATTGGTGGCATGCAGGACACGCATCATCACCCTACCCAGGGCCGGTGCAAGGTTTCTTGGTACCCTAGGCAAAACTTCAGCCTCCCCCCACCCCCGACCTCTAAGTAAGCTGGCAGCTACAGTATTGATTAGTTGTAAAAGTTACAAAGACTTTTATTTATTATTTTCTGTTCCGTGTTGATGCATACATCTGCAGATCCCTCTGCTGGTATATTAGTCTTGTTGTGCAATTGTATAAAAATATCTACACACACAACCATTGGCGTTTCTATAATGGGTGCAATGTGTGCGGTGCACACGGACCCCTGCCATTACAGGTGGTGGAACTCAGTTCCACCTCATTCCCCCCCAACTTTAACCCCTGACGGTCGCCCATTCACACAGCCAGACAGGCCGATATATCTGCAAGATATATCAGCATCAGCTGTGCTGCAGAGTTGATGCAATATGTCTATGAACGGTGCCTTCACAGACATAACAAGTGTACACACCCACTGATGCACTACAGACATACATCGCCCGTTCAATAGAACGGGCGATATACCTATTTGTGTGCGATTAGACCACCTGCGATGTTTTTGGAGTGAAGAGACTGCATCAGAAACTACATCATAAATATATACATATATACAGGAAAGACAAAATGTGAGGAGTGATCACGTTCTAGAGGCTGTGTAAATAATGTTTGTGATCATTCTGAAACGGCAAAATAACAGAAAAAGAAAACCTTATGTCATATTACATTAAATGCACACATGTTAAAATGCACCCAGTCCTAAATACACATACTGTCAATGCGCAAAGTGGGAATATGGAAATATAAATTGAACACCCCCATCATTTTAGGTAATCCTCCTACTCCCCACATGCTCTTCTTTGCTGCGTCTGATCGCCTGCGTCTGTCACCTTTACTTACCCCCTGCAACTGCAACTGCCGGCTATCCTTTCAACCCCTGCACTTCTTACTGCTCCCCTCACCACCGCCCTCATTCCCTGCACCTTGTTTCACTTCCTACCTACTTCCTTCTCACACTCCGGCACCTCTAATACCCTTTTCAGACCGCCACCTATGAACATAACCCGTGTTCATCTGCGGTCTGAAAGGAGCAAGGGTTGAAATACCGGGTCGAGCGACCCGGTATTTCAACCCTGGTCGTGAGCAGGGTTGAACATGTCTTCAATCTGGCTCACTGTCCTGTTCACTCTCTATGTACGGGCAGCGCTTTGAGATCATGTCATCTCCAAGCACTGCTCCCGCCGCGCCACCGCTGACGTCAATATGCCAGGCTGCTGGCTGCGGTGTGAAAGGTTATTGAGGCGGGTCGCACCCTGGGTGTCATGCTCTTTGGTGCGACCCACCCCAGACGGTGTGAAAGGGGTATAACTAACCTCTCCTATTTAGCCCCTAGCCCCTCTCCCCAGTTCCATTTATCACCCACTGCAGCTCCTTCCCAAGCAGGGACACTGACATCTCAAATCAGGTCCCAGCACCAGGGCAGATGCAGTGGCATACACACTCACACTCAGCAGTCACCCACTGTCACACACACTCACACTCAGCAGTCATCCACTGTCACTCAGCAGTCACTCACTGTCACACACACTCACACTCAGCAGTCACCCGCTGTCACACACACTCACCAGTCACTCACACTAACCAGTCACCCACTGTCACACACACTCGCACTCAGCAGTCATCCACTGTCACACACACTAACACAGTAGTGCTCACCTCTCACTGCGCAGCTGGCTGCGATGAGCCCGGGCAGCAGCTCCCTATCATCCGCAGGGGTAATGTTCAGCGCTACACAGGAAACACGTAATTGGTAGAATAGCTGCGCTTGTCAGGATCGGCCACTGCAGGAACAACAAGGGGGAGGGACAGGGAACTGCCGGCTAGGAGGACACAAGGAGGATGTCCCAGGTCCCAGTGCTGCTGAGTTTTGTGAAGCGGAAAGTGTCTGATAGGCCAGGGGGAGGGCACCATGCACGATGATTCCTTGAAGTGCATGGCATGTAAGCAGGGGCGGATTGGGAACTAAAAGTGTCCCTGGAAAAATTTCTAGAAGTGGCCCCATGTGGGCGACACCAAATCAATGGTAGGTGGAACCAACACTAAAGTAGACGGGATCAGTACACAGGGCCATAAATATGGGTTGCGAGCAATGCTGTCACAAAAGGGCCCTGGGGGCAGCACTGCTACTGTGCCTTAGAATTTAAACTTTTTTTTTCATGTGCCTCCAGACCTGCACCTATGCAGGAAATTCAAATTGTGTACTCATTTGTGATTTGCTTTAAGTAAACTAGAAGAATCCCATTAAGTTTATACTACGGGGACACGCATCGCATCGTGGAGGTCATTCCGAGTTGTTCGCTCGCAAGCTGCTTTTAGCAGCTTTGCACACGCTAAGCCGCCGCCTACTGGGAGTGAATCTTAGCTTCTCAAAATTGCGAACGACGTATTTGCATTATTGCGATTAGACCTCTCTTAGCATTTTCTGAGTAGCTCGAGACTTACTCTGCCATTGCGATCAGTTCAGTCAGTTTCGTTCCTTGTTTGATGTCACAAACACACCCAGCGTTCGCCCAGACACTCCTCCGTTTCTTCAGCCACTCCCGCGTTTTCCCAGAAACCCCAGCGTTTTTTCACACATACCCATAAAACGGTCAGTTTCCGCCCAGAAACACCCACTTCCTATCAATCACATTAAGATCACTAGAACGAAGAAAAATCCTCGTAATGCCGTGAGTAAAATACCTAACTTCATAGCAAATTTACTTGGCGCAGCCGCAGTGCGGACATTGCGCATGTGTACTAGCGACTAATCGCTCCGTTGCGATAAAAAAATAACGAGCGAACAACTCGGAATGACCACCCGTAATCGCACCCAAAACATGCAATGGGTCGATCCACGCGTCAATATTGTGTATTCGTACCTGGTGTATGGCCAGCATTCTTCTGCACCGATGACCTGTAATTCACTGTGCTGTAATGAATAGGATATCCTATCCAGTAACGCATATGTTGCAGCCTCAGGGTAACCACATAACCAAAATATTGACAGGGCGCACCAAAGGTGCGTGGCAAAAAATATGGGGTTGTGGCCACAGAATAGTTCCAATTCACAATACACCGCACAGCAGCGTCTGTTATTCACATTACAGCGTACAGCGTCATCACATTACACCGCCCAGCAGCATCCGGTACTCACAATACAACGCCCAGCGACGTGCATTGCTCATATTACAGTGCACAGTGACGTCACATTACAGTGCACAGTGGCGTCACATTACAGCACACAGCAATGTCCGTTACTCACATTACAGCGCACAGCGGCATCACATTACAGCACACAGCGGCATCACATTACAGTGCACAGCGGCATCACATTACAGCGCACAGCGATGTCCGTTGTTCACATTACAGAACACAGTGCATCACATTAAAGTGCACAGCGACAACCGTTACTCACATTACAGCGCACAGCGGGCGTCACATTAAAGCGCACAGTGACAAATGTTACTCACATTACAGCGCACAGCAGGCTTCACATTAGAGCGCACAGAAACAACCGTTACTCACATTACAGTGCATATCCACATACGTTATTCACATTACTGCGCACAGCGACAACCGTTACTCACATTACAGCGCACAGCGGCATCACATTACAGCACACAGCGATGTCCGTTGTTCACATTACAGAACACAGTGCATCACAGTAAAGCGCACAGCGACAAACTTTACTCACATTACAGCGCACAGGAACAACCGTTACTCACATTACAGCGCACAGGAACAACCGTTACTCACATTACAGCACACAGTGGCGTCACATTACAGCGCACAGAAGTGTCACATTAGAGCACACAGCGGCGTCACATTACAGTGCACATCCACATACGTTACTCACATTACAGTGCACAGCAGCGTCACATTACAGTGCACAGCGACAACCGTTACTCATATTACAGCGCACAGCGGCGTCACATTACAGCGCACAGCGACAACTGTTACTCACATTACAGCGCACAGTGGCATCACATTACAGCGCACAGCAGCGGCACGTTACAGCACACAGCGACAACCGTTACGCACATTACAGCGCACAGTGGCATCACATTACAGCGCACAGCAGCGGCATGTTACAGCACACAGCGACAACCGTTACTCACATTACAGCGCACAGTGGCATCACATTACAGCGCACAGCAGCGGCACGTTACAGCACACAGCGACAACCGTTACTCACATTACAGCGCACAGTGGCATCACATTACAGCGCACAGTGGCGTCACATTACAGCGTACAGCAACGTCACGTTACATCGCACAGAGACAACCGTTACTCACATTACAGCACACAGCGGCGACACGTTACAGCACACATCAACATACGCATACCCTCCAACTGTACCTTTTTAATGGGTACAGTACCTTTTTTTTTTAATGGTCTGTACCTATTTTTGGCTCTCCAAACTTCCATTGAAAGTATAGGAGATGGGGCGTGACCACGCTCCCTTTACCCGTGACCACGCCCCTTTTTTCCAATGTGTACCGATTTTTGTGTGGAAAATGTTGGAAGGCATGCAAACGTTACTCATATTATACTGCAGGTGGGGGAGGGGGTGCCGTGAGTGGGGGAGGGTGAGTGCCACGAGTGGGGGAGGGGTGCCACAAGTGGGGGATGGGGGGTGCCGCGAGTGGGGGAGGGAACAGATGGGTGTGGAGTGTGTGTGAGAAGGGGTCAGGACTGGAGTGTTGCAGAGAGAGCAGGAGAGGAGACAGACTCACCCTGCGTGCACTGCTGTGGGGCTGCCGGGAACTGTTACTGGTGACTGGAGAAGCTCTGTCACGTGAGATGACAGACTATCCAGTGACAGAGCTCCTCCAAGCTGCGGCCGGTTCTGGCGGCTGCCAGATATAGTGCTGAGGGACGCGCTATGCAGGGGGCGGAGCCACGTGCGGCAATCGGCCCCACAGTACGGTCGGCCTCCCGGGATCCTTCCGGGTAACCTCATAGGCCCATCCATCCCTGCATGTGAGCGCTAGTACAAGACCCTCGCCGCGGCCGCCCGTAGGCTAACCTATTATTGAAAAATATATATTTTTTTTTAAATGGATTTAAAGGGAGCATGCCGCCCTCTAGTGGCCGGCGCTCATAGGCAGCTGCCTAAAGCTGCCTAATGGTAGCGCCGGCCCTGACCCTACCCTTTGCAACAGCACACCGACTCTACCAAGATATTATATTTAAAAGTAAATACCCCTATCTAAAGCACAGCGCATGCTTGGACTTTCACAGTGTGATCGTATCCTGGAGGGATGTGATCGCACTGTGATTGACAGCGGCGGGTAGCGCGGGGCAGAGAAGCGGTGTTAGGGGGGAGCGGTCCAGACAATGCAGGCTTGTCCAGACCATTTTAGTGGTGGCTACGTGATGTCACACGAAACCGTTCCAGGGGAAATCATGGCTGCGGTGTGCCTGCCTTTTTGCAGCCAGGCTGTGCAGTCAGAGGTCTACCCTAACTGCTGCAATTGCTGTGATTCTTATGATGCGATCGCTATTAGATTGCAATCGCATCGCAGAGCAGCAGTTAGCATACTAGGTGGCCTTTAGCATGCAACTGCAACTACAGATGAATTAGGCCCTAAGTGTTCACATTTTCCAGACCACCCAGCAGGTGCACAGGTGTATGACCAACTGTCACATTTCTGCTGCGGGGTACACTGGGCTCCACAAGGATAGACATTGGGGCGTAGAGTAGGATCTTGATCCGAGGCACCAACAGGCTGAAAAGCTTTGACTGTTCCCAGAATGCATAGCACCGCCTCCTCTATAACCCCGCCTCCCTGCGATCCCACTAGATCACCAGGGCATGGGCGCAGGTCAGGTTTTCTCTCTAAACCATTTTAATAGTAGCCCACAGTACCCGGTGGTTTTGCCAGCAGGGGGATAAGGCTTAGACCTGAACAGGGGCGGAACTGTGGGAGGCAGTGGAGTCGGCTGCCGCCGGGCTCCTGGCCACAAGGGGGCGCATCTCCTCCACTGTCTCCCGCAGCCTGAGGACTGCGCTGCTATTGCAGATGGAGGAGCTGTGTCAATGACACGGAAGCTGCCTCCTGTAGAGAGAGATGGCACTGGCTGCAGCTAGGGGGAGCTCCAGAGCACAGCTCCTCCCGGGCCCTTAGTAAGCCAGCCGAGGGAAGCTCAGAACTCTCTGCTCCTCCATGCTCTGGATGATAGCCAAAGGTAGGCACTGTGTGGGGGGTGGGGGAGAGGTGTATTTGGGGGGAAGTACTGTGTTTTGTGTGTGCTTGTTTTTAAGTGAGGTGTGTGTGTTTTTAAGGAAAGTTGTACATTCAAGTAAAAGAGGCATGTGTGTGTGTGATGTGTGTGAGAGTGGCATGTGTGTGAGAGGCATGTATGTGTATGTAAGTGGGAGGCATGTGTATGTAAGTGAGAGGCGTGTGTGTGTGTGTGTGTGTGTGTGTGTGTGTGTGTGTGTGTGTGTGTGTGTGTGTGTGCAGGGGCGGAACTGTGGGAGGCAGTGGAGTCGGCTGCCGCCGGGCTCCTGGCCACAAGGGGGCGCATCTCCTCCACTGTCTCCCGCAGCCTGAGGACTGCGCTGCTATTGCAGATGGAGGAGCTGTGTCAATGACACGGAAGCTGCCTCCTGTAGAGAGAGATGGCACTGGCTGCAGCTAGGGGGAGCTCCAGAGCACAGCTCCTCCCGGGCCCTTAGTAAGCCAGCCGAGGGAAGCTCAGAACTCTCTGCTCCTCCATGCTCTGGATGATAGCCAAAGGTAGGCACTGTGTGGGGGGTGGGGGAGAGGTGTATTTGGGGGGAAGTACTGTGTTTTGTGTGTGCTTGTTTTTAAGTGAGGTGTGTGTGTTTTTAAGGAAAGTTGTACATTCAAGTAAAAGAGGCATGTGTGTGTGTGATGTGTGTGAGAGTGGCATGTGTGTGAGAGGCATGTATGTGTATGTAAGTGGGAGGCATGTGTATGTAAGTGAGAGGCGTGTGTGTGTGTGTGTGTGTGTGTGTGTGTGTGTGTGTGTGTGTGTGTGTGTGAGAGGCATGTGTATGTAAGTGGGAGGCATGTGTATGTAAGTGAGAGGCATGCGTGTGTGTGTGAGAGGCATGTGTATGTAAGGGGCCCTACACACTCGGCGATGCGCCGCCGAGGTGCCCGACGGCCGACGAGCGACCCAGCGGCGGGGGGGGAGTGAAGTTTCTTCACTCCCCCCGTCACCCGGCTCCGTAGACTTGCAGGCAAATATGGACGATCTCGTCCATATTGGCCGGCATGCACAGCCGACATGGCCCCAGCGATGAACGAGCGCGGGGTCGCGCATCGTTCATCACTGGGGACTCCACACTGCACGATATGAACGATATCTCGTTCATTAATGAACAAGATCGTTCATATCGTGCAGTGAAATCGCTATGTGTGTAGGGCCTATAAGTGAGAGGCATGTGTATGTAAGTGAGAGGCATGTGTATGTGAGAGGCATGTGTATGTGAGAGGCATGTGTATGTGAGAGGCGTGTGTATGTGAGAGGTGTGTGTAAGTGAGAGGCACGTGTGTGAGAGGTGTGTGTAAGTGAGAGGTGTATGTAAGTGAGAGGCGTGTGTGTTTAAGTGAGACGTGTGTTTAAGTGAATGAGGCGTTTGTCTTTTTTTTAATATATATCTAGTGTTCACGCTAGGTGTCTGCCCCTTTTTTAGACAGCTGAATCCCGCCCTGCCCGTTTTTGTGCGCCCTGCCGCCCCGCCGTTTGCTGCCTGCCGGACCCCGCCACGTCGCCGGATCCAGCCGTGCGCCGCCGGACCCGGTACGTACATGAGAGTCCCCCTGGGCTAAATTAACCTTGTAAGTATTTTGCAGCTGTAAACATTAATCTCAGTGCTTTCTACCTGGTGCAGTGTGCCTCAGTGCTCTCTACCTGGTGCAGTGTGCCTCAGTGCTCTACCTGGTGCAGTGTGCCTCAGTGCTCCCTACCTGGTGCAGTGTGCCATTAGTGCTCCCTACCTGGTGCAGTGTGCCTGAGTGCTCCCTACCTGGTGCAGTGTGCCTGAGTGCTCCCTACCTGGTGCAGTGTGCCTCAGTGCTCCCTACCTGGTGCAGTGTGCCTCAGTGCTCTCTACCTGGTGCAGTGTGCCTCAGTGCTCTCTACCTGGTGCAGTGTGCCTCAGTGCTCTCTACCTGGTGCAGTGTGCCTCAGTGCTCTCTACCTGGTGCAGTGTGCCTCAGTGCTCTCTACCTGGTGCAGTGTGCCTCAGTGCTCTCTACCTGGTGCAGTGTGCCTCAGTGCTCTCTACCTGGTGCAGTGTGCCTCAGTGCTCTCTACCTGGTGCAGTGTGCCTCAGTGCTCTCTACCTGGTACAGTGTGCCTCAGTGCTCTCTACCTGGTGCAATGTTGCTCAGTGCTCTCTACCTGGTGCAATGTGCCTCAGTGCTCCCTACCTGACGCAATGTGTATAATGTGCTCTATCTGGCGCAATGTGTATAATGTGCTCTATCTGGCGCAATGTGTATAATGTGCTCTATCTGGCGCAATGTGTATAATGTGCTCTATCTGGCGCAATATGTATAATGTGCTCTAGCCTCTACCTGGCGCAGTGTGTATAGGAGGTTCTAACTGGTGCAATGTGTATTAGGGGCACTACCGTGTGGTGTAATGTGAATTGACACTATTATGTGGCCACGCCCCTTCCCCACGAAACAACGCCCCTAGATGTTTTGCCCATAGGAATGGGAGCACCAAGCATTATAGTATGTACCTAAGTTTGCCCATTTAACTTAAAAATTTACCCTCACGAATGAAAAATGTGCCCTCCCCGTGATCAGCACCCTGCCCTAAAAAAAAAATACTACAGTGAACACTAATTATATTGGCACACCGCTGCGCCAAAGCATCTCCATGGAGACCTGGTGGGTGAGGGAGCACTGTAGGTGTACTATAATGGTATGCTGGTGTCTGTTTTATTGTAATGACTGACTTGGAGTGCGTCCACTTTCTATGTGTATCTATATTACTATTGGGAAAGGTACCTGAGCACCCTTCTACTGTTCACCCTGGGTGCGGGATAGCTACATATGGTATGTGTGTGTATGTGTAGGGGGGCACCAAAATGTATCATGCCTCCGGGCGACTGGGACGAACTTACGCCACTGGACCTGAAGCCCCTCCCCCAGCCCCAGGGTGCCATTTCTCACAAATGTTCCCGCCCTGGAGCTGCATATCTGTGTCTCCCTCACTCCCTGTCAGTGTCTGGGCGCCATTTCTCTCAGCTTCACTGTTCCTGGGACTGCTTGGGCAAATCCTCCTGTGTAAAGCCGCCTGGTTGTCAGTGCTGTGACTTTACATGACACTTAAGTATTCTACCTGCCTTTTTAGACAGTGTTAGTTAAGAAAGAGTGCATTTAGTCAGGGTTTTCTAGTACAATTACCCTGTGATATACATCCAGTTCTTACTGTGCAGTGTTATATCTATTGACTACATAGCTATATATATACAGGTTGAGTATCCCTTATCCAAAATGCTTGGGACCAGAGGTATTTTGGATATCGGATTTTTCCGTATTTTGGAATAATTGCATACCATAATGAGATATCATGGTGATGGGACCTAAATCTAAGCACAGATTGCATTTATGTTACATATACACCTTATACACACAGCCTGAAGGTCATTTTAGCCAATATTTTTTATAACTTTGTGCATTAAACAAAGTGTGTCTATATTCACACAATTCATTTATGTTTCATATACACCTTATACACACAGCCTGAGGGTCATTTAATACAATATTTTTAATAACTTTGTGTATTAAACAAAGTTTGTGTACATTGAGCCATCAAAAAACAAAGGTTTCACTATCTCACACTCACTCAAAAAAGTCCGTATTTCGGAATATTCCGTATTTCGGAATATTTGGATATGGGATACTCAACCTGTATAAGCTAGTCCAGTGCAGTATTATTGGCCCTCATTCCGAGTTGTTCGCTCGTTCTTTTTCATCGCATCGCAGCGATTTTCCGCAAACTGCGCATGCGCAATGTTCGCACTGCGGCTGCGCCAAGTAAATTTGCTAAGAAGTTTGGTATTTTACTCACGGCATTACAAGGTTTTTTCTTCGTTCTGGTGATCGGAGTGTGATTGACAGGAAGTGGGTGTTTCTGGGCGGAAACTGCCCGTTTTATGGGAGTGTGTGAAAAAATGCTGCCGTTTCTGGGAAAAACGCGGGAGTGGCTGGAGAAACGGGGGAGTGTCTGGGTGAACGCTAGGTGTGTTTGTGACGTCAAACCAGGAACGAAACTGACTGAACTGATCACAGTGGCAGAGTAAGTGTCGAGCTACTCAGAAACTGCTTAGAAATTTGTATTCGCAATTTTGAGAATCTTTCGTTCGCAATTTTGCTAAGCTAAGATTCACTCCCAGTAGGCGGCGGCTTAGCGTGTGCAATGCTGCTAAAAGCAGCTTGCGAGCGAACAACTCGGAATGAGGGCCATTGTTAGCAATAACCTCTGCATTGTACAAACTGTGACTATCTGTGTGTGCATAAGCTAGCTGAGTGGTGTCCATTTTGTGTCTCTCACTCAGCTTGCTAACCCTATATTCTATAACCTGAGGGGGCTTGGTGGGTCAGGTTTTATATTTATATAGGATTTTCACAAAGATATACTTTAATACGTATTTTTCTCTGTGATTTCAGTCACCATATCTCTCTTTTATCTCTGCTAGTGCTGACTACACTGCGCAGGGGTTTGGGTAAGAGGTATTGTGCTGCTACCAATTGTACTGTGTTACCTGATACTGCAAGTTACATCATGTCTGCTTCTGAGGGTAACGGTTCTGGGGCTGAATACACTGCCGGTGTTGCTGAAGCCACAGATCCCTACGAGGAGAATATAGCAGCTGTGGGCTCTGGTTCTGGAGGCTCCTTGCCCCCCAGTGGGACTGTGGCAATGGAGGTACTTAATGACCCACCGTGGGCCGCTTTTTCCACGCTTCTACATATGCTAGTTAATAAACTAACACCCCCTATGGGACCCCCTATGCCGGTACAACCGTATGTGGTCCCTGCAGCTAACCCGCCGTGGGCGGACGACTTATCTGCTCAATTGAAGAAGTTGAACCAGTCCCTGACTACTAAAAAGTCTGACCCTGGCTCGCCCAAGCCCAAGGGGTCCTCTAAGCGAGCTCTTATCTCCTCGCAATCCACTGCTGTCACTGACACCTCGTCTGATGAAGACGGCACTTACACTGACCCCACAGATTCTGACACAGATACTGCTGATGGGGAGGGTAGTTCACATGTGGATGTTCCTGATCTTTTGGAGGCTATTAAGTTGATTTTACAGATTACGGATTATCCCGAGCCATCCGTCCCTCCTAAGAAACCAGATAGGTTCAAGCGTCAGAAGGTGGTTAAACAAGTTTTACCTCACTCTGACCACCTAGTGGATATACGTCAGGAACCCTGGGAAAACCCGGGTAAGAAGTTTGTGCCTCAAAAGAAGATGCTGGCTCGCTATCCCCTCACGCCAGAGCTGTCTAAAAGTTGGGAAACGCCTCCTCCAGTAGACTCACATGTGGCAAGGATGGTGGTTTCCTCAGCTCTACCTGTCACTACCGTCACGTCTCTAAAAGAGCCTACGGATAAATGTGTGGAGGGTTGTTTGAAAGCGATTTACACCCTCATGGGTGCTGCACAAAGGCTCACTATTGCAGCAACATGGGCTGCAGAGGCTATTGAAGCATGGGCCTTGGAGTTAGAAGCTGAAATCTCTTCTGACCATGCTAGATAATGCTTGTCATATATTGTCACAGCTTCTCGCTATATTAAAGAGGCGGCTTCTGATGCCGGTATCCTAGCAGCCAAGGCCTTTACTACGTCAGTCCTGGCTCGCCGGATATTGTGGCTGAGATCTTGGTCTGTGGATCTGGACTCTAGAAAAACCCTGGAGGTACTCCCTTCAAGGGAGATATTCTGTTTGGGGAGGACTTAAATAAGATAGTGGCTGACTTGGCTACTGCCAAAACTGCCTGTCTGCCAAGTACCACTCCTTCTGTGTCGAAGGCTAAAGGTACTTCCTTTCACCCCTTTCGTCCTTCAGGTAAAGCAAAAGGTCAGGCGTACAACAAGCAGACCCGCACTTCCAAACCTGGTAAGCCAAAGCCCAAAAGAGCCTGGGCGGCCCGTCAGCCAGCTTCCAAGACTGATAAGCCTGCCACATGATGGGGCAGGCCTCCCCCTGGGGGATCCCAGGGTGGGGGGCCGGCTTCTAGGGTATACTCAGGAATGGTTGAAGACCACTTCAGATGCCTGGGTACGGGAAGTCATCACTCGAGGTTACGCCATAGCCTTCAAAAGCCGACCCCCTCATCGATTTTGCCGGACAGACGTCCCGTTGGACCAGACAAAGGCAAACACTCTACATTTGGTGGTACAGACCCTCCTGGATACAGGAGTCATAGTACAGGTGCCTCTTGCTGTACTATTCTCCGCTGTTTCTAGTCCCGAAACCGAATGGGTCCTCCCGGCCCATTCTCAACCTCAAGGCATTGAACAGGTTTGTGAAGGTTTCCAAGTTCCGTATGGAAACCCTTCGCTCTATAGTTCTGGCCTTGGAACTTGGGGACTACATGGTCTCCCTGGATATACAGGATGCTTACCTGCATATTCCTATAGCAGCGTCACATCAGCAATACCTGAGGTTTGCGATTGGCAACCTCCATTACCAGTTTCGGGCGTTACCTTTTGGTTTAACTACGGCTCCGCGAGTCTTCACCAAGGTCATGGCGGTGATGACGGTGGTACTCCGCCGTCAAGGGGTCAGGATACTTTCCGTATCTGGACGGCTTGTTAATCCTGGCAAATTCCCCAGAACTTCTCCTACATCATCTGGATATGACGGTCCGGTTTCTACAAGCCCACGGGTGGCTCATCAACTGGAAGAAAACCTCCCCGGTCCCTGCTCAGAGCATGGTGCACCTGGGAGCGCTATTGAACACTCACAACCAGAGGTTGTTCTTGTCTCAGGAGAAAGTCCTGAAGCTTCAGGACAGGATTCGTTGCTTCCTTTCTCGTCCACAAGTGTCGATACATTCGGCAATGCAGGTGCTGGGCCTCATGGTCTCAGCATTCGACATGGTGGAGTATGCTCAATTCCATTCTCGCCCCCTCCAGAGGCTAATTCAAGCCAAGTGGGACGGCCTGCCTCACCGGATAAGGTCTCTCATTGACTCCGGAGGTCCGTCTGTTGCTGCAATGGTGGCTCCAGGACCAACGATTGTGCAGGGGCCGTCCCTTCTGGATATCTGACTGGGTCCTGTTGACGACAGATGCCAGTCTCAGAGGTTGGGGAGCGGTGCAGGAGCAACACTCCCTTCAGGGTCGGTGGACCAAGGAGGAGTCCCTCCTCTCAATCAACATTCTGGAGTTGCGGGCGGTCTTCAATGCATTGAACCTGGCCCAGCATTTAATTCAGAACCGTCCTGTTCAAGTACAGTCGGACAACGCCACCACAGTGGCTTACATAAATCATCAAGGTGGCACTCGAAGCCGTTTGGCAATGAAGGAAGTTTCACGGATTCTACATTGGGCAGAACGCCATCTACCTGCCATATCGGCAATATTCATTCCGGGAGTCCTGAATTGGGAAGCGGACTTTCTCAGTCGTCAGGACGTACATGCCGGCGAGTGGGGCCACCATCCAGAAGTGTTTCAACTCCTAGTGGAAAAGTGGGGCCTTCCAGACGTAGATCTGATGGCGTCTCGACACAATCACAATCACAAGGTTCCGGTCTTCGGAGCGAGGACAAGGGATCCTCAAGCAGCATTCGTGGATGCGCTGGCGGTACCGTGGAGGTTTCGGCTGCCGTACGTGTTCCCTCCGGTGTCACTCCTGCCCAGGGTAATTCGGAAGTTCAAGCAGGAAAAAGGAATTCTGCTTCTCATAGCTCCAGCATGGCCCAGATGGCACTGGTTCTCAGACCTGCAAGGCCTATCGTCAGAGCGTCCAATTCTACTTCCACAACGCCCAGACCTCCTCATTCAGGGCCCCTGTGTCTACCAGGACCTAGCCCGGCTGTCTTTGACGGTGTGGCTCTTGAAGCTTCCGTCTTAAAGGCTAAAGGGTTTTCTGAGGAGGTCATTCAAACTATGTTGCGGACCCGGAAACCGGCTTCGGCTCGGATTTACTGTAGGGTCTGGCATTCTTACTTTGTTTGGTGCGCATATAACGATTATGACGCTTCCTAGTTTAGTATAGCCAAGTTGTTGGCTTTTCTTCAACAGGGCCTGGACTTATCTGCCTTGTCAGTGTGGTTTCAGTGAAAAATTGTGACCTTACCTGATGTGCATACCTTTACTCAGGGCGTGTTGCGTATCCAACCTCCCTATGTCCCGCCTGTGGCTCCTTGGGACTTGTCGGTGGTTTTGGAGGCATTAGAAGAGTCTCCGTTTGAACCTCTTGGTTCAGCTGACCTTAAGTGGCTTTCCCTTAAGGTGGTGTTTCTGCTGGCTATTGCTTCAGCTAGAAGAGTGTCGGATTTGGGTGCCTTGTCCTGTAGTTCCCCATATCTGTTATTTCACCATGACCGGGCGGTTCTTAGGACTCGTCCCGGATATTTACCTAAGGTGGTTTCTTTGTTCCACCTTAACCAGGAGATTGTGGTTCTGGCACTTGTTTCTCCTGATCTGTCTCCCAAAGAGCGGTCTTTGGATGTGGTACGGGCTCTTCGTATCTATGTGAAGAGAACTGCTTCTATTAGGAAATCTGATTCTCTCTTTGTGCTGTTTGGATTTCACAAACGGGGCTGGCCTGCTCACAAGCAAACTTTGGCCAGATGGATTAGAATGGTGATTGCACCTGCTTATGTGAGGGCTGGTCTGTCAGCTCCTGCTCACATTATGGCCCATTCTACTCAGTCTGTTGGACCTTGGGCGGCCCCCCGTGGTGTGACCCTTGTGCAAGGCGGCTACGTGGTCCTCTGTGAACACGTTCATAAGGTTCTATGCCTTTGATACTGCCGCTTCCCAGGATGCTTCCTTTGGACGCCGGGTTCTTGTGCCCACTACAGTGCGTCCCCTCCCATAAGGAACTGCATTAGGACATCCCCAATGTCTATCCATGTGGAGCCCAGTGTACCTCACAGCAGAAAACAAGTTTTATGATAAGAAATTACCTTTGTTAAAACTCTTTCTGCGAGGTACATTGGGCTCCACAAGGTGCCCACCCTGACGCACTTAGCTTCTTTGGGTTGGTATGGCATTAGCCGCTGACACTTCTCCTGTCGTGAGAGTGTGGTGTATGTGGCTACTAACCGTTGTCGTCTCTTTTCCTGCTACTGCATTGGGCTGGTTAACTAAAAACTGAGCTCCTGTGCTGGGAGGCGGGGTTATAGAGGAGGCGGCGCTATGCATTCTGGGAACAGTCAAAGCTTTTCAGCCTGTTGGTGCCTCGGATCAAGATCCTACTCTGCACCCCAATGTCTATCCTTGTGGAGCCCAGTGTACCTCGCAGAAAGAGTTTTAACAAAGGTAAGAACTTACCATAAAACTCGTTTTTCCAGTGTGTTTTGTGATGCTCTGTTGTTGCTCTGTGATGCTCTGTTGTCCATGTGTTTTGTGATTCTCTGTTGAAAAATTAAGGGTTGCATGTGATACTGTGTTTTTTGACATTCAAACAGTTACCGTGCCAGAAAGGGAATTTATGTTTTGTGATGTTCCATGTCCCCTATTAAATTGAGGGTTTCACATTATTTTATGTTTTTGACATTTATACAGTTACTGTGACAGAAAGGGAAATGGTTACAAATTAATCCCTGGATTAAATGTATTAGACACTGTGGGGGAGATTCAAATGTTTGAAAAGTTAGTTGGGAGTCTGTTTTTTCCTATCTAATAGACAGCAAAACACAGACACCCAACCAACTCTTCAAACATTTGAATTCCACCCGATGTATCTGCTATATCTGGATTAGACACATTGGGGTATATTTACTAAAAATCGTATTTTCCCGTTTGAGGTCAAAGTTCAATCACGAATGACATCGAAAGTGTAAATATGCAACTTTTTGAATTTAGTACGACTAATTTACTAAGCTGCCGTATTCTGCATTTTCGGTTTTACCGATGTCGATGTCATTCGTTTTTTTAGGCAGTGTTTTACGTGAGTGACTTGTAAAACACTGCCGACTTTAATACAATGAATCTCGGCCGGATCTGAGAGATCCGTGCTGGGCTTTATTGTGCACCTTTATTTAAAAAAAAAACAGTGTTAAATTTAAAAAAAATTGCGTGGGATCCCCCCTCCTAAGCAAAACCAGCCTCGGGCTCTTTGATCCGATCCTGGTTGCAAAAATATGGGGGGGAAAATGATAGGGGTTCCCCCATATTTAAACAACCAGCACCGGGCTCTGCGCCTGGTCCTGGTTCCAAAAATACGGGGGACAAAAAGCGTTGGGGTCCCCCGTATTTCTGAAACCAGCACCGGGCTCCACTAGCCAGATACATAATGCCACAGCCGGGGGACACTTTTATATAGCTCCCGGCGGCCCTGGCATTATATAACCAACTAGTCACCCCTGGCCGGGGTACCCTGGAGGAGTGGGGACCCCTTCAATCAAGGGGTCCCCCCCCTCCAGCCACCCAAGGACCAGGGATGAAGCCCGAGGCTGTCCCCCCCATCCAAGGGCTGCGGATGGGAGGCTGATAGCCGTTGTGTAAAAAAATTAATATTGTTTTTAGTAGCAGTACTACAAGTCCCAGCAAGCCTCCCCCGCAAGCTGGTACTTGGAGAACCACAAGTACCAGCATGCGGAGGAAAACCAGGCCCGCTGGTACCTGTAGTACTACTACTAAAAAAATACCCCAATAAAAACATAAGACACACACCTTGAAAGTATAACTTTAATGCATACATCCACACCTCCATATACACATACTTACCTTATGTTCACACGAGGGTCGGTCCTCTTCTCCATGTAGAATCCATGGTGTACCTGTGGAAAAAATTATACTCACAAAATCCAGGGTAGAAGCCTCTTCTTCTTGTAATCCATTTGTAATCCAGGTACTTGTCAAAATAAAAAAAACGGACACCCGACCTCGCACTGAAAGGGGCCCCATGTTTTCACATGGGACCCCTTTCCCCGAATGCCAGAAACCCCCTCTGACTTATGTCTAAGAGGGTTCCTTCAGCCAATCAGGGAGCGCCACATTGTGGCACCCTCCTGATTGGCTGTGTGCTCCAGTACTGTATGACAGGCGGCACACGGCAGTGTTACAATGTAGCGCCTATGCGCTCCATTGTAACCAATGGTGGGAACTTTGTGGTCAGCGGTTGACCGAAAGTAACCTCACCGCTGACCACAAAGTTCCCACCATTGGTTACAATGGAGCGCATAGGCGCTACATTGTAACACTGCCGTGTGCCGCCTGTCATACAGTACAGGAGCACACAGCCAATCAGGAGGGTGCCACAATGTGGCGCTCCCTGATTGGCTGAAGGAACCCTCTTAGACATAAGTCAGAGGGGGTTTCTGGCATTCGGGGGAAAGGGGTCCCATGTGAAAACATGGGGCCCCTTTCAGTGCGAGGTCGGGTGTCCGTTTTTTTTATTTTGACAAGTACCTGGATTACAAATGGATTACAAGAAGAAGAGGCTTCTACCCTGGATTTTGTGAGTATAATTTTTTCCACAGGTACACCATGGATTCTACATGGAGAAGAGGACCGACCCTCGTGTGAACATAAGGTAAGTATGTGTATATGGAGGTGTGGATGTATGCATTAAAGTTATACTTTCAAGGTGTGTGTCTTGTGTTTTTATTGGGGTATTTTTTTAGTAGTAGTACTACAGGTACCAGCGGGCCCAGTTTTCTTCCGCATGCTGGTACTTGTGGTTCTCCAAGTACCAGCTTACGGGGGAGGCTTGCTGGGACTTGTAGTACTGCTACTAAAAACAATATTCATTTTTTTACACAACGACTATCAGCCTCCCATCCGCAGCCCTTGGATGGGGGGGACAGCCTCGGGCTTCACCCCTGGTCCTTGGGTGGCTGGAGGGGGGGGACCCTTTGATTGAAGGGGTCCCCACTCCTCCAGGGTACCCCGGCCAGGGGTGACTAGTTGGTTATGTAATGCCAGGGCCGCCGGGAGCTATATAAAAGTGTCCCCCGGCTGTGGCATTATGTATCTGGCTAGTGGAGCCCGGTGCTGGTTTCAGAAATACGGGGGACCCCTACGCTTTTTGTCCCCCGTATTTTTGGAACCAGGACCAGGCGCAGAGCCCGGTGCTGGTTGTTTAAATATGGGGGAACCTCTATCATTTTTTTCCCCATATTTTTGCAACCAGGACCGGCTCAAAGAGCCCGAGGCTGGTTTTGCTTAGGAGGGGGGACCCCACGCAAATTTTTTTCAAAAAAAAAACACTTTCCCATCCCCTTCCCACTGATAAACATGCACGGATCTCATGGATGCCTGCATGCCTATCCAAACACGGGATAAAAAAGCAGGTCTTTTTTTTTTTAGCACTTTTTCACGAATTGTATTTCTGCACGGCAGTGTTTGGCTATTGTCGGCAATGTTTGTGATTTGCACTTTTTAGTAAATTACCGATTTCTACCAGATTGCAGGCGTATTTGACCGATGGTGTATTGATTCGTGATTTTTTCCAAGGACTTCCAAAATATTACGAATGCCCTCATCACTGCCGAGATTTTTGCTTAGTAAATTACCGAAATGACACTTTGAAGAAAAAACGGCATCTCGGTCAAAATCGGGACCTTAGTAAATATACCCCATTGTTGCTAAATTGAATCTTTAACTGATGGACAAAAGATACATGATAGTGTTTTGTTATCAGTGATTTACACTAAAACTATTTTTCATACGGTTGTGCTGTTAACTCATCTGGGGCATCATATTTAATGATGTGTATCGACTAGCCCGCGTGGGTGTTATAATGTACAATACATGTTACAGGAGTGTTTTTCTTTCACCAATTCGATGCATTCAACTTACCAATAATGGTGCCCACACACGGTGCAATTATTGCTTTCTATTTGATCTTTTTAGTTCAAATAGCATTGCATCTAGTTCAAATAGCATAGTGTGTATTGTCCCTTGCGATATGATGCGTGCTCCTGTCTAGTCCATATCTCAAGGCAAAATAGTATGTGCAGGCAGGTATTTCTGTACTACAGCACACATAGGCCCTCATTCCGAGTTGTTCGCTCGCTAGCTGCTTTTAGCAGCCGTGCAAATGCTAAGCCGCCGCCCTCCGGGAGTGTATCTTAGCTTAGCAGAAGTGTGAATGAAAAAATCGCAGCGCGGCTACAAAAAAAGATTGTGTCGTTTCAGAGCAGCTCAAGACCTACTCCTAGCTTGCGATCACTTCAACTATTTAGTTCCTGTTTTGATGTCACGAACACGCCCTGCGTTCGGCCAGCCACGCCTGCGTTTCCCCAGGCACGCCTGCGTTTGTATCTGACATGCCTGCGTTTTTCCACACACTCCCCGAAAACGGTCAGTTACCTCCCAGAAACACCCACTTCCTGACAATCACTCTGCGGCCAGCAGTGCGACTGAAAAGCGTCACTAGACCTTGTGTGAAACTACTTTGGCTTTTGTGAAAGTACGTCGCGCGTGCGCATTGCGCCGCATGCGCAGAAGGGTCGCTTTTTTACCTAAACGCTGCGCTGCGACCGAAAACAGCTAGCGAACAACTCGGAATGACCCCCATAGTACATTGTAATGTATTCAAACTTGGGTGTAGTTCAAATAGCATGTAGTTCAAATAGCATACACCACTTAGTCCAAATCACTTAGCACAGATTGACTAGGCTCAAATCTCACCTAGCACAAATAGCACTGTGTGTGGGCCCCATTAGGACTTATTTACGTCCAATCTCAATCAACTTGGGTCTGCAGAATCTGCTTACTATTGATGAATGCCTATATAGGTTTTGATTAAGGAACTGTTTATTCAATATAAGGCATTAATTCACTGCCCAGAAATTTCATATTTGTGATTTATGTTTTATGTGTGTTTGTGTTTTGTCCCATGTCCTATGTTATACAATTTATTTTGATATTTTAATATATATCTAGTAAAAGTTAGATTTTAAATTTGAATTTATTGATAATGACACGATTTTTCCTGGATCCTTATTCATATTACAGTTAAGAGTGCCCCCAATATAGAGTCTTCTTTTGTCTCCAGACAAATACATGATTTCTGACTCTGGGGAGCACCACCAACCCTTATATTACTGATTCTGCTGATGTGATATCAGCCATAAAAGAAAGGAATTTGGGGGGTCATTCCAAGTTGATCGCTAGCTGCTTTCGGTCGCTGCGCAGCGATCAGGCAAGAAATCGGCACTTCTGCGCATGCGTATGCGGCGCAATGCGCACGCGCGAAGTACTTTTACAACGGCCGATGTAGTTTCACACAGGGTCTAGCGAAGCTTTTCAGTCGCACTGCTGACCGCAGATTGATTGACAGGAGAAGGGCGATTCTGGGTGTTTTCAGGGAGTGATCGAAAAAACGCAGGCGTGCCAGGAAAAACGCAGGCATGGCAGGGAGTTTTCGTGACGTCAAAACAGGAACTGAATATTCTGAAGTGATTGAAAGCGCTGAGTAGGTCTGAAGCTACTCTGAAACTGCACAAAATTATTTTGTAGCCGCTGTGCGATCCTTTCGTTCGCACTTCTGCTAAGCTAAGATAAACTCCCAGTGGGAGGCGGCATAGCATTTGCACGGCTGCTAAAAACTGCTAGTGAGCGATCAACTCGGAATGACCACCTTGGTTGTCTATCTTTACCTTTTTCTCCTTGTGCGACTATAAGCCAGCTATGGCCCTCATTGGATGCTAGCTGCTGTTGTTTGCGGCGTAGCGATCACGTAAAAAAATGACAAATCTGAGCATGCGTATGCACCGCAATGCAAACGCGCGGCGTATGGGTACAAAGAGCATTGTGGTTTTGCACAGGTTCTAGCAATGCACATGTTCAGTGGATGCAAGTAGATTGACAAGAAGTTGGAGTTTCTGGGTGTCAACTGACCAGTTTCTGGGAGTGTTTGGAAAAACGCAGGCGTGGCCGGGCGTTTGCTGGGCGGGTATCTGACATCATTACTGTGTCATTCGTCACAGCAATCATCGCACACAATAAGTAACTACAGGGCTGGTCTTGTTTTGCACAAAATGTGTTTGCAGCTGCTCTGCTGCACAGGCATTCGCACTCCTGCAAAGCGAAAATACACTCCCCTGTGGGCGGCGACTATGCGTTTGCACGGCTGCTAAAAGTAGCTAGCGAGTGATCAACTCAAAATGAGGGCCTACATACCAACTCACCTTTGGGGGATATAAAAGGGTAAGGAGTGATCTCTTGCATATATTGTATATCCAGTGCTTAAAGTGGTCCTAGAGAAGTGGTGGAATTCACCCCCCCTGCCTCTGGCGCCCATGCAATGAAAGGGGCGTGGTCTCAAAAAGAAAGAGGCGTGGTCACACAATAGTATCCCCAATTAAATTTATGCCACACAGTACCACAATCTTATTCACATTACACCACATAGTAGTGTCCCTTATTCATGTTATGACACACATTAGTGTCCCTTATACATAAAGCCCACAGTAGTAGGACCCTGTAATACACATTATGCCAACAGCAATAGCGCCCCTTATACAATGCCCACAGTTGTAGTGCCCCTTATATAATGTCCACTGTACTGGTAGTATCCACAGTGGTAGTGCCCCATATATAGAGCCCATAGTAGTGGTTCCCCTTATGCAATGCCCCCAGTAGAAGTGCCCCTTAAGTCCCCAGGAGTGATGCCCTTTATGAAGTACCCCCTTTACAATTCCCTCATTAATAGTGCCCCCAGTAGTAATGCCCTTAATGGCAATGCCCCCAGTCATTTAGCACCCGTAGTTATGCCCCCAATGGTAATGCGTCTGCGGTTATGACGCTAGTAATTTACCCCCTTTAGTTTAGCCCCCCAGTGGTAATGCCTCCAGTAGTTTAGTCCCTGCAGTTATGCTCCAGTAGTTTAGCCCCTGTAGTTATGCCCCCAGTAGTTTAGTCTCCCTGTAGTTTAGCCCTCATGTAGTTTGCCCCATGTAGTTTAGCCCCCAGTAGTAATGCCCCCAGTAGTTTAACTCCTGTAGTTTAGCCCCCACGTAATTAGCCCCCTGTAGTTTAGCCCCCAGTAGTAATGTCCCCCAGTAGTAATGCCCCCAGTAGTTTAACCCCTGTAGTTTAACCCCCATGTAATTAGCCCCCTGTAGATTAGCCCCCAGTAGTAATGCCACCCAATAGTAATGCCCCCCTTGTCGTTTGCCCCAGTAGTAATGCCCCCTGTAGTTTTCCCCCAGCAGTTAGCCCCCTTGTAGTTTCTCCCCAGTAGTTAGCCCCCAGTAGTAATGCCCCCCCCCCCCCCAGTAGTAATGCTTTTTGGTAGTTTGCCCCTAGTAGTTAACCCCCTTGTAGTTTGCCCCCAGTAGTAATGCCCTCTTGTAGTTTGCCCCAGTAGGTGCACCACTGATACAATCAAACATGAAAAAAACCAAAAACACAATACTCACCAAGCCCCGCTCCCAACCGCTGCAGTCCTTCCGGTGCCCACTCCTTGGCACTATGGGAGAGACGTCATGACAGAGTCGGAAGCCGGTAGTAGGAGCTCAGTACTGAGCTACTGCCACCGGCTTCTGCTGTGGAGAGAGAACCGGGCGCCCGCTGGTAACACAATCTCAGCGGGTGCCCAGCATCTCTCTGCAGCGCCGGGCACACATAGGGTTAGGTGAGCCGGAGGAGTCGGTCAAGTGGAACTGACGGAATGCAGTTCAGCCCCATTCTGGCTCACTTTAACCCCTGAGTATATCCTACTCGGCTTTTCACATGGTTTGCGTCAGGTTAATATCACGCAGGCATGAAGGGTCATATTGTAAACACAATATGTACATGTAAATTAATATGTTATGCACAACACTGTGCTAAAATGAGCATACACATGACAACATACATACCTAAAGAAATGTGTTATTTTGTCAACTAGAAAAAGCTAATTTATTTAATTAGGCATGCAGCTCAGTAAACAGCATTCCCTGCATCACTATGGACACCATCAGCTGCCTGTGATTTGCAATTATTAGCTTCACCATTGTAACTTTTGCTGCTGCCATCAGTACTTCAGTCTATGTAGATCTCCAGCTGCTCAGCCTGTGCTGTTGATGCCTTTGAAATTCCTGCAATATATTGCAACGCCCATGACACACTCACTATACACCCCACATCGCAGAAATTGCATACCCAAACCAATGACATGCCTCTACCACTCCTTTTTATTGTTACTAAATGCAATTGCTACTGTGTTTGCAGATACCTATGCATACTAGAGATGAGCGCCTGAAATTTTTCGGGTTTTGTGTTTTGGTTTTGGGTTCGGTTCCGCGGCCGTGTTTTGGGTTCGAACGCGTTTTGGCAAAACCTCACCGAATTTTTTTTGTCGGATTCGGGTGTGTTTTGGATTCGGGTGTTTTTTTCAAAAAACACTAAAAAACAGCTTAAATCATAGAATTTGGGGGTCATTTTGATCCCAAAGTATTATTAACCTCAAAAACCATAATTTACACTCATTTTCAGTCTATTCTGAATACCTCACACCTCACAATATTATTTTTAGTCCTAAAATTTGCACCGAGGTCGCTGTGTGAGTAAGATAAGCGACCCTAGTGGCCGACACAAACACCGGGCCCATCTAGGAGTGGCACTGCAGTGTCACGCAGGATGTCCCTTCCAAAAAACCCTCCCCAAACAGCACATGACGCAAAGAAAAAAAGAGGCGCAATGAGGTAGCTGTGTGAGTAAGATTAGCGACCCTAGTGGCCGACACAAACACCGGGCCCATCTAGGAGTGGCACTGCAGTGTCACGCAGGATGGCCCTTCCAAAAAACCCTCCCCAAACAGCACATGACGCAAAGAAAAAAAGAGGCGCAATGAGGTAGCTGTGTGAGTAAGATTAGCGACCCTAGTGGCCGACACAAACACCGGGCCCATCTAGGAGTGGCACTGCAGTGTCACGCAGGATGTCCCTTCCAAAAAACCCTCCCCAAACAGCACATGACGCAAAGAAAAAAAGAGGCGCAATGAGGTAGCTGTGTGAGTAAGATTAGCGACCCTAGTGGCCGACACAAACACCGGGCCCATCTAGGAGTGGCACTGCAGTGTCACGCAGGATGTCCCTTCCAAAAAACCCTCCCCAAACAGCACATGACGCAAAGAAAAAAAGAGGCGCAATGAGGTAGCTGACTGTGTGAGTAAGATTAGCGACCCTAGTGGCCGACACAAACACCGGGCCCATCTAGGAGTGGCACTGCAGTGTCACGCAGGATGTCCCTTCCAAAAAACCCTCCCCAATCAGCACATGATGCAAAGAAAAAGAAAAGAAAAAAGAGGTGCAAGATGGAATTGTCCTTGGGCCCTCCCACCCACCCTTATGTTGTATAAACAAAACAGGACATGCACACTTTAACCAACCCATCATTTCAGTGACAGGGTCTGCCACACGACTGTGACTGATATGACGGGTTGGTTTGGACCCCCCCCAAAAAAGAAGCAATTAATCTCTCCTTGCACAAACTGGCTCTACAGAGGCAAGATGTCCACCTCATCTTCACCCTCCGATATATCACCGTGTACATCCCCCTCCTCACAGATTATCAATTCGTCCCCACTGGAATCCACCATCTCAGCTCCCTGTGTACTTTGTGGAGGCAATTGCTGCTGGTCAATGTCTCCGCGGAGGAATTGATTATAATTCATTTTAATGAACATCATCTTCTCCACATTTTCTGGATGTAACCTCGTACGCCGATTGCTGACAAGGTGAGCGGCGGCACTAAACACTCTTTCGGAGTACACACTTGTGGGAGGGCAACTTAGGTAGAATAAAGCCAGTTTGTGCAAGGGCCTCCAAATTGCCTCTTTTTCCTGCCAGTATAAGTACGGACTGTGTGACGTGCCTACTTGGATGCGGTCACTCATATAATCCTCCACCATTCTATCAATGTTGAGAGAATCATATGCAGTGACAGTAGACGACATGTCCGTAATCGTTGTCAGGTCCTTCAGTCCGGACCAGATGTCAGCATCAGCAGTCGCTCCAGACTGCCCTGCATCACCGCCAGCGGGTGGGCTCGGAATTCTGAGCCTTTTCCTCGCACCCCCAGTTGCGGGAGAATGTGAAGGAGGAGATGTTGACAGGTCGCGTTCCGCTTGACTTGACAATTTTGTCACCAGCAGGTCTTTCAACCCCAGCAGACCTGTGTCTGCCGGAAAGAGAGATCCAAGGTAGGCTTTAAATCTAGGATCGAGCACGGTGGCCAAAATGTAGTGCTCTGATTTCAACAGATTGACCACCCGTGAATCCTTGTTAAGCGAATTAAGGGCTGCATCCACAAGTCCCACATGCCTAGCGGAATCGCTCCGTGTTAGCTCCTTCTTCAATGCCTCCAGCTTCTTCTGCCAAAGCCTGATGAGGGGAATGACCTGACTCAGGCTGGCAGTGTCTGAACTGACTTCACGTGTGGCAAGTTCAAAGGGCATCAGAACCTTGCACAACGTTGAAATCATTCTCCACTGCACTTGAGACAGGTGCATTCCACCTACTATATCGTGCTCAATTGTATAGGCTTGAATGGCCTTTTGCTGCTCCTCCAACCTCTGAAGCATATAGAGGGTTGAATTCCACCTCGTTACCACTTCTTGCTTCAGATGATGGCAGGGCAGGTTCAGTAGTTTTTGGTGGTGCTCCAGTCTTCTGTACGTGGTGCCTGTACGCCGAAAGTGTCCCGCAATTTTTCTGGCCACCGACAGCATCTCTTGCACGCCCCTGTCGTTTTTTAAAAAATTCTGCACCACCAAATTCAAGGTATGTGCAAAACATGGGACGTGCTGGAATTTGCCCATATTTAATGCACACACAATATTGCTGGCGTTGTCCGATGCCACAAATCCACAGGAGAGTCCAATTGGGGTAAGCCATTCCGCGATGATCTTCCTCAGTTGCCGTAAGAGGTTTTCAGCTGTGTGCGTATTCTGGAAAGCGGTGATACAAAGCGTAGCCTGCCTAGGAAAGAGTTGGCGTTTGCGAGATGCTGCTACTGGTGCCGCCGCTGCTGTTCTTGCGGCGGGAGTCCATACATCTACCCAGTGGGCTGTCACAGTCATATAGTCCTGACCCTGCCCTGCTCCACTTGTCCACATGTCCGTGGTTAAGTGGACATTGGGTACAGCTGCATTTTTTAGGACACTGGTGACTCTTTTTCTGAGGTCTGTGTACATTTTCGGTATCGCCTGCCTAGAGAAATGGAACCTAGATGGTATTTGGTACCGGGGACACAGTACCTCCAACAAGTCTCTAGTTGGCTCTGCAGTAATGATGGATACCGGAACCACGTTTCTCACCACCCAGGATGCCAAGGCCTCAGTTATCCGCTTTGCAGTAGGATGACTGCTGTGATATTTCATCTTCCTCGCAAAGGACTGTTGAACAGTCAATTGCTTACTGGAAGTAGTACAAGTGGGCTTACGACTTCCCCTCTGGGATGACCATCGACTCCCAGCGGCAACAACAGCAGCGCCAGCAGCAGTAGGCGTTACACGCAAGGATGCATCGGAGGAATCCCAGGCAGGAGAGGACTCGTCAGAATTGCCAGTGACATGGCCTGCAGGACTATTGGCATTCCTGGGGAAGGAGGAAATTGACACTGAGGGAGTTGGTGGGGTGGTTTGCGTGAGCTTGGTTACAAGAGGAAGGGATTTACTGGTCAGTGGACTGCTTCCGCTGTCACCCAAAGTTTTTGAACTTGTCACTGACTTATTATGAATGCGCTGCAGGTGACGTATAAGGGAGGATGTTCCGAGGTGGTTAACGTCCTTACCCCTACTTATTACAGCTTGACAAAGGGAACACACGGCTTGACACCTGTTGTCCGCATTTCTGGTGAAATACCTCCACACCGAAGAGCTGATTTTTTTGGTATTTTCACCTGGCATGTCAACGGCCATATTCCTCCCACGGACAACAGGTGTCTCCCCGGGTGCCTGACTTAAACAAACCACCTCACCATCAGAATCCTCCTGGTCAATTTCCTCCCCAGCACCAGCAACACCCATATCCTCCTCATCCTGGTGTACTTCAACACTGACATCTTCAATCTGACTATCAGGAACTGGACTGCGGGTGCTCCTTCCAGCACTTGCAGGGGGCGTGCAAATGGTGGAAGGCGCATGCTCTTCACGTCCAGTGTTGGGAAGGTCAGGCATCGCAACCGACACAATTGGACTCTCCTTGTGGATTTGGGATTTCGAAGAATGCACAGTTCTTTGCTGTGCTGCTTTTGCCAGCTTGAGTCTTTTCATTTTTCTAGCGAGAGGCTGAGTGCTTCCATCCTCATGTGAAGCTGAACCACTAGCCATGAACATAGGCCAGGGCCTCAGCCGTTCCTTGCCACTCCGTGTGGTAAATGGCATATTGGCAAGTTTACGCTTCTCCTCCGACAATTTTATTTTAGGTTTTGGAGTCCTTTTTTTACTGATATTTGGTGTTTTGGATTTGACATGCTCTGTACTATGACATTGGGCATCGGCCTTGGCAGACGACGTTGCTGGCATTTCATCGTCTCGGCCATGACTAGTGGCAGCAGCTTCAGCACGAGGTGGAAGTGGATCTTGATCTTTCCCTAATTTTGGAACCTCAACATTTTTGTTCTCCATATTTTAATAGGCACAACTAAAAGGCACCTCAGGTAAACAATGGAGATGGATGGATTGGATACTAGTATACAATTATGGACGGGCTGCCGAGTGCCGACACAGAGGTAGCCACAGCCGTGAACTACCGCACTGTACTGTGTCTGCTGCTAATATATAGACTGGTTGATAAAGAGATAGTATACTCGTAACTAGTATGTATGTATAAAGAAAGAAAAAAAAACCACGGTTAGGTGGTATATACAATTATGGACGGGCTGCCGAGTGCCGACACAGAGGTAGCCACAGCCGTGAACTACCGCACTGTACTGTGTCTGCTGCTAATATATAGACTGGTTGATAAAGAGATAGTATACTCGTAACTAGTATGTATGTATAAAGAAAGAAAAAAAAACCACGGTTAGGTGGTATATACAATTATGGACGGGCTGCCGAGTGCCGACACAGAGGTAGCCACAGCCGTGAACTACCGCACTGTACTGTGTCTGCTGCTAATATAGACTGGTTGATAAAGAGATAGTATACTCGTAACTAGTATGTATGTATAAAGAAAGAAAAAAAAACCACGGTTAGGTGGTATATACAATTATGGACGGGCTGCCGAGTGCCGACACAGAGGTAGCCACAGCCGTGAACTACCGCACTGTACTGTGTCTGCTGCTAATATATAGACTGGTTGATAAAGAGATAGTATACTCGTAACTAGTATGTATGTATAAAGAAAGAAAAAAAAACCACGGTTAGGTGGTATATACAATTATGGACGGGCTGCCGAGTGCCGACACAGAGGTAGCCACAGCCGTGAACTACCGCACTGTACTGTGTCTGCTGCTAATATATAGACTGGTTGATAAAGAGATAGTATACTCGTAATTAGTATGTATGTATAAAGAAAGAAAAAAAAACCACGGTTAGGTGGTATATACAATTATGGACGGGCTGCCGAGTGCCGACACAGAGGTAGCCACAGCCGTGAACTACCGCACTGTACTGTGTCTGCTGCTAATATAGACTGGTTGATAAAGAGATAGTATACTCGTAACTAGTATGTATGTATAAAGAAAGGAAAAAAAACCACGGTTAGGTGGTATATACAATTATGGACGGGCTGCCGAGTGCCGACACAGAGGTAGCCACAGCCGTGAACTACCGCACTGTACTGTGTCTGCTGCTAATATATAGACTGGTTGATAAAGAGATAGTATACTCGTAACTAGTATGTATGTATAAAGAAAGAAAGAAAAACCACGGTTAGGTGGTATATACAATTATGGACGGGCTGCCGAGTGCCGACACAGAGGTAGCCACAGCCGTGAACTACCGCACTGTACTGTGTCTGCTGCTAATATATAGACTGGTTGATAAAGAGATAGTATACTCGTAACTAATATGTATGTATAAAGAAAGAAAAAAAAACCACGGTTAGGTGGTATATACAATTATGGACGGGCTGCCGAGTGCCGACACAGAGGTAGCCACAGCCGTGAACTACCGCACTGTACTGTGTCTGCTGCTAATATATAGACTGGTTGATAAAGAGATAGTATACTCGTAACTAGTATGTATGTATAAAGAAAGAAAAAAAAACCACGGTTAGGTGGTATATACAATTATGGACGGGCTGCCGAGTGCCGACACAGAGGTAGCCACAGCCGTGAACTACCGCACTGTACTGTGTCTGCTGCTAATATATAGACTGGTTGATAAAGAGATAGTATACTCGTAACTAGTATGTATGTATAAAGAAAGAAAAAAAAACCACGGTTAGGTGGTATATACAATTATGGACGGGCTGCCGAGTGCCGACACAGAGGTAGCCACAGCCGTGAACTACCGCACTGTACTGTGTCTGCTGCTAATATATAGACTGGTTGATAAAGAGATAGTATACTCGTAACTAGTATGTATGTATAAAGAAAGAAAAAAAAACCACGGTTAGGTGGTATATACAATTATGGACGGGCTGCCGAGTGCCGACACAGAGGTAGCCACAGCCGTGAACTACCGCACTGTACTGTGTCTGCTGCTAATATAGACTGGTTGATAAAGAGATAGTATACTACTAATATTATATATACTGGTGGTCAGGTCACTGGTCACTAGTCACACTGGCAGTGGCACTCCTGCAGCAAAAGTGTGCACTGTTTAATTTTAATATAATATTATGTACTCCAGGCTCCTGCTATAACCTATAACTGGCACTGCAGTAGTGCTCCCCAGTCTCCCCCACAATTATAAGCTGTGTGAGCTGAGCAGTCAGACAGATATATAATATATATAGATGATGCAGCACACTGGCCTGAGCCTGAGCAGTGCACACAGATATGGTATGTGACTGACTGAGTCACTGTGTGTATCGCTTTTTTCAGGCAGAGAACGGATATATTAAATAAACTGCACTGTGTGTCTGGTGGTCACTCACTATATAATATATTATGTACTCCTGGCTCCTGCTATAACCTATAACTGGCACTGCAGTAGTGCTCCCCAGTCTCCCCCACAATTATAAGCTGTGTGAGCTAAGCAGTCAGACAGATATATATAATATTATTTATATATAGATAATAGATGATGCAGCACACTGGCCTGAGCCTGAGCAGTGCACACAGATATGGTATGTGACTGAGTCACTGTGTGCTGTGTATCGCTTTTTTCAGGCAGAGAACGGATTATAAATAAAACTGGTGGTCACTGGTCACTATCAGCAAAACTCTGCACTGTACTGAGTACTCCTAATGCTCCCCAAAATTAGTAAATCAAGTGTCTCTCTAATCTATTCTAAACGGAGAGGACGCCAGCCACGTCCTCTCCCTATCATTCTCAATGCACGTGTGAAAATGGCGGCGACGCGCGGCTCCTTATATAGAATCCGAGTCTCGCGATAGAATCCGAGCCTCGCGAGAATCCGACAGCGTCATGATGACGTTCGGGCGCGCTCGGGTTAACCGAGCAAGGCGGGAAGATCCGAGTCGCTCGGACCCGTGAAAAAAAACATGAAGTTCTGGCGGGTTCGGATTCAGAGAAACCGAACCCGCTCATCTCTAATGCATACCTCCCAACATGACCCTCTCCAGGAGGGACAGAATGCTCTGCTCCTGCACTTCCCTCTTACTGTATGATTGCAGGCAACTGTGTGAAACACTTTCTTATCCATTAACCTGTTCAACACAGGTGCAGGCAATCATAAATTAAGAGAAAAGCCCAGAAGCAGAGCATTATGTCCCTCCTGGAGAGGGTCATGTTGGGAGGCATGCTATGTGTGATCACAAAAAACAGATGATGGCTCCGGTACTAGCCAGTGCCTCCTGAGCCATTTACTTGACTCCTTATCCATTCACGTGACTCCTGAGCTATTTATATGTGCTCTGTCTTGTGTTTGGTTGTGTACGCATGTGTAGTGTGCCAATAATCACTCATTGCATGGTAATTCACATTTGAAACTGATGCTGAATGAGGCAGGAACGTGTGGTTAAGTAAATAGCTCATGAGGCACTGGCTAGTACCATAGCCAGATTTACACACAATATATGGGCCCAAGGGTTCATGATACTGCTGGAAATGTGGTGAGATTTGATCAGAGATGTGCAGACAAGACAGGCAAACGAGGCACTGCTTCACCTGTCACAGACTTTTTACTACATACAGAGTTTGCACTATAAAAATGATTACAATAATGCAAAAAAAGATATTTCTAATATATTCTTAGTATTTTTCATATACTTTATATTGTCAAAACTCTGGTGTATACTGGAGTATGACAGGAGAGGCTCTGCCTCACCTCACTGCACGTCACTGGAATGAGACCCTTAGGGGTATATTCAACACCTGTCAGGTCCTTTCCGACGGAAAGGACCCAACAGGTGAGTATTCAATGGGGCGGCCAAATCCGACTGTCGGATTTGGGCGCTCCCGACAACTGTCAGTGCACTGCTGAGTGCCGGGCCGTGCTGCTGCTGCTGCCACTGGCAATACTCACCCGTCCCCGATCCCCGGCTCCTCCGGCCACCTCTGCCTCTGCTCTTCCAGCCGCCTCACGCTGCTCCTTCGACCGCCTCTGTCGCTGCTTCTCCGGCCGCCTCACGCTGCTCTTCCGGCCGCCTCACAGGTCTCATCTCCCCGGTTCTGACAATGTCAATCCGACTTTAAAAAAAACGGATTGACATTGTCGGAACCAGGGCCAAAACCTGTCGGATTGCCCGCGGAACACGTGGATCCGCGCCTAATCCGGCAATACACGTGTTTTCCGACAAGTCAGGAATTCCCAACGTGTCGGAAAAAAACAGCCAGTAATAAATAGGTCAGAACCCCTTCCGACCTAAACCTGTCGGAAGCTGCCGTCTTTCCGACAAGACAGCAGCTTCCGACACTTATTGAATACACCTCTTAATAGTAACAGCCATGTCCTGCATGGACTCACTAGACCATTAGTTTTAAATAGGCAGAAGGCATAAACTTGGTTAAACATTGCATTTTTACATTGATTTAGGACTTACTATCTTTGACAAATACAACCATAATTTTACTCAGAAATTAAGTGTTCCCTTCCTGTTTGAAAAGGAATTGCAGAGTGGCCATAGCTAAGGAAGATGGACGTGGAATGGCTGCTTGGTTTGTGAGGGGAGAAGCATTAGAAACTTTCAAGGACCCATAAAGATGTTGCTATTGTGAACAAAGTTGCAGATTTCCCACTAGTCATGTGCCTTGAGTCACAACCTTATGGCGGCAGCACAACCTGTTGGCCCTCCACCCATCAAAAGCCAGGGAAGGAGGGGGGGGGGGTTGTGGAAGGCAATTTGAGTGCAAGAGATGCAGGCAAGGTAGGGCTACCTGCCTCATTGCTGTCGGCCTGCAGGCTTTAGCTTCAGACCAGAGGACGGAGCCACAGCCGATAGGGGCACTATCCTGTCACTGATGCTGGGAAGCTCTGTAGCTATGCTGAACTGCTGTGACCGTTGAGGATAAAAGCAGTTGTGCAGGGGGCAATAATACTGGGGGTGGCCTTAATCATAAATTCAACCCAGGGTCCAGGCAGTGTGTACCATGCAAGTTAAAGAAGATAAAAGATGGCGGAAATCAACCACGGCTCCTATGTACATTTGGTAGGGGGGCTGCCACTACCCCTGTGCCTGGAGAAGAAAGGAGACAGCCAGTTCCTGGGTCCCAGCACCTGTGCAATGGATCCAGCAGGTGCCGGGACCAGCGTAAGAGCAGATGCTACTGTGTGTTTGTGCATACACAAACATGCAACTTCTATGGACTTCACCGACTGCAGCCCATAGAAGCCGGATTGCGCTATGCGAAAGTCATGCAGTGGCTTCTTACAGGAAGCCAGCTCTTTGCTTATCGCAGCCTGGTCTGGCAGTACCAAAGGGAGGAAACACCTCCCAATGGGACTGCTTTGTGTGTCTGTGACTGACAGGTAGGACTTCCAATAGAAAGTCACATCCAGTCACAGTGAAGCCAGTGCAGTCACAGACTGCATCTGGTTTCATTGACACTAAGCTGGGTAGTGAATTTTTCCTTTGGGGGATGCAGACCTGTAGCCTATAGGTAAAATCTTCCACTGGTAGAAACAGTGCATGTTGTAAAACCCCATACACACTAGACGAGATTTTGAAAGCTCTCGCTCAGAATGGCCACGCTGGACAATCTCGTCCAGTGTGTACAGTAAATGTTGTTAACAATGCGCGCTCCCGCACATTGTTAACGACCCCCTCCCTCGTCCAAACATGTACAGATGAGGGAGGTCCTTGTTTACGACAGCCATGCTGCAAATGCAGCATGGTTGTCGTTCACACCCCGCCATCGCTGCTGGTCTCGGCCGCATGCCAGCCCCCCCGCTGGGTACCAACAGCTGCCAATATTGGCATCGGTGGGGATCGGGTAGTGTGTAGGGCCCTTTACTGTCAACATTTCTGCTTCCTTTTCAAATCCTGCCATTTTCCTTTTAGTGCGCAGGGAAGAAGCTTCTTCTCATCATGTATCTTTATGTTTCTCTTAACATATACTGCTATATAGCTACTGTAAATTATGATTTAGTTAAACAAGTCTTTTAAAACATACCTATTTTCTACACATTGTAGAAGGTCCCATTTTATGGATTCAAGCAATGTTGAATGAGAAAGTACAGTGCATCCGGAAAGTATTCACAGCACTTTACTTTTTCGACATCTTGTTATGTTACAACCTTATTCCAAACTGGAATAAATTAATTTTCCCTCAAAATTCTACACACAATACCTCATAATAATAACGAGAAAAAAGTGTTTTTGAGATTTTTGCAAATTTATTACAAATAAAAAACTAAGAAATCACATGTACATAAGTATTCACAGCCTTTACCATGAAGCTCAAAATTGAGCTCAGGTGCATCCTGTTTCAACTGATCATCCTTGAGATGTTCCTAACAGCTTTATTGGAGTCCACCTGTGGTAAATTCAGTTGATTGGATATGATTTGGAAACGCACACACCTGTCTATATAAGGTCCCACACTTGACAGTGCATGTCTGAGCACAAACCAAGCATTAAGTCAAAGGAATTTTCTGTAGACCTCCAAGACAGAATTGTCTCGAGGCACAAATCTGGGGAAAGGTACAGAAAATATTTGATGATTTGAAGGTCCCAATGAGCACAGTGGCCTCCATCAGCCATAAATGGAAGAAGTTTGGAACTACCAGGACTTCCTAGAGCTGGCCGGCTGTCTAAACTGAACGATCAGGAGAGAAGGGCCCTAGTCAGGGAGGTGACCAAGAACCCAATGGTCACTCTGTCAGAACTACAGCATTCCTCTGTGGAGAGAGGAGAACCTTCCAGAAGGACAACCATCTCTGCAGCAATCCACCAATCAGGCCTGTATGGTAGAGTGGCCAGACGAAAGCCACCCCTTATTAAAAAGAACATGGCAGCCCGCCAAGAGTTTGCCAAAATGCACCTGAAGGACTCTCAGACCATGAGAAACAAAATTCTCTGGTCTGATGAGACAAAGATTGATCTCTTTGGGGTTAATACCAGGCGTCATGCTTAGAGGAAACCAGGCATCGCTCATCACCAGGCCAATACCATCCCTACAGTGTCACGCTCGGCTTGAGTTGGGGATCTGACGACTGATCAATGACTGAGAAAGAAACACTGAGGAAAGATTAGTTCAGTTTTAATGAGACTTCAATGATACACAATGGCTAGGAGATAAGTCTAAGTGAATTCTGAAGGACGAAATGTTCGTGACTAGTAAACAATGATGAAGAATACTGAATGAAAAAGTGATTAATGATTTGTAAACGATGCCGAAGTTCACTGAATGAAGAGATGACTTGTGATTTGTAAACAATGCTGAAGAACACTGAATGGAGAGATGACTTGTGATTTGTAAATGATGATGAAGAACACTGAATGAAGAGATGACTTGTGATTTGTAAACGATGCTGAAGAACACTGAATGGAGACATGACTTGTGATTTGTAAACGATGCTGAAGAACACTGAATGGAGAGATGACTTGTGATATGATGTTGAAGAGAGGATCGCTGTGAGCACCGTCAGCAAACGGAGACCCTCTACTGGATAGTGGACCCAGTGGTTAAACTGCAAGAGGCGGTGGATTTAGAGCAAAGGACTGCAATAACAGAACTGACCACCGTGCGGCCACAGCAGAACCAGGATTCCAGGGGTTAACCTGGGAGCACAGAGCTTGAGCACCTTACAGCAGCAAGTAACTTGAAGCACTGGCACCATAGCTAAGCATCCACCCCTTTTTATAAGGGAAGACTGCACCGGATTGGCTGGATGCAAACTGGGATACCTATTGGCTAGGCTTGGTCTCCAACATGGCTGCTCCCTGCACAGAGGACACATGTGGACCCAGCACACAGCCACTACCTCTGGCCTCAGCCTCCCAGACGCCACACTCAAGTAACAGGACACTTGGAAACAGACACCTCCGGCTGCCATGCTCCGCTCCCCAGGACCCTTATCCCGGCCTCCAGATGCCCGGCAGCCGCACCGGAGGACCTCGCTGCCGCAGCTCCTATCCGTCGCAGCCACACCAGCCAACCAACAGGAAGGCCGCAGGGACCAGAACCGGAGGTAAGACTCCGGATGCTGACACATGGTTGTGGCAGCATCATGCTGTGGTCATGTTTTTCAGCGGCAGGACTAGTCAGGATAGAGGGAAAGATGCAGGGCCGGCTCGAGGCATGTTCGACTCGAGCGGCCGCGCAGGGCGCCACCCTTAAAGGGCGCCGCGCGGTGGCGCCGCCATGTCGGAGCCTGGAGCTGGCCCTGATCTCCCCTGCTGTCCTCCGGCTGTGTGCGCCGCCGCTGTGTGCGCTATGATGTCAGACACCGGCGCCGCACAGCACACACAGACAGCACAGACAGCGGCCGCAGCGGCGCACACAGCAGCACTCCCCCTCCCTCGGCACAGCAGGTACTGGGGGCATATGTGGCACTGTGGGGGGCATTTATCTGGCACTGTGGGGGGCATTTATCTGGCACTGTGAGGGGCATTCATTTATCTGGCACTGTGGGGGGCATTCATTTATCTGCCACTGTGGGGGGGACATTTATCTGTGCACTGTGAGGGGGCATTAATGTATCTGGCACTGTGGGGGCATTTCTGGCACTGTGGGGTCATGTATCTATCTGGGACTGTGGGGGCTTATCTGGCACTGGGGGGGGGGCATTAATGTATCTGGCACTGTGGGGGACATTTATCTGGCACTGTGGGGGGACTTTATCTGGCACTGTGGGGGGGCATTCATTTATGTGGCACTGTGGGGGGGCATTAATGTATCCTGGCACTGTGGGGGGGCATTTATCTGGCACTGTGGGGGCATTTATCTGTGCACTGTGAGGGGGCATTAATGTATCTGGCACTGTGGGGGCATTTCTGGCACTGTGGGGTCATGTATCTATCTGGGTCTGTGGGGGCATATCTGGCACTGGGGGGAAGGCATTGATGTATCTGGCACTGTGGCAGCATTTATCTGGCACTGTGAGGGGGCATTAATGTATCTGGCACTGTGGGGGCATTTATCTGGCACTGTGAGGGGGCATTAATGTATCTGGCACTGTGGGGTCATTTATCTATCTGGGACTGTGGGGGCATATCTGGCACTGTGGGGGGCATTTATATATCTGGCACTGTGGTGGGTATTTATGTATCTGGCACTGTGGGGGGCATTTATGTATCTGGCACTGTGGGGGGCATTTATGTATCTGGTACTGTGGGGGGGGCATTTATATATCTGGCACTGTGGGGGGCATTTATGTATCTGGCACTGTGGGGGGCATTTATGTATCTGGCACTGTGGGGGGCATTTATGTATCTGGCACTGTGGGGGCAATTATGTTTCTCGCACTGCTGGGGGGCATGTCATGTGCATTTGGCACTGCTGGGGGGGCATGTCATGTGCATTTGGCACTGCTGGGGGGCATGTCATGTGCATCTGGCACTGCTGGGGGGGGCATGTCATGTGCATTTGGCACTGCTGGGGGGCATGTCATGTGCATCTGGCACGGCTGGGGGGCATGTCGTGTCTAGCTGGCACGGCTGGGTTGCATATCATGTAGTGTTCCCATGTCTCAGTGCAATACCTGGCGCAAAGTGTCTAACGTGCTCTGCCTGCCGCAAAGTGTCTAACGTGCTCTGCCTGGCACAAAGTGTCTTAACGTGCTCTACCTGTCGCAGTGTGTATAGGAGGTTTTACCTGGTGCAATGTGTATTAGCTGCACTACTGTGTGGTGTAATGCGAATTGCCACTATTATGTGGCCGCGCCCCTTCCCCACGAAGCAACGCCCCTAAAAAAATTTCGGCGCGCAAGGTCCATGATTTTGAACGGAGCAACAAGCATTACAGTATGTACATAATTTTGCCCTTCTAACTTAAATATGTGCCCTCCCAAATGCAAAATGTGCCCTCCCCGTGATCAGCACCCCTGCCCTAAAAAAATCCTAGAGTGAACACTATCATATGTAGCTGGCACTGCTGGGGGGCATATCATGTGTAGCTGGCACTGCAGCAGGGCATGTCCTGTCTATCTGGCACTGCTGGGGGGTATATCATGTCTATCTGGCACTGCTGGGGGGCATGTTGTGTAGCTGGCACTGCTGGGGGCATGTCATGTGTAGCTGGCACTGCTGCGGGGCATGTCATGTCTATCTGGCACTGCACTACTGTAGACATTATGTGTAGCTGGCACTATACTGGAGACATTGTGTGTAAGGAACACTACTGTAGCTGTTATGTGTAATGCTGCTAATTGTGTGCGTAGAGGGGGTGTGAAAATATATTTATTTATTTATAGTGTGATATGAAGTTGAGGCCCGCCCACTTTTTCAGAGTCCACGCCCACTTTCCAGGAGCGCCTTCGGCGCGCGCATAGAGTATGGGCGGGGGGCGCTTTTACATTTTCTCGCACAGGGTGCTAGTAGGCCTGGAGCCGGCCCTGGAAAGATGAATGCATCAATGTACAGAGAGATCCTGGATGAAAACCTGCTCCAGAGCGCTCTTGACCTCAGACTGGGGCGACGGTTCATCTTTCAGCAGGACAACGACCCTAAGCACACAGCCAAGATAGCAAAGGAGTGGCTTCAGGACAACTCTGTGAATGTCCTTGAGTGGCCCAGCCAGAGCCCAGACTTGAATCCGATTGAACATCTCTGGATAGATCTGAAAATGGCTGTGCACCGACGCTTCCCATCCAACCTGATGGAGCTTTTGAGGTGCTGCAAAGAGGAATGGGTGAAATTGCCCAAAGATAAGTGTGCCAAGCTTGTTCAAAAAGGCTGACTTGAGGCTGTAATTGCTGCCAAAGGTGCATCAACAAAGTATTAAGCAAAGGCTGTGAATACTTATGTACATGTGATTTCTTCGTTTTTTACTTTTAATAAATTAGCAAAAATCTTGAAAACACATTTTTTCACGTTGTAATTATGGGGTATTGTGTGTAGAATTTTGAGGGAAAAAATTAATTTATTCCAGTTTGTAACATAACAAAAGGTGGAAAAAGTAAAGCGCTGTGAATACTTTCCGGATGCACTGTATGTAGTTAAGTTACCAGCAGTCGGGATTCCAGCGGTCACAATACCGATGCCGGGATACCGACCGCTGACAATGCCGCCAGCCGGAATTCCAGCTAACAGGGGTTATTCCCACTAACCAGTGGTTACTCCCATAGAGTGGGAACAGAACCTGTGGAGAATGCACTGAGCCATTGAGTCCGCAGCATGGCAAGAACAGTGAGCCTGCAAGGGGACTCTTTGCACTCGCCTGGCTGCCGACATACTGACGATCGGGAACACATACTGATCTCAATGAGAATGAAGCCTGTTCAGGCCCAGTGTTTCCATTAGACAGTGTGAGGCAGCTGCCTAAAGTACTGGAATGGGGGGAAGGGAGAGATCTCTACTGAGGCCCATTTAACAAATGGGGGTATTTTTACTGTGCAATGGAACTTGTCTGCAGTTCTGGCAGAGGTACTTTAAATGGTAATAATATTAAACACAGGTCACTCCTGGTTTGAAAACGTAATATTATTGTCCTTTTAAATCCCATAGCCAGAACTACAGACAAGGGGTATATTTACTATGACTAGTAAATATACCCCTTGGGTCTGTGGTCAGCAAAGAGAGTTTTTGCTACCTGCTGTGTGACTACTTGCACAGCTTGTAGAATCCTTCTTCGGGGGATGGAGGAGGAAAAAAAAATTTAATCTCAAAAATTAAATAATAACTTGGTGCATATATAGTTTTATTCACAGTACATTTCCTTTGTGCTTTCTGCTTAATTAAATTATTATTTCTTTTTACATATTTTATTTTAATACTTTTTACCTACTAGCTGCCTTTGAGAGAACATTACAAATATGCAGTTGTTTATATTGTATTCATTCATCTCTATGTGAGACATTAATAGAGCTAGGTTTTGTATTGTTTTTGTAACATTGTTTAATGTGATAGCTTCTATATTTGTAGCCTCTGGCAGTTCCTGGTTATTTGATATTCTTTATTTTTTAACTGCACTTAGAATTAGATCCTTATTTTGCATTCATACACAAAACAGCTTCCGGTGTGAATTAAACATTGGAAATGTAGTCTTGTACATTTTGGATATTTTGTTAGTGTATTTATGTGGAATCAGAACTCTGTGGAATAAAGAACTTGCCTCCAGAAATAGGTTGTTCTCAATCAAAAGGTTACAAAAATCTGTGCAAAGTAACATCATTGAAATAATGTATTTTATTTTCACTAGTCAAAATGAAATTTTTTGTAAATACCAGTGTAGATTTCAGAAGTGAGGGGTACATTTCATTATTCTATTGACCACATCATTAACACTCAGCAAACTACTGTATGTGCATGATGCAGAGATGAGCACATTTTATTTCTTTTTTTCAAAGTGAATTTTTATTGATTTTGAACAAATAATAACATTATTGGGGGGATACAAAATTAAAAGAGGGGGGGAATGGAAATATAGGAAGGGGTACAGATAAGATACATTTCGAGAGTACATCGACATTGTTACTTTGACCGACAGTATCCTCAATACCAGTATCCTCAATACCAGGTTTCTATCTGACCGAAAGGCCAGATCCACTCGAACAATTACCACATTGGGGTATATGCAATTGCGGTAGAATTCCGGGTGGAATTCGACCGTTTTTAAATTCGACACAATTCGACCATCGAATTCCGGCAGGTGGGTGCCGGAATTCGACATATTCAATAAAAAACTAATTCAACAGTCCCGCTGTCGAAAAACGGCCGATTTGACGGATTTTGATTAGATTTTTAAAAATGTTACAAAAACGGGAAAAAAACGGGAAAAAGTGGACCGCGGGTAACCCCACCGCTGACCGCAATGTTCCCACCATTGAAACTAATGGAGGGAGCTGTGCGATGCGCGTCTGACAGCTCCGACGCGCATACAGCCAATCAGGAGAGTGCCACGACGTGGCGCTTCCTGATTGGCTGAAGGGACCTTTCTGTGACAGGAGTCACGGGGGGTCTCTGCATTCGGGGAAAGGGGTCCCATGTGTAAACATGGGACCCCTTTCAGTCCGTCTGGTTCGGGTTAATGCGTTTTTTTGTTTTGCCAAGTACGTGGATTACAATAAAAGAACCAGACACTGGATCAGGTGAGTATAATTTTATTTTCAGGTACCCCGGACGTCGACATTGGTGACGTGGCCAGAGTCGGCGTGTCAACATAGGTAAGTATGTATGTGTTGGCATGTGTGAAATAAAGTTGTATTTTCACGGTGTCTGTGTCCTGTTTTTTCGGGAGTCCACTTTTTAATAATAAGAGATGATGGAGAAGAGCCCAAAAGAGTTTCTGCTAATTCGAATTCGAAATTGGCTGAATTATTCTCAATACTTCGGTCCAATGGGGAATCGTGGTGGTACGCCAACTGCGTGCCAGGCATCGTTTAGTGGTGGACAGAATATGGCAAATAACATAAGCATCTGAAGTGAGAACAGTCTCCGGCAGTATGTGCAATAGTGTTATCTTAGGGTGTGGTTGAATATCGCCTTGCGAAATGACAGAGATAAGATGAAATATTTGTTTCCATATATCGATAATCATGGAGCACGTCCAAAAGATATGGTAAATCGACCCCACTCCCTGACAGTTGCGCCAACATACCCTCGAGGTATCTAGCCATATCTTATGAAGCAGGGCAGGTGTCATATATAATCTGTGAATGAGCTTAAAGTGTTGTTCGACATGAGAAATATATTTAGACATTCCAAAACATGTACAACCCATTTCTTTAGTGAGGAAAATTTAGGGCTATGTTCAGGGGTTATGAGGGCAGAATACCATCTTGATATAGCGCCCTTTTTAGTGGATTTAAAAAGAAGAGCTAAGATTGGTTTAGGAAATGGTCGGAGGATTAGTTGGGTGGGGGAGGAGCCACACAACCAATGCCTCAGTTGGAGATATTTATAGAATTCATTCCTATGTATGGAATACTGAGCCTGAATCTGGGAAAATTATAATAGTACACCAGAGTCAGTTATATCGTGTTTCGTATAGACATTCCTCAGCGCCCACGTGGTGAAGGACAGATTGGGTATTAAAAAAGTTAAACTTTTCAATGATAGGTCTAGAGAGGGTAGAGAGAACATTGAAGTTTTAGAAATGAACACGTGCCATGCTTTACAAATGGAGTAAACAACGATAGAAGGGAGGGATACACGTTTCCCCTCCTTTAAGGGCAATCTCAGTAAATCTTGAAGCGGGAATTGGGAGAGTAGGCCTCGTTCTAACACTACCCAGGGTTTTGGGTGAACTCCCGGTTCCCAAGCTCCCAATGATGACAGGAGGGAAGCAAGTTGATATGCATGGAGGTCTGGAAAAGCTAATCCTCCTAAAGATTTAGGGAGGGCCATCGTTGCTTGAGCAAGTCTAATTTTTTTCCCTTTCCATACATAAGTCGCAAACAGCTTATTGAATTTAGCCAGGAGGATATCTGGGATCAAAATAGGGATCGTCCTAAATAAATACAGCAACTTGGGGAGCAAGACCATCTTAAGAGCAGCAATGCGGCCCATCCATGATACATGATGCATCATCCAATCTTGTGTAATTTGTGTAAATGTAATTAAAAGCGGGGGATAGTTGTAAGAGACAATGTCCTTCATTTTGGTAGGTATGTGTATGCCCAAATATTTAATACTAGTGGTTTGCCATGCGTAAGAGTAAGTTGATTGTAGACGGTTCAATATGAGGGGAGTGGTATGAATAGGCAGGGCCTCTATTTTGGAAGAGTTTAGTTTGTAGAAATATATGCAGGAGTATTCCTGTAGAATTTTATGTAGTTGTGGCAGTGACATAAGTGGGTTAGTGAGAGTTAACAAGACGTCATCTGCAAATAAACTAATTTTGCACTGAACACTAAACAAAGCCAGTCCGGTTAGTTATTACATCTAATGGTCTCTGCCAAAGGCTCAATTGCTAAAGAGAACACCAACGGGAACAATGGGCAGCCCTGTCTAGTGCCATTAATAATTTTGAAGGGGACAGAGAGTATACCACTAACGAGAACTCTAGCTGATGGGTTGGAATACAAGCTGTAATTGAGGAGAGGGCTCTACCGTCAATACAAAATTTAAGTAACACCGCCCAGAGATATCCCCAGTGTAGTCTGTCAAATGCCTTCTCTGCATCCAACGAAAGCAATATCAAAGGCTTGGGGGAAGCAGAGAAGGCATCCAACACATCAATTACCCTTCTAGTATTGTCCGGGGCCTGTCGTCCGTTAACAAATCCTACCTGGTCTGGGTGTATTAGAGTCGGAAGGAGTGGGGCCAATCTATTAGCTATGAGTTTGGCATAAATTTTCACATCTGAATTTAACAGGGCTATAGGGCGATAATTGGCCAAGATGAGGGATTCTTCCCTGGTTTGGGAAATGTGATTATTTTTGCTTCCAGCATTTCAGCCGGGAAGGCCTCTTCAAACACCAATTGTAAAGGTCCCACCAATATTTCACAAAAGCTTTTAAAGAAATTATTAGAATATCCATCTGGCCCCGGCGCTTTATCTGAGGGGAGTTCTCAAATCACCTTAGTTATCTCATCTATGGACCACGATCTCTCCAAATCACGGAGGGTGGTCGCGTCTATGGATGGTAGTGATCATTTCTCTAAAAAGGACTCAATTTTTTCTGATGTCGGTTGAGGGGTCATAGGGTCATCACTTAGACTGTATAATTATTAGTAAGTAGCAAAAGCATTCGCTATGTCTGAGGGGTCCGAGACCTTTGTACCTTTCGGGTTCACAACCCCTTTAATATGCTCATGTGCTGTTTTACCCCTAAGCTTCCTGGCTAGCATCCTGCCGGCCTTGTTCCCCCGGACATAATATTTTTGTTTTAATCTAAACATGGTTTTGTGGATTTCCTGTAGTGAAAAAGCATTCCATTCCTCACAGGCTCTGAGCAGATCTTTATATATCGTCTTATCCAAGGGGGACGATTTAAGTTTGGATTCTAAATCAACGAGGCGGGATTCTACTGCTTTTAGCTCTTTATTATGGTTAGCTCGCCTTCTAGCAGCAGCCTGTATGAAGGAACCCCTAATAACTGCTTTAAATGAACACCAATAATTAAAAACATTAATTTCCTTAGGAGTGTTCGTATCCAAGTATAATTGTAGTGACTGCAAAATAGTTTTCTTAACATCGGGGTCATTTAAAAGATATTCGCCGAGGCGCCATTGTCTAAAGGAGGTGTTGGGTACATTTAATCTCCAGCGGAGGGACAGAGCAGAATGGTCTGACCAAGTTATGGGGATAATTCGGGACTTCTTGATTAACTTCAAGGTCCATTTATATGACAGGGCCAGATCTATCCGTGAATGGGAGCTATGTACTGGGGAGAAAAAGGTATAATCCCTACATGAAGGGTTTTTGGCCCTCCAAACATCATAGAGGTCGTATTCGTCCAATAAATGCCTAAATTGGGATGATTGATCCCCAGCGGTGGGCCTGCGCATGGGACGAAGCGGGGAGGATCTGTCCTTATGGGGATCTAAGACTAAATTGAAGTCGCCCAAAATTAATAACGCTCCTGAGCAGGTGGCTTGTAGGGTAGTGCAAAATATTCAGAGAAATGGAATCTGATTAGAATTAGGCACATATAACACCACCAGGGTGACTTGCTTATCATCCAATGTACCATTGAGAATTAAATAACAACCTTCTGTGTCAGATGTCCGTTTCTCCAATTTAAATTGGCACGCAGAGGAAAATAGGAGAGCAACTCCTGCTTTCTTTTTCGGGCCATTCGATGTATAGCAGAGGGGAAATTTATAGTCAGAAAATTGGGGAGGGGAGGAGGACACGAAATGAGTCTCCTGAATTGCTACGACATGTGCTTTCAGTTTTGCAAATTGCCTCAATGCGAGTTTCCTTTTATTCGGCGAATTGAGACCCTTTACATTAACAGAAATCACATTAACCATTATCTATGGGAGTATAGAGATAGGCAGCACTCAAAAAATATTCCAAGACGAGCAAATGCAACAGTATGGTAATTCGAATGTAGTGAGGCCCATATGGCCCAAGTGTCCATATGGAGGATATGGACTTTTGTGGAAGAAGCAAAAGTTCGGAGGTGGGTTGGGGTAAGGGGGGGGGGGGGGGGAAACAGAAGGAAAACAAAAATTAAAAAACAGTAAGTACCATATGGTACTGTAACCGGAGAACACCTCTGTAGGTGACACATTGGTGGACGTGGAGGTAGAAGTAAATCACATAACAAATAACTGAGCAGTGGTTACACATGTGAGGCAAACACTTTGAAAACACTAAATGATCAACTTTCTAAACATATAAAAGAAATAGAACGGGTAGTTGGAGGATGGCATGTATACTCCACATAAGCATCTGAGTAAATAGGGACCGTGTACAGTAAACTCAAACCATTTTGCTGTAGGGTCGGGTCCCCTACAGTGATATCACTCAAGAACATCAATTCAATGGACAGCAAAACTTACATGGAGACCCGATTCCCCACCAAAGCATACCTCAGCATTACAGATAAAACATATAATTCAAAACTGTAGCATAGACAAGAAGATAAAAAAGCAGTAATATGTAAAGGATACACCCATTTATGTGGCTTTCGACCAGTCCCGAGACACCGGGGAGTGTGTGGGGCCAGAAGTGGATATGGTGTCTACGTTCCATTTAACCAAAAGTTTAATGCCTTCCTCTGGTGAAGAGACAGCCATCGTCGACCCGTTACGACGGATGATGAGTTTGGTCGGAAGACCCCATCTGTATGGTATGTCTGCCTTCTGGAGTGCCTTGGTAACAGGAAGAAAGGTTCGACGTCGGGCTGTTGTGGAAGCCGATAAGTCACCATAAATTTGGAGATTACCCAGGACCAACAGTGCCTGCTCTTTGGATCTGGAGAGATGCAGTATCTTCTCTTTGATGTGAAAATAATGGAAACGCATAATAGTGTCTCTAGGAGCATCCAACGGGGCAGTTCGGGGTTTAGGTAGGCGATGAATACGATCCAGTAGTAGATCGTCGGTGGAAATATCCGAGGCCAAGCTTTTAAAAATACCCAATACATGGTCCTCTAGGTCTGAGACAGCTATAGATTTCAGTATTCCCCTTATTTTGATGTTGGTACGTCTGGAACGATCCTCAAGGTCTCCTAACTTAGCTTTCAGGAAGTCCACCTCGGCTTGCATTGTATCATGAGAGGTGATAAGGTCATTATGTGACTGTATAATTTTTTCAAATTTAATTTCCAAATGGTCAGTCCTCTGACCAATATTGTTGATACTTTGTTGGAAAGTCTGCAGGGCACTCTTAAATTCTGTGAAAATGTCTGTTTTAAAGGCCGATAATAGTTGTTTCATATGGCCTAAGGTCAAGGGGGCATCATATCCTTGGGCCAAATTGTGAGCCAATGCATATTGTGATGGATCAAATGGTATAGATAAGGCTGAAAACTGTTTGGAGGGGTCCGATCCCGTCGGCGAGGACTTAGCCTAGGGCGGCGAGGAATTCGCCTTGAAGAAATTTACTTTAGGGGTCCCAAGGTTATCCTTCTTTTGGTTAGGCATGGTGGGAAAATAAATGTAATCTGACTCCAACACCACGGTGTCTCAGGTATAGTTATAGTCTAGCAATGTCTTTTATAGTAGGACAATAGCTCAGTCCGTTGTAAGATGTATAGAGAGTGATGGATGGAGAGGTGTGAGATCACCACATTTTTACTCAAATACATCACATAGGGAGAATGCGAAATGACAATCTGTATGCTCCAAAGGTGCTACACATGAGTATGCAAAGCCTCGTATGCAAACGTCCGTCCGTTTTGTCTGCTCCACACAAAAGAACGTCACTGCTAATTAGTCAGCAGGTCTCCACAAATCCCGGGCCAGCCAAGGGACAGGTGGATGTAACTATATTGTGGATGCAGGAGCAGTCACAGGGGGCCATCTACTGTGTGTGCTAAATGGTGGGGGTTCCCCTTACCTCTGGTCTCTGAAGGAGGCAGGATAAAGGTTCATATGCTGTACATCATTGACCTCAGGCACAGTAGAGGACACCCAGGGCAGCTGGCAGGCACACACAGCTTGTTCCAGCCTGTGACTGGAAATCCAATATGGCCGCCGAGGGAACAGCTTCCCCCCTCTGTATATGCTGTGCAGAGCTGTGCTGGGGTCCACCCTTGCCGCTGGAGGGGCCAACAAACTTCTCAGGGTCAGGTAGGATGAGTGGGGACGTGAGAAACAGACCCGCAGCTCCGTCCTGTGTGATCACGAGCCTCCCGTGCCTCAGAGCTCAGGGCTCGGGTCAGCGCTGTACTCGAATCCCCGGATCTCCGACGCGCCCAGGCCACAATCCGCAGGGACAGAGCAGGCTGCCTCCCGATTCCGCGGCTGTCAGCAGCCTGTTCTGGGTGGCTTACAGGAGGCAAGGAGATCCCGGGGACCTGTCAACAAGGCAAGTTGTAGGTGTGGCAGGGGATTTCAGTGGAACTGGAGCCGGAGCGCAGATGAGATGCGTCCTCACAGCACAGTAGCTAGGCCACATCCCCCCATGAGCACATTTTTTAACTGACACCTGTAGTAAAGCATTTTGTAATGCAAGGGGAACATATGTATTTATGTTTCTTCATTCCAGCTTTGGCATGTAGTGAACAAATATACAGGGCAATATTGTTTTTAAACTGACATTTAGAATTAGGCTAAGTGCACACTTGCTAACTTTAAACCCACTGCTTCTGGGGGACTTCAAAGAGGCAAGCTGGAGGTGGGAGAACAGTGGATCAGGTAAATTGTGCCTTTTGGCCCCATTCCTCAATGCAATGCCACAGGCAACAATGACGCAATTCGATGAGAAATGCGTTATCATACCTCTGGCCCAACCATTTATGAAGCCTTAGAAACTTTCAGGGACCCATAAAGATGTTGCTATTGTGAACACAGTGGCAGATTTCCCACTAGTCATGTAAGTCATGTGCCTTGAGTCACAACCTTATGGGGAAACAAAACATGTTGGCCCCACCCCCGTGAGAAGCCAGGGAAAGAGGAGGGGTTGCAGAAAACAATTTGAGCACAGGTGTAGGCAAGGTAGGGGCTACATGCCTCACTGCTGTCGGCCTGCAGGCTTTAGCTCCAGACCAGGGGACAGAGCCACAGCCGGTAGTGGCACTATCCTGTCACTGCTGCTGGGAAGCTCTGTAGCTATGCTTAACTGCTGTGACCATTGAGGCTGAGGGCAATTGTGAAGGGGGCAATAATACTGGGGAGGGTTACCCATTCTTTTTGGGGTCTGTGAAAATTGAACATGGCTTGCTCTTTTTTGCTGCTAACTCTGCATCAGGCCCTACATGTGCAGAACTCCTATTGAGGCTCAGCAAACACTTCTGTGATGCCACAGCAGTCTCTCTCCTAACTGTCATTGCAGTTTCCACTAAAGTATATGTTGCTACTGATGATGTTTAAGCTTAGCTGCTGCTTGGCAATGAATGCTTGAATACTGCTTTGGAAAAAGATATAAACTATTCACCTTCCAAGGTTACATGTGCCAAGCGATGATGACCCCTTTTTGTCCATGACCACTTCTCTAAAATGAAATAAAAGGGTGACCATTGAGTAATCTCCAGCAGTGCCTTCAGCTTGTGTAAATCATGTCACCATCACAGCCAGCTAGTAGTAAAGCATTATGGAGCACTTACGAGCATATAGCACCATCTGGAGACAGGAATATGTTTTACTTACTAGTCCCATCACTGTTTTCTGATGTCATGCACCATTCAACCAGAATGAGATCTCATGTTTTTACGAGATCTTGCGCATGCACAGTGCATCTGCCAGGAACAGTACCATATTGCATCAGCACTAATTCCCTACACCCTTGTATACTGTGCAGGCTTGCTCAGTTTCCCATTAGTTCAGTCAATCCACAAGGCTGGTTGCCTAGTCTTGGTCTGTCTATTGCTCCGCTGCGTGCACTTTGCACATCCTGCTGAGGTAGAAACACCAAAGTTGTATTTCCATCCAAGCAGCTTCTGAACGCTTTTTATGGCCACACAACAGGAAGCTTTAGGAACCTGCTTCTGATCTCTATCACTTCGCAGTGTGCCCACTAGGGGGAGGGGTTAATATATCAGTGCTGCACCCATCTGCAGCACTATATAATATACTATTTGGCTTCCTTGTGTGGAGATGTACCACCAAGCAAGCCACCGGCAGCCATTATATGTCAGGGTTGTCGGTGATGTATCTACACTGCCTTACCAATGACCCAAGACAAATATACAGTACAGTAGTTAAAAAAAAAAAACTTAAGCAGTCTTATGATATTTTGCAGACTTATAGCCTACTGGCACAACTCCCAAGGAGATCTATGGCCAATCTGCACTAGAATCTACGCCATCTCCATTGTTATTTAGGACAGAACAGGGAAAAGGCAGGTTGAAATAAAGATATACATATTGTTATTGTATTTTTCAATCTTTGCACCATTGGGAATTCTTCCTATGTTGCCCATAATGCCAGTGTCAATGATTATTTGTTAAAATGCCATCTGAAGGGAAAATGAAGGGATACTACATGTGTGCATGCATTACTCTCATCTATCTAATGCATTTTATTCATAGTCTTTGTAAGCACCTCTGGAAAACCAGGCAATGCTTTTGTGGACTGACATATGCTCTGGAAAGATTATACAGAGTTTGGGTAACCAAGTTCTGCACAACTTAAAGCAGCCAAATGAGAATACAACGCATGGAGTGGTCCTTACACTCAAATACAGTCCAAATTTTCACAAGGGGATGAGTGTCCCTCTATCGGCACTATAAGGTTAAAAAAATAATAAAATATACACGTCCCTTATTTTAGAGGATATTCCACTGCTGAAAATCCAACTACTGACCCTTATTCAGCTTCAGTTGCAGTTTTGTTATTTTAGCAAAACCGCAACTGTCTGCGATTGCATGCTGAGCGTCGCCAAGCACAGGACAAGGCCGCCCAACATGCAAATACCCGGCAGCAATCGCTGTGGATGCTCCCCTGCCTACACAGCTTGGTTGCAATGGTAGGTGCAGGGTAGCCATTTTTCGGGTCACAGTGGCCGCGCGTGATGTCATGCAGCTGCCCCAAACCCACCTCCGTTTCCAACACCGCACCCACTGAACGCCGCCCTGCGAATGCCTCCCTGTATACGCCTCTGCCTGTCAACCAGGCAGAGGCATTTGCATAAGAGAGATGCGATTGCATCTCCCCGAGTGCGCATGCGCAGTGCGGCTCCTGCATGTGCGCTCTACGGCAGCAATCACATCTCAATTCTGTGTGCTGCTGAATACCCCCCCATAGTCCACAACAATGATTATTCCAAAACTTCACATGTCCTAAAAAGACAGAGTATTCAGATCTTCATTGTAGATTAATATAATTATAGATGAAGAGGAAATATTTATCTGTGTCTTTCACAAAGCTTCTCACATTTATATGCAATTCAAGGAGAGAGAAAAAAACGCATGGCATAACATATGTTTTTTAATGTAAAAGACAATACGTTTGGGATTGTTCTTTGTGCATGTTTTGTCTTTTAAATGAAAACAAAAAACGTGTTATGCTTTGCATTTTTTATATTTTTGTGTCCTTGAATTGCATATAAATGGGAGGAGCTTTGTGGAAGACAGAGAGAGGTGTCTCTAGAAAGTGTACTGGGTGCAACTTCCTTGGCACTTAGGTATGTATAACCTCACTTATTCTTTAACTTTTCCGTCATTCGCATAAAACACTGGTTGACTTTATATTTAACATTTGCACTAGGGTATTTTACAGTACCTTTGTGTTTCTTATATGAGCTTCCAGAGCAGTGATGTCAGTGCAGGTCATTGTTACAAAAAATTTGTGTAAGTTTTTTTTTTTATGATTCTGTGGCTCGACACTAGATTATAAAAGTAATAAGAATTTGCCCACTCCTAAAATCCTTGATCCAACCTTGAAGGAATACTCTACAAAAACCACTAAAGACTCATCTGCATTAATCCCAACAGAGCTGCTATTTATTTAATGAAAGGTGCAGCATTCATACAGTTTTTTTATGATTAAAGGACTAAATCCTTATTAACATATCTACTGGGCTTACATTCTAGATATTTTTTCCTCAATGTTTCCATATTGTGGAAACCTTTTATTTTCAGCTGAAAGTTGCCATGTAATTCCACAATTAATATTTATTTTTGCTGTAACCCTTTTAACTTGCTCCTGCTTTATTTAACACAGCTCTCTGCTTAGCCTCTGCCTGTCCCCTATTTAATAGCTTTCTGCTTATCTTACCCTCTATTCTTTTCCAAATCCTCGCAGTATCACATTTGCTTCTAATCCGCCTGTTATGTTTAGAGCTTAAAAAGGTAATGAGTTTCCCTAGAAATACCTATTTTGTTACAGATTTTCTCTCCTATTTTTGGTAGAGTGCTGGTTTGGTACAGAAATGATTTCTGTACAGTATCTTGACCAAATGGGCAGCAGGGTAATGCTACAGTATTATGTCATCCATTTATTATATATTATTATATATTTTTTATTAATTCCCCTCTTCATATCTGAAGAAAAGAATACAATTTCAGGGACTTAGGGGTCTATTTACTAAGCCGCAGGTGGAGATAAAGTGGACGGAGATAAAGTACCAGCCAATCACCTCCTGTCATTTTTCAAACACAGCCTGTAACATGGCAGTTAGGAGCTGATTGGCTGGTACTCTATCTCCAGCCACTTTATCTCCATCCAAGGCTTAGTAAATAGAGCCCAAAGGTATTTAACCAGGTGCCATGTGAGCACAACATGGTTTTATTAGACGTGGCTAGCACTAATAGGAGGCGTGCCCGATTTTGCCTTGAAAATACTGTATGGGAGATGTGTATTTCCAGCAGCAGAGTAAAAAGAGAGTGGCCCATAAAGAAGTATGACCTTAACTGTGAGAGGCTACAGTTTGAAGGGATGATGTATAAGCTTATCAAACCTCATAGGGCTTTAGTGAATGTCACATGCCAGCCTGCTACCTTCCCTACATGCATTGGTTTAATTTTCCAGCTTCTGTCTATGAGCTAGATGCATCATAGCTTGAAGAGTGATAAAATGGAGAGAGATAAAGTACCAGCCAATCAGCTCCTGACATGTCACAGGCTGTTTGAAAAATGACAGTTGGGAGCTGATTGTCTGGTGCTTTTTCTCTCTCCATTTTATCACTTTCCAAGCGATGATGCATCTTGCCCACAGTCTTTTCAGCCACTTGTATCACAAACAGATATTTGTTACTTTTATTGTCCTATCATAGGAACCTCCAGTTTGGATGCAATACTGAAAGTGCAGCAGAGCTGTATTGTATCCCAAGTCAATGTAAAATATAGAAATGTGCCTGAATACACATGATACAGAATATATGACAGGACTTAGAGAAAATTGTTTATTAAAAAAATCACAGGAGGGCATAAACATGTCAATAAAGAAGAGTTTGTGATGACAGTTGTGGGTTATTTAAATAGAACATTTACAGAGTATTAATGTTCCCTGTGCAGAATAAATGAATAGAGGAAAGTGTTGAATGATATGCTACGTATGTGTCAGAGGAGAATAGTAGCCCTTAAACTCCTGACATAGCTTCTAAAACCAGCAGAATAATTTCCCAGTGCTGACAAGCTAAGTGGAACCACTCCACAAAACATTTGACACTAATAAAGTAAAGGTTTTTACACCTTTCCAGAAGCAAGTCGAACATTTCCACTGATGGAACAAAGATCAATTTAATCTACATAATGTTAACTTTAATAAGAGCCAGTTGCAACCTCTCACAGCTCTGGAATGAAATGGCAGCTTCAAATTAAATTTTCAAAATTGCACTTAGTTGATGCATATGAAAATGACATATACTGAAATAGGAACTGAAGAGTTAAATATTTGTCTCAGCTTTCTAATTGCATTAGGGAGGGAGAAGTGAATTTATTATAAATAGATTCTTATTTTGATAAACAAATAATGTGATGTCTCAGCCTGTTCATTTGTCCCCCACATGCCCATGGTATGTAATGTTGGCCCCCACAAAACTCTCTCATAGAAAGACAAATAAATAAAAAAAAGTTCTTTACCTCCTACTAGTCTTCTTACCACTTCTACAAATTCTCCTTACCACGCCCTTCCTGCAATGTGTCTACTCCACAGTGTCTGAGCTACCATGGGTGCAGGTTGTGCAGTGAACACAGGCCCAGTGGCAGATCCAGAAGTGAATGACAGGGCAGCCATCATAGTCAGGTTGGTGGTCAGGGCATAGGGAGTGTGGCCAACGCCGTGACGGGCAGTGGCCACAAACATACTGTAAATATAGTAATTAGTTCCTGTGCAGCTGCACAAGAGTAGGCACAGGTACTTGGCATTCTGGTGCATTGTTAGGTAAAAGTTGTGAAAGCAGAATACAGAATACCAATGTCCTAGTACATACACCTAATTCTGCCTTCTTTAGATAGGGGCTCCTACTCTAAAAAGATATTGTAGCAAAATAGCCAAAAGAAAATAAGCACATAAGGAAAAAGAACCCCTGGGCCCGTCACACAGTCAACACGTGTGACATACTGATATTCAGATTTCTATACAGCACTCAAAGGGGTCTCTTTGTTCATTAATATTTGAGGGATATACCTATGGCATTACCCTATAGTAACCTATGGGCTAATAATTCAAAAAAAAATTCACAGAGGCAGCCTGACTAACATTTTCTGCCAGGGAACGGAATGAAGAAGTAGTGGGATAACATTAACCAAAGCAGTAAGTAAAGTTTTAGGTGCCCTGTTCCAGAGAGAGAATTGGCGCCCCCTCCCCAATTTTTCCAACAGGGACATGAGGCACATGCCTCACAGGGAAGGGGCATTACAAGATTGATCCCAGAGAAAGCCCATGCTATGATGCATCTTCTCATAATATATATATATATATATATATATATATATTTATATACACACACACACACACACACACACACACACACACACACACACACTGATTCAAAAGTCACAGTACACCCTTTTGTTTCAAAAACTGTGCAGGAAATGGGAAAACTGAATACTCCAGTAAGGTATGGGTGAGGTGGGCTATCTATTACGGTATGTACCGAACATGGGCGCCATCTTGAAATTGGACATCTTGAATCTAAGTCAGTTTTCAAATGGAAAGGGGGCCGTGTAACATGTCAAACAACATCAAAATTTGCTGAAAAGTTTATTGCTGCAAACAGATTTGAAATAGCAGTTATGGTTCAAAGGTTACAACACTTTTTTTGTTGCAGGTAACTGAAGATGGCTTTAACAAAAGAGGAGAGAATTGAGGTCATTTTGATGTCAAATGTTGTGTGCTGCATTGTGGGCTCTTCACGAAGGATGCCAAAACCATTGTTGAGGTTGTCTCGTCAGTAGCACTTTTTGGACGACCACTCAATGACCTGTCAGTCACAGTCCCAGTTTCTCGGAATTTGAAAATTAGGCACCTGACAGTGGGCCTAATTCAGACCTGGTTGCACGCAGGCTATTTTTTGCACTGCTGCGACCAGGTAATCTCCACCCATAGGGGAGGAGGGATTTGCTCTGCAGGGCTGCAAATGCTTGTGCAGAGAGCTGCACAAACAAAAAGTTAAGTTTGTGCAGTCTCTGCACAACTCAGGACTTACGCACCCACTGCAATGATCCTTCCTGGAGCTGAGGTCAGGATCCCTCCCTGGAAACGGCCAGCCACGCCTGCGCTTTCCTCGACACTCCCAGAAAGCGGTAAGTTGACACCCCCGGATGGCCTCTTCCTGTCAATCTTCTTGCGTACACCGCTGCAAATGCTTTTATTTGTTTTTGACGCTGCCAACGACGTGCCTGTGCATTGCAGCCCCCATGTGTGCGCTGTTCAGACCCGATCGCACGGCTGCAAAAAACTGCAGCGTGCGATCGGGTCTGAATGACCCCCAGTGTTATGTGAAACTGGAGGTCTTTCTGGGTGCCGGTTGTTGGAATCTGCAGCTATGACACTGAAACTTCGTTCTCAAGACATCAAAATGACCTAAATTCTCTCCTCTTTTGTCAAAGCCATCTTCAGTTCCCTGCAACAAAAAATAAGAATTTACTTACCGATAATTCTATTTCTCGGAGTCCGTAGTGGATGCTGGGGTTCCTGAAAGGACCATGGGGAATAGCGGCTCCGCAGGAGACAGGGCACAAAAGTAAAGCTTTCCGATCAGGTGGTGTGCACTGGCTCCTCCCCCTATGACCCTCCTCCAAGCCAGTTAGGTACTGTGCCCGGACGAGCGTACACAATAAGGGAGGAATTTTGAATCCCGGGTAAGACTCATACCAGCCACACCAATCACACCGTACAACTTGTGATCTAAACCCAGTTAACAGTATGATAACAGCGGAGCCTCTGAAAAGATGGCTCACAACAATAATAACCCGATTTTTGTAACTATGTACAAGTATTGCAGATAATCCGCACTTGGGATGGGCGCCCAGCATCCACTACGGACTCCGAGAAATAGAATTATCGGTAAGTAAATTCTTATTTTCTCTATCGTCCTAGTGGATGCTGGGGTTCCTGAAAGGACCATGGGGATTATACCAAAGCTCCCAAACGGGCGGGAGAGTGCGGATGACTCTGCAGCACCGAATGAGAGAACTCCAGGTCCTCCTTAGCCAGGGTATCAAATTTGTAGAATTTAGCAAACGTGTTTGCCCCTGACCAAGTAGCTGCTCGGCAAAGTTGTAAAGCCGAGACCCCTCGGGCAGCCGCCCAAGATGAGCCCACCTTCCTTGTGGAATGGGCATTTACATATTTTGGCTGTGGCAGGCCTGCCACAGAATGTGCAAGCTGAATTGTATTACACATCCAACTAGCAATAGTCTGCTTAGAAGCAAGAGCACCCAGTTTGTTGGGTGCATACAGGATAACAGCAAGTCAGTTTTCCTGACTCCAGCCGTCCTGGAACATATTTTCAGGGCCCTGACAACATCTAGCAGCTTGGAGTCCTCCAAGTCCCTAGTAGGTGCAAGGCACCACAATAAGCTGGTTCAGGTGAAACACTGACACCACCTTAGGGACAGAACTGGGGACGAGTCCGCAGCTCTGCCCTGTCCGAATGGACAAACAGATATGGGCTTTTTTTGAGAAAAAACCACCAATTTGACACTCGCCTGGTCCAGGCCAGGGCCAAGAGCATGGTCACTTTTCATGTGAGATGCTTCAAATCCACAGATTTGACTGGTTTTAAACCAATGTGATTTGAGGAATCCCAGAACTACGTTGAGATCCCACCGTGCCACTGGAGGCACAAAAGGGGGTTGTATATGCAATACTCCCTTGACAAACTTCTGGACTTCAGGAACTGAAGCCAATTTTTTCTGGAAGAAAATCGACAGGGCCGAAATTTGAACCTTAATGGACCCCAATTTGAGGCCCATAGACACTCCTGTTTGCAGGAAATGCAGGAAACGACCGAGTTGAAATTTCTTTGTGGGGCCTTCCTGGCCTCACACCACGCAACATATTTTCGCCACATGTGGTGATAATGTTGTGCGGTCACCTCCTTTCTGGCTTTGACCAAGGTAGGAATGACCTCTTCCCTGGGGGAAGATCATGTCAAACAAATCTTATTGACTTTTTTGATTGTGTGACTAAAGTGATGGATAAAGGTGGAGCCATGGATATAGCTTATCTTGACTTTAGTAAGGCTTTTGACACAGTTCCACATCGCAGACTGCTAAATAAACTTGAAAGTTTGGGATTGGATATTAGGATTATTGAATGGATAAGATCTTGGTTGAAGGATAGAAAACAGAGAGTTGTGGTAAATGGAGTGCATTCACAGGAGGGAAATGTTACCAGTGGAGTACCCCAGGGATCTGTACTTGGACCAGTGCTTTTCAATATCTTTATTGGTGACATTGCAAATGGGATTAAAGGGAAAGTATGCCTTTTTGCAGATGACACAAAGGTATGCAACAGGGTAGACACACCAGGTGGGGTAAAACAAATGATTGAGGATCTAGGTAGACTAGAGGAATGGTCAAGAGTCTGGCAATTACAGTTTAATGCCAAAAAATGCAAAATCATGCACTTGGGTCTCAAAAATCCTAAAGCTAAATACAGTATTAATGGCACTATACTGGAAACTACTGAGGAGGAAAGGGATCTAGGAGTCACTATTTCAGATGACTTAAAGGCAGGTAAGCAATGTAACAAGGCAATGAGGAAGGCTAGTCAGATGCTTGGCTGCATTGGGAGAGGAATCAGCAGCAGAAAGAAAGAAGTAATAATGCCACTGTATAGGTCATTGGTACGGCCTCATCTAGAATACTGTATTCAGTTCTGGAGGCCATATCTTCAAAAGGATATTAATACATTAGAAACTGTACAAAGGAGGGCAACTAAAATGGTGCATGGCCTACATCACAAAACATACCCAGAAAGACTAAGAAATCTCAATATGTATAGTTTGGAGCAGAGAAGAGAAAGGGGGGACATGATAGAAACTTTCAAATATATGAAGGGTTTTAACAAAGTCCAGGAGGGAAACATTCTCCAAATGAAGAGAAGCAATAGGACACGAGGACATGCACTGAGACTGGAGGGGGGGAGGTTCAGGGGAAATTTGCGGAAAAATTATTTCACAGAAAGGGTAGTGGACAAGTGGAATAGCCTCCCATCAGAGGTGGTAGAGGCTAAGACAGTAGAGCAATTTAAACATGCATGGGATAGACATAAGGATATCCTTACAAAGAAATAAGGAACAAATAAGGTTAGTGATAAAAAAAAAATAATATATAAAAAAAAAAAAGGGGCAGACTAGATGGGCCAAGTGGTTCTTATCTGCCGACAAATTCTATGTTTCTATGTTTCTATGTTTCCGGAATGCCTTTTTCCCTTAGGATCCGGCTTTCCACCGCCATGCCGACAAACGCAGCTGCGGTAAGTCTTGGAACAGACATGGTACTTGCTGAAGCAAGTCCCTTCTTAGCGGCAGAGGCCATAAGACCTCTGTAAGCATCTCTTGAAGTTCCGGGTACCAAGTCCTTCTTGGCCAATCCGGAGCCATGAGTATAGTTCTTACTCCTCTACGTCTTATAATTCTCAGCACCTTAGGTATGAGAAGCAGAGGAGGGAACACATACACCGACTGGTACACCCACGGTGTTACCAGAACGTCCACAGCTATTGCCTGAGGGTCTCTTGACCTGGCGCAATACCTGTCCCGTTTTTTGTTCAGACGGGACGCCATCATGTCCACCTTTGGTATTTCCCAACGGTTTACAATCATGTGGACAAAACTTCCCGATGAAGTTTCCACTCTCCCGGGTGGAGGTCGTGCCTGCTGAGGAAGTCTGCTTCCCAGTTTCCCTTCCCGGGATGAAACACTGCTGACAGTGCTATCACATGATTTTCCGCCCAGCGAAAAGTCCTTGCAGTTTTTGCCATTGCCCTCCTGCTTCTTGTGTCGCCCTGTCTGTTTACGTGGGCGACTGCCGTGATGTTTTTCCCACTGGATCAATACCGGCTGACCTTGAAGCAGAGGTCTTGCTAAGCTTAGAGCATTATAATTTTACCCTTAGCTCCAGTATATTTATGTGGAGAAAAGTCTCCAGACTTGATCACACTCCCTGGAAATTTTTTCCTTGTGTGACTGCTCCCCAGCCTCTCGGGCTGGGCTCCGTGGTCACCAGCATCCAATCCTGAATGCCGAATCTGCGGCCCTCTAGAAGATGAGCACTCTATAACCACCACAGGAGAGACACCCTTGTCCTTGGATATAGGGTTATCCGCTGATGCATCTGAAGATGCGATCCGGACCATTTGTCCAGCAGATCCCACTGAAAAGTTCTTGCGTGAAATCTGCCGAATGGAATTGCTTCGTAGGAAGCCACCATTTTTACCAGGACCCTTGTGCAATGATGCACTGTTTTTAGGAGGTTCCTGACTAGCTCGGATAACTCCCTGGCTTTCTCTTCCGGGAGAAACACCTTTTTCTGGACTGTGTCCAGAATCATCCCTAGGCACAGCAGACGTGTCGTCGGGATCAGCTGCGATTTTGGAATATTTAGAATCCACCCGTGCTGTTGTAGCAGTATCCGAGATAGTGCTACTCCGACCTCCAACTGTTCCCTGGACTATGCCCTTATCAGGAGATCGTCCAAGTAAGGGATAATTAAGACGCCTTTTCTTCGAAGAAGAATCATCATTTCGGCCATTACCTTGGTAAAGACCCGGGGTGCCGTGGACAATCCAAACGGCAGCGTCTGAAACTGATAGTGACAGTTCTGCACCACGAACCTGAGGTACCCTTAGTGAGAAGGGCAAATTTGGGACATAGAGGTAAGCATCCCTGATGTCCCGGGACACTATATAGTCCCCTTCTTCCTGGTTCGTTATCACTGCTCTGAGTGACTCCATCTTGATTTGAACCTTTGTAAGTGTTCAAAAAATTTTTTAGAATAAGTCTCACCTAGCCTTCTGGCTTCAGTACCACAATATAGTGTGGAATAATACCCCTTTTCTTGTAGTAGGAGGGGTAATTTAATTATCACCTGCTGGGAATACAGCTTGTGAATTTTTTCCCTTACTGCCCCCTTGTCGGAGGGAGACCTTGGTAAAGCAGACTTCAGGAGCCTGCGAAGGGGAAACGTCTCGACATTCCAATCTGTACCCCTGGGATACTACTTGTAGGATCCAGGGGTCCTGTACGGTCTCAGCGCCATGCTGAGAACTTGTCAGAAGCGGTGGAACGCTTCTGTTCCTGGGAATGGGCTGCCTGCTGCAGTCTTCTTCCCTTTCCTCTATCCCTGGGCAGATATGATCTTATAGGGACGAAAGGACTGAGGCTGAAAAGACGGTGTCTTTTTCTGCAGAGATGTGACTTAGGGTAAAAACGGCGGATTTTCCAGCAGTTGCCGTGGCCACCAGGTCCGATGGACCGACCCCAAATAACTCCTCTTCCTTTATACGGCAATACACCTTTGTGCCGTTTGGAATCTGCATCACCTGACCACTGTCGTGTCCATAACATCTTCTGGCAGATATGGACATCGCATTTACTCTTGATGCCAGAGTGCAAATATCCCTCTGTGCATCTCGCATATATAGAAATGCATCCTTTAAATGCTCTATAGTCAATAAAATACTGTCCCTGTCAAGGGTATCAATATTTTTAGTCAGGGAATCCGACCAAGCCACCCCAGCTCTGCACATCCAGGCTGAGGCGATCGCTGGTCGCAGTATAACACCAGTATGTGTGTATATACTTTTTATGATATTTTCCAGCCTCCTGTCAGCTGGTCCTTGAGGACGGCCCTATCTATAGACGGTACCGCCACTTGTTTTGATAAGCGTGTGAGCGCCTTATCCACCCTAAGGGGTGTTTCCCAACGCGCCCTAACTTCTGGCGGGAAAGGGTATACCGCCCATAATTTTCTATCGGGGGGAACCCACGCATCATCACACACTTTATTTAATTTATCTGATTCAGGAAAAACTACGGTAGTTTTTTCACATCCCACATAATACCCTCTTTTGTGGTACTTGTAATATCAGAAATATGTAACACCTCCTTCATTGCCTTTAACGTGTGGCCCTAATAAGGAATACGTTTGTTTATTCACCGTCGACACTGGATTCAGTGTCCCTGTCTGTGTCTGTGTCGACCGACTAAAGTAAACGGGCGTTTTAAAACCCCTGACGGTGTTTTTGAGACGTCTGGACCGGTACTAATTGTTTGTCGGCCGTCTCATGTCGTCAACCGACCTTGCAGCGTGTTGACATTATCACGTAATTCCCCAAATAAGCCATCCATTCCGGTGTCGACTCCCTAGAGAGTGACATCACCATTACAGGCAATTGCTCCGCCTCCTCACCAACATCGTCCTCATACATGTCGACACACACGTACCGACACACAGCACACACACAGGGAATGCTCTGATAGAGGACAGGACCCACTAGCCCTTTGGAGAGACAGAGGGAGAGTTTACCAGCACACACCAAAAACGCTATAATTATATAGGGACAACCTTATATAAGTGTTTTCCCTTATAGCATCTTGTTTATATATTTCTAACGCCAAATTAGTGCCCCCCCTCTCTGTTTTAACCCTGTTTCTGTAGTGCAGTGCAGGGGAGAGCCTGGGAGCCTTCCCTCCAGCCTTTCTGTGAGGGAAAATGGCGCTGTGTGCTGAGGAGATAGGCCCCGCCCCTTTTTCGGCGGCCTCGTCTCCCGCTCTTAACGGATTCTGGCAGGGGTTAAATATCTCCATATAGCCTCCGGAGGCTATATGTGAGGTATTTTTAGCCAAAATAGGTATTCATTTGCCTCCCAGGGCGCCCCCCTCCCAGCGCCCTGCACCCTCAGTGACTGCCGTGTGAAGTGTGCTGAGAGGAAAATGGCGCACAGCTGCAGTGCTGTGCGCTACCTTTAGAAGACTGAGGAGTCTTCTGCCGCCGATTCTGGACCTCTTCTTACTTCAGCATCTGCAAGGGGGCCGGCGGCAAGGCTCCGGTGACCATCCAGGCTGTACCTGTGATCGTCCCTCTGGAGCTGATGTCCAGTAGCCAAGAAGCCAATCCATCCTGCACGCAGGTGAGTTCACTTCTTCTCCCCTAAGTCCCTCGTTGCAGTGATCCTGTTGCCAGCAGGACTCACTGTAAAATAAAAAACCTAAGCTAAACTTTTCTAAGCAGCTCTTTAGGAGAGCCACCTAGATTGCACCCTTCTCGGCCGGGCACAAAAATCTAACTGGCTTGGAGGAGGGTCATAGGGGGAGGAGCCAGTGCACACCACCTGATCGGAAAGCTTTACTTTTGTGCCCTGTCTCCTGCGGAGCCGCTATTCCCCATGGTCCTTTCAGGAACCCCAGCATCCACTAGGACGATAGAGAAAAAGTGTTGTAAATTTTGAACCATAACTGCTGTATACATATCCCGTTGAATTCTAAACAAACACCGTACTCATTGAGCTATTTGAGCCTACATAAAAACTATGAACACTATATGAAGTTACTGGTACTTTGTAAAAAAAAATAATAATCAGCATTGCAATTAAGCAGATCTATGTAGTGTGCAGCCATACATCCAATCTCTTGCAGCCACACACTACATAGATCTGCTCAGCTGCAATGCTGATCATTTTTACACAAAGTACAAGGTACTGTAAGTATCAAATAGTTAGAATTCTCTAGCTTAGAATTATTTAGCTTTCTATGCAAGGGCAGATAGCTCAATGAATATATTGTCTGACTGCAATGCCACAAGCAATAGGTTCAAATCCCATGTATTTCAGCATCTTGAAATGTAATAAATGACAGTGTGACTGAATAACAAATAAATCTCAAGTTGAGTTCATGAATGTTGTATAAGTATTCGCGATAGAAGCTGTCAGGGTAGGAGACAGAGGCGGTCAGGACATGCTGGTCTTCAAAAAGGGGGAAGCTGCGAGTAAAAGTAATTAAGATAATTGACAAGTGCCACCAATAGTGCCCCCTACCCTGCTGCGCTATGTGCGGTGCCTCCTCAGCACACACCTAGTTACGGCCCCGGCATTTCCCTATCACAGTGCTTTCAGGATGGGTTCTTATTTGAGCCTGTCTGCTGGCAACAGGATTTTAATACATTTGCATGAAAATATTAATTTTCATATTGTGAATTGGGGCAAAAAATATTTATCACATCCACATAAAAAATGTGGCTTGTGATAAATGCGACCTAAAGCATCTCCGCGACCACTATACAATACAGACAGCATTGGAGTGACCGCCATACAGCACTGACCACCACAGTGTCACTTATATAATACAGACAGCATCCCATTGACTGTCATACAGCACAGATGGTGCATCCCAGTGACCACCATATAGTACATTGAGCGTATGTTGCTAATTGAGACCAATGAAATGTCAGACTTTCTCAAGCTGCAGTGGCACTACAAACCCCAGTACATCCAGAAAAGTTGTGATGGGGCCTGCTGAACAGGCAAGGTATAGTTATACATTACTCTCCCAGGCATTTAAACTCCAGCTTGCTCACCTTTGCTTGATAATTGTAAGGAACAGCTCTGTGTCCCACCTGCATGGAGACCCACTAGGGAATGCGCATGATGCCAAGACAATGAGATAGGAGGAGGAAGGACTGGCTACTCGTGCAGTGAGATGTCTGGTTCCTGTGGAGAGATCAGTACCTGGAAGTGATCAGTGCAGCCACAATAAGCCCCAACCATCATTACTAGGAGGCAGGGCCAAACAAGGGAAAAAAATATCTCAATAATAATAGGGACATGTGCCCCAGTGTCCACCACCCTTGGTCTCGTCTGGCCACCTTGACAGTTTCAAGCTGCCTTGCCCCTCTCCAGTGACAGCATTAAATGCATTCCTGCTTACATCTAGGATCAGCTCCCTGTCCTGACTGGCTCAGCAGTTGGGTGATCCACACTTCATCCTCTTCAATCCCATTGACTTCCCTCCTGCTTTTCAATTTCTTTACTATCCTGATCTCCATCTCTCTCTGCCAATATGCCCCCCTCCCATTGTTCAGCACTTGTGGTTACTGCAGACAGAGGAGTCTTGAGAGAATATTCTGCAGATCAGGTAAGTGTAGTGTATGTATTCTGCTTATGCCTTTTTTTCTTTAATATACTTTATCTATTTTGCTTCCAGTCACTGACAGGGATGGCCATCAGAAGGCCATTGAAAAGCGGCAGTAGTGAAACAGGCAGCTACCTACAGTGATTGGGGACAGAGACACCAATGGTCCTAATTAACAGTTATCTCTATCCTGCATCCTCCCATTAGGATCTGTGAACGGAGGCTGCACCTTGTTATGGCAAGTAGAATTCATCATAAACTGAGGACCTGGTCACCTGATAAAAATGCAACTTCTGACTGCCCAGCTATGGTGGGACTACAAGTCTCAACAGCCATTGTATTGCCTTGAGTCCTGTTGGAGAAATAGCCCTATATAAATAAAATTATTATTAATTATTATTGTCATTTCACTGCAGCTGGAGAACCCATGAAATTAAAATGTTCACTATATTGTATGGGAGGTCAAATGGATGTTCTCTTTAAAATTTGCCAGTCAAGTGGATGCTCTCTGTATTGGGGATAGGGCTAAAAGTTAGCTAATCCTGCTTACATTTGTATAGAGGAGCCACACCTACAGATATTTTTGTGGGATCATGTTGGGTTTCCAATCTGTCCCTGGCTGATAGAGGAGTACTGGACTATGGTGGTCATTCCGAGTTGTTCGCTCGTTGCCGATTGTCGCTATGCTGCGATTTGTTGCTAAATGCGCATGCGCTAAGTTATTTTACACATAACTTAGTAGATTTGCTGTGGATCCTGTGGCGCTTTTCAGTCGCACTGCTGATCGGTGAATGATTGACAGGAAAGGGGCGTTTCTGGGTGGTAACTGAGCGTTTTCCGTGAGTGTGCTAAAAAACGCAGTTGTGTCAGGGAAAAACGCGGGAGTGTCTGGAGAAACAGGGGAGTGGCTGGCCAAATGCAGGGCGTGTTTGTGACATCAAACCAGGAACTAAACGGACTGAGGTGTTCGCAATCTAGGAGTAGGTCTGGAGCTACTCAGAAACTGCAAGGAATTATTTAGTAGCAGTTCTGCTAATCTTTCGTTCGCTATTCTGCTAAGCTAAGATACACTCCCAGAGGGCGGCGGCCTAGCGTGTGCAATGCTGCTAAAAGCAGCTAGCGAGCGAACAACTCGGAATGAGGGCCCATGATGCCACTACTCAGTAGCATATTCACAACCTGACGAGAGAATAAGATAAGTACACATCCTTTCTCCATCCAGTTAAAACAAAAGTCTGGGGGTGTTAGTGGCACAGTGCACAAGAAAGTGGGGGACTAAGGCTTATCATACCTTCTGCCAGCCCAACCCTGAATAGAGGACAGGTTTATTTGGTCTGCTGTTACTGTCTGTTAGCAGTGTGATGGAGGATTTTGTAATATGTTTCTTTCCTATTTTATTATTATTAACAGTTTCTTATATAGCGCAGCATATTCCGTTGCACTTTATAATTAGAACAACAGTAATAGAACAAAATTGGGTAAAAACAGACAGACATAGAGGTAGGAAGTTCCTGCTCGCAAGCTTGCAATCTATTAATCCCTTGTTTAATAATTAATCCCTTGTTTGATAATCCCTTGTTTTTTGAGCACCCACTGTAAGAAAATGTATCAAGCTACTTCGATTTTCCAAAACACTGTTTGCAAATGTACTGTACATGAGGAACACATAGAATAGTATGGTTTTATTTTTTTCATGCATTTGTGTGCTTCAATAGGGCAGAATTAAATTGGTGGTGTGTAGAAGTCCTTATACTGGCTTTATGCAATATGTTTAATGAATATACCGTGTTAAATATTATTTAAACAAATCAATATATAGTCGACTTTAAAAAGTGTGGCTGGTTATTTTGTTGTCCACTTTTTAACTTTCTACTTACCTCTCTCTAAGGGTTAAATTTAGTCAACAGCTGCTTACAGACGATGAAAACTCTTGGCATGTTTTGCTTTGAATAGTATTGGCATTTAAAATTTCCTTGTTAAACAAGCCAAGAAGCACTTAGAAAATGTACCCCTAAAACCTAAATATGCATAGAGTCCAGTCAAAAGGGTCAAACTTTTGTGCCATTCTTTTACTATAGTTAGCAACATTTTTGAACACTGTTGCTTTATTGTATGCTCAGTAATGTCATCTTGTGACTGCACTTTCATTGTATGCTATATATTGTCATCTCTGATGTATGTGCCATTTATTGCAACCGTTTATACTGTAATAAAGCTGGTATATCCATACTGTAGTAAGGGTCAGTTGCTGATAACTGCCAAATGTGCAAATCTGCACTACAATTACAGCTATCAATCAGTGGCGTAACTACCGTGAGTGCATGGAGTGGTTTACTATGGGGCCCACACTACCTCCTGGGCTCTCCTTCCCCCCTTCACCCAATCACCCATCATTCTGTGACCCCCCCGCTGCCCACCCTCCTTACTCCACCACTCTGAGACGAAACTGCCCAGCAGGCACCTCCTCCCGACTTCCCCCATCTAATCACTCCACCTTGTATTGATGGACTGTCAGCGTACAAGTCATCTAAGCTCTGTGGGGCTGGTTCCTGGCAGCATTGAAAAGTCAGGACCCGGGGGGTTGGGGTAGCTTCAGGCATTACAAAGTAAGGACCAGGTGAGCTGATAGAGCAGGCACCCGGCTCTTCCCTAATGCGGAACCCCCAAAATTGGGAGAACCGCATGACTTCAGAGAGTGGGCTCGCTCGCTAGCTGCTTTGATCGCTCGCTAGCTGCTTTTAGCAGCCGTGCAAACGCTATGCCGCCGCCCACTGGGAGTGTATTTTAGCTTAGCACAAGTGTGAACAAATGGATCACAGAGCGGCTACAAAGTTTTTTTGTGCAGTTTCAGAGTAGCTCAAAACCTACTCAGTGCTTGCGATCACTTCAGACTGTTCAGTTCCTGTTTTGACGTCACAAATCCGCCCAGCATTCGCCCAGTCACGCCTGCATTTTTCCTGGCACGCCTGTGTTTTTCCGAACACTCCCTGAAAACGGCCAGTTGACACCCAGAAATGCCCACTTCATGTCAATCCCACTGCTGCCACCAGTGCGACTGGAATGCTTCGCTAGACCCTGTGCAAAACTACATCTTTTGTTGTGCTCGTACGACGCGCGTGCGCATTGCAATGCATATGGATGCGCAGAACAGACGTTTTTTAGCCTGATCGCTGTGCTGCGAATAACTGCAGCTAGCGATCAACTCGGCATGACCACCAATAACTACAAAAGAAAAAGTCCAGCAGCAGTCAGGCCCCCCAGGGTCCATCGGGCCCTAGGCAGCCGCTTGTGTTGCCTTTTGGAAAATCCACCTCTGCTTTAGTCAGTGAGGATTTTAAAAGTTATAATTTCATTAGTAGTTGTCTTTGGATAGTGTTAGCAATGCAGATCCAGCGTTTGTAGCAAATCGCTCGCTAGCATTTTTTGCAGCGCTATGATCAGGTCAGAACTGCGCATGCGTATGCACCGCAATGCGCAGGCGCATCACATGGGTACAAAGCGGATCATTGCTATGCAATGGGTTTTACGAAGAATCCATTCGCACAGCCAATCACAAGGAGATCGACATGAAGAAGGAGTTTGGGGGTGGCAACTGACCGTTTTCTGGGAGTGGTTATAAAAATGCAGGCGTGTCCAAGCGTTTGCAGGGCGGGTGTCTGACGTCAATTCCGGCCCCGGACAGGCTGAAGTGATCGCAGCGGCTGAGTAAGTCCTGGGCAACTCATAAACTGCACAAAGTTTTTTTGTACCACTCGGCTGCACATGTGATCGCACATTTGCACAGCTAAAATACACTCCCTGGTGGGCGGCGACTATGCGAACGCTGGGCTGCAAAAAAACACTAGTGAGCGATCAGGTCTGAATTACCCCCATAGATCGTAGTCAGGGGTTGTGTTTGGATGGCCAGCGTCACGTGCCTACCAGGTGCACTAATTTACCCTTCTGTCGACACCATCTGGTGATTGCTGTATGGAGGCCCCTGGTGCTGCACCCACTCCCATGATGATTCCGTGATGTTGTCCGTCGTCTCCGCCGGTACCTGCAGCGGAGTGTGTATAACTCAGTGCAGACTCGTCTGGTTGCCGGGGTAACCGCTGGGTCCCACGAGATTTCCTCGGGCCACAATCTCACAAGATCACATGGCTCTCTATACTCAGCGGTATTGACACCGGCTGCTCTACTCCGCCCATTGGCGAGGAGACTTGGGGAAGCTGGAGGGTGAGCAGGGCTGCAGGACTATTCTGGGATGTCCGTTATGTCTTTTTTGGTGTGCTCCATGTTGGTGATGGGTCAAATCTCAGAGAATTATTATATAGATGCAGCATTAAACTGCACCAATGAATTTAAAAATGTTGCACAACTGACAAATTCAGCAGACATATGGGTTCAGAATAGACAAATACAAATCCATAACTCTGTTTGGATTAAAATCATTGCACACACTGTGTACTTTTTATTGCCAATGCTACTAATAGCAACATGTTTTTAATTAGCAGTAAGATAAAATGACATCAAATATCTGTTAGTTACAGCCATCTATTCCCTTAAAATAACCATGAAAAAAATCTTTATATGCCTTAATCTTGCATTTTCTTTTTGGGTAATTACAAAACACATTTTCAATTAAAATAAATGAGAAAATGGAGCACATCGCATAGGCCTATTCTCTATGTACACTTTAATGGTCCGCATATATGACTTTTAATTAAGGCTCATCATAGCAAAACAGATTGTAATTTGGAGTATAGGGTTAATTGACAATTAAGCCAAACCATGTGAACTGTGAAGATGAAGAACCCTCATGACATCAGAGTGGATTAACACATCATTTATTTTATTTTTAAGAATTAAAATAGTTTTACAGCTTTATCATTTTATTGCTATGGAAGGGAAAGAACAATGGCCCTCATTCCGAGTTGTTCGCTCGCTAGCTGCTTTTAGCAGCAGTACAAACGCTAAGCCGCCGCCCTCTGGGAGTGTATCTTAGCTTAGCAGAAGTGCGAACGAAAGGATCGCAGCGCTGCTACAAAACAAATCTGTGCAGTTTCAGAGTAGCTCGAGACTTTCTCCTAGCTTGCGATCACTTCAGACTGTTTTGTTCCTGCTTTGACGTCACAAACACGCCCTGCGTTCGACCAGCCATGCCTCCGTTTCTCCAGCCACTCCTGCGTTTTTATCTGGCACGCCTGCGTTTTTACACAGACTCCCCGAAAACGGTCAGTTACCACCCAGAAACACCCACTACCTGTCAGTCACTCAACAATCAGCCGTGCGACTGAAAAGCATCGCTAGCCCTTGTGTAAAACTGCACTGGCTTTTGTGAAAGTACGTTGCGCGTGCGCAGCATACGCATGCGCAGAAGTGCCGATTTTTTGCCTGATTGCTGCGCTGCGAGCGAAAGCAGCTAGTGAACAACTCGGAATGACCCCCAATACTTCTCTAGTGCTACACCTCTTCTACAGGAATTTGCTGTACTTCATCTATACTCGCAGTAACTTGCAGACAGTCTCAGGCTTTCAAAAATGTCTGATCATATTTTCAATTCATAGTCATTGATAACTGGATAATTTGAATATTCATCATTTCTATTAGTTTATGGATAAGAGCCATTTAGAAGTATATTTAATAAAACTTTGTAAAATAAAAAGTGGAGGTGTTGCCCATAGCAACCAATCAGATCCTATCTATAATATCTCTTTTGCATTCTATAAAATGATAGACAAAATCTGACTGGTTGCTAAGGGATATACTGTATGTTCAATTTTCACTTTTAGAAATTTCAGTAAATCTACCCCTAAAACTTCATTTTGTATGCATCACTAAAAACTATCTTTAATATTATTGCAAGTTAATGCTGAGGGGTGACTTAACTAAAGGTCAGCTAGCTTGTCAGTTAAAACTACTGAAAAACCATCATGCAATAAAATCTTCTGTTTCACATCGCTCTGGTTTCAGAAACCATTGTAAAATTGCAGCCAAAATGGCCAAATACAGTATATGACTACCTCCTGATAGGAAAGACGCTATCAATTGGTCAAGGTTTGATTGTGATCCCTGTAAAAAGTACAATACTATTGCTATAGAAATTGTGTATGCTTATGAACACAAGATGCCAGTGACGTGCGGTGAGGTCTGTGGCTGGGGAGGCACTGGATGATTCCCTACCTTCCCCCCTCAATATTATAAAGATTTTTACAAAATGAGGTTCCCCATATTTAACAAAAACCAGCAGCAGCCAGGGGGAGTAATGCCATAGCAGGGGAGACACTCGGTATGGGGTCCCCATGTCATCACATTATACTTCTGACAAATGGGTAGCCCAGGGCTGGAATTCCTCGAAAAGTGGGGACCCCAGAAAAAATTAATGGGGTCCCCCCTTCCAAGCAACAACCAGCACTGGGCTTTCAATCCAGTGCTGGTTGTTGCTTGGGAGGGGGGACTGGATCCAAGAGGATCAAAGAGGATCCAGTCCTGCCATCATGCCAGCCATCCCCGCCAGGTCCCGCTACCGCTCACGGCCACACCTCCGCTGCCCATCCCGCTGTCCAACCAGTGATGACAGCGGATCCATCACTGGACAACTGTATCCAGTGACAAATCCGCTGTCCAATCACATCTGGCTGACTGATAGGGGCGTGCTTTCATGTGCAGTGAAAGCATGCCCCTGTCACCGAGGCACTTATACAAGTGCCACTTTCACAGTTATTTTGAATGGGCTTTTACTGCCCACGGCTTGGCCCTGCCCCCGCCTGCCCCCTGCTCCTGCACCTTTCCTATTGTCAACGGGAGGCACCGCTATCGGTGCCTCCCAAACCTAATTTTAATGTAAAAATGTTATTATAATACAAAGCAGGTACTTATGACACAGAATCTGTTTCAGAAATATCTTTTTGTATTATTTTAGCCACTAATGACAGGGGAGGCACTGCCTCCCCTGACTGCATTTCCCTGCAAGATGCAGGCTGCATGTATAGTATACAGCCTATCACAAGTACAAAAGGAGCCAGGAGGCAGAAGTGAACCACCAGCTACACAAACCTAGGATTTCTAATGACAGGAAAAAAACCTGATGCCCTGTCTGGGGATGTAGTTGGCATCCTGACAGTTAGTATGTCAGCATGCAGAAGACCGGTGCCGGAAACCCGACACCACTGAGAATCCTAACAGTCAGCATCCTGAACGTATGTATGCCAGGGAAGATTAGGGTTAGGCTGCCAGGAGAGGGGGGGGGGGGGGGGGGAGTTAAGCATTAAGGGGAGTGTTAGGGTTAGGCTTCGGGAGGTAAGGGTTAGGATTAGGCTGCAGGATGGTAGGGTTAAGTTTAGGTTGCTGGGGGAGGTTAGGCTGATGGTATGGACGGTTAGAGTTAGGTGGAGGGGCATACTTACTAAAAAGTGCAGGTATTCTGACTGTTGGGATGCTGCTGTTGGTATTCTGACTGCTGGCATCCTCTCTTTTGATATCCTGGACCCAACCCCCTGTCTAAATATAATGACGCCCACAAAGCTACTAGATGTGTGATAGAGCATGCGGACTATTGAAAACCATGTCCAGATGTTCTTTTAATTTTGATGGTATGCTACTCTACAGCTCTGCAGAGGTCTCTGATATTGAGGTCTACTACTATTTACTAACTAACTATAAAATCTGACATTACATCAACTTGCCTCCTTAGATTTTGTAGTAGAAATGATCTGTAGTAGAAGTGAGCCTGTACAGAGTGGAGGGGTGGGGTGGGAGGCATGTTAGGCAGACACGCCAGAAAGTATTCTTTTAATTATTAGAGGTGATGTTTTCTTTAACATTGTGAAACATTGTTTAGATTTCAGGTTCCCTTTCTTAGACTTTATGTCCCCTGGACCACCTTTAGTAGATTTTGAAGTGCTATCATCATGATTGGCAGCAGCCACAATACTAGTACTGTCAGAAACAGCTTCCATTCTCTGCACGCATGACTCAGAATCACACAGGGCTTTTGATACACTCCCTTAAGAAAGGTTACATGCACTTGCTTAACCACTGTTTAGTTCCTACTCCAACATACCTTATTTAATGGAAAAACAGATGCATCTGACTCACAAAAGGAACAACATACGCAAAACTGCACACATTTGCTTCTGCACATTTGCTCTTTGCATCCAGCAAGAAAAAATAATGGGACACAGAATCAGCACCTCTGTTGGGAACAGATCTCTGTAAGTAATTGCGACACACTACTGTTGTTTACAATTAAAACAGACTCATTAATATGTTGATATAAAAAAATGCTGCCAACAAATTAATACACACTCCCAAATGGCACACATTACAGTCATGTTTGGCCGGTAGCAGCATATTAATTGGTAGAGCAGAACGGTTATTTTTGAATGTCTATTACACCATGGATAATACATCTTTTTACCACTACAGATGAAAGATGAAAATAGCACAGAAAATACTCTCTTAAAAAGTAAAAAGAAGCTTGTTTTTGAAGTAGCTACATGATTAATCATAAAGTATCAACATAAGCATACCTGATCTAGCTTAAAAGAGCCCATTTCTGCTTAATATAACTGAGCAGCAGCAGCCATCCAAAACATTTAATTACACCCAGCAATATCCTTCAAATGGGTTTAGTATGAAATACCTACAATCAAAATGCCGACGGTCAAAATACCGACAACCATTGACCGACGGTAAAAATACAGACAATATCGACAGGTCAAAATTAGGGATCAGCGGGTTCGGTTCCTCGGAATCCGAACCCGCCCGAACTTCAGTTTTTTTCACACGGGGCCGAGCGACTCGGATCTTCCCGCCTTGCTCGGTTAACCCGAGCGCGCCCGAACGTCATCATCCCGCTGTCGGATTCTCGCGAGGCTCGGATTCTATCGCGAGACTCGGATTCTATATAAGGAGCCGCGCGTCGCCGCCATTTTCACACGTGCATTGAGATTCATAGGGAGAGGACGTGGCTGGCGTCCTCTCCGTTTATAGAGAAGAGAGTGAGACAGTAGAGAGAGACACAGTAGTAATTTTGGGGAGCATTAGGAGGAGTACTAGTAGTTACTTGCTGAAGTGATAGATAGTGTGACTGTATTATCTGACTTGTGGGGGAGACACTGACAGTGGGGAGCAGTTAGAGTCTGAGAGCAGGACTCAGGAGTACATATAACGTACAGTGCACACTTTTGCTGCCAGAGTGCCACACTGCCATTGTGACCACACTGACCACCAGTATAATATATATTGTGATTGTCTGCTTAGGAGTACTACTTGCAAGTTGCTGATAGTGTGACCACTGACCAGTGACCTGACCACCAGTTTAATAATCACCACCAGTGAGTTTAATATATATATATATATATATATATATATAATTGTATATAATATATATATAATATTGTATACCACCTACCCGTGGTTTTTTTTTTTTCTTTCTTCTTTATACATACTACTATAGTAGCTTACTGTAGCAGTCTGCGGTGCTGCTGAGCTGACAGTGTCCAGCAGGTCCGTCATCAGTCATTACATAATAAATATATATACCTGTCCGGCTGCAGTACTAGTGATATTATATATATATATATATATATTGATTTCATCTCATTATCATCCAGTCTATATTAGCAGCAGACACAGTACGGTAGTCCACGGCTGTAGCTACCTCTGTGTCGGCAGTCGCTCGTCCATCCATAATTGTATACCACCTAACCGTGGGTTTTTTTTTTTTTTTTTTTCTTCTTTATACATACTACTATAGTAGCTTATGTCACGATCCGGGTATCTGGACGCCATTTCTTACCCATCAGATGCCTCCTAAGGCTGGCTCAGCGCTCCAGGACCGGATCCCATCTGTTATCCTAATGTTCACATTCCTGCATCCTCTCCTGTCTCTCTGAGACGCTGTCACAGTAACGCCTTATTACATCTGGCATGGCGTCTCCCGCGGCCTCCGCCGCCGTCCCTGAGCTTCTGCATGCAGAGTGTCAGAGTGGCGATTACGTCAGCCGCGGCCTCCGCTGTGTCCGCGTGGTTGGATGTGCACTTGTCAGCCTGGCGTCTCCTGTCTCCAGTGGCCGGCGCCGCCATTACTGTTTTCATTACCACATGGATTACAAACCAAACTTCCCTCCAAGTGTCTGCATGGGCGCAGCCATCTTGGATTCTGTCAGCTGATCATTTCCTCCAATCTGTTGTCAGTATTGTTAATCTGCATAATTGCCTAGCCAATCCCTTCCTTGCTGCAGGTATAAATACACTGTGCCTGAGCAAGGAAGGCGTCAGTGCTTTGGTTGTCAAACCTAGTTCCTGTTTGTCTCTCTCCTGTGATTGTCTTCCAGGTTCCAGCTCCTGTCTCAAGACTTCCACCATAGAGACCCGCACCAGCATTCCACCTGCGGTGTAGCCTGACTCTCCAATCCATTGTGGATTCATCTGTTTCCAGCTACAACATTACCTGCTTCCAGCTCAGCTTCCAGCAGAGTACAGCTTTCCTTAAAGGGCCGGTGTCCTTTCTACACTTTACCACTCTCCACCGGTATTATTATTTCTCCGCTCTCAAGTTCTACATTTCAGTTCATATTTCATCGCTCCCAAGTTAATTTATTATTTAACTGGTTCCAGCCAGTATCCACTCCGTGCTAACAACAGTCTGGTTCCAGCCAGTATCCACAGCAGCTGTTTTACCTTCAGCAACCCAGCTTTTCCTGGAACACCAGCTGGCACAATCCTGGGTTATCTCCATTGCTACAGTCGGGCCTGGTAAGGACTTTCCATCTAGAAGATCATAAGAACTATCTCACACTACCAGTGCCCTGTGGCTCCTGCCATCCTGTAGTACCCAGGAACTGTATTTATTATTTGCTGACTTTTACGTTTTCTTTTACTGCTGCTGTGTTGCGGAGTTGTCATAATAAACATCATTGACTTTTATCCAAGTTGTCGTGGTCACGCCTTCGGGCAGTTATTATTCATGTTACTTACATGTCCAGGGGTCTGATACAACCTCCCAGGTTCCGGTACATCTCAGCCCCTACAACTGAGGCTGCCTCCCGTCAGCTCAGGCCCTCAGTTGTGACAGTAAGCACTGACCTAATGAATCCAGCCGGAGACCAGGATCAAGCGGCCAGGCCGATGCAAGAACTGGCAGCCCGACTAGAACATCAGGAGGCTGCACAGGGCCACATCATCCGCTGTCTCCAGGATCTCTCTACTCGGCTGGATGGGATTCAGACAACTCTCCGTGGATCAGGCGCATCTGGTGCGTCAACCACAGTGACTCCAGCTATAACCCCACCCACCTTACCCATTTCTGCTCCACGTCTTCATCTTCCAACGCCAGCAAAATTTGACGGATCTCCAAGATTCTGCAGGGGATTTCTCAACCAGTGTGAGATTCAGTTTGAGCTACAACCTGGCAATTTTCCCAGTGACCGTACAAAAATTGCCTACATCATCTCTCTTCTCAGTGGCTCCGCCCTTGACTGGGCATCACCGTTATGGGAGAGGTCCGACACCCTGCTATCTTCTTACACTGCATTCGTGTCAACATTCAGGCGCATCTTCGACGAGCCAGGCCGGGTAACCTCAGCTTCATCCGAGATTCTCCGTTTACGCCAGGGGTCACGTACTGTAGGACAATATCTGATACAGTTCCAGATCCTGGCATCCGAACTGGCATGGAACGATGAGGCCCTGTATGCTGCATTCTGGCATGGCTTATCTGAGCTTATTAAAGATGAGTTAGCTACCAGAGACTTACCTTCTAAGTTAGATGAGCTAATCTCACTCTGCACGAAAGTTGATTTACGTTTCAGAGAGAGAGCAACTGAGCGTGGAAGATCATCTGCTCCAAAATCTTCTGCTTGTTACGATTCCTGTACTCCAGACTGGAGAAGATCTTATGGCAGAGATCTGAGTACAGGAATGAAATACAGGTTGTGGGAGCTGGAGAGCCTAGTAACCCCTGGCGCCCTAACTCCGTTGTCTCGCCCGTGTTATCAGAAATCCCCTGCGAGACTATGGTTGCTTGAGCCCATGGCAGCCGCGTTCGAAGGGCGGATTATGTCTGCCCAACCCCGATGCCCCCGCAGGTCTTAATGGGAGACAAGGGGAAGTCCGAGACAGGGTGATAACAAGGGGCCCTCTGACTAAGCAACCAAGCCAGGGGTTACAAGCTAACTTAACTAAATCAAAAGGTATGTGCGGACTAGCCGCCAGGGAAAAGGACAACCAAGGATCCACGGATCCGACACTCCTATCCGGCACCGCTGGACACCAGAGTGGATCTTGTGGACGCGGAATCCTCCGCAAAGCTCCAGAACACAAAATAAACACAATAATAAATAGTAGCGGACAAGCCGCAACACACGGCTGCGCCGCGACTCACGAACACCACCAGATGTTAAAGGTGCTCGGTCAGACTCCAGGAACAGATGGTAACTTCCGAGTACTGGATCACTGAGAACAGGAACAAACGAACAGACCGGGACTGGGAACTCTCTCTGCAGCAGAATCAGGCAAACAGGAAGCTATCACCGGTGTCTGTGAGGAGTCCTGGGAGTGCTTTTAACAGAGAGTCTTCCAATCAGCTGTTTGGAGGCTGATTGGATTAAATGCTATGCAGCTGACAAGCTGCATGGCCAGGGAAACAGATGAGTGATGATTACAACATGCCGTGCAGCTGCATGCTACACAGCCAGGAAACCAGTGATGATATAAACTTAGACCCAGCAACGGGGAACACGATCCGACAGTGGCGTCCCCGTTGCTAGGCGCCGGCCGCACTGACGAGCGGACCCTCGGCGCCTAACAGTACCCCCCCCTTGAGGAGGGGTCAAGGAACCCCTAAATCCGGGTTTCTGAGGAAATTCTTGAAAAAATGCCCTTTTGAGCCTTGGGGCATGAAGGTCCTCATCTAGGACCCACGACCTTTCCTCAGGACCATAACCTTTCCAATGCACCAAAAAATAAAGCCGACCCCGGGACAGCTTGGAATCGAGAACCTTCTCAACCACGAACTCCTGCTGACCCTGTACATTAACTGGTGATCTCCCCTGAGGTTTTTTACGAGGAAATCTGCTAGATGAAACATATGGTTTGAGCAAAGAGCAATGGAAGGTATTTCCGATTCGTAACGTTTTTGGTAGCTGTAACCGGAAAGCAACTGGATTGACTTTTTTGATAATGAGAAATGGTCCAATAAATCTAGGACCCAATCTGGCTGAGGTTTGTCGAAGTTTGATATTGCGAGTCGACAGCCACACCCTGTCTCCTACTCTAAAAGTGCACGGCCGCCGGAACCTGTCCGAAAAATCTTTTTCCTTGAAAGCTGCTTTTCTGAGAGCTATGTGCACTTTTTTCCAAATAAGTTTAAGATGAGAGGTCAGGGCCAGAGAGGAGACAGAGGAATGTTGGAAAAATGAATTAGCTCTGGGGTGGAAACCAAAAACTGCAAAAAATGGAGACACATTGGTGGAGGAATGACAGGCATTATTATAAGCAAACTCTGCCAATGGAAGAAACTCAGACCAGTCATTTTGGAGTTTGGCCGAGTACAAACGCAAATATTGTTTTAAGGATTGGTTCACTCGCTCAGTCTGTCCATTAGATTGTGGATGATAACCGGAGGTTAATGATAATTTCATTTTTAACGAAGCACAAAAAGACTTCCAAAACTGTGCAATGAATTGTGGACCCCTGTCAGAAACAATATCAGTGGGTAACCCATGGAGTCTGAAAACATGACGGAGGAACAAGACTGCCAATCCCTGGGCAGATGGCAATCGGGGAAGACCAATAAAATGAGCCATCTTACTAAAACGGTCCACTACCACCCATATGACTGTGCATCCAGCTGACAGGGGGAGATCCACCACAAAATCCATGGAGATATGCGACCATGGTCTAAGAGGAACATTCAATGGCATAAATTGACCAATAGGCAAAGAACGGGGAACTTTATGCTGTGCACAGACCTGACACGAAAAAACAAACTCTTTAATGTCTTTAGAAAGACCAGGCCACCACACTGAGCGGGATACCAATTCAAAAGTTTTAGCGACTCCCAGATGCCCTGCAACTTTGCTATCATGAAATTCCTCCAAAACAGTTGCTCTCAAAAACTCAGGAACAAAAAGACGACCAGCAGGAGCTTGATGTTGAAGCAGCTTCAATTGAGAAAAAACATCCTGTGTGAGACCTGCCTGAATGACTGAAGGCGGAAGTATGAGAGTAACAGGACTGTTGTCTTGAGCGGGAAGAAAACTGCGTGAGAGGGCATCTGCCTTGGTATTCTTGGAACCAGGTCTGAAGGTGATAATGAATTTGAAACGAGTGAAAAATAAAGCCCAACGAGCCTGTCGGGCATTCAGTCGCTTAGCTGATTCAATGTATTGAAGATTTTTGTGATCTGTCAAAACAGAAATGGTATGGGTCGCTCCTTCAAGCCAATGTCTCCACTCCTCAAAAGCCCATTTAATAGCCAGCAACTCCCGATTACCAACATCGTAGTTGGATTCAGCAGATGAGAATTTCCTGGACATAAAGGCACAAGGATGTAACTCAAGGGAATCTGGATCCTTCTGAGAACTGATAGCCCCTACACCAACCTCCGAGGCATCTACCTCAACGATGAAAGGCAATTCTGGGTTGGGATGTCTAAGGACAGGGGCTGAGACAAAGGCTTGTTTCAAGGCCTGAAAAGATACTTTAGCTTCACATGACCAATTGGTAGGATCTGCTCCCTTCTTAGTGAGTGCCACAATGGGAGCAACTATGTCAGAGAAAGAGTGAATAAACCTTCTGTAGTAGTTCGCAAACCCTAAAAAGCGCTGAATTGCTTTTAAGTTGGTGGGTTGCGCCCAACTCAGGATGGCTTGGAGCTTCTTAGGTTCCATTCGGAATCCCCGAGGGGAAATAATGTACCCTAAAAAGGATACCTCCGTGACGTGAAATTCACACTTCTCCGGTTTGGCATACAAGTGATTTTCACGTAATTTCTTAAGTACCTGACGCACCTGGGTAACATGTTGTTCTATAGAGTCAGAATAAATCAAAATGTCGTCTAAATAGACCACAACGAATCTTCCCAGAAACTCACGGAGCACATCATTAATGAGATCCTGAAAGACTGCCGGAGCGTTAGATAGGCCGAAAGGCATGACCAGATACTCATAGTGACCTGATTGAGTACTGAATGCCGTTTTCCACTCATCCCCCGATCTGATTCTAATGAGATTATATGCTCCTCTCAGGTCAATCTTAGAAAAAATAACAGCCGAACGTAGCTGATCAAAGAGGACAGAGATCAGAGGCAGAGGGTAAGTATTCTTTACTGAGATTTTATTCAGGGCTCGAAAGTCAATGCAGGGTCTGAGGGAACCATCCTTCTTCTCTACGAAGAAAAAACCTGCACTTAAAGGGGATTTAGATGGCCTGATAAACCCTTTCTCAAGACTTTCTTTCACATACTCATTCATGGCCACAGTTTCAGGACCAGACAATGCATATAACCTTCCTTTAGGCAACGTGGCACCAGGAATTAACTCAATGGTACAATCATAAGGCCTATGGGGAGGCAAAATATCCGCATTGCCCTTGGAAAACACATCCAAAAAATCTTGGTACTCTCCAGGAATATGTGCGGACCTGGCAGCAGCTACTCGGATAGGAAGTGTAATACATTCTTTATCACAGATGGTACTCCATTGTAGAATCTCCCCAGACTGCCAATCTATGATGGGATTATGAAAGGCCAGCCAAGGGTGACCCAGAACCACAGGAACTGCTGGACAATGGGTAAGAAAAAACTCAATCTTTTCAGAATGTAGAGCTCCCACCGAGAGCAAAACAGGAGGTGTACATAGAGAAATAACCCCATTGGATAAGGGACTCCCATCTAAACCATGCATGGTGATACACCTACTTAAGGTTAACTGAGGAATACCTAAGGCCTTGGCCCATGTTAAGTCCATAAAGTTTCCTGCAGCCCCACTGTCCACAAAAGCAGAGACCGAGGAACAGAGGCTGTCATAAGAAACTTTAGCAGGAACCAATAGTGAATTATTTGAGGAGATGAGCTGTAGACCAAAGTGAACCCCCTCACTATTCACTTGGTCAGGAAGTTTCCCGACTTGTTTGGGCAACTACGGGCAAAATGTCCCTTACCTCCGCAGTACAAACACAGACCAGAATTTTGCCTCCTGGTTCTTTCTTCCGGAGACAATTTGGAGAGACCAATCTGCATAGGCTCCTCCATGTCTATCGGAACGGAAGAAACACAGGGAAAAGAAACTACAGATGCCCCTTTCTCAGTCCTCCGCTCTCTGAGCCGACGATCTATTTTAATAGAGAGCTCCATGAGTTTATCAAGGTTCTCAGGAGCGGGATACTGAAGGAGGCTGTCTTTTATAGATTCAGATAAGCCGAGGCGAAACTGACTGCGCAGGGCAGGATCATTCCAACCACAGTCGTTCGACCAACGGCGAAACTCCGTACAATAATTCTCTGCAGGATTCCTACCCTGTCTTAGAGCACGCAACTGACTTTCTGCGGATGCCTCTCTATCAGGGTCGTCATACAATAGCCCTAAAGATTTCAAAAAAGCGTCTACAGACGATAAGGCCGGATCGTCTGTCTTTAAACCAAAAGCCCAGGTCTGAGGATCCCCCTGAAGCAGAGAAATTATAATTCCAACCCGCTGAGCCTCCGTACCTGAGGAAACTGGTCTTAAACGAAAATACAGTTTACAAGACTCTTTAAAATTAAAAAACTGTTTTCTATCCCCAGAAAAACGGTCAGGCAGATGCATTTTTGGTTCAGGGATGACCCTCGGGGAAGTCCGTAACAGATCTTCCTGTGAGCTCACCCGGAGGGACAGATCCTGAACCATCTGGGTAAGTTCCTGAATCTGACTAACCAAAAACTGGCCAGGATTTGGCCCAACACCGGTGGGATTCATGAGGCCGACAAAATTCTCCCTACTGGATAAGTGAAAAAATTAACTCCTGTTGAAATTTTTTCTTTTGTCTGGCCGGTGATAATGTTACGATTCCTGTACTCCAGACTGGAGAAGATCTTATGGCAGAGATCTGAGTACAGGAATGAAATACAGGTTGTGGGAGCTGGAGAGCCTAGTAACCCCTGGCGCCCTAACTCCGTTGTCTCGCCCGTGTTATCAGAAATCCCCTGCGAGACTATGGTTGCTTGAGCCCATGGCAGCCGCGTTCGAAGGGCGGATTATGTCTGCCCAACCCCGATGCCCCCGCAGGTCTTAATGGGAGACAAGGGGAAGTCCGAGACAGGGTGATAACAAGGGGCCCTCTGACTAAGCAACCAAGCCAGGGGTTACAAGCTAACTTAACTAAATCAAAAGGTATGTGCTGACTAGCCGCCAGGGAAAAGGACAACCAAGGATCCACGGATCCGACACTCCTATCCGGCACCGCTGGACACCAGAGTGGATCTTGTGGACGCGGAATCCTCCGCAAAGCTCCAGAACACAAAATAAACACAATAATAAATAGTAGCGGACAAGCCGCAACACACGGCTGCGCCGCGACTCACGAACACCACCAGATGTTAAAGGTGCTCGGTCAGACTCCAGGAACAGATGGTAACTTCCGAGTACTGGATCACTGAGAACAGGAACAAACGAACAGACCGGGACTGGGAACTCTCTCTGCAGCAGAATCAGGCAAACAGGAAGCTATCACCGGCGTCTGTGAGGAGTCCTGGGAGTGCTTTTAACAGAGAGTCTTCCAATCAGCTGTTTGGAGGCTGATTGGATTAAATGCTATGCAGCTGACAAGCTGCATGGCCAGGGAAACAGATGAGTGATGATTACAACATGCCGTGCAGCTGCATGCTACACAGCCAGGAAACCAGTGATGATATAAACTTAGACCCAGCAACGGGGAACACGATCCGACAGTGGCGTCCCCGTTGCTAGGCGCCGGCCGCACTGACGAGCGGACCCTCGGCGCCTAACACTGCTCCTCCTCCTCGTCAACTGTCACCATCTAAAGATGAGCCCATGCAAATTGGCCGTTCCCGTTTAACTCCTGCTGAGCGCCGAAGACGTCTCTCTGAGTCTCTTTGTCTTTACTGTGCAGCTCCGTCTCACACCATCAATGCCTGTCCCGAACGTCCGGGAAAACTCCAAACCCTAGCTCGCCCAGGAGAGGGCCGGCTAGGAGTAATGATCTCCTCTCCATCTCCTCATGATTGTAATCTCCCAGTCTCGCTTCAAGTTGCTCAACGTTATCGGAACGTCATTGCCCTCCTTGATTCCGGAGCAGCTGGGAACTTTATTACTGAAGCCTATGTTAAACGGTGGTCCCTACCCACCGAGAGACTTCCTTCCTCCTTTTCCTTAACTGCCCTGGATGGCAGTAAAATTTTTGATACTGTTATTGCTCTAAGGACTCTACCAGTTCGTCTGAGAGTGGGAGTTCTTCATTCCGAACTTATTTCACTTTTAGTGATTCCAAGAGCCACACATCCTGTGGTCCTGGGCCTTCCATGGCTCCGCCTTCACAATCCTACAATTGATTGGACGACTACGCAAATCCTGGCATGGGGTTCCTCCTGTGCAGAGACATGTTTGTTTAAAGTATTGCCTGTCTGTTCTTCCTCCCCCAGGTCGTCTGATGTTCCACCTCCTCCATATCAAGATTTCACGGATGTGTTCAGTAAAGCTTCTGCTGATATCCTTCCTCCTCATAGAGAATGGGACTGCCCGATTGATCTCGTTCCAGGGAAGGTTCCACCTCGAGGCCGAACTTATCCGTTGTCTCTGCCTGAGACGCATTCTATGGAGGAATACATTAAAGAGAACCTAGCAAAGGGGTTCATTCGACCTTCTTCTTCCCCAGCCGGCGCAGGCTTCTTTTTTGTAAAAAAGAAAGATGGTGGTCTGCGGCCGTGCATCGACTACAGAGGTTTGAACGACATTACCATCAAGAACCGTTATCCTTTACCCCTGATTACTGAGCTCTTTGACAGAGTTAGCGGAGCTACCATCTTTACAAAGCTGGACTTGCGAGGTGCATACAATCTCATCCGGATCCGTGAGGGTGACGAGTGGAAGACCGCCTTTAACACCCGTGAAGGACATTATGAGTACCTCGTCATGCCCTTCGGATTGAGCAATGCTCCAGCTGTCTTCCAGCATTTTGTCAATGAGATCTTCAGAGACATTCTATACCGTCATGTCGTGGTCTATCTAGACGATATCCTCATTTTTGCCAACGATTTAGAGGAACATCGTTTTTGGGTTAAAGAGGTTCTGTCCCGTCTCCGTGTCAATCATCTCTATTGCAAATTAGAAAAATGCGTCTTTGAAGTCAAGTCCATTCCGTTTCTAGGGTACATTGTGTCCGGTTCCGGACTAGAGATGGATCCTGAGAAACTACAAGCAATCCAAAATTGGCCGGTACCCTTAACCCTCAAAGGGGTCCAGAGGTTCTTAGGGTTCGCCAACTATTACCGAAAGTTTATACGAGACTTTTCCACCATTGTGGCGCCTATTACTGCTTTCACTAAGAAGGGTGCTAACCCGTCCAAGTGGTCTGAAGAAGCCATGCAAGCATTTCATCTTTTAAAACAAAGGTTCATCTCTGCGCCTGTTCTGAAACAGCCTGACATCGACTCTCCTTTCATCTTAGAGGTGGATGCCTCCTCCGTTGGAGTAGGAGCGGTGTTATCTCAGAGGGCTAAAGATGGCCATTTACACCCTTGCAGTTTCTTCTCCCGGAAGTTCTCCCCAGCTGAGCGCAACTATGCCATTGGCGACCAGGAGTTGCTAGCCATCAAGCTCGCTCTAGAAGAGTGGAGGTATCTGTTGGAGGGAGCTTCTCATTCAATCACCATACTTACAGACCACAAGAACCTTTTATACCTGAAGGGCGCACAATGTCTCAACCCTCGTCAGGCCAGATGGGCACTTTTCTTTTCCAGGTTCGACTTTAAACTCCAGTTCTGTCCGGGCTCTCAGAATCGCAAGGCCGATGCCCTTTCCCGCTCATGGGAGCAAGAAAATGAGTCAGAGTCTTCAGACAAGCATCCTATTATAAATCCGTTGGCATTCTCCACGGTAGGGATGGACTCTACGCCCCCATCAGGGAAAAGTTTTGTGAAGCCGATGCTAAGGAAGAAGCTCATGCATTGGGCCCATGCTTCCCGTTTTGCCGGACATACAGGTATCCAAAAAACCCTGGAGTTTATCTCTAGGTCCTATTGGTGGCCAACTCTGAAAAAGGACGTCTTGGAGTTTATTGCATCTTGCCCAAAGTGTGCCCAACATAAAGTATCCCGCCAGTCGCCTGCGGGGCAACTGGTTCCACTATCCGTTCCCCGTCGACCATGGACCCACTTGTCGATGGATTTCATTACAGACTTACCCATGTGCAACAAGTTCAATACCATCTGGGTGGTAGTTGACCGGTTCACCAAGATGGCACACTTCATTCCTCTCACCGGTCTTCCGTCAGCTTCCAAGTTGGCTCAAGTATTCATACAAGAGATCTTCCGACTCCACGGTCTTCCTGAAGAAATTATCTCAGATCGAGGAGTTCAATTCACAGCCAAATTCTGGCGAGGTTTATGTCAAGTCCTCCAAGTCAAGCTAAAGTTTTCCACGGCTTACCATCCTCAGACCAATGGTCAAACCGAGAGGGTGAATCAGGACTTGGAGGCCTTCCTCCGCATCTATGTGTCCTCCTCTCAAGATGACTGGGTTCAATTACTTCCCTGGGCCGAGTTCTGTCATAACAACCAGTATCATTCTTCATCTGCTTCAACACCATTCTTCACTAACTTTGGATTCCACCCTAAAGTCCCTGAGTTCCAACCGCTTCCAGCAACTTCTGTTCCCGCAGTGGATATCACCTTGCATCAGTTTGCCAATATCTGGAAGAGCGTACGATCAGCTCTGCTCAAGGCATCGTTCAGGTACAAGAAGTTTGCGGATAAGAAGCGTCGAGCAGTTCCTGCTCTCAAGGTGGGTGATCGGGTATGGTTATCCACGAAGAATTTGAGGTTAAGAGTTCCCAGTATGAAGTTTGCACCTCGCTATATCGGTCCTTTCAAAATTGAACAAGTCATCAATCCTGTTGCTTACAGACTCCAGTTGCCTCCCTTCTTAAAAATACCCAGGACATTCCATGTTTCCCTGTTGAAACCGCTGATCTTGAATCGGTTTCATTCCTCACTTCCTCCAACTCCGAAAGTCCAAACTCAACGAGGCGTTGAGTATGAAGTGGCCAAGATCCTGGACTCACGTCACCGTTACGGTCAACTACAGTATCTTATTGACTGGAAGGGTTACGGCCCTGAGGAACGTTCATGGACCAATGCTTCTGATGTCCATGCTCCTGCCTTGGTCCGGAGATTCCATTCCAAGTTTCCTCAAAAGCCAAAGAAGTGTCCTGGGGCCACTCCTAAAGGGGGGGGTGCTGTCACGATCCGGGTATCTGGACGCCATTTCTTACCCATCAGATGCCTCCTAAGGCTGGCTCAGCGCTCCAGGACCGGATCCCATCTGTTATCCTAATGTTCACATTCCTGCATCCTCTCCTGTCTCTCTGAGACGCTGTCACAGTAACGCCTTATTACATCTGGCATGGCGTCTCCCGCGGCCTCCGCCACCGTCCCTGAGCTTCTGCATGCAGAGTGTCAGAGTGGCGATTACGTCAGCCGCGGCCTCCGCTGTGTCCGCGTGGTTGGATGTGCACTTGTCAGCCTGGCGTCTCCTGTCTCCAGTGGCCGGCGCCGCCATTACTGTTTTCATTACCACATGGATTACAAACCAAACTTCCCTCCAAGTGTCTGCATGGGCGCAGCCATCTTGGATTCTGTCAGCTGATCATTTCCTCCAATCTGTTGTCAGTATTGTTAATCTGCATAATTGCCTAGCCAATCCCTTCCTTGCTGCAGGTATAAATACACTGTGCCTGAGCAAGGAAGGCGTCAGTGCTTTGGTTGTCAAACCTAGTTCCTGTTTGTCTCTCTCCTGTGATTGTCTTCCAGGTTCCAGCTCCTGTCTCAAGACTTCCACCATAGAGACCCGCACCAGCATTCCACCTGCGGTGTAGCCTGACTCTCCAATCCATTGTGGATTCATCTGTTTCCAGCTACAACATTACCTGCTTCCAGCTCAGCTTCCAGCAGAGTACAGCTTTCCTTAAAGGGCCGGTGTCCTTTCTACACTTTACCACTCTCCACCGGTATTATTATTTCTCCGCTCTCAAGTTCTACATTTCAGTTCATATTTCATCGCTCCCAAGTTAATTTATTATTTAACTGGTTCCAGCCAGTATCCACTCCGTGCTAACAACAGTCTGGTTCCAGCCAGTATCCACAGCAGCTGTTTTACCTTCAGCAACCCAGCTTTTCCTGGAACACCAGCTGGCACAATCCTGGGTTATCTCCATTGCTACAGTCGGGCCTGGTAAGGACTTTCCATCTAGAAGATCATAAGAACTATCTCACACTACCAGTGCCCTGTGGCTTCTGCCATCCTGTAGTACCCAGGAACTGTATTTATTATTTGCTGACTTTTACGTTTTCTTTTACTGCTGCTGTGTTGCGGAGTTGTCATAATAAACATCATTGACTTTTATCCAAGTTGTCGTGGTCACGCCTTCGGGCAGTTATTATTCATGTTACTTACATGTCCAGGGGTCTGATACAACCTCCCAGGTTCCGGTACATCTCAGCCCCTACAACTGAGGCTGCCTCCCGTCAGCTCAGGCCCTCAGTTGTGACAGTAAGCACTGACCTAATGAATCCAGCCGGAGACCAGGATCAAGCGGCCAGGCCGATGCAAGAACTGGCAGCCCGACTAGAACATCAGGAGGCTGCACAGGGCCACATCATCCGCTGTCTCCAGGATCTCTCTACTCGGCTGGATGGGATTCAGACAACTCTCCGTGGATCAGGCGCATCTGGTGCGTCAACCACAGTGACTCCAGCTATAACCCCACCCACCTTACCCATTTCTGCTCCACGTCTTCATCTTCCAACGCCAGCAAAATTTGACGGATCTCCAAGATTCTGCAGGGGATTTCTCAACCAGTGTGAGATTTAGTTTGAGCTACAACCTGGCAATTTTCCCAGTGACCGTACAAAAATTGCCTACATCATCTCTCTTCTCAGTGGCTCCGCCCTTGACTGGGCATCACCGTTATGGGAGAGGTCCGACACCCTGCTATCTTCTTACACTGCATTCGTGTCAACATTCAGGCGCATCTTCGACGAGCCAGGCCGGGTAACCTCAGCTTCATCCGAGATTCTCCGTTTACGCCAGGGGTCACGTGCTGTAGGACAATATCTGATACAGTTCCAGATCCTGGCATCCGAACTGGCATGGAACGACGAGGCCCTGTATGCTGCATTCTGGCATGGCTTATCTGAGCTTATTAAAGATGAGTTAGCTACCAGAGACTTACCTTCTAAGTTAGATGAGCTAATCTCACTCTGCACGAAAGTTGATTTATGTTTCAGAGAGAGAGCAACTGAGCGTGGAAGATCATCTGCTCCAAAATCTTCTGCTCCTCCTCCTCGTCAACTGTCACCATCTAAAGATGAGCCCATGCAAATTGGCCGTTCCCGTTTAACTCCTGCTGAGCGCCGAAGACGTCTCTCTGAGTCTCTTTGTCTTTACTGTGCAGCTCCGTCTCACACCATCAATGCCTGTCCCGAACGTCCGGGAAAACTCCAAACCCTAGCTCGCCCAGGAGAGGGCCGGCTAGGAGTAATGATCTCCTCTCCATCTCCTCATGATTGTAATCTCCCAGTCTCGCTTCAAGTTGCTCAACGTTATCGGAACGTCATTGCCCTCCTTGATTCCGGAGCAGCTGGGAACTTTATTACTGAAGCCTATGTTAAACGGTGGTCCCTACCCACCGAGAGACTTCCTTCCTCCTTTTCCTTAACTGCCCTGGATGGCAGTAAAATTTTTGATACTGTTATTGCTCTAAGGACTCTACCAGTTCGTCTGAGAGTGGGAGTTCTTCATTCCGAACTTATTTCACTTTTAGTGATTCCAAGAGCCACACATCCTGTGGTCCTGGGCCTTCCATGGCTCCGTCTTCACAATCCTACAATTGATTGGACGACTACGCAAATCCTGGCATGGGGTTCCTCCTGTGCAGAGACATGTTTGTTTAAAGTATTGCCTGTCTGTTCTTCCTCCCCCAGGTCGTCTGATGTTCCACCTCCTCCATATCAAGATTTCACGGATGTGTTCAGTAAAGCTTCTGCTGATATCCTTCCTCCTCATAGAGAATGGGACTGCCCGATTGATCTCGTTCCAGGGAAGGTTCCACCTCGAGGCCGAACTTATCCGTTGTCTCTGCCTGAGACGCATTCTATGGAGGAATACATTAAAGAGAACCTAGCAAAGGGGTTCATTCGACCTTCTTCTTCCCCAGCCGGCGCAGGCTTCTTTTTTGTAAAAAAGAAAGATGGTGGTCTGCGGCCGTGCATCGACTACAGAGGTTTGAACGACATTACCATCAAGAACCGTTATCCTTTACCCCTGATTACTGAGCTCTTTGACAGAGTTAGCGGAGCTACCATCTTTACAAAGCTGGACTTGCGAGGTGCATACAATCTCATCCGGATCCGTGAGGGTGACGAGTGGAAGACCGCCTTTAACACCCGTGAAGGACATTATGAGTACCTCGTCATGCCCTTCGGATTGAGCAATGCTCCAGCTGTCTTCCAGCATTTTGTCAATGAGATCTTCAGAGACATTCTATACCGTCATGTCGTGGTCTATCTAGACGATATCCTCATTTTTGCCAACGATTTAGAGGAACATCGTTTTTGGGTTAAAGAGGTTCTGTCCCGTCTCCGTGTCAATCATCTCTATTGCAAATTAGAAAAATGCGTCTTTGAAGTCAAGTCCATTCCGTTTCTAGGGTACATTGTGTCCGGTTCCGGACTAGAGATGGATCCTGAGAAACTACAAGCAATCCAAAATTGGCCGGTACCCTTAACCCTCAAAGGGGTCCAGAGGTTCTTAGGGTTCGCCAACTATTACCGAAAGTTTATACGAGACTTTTCCACCATTGTGGCGCCTATTACTGCTTTCACTAAGAAGGGTGCTAACCCGTCCAAGTGGTCTGAAGAAGCCATGCAAGCATTTCATCTTTTAAAACAAAGGTTCATCTCTGCGCCTGTTCTGAAACAGCCTGACATCGACTCTCCTTTCATCTTAGAGGTGGATGCCTCCTCCGTTGGAGTAGGAGCGGTGTTATCTCAGAGGGCTAAAGATGGCCATTTACACCCTTGCAGTTTCTTCTCCCGGAAGTTCTCCCCAGCTGAGCGCAACTATGCCATTGGCGACCAGGAGTTGCTAGCCATCAAGCTCGCTCTAGAAGAGTGGAGGTATCTGTTGGAGGGAGCTTCTCATTCAATCACCATACTTACAGACCACAAGAACCTTTTATACCTGAAGGGCGCACAATGTCTCAACCCTCGTCAGGCCAGATGGGCACTTTTCTTTTCCAGGTTCGACTTTAAACTCCAGTTCTGTCCGGGCTCTCAGAATCGCAAGGCCGATGCCCTTTCCCGCTCATGGGAGCAAGAAAATGAGTCAGAGTCTTCAGACAAGCATCCTATTATAAATCCGTTGGCATTCTCCACGGTAGGGATGGACTCTACGCCCCCATCAGGGAAAAGTTTTGTGAAGCCGATGCTAAGGAAGAAGCTCATGCATTGGGCCCATGCTTCCCGTTTTGCCGGACATACAGGTATCCAAAAAACCCTGGAGTTTATCTCTAGGTCCTATTGGTGGCCAACTCTGAAAAAGGACGTCTTGGAGTTTATTGCATCTTGCCCAAAGTGTGCCCAACATAAAGTATCCCGCCAGTCGCCTGCGGGGCAACTGGTTCCACTATCCGTTCCCCGTCGACCATGGACCCACTTGTCGATGGATTTCATTACAGACTTACCCATGTGCAACAAGTTCAATACCATCTGGGTGGTAGTTGACCGGTTCACCAAGATGGCACACTTCATTCCTCTCACCGGTCTTCCGTCAGCTTCCAAGTTGGCTCAAGTATTCATACAAGAGATCTTCCGACTCCACGGTCTTCCTGAAGAAATTATCTCAGATCGAGGAGTTCAATTCACAGCCAAATTCTGGCGAGGTTTATGTCAAGTCCTCCAAGTCAAGCTAAAGTTTTCCACGGCTTACCATCCTCAGACCAATGGTCAAACCGAGAGGGTGAATCAGGACTTGGAGGCCTTCCTCCGCATCTATGTGTCCTCCTCTCAAGATGACTGGGTTCAATTACTTCCCTGGGCCGAGTTCTGTCATAACAACCAGTATCATTCTTCATCTGCTTCAACACCATTCTTCACTAACTTTGGATTCCACCCTAAAGTCCCTGAGTTCCAACCGCTTCCAGCAACTTCTGTTCCCGCAGTGGATATCACCTTGCATCAGTTTGCCAATATCTGGAAGAGCGTACGATCAGCTCTGCTCAAGGCATCGTTCAGGTACAAGAAGTTTGCGGATAAGAAGCGTCGAGCAGTTCCTGCTCTCAAGGTGGGTGATCGGGTATGGTTATCCACGAAGAATTTGAGGTTAAGAGTTCCCAGTATGAAGTTTGCACCTCGCTATATCGGTCCTTTCAAAATTGAACAAGTCATCAATCCTGTTGCTTACAGACTCCAGTTGCCTCCCTTCTTAAAAATACCCAGGACATTCCATGTTTCCCTGTTGAAACCGCTGATCTTGAATCGGTTTCATTCCTCACTTCCTCCAACTCCGAAAGTCCAAACTCAACGAGGCGTTGAGTATGAAGTGGCCAAGATCCTGGACTCACGTCACCGTTACGGTCAACTACAGTATCTTATTGACTGGAAGGGTTACGGCCCTGAGGAACGTTCATGGACCAATGCTTCTGATGTCCATGCTCCTGCCTTGGTCCGGAGATTCCATTCCAAGTTTCCTCAAAAGCCAAAGAAGTGTCCTGGGGCCACTCCTAAAGGGGGGGGTGCTGTCACGATCCGGGTATCTGGACGCCATTTCTTACCCATCAGATGCCTCCTAAGGCTGGCTCAGCGCTCCAGGACCGGATCCCATCTGTTATCCTAATGTTCACATTCCTGCATCCTCTCCTGTCTCTCTGAGACGCTGTCACAGTAACGCCTTATTACATCTGGCATGGCGTCTCCCGCGGCCTCCGCCACCGTCCCTGAGCTTCTGCATGCAGAGTGTCAGAGTGGCGATTACGTCAGCCGCGGCCTCCGCTGTGTCCGCGTGGTTGGATGTGCACTTGTCAGCCTGGCGTCTCCTGTCTCCAGTGGCCGGCGCCGCCATTACTGTTTTCATTACCACATGGATTACAAACCAAACTTCCCTCCAAGTGTCTGCATGGGCGCAGCCATCTTGGATTCTGTCAGCTGATCATTTCCTCCAATCTGTTGTCAGTATTGTTAATCTGCATAATTGCCTAGCCAATCCCTTCCTTGCTGCAGGTATAAATACACTGTGCCTGAGCAAGGAAGGCGTCAGTGCTTTGGTTGTCAAACCTAGTTCCTGTTTGTCTCTCTCCTGTGATTGTCTTCCAGGTTCCAGCTCCTGTCTCAAGACTTCCACCATAGAGACCCGCACCAGCATTCCACCTGCGGTGTAGCCTGACTCTCCAATCCATTGTGGATTCATCTGTTTCCAGCTACAACATTACCTGCTTCCAGCTCAGCTTCCAGCAGAGTACAGCTTTCCTTAAAGGGCCGGTGTCCTTTCTACACTTTACCACTCTCCACCGGTATTATTATTTCTCCGCTCTCAAGTTCTACATTTCAGTTCATATTTCATCGCTCCCAAGTTCATTTATTATTTAACTGGTTCCAGCCAGTATCCACTCCGTGCTAACAACAGTCTGGTTCCAGCCAGTATCCACAGCAGCTGTTTTACCTTCAGCAACCCAGCTTTTCCTGGAACACCAGCTGGCACAATCCTGGGTTATCTCCATTGCTACAGTCGGGCCTGGTAAGGACTTTCCATCTAGAAGATCATAAGAACTATCTCACACTACCAGTGCCCTGTGGCTTCTGCCATCCTGTAGTACCCAGGAACTGTATTTATTATTTGCTGACTTTTACGTTTTCTTTTACTGCTGCTGTGTTGCGGAGTTGTCATAATAAACATCATTGACTTTTATCCAAGTTGTCGTGGTCACGCCTTCGGGCAGTTATTATTCATGTTACTTACATGTCCAGGGGTCTGATACAACCTCCCAGGTTCCGGTACATCTCAGCCCCTACAACTGAGGCTGCCTCCCGTCAGCTCAGGCCCTCAGTTGTGACAGTAAGCACTGACCTAATGAATCCAGCCGGAGACCAGGATCAAGCGGCCAGGCCGATGCAAGAACTGGCAGCCCGACTAGAACATCAGGAGGCTGCACAGGGCCACATCATCCGCTGTCTCCAGGATCTCTCTACTCGGCTGGATGGGATTCAGACAACTCTCCGTGGATCAGGCGCATCTGGTGCGTCAACCACAGTGACTCCAGCTATAACCCCACCCACCTTACCCATTTCTGCTCCACGTCTTCATCTTCCAACGCCAGCAAAATTTGACGGATCTCCAAGATTCTGCAGGGGATTTCTCAACCAGTGTGAGATTTAGTTTGAGCTACAACCTGGCAATTTTCCCAGTGACCGTACAAAAATTGCCTACATCATCTCTCTTCTCAGTGGCTCCGCCCTTGACTGGGCATCACCGTTATGGGAGAGGTCCGACACCCTGCTATCTTCTTACACTGCATTCGTGTCAACATTCAGGCGCATCTTCGACGAGCCAGGCCGGGTAACCTCAGCTTCATCCGAGATTCTCCGTTTACGCCAGGGGTCACGTGCTGTAGGACAATATCTGATACAGTTCCAGATCCTGGCATCCGAACTGGCATGGAACGACGAGGCCCTGTATGCTGCATTCTGGCATGGCTTATCTGAGCTTATTAAAGATGAGTTAGCTACCAGAGACTTACCTTCTAAGTTAGATGAGCTAATCTCACTCTGCACGAAAGTTGATTTATGTTTCAGAGAGAGAGCAACTGAGCGTGGAAGATCATCTGCTCCAAAATCTTCTGCTCCTCCTCCTCGTCAACTGTCACCATCTAAAGATGAGCCCATGCAAATTGGCCGTTCCCGTTTAACTCCTGCTGAGCGCCGAAGACGTCTCTCTGAGTCTCTTTGTCTTTACTGTGCAGCTCCGTCTCACACCATCAATGCCTGTCCCGAACGTCCGGGAAAACTCCAAACCCTAGCTCGCCCAGGAGAGGGCCGGCTAGGAGTAATGATCTCCTCTCCATCTCCTCATGATTGTAATCTCCCAGTCTCGCTTCAAGTTGCTCAACGTTATCGGAACGTCATTGCCCTCCTTGATTCCGGAGCAGCTGGGAACTTTATTACTGAAGCCTATGTTAAACGGTGGTCCCTACCCACCGAGAGACTTCCTTCCTCCTTTTCCTTAACTGCCCTGGATGGCAGTAAAATTTTTGATACTGTTATTGCTCTAAGGACTCTACCAGTTCGTCTGAGAGTGGGAGTTCTTCATTCCGAACTTATTTCACTTTTAGTGATTCCAAGAGCCACACATCCTGTGGTCCTGGGCCTTCCATGGCTCCGTCTTCACAATCCTACAATTGATTGGACGACTACGCAAATCCTGGCATGGGGTTCCTCCTGTGCAGAGACATGTTTGTTTAAAGTATTGCCTGTCTGTTCTTCCTCCCCCAGGTCGTCTGATGTTCCACCTCCTCCATATCAAGATTTCACGGATGTGTTCAGTAAAGCTTCTGCTGATATCCTTCCTCCTCATAGAGAATGGGACTGCCCGATTGATCTCGTTCCAGGGAAGGTTCCACCTCGAGGCCGAACTTATCCGTTGTCTCTGCCTGAGACGCATTCTATGGAGGAATACATTAAAGAGAACCTAGCAAAGGGGTTCATTCGACCTTCTTCTTCCCCAGCCGGCGCAGGCTTCTTTTTTGTAAAAAAGAAAGATGGTGGTCTGCGGCCGTGCATCGACTACAGAGGTTTGAACGACATTACCATCAAGAACCGTTATCCTTTACCCCTGATTACTGAGCTCTTTGACAGAGTTAGCGGAGCTACCATCTTTACAAAGCTGGACTTGCGAGGTGCATACAATCTCATCCGGATCCGTGAGGGTGACGAGTGGAAGACCGCCTTTAACACCCGTGACGGACATTATGAGTACCTCGTCATGCCCTTCGGATTGAGCAATGCTCCAGCTGTCTTCCAGCATTTTGTCAATGAGATCTTCAGAGACATTCTATACCGTCATGTCGTGGTCTATCTAGACGATATCCTCATTTTTGCCAACGATTTAGAGGAACATCGTTTTTGGGTTAAAGAGGTTCTGTCCCGTCTCCGTGTCAATCATCTCTATTGCAAATTAGAAAAATGCGTCTTTGAAGTCAAGTCCATTCCGTTTCTAGGGTACATTGTGTCCGGTTCCGGACTAGAGATGGATCCTGAGAAACTACAAGCAATCCAAAATTGGCCGGTACCCTTAACCCTCAAAGGGGTCCAGAGGTTCTTAGGGTTCGCCAACTATTACCGAAAGTTTATACGAGACTTTTCCACCATTGTGGCGCCTATTACTGCTTTCACTAAGAAGGGTGCTAACCCGTCCAAGTGGTCTGAAGAAGCCATGCAAGCATTTCATCTTTTAAAACAAAGGTTCATCTCTGCGCCTGTTCTGAAACAGCCTGACATCGACTCTCCTTTCATCTTAGAGGTGGATGCCTCCTCCGTTGGAGTAGGAGCGGTGTTATCTCAGAGGGCTAAAGATGGCCATTTACACCCTTGCAGTTTCTTCTCCCGGAAGTTCTCCCCAGCTGAGCGCAACTATGCCATTGGCGACCAGGAGTTGCTAGCCATCAAGCTCGCTCTAGAAGAGTGGAGGTATCTGTTGGAGGGAGCTTCTCATTCAATCACCATACTTACAGACCACAAGAACCTTTTATACCTGAAGGGCGCACAATGTCTCAACCCTCGTCAGGCCAGATGGGCACTTTTCTTTTCCAGGTTCGACTTTAAACTCCAGTTCTGTCCGGGCTCTCAGAATCGCAAGGCCGATGCCCTTTCCCGCTCATGGGAGCAAGAAAATGAGTCAGAGTCTTCAGACAAGCATCCTATTATAAATCCGTTGGCATTCTCCACGGTAGGGATGGACTCTACGCCCCCATCAGGGAAAAGTTTTGTGAAGCCGATGCTAAGGAAGAAGCTCATGCATTGGGCCCATGCTTCCCGTTTTGCCGGACATACAGGTATCCAAAAAACCCTGGAGTTTATCTCTAGGTCCTATTGGTGGCCAACTCTGAAAAAGGACGTCTTGGAGTTTATTGCATCTTGCCCAAAGTGTGCCCAACATAAAGTATCCCGCCAGTCGCCTGCGGGGCAACTGGTTCCACTATCCGTTCCCCGTCGACCATGGACCCACTTGTCGATGGATTTCATTACAGACTTACCCATGTGCAACAAGTTCAATACCATCTGGGTGGTAGTTGACCGGTTCACCAAGATGGCACACTTCATTCCTCTCACCGGTCTTCCGTCAGCTTCCAAGTTGGCTCAAGTATTCATACAAGAGATCTTCCGACTCCACGGTCTTCCTGAAGAAATTATCTCAGATCGAGGAGTTCAATTCACAGCCAAATTCTGGCGAGGTTTATGTCAAGTCCTCCAAGTCAAGCTAAAGTTTTCCACGGCTTACCATCCTCAGACCAATGGTCAAACCGAGAGGGTGAATCAGGACTTGGAGGCCTTCCTCCGCATCTATGTGTCCTCCTCTCAAGATGACTGGGTTCAATTACTTCCCTGGGCCGAGTTCTGTCATAGCAACCAGTATCATTCTTCATCTGCTTCAACACCATTCTTCACTAACTTTGGATTCCACCCTAAAGTCCCTGAGTTCCAACCGCTTCCAGCAACTTCTGTTCCCGCAGTGGATATCACCTTGCATCAGTTTGCCAATATCTGGAAGAGCGTACGATCAGCTCTGCTCAAGGCATCGTTCAGGTACAAGAAGTTTGCGGATAAGAAGCGTCGAGCAGTTCCTGCTCTCAAGGTGGGTGATCGGGTATGGTTATCCACGAAGAATTTGAGGTTAAGAGTTCCCAGTATGAAGTTTGCACCTCGCTATATCGGTCCTTTCAAAATTGAACAAGTCATCAATCCTGTTGCTTACAGACTCCAGTTGCCTCCCTTCTTAAAAATACCCAGGACATTCCATGTTTCCCTGTTGAAACCGCTGATCTTGAATCGGTTTCATTCCTCACTTCCTCCAACTCCGAAAGTCCAAACTCAACGAGGCGTTGAGTATGAAGTGGCCAAGATCCTGGACTCACGTCACCGTTACGGTCAACTACAGTATCTTATTGACTGGAAGGGTTACGGCCCTGAGGAACGTTCATGGACCAATGCTTCTGATGTCCATGCTCCTGCCTTGGTCCGGAGATTCCATTCCAAGTTTCCTCAAAAGCCAAAGAAGTGTCCTGGGGCCACTCCTAAAGGGGGGGGGGGGGTGCTGTCACGATCCGGGTATCTGGACGCCATTTCTTACCCATCAGATGCCTCCTAAGGCTGGCTCAGCGCTCCAGGACCGGATCCCATCTGTTATCCTAATGTTCACATTCCTGCATCCTCTCCTGTCTCTCTGAGACGCTGTCACAGTAACGCCTTATTACATCTGGCATGGCGTCTCCCGCGGCCTCCGCCGCCGTCCCTGAGCTTCTGCATGCAGAGTGTCAGAGTGGCGATTACGTCAGCCGCGGCCTCCGCTGTGTCCGCGTGGTTGGATGTGCATTTGTCAGCCTGGCGTCTCCTGTCTCCAGTGGCCGGCGCCGCCATTACTGTTTTCATTACCACATGGATTACAAACCAAACTTCCCTCCAAGTGTCTGCATGGGCGCAGCCATCTTGGATTCTGTCAGCTGATCATTTCCTCCAATCTGTTGTCAGTATTGTTAATCTGCATAATTGCCTAGCCAATCCCTTCCTTGCTGCAGGTATAAATACACTGTGCCTGAGCAAGGAAGGCGTCAGTGCTTTGGTTGTCAAACCTAGTTCCTGTTTGTCTCTCTCCTGTGATTGTCTTCCAGGTTCCAGCTCCTGTCTCAAGACTTCCACCATAGAGACCCGCACCAGCATTCCACCTGCGGTGTAGCCTGACTCTCCAATCCATTGTGGATTCATCTGTTTCCAGCTACAACATTACCTGCTTCCAGCTCAGCTTCCAGCAGAGTACAGCTTTCCTTAAAGGGCCGGTGTCCTTTCTACACTTTACCACTCTCCACCGGTATTATTATTTCTCCGCTCTCAAGTTCTACATTTCAGTTCATATTTCATCGCTCCCAAGTTCATTTATTATTTAACTGGTTCCAGCCAGTATCCACTCCGTGCTAACAACAGTCTGGTTCCAGCCAGTATCCACAGCAGCTGTTTTACCTTCAGCAACCCAGCTTTTCCTGGAACACCAGCTGGCACAATCCTGGGTTATCTCCATTGCTACAGTCGGGCCTGGTAAGGACTTTCCATCTAGAAGATCATAAGAACTATCTCACACTACCAGTGCCCTGTGGCTCCTGCCATCCTGTAGTACCCAGGAACTGTATTTATTATTTGCTGACTTTTACGTTTTCTTTTACTGCTGCTGTGTTGCGGAGTTGTCATAATAAACATCATTGACTTTTATCCAAGTTGTCGTGGTCACGCCTTCGGGCAGTTATTATTCATGTTACTTACATGTCCAGGGGTCTGATACAACCTCCCAGGTTCCGGTACATCTCAGCCCCTACAACTGAGGCTGCCTCCCGTCAGCTCAGGCCCTCAGTTGTGACAGCTTACTGTAGCAGTCTGCGGTGCTGCTGAGCTGACAGTGTCCAGGAGGTCCGTCATCAGTCATTACATAATAAATATATATACCTGTCCGGCTGCAGTACTAGTGATATTATATATATATATATATATATATATATATATTGATTTCATCTCATTATCATCCAGTCTATATTAGCAGCAGACACAGTACGGTAGTCCACGGCTGTAGCTACCTCTGTGTCGGCAGTCGCTCGTCCATCCATAATTGTATACCACCTACCCGTGGTTTTTTTTTTTCTTTCTTCTTTATACATACTACTATAGTAGCTTACTGTAGCAGTCTGCGGTGCTGCTGAGCTGACAGTGTCCAGCAGGTCCGTCATCAGTCATTACATAATAAATATATATACCTGTCCGGCTGCAGTACTAGTGATATTATATATATATATTGATTTCATCTCATTATCATCCAGTCTATAATAGCAGCAGACACAGTACGGTAGTCCACGGCTGTAGCTACCTCTGTGTCGGCAGTCGCTCGTCCATCCATAATTGTATACCACCTAACCGTGGTTTTTTTTTTTCTTTCTTCTTTATACATACTACTATAGTAGCTTACTGTAGCAGTCTGCGGTGCTGCTGAGCTGACAGTGTCCAGCAGGTCCGTCATCAGTCATTACATAATAAATATATCTACCTGTCCGGCTGCAGTACTAGTGTGATATTGTTATGCACACCAGTGCCTGCAGGAAAGTACTGGTGTCAGAACTGTTATGCACTCCAGTGTCTGCAGGAATGTACTGGTGTTTGAACTGTTATGCAAAACAAATGGACTCACAGACAAACTGGGGAATATGATATAATGTACACAGAAGGTGATAGGGTAACAAAATACACACAAAGTGAACAGAGAAGCCCAGAGGCTAAGGAACTGGGTATCTCCCTTGTATTAGAACTGCTAAGATGGAAAAAGCAAGATGTTGTGTTTTAATACGTAGAGAACCCGAAATGCTGTTGCTAAGGGCAACAGCAAAACCCTAAAGGGTTACCAACGGGTGTGGCAGTAAACTCCTTGGTCAGAGATGGAATGATAGACACAAGGAGAGTCCCCACAATCCTAATTCTCACTTGCAGTGCACAGGTTTTAGCTTACTGCCACTAAACTGGCCCCTGACACCTAGCACAGTGAGACAGGATTAGACAGGCAAGTCTTAGAATACAGCCGCAAACTTGCTAAGTTCACAGAGTAGTAACAGAACCCCAGCAAGCTAAACGACTGACTCCAGTCTTACTGCTAGGTCTGGATTGGCAGAGTGTAATACCAAATCCCCAGGCCTATTTGCAGTAAGCAACAAACAAATACAAAGCTACACAGTACTGGCTAACTTTCACGAACTGACTAACCAACAAAGATTCAGCAGCATCTGCTTACCCTGAAAAGAGGCCTTATAAAGCAGGTGCTGTCCACGCCCCACTCAGACCTCACAGACTGTGAGCACAAAAACCAGCACCGGATCCCCTGCCGTGCACAGAGCCTATAACCACTGCACAGCAAAAGACCCAAACCGGAGTATCAGCTGCGCTCAGGTTACTCCACTAGCACTTGTCTCCCGGTTGCCATGACGACGTGGCAGCACAGGGCAGGAGACCCTAACAGTACCCCCCCTCTGACGAGGGGTCAAAGAACCCCTACCACCGGGTTTATCGGGGAACTGCGAGAAGAAAGAGCGTATCAGTCTGGGGGCATGAAGATCACAACTGCGCACCCACGACCGCTCCTCCGGGCCATACCCCTTCCAGTGCACCAAAAATGACAGCCGACCCCGAACCACCTTGGAGTCAAGAATCCTTTCAACAACAAACTCCCTCTGGCCACGTATCAGAAGAGGGGAAGGTCTTCCACTGGAATAAGGATTACTAATCGCCCGTTTTAAAAGGGAACAATGAAATGTTTTATTGATACCCAAAGAACGGGGCTGATCTAACTGAAATGCCACCGGATTGATAACCCTGGTGATCTTATAAGGGCCGATGAACCGGGGCCCTAACTTATGAGATGGCTGTCTCAACTTCAAATTCTTGGTAGACAACCAGACGAAGTCTCCTAATTTGAAGCTGCAGGGTCTTTTCCGCTTATCAAAAACCCTTTTGGTCACTAATGACACAGACACAAGGGCTTTCTTCACTTTCCGCCAAATACCTCTAAGGACCGAAACCACAGAGGAACCACCAGGCGTGGAGTCCAGGGGGTCAAAAGAATTGGCCTTAGGATGATGCCCATACACACAAAGGAAGGGAGAGATCCCTGTAGCAGAGTGAGCCGCGTTGTTATAGGCAAACTCCGCCATGGACAGATGAGCAACCCAGTCAGTCTGACACTTGGAGACATAACACCTGAGGAACTGCTCCAAGGACTGGTTCACCCTTTCAGTCTGCCCATTAGACTGCGGATGGTAGCCTGACGACAAGCTGACAGAAATCTGGAGATCGTAACAAAATGCCCTCCAGAATTTGGCCACAAACTGGGATCCGCGGTCAGAGACCACATCAAGTGGCAACCCGTGGAGACGCACAACATGCAGCATAAATAATTCAGACAGGCGTCTGGCTGATGGCAGCCCAACCAGTGGAACGAAGTGCGCCATCTTCGAAAACCTGTCAACGACAACCCAGATGGCTGTCATCCCCGAGGATTTGGGCAAGTCCACCACAAAATCCATTGAAATGTGGGTCCATGGCTTAGATGGGATAGAGAGTGGATGTAATGGGCCAACAGGAACCCCTCTAGGAGTCTTATTTCGGGCACAGATGTCACATGCCCGAACCCACTGATCCACATCCTTAGCCACCGAGGGCCACCACACCGCCCTAGATAGCAACTCCCGAGTTCTGGCAATACCCGGGTGACCTGCCGACTTCTTGGCATGGAATTCCAGGAACACTCGCTGTCTTAACCTAGGAGGCACAAACAAAAGACCTACCGGAAGGTCTGGAGGAGCCTGCTCCTGTGCTCTAAGGACTAATGATAAGAGGTCCTGGGTAATGCCCACTTTAATACATGATGGGGAAACAATGGGCAACGGCTCCTCGGTGGTCTCCTGGATTGGAGCAAAACTCCGCGAGAGCGCATCAGCCTTGATGTTTTTTGACCCAGGGCGATATGTTATCAAAAAATTAAAGCGAGCAAAAAACAAAGCCCATCGTGCCTGCCTGGCATTGAGACGCTTCGCTGACTCTAAATATGCCAGATTCTTATGGTCAGTGAGAATTGAGACCACAAACTTAGCCCCCTCAAGCCAGTGTCTCCACTCCTCGAGTGCATCCTTAATAGCCAACAATTCCCGGTTACCCACGTCATAATTCATCTCGGCAGGCGAAAATTTACGGGAAAAGTAAGCACAGGGATGAAGGCGATTATCAGACACTCCCATCTGAGAAAGCACTGCCCCAATACCCATCTCAGAGGCATCCACCTCCACCACAAAAGGACGCTCTGGATCTGGGTGTCGCAGCACCTTGGCCGAAACAAATGCCCTTTTGAGACGGGCAAAAGCCGCTTTAGCCTCACGAGACCAGTGAGCAACATCCGCCCCTTTCTTAGTGAGTGCCACCAAGGGCGCCACTATAGACGAAAATCCAGCGATAAATCGTCTATAAAAATTCGCAAAGCCCAGGAAACGCTGAAGCGCCTTCAAACTAGTGGGCTGCACCCAATCCAGGACTGCCTGTACCTTGGAACCCTCCATTTGGAAACCTTCTGGGGAGATAATATATCCTAGAAATGCGATTTGCTGAACTTCAAATTCGCACTTCTCCAGCTTCGCCCCAAGCCGGTGGTCTCTGAGTTTCTGGAGGACTAAGCGTACATGCTTCCGATGTTCCTCCAGGGAATGGGAGAAGATTAGGATGTCATCTAAGTATACAACTAAGAATCTATCCAAATATTCCCTGAGCACATCATTCATGAAATCCTGGAAGACTGCCGGGGCATTACATAGCCCAAAAGGCATCACCAAATATTCATAATGCCCTGAGTGGGTATTAAAGGCAGTCTTCCATTCATCCCCCTCTCTTATTCGGATTAGATTGTACGCACCGCGTAGGTCAATCTTAGAAAAAATGGTGGCAGTACGAAGCTGGTCAAACAAGACCGAAATGAGAGGCAGTGGGTATGAGTTTTTAATCGTGATACGGTTCAATTCCCTGAAGTAGATGCAGGGTCGCAACGAACCGTCCTTTTTATCCACGAAGAAGAACCCCGACCCAACTGGAGACTGTGAAGGTCTGATAAATCCCTTAGCCAAGTTCTCCTGAATGTACTCTGCCATAGCCTGAGTCTCAGGACGTGACAGGGAGTACAACCTGCTCTTGGGAAGCTTAGCATTTGGCAACAAATCAATGGCACAGTCATAGGGGCGATGGGGAGGTAGTACCTCTGCAACTTTTTTGGAGAACACGTCCGCAAAATCTGCATAACACCCTGGCAATCCTGGCAAACTTAGCTGCGAGAGCCTGACTGGAAGGCTCAAGCAACTCCTGAAACAATCAGTACCCCAACTAAGAATCTCCCCAGAGACCCAGTCAAATTGAGGATTGTGGGCCCTTAACCAGGGTAACCCCAACACCAATGGGGCAAAAGTACAGACAGTCACATAAAAGGACAATTTTTCAGAGTGTGTGGCTCCAATACACAAAGAAATCTGGCTAGTGCAAGAGGTAATTTTACCTTGGGATAATGGTTCCCCGTTTAACCCACAAATCTCAATTTCCGCTACCAAGGGTACTAAGGGAACAGAGTGTTTCAGGGCGAATTGGCGGTCCATAAAAACCCCGTCGGCCCCACTGTCCACAAAGGCCTCAGTCTTGACAGTTTGACCGAGGATCTTCAAGGTCACCGGAATGATAAAAGTCTTCTTGGGAAATTCTGACTTCTGGCCTGACAGGATATTTCCCATCACCCTCAGGCCCTGAAGTTTTCCGGCTTTTCTGGGCATGATACTACCACATGACCTTTATTCCCACAGCACAAACACAACCCCTGCTGTCTCCTCCGCGTCTTCTCACGCGAGGAGAGGCGGGTAGCCCCAATCTGCATAGGCTCCTCAGAAAATTCCTCAGAGTCTGAGGTTCCCTTGGGAAGGAAGGAAATCTCAGTCTCCCTTTCAAGCCTACGCTCTCTCAGCCGTCTATCCACCCGGATGGATAACTGCATGAGCTGATCCAAGCTATAAGGCAAGGGATATTGTACCAGTTGGTCCTTTATCTGGTTAGAAAGACCTCTTCGGTACTGGTGTCTCAGGGCTGGGTCATTCCACTGGGTATCATGGGCCAACCTCCGAAACTCCGTACAGTAAACCTCAACTGGCCTTCGCCCTTGCTTAAGGATCGAAATCTGAGCCTCGGCTGAGGCCGTCTTGTCAGGGTCATCATACAACATGCCCAGTGCCGTAAAAAAAGCATCAACACTTTTAAGCGACGGACAGTCAGGCTGCAACCCATATGCCCAGACCTGTGGGTCTCCTTGTAGCAAGGAAATCACTATGCCCACCCGCTGAATCTCCGACCAAGAAGACTGAGGCCTAAGCCGGAAGTATAGCTTGCAGCTCTCCTTGAAACAAAAGAACTGCAAGCGATCTCCAGAAAAACGATCCGGGAGATTTACTTTCGGCTCCTTAACCCCTGCAGGTGCTGCTGCTGCGGGAGCTCTGCCAGCAGCCTGGGAGGTGTGCATTTTAATGGACAAATCATTAAATTGTCGAGTCAGGACCTGCACCTGATCGACCACCTGTTGCAACGTATTTTGAGGGGTATGCTCCATATTCCCACAAAATTTCAACAGGAGTATTAGGCTGCTGAATATGTTATGCACACCAGTGCCTGCAGGAAAGTACTGGTGTCAGAACTGTTATGCACTCCAGTGTCTGCAGGAATGTACTGGTGTTTGAACTGTTATGCAAAACAAATGGACTCACAGACAAACTGGGGAATATGATATAATGTACACAGAAGGTGATAGGGTAACAAAATACACACAAAGTGAACAGAGAAGCCCAGAGGCTAAGGAACTGGGTATCTCCCTTGTATTAGAACTGCTAAGATGGAAAAAGCAAGATGTTGTGTTTTAATACGTAGAGAACCCGAAATGCTGTTGCTAAGGGCAACAGCAAAACCCTAAAGGGTTACCAACGGGTGTGGCAGTAAACTCCTTGGTCAGAGATGGAATGATAGACACAAGGAGAGTCCCCACAATCCTAATTCTCACTTGCAGTGCACAGGTTTTAGCTTACTGCCACTAAACTGGCCCCTGACACCTAGCACAGTGAGACAGGATTAGACAGGCAAGTCTTAGAATACAGCCGCAAACTTGCTAAGTTCACAGAGTAGTAACAGAACCCCAGCAAGCTAAACGACTGACTCCAGTCTTACTGCTAGGTCTGGATTGGCAGAGTGTAATACCAAATCCCCAGGCCTATTTGCAGTAAGCAACAAACAAATACAAAGCTACACAGTACTGGCTAACTTTCATGAACTGACTAACCAACAAACATTCAGCAGCATCTGCTTACCCTGAAAAGAGGCCTTATAAAGCAGGTGCTGTCCACGCCCCACTCAGACCTCACAGACTGTGAGCACAAAAACCAGCACCGGATCCCCTGCCGTGCACAGAGCCTATAACCACTGCACAGCAAAAGACCCGAACCGGAGTATCAGCTGCGCTCAGGTTACTCCACTAGCACTTGTCTCCCGGTTGCCATGACGACGTGGCAGCACAGGGCAGGAGACCCTAACAGATATTATATATATATTGATTTCATCTCATTATCATCCAGTCTATATTAGCAGCAGACACAGTACGGTAGTCCACGGCTGTAGCTACCTCTGTGTCGGCAGTCGCTCGTCCATCCATAATTGTATACCACCTACCCGTGGTTTTTTCTTTTCTTTCTTCTTTATACATACTACTATAGTAGCTTACTGTAGCAGTCTGCGGTGCTGCTGAGCTGACAGTGTCCAGCAGGTCCGTCATCAGTCATTACATAATAAATATATATACCTGTCCGGCTGCAGTACTAGTGATATTATATATATATATATATATATATATATTGATTTCATCTCATTATCATCCAGTCTATATTAGCAGCAGACACAGTACGGTAGTCCACGGCTGTAGCTACCTCTGTGTCGGCAGTCGCTCGTCCATCCATAATTGTATACCACCTAACCGTGGTTTTTTTTTTTTCTTTCTTCTTTATACATACTACTATAGTAGCTTACTGTAGCAGTCTGCGGTGCTGCTGAGCTGACAGTGTCCAGCAGGTCCATCATCAGTCATTACATAATAAATATATCTACCTGTCCGGCTGCAGTACTAGTGTGATATTATATATATATATATTGATTTCATCTCATTATCATCCAGTCTATATTAGCAGCAGACACAGTACGGTAGTCCACGGCTGTAGCTACCTCTGTGTCGGCAGTCGCTCGTCCATCCATAATTGTATACCACCTACCCGTGGTTTTTTCTTTTTCTTTCTTCTTTATACATACTACTATAGTAGCTTACTGTAGCAGTCTGCGGTGCTGCTGAGCTGACAGTGTCCAGCAGGTCTGTCATCAGTCATTACATAATAAATATATATACCTGTCCGGCTGCAGTACTAGTGATATTATATATATATATATTGATTTCATCTCATTATTATCCAGTCTATATTAGCAGCAGACACAGTACGGTAGTCCACGGCTGTAGCTACCTCTGTGTCTTTTAGTTGTGCCTATTAAAATATGGAGAACAAAAATGTTGAGGTTCCAAAATTAGGGAAAGATCAAGATCCACTTCCACCTCGTGCTGAAGCTGCTGCCACTAGTCATGGCCGAGACGATGAAATGCCAGCAACGTCGTCTGCCAAGGCCGATGCCCAATGTCATAGTACAGAGCATGTAAAATCCAAAACACAAAATATCAGTAAAAAAAGGACTCCAAAATCTAAAATAAAATTGTCGGAGGAGAAGCGTAAACTTGCCAATATGCCATTTACCACACGGAGTGGCAAGGAACGGCTGAGGCCCTGGCCTATGTTCATGGCTAGTGGTTCAGCTTCACATGAGGATGGAAGCACTCAGCCTCTCGCTAGAAAACTGAAAAGACTCAAGCTGGCAAAAGCACCGCAAAGAACTGTGCGTTCTTCGAAATCCCAAATCCACAAGGAGAGTCCAATTGTGTCGGTTGCGATGCCTGACCTTCCCAACACTGGACGTGAAGAGCATGCGCCTTCCACCATTTGCACGCCCCCTGCAAGTGCTGGAAGGAGCACCCGCAGTCCAGTTCCTGATAGTCAGATTGAAGATGTCAGTGTTGAAGTACACCAGGATGAGGAGGATATGGGTGTTGCTGGCGCTGGGGAGGAAATTGACAAGGAGGATTCTGATGGTGAGGTGGTTTGTTTAAGTCAGGCACCCGGGGAGACACCTGTTGTCCGTGGGAGGAATAGGGCCGTTGACATGCCTGGTGAAAATACCAAAAAAATCAGCTCTTCGGTGTGGAAGTATTTCACCAGAAATGCGGACAACATTTGTCAAGCCGTGTGTTGCCTTTGTCAAGCTGTAATAAGTAGGGGTAAGGACGTTAACCACCTCGGAACATCCTCCCTTATACGTCACCTGCAGCGCATTCATAATAAGTCAGTGACAAGTTCAAAAACTTTGGGCGACAGTAAATCCCTTCCTCTTGTAACCAAGCTCACGCAAACCACCCCACCAACTCCCTCAGTGTCAATTTCCTCCTTCCCCAGGAATGCCAATAGTCCTGCAGGCCATGTCACTGGCAATTCTGACGAGTCCTCTCCTGCCTGGGATTCCTCCGATGCATCCTTGCGTGTAACGCCTACTGCTGCTGGCGCTGCTGTTGTTGCTGCTGGGAGTCGATGGTCATCCCAGAGGGGAATTCGTAAGCCCACTTTTACTACTTCCACCAAGCAATTGACTGTCCAACAGTCCTTTGCGAGGAAGATGAAATATCACAGCAGTCATCCTGTTGCAAAGCGGATAACTGAGGCCTTGACAACTATGTTGGTGTTAGACGTGCGTCCGGTATCCGCCGTTAGTTCACAGGGAACTAGACAATTTCTTGAGGTAGTGTGCCCCCGTTACCAAATACCATCTAGGTTCCACTTCTCTAGGCAGGCGATACCGAGAATGTACACGGACGTCAGAAAAAGACTCACCAGTGACCTAAAAAATGCAGTTGTACCCAATGTCCACTTAACCACGGACATGTGGACAAGTGGAGCAGGGCAGGGTCAGGACTATATGACTGTGACAGCCCACTGGGTAGATGTATGGACTCCCGCCGCAAGAACAGCAGCGGCGGCACCAGTAGCAGCATCTCGCAAACGCCAACTCTTTCCTAGGCAGGCTACGTTTTGTATCACCGGTTTCCAGAATACGCACACAGCTGAAAACCTCTTACGGCAACTGAGGAAGATCATCGCGGAATGGCTTACCCCAATTGGACTCTCCTGTGGATTTGTGGCATCGGACAACGCCAGCAATATTGTGTGTGCATTAAATATGGGCAAATTCCAGCACGTCCCATGTTTTGCACATACCTTGAATTTGGTGGTGCAGAATTTTTAAAAAAACGACAGGGGCGTGCAAGAGATGCTGTCGGTGGCCAGAAGAATTGCGGGACACTTTCGGCGTACAGGCACCACGTACAGAAGACTGGAGCACCACCAAAAACGCCTGAACCTGCCCTGCCATCATCTGAAGCAAGAAGTGGTAACGAGGTGGAATTCAACCCTCTATATGCTTCAGAGGTTGGAGGAGCAGCAAAAGGCCATTCAAGCCTATACAATTGAGCACGATATAGGAGGTGGAATGTACCTGTCTCAAGCGCAGTGGAGAATGATTTCAACGTTGTGCAAGGTTCTGCAACCTTTTGAACTTGCCACACGTGAAGTCAGTTCAGACACTGCCAGCCTGAGTCAGGTCATTCCCCTCATCAGGCTTTTGCAGAAGAAGCTGGAGGCATTGAAGGAGGAGCTAAAAGGGAGCGATTCCGCTAGGCATGTGGGACTTGTGGATGGAGCCCTTAATTCGCTTAACAAGGATTCACGGGTGGTCAATCTGTTGAAATCAGAGCACTACATTTTGGCCACCGTGCTCGATCCTAGATTTAAAACCTACCTTGGATCTCTCTTTCCGGCAGACACAAGTCTGCTGGGGTTCAAAGACCTGCTGGTGACAAAATTGTCAAGTCAAGCGGAACGCGACCTGTCAACATTTCCTCCTTCACATTCTCCCGCAACTGGGGGTGCGAGGAAAAGGCTCAGAATTCCGAGCCCACCCGCTGGCGGTGATGCAGGGCAGTCTGGAGCGACTGCTGATGCTGACATCTGGTCCGGACTGAAGGACCTGACAACATTACGGACATGTCGTCTACTGTCACTGCATATGATTCTCTCACCATTGAAAGAATGGTGGAGGATTATATGAGTGACCGCATCCAAGTAGGCACGTCAGACAGTCCGTACTTATACTGGCAGGAAAAAGAGGCAATTTGGAGGCCCTTGCACAAACTGGCTTTATTCTACCTAAGTTGCCCTCCCACAAGTGTGTACTCCGAAAGAGTGTTTAGTGCCGCCGCTCACCTTGTCAGCAATCTGCGTACGAGGTTACTTCCAGAAAATGTGGAGAAGATGATGTTCATTAAAATGAATTATAATCAATTCCTCCGTGGAGACATTGACCAGCAGCAATTGCCTCCACAAAGTACACAGGGAGCTGAGATGGTGGATTCCAGTGGGGACGAATTGATAATCTGTGAGGAGCGGGATGTACACGGTGATATATCGGAGGATGATGATGAGGTGGACATCTTGCCTCTGTAGAGCCAGTTTGTGCAAGGAGAGATTAATTGCTTCTTTTTCGGTGGGGGTCCAAACCAACCCGTCATTTCAGTCACAGTCGTGTGGCAGACCCTGTCACTGAAATTATGGGTTGGTTAAAGTGTGCATGTCCTGTTTATACAACATAAGGGTGGGTGGGAGGGCCCAAGGACAATTCCATCTTGCACCTCTTTTTTCTTTCATTTTTATTTGCGTCATGTGCTGTTTGGGGAGTGTTTTTTGGAAGGGCCATCCTGCGTGACACTGCAGTGCCACTCCTAGATGGGCCAGGTGTTTGTGTCAGCCACTAGGGTCGCTTAGCTTACTCACACAGCTACCTCATTGCGCCTCTTTTTTTCTTCTTTGCGTCATGTGCTGTTTGGGGAGTGTTTTTTGGAAGGTCCATCCTGCGTGACACTGCAGTGCCACTCCTAGATGGGCCAGGTGTTTGTGTCGGCCACTAGGGTCGCTTATCTTACTCACACAGCTACCTCATTGCGCCTCTTTTTTTCTTCTTTGCATCATGTGCTGTTTGGGGAGTGTTTTTTGGAAGGGCCATCCTGCGTGACACTGCAGTGCCACTCCTAGATGGGCCAGGTGTTTGTGTCGGCCACTATGGTCGCTTAGCTTACTCACACAGCTACCTCATTGCGCCTCTTTTTTTCTTCTTTGTGTCATGTGCTGTTTGGGGAGTGTTTTTTGGAAGGGCCATCCTGCGTGACACTGCAGTGCCACTCCTAGATGGGCCAGGTGTTTGTGTCGGCCACTAGGGTCGCTTAGCTTACTCACACAGCTACCTCATTGCGCCTCTTTTTTTCTTTGCGTCATGTGCTGTTTGGGGAGTGTTTTTTGGAAGGGCCATCCTGCGTGACACTGCAGTGCCACTCCTAGATGGGCCAGGTGTTTGTGTCGGCCACTAGGGTCGCTTATCTTACTCACACAGCTACCTCATTGCACCTCTTTTTTTCTTCTTTGCGTCATGTGTTGTTTGGGGAGTGTTTTTTGGAAGGGCCATCCTGCGTGACACTGCAGTGCCACTCCTAGATGGGCCAGGTGTTTGTGTCGGCCACTAGGGTCGCTTAGCTTAGTCATTCAGCGACCTCGGTGCAAATTTTAGGACTAAAAATAATATTGTGAGGTGTGAGGTATTCAGAATAGACTGAAAATGAGTGGAAATTATGGTTTTTGAGGTTAATAATACTTTGGGATCAAAATGACCCCCACATTCTATGATTTAAGCTGTTTTTTAGGGTTTTTTGAAAAAAACACCCAAATCCAAAACACACCCGAATCCGACAAAAAAAATTCGTTGAGGTTTTGCCAAAACGCGGTCGAACCCAAAACACGGCCGCGGAACCGAACCCAAAACCAAAACACAAAACCCGAAAAATTTCAAGTGCACATCCCTAGTCAAAATACCTTACTGACATTTAAAATGTCAACAGGTCAAAAAGTTGACATGAGTTTTCCATTTTTTTGGGGGGTGTATGTGAACATGCGTCGACATGGACACCGTATAAGCGTACCACATCCCCTCACATTCGGGCATGGTGCCTCGATGCGTTCAGCACACTATTATATTACCCCTCCTGGTCCACTGGGATAGTAAAGTATGAACAACTCGATTTCAATGAAAAAATCAAGAAAAACTCATGTTGATTTTTTGATCTGTTGACATTTTAAATGTCAGTATTTTGACCTTGTTGGTATTTTAAATGTCGGTGTTTTCACCATGTTGGGATTTTGACCATATCGGTATTTTGGCCGTTGGGATTTTGATTGTAGGTAAATTGACCGCATCCCCTTTAAGGACTCACACAATTTAAAGTGGGAAATAAAAGAAAATTTGGGGCCAATTTATCACCATCCGCATCCTCAGGTGCGGATGTGAGGTGATAAAATCGACCCAATCCGCCCTGCGATAATTGACTACATCGCACGGATGTACTGTACTGTATCAACTATCTGCAGGGACAGAGCTTGCCCATAGGTAAAAATAGAATTAAAGCAAGCTTACATCCAAAATGGTTCTGTAACTATACAAAAAGAGATGAAACTTATAGTATAATACTGTGTAGAATGTTGAGAAAGATAGGTTTGTATATTACACTTACTCTTTCAAAGAGTTATTGTTGTCGGTTGAAAATCTCAAGTGACCTGGTTCTGGGATACAATGTGTTAAATATGGAGACTGATACAGGACATATTAAAAAGGATAAGCTTTTATTTATCTAAGTTACAATAATGAATACATACAAGTAACAAGTTATAGTCGGTTACAATAATAACAAGAACAAATTAGAATACTTAGCTCTTATCTCAGATGTTTTAAGATCTGTCCCAGATGATGGTCATCGATTAAGTAGTTTAAATAATGTAGTTCAGTCATTCTCCAGGGTCCCGTCTAATAACTTTGTAACAAGTTAAAAGTTGGAAGGGATTTTTAGAAGTCTAGGTCCGCTGCAGCCAGACCTAGCTTCATTCAGAACTAATCTGCTATGTGTAATTCTCTAGGCAATATACCCCTGCAAGGAAACGCTAACATTGTCTTAGCAGATATTATATTCAGGGTCTGTGAAGCTGGGTGCAGTAGTCATTCAGTATAACATAATTTATGTTATCCTGGACGACTGCATCCTTTCACCTACTTATGAATACAATACCCCAAACATCTTACTAGACAGTTCTCATCTGAGATACTGATAACAGGAACATATATTTATAATAATCAGCCAGCCTAAAAGCTGTATACAGTTCCCACTCACTATGTCTTTCACACTATGGGGGTAATTCCAAGTTGATCGCAGCAGGAAATTTTTTAGCAGTTGGGCAAAACCATGTGCAGTGCAAGGGGGGGGGGGGCAGATATAACATTTGCAGAGAGAGTTAGGTTTGGGTGTGGAGAGTTCAATCTGCAATCTAAATTGCAGTGTAAAAATAAAGCAGCCAGTATTTACCCTGCACAGAAACAAAATAACCCACCCAAATCTAACTCTCTCTGCAAATGTTATATCTGCCTCCCCTGCAGTGCACATGGTTTTGCCCGACTGCTAAAAAATTTCCTGCTGCGATCTACTTGGAATTACTCCCTATGCTAGGTACTCTTGCTATGTGTTTTACAATGTAATGGTGCCGTGGCACTGCACATCCCAGCAAGGTGCTGTAATGTGAACCTATGCTGGAAAATATTTGTTTAATGCTTTAACTGGTTCTTGAAGTTCCTTGGCAGCATGTTTTTTATTAGTCAAGAACTACACATTGCAGTGGTGTATAGAATTATAATTTATTTATTATTTATTTATTACGTTTCTTATATAGCGCAGCAAATTCCGTTGCGCTTTACAATTGGAAATAACAATGATATAACAAAACAATGATATAACAAAACTGGGTAATAACTAACAGTCATAGAGGTAGAAAGGCCCTGCTCGCAAGCATACAATCTATAGTATAGTCATTTTTTTTCTTAGACATGAGCTAATAAGCTACATTAATCATGTTTGGCACAAAAAAACTAATTTTGGTGCAAAATACATTACAGATAAGAATGACCATAAATGTTTTTTTTAAGACTGCAAACATGTTGAACATTTATAATTAAACATTTTCACATCTGAATCTGCATGCTGCAAATAAGTGTGAATAATGGCATGCATTTAATCTGTTTCCTCCTATGTCTTTATAGTACCACATCAGAGAAGGGGTCCTGCTAGACAGAGGCGTCAACATGTTTGTCTGGATATAGAAGCTGCTGGTGAGTTTCTCCTATCAAAAAGACACAAAACACACCATAACTATCATACCATTACGTTGGCAGGACGATTCATACTGGAAGCACCACTGAAAGACTCCGAAATGTCCAAAGACATAGTAATTTATATATTTATATATATATCAAGAGGTTTGGGCGGTTCAGCCGAAACATCTCCACCACCTCTTGATCTGAGAGGGAGTCCAGGTACATCCTCGCACGGTACCTACATGAAGCACAAAGTGGTCTGGGGACTTGGATCTGGTGCGCAGCCTGCGCCCTCCTCCTGCGCAGCTCCTCCAAACGTGCAATATCACATACACACAGCTCAACTCCTGATTGCAAAAACTCCATTGCTCAATCCCTCACAGGTGCCCTGGATGATGTAGGGGTATTTGTAGGGGTGTTTTTGATGAAAGTATGGCTCACCTGTGCAAAAGGTAACCCTTTGTTTTTTTTGGATGGTGGAAGTACTCCAAATCGTCTAGCTCTACCTTGTCTGTTTTGTGTGCAGTTTTTAGTCAATTTTTAAGTGCGATTTCCAAAATCGCATCCTATTACATCTACGAGTTGTATACTTTTGAATGGGAAAACATCTGGGTGCGATTTGAAGCTCGAAATTAAATCGGCAGGTAAAAATGTGCGATTTTCTCTGGGAAAAATGTGAATTAGAGTGCAATTCGCATCCTATTACATTTGCGATTTACTCAAAACAGGCGATTTCGGACGTTTTTTGACTAAAAGTCTAAAAATCTCATCCTATTACATGTCACCCCAGATGTAGGAACTACAAATATTTAATGATATACATAATAAAAATTCCACATAAAGGGGAGAAGATCAATAATACTGGATATGGGCAATGGCAATTCCTCGGATTCCAGAAAGTTTCAATCTGGTGCCAAAAGTCTCAATAGCATGAAGTCCAGTGGCTCTTACTCTATTGACCAATGCATTTTGACGTTTTAGTCTTCATCACTTTGCCTGTTATCAGGGTCCTACTATGATGCATGGAGGTAGAGACAGGGGCGGATCAAGAGAGAGGAGGGCCCTTGGGTACCCTCCATGCGGGTTGCCGCCTCTCAATGTGTGTGTCACGCTAGTGGTTATTTGTTAATTTCAAAGTATACACATTGAACGAACACCTACTCTGTTATATATTAACACTATGGCTATAGAGAAGAGGCTCAGGCCTTGAAAAACTACAGTTCTGTGAGTTACTGATGAATACATGATCTCATGGATAATGTGACAAACGTGGAACAAGATGCTCTAAGGCTGGATCTGAACTAAGAGGGTTAAGCTGCGACCTGAAACTGTATCTAGTGGATGGCTGCAGACTGACCTGCAACTGTATAAACCTGGTGTTAACTTGGGCCTGACACGGAGCTACAGCAGAGCACTCAGGCTTCGGACTGGAGCTGGACCCAAGCTTGAATGGTTTAGTGCAGAAGGGGCACTGGAGCTGACAGACTTTGGAAACAGAGATACCCCCAATGATGTTTAACTCTGTTTTAGAGGACTGAGGAGCACAGAAAATGAACACACAGGGAGAGCTGTGAAAGACGTTGCACTGGCAACCTGAATGATCCTGGTTTCCCTTAAATCTGACACTAAACCAGAATTGGCTGCAACAGCCAGCTGATCGATCACTGCCCTTGGATTGGTCATCCAGGAATCGCTTGCCAGTGACCAAGATGGTGGCGCCCTGGTGTTACCTGAACCTGAATGACCCTGACTGCCGAGGCCGCCGCCACTGAGTCTCCCCTGGCCTTCGTGCAGACCAGCGGTGATGCCTATATGCATCACCCCCGCTGGCCACAAGCTGCAGCCCTGCCGCAACTCCTCCTCCCAGTGGAGCCACCAGACTCGTAAATGATGGAGGGAGGATGCGCACCCCCATCTGTGACAGTGTGATATCCGCAGTAGACTCTTGCAAATGACAGAGTCTACTGCACATGCGCCAATCTCAGGGACAATGTTGTGGCATAATTTTCCCGGTGATTTCTGTAGTGTGCATGTGCAGATTTCAGAAAACATGGCGCCTGTACCATGTTTCCAGTGGTACTGTATCTGTGACGACAATGAAGAGGTAATTCTTAATAAGGGAGAGGTATTTTTAATGGGTTCAGCCATTATAGATACACCTATGGTAGAGATTCCTCGGACACTGCTTTCCCTGTGTGTCTGTCTAATTTTCATCTCATAATTCAGTAACTTTATATAACACCACCACCCATTAGAGAAAGTTTTTTAGTGTACCCCTGAACATCTCAGCGAGTACCCTTAGGGGAATTAGAGGATATAAATCTTCCTTTGAAACATTAATGACAGTTGTCTCTTAGATTAATTCTGTGTTACTGATCTTGATTCACTTGTTGGCTTTGTCTTTGACAAAGGGGGCTGTTGTGGTCACCTTGAATACCTAAGTAAAACATTGCAGTACATTCAATAATTTTTGAATTAAAAATGGATAAACATTAAGTTACCAGTAGGGGAATTTATTTTATAGATTGGAGATATTCTGTAGTACATGTAAGTGCAAAATGTGAAGAATCTGCAGGTTCACAGAAAGTGGAATAATTTGCTCATGTGACAAAATGTGTGGGTGGCATTGGAAAACTCAGTGAGCCTGGCCCTGATCTTCTCTTGTCACCACTGCTGCTTCCTTATAACCTGACAAAAGGAGCAAGCAATGACAGTAGTAAATGTGGTGGACAGCATAGGGTTATTCCAGAAGCAACTTCAACTAACTACTGCATTAAGGACCTTTTGACATCACTTTTTAGAATAACCATTAGTTTAACAATATTATGGAAATGTAAGATGAAAGATATTGACATTCTATGTAGCTTTTTAAATTCCTCATCAAGAAGAAGAGATCAAGATGAAATAGTTGCATGACTAGCAAATATATAGAGCTCTTCGACCTTCAAACATTGCCCACCTTTACTTTACCAATGGGTCTGATTCTGAGTTGGGAGTAAAGCAAAATAGAGCAAGGACTGTAATTGTGCATGTGTACATATAAAGCTGCCAAGTATTTGTGGGCTACGTGCAAAAGCAGCAAGTATTTACCCTGCATGCAAAACAATAAATGTATTTGCAGTGCACCCCTTATACTATACTCAGGGGTTGGGTTCTGAATGCCAACAGTCGGGATGCTAGCGGACAGAATACCAACTGTGGCATCCCAACAGCGAGAATCCAGACACTGGGAAGGTAAGTATACTTACCTTCGCTCCATGGCCCCTTAACCCTTGCCCTCCCTTTTCACAGCCTACACCTAACCTTCTCTTCCCACCCGCAGCCTAACCTTTCGTGGTGGTACCTGACCTAACCCTCCCTCCCTTGCAGCCTAACCCTAACCCCCCTTTCCCGCAGCCTAAACCTAACCCCCCTCCCCACAGCCTAGCCCTAATCCTCTCTTCGCAACCTAAACTTAAGGCCCCCCACGGCTTACCTCTCCAACAGGCTCAGCAGACGATCATTTGGGATCTTGGCAGTTGGATTCCCAGCGCCGGTGTTGTGTACCTTGTTGGGGTGCCAGCGACGTCTTTCTGAGACACGTCAGGATTCTGGCATTGGTATTTTGACTGCCAGGATGCTGCATGCCCAGATCTTGACCGGATACCATAATCGGTGGTGTCAATAAAGTTGGTGTAACTAAGTGCAGTAACTCATGGTGTCACCCCACATGGCCTTTCTCCTGCACTGGGCCAAACAGAATCTTAGTAGTAGTATACAGTGGCCCAAACAGGGGAAAAACATACACATTAGCCCTCACATAATAAATAAAAAATACACACATAGGCCACCACATGAAAAAATTAACTTACAGGCACATATGTTTCACATAAAAAAATACACATTATTGCCCACGTGAAATTAAAACACATAGGCTTTGCAGAAAAAAACACATATAGGCCACCACATGAGAAAAAATAACATACAATAGCACCAACATAAAAGTAATTAAACAAATAGAATTTGCATGAAAAGAAAACAAGCATAGGACCCCACATGAAAATAATGAAACAAACACATAGACCATTATTAACATTATAAAACACATACATAGCTCCCCTGGAATGAAATGATAAAACTCACACATAGACCCCCACATGAAAATAATAAAACACACACATAGGCCCCCACATGAAAATGTATGAAGTGTTATAGAACCAGCCTGGGTGCTAAGCTACACTTATACCCAAATATACATATTCATGTTCCTCTTTGATTATGGTAATAGCTCTCTTGTCCAGGGGATGAGACTGATGCTGCCCACTCAGAGAAGTCACTGTAACCCGCCATAGACAGCTCAGTGACGTCTCCTGTCATATATGACATCTGTCTCTTTACCACAGAGAAATTGATGTAGAAGCTTTAACAATATTAAAATAATATTTTGGGCTGCAGTGATAAGCGTTATTGGCTGGTGGGCTTATTATTTGATCTGCTTGAGTGCAGGCTTCATATTTCCCACATTTACCTGATATACAGTTCCTCATCTGCGTCTCCTCCCTCTGTCACTTCTCTATGTGAGTGTGTCTGTCTGATATAACATCAGGATGAAATTGGCACTGTTTTGTTGTGGAATATCATGGGCTGTCACGCATTTCTGTGGCATATCAGTCAGAGGGGACTGGAAGACACCAGCGGGAGGTGCTGGGACTAGGAGGTGCTGATGGGAAGGTAGGCAGGCAGCTGCAGGTGAAACTGCCTGACAGGTCAGTGAAGCTGGCAGCAGCAGGAGGTGGCGCCATTACAGTTTGGCACTGTAAGTGGCTGCGTACCTTGTGTAATGGGCCGTACATGCCAGTGACGTGCGGTGGGGTGAGGCAGGTGAGGCAGAGACTTTCCTGTCATACTAATGTTTATGATAGAGTTTTGACTGTATAAAGTATATGAAAAATACAAAGAATATGTTTGAAATATCTTCTTTGCATTATTCTAATAATTTTTATAGCCAAAACTCTAGAGTAAAAAGTCTATGGCAGGTGAGGCAGTGCCTCTCCTGCCTATCTTTTCCGCACATCTCAGATCAAACCTCACCAAATTTCCAGGAGTTTATACTGCTGCACCTGTGTATAATACCCAGATGTACGCTTTGGCTCAAAAATTGCATGTAAATCTGGCTCTGGTTCTAGCCAGTGCCTTCTGAGCTATTTTGCTCACTGCACGTCCCTGGTACATGCTATGTATGCAAGTGTTATATTTTGTTTACACAGGAATGTAATTTTTATAGGCATGGAAACTGATAGTGGAAGGCACATACTGTGCACACTAAATACCAGATTCACACGCATGCTCAGCCGATGACGTATTTTATTTCACCTGAGAGAAATACAATATACATGATGTTGATATGCGTGTACTATTTTACGGTTATTAATTGTAGACACCAGCGGATAGAAGTTTAGTAGACAGACCAGCTGGATAGACTGAACCAGGAGCTTATATTTTTGTAGTGCACATTTTAAGTACAGCGAGACTCACAGTTATGCATACAGGCAGCAAAGATGAAGCGGAACATACCGTGGACTAGCTGGGCATGTATGTAGAGTAGGCAGTATTATAAGATTTAGTAAGGTCCCCCACAGAGCTAAGTAGTAAACATACATGTACTATTGTGGTGCTCAAACACAGTGACAAGATGGCGCTGCGCATTCGCAATATAAAGAATGGTGGCCATATTGGTAAAGGATCAGATGCTTCATGTAAATGAGCCTCATGGAGGAAGAGCAGAAGCGCACTCCATATACCAACAGAATACATTCATGGTACCACCCTATGCTGTATATTCCCATAGCTGTTGTTGCATGGAATATGAAGACTAGATTTTTCCCTTGGGAAGATACCTGTTAAGGGATGATCTGCTGATTGCAACTAATAATATATACTATATGAGATAAAAATTATATCAAACCATGTCATTTTAACGTTCAACATATTCCAATCAGCATGCACCTGAAATGAGTTGATATTTAAAATGTAACCAATTAAAATACTTACAGCATTTCACATATTATTCAAAATGTCACATTTCCATTTCCTTTCTTTGATTTTTGTGTTTCACTTTTAAAACTTACAAGCTGTCTGATGTTTATAAAGGTACTTGAGGTCATACATTTCTTTAAATATAAATACCAGGTTAAACCTGGCCCGTAATACTGGAAAGAATAAAATACCAACATTTGGAAACAAGGGGATAATGTTTTCCTACGGCTTGATCTTTGGGGACTCATGCAGTAACTAATGTTTGTGTGCAGCGTCTCAAGTGAACCTTCATCTTGGCCCAGTAAAAGATTCCCCCGACCTGCAGACACATTTAGAGCCGTCTAATACCATTACGGCTGCAGGGACTCTGCAGTTGATATATAGCATAAACATTATAGGACTGAAGGAACAGATTGCACGCTATCAATTCTAAGGCCATGAAAGCACTGTAAAAATAACCTTACATTTGTGCAGCACTTATAAGCAGCCAGACAGTGTCTCAAACCTACTGAAGAAAGGTTTTTTAACAGTGGTGAGAGACTAAAATATGTCTACACTGCAACAACACTTAGTCTTATCGCTGACTGGGATATGATTCAACTATAATCAGATTCTAGACACCTTTCTGATCAATACTATGACAGTGATTGGTCGTAAATAAAAGAAATTCCATTTTAAGGGTTAGTTCCTAAAGCTCTAACAGCCATCTTTTCACTGTGTGTTAAAGCTATGCCTCATCATGATACCTTACCATAGTACATACCCAAATTAAGAATTACTTGCACCGAACCACACTAAGGCATCATAGGTGGAACCGGTGTCACCACAAAGCCTGGTAGTAAAGGGTTTAACCAGCAATGGAAAGCAAATTTAGGTAAGAATATGTACCAGCCGCAATGGAGAAGCTGTTGCATTGGAGACAAGGATGCACGCCAGTGCAGGACTTCAGACATAGGGAACAAACAGAGTCACGTCAGGGCCTTAACTAGTGTGGTGCCTGAGGTGAGCCGCACATAGGGGGTAATTCCAAGTTGATCGCAGCAGGATTTTTGTTAGCAGTTGGGCAAAACCATGTGCACTGCAGGGGGGGGGGGGGCAGATATAACATGTGCAGAGAGAGTTAGATTTGGGTGTGGTGTGTTCAATCCGCAATCTAATTTGCAGTGTAAAAATAAAGCAGCCAGTATTTACCCTGCACAGAAATAAAATAACCCACCCAAATCTAACTCTTTCTGCACATGTTATATCTGCCTCCCCTGCAGTGCACATGGGCCCTCATTCCGAGTTGTTCGCTCGCAAACTGCTTTTAGCAGCATTGCACACGCTAAGCCGCCGCCTACTGGGAGTGAATCTTAGCTTAGCAAAATTGCAAACGAAAGATTCTCAAAATTGCGATTAGAAATTTCTAAGCAGTTTCTGAGTAGCTCGACACTTACTCTGCCACTGCGATCAGTTCAGTCAGTTTTGTTCCTGGTTTGACGTCACAAACACACCCAGCGTTCGCCCAGGCACTCCCCCGTTTCTCCAGCCACTCCCGCGTTTTTCCCAGAAACGGCAGCGTTTTTTCACACACTCCCATAAAACAGCAAGTTTCCGCCCAGAAACACCCACTTCCTGTCAATCACATTACGATCACCAGAACGAAGAAAAAACCTCGTAATGCCGTGAGTAAAATACCAAACTTCTTAGCAAATTTACTTGGCGCAGTCGCAGTGCGAACATTGAGCATGCGCAATTAGCGGAAAATCGCTGCGATGCGAAGAAAATTACCGAGCGAACAACTCGGAATGAGGGCCCTGGTTTTGCCCAACTGCTAACAAAAATCCTGCTGCGATCAACTTGGAATTACCCCCATAGTGCAGATAACCTATGGGCGGCACCAGCCGTCCACCGCTGCTGCAATTTCTTTGATTGAGCTGCCTTACTTAGCTCAGTCAGGATGGGGCAGAGAAGGAGCTAGGTGCCCACCGCTGAGATGAGATTAGTAATGTACATCACAGCAATGGGTGCCCGGCAGTGCAACAGCTGGTCAACTGTAAAGGTCTCGCCGAGCATAGTCGGAGCCAGGAGGGTGTAACGGCACTACACTATCAGTGCCTGCCTGGAGTCTAGGCACATGGAGCCCAGCAGAGATACCTGTCTGGCAGAGAGGCAGGGAGATCAAGGCACACTGGCAGCTTCTAAGTGCGCCTGCCAGACTAGACAGTATAAGACACCAGACACAGCTTCACGGAGAACTCACTTCAGGATTGCCAGTAAAGATCACCCATAGGGGCAGATTTAGGGGTGATGGTACCTGTAGGCACAACAGTAACAGTCACAACCCCATCCCCCTCCCCTGCGCCTAATTTTATTATTTTTATTGAATGGTTATAAGCCCTCATTTGATAATAGACAATTTCATACAATAATAAAAAAACACTATGACTTTTTTATTTTTAATTACTGTATGTATACATATTTACTAAATAGGACAGCTTATAGGAGTAGTATGTGCATGTCCTACCCATTTACACTCTATTCAAGATGGCATTTGGTACAGTATAGTGTAAATATTTTGCAGTTACTGATACTTTTTGGCCTGACGTTACCAACACAAGCATCCAAGTGACGCCCCCAAATAAGTGCAGCCCCTAGGCATGTGCCTCACGTGCGAAATGGGAAATTTGCCACTGATCACCAGGACACCTCATTACTGCAGGAGACTGGATATAAGATAGGGGAAGGTTATGGGCAGTTTATTGTGACTGTAATCACCATGGATATGCTTGTGAGCAGGCCAGGAGTCTGCAGTGCCTAATTAAGTATCTGCAGACGGTGGTTGTTCATACACACTGACCAACCATCATTGCCTTCAAAAGATATATCTGTTGTGAGGACATTGGCCAATTAATCTTTTACTCGGTGCACACTGGCAGATCATCGCTATGAAATGTGCTAAATCTTCCACCAATTTACATAGTGGGCTAGCCTTCTAAGGAGCTGCTCAGGACTCCCACTAGACCTGGAACAGCGCACCCACTGGTGGGTCCCTCTCGCTGGCTGGGGACTCATCTGTCGAAGCTGCAGCGGGTTTCAGTCACTGGCATGAAGCTCTTGTCCCACGCTGACACCTCTTCAGTGAAAAAGCTTCTGATCCCAAGTGGACTCCAGGAACATCATTAAAATAACCTGACCCATCCTGTTGACATGTTGAATGGCTGACCAAAAGCGTGATCGGCGGGTCGGCCATAGAGACAGTAAAATACACAGAATATATCTGAAGATATGTTGGGCATCAGCTATGCATCAGGGCAATCACGATATGTCTGAGAACGACGTTTGTATAAACCCGCCGATCAGGTCTGTTCAATTGATACATCATCCAAGGTGTACCCAGCTTCATAGTGACATTTGAGTTATTCTTAAGGAGTTTGATCACTTAAAGCTGAGTAGTATTAGTTTGGGTAACAGAACAGTAGATCAGACTTGAGAATGGTGGTCAGGCAAGAAATACATCTGTACTTCTCGCCTCCAAATCATAGCCATTAAAACACATCATTTTCAGAGCTCTGCACAAGCCTGCACTCTAGGCTACACATTGTTGTCTGCAAGCTGATATTAACTGTGTCTATAACATTTGCCAACTGCTGCGCTATTCCTGTACTACCTAGTTATATCTGGTGTCTTTATTTTGTTTCCTGTCCATTATACACCTAGGAAATTACTTGGTGTGATAAGCCTGGAGTTTGAAAACCTTGGAGCATCTGAGTAGCAGTAAGCAAGTACATCTGAAACTGTTATAAAGGCCTTGTCACTGCTATACTGGTATTATCCTATACTGGTGTTGCCGGTCCATTTTTGATGTGTGGTGCTATTTAGAAAATCCACCAAAATAAGCATATCCACACTAATATTTTGTACATAGATAAAGATTTACATTCAGTGTATAATTCACTTGCAACGGCGGCTGCAGCACCGACTACATAGTACAGAGGTGGAGCCTGTTAGCACATATCAACACACATGCAGAGATGTATGTAACATATGTGCTGACTGAAGTTTCTCTGGGCCAGATGTACTAAGCTTGAAAAGTGATAAATATCACTGTGATAAAGTACCAGCCAATCGGCTCCTAACTGTCATTTTTCAAACACAGCCTGTGACATGGCAGTTAGGAGCCGATTGGCTGGTGCTTTATCACAGTGATATTTATCACTTTTCAGGCTTAGTACATCTCCCCCCCTGTGTCTATCTAAGCTGCCACTGCCCCCAGGGAGCAGCATTCGCCTTCAGTTTGCCCCCAGACTCCAGTGAAACCTAGCAAATAGGAGTCTGGGGGCGGGTTTAGAAGGAGAGTTATGCCGAATGCTGAGTCCAGGGTGTGGCATCTGTGATAGGCGCAGCGCTTCCAATCACTGGGGACCTGCTGACAGCACATATGTTACATACATCTCTGCATGTATGTTGATAAGTGCTGGCCGGGTCCCCCTCTATACTATGCAGTCGGCGCTGCAGCCCAGGGGCTAAAACCTGTTTTTACAATTAAAACAAGAAGCCGCATGATTCCAGTTATATAGTACTGGTGTACATTCTCTCAGTAGTTTTGAGGGCCTTGTTGGATAAGTCATAGTTTTACAAGGAGCGTGCATTTTCCTGTTATATCATATTATTATCATGGCACGTGCTGCCAGTCTGTAAAATTTGTTAAGCAAGAAAGCTAAATTATCCCACAGGGATGCTAAAGATTTAACACTGAAATATATATACATATCCCTGGCTCCTGCCGCTCGATGATATTACAGTCTACATTCACTGCACAACAGCTGACAGACTCTCCCGTCATCAGCGCATGATTGACAACTCCTGTGGCTCATAACAGGCTGGATGTCATTCACTCTCCAGTCACCTCTGCCTGCTGGGGACTCACTCATCAGTTTTAGACCTCTACCTGCTAGCAGGTTTTCTGTGTAATATGGAGCATGTAATCAGGTGTTACACATATAAACAATACCACAATTTGAATATAGAATATAAACCGCTATTTCCACTGGAAATAGGAATTTAAAAAAGCATCAGAAAAAAAATATTAATTTACAGTTATCTAATGTGCGTTAGAAAATCAAAGAGCTGATATTTTAGTAAAATATCAGAACTAGTGTAAACTAATTTAAACAAAAATGCATACAAATGTAAAACAATAGTGATGCCACAGCAAGCCAATCGCTGTTTACTTGTCACTAGTTTTGCTCCTTCATTCTGGTTATAGTAGCCATGGCAAGTAGAACAAGCTCTGACTAATGGTCAGAGAGGGAGCACAGAAGATCAGCCAGCATGAAAAGGCACTGTCAGCAGGGAACAAGATGTTAGAAGTAAGATAGATGTCATCGGGCTGAAGCAAAGATCGATACCATGACCAACAGGAGCAGTCCCAGCAAGATAAAGAAATACTGCTGACTAAGAGAACCCAGAGGCCAAAGACCCAAGAAGCAGAGCCAGCACTGAAGACCCAGGAAAAGCAGAGGTTCAGTAAAAAAAGCTGACACTGCCACCGTTTTGCGAGGTAAATACCAACATGATCAAGCTGAGCAGCGCTGTTCAAGAGGCCCAAGCATCAGTGGAGCAACTGTTCAGTATCTTATGGGTTCACTGGCAACCTATGCCATTGGCCTCACACTTCGGCATTAGACCTAGCTGCTTCTGTGTGGAGTTAGGTGCCAGTCTAACAGATGGAGCTGCACTCATCTAATAGCAAAGCAAACGTGCAACTCCAGCGCAGATAGTCGATCCGGCACCTAGCCATGCTACGGGAGTGTACAAAGATGCTCCCATTGCAGTGAATGGGGCGCGTGCGCATCTCACATGCACGCACGTCCCAGATGCCCCATCACAGACAGAGCCACGATTACCCTGGCTCCATCTGTAGCTTCCCTGTTGTAAGTGCTACACCATGAGCAGTTAGTTGAAGTATTCTCTATTGCCTACATAGGCTTTACCAGTCTCCCTCCAGACCTTTAGTTTGGAAATCAGGCTTGGCCTATAAGGTGACTGTGTGGTCTCCATGCTGAGTAGGTAAACTAACCTACAGTAGCTACCAATCATTTTGCACATTGCAGCAGGTGCTTGACATCTACAGTAGACCTGGGAGCAGAGCCGGCCCTAGGCATAGGCAAATGCCTAGGGCATTTGGTATGTCTAGGGGCACAAGTAGCTTCTGCTGATTAAAATGATATGCGGCATGTCTCTATTCAGTGTTTGACTGTGGTTGTATCTGCATACGAAATGCTACTTTACATTGTAACATAGCATTTCATATGCAGATACAGTCAAAGTCGCACACAGAATATAGACATCCCGCATATCATTTTATTCAGCAGAAGCTGTTTGTGCATCCTAGCCACATAGTAATGCAAATAAGATGTACTTTCATAAAAAAATGTGCAAATGCTCCCAACGTTAGCAGAGCTGCCAGCTGACTCACGCCAGGCATCTCCTGTTGCATAGCGTATTGAGGCAAGATGTATGAGGACACATTTGTATCCAAGCAGTGGTAGAGGTCACAGTTTTAGTGGTCATGTGAGTGCTGTGTGCAGGTGGGTTGGTTGTGCAGTAGTGTTGGCCATATGTGTAAGGAACATTTTTTGTATCATTATGTGTATAAGAGCATTAATAATGTGCGCATATGTGTAAGGGGCATTATGTGTGTCATGTGTATAAATGCATTAATAAAGGAGCAATTTAGTGTGATGTAATGTGAAGAAGGGGCACTACTGTGATGAGTAACGTTTATAAGGTAAAGTGGTACTTCTGTGTGATGTAACGTGAATTAGGGACACTATTGCATGATAAAATGTGAATAAAGCTGCACTACTGTGTTACGTAATTTGGATTGGGTGTACTATTGTGTGGCCATGCCCCTTCCCAGCAAGAACACACTCCTTTTTGGAATGTGCACACTGTTCCTATTAAAAATATAGTGGTAGGAATAGCAAAATGAGGACTGCTATGGGTGAGGGGTGATGATGCTGGGAAAGGAGTGAAGGGTCAGAGGCGGAACTAGTGGTGGTACTTGGGGCACCACACAAAATCTTGCCTAGGGCATCATATTTGTTAGGGCTAGCTCTGTCTGGGAGCATGTTAGGAGAGAGCCTTCATTGTTTGCGTAGTCCCAAAGAAAGATTGCCTATTTTGTCACCCTACACATACAGATATTGAGCATTCAACTTTGGTCCTTCAGGTCTTGGTTAGAATTGCTTTAACCTTTACCTGTAAAGCTGATTTACATACTGTCTGTGGCGTCGGTGCTATAGTGATGCGTGCAAGCACTTTTGTCAATTATGGGTGTCTTTCGTGCTTGGCCCAGAGATGATGTAACGCTCACCCTGGTAGCTAGGTTCCATGGTCCCAGTGCTCATCTTTTCAGAAGAGAGATTACAACAAGTGTAATTCTACTTTTTTACTCCAACAGTTGTCCCAAATCTAATTTCAGGGTTGACCCCAAAAGAGATATTATCTTGAAGATGATTGTGAGCATGTCAAATACAAGAAACATGTTTTCACCCATCTCTTTCATATGAGGGGTGTGCAATAAGTTTCCAGATTCACAAAGAGTATTTTGTTTAAAAAAGTACTTTTAAAAAGTATTTACCAGAGCAGTCTATGCAAAGTTGCATGCGCTCAAACTACTTGGTGAAGCAGCTGGACCAGTCCAAAGTAGGTATGTCTTCTACATGCTTGATGAAGGTCTCCACTGTCACTTCCAGTGACTCAAAACAAATCCCACACATATTGTGCTTGATTTGTGGGAAACACAGAAGTCACAAGGGGTGAGGTCTTGACTGTACGGTGGATGACCAAGCTACTGGATGCATTCATAGACCAGAAAATCCACCACTTTCCTAGACTTGTGGGCAGGTGCATTGTCATGATGAAAAAGGGCACCATGAGCATGAGTTCTTTGACGGTGCCTGGAAATGGCTTCCAGCACTTGCAGCAGGCATTGGTTGGTGTACCATTGCCCAGTGACGGTGCATTGCTGCACGAGTGGTAGGGTAGCTACATGATCAGTCTTGGCCACAAAACAGCCACTATCTGCTTGACCCTGCTGCACTCATGCCAGAACATCTGTTGTGGTGCACTTCCAACTTGGGTCCACTGGGATAACAGTTGTTTTGTCTCAGGGTCGAAAATGTTGATCCAGGTTTGATCACCACTGATGATCTCCCAAACAGTTTGAGCAACTGCCATAAAACCTGGCCAGGATGTTGTGGCACCAAGTCACCTGAGCCTCCTGCTCTCAAGTAAGCTGATGGGGCACCCAGTGTGCAGAAACCTTGCTCAGGCCAAGCTTTTCATGAAGTATAAAATGGATGGATCCCAATGAGATGCATATCTCCTCTAACTGGACCACCTTAATTTTGGCCTGCACAGCAGCAACGTTGTCCTCAGTTACGGTGGACACAGGTTGGCCGCAGCCTTCCTCATCTTCCAGGGACCCTCTCCTGCGCTGAAATTTGCAAACCAGTGCAGCACTTCTTTGGTGTGTAGTGCTACTTAAATATGGTTCTGTGCCTTGATATTTCACAAGAACTTTAGTCAGTGATTACAGTTCACAGATAGTCAGATTGTGTCTACTCTACCTATGCACTGCACATCCCTAAACTTATTTCACACCCCTTCTACCTTAAACAGTAAGAAAGTAAAGGTGTACCATTACACCAGAATAATCTGCTATAGAGATGTCTGCAAGTTAAATTGTAGCTGTTTTTATAACGGGTGTGTACCGTGTGATGACCGCCGGTCACCATACCGATGCCGGCATCCCGGTATTGTGATGCCCGGCGGGGGGAGGGCGAGCACAACAAAGCCCTTTGCAGAATTGGAGGTGAACAGTTTCTATTCCCACTCTATGGATGTTGTGGACACCCATGAGCAGGAATAGTCCCTGTTAGTCAGCATGTCGACTGTCAGGATTGTGGGTAGGTGGGATGTAGGTACCAGTATTGTAACCGGCGGTTTACTGACTGCCGGTCACATAACTGCATCCCTTTGTAACCACTACATTGAGCAATGCATTGTATTTTATTAATTCATTCAATATTGAATACGTACGTATTAAATAATATTGAATATTGCTTCTGTAAATCCAATCCTAACTTTTCCAGAAAATTCTAGTATTCTATATCCAAATTTAATTTTCTGTCCCTGTTAAAAGATATTTCTGTGAAATGCAAAAATAGTTTATAGTAGTTGCAATGAATCATCTTAATTATTCATTTAAGTAAAGAAAATGCTGTTAATGTTTTTTTCAAATAGCATTGCTGTACACAACACTGACAATAATCTCAATATTGGGATTTATTTTCTCTTTTGTGTTCCTGAAATTTACTTCTTCATAGTTTTATTTTTTGGTTTATTTATTTTTAATTTTAGTTATCACCTTCCCCAGAAAATCATAGTTTTTGGAGATGAATTAATCCGGGGAATTAATTTTGGAATCTCATGCTTAATTCATTTTTCTAAAAATGAGTAATTGAAAAGAACTAAATAATTTATCTTCTATGTTACTTGGACTTTTAAGCAATTTTGCTGTAACACTTAATTTAAGATTAGAGTACTGAGAAAAACACATAATATACAGTAGGCTATAGAGACCTTTAGGAATAGGATGGATTAGAGTCTGTGAGGGTGTCTGCTTATATATAAATGTATTATCTTTCATTTATGTGGCACCACACAAGGTATCTGCAATGCTGTGCAGGGTTTAGCAATAAAATTAAACATCAATACTTAGATTACAAAATGTTAAATGAAATGCTGTAGAGTTACTGGGGGTCAGAGGAAGGGTAGAGCAACTTATTATGGCTAGTGAATACACGAAAATAGGATTTTAATTACCTACCAGTAAATCCTTTTCTCGTAGTCTGTAGAGGATGCTGGGGTCCACATTAGTACCATGGGGTATAGACAGGTCCCTTGGGAGCCATGGGCAATTTAAGAGTTTAAAAGTGTGGTCTGGCTCCTCCCTCTATGCCCCTCCTACAAGACTCAGTCTAGAAACTGCGCCAGAGGAGACGGACATACTTCGAGAGAAGGATGTCTTGAGGAAGGCTCCTTTAGAGCCGATACGCGTCGACAATACTGGGCATTGTGACATCGCTTTTTACTCTAGGACATTGCGTTAAGGTATTTTTATGGTTTTTTTTTGTATTGTGAATGATCCGGATTTTAAGGTGTATTTTTTAATATTTATTTTTCTGGACTGTATGTTTTCAAGCAATTTTTTAATCTTTGCTTATGTCCACCTGTTTTTTAATGCTTTTGTGACTGTATATATCCCAACTATGGTAAATTTTGTGCAATAAACCTTTTTGCAAACTTACAGAACAGTTGGCATAATTACATTTTATTTGCCTATCCATCTGGGACGAGTGGAATTACTCACCTGTTCTTTATACAAGAGGGACTGTGGATTTAAAAGAAACCCAGATGGGAGTTGTCTTGCCTTCTTTCCTGTGAGTGTGGTACGCATATCAACTGTTATACCATGAGAAAAGATACCTTTATAAGATTCTTTTATTATTTCTTTAAGTAAGTTGGGTACGCTCCCATTAATCACTTTATGGTGGAAGTTACATGAAATGGGTGAAAAAACTAAAGAAACCTTTATATGCATGAATTGTGAGTGGGGGTACGCTCATCATTTATATATCTAATGGAGAAAGTTTCTTCTAATAGAAAAGGAGGATTGAATGAAACAATACTACACAGTGTTTGTCTTTCTTTTCTTGCCTTCATACAATTGCCGAGCTCGAATTCACACAATCAAATCAGTGGACCTACATAAGAAAAGAGGAAGGAACGTCTGCAGTAATAAGGGACGTACATCATTTTATTGTCATATTGTGGCGCTTATACTGGTAGAGACTACCTTGCTTTTGTGATAACTATTGTTTTTTGGGATATGGCGACATCTCGTTAAGTAATCAAATCAGTTAAAGCTGCCTTGCACAAAGTTTAAAAAACCCTAATTTTGTTTGTTATACTTCGAGAGAAGGAAATACACAGATAGTGGTGAGAGTCACACCAGCTCACACTTAACAACAGAAAACCAAGCTAACCAGCTCTAAACAATTCAGCAACGGCTGAACAACAGTACTTAACCAAGTAACAATGCAGTACTTAACCAAGTAACAATGCAGTACTTAACTAAGTAACAAATGCAGGAAAACAAAGCGCTGGGCAGGCGCCCAGCATCCTCTACGGACTATGAGAAAAGGATTTACCGGTAGTTAATTAAAATCCTATTTTCTCTTACGTCCTAGAGGATGCTGGGGTCCACATTAGTACCATGGGGATGTACCAAAGCTCCCAATACAGGAGGGAGAGCCGGAGGCTTCTGCAGAACCGATTGACCAAACTTTAGGTCCTCAGAGGCCAAAGTATCGAACCTGTAGAACTTAGCAAACGTGTTTGACCCTGACCAAGTAGCCGTCTTGGCAAAGTTGTAAAGCCGAGACACCTCGGGCAGCCGCCCAAGAAGAACCCAGTTTACGAGTAGAGTAGGCCTTAACAGATGTTGGACATGGCAAGACTGCCGTATAATAAGCATGCTGGATAGTAAACCTGTTCCAGCGAGAAATTGTCTGCTTAGAAGCAGGACACCCAACCCTGTTGGGATCATAAAGGACAAACAGAGCATCCGACTTTCTGTGACGAGAAGTTCTCTTCACAGAAATCTTCAAAGCCCGTACAACATCCAAGGACTCTGAAGTAATTGAGGAGTCAGTAGCCACTGGCACCACAATAGGTTGGTTGATATGAAAAGCGGACACAACCTTTGGAAGAAATTGCTGACTCGTCCTGAGCTTAGCTCTATCTTCATGGAAAATCCAGTAGGGGCTCTTGTAAGACAATGCCCCCAATTCCGACACACATCTAGCAGATGCCAATGCCAATAGTGTGACCGCCTTCCAAGAAAGAATCTCGACCTCAACCTCCTGTAAAGGTTCAAACCAATCCGACTGCAGGAACTGCAGCACCACATAAAGATCCCAAGCTGACTTAGGAGGCAAAAAGGGAGGCTGGATGTGCAGAACCCCTTTCAAAAAAGTCTGAACCTCAGGGAGGACAGCCAATTGTTTCTGGAAGAAAATGGACAAGGCCGAAATCTGGACTTTTATGAAGCCCAAACGTAGGCACACATCCACACCTGCTTGCAGAAAGAGGAGAAAATGCCCCAGTTGAAACTCCACAGTAGGAAACCTCTTGGATTCACACCAAGACATATACTTTTTCCAAATAAGATGGTAGTGTTTAGACGTTACTCCTTTCCTAGCCTGTATCAGGGTAGGAATAACCTTATTCAGAATGCCCTTCCGAGCTAAGATCTGGCGTTCAACCTCCATGCCGCCAAATGTAGCCATGGTAATTCTTGATAAGCGAACGGCCCCTGTTGTAGAAGGTCCTCTCGAAGAGGAAGAGGCCTCAGACCTTCCAGCAGTAACTCCAGAAGATCCACGTACTAAGCCCTTCTTGGCCAGTCCGGAGCAATGAGGATCGCCTGGAGTCTTATTCTGTTGAATAGTTTGAGAATCCTTGGGATGAGTGGAAGTGGAGGGAACACATACACTGACTTGACCACCCACGGAGTTACCAGGGCGTCCACCACCACTGCCTGTGGGTCCCCCGACCTGGAACAGTACCTCTGAAGCTTCTTGTTGAGGTGGGAGGCCATCATGTCAATTTGAGGCACGCCCCAAAGACTTGTCACCTCTGCGAACACCTCTGGGTGGAGGCCCCACTCTCCTGGATGGAGATCATGTCTGCTGAGGAAGTCCGCTTCCCAGTTGTCTACTCCCGGAATGAAGATTGCTGACAGCGCCACCGCGTGCTTTTCCACCCAGAGGATAATTTTTGTTACCTCTGACATTGCAGCTCTGCTCTTCATTCCGCCTTGTCGGTTTATGTAGGCCACTGTTGTTACATTGTCCGACTGAACCTGAATGGCCTGATCTTTCAGAAGATGTGCCGCTTGCAGAAGACCGTTGTACACGGCCCTTAGTTCCAGAATGTTTATCGGAAGGATGGATTCCAGACTTGACCACCTTCATTGGAAGTTTTCCCTTTGGGTGACTGCTCCCCAACCTCTGAGACTTCCATCCGTGGTTAGGAGGATCCAATTCTGAATCCCGAACCTGCGGCCCTCTAGTAGGTGAGAAGTTTGCAGCCAACAGACGAGCGATATTCTGGCTTTCGGGACAGACGTATCCTCTGGTGCATGTGAAGATGAGATCCCGACCATTTGTCCAGGAGTTCCAGTTGGAAAGACCGTGCATGAAATCTTCTGTACTGTAGATCCTCGCAACCATCTTTCCCAGAAGGCGAATGCACTGATGAACCGATAGCTAGGCAGGCTTCAGGACATCCCGCACCATTGCTTGTATCACCAACGCTTTCGTGTCAAGGATCATCCCCAGGAAGGACAGTCTCCTTGTCGGCTCCAAATGCGACTTTGGAAGATTCAGGATCCATCCATGATCCTGGAGTAGTTGAGTTGAGAGAGCAATGCTCTGTAACAGCTTCTCCCTGGAAGACGCTTTTATCAGCAGATCATCCAGATAAGGAATTATGTTCACACCCTGCTTGCGGAGGAGTAGCATCATCTCCGCCATGACCTTGGTGAACACCCTCGGTGCCGTGGAGAGACCAAACGGCGGTGCCTGGAACTGATAGTGACAGTCCAGCAGCGCTAATCTGAGATAAGCCTGGTGAGGCGGCCAGATTTGAATGTGAAGGTACGCATCCTTGATATCCAGGGATATCTGAAATTACCCCTCCTCCAGACCTGAGATCACTGCTCTCAGAGACTCCATCTTGAATTTGAAGTCCCTCAAATAAGGGAACAACGTTAGATTCAATATTGGCCTGACTGAACCATCCGGTTTTGGTACTACAAACAGGTTTGAGTAATAACCCTTGTTTGTTAAGTGAGGTGGAACTGAAACAATATGTTACGTTCCTGGTGCTCAGAACAAGAGAGATGTTGCGTAGTGAGTCCAGAGCACCAGAACGTGACGCTGAAATAAGGTGTGGTATGGAAATAGCCCCTAGCAGCCTACCTCCATTGTTTCACCAGTGTGGTCAGTTCACGCCTGCGTGACTATGGTTTCTTGGGCCCACGGCAGCCGCGTTTGAAGGGTGGATTAGGTCTGCCCAACTCCGATGCCACCAGGTTTTAGAGTGAGACAAGGCGTGAACCGAGACAGGATAATAACAAGGGGACCTCTAACTAAAGCAAACAGAAGGCTAGGGGCTACTAACAACCCTAAAACTAAATACATGTGCGGCACGCCGCCAAAGGAAAAGAAGAACAAAGGAAATGCTGTCCACACGCCGCCACTATACTGTTGTGTACCGGCGGTGACAGCATATGCAGAACCCTCTGCAAAACACCAGTAACAGATATAACCAAGGAATACAGCGGCCTAGGCCGACAGACACGGCAAAGCCGCTACTCACGGAACCGGTACAAATACTGGCAAACGGACAGGAACCCCCAACGTAGCCGACACAGGCTCTCAGAACCGGAGGTCAGGCAGAATCCCAAACGACAGACCGGTGGACACCAAGAAGCCAGATACTTGACCAGGCACAGACAAAGCCACAGGACTTCTGGACAGGAACGCCTCACGGCAGGACATGGGATCAGACACTGGATCCGACACTGGATCCGACACTGGAACCGACACTCAGGAACTGGCAGGAACTAGCTCAGAACTCAAGAACTATCACCGGCGTCTGTGTATTGCACTGAGCCAGAATATAACAGAGAGCCCTAATTAATTATGTCGTGCAGCTGCCCTGTTGCATGACTCCAAACTGACAAGATGCAATTAGCAGACAGGTGAGGCCAAACACATGGAAACAGGCTGCAATTACACAGACTCACCACCGACAGCAAACAAGAATCTTCTAACCCAGAGCAAAGGGAAATCCTGGCCTGCAAGAGAACTATAAACATAATATACGGAAAACAGGAATGAACCACTACCTGTGGTTCATAACAGTACCCTCTCCTTAAGGGTGAGCTCCGAACACCCCATGACACCCACGGGGAACATAAACAGAAGTATAACATAAAATACATAACCAAAATGCAAAACAGGAATGAGCCACAGCCGTGGCTCATAACAGTACCCCCCCTTGAGGAGGGGTCAACGGACCCCAAAATTCAGACTTTCCAAAACAAGGGATACAACAACAAAAAACTGGCACACTGGTCTAGCAGGCAAGAAAACAGAAACAAGCTGTGGCAACAGATTGTAACAGTGCCCCCCCCCCCCCACCCCCCCCCTTGACGGTGGCCACTGGACACAAGACAAGGGAAAAAAATATTTTCTTTTTTTTTTTAATAACAAGGCAAGAGTCAATAATTATTTCTTTTTCTTCTTCTTCTTATTTTTACAAAGTTCTTGAGGTCTGACCAAGGTAATTCCCCAAACATTGTCTGAACTGATGGTACCTCCTAGCAAGGCTGGGTTCAAATCAGAGATTGGTTTCTTAACCTTGGAAGCTGAACTTTCAGGCAAAGTACTACTATTAGAAGAAGACGGAAAAGCACATCCTGCAGTCAAAACGACGGGCTGAGACTCTTGTGCCGAGTTTACAGTATACGGTGGACTCTCAGCAGATAAGACGGGTGACCTAGAGGAACCTGAATCAATTTCTTTGGAACCATATCTCTTAATAACTGCATCACTGAATGCTGGGGGATCCTGAAGAATGGGATAGTAACATAGTAACATAGTATCTGAGGTTGAAAAAAGACAATTGTCCATCGAGTTCAGCCTATTTGTGGTGTCCTATGCATGATGATTTGACTAAAATTTCTGACTGATGCTGCTGTCAGCCATTGCATTTTATCCCTATTTATAGTAACTATAATGCATGACTATGCACCATACCCCTGGATATCCTTATCCAATAGGAATTTATCTAACCCATTCTTAAAGGTGTTGACAGATTCCGCCATTACAACTCCCTCGGGCAGGGAATTCCAAACACGTATTGTCCTTACCGTGAAAAAGCCTTTACGCCGTATTGTGCGGAATCTCCTCTCCTCTAACCTGAGCGAGTGTCCACGAGTCCTCTGTGTTGATCTAACCAAAAACAGGTCCCGCGCAAGCTCTGTGTATTGTCCCCTTATATATTTGTAGATGTTGATCATATCCCCTCTTTGTCTCCGCTTTTCCAATGTAAACATGCCTAGTCTTTCAAGCCTTTCCTTGTATTCCATCGTCTCCATGCCCTTAATTAGTTTGGTCGCCCTCCTCTGTACCTTTTCAAGCTCCAGGATATCCTTTTTGTAGTACGGTGCCCAGAACTGTACACAGTAATCAAGGTGTGGCCTCACTAGTGATTTATATAACGGGAGTATAATACTCTCGTCCCTAGCATCAATACCCCGTTTTATGCATGCTAATATCTTATTAGCCTTCTTTGCTGCAGTCCTACTTTGGGTACTACTGCTTAGCTTGCTATCTATGAGGACACCAAAGTCCTTTTCCAGTACAGAATCCCCTAATTTTACCCCATTTAGTAGGTAGGTGTAATTTTTGTTCTTGTTACCACAGTGCATTACCTTACACTTGTCTGTGTTGAAGCGCATTCTCCATTTGGCTGCCCATGCTTCTAATTTAACTAAGTCGTTCTGAAGAGACTCGGCATCCTCCTTTATATTTATAGCCTTACACAATTTGGTATCATCTGCAAAAATTGACACCATGCTCTCTAGACCTTCTGTTAGGTCGTTAATGAAAATATTGAACAATAGCGGTCCTAATACTGAGCCTTGCGGCACACCACTTAGCACTTCAGTCCAAGTTGAAAAAGATCCATTAACCACAACGCGCTGCTTCCTATTATCTAACCAGTTTTTGACCCAAGTGCATATTGTGCTTCCTAGCCCTGATTCTTGTAGCTTGTATATAAGTCTCATGTGTGGTACAGTATCGAACGCTTTGGCAAAGTCTAAAAAGATTACATCCACGTCTTTACCCTGATCTAAGTTTGCGCTTACTGTTTCATAAAAGCCAAGTAAGTTGGTTTGACAGGATCTGTCCTTCATAAACCCATGTTGATTCCTTTTAATGACCTTATTGGTTTCAAGGAACTTCTGAATACTATCTCTTAGAATACCTTCCAATACTTTCCCCACTATAGATGTAAGACTAACTGGTCTATAATTACCTGGTTCATCTTTACTTCCCTTTTTGAATATAGGCACTACTTCCGCTATACGCCAGTCTTTGGGAACCATACCTGATATAACTGAATCCTCAAAGATCAAAGATAGCGGTTTTGCCAGTTCAGAGTGAAGCTCCATTAGAACCCTTGGATGAATACCATCGGGCCCTGGTGATTTATTAATCTTTAAATGTTTTAATCGGTCACAGACTACTACCTCGCTTAAATAAGTACCTATCAGTGTGATATTGTCATTATTGAGATTGTGTGTCAGTCCCTGAATTGGGTCCTCTCTAGTGAATACTGTTGAAAAAAACTCATTTAGTGTGTCCGCTATGTCATTATCATTTTTGCTTAAGACTCCCAACTTGTCTTTCAAAGGGCCTATACTCTCCTTTTTTAATCTCTTGCTATTAATGTATTTAAAGAATTTTTTGGGATTCGCTTTGCTTTCCTTTGCTACTAGTTTTTCAGTTTCTACTTTAGCCGCTCTTATTTCCTTTTTGCAATTTTTGTTACATTCCTTATAGTGCTGAAATGACTCTGCTTCCCGTCAGATTTGTATTTTTTAAATGCTCGCCTTTTCTTGCCCATAAATTCCACCCCCCAGGCTCCTAGTTTAAAATCTCCTCCAACCTTCTAACCATCCTTCCCCCCAGCACCGCTGCCCCCTCCTCAGTCAGGTGCAATCCGTCACGACAAAAGAGATGGCGCCTGACTGAGAAGTCCGCCCAGTGTTCCAGGAACACAAACCCCTCTTTCCTGCACCAATCCCTAAGCCACACATTTACCTCCCTAATCTCCCTCTGCCTCCCTGGACTAGCGCGTGGCACGGGTAATAATTCCGAGAATATTACCTTAGATGTCCTTGCCTTCAGTTTCTTTCCTAAGTCCCTATAGTCTTTCTTAAGGACATCCCACCTTCCGCTAACTTTGTCATTGGTGCCAACGTGCACCAAGACCGCCGGGTCTTTGCCAGCCCCTCCCAACAATCTATCTACCCGGTCCGCGATGTGCCGTACCCGAGCACCCGGGAGACAACAGACTGTACGGCGATCACGGTCCCGGTAGCAGATTGCCCTATCTGCCTTCCTGATGATAGAATCCCCTACCACCACCATTTGACTAGGTACCTCTCTATCTTTTATCCCAACCGCGCCAGAGGGACCGCACCTCTGGTTGCTAGAGGGAGCAGTCTCCTCCGGCACCGTCATTTCTTCACTATCATCCTCCGATTCCTCGTCCAATCGGGCAAATTTGTTCGGGTTTGATAGTTCGGAGATGTCGTGCCTCCCCCTCTTTTTCTTCCTTCTAACTGTGACCCAACTGGCTACCTGATCTTCAGTTTTCATTAAGTTGGATGCCCACTCAAAAGGCTCCCCTCTAAAGGAATATATCAGATAGAGCACAAGGTTCTCTGAAGTGATGCCCAGAAATGGTCTAGACAACATAATGATGTAATAGTGTTTGTAAAGCGCCAGAAATTGGACTAAGTCCCCATCAAAGATTATAGATGTTGAGATATCAACAGAGTCAGGATCTGCTTCCTTCCCATCTGACTGACTAGAGTGCTTTGCTAGGACCTGGTCACTACTGACCTTACTCGAGCCTGAGACTTTCTGAACCCCAACTGGGGCAGTGACTTTCTGAACCCCACCTGGGGCAGTGGCCCTCAGAACCCCACCTGGGGCAGTGGCCCTCAGAACCCCACCCGGGGCAGTGACTTTCTGAACCCCACCCGGGACAGTGACTTTCTGAACCCCACCTGGGGCAGTGGCCCTCGGAACCCCACCCGGGGCAGTGACTTTCTGAACCCCACCTGGGTCAGTGGCCCTCAGAACCCCCTCTGGGGTAGTGGCCTTCGGGAATCCCGCTGGGGCAGTGGCCTTCGGGAACCCCGCTGGGGGCAGCACCTCGCATTCTTTTACTGGGACCGGGCCGCCAGCCTCCCTCTCTGGGACCGGGCCGTCAGCCTCCCTCTCTGGGACCAGGCCGTCAGCCTCCCTCTCTGGGACCGGGCCGTCAGCCTCCCTCTCTGAGTCGATAATTATCGAAAATTCTCCCGGGACTATGACTTCCTGGACTTTTGCTGAAGCTATAACCTTCAGAACCTCCACTAACGCTATGCCTGCCTCTTGAGTCCTTTCCTGGGGAAGCAACTTCTAGACCCTTCTCTGGGGCTGTGTCTCTCGAGACCCCACTTGGGGATATTACTTCAAAGATCCCTTCTGGGGTTTTGCTTCTCGAGTTCCCTTCTAGAACTATGGTTTTAGACACCTTCTCTGGAGTTGCACTTTTCAAGTCCCTACCTGGGGTAACAGCTTCTGAGACCCCTTCTGGTATTGACACCTGAGCTATAATATTCGATGTCCCTCTATGACCCTGGGCATCGGGTACCGCTCCAGAACTCTGGGCATCGGGTACCGCTCCAGGACTCTGGGCATCGGGTACCGCTTCAGGACTCTGGGCATCGGGTACCGCTCCAGGACTCTGGGCATTGGGTACCGCTCCAGGACTCTGGGCATCTGGTACCGCTCCAGGACTCTGGGCATCGGGTACCGCTCCAGGGGTTTGCAACTCTGCTTCAACAGGAAAATCAAGAGAGGAGAGAAACATTCTCCTTTGGTTCCTGAATCTATAATGGGATCCCTAGCCCACGGACCCCAATTATAGGACAGAGTGCTTTTTAGTGTGGGTTGTGTGACAAGTACCTCTGCCACAGTAGAGACAGGAATAGGTCTTGTATCCTGATTCAACTTGGCCAGAGGGCAGGACTTGTCGCCACACTTTGGCTTGCGCAACTCACAGGTCTGCAGATAGTGGCCTAAACCCCCACAATATAGGCATAAATTTGAGTTTCTGCGACGCAGACGCTCCTCTTCTGAGAGCCTGGCCGCGGAAAACTTTTAAACCTTTTCTCTTTAATTAAACCTGAGGATTCACTTGTCACCATACTGTGAACAAGAGTCTCTTTAGAGGATGAACTCTCAACAACTTCTGGCAAAATAAGCAAAATTTTGGTCAGAAGGTTTTGCAGGTGCTTTAAGGATTGCTGCAAAACTTCCAGCCGCTCAGGTTTCAAAGCACTGAAAGCAGAGTTCAGGGCTGAGAGAGATGCTTGCAGGGCTTGCATAGTAGGCATAGGAGGATTTCAAACTAGACAAGACAAGACTAGACACGATTCTAGACACGATTTTAAGACAAGATTCTTAGACAAGATTCTAGACACGATTCCAGCCAAAATTCTAGACAAGATTCTTAGACAAGATTCTAGACAAGACAAGACTGGACTGGATTTTTAAACACCGGACTGGATTCTGCACACTGAATTCTAGACAGGACTGGATTCTGCACACCGGACTGGATACTGCACACCGGACTGGATTCTGCACACTGAATTCTTGACAGGACTGGATTCTAGACACCGGACTGGATTCTGCACACTGAGTTCTAGACAGGACTGGATTCTAGACAAGACACTGGACCAAAAAAGAAAAAACTACTATTTAGCTTTGTTTCTTTTTTGTTGTAGGGCCGGTGATAATGTTACATTCCTGGTGCTCAGAACAAGAGAGATGTTGCGTAGTGAGTCCAGAGCACCAGAACGTGACGCTGAAATAAGGTGTGGTATGGAAATAGCCCCTAGTAGCCTACCTCCATTGTTTCACCTGTGTGGTCAGTTCACGCCTGCGTGAATGTGGTTTCTTGGGCCCACGGCAGCCGCGTTTGAAGGGCGGATTAGGTCTGCCCAACTCCGATGCCCCCAGGTCTTAGAGTGAGACAAGGCGTGAACCGAGACAGGATAATAACAAGGGGACCTCTAACTAAACCAAACAGAAGGCTAGGGGCTACTAACAACCCTAAAACTAAATACATGTGCGGCACGCCGCCAAAGGAAAAGAAGAACAAAGGAAATGCTGTCCACACGCCGACACTATACTGTTGTGTACCGGCGGTGACAGCATATGCAGAACCCTCTGCAAAACACCAGTAACAGATATAACCAAGGAATACAGCGGCCTAGGCCGACGGACGCGGCAAAGCCGCTACTCACGAAACCGGTACAAATACTGGCAAACGGACAGGAACCCCCAATGTAACCCACACAGGCTCTCAGAACCGGAGGACAGGCAGAATCCCAAACGACAGACCGGTGGACACCAAGAAGCCAGATACTCGACCAGGCACAGACAAAGCCACAGGACTTCTGGACAGGAACGCCTCACGGCAGGACATGGGATCAGACACTGGATCCGACACTGGATCCGACACTGGAACCGACACTGGAACCGACACTGGAACCGACACTCAGGAACTGGCAGGAACTAGCTCAGAACTCAAGAACTATCACCGGCGTCTGTGTATTGCACTGAGCCAGAATATAACAGAGAGCCCTAATTAATTATGTCGTGCAGCTGCCCTGTGCATGACTCCAAACTGACAAGATGCAATTAGCAGACAGGTGAGGCCAAACACATGGAAACAGGCTGCAATTACACAGACTCACCACTGACAGCAAACAAGAATCTTGTAACCCAGAGCAAAGGGAAATCCTGGCCTGCAAGAGAACTATAAACATAAAATACGGAAAACAGGAATGAACCACTACCTGTGGTTCATAACAGTACCCTCTCCTTAAGGGTGAGCTCCGAACACCCCATGACACCCACGGGGAACATAAACAGAAGTATAACATAAAATACATAACCAAAATGCAAAACAGGAATGAGCCACAGCCGTGGCTCATAACACAATAACATTTGACTTAAGCAATTTTTGAATGGCTTCCTGTAGGATAGCACTTTCTATCAGCAAAGCTAGTAAACCTGATTTGAAGAATCTGTGAGGTGGGAGTTCTTGAAACTCCAGTCTGTACCCCTGGGTAACAATATCTTGTACCCAGGGGTCGAGGCCTGATAACCCCCAGACATGACTGCAATTTCTTAATCTTGCTCCCACCTGCCCGATCTCCAGGCTAGGAGGTCCACCATCATGCCGAGGATTTTGAGGAAGCAGAACCAGGTTTCTATACCTGTCAACCTGTTGGTGCAGGTTTTCTGGATTTCCCCCGACCTCCTCTAAAGAAAGTGGAAGGGGGTTTGGACTTTTTAACTTTTGTGATCCGAAAGGAATGCATTGTAGACATTACCCGCATTTGCCGTGGAGATCCACGCATCTAACACTTCCCCAAACAGAGCCCGACCTGTGAAGGGTAGGTTCTCCACACTCTTCTTGGATTCCGCATCCACAGACCATTGGCGCAGCCAGAGTCCCCTGCGTGCTGAAACAGCCATGGAAGAAGCCCTCGCATTGAGATGGCCAAGGTCCTTCATGGCCTCCACCATGAAACCTGCAGAGTCCTGTATGTGACGTAAGTACCATTCAATGTCACTTCTATCCATAGAATCTAATTCCTCCAGTAATGTGCCTTTTCCACTTTACTATGGCTTTAGAAATCCACACACAAGCAATAGTAGGCCTTAAAGCTACGCCAGTAGCTGTGTATAATGATTTGTGTGTAGTCTCAATCTTACGGTCAGCCGGTTCTTTTAAAGCGATGGACCCTGGGACAGGGAAAACCACTTTTTTAGACAACCTAGACACAGAAGCGTCTACTACAAGCAGGATTTCCCACTTTTTCCTTTCCTCCTCAGGGAAAGGAAAAACAATGAGAACCCTTTTTGGGATCTGGAATTTTTTTCTCCGGGTTTTCCCAGGATTTTTAATTCCTTAGACGCAGGGAATGTAATAGAGTATTTCTTAGTATCAGTAAAGTAAGTCTCCTCTGCTGGCTCAGGTACCTTATCAGTAATGTGTAAAATGTCCCTAATAGCCTCAATCATGAGTTGCACCCTTTTAGCAAGGTATGCATCTCCCCCCTGTATATCACCATCACCGTCCCCTGTATCAGAGTTGGTATTCATGTCAACTTGCATTATCTGGGCAAGAGCACGCTTCTTAGGGTAAATAATTGGGGTCTTTGAAGAGGTAGTGGGAGCTGAATACGACTAAAAATCAACAGACTTTTTCAAAACCTGTGTTTCAGTCTCATTTTGCGCTATCCGAGATGAAATCTGGGATATCATTACCCTAATAGAATCCAACCATGGGGGTTCGGATTCAGAAGGCTCAGACAGTATATTACAGTCCTGAGAACAAGGAATAGACTCTTCAGGGGAAGATACACACTCTGCAGCACAGGATACAGAGTTCTTAGACATGTTTATGTGAGCTATACAAACACACACACACACACACACACACACACACACACACACACACACATACACACAGGAAAATGCAGACACAGTTTCCCCCAGAGTACCTTCAGAGAGACACAGAGTATAAGGAGCCATCCACACAGTTCCCCAGTAGGCAGTTTATAAAGTAAACAGCCGGCGCTTCCTGAATAACCTTAATAGATTAACCAGCAAATAACTCACTCTCCCCCCCTGTCTATAACACCCTGGTACCGCAGAGGTAAGCTGGAGTTATATGGAGGGCAGTGCTCCCTTTTAGAGTCTCTTCAGTGTGATCTGCAGGGAGAAAATGGCGCTGGTGAGTGCTGGATCTGCTCTGAGGAAGAAGCCCCACCCCCTGTAAAGGCGCGTCTTCCTGCTTTCAGTGTTTATACTGGCCTGAGATGATTTGGCTTCTAACAGTGGGATTAGCATCTGTGACAAGTGTAGGGAATGTGCGCTGGCCCAGGGCACCCCTCACAGCGCCGCACTACAAGTACCGATGAGCCCTCCGGAGCGCAGCCTGTCAGAGCTGCGCTCCTACCCATGTGCCGCCATTTCCTGCTGGTGACCCGCTTACCGGGGCGTCGGTGTCATACTCACCACTCCATCTTCTGGCTCTGTTAGGGGGTGGCGGCCGTTCTGCGGGAGTGAGCGGTCGCCTCGTGGGCTTGCAATCAGCACTCTCAGGAGCTCAGTGTCCTGTCAGCGGAGATAGATAACCATTAACCTCTAGTGTTGGTTCCTATTAACCCCCTAAGTCCCACAAAGCAGGGAGGCTGTTGACAGCAGCCTCCATGTACCTAACTCTTTTAAGAAAACAAAAAAACTAGAAAAACTCCTAGGAGCTCCCCTAGCTGTGATCGGCTCCACCGGGTACATTTTCTAAACTGAGTCTAGTAGGAGGGGCATAGAAGGAGGAGCCAGCCCACACTTTTAAACTCCTAAAATGCCCATGGCTCCCAAGGGACCCATCTATACCCCATGGTACTAATGTGGACCCCAGCATCCTCTAGGACGTAAGAGAATTAAAAAATAGTTTTGTGAAAGTGGAGGAGAAGGAAATAAATCACCATTCAGTGAACCTGCACCCATCAAGCGGGCAGACAAACAGGATCGCTCTCCCTTATCTGCTGTCCTTACCACAGGCCTGTGTTCCTCAGAAGGGACGCGTGAGAGAATGTTTGGAGAGAAGCAGGGCTGTAACTATGTATTGCATATTGTGTCCACCTTCATTGATATCCAATTTCTGCATGGGTCTTTGGAACACAGATCATGAGCATTCCAGGTGAGAGACCCATGTGCTTACCGTCCACTAGTACACCCTCACTGGCAGCCACCCACCCACCTACAGTGACAGGCAATGTGCCGTCTCTATAGAATGTCAGAAAACTTCCAAGCCAGGCTTAAACATCCACAATATGAAATAAAAGGAAGGTTGTGGCTCAGCTGAATAAAAGCACCATGCTTATGAGCTGCTTCTAATTAAAACAGACGGTTATATTAGGGCTCCATGTGCCTAGTCTCTGGGCAGGCACTGATAGTGTAGTGCCGTTACACACTCCTGGCTCCGATCACGCTTGCGGGACTCTTACAGCCAACCTGCTGTAGCATTGCAGTCCCATGCAGAGAAGGTGCCAGACACCCATTGCTTTGATGTTGTCACGATCCGGGTATCTGGACGCCATTACTTACCCTTCAGATGCCTCCTAAGGCGGGCTCAGCGTTCCAGGACCGGATTCCGCTGTTCCTGAGTTTCCACATGCAGAGTGGTCCTTTCATCAGCCGCGGCCTCCGCTGTGCCCGCGTGGTTAAATGTGCATCTATCAGCCTGGCGTCTCCTGTCTCCGGTGGCCGGCGCCGCCATTACTGTTTCCCAGACCACATGGATTACAAACCAAACTTCCCTCCAAGTGTCTGCATGGGCGCAGCCATCTTGGATTCTGTCATCTGATCATTTCCACCAATCTGCTGTCTGTGTTGTTGATTTGCATAATTGCCTAGCCAACCCCTTCCTTGCTGCAGGTATAAGTAAGCTGTACCTGAGCAAGGAAGACGTCAGTGCTTTGGTTGTCAAACCTAGTTCCTGTTTGTCTCTCTTCTATGATTGTCTTCCAGGTTCCAGCTCCTGTCTCAAGACTTCCACCATAGAGACCCGCACCAGCATTCCACCTGCGGTGTAGCCTGACTCTCCAATCCATTGTGGATTCATCTGTTTCCAGCTACAACACTACCTGCTTCCAGCCTCAGCTTCCAGCAGAGTACAGCTTCCCTTAAAGGGCCGGTGTCCTTTCTACACTTTACCACTCTCCACCGGAATTATTATTTCTCCGCTCTCAAGTTCTACATTTCAGTTCACATTTCATCGCTCCCAAAGTTCATTTATTATTTAACTGGTTCCAGCCAGTATCCACTCCGTGCTAACAACAGTCTGGTTCCAGCCAGTATCCACAGCAGCTGTTTTACCTTCAGCAACCCAGCTCTTCCTGGAACACCAGCTGGTACAATCCTGGGTTATCTCCATTACTACAGCCGGGCCTGGTAAGGACTTTCCATCTAGAAGATCATAAGAACTATCTCACACTACCAGTGCCCTGTGGCTCCTGCCATGCTGTAGTACTCAGGAACTGTATTTATTCTTTGCTGACTTTTACGTTTTCTTTTATTGCTGCTGTGATGCGGAGTTGTCATAATAAACATCATTGACTTTTATCTAAGTTGTCGTGGTCACGCCTTCGGGCAGTTATTATTCATGTTACTTACATGTCCAGGGGTCTGATACAACCTCCCAGGTTCCGGTACATCTCAGCCCCTACAACTGAGGCTGCCTCCCGTCAGCTCAGGCCCTCAGTTGTGACAGTAAGCACTGACCTAATGAATCCAGCCGGAGACCAGGATCAAGCGGCCAGGCCGATGCAAGAACTGGCAGCCCGACTAGAACATCAGGAGGCTGCACAGGGCCACATCATCCGCTGTCTCCAGGATCTCTCTACTCGGCTGGATGGGATTCAGACAACTCTCCGTGGATCAGGCGCGTCTGGTGCGTCAACCACAGTGACTCCAGCTATAACCCCACCCACCTTACCCATTTCTGCTCCACGTCTTCATCTTCCAACGCCAGCAAAATTTGACGGATCTCCAAGATTCTGCAGGGGATTTCTCAACCAGTGTGAGATTCAGTTTGAGCTACAACCTGGCAATTTTCCCAGTGACCGTACAAAAATTGCCTACATTATTTCTCTTCTCAGTGGCTCAGCCCTTGATTGGGCATCACCGTTATGGGAGAGGTCCGACACCCTGCTATCTTCTTACACTGCATTTGTGTCAACATTCAGGCGCATCTTCGACGAGCCAGGCCGGGTAACTTCAGCTTCGTCTGAGATTCTCCGTTTACGCCAGGAATCACGTACTGTAGGACAATATCTTATACAGTTCCAGATCCTGGCATCCGAACTGGCATGGAACGACGAGGCCCTGTATGCTGCATTCTGGCATGGTTTATCCGAGCGTATTAAAGATGAGTTAGCTACCAGAGACTTACCCTCCAAGTTAGATGAGCTAATCTCACTTTGTACGAAAGTTGACTTACGTTTCAGAGAGAGAGCAACTGAGCGTGGAAGATCATCTGCTCCAAAATCTTCTACTCCTCCTCCTCGCCAACTGTCACCAACTACAGATGAACCCATGCAAATTGGCCATTCCCGTTTAACTCCTGCTGAGCGCCGAAGACGTCTCTCCGAGTTTCTCTGTCTGTATTGTGCAGCTCCGTCTCACACCATTAATGCCTGTCCCAAACGTCCGGGAAACTCCAAATCCTAGCTCGCCAAGGAGAGGGCCGGCTAGGAGTAATGATCTCCTCTCCATCTCCTCAAGATTGTAACCTCCCAGTCTCGCTTCAAGTTGCTCAACGTTATCAGAACGTCATTGCCCTCCTGGATTCCGGAGCAGCTGGGAACTTTATTACTGAAGCCTATGTTAAACGGTGGTCCCTACCCACCGAGAGACTTCCTTCGTCCTTTCCCTTAACTGCTGTGGATGGCAGTAAAATTTTTGATACAGTTATTTCTCTAAGGACTCTACCAGTTCGTCTGAGAGTGGGAGTTCTTCATTCCGAACTTATTTCATTTTTAGTGATTCCAAGAGCCACACATCCTGTGGTCCTGGGCCTTCCATGGCTCCGTCTTCACAATCCTACAATTGATTGGACGACTACGCAAATCCTGGCATGGGGTTCCTCCTGTACTAAGACATGTTTGTTTAAAGTGTTGCCTGTCTGTTCTTCCTCCCCCAGGTCGTCTGATGTTCCACCTCCTCCATATCAAGATTTCACGGATGTGTTCAGTAAAGCTTCTGCTGATATCCTTCCTCCTCATAGAGAATGGGACTGCCCGATTGATCTCGTTCCAGGGAAGGTTCCACCTCGAGGCCGAACTTATCCGTTGTCTCTCCCCGAGACACATTCTATGGAGGAATACATTAAAGAGAACCTAGCAAAGGGGTTCATTCGACCTTCTTCTTCTCCAGCCGGCGCAGGCTTCTTTTTTGTAAAGAAGAAAGATGGTGGTCTGCGGCCGTGCATCGACTACAGAGGTTTGAACGACATTACCATCAAGAACCGCTATCCTTTACCCCTGATTACTGAGCTCTTTGACAGAGTTAGCGGAGCTACCATCTTTACAAAGCTGGACCTGAGAGGTGCATACAATCTCATCTGGATCCGTGAGGGTGACGAGTGGAAGACCGCATTTAACACCCGTGACGGACATTATGAGTACCTCGTCATGCCCTTCGGATTGAGCAATGCTCCAGCTGTCTTCCAGCATTTCGTCAATGAGATCTTCAGAGACATTCTATACCGTCATGTCGTGGTCTATCTAGATGATATCCTCATTTTTGCCAACGATTTAGAGGAACATCGTTTCTGGGTAAAGGAGGTTCTGTCCCGTCTCCGTGTCAATCATCTCTACTGCAAATTAGAGAAATGCGTCTTTGAAGTCAAGTCCATTCCGTTTCTAGGGTACATTGTGTCCGGTTCCGGACTAGAGATGGATCCTGAGAAACTACAAGCAATCCAGAATTGGCCGGTACCCTTAACACTCAAAGGGGTCCAGAGGTTCTTAGGGTTCGCCAATTATTACCGAAAGTTTATACGAGACTTTTCCACCATTGTGGCGCCTATTACTGCTTTCACCAAGAAGGGTGCTAACCCGTCCAAGTGGTCTGAAGAAGCCATGCAAGCTTTTCATCTTTTAAAACAGAGGTTCATCTCTGCACCTGTCCTGAAACAGCCTGACATCGACTCTCCTTTCATCTTAGAGGTGGATGCCTCCTCCGTTGGAGTAGGAGCGGTGTTATCTCAGAGGGCTAAAGATGGTCATTTACATCCTTGCAGTTTCTTCTCACGGAAGTTCTCCCCAGCGGAGCGCAACTATGCCATTGGCGACCAGGAGTTGCTAGCCATCAAGCTCGCTCTAGAGGAGTGGAGATATCTGTTGGAGGGAGCTTCTCATTCAATCACCATCCTTACAGACCACAAGAACCTTCTATATCTAAAAGGCGCACAATGTCTCAACCCTCGTCAGGCCAGATGGGCACTTTTCTTTTCCAGGTTCGACTTTAAACTCCAGTTCTGTCCGGGCTCTCAGAATCGCAAGGCCGATGCCCTTTCCCGCTCATGGGAGCAAGAAAATGAGTCAGAGTCTTCAGACAAGCATCCTATTATAAATCCGTTGGCATTCTCCACGGTAGGGATGGACTCTACGCCCCCATCAGGGAAAAGTTTTGTGAAGCCGACACTAAGGAAGAAGCTCATGCATTGGGCCCATGCTTCCCGTTTTGCCGGACATACAGGTATCCAAAAAACCCTGGAGTTTATCTCTAGGTCCTATTGGTGGCCAACTCTGAAAAAGGACGTTTTGGAGTTTATTGCATCTTGCCCAAAGTGTGCTCAACATAAAGTATCCCGCCAGTCGCCTGCGGGGCAACTGGTTCCACTATCTGTTCCCCGTCGACCATGGACCCATTTGTCGATGGATTTTATTACAGATTTGCCCATGTGCAACAAGTTCAATACCATCTGGGTGGTAGTTGACCGGTTCACCAAGATGGCACACTTCATTCCTCTCACCGGTCTTCCGTCAGCTTCCAAGTTGGCTCAAGTATTCATACAAGAGATCTTCCGACTCCACGGTCTTCCAGAAGAAATTATCTCAGATCGAGGAGTTCAATTCACAGCCAAATTCTGGCGAAGTTTATGTCAAGTCCTCCAAGTCAAGTTAAAGTTTTCCACGGCTTACCATCCTCAGACCAATGGTCAAACTGAGAGGGTGAATCAGGACTTGGAGGCCTTCCTCCGCATCTATGTGTCCTCCTCTCAAGATGACTGGGTTCAATTACTTCCCTGGGCCGAGTTCTGTCATAACAACCAGTATCATTCTTCATCTTCCTCAACACCATTCTTCACCAACTTTGGATTCCACCCTAAAGTCCCTGAGTTCCAACCGCTTCCAGCAACTTCTGTTCCCGCAGTGGATATCACCTTGCATCAGTTTGCCAATATCTGGAAGAGCGTACGATCAGCTCTGCTCAAGGCATCGTTCAGGTACAAGAAGTTTGCGGATAAGAAGCGTCGAGCAGTTCCCGCTCTCAAGGTGGGTGATCGGGTATGGTTATCCACGAAGAATTTGAGGTTAAGAGTTCCCAGTATGAAGTTTGCACCTCGCTACATCGGTCCTTTTAAAATTGATCAAGTCATCAATCCTGTTGCTTACAGACTCCAGTTACCTCCCTTCTTAAAAATACCCAGGACATTCCATGTTTCCCTGTTGAAACCGCTAATCTTGAATCGGTTTCATTCCTCACTTCCACCAACTCCGAAAGTCCAAACTCAACGAGGCGTTGAGTATGAAGTGGCCAAGATCCTGGACTCACGTCACCGTTACGGTCAACTTCAGTATCTCATTGACTGGAAGGGCTATGGTCCTGAAGAACGCTCTTGGACCAATGCCTCTGACGTCCATGCTCCTGCCTTGGTCCGAAATTTCCACGCAAAGTTTCCTTTAAAGCCTAAGAAGTGTCCTGGGGCCACTCCTAAAGGGGGGGGTGCTGTCACGATCCGGGTATCTGGACGCCATTACTTACCCTTCAGATGCCTCCTAAGGCGGGCTCAGCGTTCCAGGACCGGATTCCGCTGTTCCTGAGTTTCCACATGCAGAGTGGTCCTTTGGTCCTTTCATCAGCCGCGGCCTCCGCTGTGCCCGCGTGGTTAAATGTGCATCTATCAGCCTGGCGTCTCCTGTCTCCGGTGGCCGGCGCCGCCATTACTGTTTCCCAGACCACATGGATTACAAACCAAACTTCCCTCCAAGTGTCTGCATGGGCGCAGCCATCTTGGATTCTGTCATCTGATCATTTCCACCAATCTGCTGTCTGTGTTGTTGATTTGCATAATTGCCTAGCCAACCCCTTCCTTGCTGCAGGTATAAGTAAGCTGTACCTGAGCAAGGAAGACGTCAGTGCTTTGGTTGTCAAACCTAGTTCCTGTTTGTCTCTCTTCTATGATTGTCTTCCAGGTTCCAGCTCCTGTCTCAAGACTTCCACCATAGAGACCCGCACCAGCATTCCACCTGCGGTGTAGCCTGACTCTCCAATCCATTGTGGATTCATCTGTTTCCAGCTACAACACTACCTGCTTCCAGCCTCAGCTTCCAGCAGAGTACAGCTTCCCTTAAAGGGCCGGTGTCCTTTCTACACTTTACCACTCTCCACCGGAATTATTATTTCTCCGCTCTCAAGTTCTACATTTCAGTTCACATTTCATCGCTCCCAAAGTTCATTTATTATTTAACTGGTTCCAGCCAGTATCCACTCCGTGCTAACAACAGTCTGGTTCCAGCCAGTATCCACAGCAGCTGTTTTACCTTCAGCAACCCAGCTCTTCCTGGAACACCAGCTGGTACAATCCTGGGTTATCTCCATTACTACAGCCGGGCCTGGTAAGGACTTTCCATCTAGAAGATCATAAGAACTATCTCACACTACCAGTGCCCTGTGGCTCCTGCCATGCTGTAGTACTCAGGAACTGTATTTATTCTTTGCTGACTTTTACGTTTTCTTTTATTGCTGCTGTGATGCGGAGTTGTCATAATAAACATCATTGACTTTTATCTAAGTTGTCGTGGTCACGCCTTCGGGCAGTTATTATTCATGTTACTTACATGTCCAGGGGTCTGATACAACCTCCCAGGTTCCGGTACATCTCAGCCCCTACAACTGAGGCTGCCTCCCGTCAGCTCAGGCCCTCAGTTGTGACAGATGTACATTATTAATATGCATCTCATTGGCGGGTGCCCCGCTCCTTCTCTGTGCCATCCTGGCTGAGCTGAGTAAGCTCAAGCAAAGGGATTGCAGCAGCGGAAAGTGAGGCGGTGCTGCTCACAGGCTTTCTGTGCTATGTGCGGCACACGTCTGGCATCACTCTAGTTACGGCCACCCTGCAGTCCGGTATCCAGCATAGCTGGTCCTAGTCCAGGATCCAGTATCGACCGGGCCAGTCCGGTATCCAGCTCTCATGATCTAAAGCCTCTCTTCAAGTGACCCTCTCATGCATAGGAATTTCATTAAGCCACTTTCCTTCTGATGAAACCGTGGTTCATCACTAAGCCACATCTGATGAAACCGTGGTTCCCTTTTCACGGAGAAACGCGTCAAGAATTGGCCACGCTACCTGCATCTTTTTCCCTGAATTCACACCAGCACTTTACCACAGCCTATAACATCACAGCGGCTTTCTGCCACAGTTTGATAGCCTTGAGCTGCAGCCTCCCTCCCCGGACATCGAGCTGAGTACCGCTGCTCCTACACACCAACTTGGACCCTGCATGCCGACGGCTGGTCTCGCTGAGACCTCAAGGAACCAGTGATGAGCAAAATAATCTGGCGGCTGGGGAGGTGGTAGCACAGCGCAGGCTCTACAGTGCGCTGTGCTACCACAATTTTCAAGCACCACAATTAACGTTGAATATTCACCTTGCGTTCCCTGTGGAACAGTTTGAGACTTCACTATCTGGGGTCCAGTGGAGTATTTTATTCCCCATAAACTGGTTGTGGACTATATATCTGTTATAAATGGGACAGATTCAGAGCTATCGTGGTTTAACATCAGCAGTGAAATATATTTAACCATTTTAATTGTACGTATTGTACCGTTCTATATATTTTTTTAATAAATTGTCAATGATGAAGATTTTTTATAATAAGCGCTCCCTTGTGATAGTATATATCCTCTATTGTTGTTTTGCTTCTGAGTAATCCAGAATACTCATATGGGAGCTGCTTTTTTCATTTTATAGGTGACCAACAATCTATATTTACATTTACTTGTTATTTTAACGGAGCGCATGATTAGATAAATATTGAGTTCTATAATTGTCAAGTGTTATATTCCAACTGATACACCAGTTCCGACCCAGAGTTCTAGTCCGGGATCACAAATTACGCTAATTCTGACAGGAAAAATAGACACATTCACATTATATATTGTTTACAGTGTGGTGCAGTTCTTTTCAAGTCTGTATTGCGTTAAATTTTACTCATAGTAATGAAACTTGCTAACATTAAAAATATGCAGGTTAAAGATTTTTGTACAGAATAATTTATGTTCATTTGTTTTATTTGAAACAAATAGGTAATGATTTCACTTTACCTAGAGTTAATAAATAACAGTAGTGAAAGAAGGAAAAGAAAACCTGAAGCCCCAAATGTGTCTTGAACTACAAATACCAGCAAGTCATATCTGACTGAAGTGTATTGTAAGGAAACCTAAAGCAGAATCATCACGTTTGGCAATAATAAGCAGTATTGAAATAAAACTCCCTTTCCCACAAAAAAAATACCAAATGGTTAAAGCTGTTACACAGGCTGGTAAGATTTATAGCTGACATTTTACATTCTCTAAGGACATGTGAAGCTTGCTTCTTGAAATGGTTTCAACAGCCAGTAAATTTCAGCTAGCTACTCACTGCAGCATTTTTCATATGCTTATTCACAAGAAATCAGTGTTGAGTTATGAAGAATTACAGTAGAGAGGGGACTGAATGAGCCGCTAACAGACTGTTTTATGGCAAAGGCTGACACTACTCTAATGGCAGCTGACATGCATTGTTGAGTCAGATCGTTAGTTCATATGCGGAATGGATCTGCTGAATATTGGACTCTGAGTAGCTGTGCTTTTTAACACATGGCAACCAGGGCTGGATTAAGGACTTTCTTGTTACTGGAGTTGAGTTTGATGGGTTTAGTCTGTCTGTGGAACTAGTCTCACTCTCTACAAAACGGACTCCAGTTTAATAAATCAGTTATCCTACTAAATACTTTTTCATTTCAATATGTATCTCAGCTGCTTTTGTACTTTTAAGCCAAGTAATGGTCCCTAAGATGGCATTATAGTGAGTGTACACAGAATGTTGCCAGCATTCCGAGACAGACTGTCCAGTAGGGGGTAGCTTTGCTTAAGGTCTATATATTAATCGATTTTTATTGATCTATGTCGAGTCCAGAAGCTAATACGCACATTTACTAACAGACTATGGGGGTATTTCCAAATTGAGCGCAGCAGGAATTTTGTTAGCAGTTGGGCAAAACCATGTGCACTGCAGGGGAGGCAGATATAACATGTGCAGAGAGAGTTAGATTTGAGTGTGGTGTGTTCAATCTGCAATCTAATTTGCAGTGTAGAAATAAAGCAGCCAGTATTTACCCTGCACAGAAATAAAATTACCCACCCAAATCTAACTCTTTCTGCACGTTATATCTGTCTCCCCCGCAGTGCACATGGTTTTGCCCAACTGCTAACAAAATTCCTGCTGCGAACAACTTGGAATTACCCCCTATGGGCCTAATTCTGAGTTGATTGCAGCAGCAATTTTGTTAGCAGTTGGGCAAAACCATGTGCACTGCAGGAGGGGCAGATATAATGTGCAGAGAGAGTTAGATTTGGGTGTGGTGTGTTCAATCTGCAATCTAAATTGCAGTGTAAAAATAAAGCAGCCAGTATTTACCCGGCACAGAAACAAAATAACCCACCCAAATCTAACTCTCTCTGCAAATGTTATATATGCCCCCCCTGCAGTGCACATGGTTTTGCCCTACTGCTAACAAAGTTCCTGCTGCGATCAACTCCGAATTACCCCCTATATATGATATTGATTTTTAAATGTTAGTAATTGTCTGATTTGGTCACACATACCCAACACAAGTTTTTTCCTGTAACTGACATTGGGAGGGGGCCTGATGCCGCACCTGTGGGTATAAGCTTTCCTAACTGTGTGTTGGTGCTTTCGTGTTACGAGAATTTAAAATACAGTATTTGGTTTGTCCCACGTTTGATTGCATTGATTGTTAACAGAAACATTAGTGATTCCACCTGCTTATTTATGGGATTTGCCCAGGCATGTCTTCACTAAAATGGTTCAAGCACAATACCCAGTGAGTTAAATAATAAATATAGTAAAACACTAACAGTATTGGGCATCCTTATTGGCAAGGTAAAAGGAAAAGCACCCCACTTACAGAACTTTGAAAAGCTAGAGAGAGCCACTGTATTCAGAGAGACTGGAAGTTTAGCTTTTATTCAGAAAGTTGGAATTTGACTGATATGCTGTCTCTGAACACCAGAAAGTATAAGCCAGCAGAGAAACATCTTGAAAAGCAATTTAGAGTAGGAGCACTGTACTGGCAGAACACCTTGACAGATCCTATTGAGGTCTTCTGATAAACAAGGATGCCTGTAATCACAAAATAACTGCAATTGTGCCTAAGCTACAAACTCTGTGTCCTGTCTCCTTTATTCTGGTCTTTCATTACACTTGTGTTGATGATCTTTAAATGAATCTCACAAAATGTTGAATCACATATGCTAGATGTCTGCAATGTAACCTTTTGTAATGACTGAGGGTGAGTTAATTGTTGCAATAACTGTGTAAAGATAAAGTCAAAAGGGACTGTAGCAATAGCATATGTTTATACTGTATATGTATTCTTTCAGATTTTCAGATGGATGATAAGTAAGACTTTCTATTGCCACCATACTCGTGAGGCTCTCTGACTATACTGGCTGCAGTAGTAACTGCCCTCTTAATGTTTACCAGCCTGTCCCGAAAGCAATTGCATGTATATCCCAGGATTGTATATTAAAGTTATCTGGGCAGAAGGCTACCAGTATGTAGTTGAAATAGCTGTCGGGCACTTGCCATGATATTGTTATCCCTGCTGTTCATTCAATAAATCTTTCTATATGCTTATGCTTACAATGAGTACTGGTCTCTGACTTTTCTGGATGGATGGGGTCAGTGGTGTCATCAGATGTGGTGAGGTGACACCCAGTGTGGCAGATGAGAGTGTTTGCACTCTTCAGGTGTACACTCCAGTGAAGGTTATGTGGCCTCAGTCCATGAAGCCAAGCCCCTTGTGTGACATGGCCCCTCTGCTGCCGGGCATTTCACTCCCACTGCTGTCCACTGCCTGCCTTCTCTGTGGCCCCCTGCCTCCTTCCCAGGCTGCTCAGTGGCAGCTCTGCTATTTTGGTGTTGCCCCCCCCCCCAATAGATGGTGTCACCCAGTGATAAATAGATATTTCTAATATTGTGTATCCATCTGACCTGGTCTGTGTTTCTTTCTACCTAGGAACACAGACCAGGACACATGGATACTACAGAGTATTAGAAGATTGTGATATTTAAAGGCTTTTAGAAAACTGTATAAAAAGTTGGAAGTTAATACACCCTCCACTGTCAAGTGATTGAATGATCTAAACTTAAGTGGTTGAAGTGATCTTTTAACAACTACAGGTTGAGTATCCCTTATCCAAAATGCTTGGGACCAGAGGTATTTTGGATATGGGATTTTTCCGTATTTTGGAATAATTGCATACCATAATGAGATATCATGGCAATGGGACCTAAATCTAAGCACAGAAGGCATTCATGTTACATATACACCTTATATACACAGCCTGAAGGTCATTTTAGCCAATATTTTTTATAACTTTGTGCATTAAACAAAGTGTATCTACATTCGCACAATTCATTTATGTTTCATATACACCTTATATACACAGTCTGAAGGTCATTTAATACAATATTTTTAATAACTTTGTGTATTAAACAAAGTTTGTGTACATTGAGCCATCAGAAAACAAAAGTTTCACTATCTCACTCTCGCTCAAAAAAGTCCGTATTTCGGATATTTGGATATAGGATACTCAACCTGTATACTATATATGGGAAAATTCATGAACATATTTTTTGCTTATCTCCTGAAGAAGTCTGCAAAGACAAAAAACGTTCTGTATTTGAGATCAGTGTGCACAACTGTATAAACCTTGAGAAGTACACGTTCCAATCAGGACAGTACTAAAAAAGGTTTCATTCCATCTTGACAGAAAAGAGTGACACTTGACCGCCAACAAGTCTAACACTGTGCATTTTATAATAAGTTATATTTTGATTTTAAAATATATTTTATATGTTTGTGTATTGTTTGGATTTTAATAAATATTTTGTATGAACTAAAACACAATAATATTTTTGGGATATGATATTTGGTGATATTTTAGCAATGGAACAGGATAATTGTGTACTATCTGACGCTTATGAGGATGATGAGGATGTTGATGATGTTGTTTGGTAAGTCAGCCACCATTTGCAGCAGTTCTTGCCTGTGATAAAAAGAAAACCATTGTGATGCCTAAAAAAGCACCTCGAGAGTGGGATTCTTTTTACCCAAATCCTGACAATGTTTGTGAAGGCATCTGTTCCATATGTGATGCCAATGTTAGCAGAGGTAGGGATGTTAACTATCTAGGCACCTCCTCCATGTTACTTAATTTGCGGACACTTAATGAAATAATTCTACAAAATTATGAGAATTTGAAATTAACACCCTCATCATTAAACTCCTCAGTGATTGGAGGTAGTCCTTCCAGTCAATTGTTTTTTGGGGCACCAAACAAACCAAGCACCTCCGTCACAAAAGTGTCAGTCCCTGTCGCTGAAGTGCTTTGTTTGTTAAACTGTGCATGCCCTTTTTAATATCCAACATAAAGGTGGGTGGGAGGGCCCAAGGATAAATCCATCTTGCACCACTTTTCTTTTCTGCCACTGCTGTGTGGCAATGTTTCATAGATGTACTATAAACTGCTGTGTGTTTGTGCCCTGCTCTGTCACTTAGTAACCAGCCAGCTCGCTGCAGCTTTAGGCCAATATTGATGAAAACAATGTTATTATCTGTGAGGTGGTCAAAACTGATTGTAAATGACTGGAAATGAATGTTATTGAGGTCAATAATATCGTAGGAACAAAAAACTGCCCACATGTTAACTGTTTTATCAATTACATTATAAATACAGATCCAAAACTAAAACCAAATGGCAAATTAGAACCAAAACCAAAACACGGATGTTGTCGCACATCTCTAATAGATAGATAGATAGATAGATAGATAGATAGATAGATAGATAGATAGATAGATAGATAGATAGATAGATAGATAGATCTGGTGGAAGAAGAGGAGGATCAGCCAATAGGGTAATTGTGGAGTTATTCTTTATCCTGTGTAATGGTTTTTATGTATGTGCAATAAAGATACTGTAATTGCATTTTTTAACTCTCTGTACAGCATGTTGTTCACTTGAAAGTATCAAGTTTGATAGAAATTATCGGCAGGATGTATTGGAATCCAAGATCGCCTGAGGAGCAGGATGCCGGCAGATCTCAGACGTTTTTTAATGGGGTAATCACTTACAAGTCACATTCTATTTGCACTCCAGGGATGATTAATATATTTGTATATGTACGAACCTACATCGGTGAAACTACTATGCTTGTTTCATTTATTTGCTGTGACCAATACACGTTTATATACTTTTTTTAAATCCCGGAGTGCCGCCTGGTTTTTTTGCTACAAGGACAGGAGAAGTAATCCTAACCGAACCATTTAACCGTACCATAGAACCGTACCATTTATTTACGAACCTACTGTAGCTATACATTTTTTTGCCTTGGTTTCTTATTTTTAAAGACACCTATGCAAAGTAAAGTTGCATCACTACTAACTGTGCGTTCCAGTGTGAAAAGTCTGAAAACGATTACTTTTAATGTGTACATGGCAAAAACAAAGTAGATGTAAACTTGATTATGACCTAATTCAGTCATAGCAGTGATGGGACATCAGAACTGCTTCTGTTACATGTGGTGAGGATCTGATTTACAGTGAAAAGTGCACCTACTATGTACAGAACTTCTCTGTTGAAGTACAAGAGGAAGGTAAATTAGGATAAGATCCATTTTAACCAGCTTTGAGCAGGTGCAAAAATCTAAGTAAATAGCACTGTGCTCCTCCACAAAGCAAGAAATTCTCCCCCAAAAATTTGTAGTCTCCATCCCTTCATCCAATTATTACACTTTGTAAAATGAAACCTCATATGCTAAATATGGGTGCAAACTGCAAACAAATGCTATTTCTTTCAGTAAACCCATGCACTTTCCAAATCTAGAAGCACATGGTCCAAGGTGCACAGCAGATGATTTAAGAACTACACCTCATCTATTTTGTTCTTCATAAATAAGGCCAATTGTGCAACTGTTAACATAATGTTTTGATGGGCCAAAATTTGTTCTAACCCTGACAATCTCATGTGCCCCTAGGTTTGCAGAATTGATTTAATAGCTGCTGTAACCCTGTATTCGAATCTGAGTGTTCCATTTTCGCAAATATTGTACAAGTTAACATATAAAGTAGTCCCATTTTTCTCACATAAGGGCAATATGTTATTTACAATAACGACACTACAGCTGGATAGAATTGTCCCATTTGGAGTAAGTGGTCAATTCATACCTTTAAGATGGGATACGTAAGCACTGTCATATTTTTGCACTCTGACTATTCCTGAAGCTTGAAATTTTTTATCACGCACCCCAAACTAGTCACAATCCATCTGGCTGCAAATCGGGCAGAGTTTATACCTCCTGAGAAGATTATTGCCAAAATTATAAAAGGTACTACATAGGCAAATACTTTATAGCAGTCGCGCTAATACAGGTTGAGTATCCCTTATCCAAAATGCTTGGGACCAGAGGTATTTTGGATATGGGATTTTTCCGTATTTTGGAATAATTACATACCATAATGAGATCTCATGGTGATGGGACCCAAGTCTAAGCACAGAATGCATTTATGTTACATATACACCTTATACACACAGTCTGAAGGTAATTTTAGCCAATAATTTTAATAACTTTGTGCATTAAACAAAGTGTGTGTACATTCACACAATTCATTTATGTTTCTTATACACCTTATACACACAGCCTGAAGGTCATTTAATGCAATATTATTAATAACTTTGTGTATTAAACAAAGTATGTGTACATTGAGCCATCAGAAAACAAAAGTTTCACTATCTCACTCTCACTCCAAAAAGTCTGTATTTCGGAATATTCCGTATTTCGGATATTTGGATATGGGATACTCAACCTGTATATAGACCATGTTCTCTGCAGATAGATAGAAACAGTATATCTTTACTTATGTTTGATGGAGGAATGCAATTTCATAAATCCTCCTGATACCTAGGCCCCTATATCTCTCAGGCTTACAAGGAGATGATTTTTATTGCACTGTACAGATATTTGACAGGCAAATTAAGTTTGTATTCTGTCTACACAGAGCTACTCTGAAAATCCAAAAACTAATAACTGGAAGGGAGCCTGGGAATTTTAAGGAGACGTGATGTGAAATAACTGTAGATATTGCTAACTACCTCTGTTCTTCATAGTGTCTGAATTGAGGCAGGCATCAAATTGAGTAAAACCTAATATTCAAGATTTGATTAGAACTCCATGGGATGTACTGAGCCACTCTGCTTTACTGAAGTAAATCTGAATCTGGAGTTGTGATTGATTTCCTTTCTAGGCAACGTAGACATAAGCCAACTCACATCAGTAGCAACTACAAAGCAAACAGGGAGATAATACATGTATGAGGTATTTTGAAGAATAGAAAATATAGTTTATTTGTTTTTATTAACTTTTTTAATATGTTAAAAACAAATCATTATCTGATTTGTGATAAAGGATGCCTAATTATTAGAGATGAGCGGGTTCGGTTCCTCGGAATCCGAACCCCCCCCGAACTTCAGCCTTTTTACACGAGTCCAAGGCAGACTCGGATCTTCCCGCCTTGCTCGGTTAACCCGAGCGCGCCCGAACGTCATCATCCCGCTGTCGGATTCTCACGAGGCTCGGATTCTATCGCGAGACTCGGATTCTATATAAGGAGCCGCGCGTCGCCGCCATTTTCACACGTGCATTGAGATTGATAGGGAGAGGACGTGGCTGGCGTCCTCTCCGTTAGAATAGATAGAGACACTTGAGTTGATTTACTACTAACTTAGTAATTTTGGGGAGCATTAGGAGTACTTAGAGTGCAGAGTTTTGCTGATAGTTACTAGTGACCACCACCAGTTTTATTTATTATTTAATATAATCCGTTCTCTGCCTGAAAAAAAACGATACACAGTCACATACCATATCTGTGCTCAGCCTCAGTGTGCTGCATGATAATATTATCTATGTATATCTGACTGTGCTGAGTGCTCACTGCTCACACAGCTGAATTGTGGGGGAGACTGGGGTGCAGTTATAGCAGGAGTACAGTGCACACTTTTGCTGCCAGTGTGACTGACCAGTGACCACCAGTATATTGTCTGCCTGAAAAAGTTAAACACTCCTGTGGTGTTTTTTTTTTTTATTCTATAAACGCATTCTGCTGAGAGTGTCCAGCAGGTCCGTCATTCATTATATTATATAAATATTTACCTGCAGTAGTGTTATATTTTTTTTGTTCATCTCTATCATCTTTATCATCTCTATATTAGCAGACGCAGTACGGTAGTCCATGGCTGTGGCTACCTCTGTGTCGTCAGTGCTCGTCCATAATTGTATACCTACCTGTGGTGGTTTTTTTTTTCTATCTTCTTCATACTAGTAGTTTAGGAGTCTGCTGACAGTGTCCAGCAGGTCCGTCATTATATTATATATACCTGCAGTAGTGATATATATATATTTTTTATATCATTATCATCTCTATACTAGCAGACGCAGTACGGTAGTCCACGGCTGTAGCTACCTCTGTGTCGTCAGTGCTCGTCCATAATTGTATACCTACCTGTGGTGGGTTTTTTTTTTCTATCTTCTTCATACTAGTAGTTTAGGAGTCTGCTGACAGTGTCCAGCAGGTCCGTCATTATATTATATATACCTGCAGTAGTGATATATATATATTTTTTATATCATTATCATCTCTATACTAGCAGACGCAGTATGGTAGTCCACGGCTGTAGCTACCTCTGTGTCGTCAGTGCTCGTCCATAATTGTATACCTACCTGTGGTGGGTTTTTTTTTCTATCTTCTTCATACTAGTAGTAGGAGACTGCTGACAGTGTCCAGCAGGTCCGTCATTATATTATATATACCTGCAGTAGTGATATATATATATTTTTTATATCATTATCATCTCTATACTAGCAGACGCAGTACGGTAGTCCATGGCTGTAGCTACCTCTGTGTCGTCAGTGCTCGTCCATAATTGTATACCTACCTGTGGTGGGGTTTTTTTTTCTATCTTCTTCATACTAGTAGTTTAGGAGTCTGCTGACAGTGTCCAGCAGGTCCATCATTATATTATATATACCTGCAGTAGTGATATATATATATTTTTTATATCATTATCATCTCTATACTAGCAGACGCAGTACGGTAGTCCACAGCTGTAGCTACCTCTGTGTCGTCAGTGCTCGTCCATAATTGTATACCTACCTGTGGTGGGTTTTTTTTTTTCTATCTTCTTCATACTAGTAGTAGGAGTCTGCTGACAGTGTCCAACAGGTCCGTCATTATATTATATATACCTGCAGTAGTGATATATATATATATTTTATATCATTATCATCTCTATACTAGCAGACGCAGTACGGTAGTCCACGGCTGTAGCTACCTCTGTGTCGTCAGTGCTCGACCATAATTGTATACCTACCTGTGGTGGGGTTTTTTTTTCTATCTTCTTCATACTAGTAGTAGGAGTCTGCTGACAGTGTCCAGCAGGTCCGTCATTATATTATATATACCTGCAGTAGTGATATATATATATTTTTTATATCATTATCATCTCTATACTAGCAGATGCAGTACGGTAGTTCACGGCTGTAGCTACCTCTGTGTCGTCAGTCACTCGTCATCCATAAGTATACTAGTATCCATCCATCTCCATTGTTTACCTGAGGTGCCTTTTAGTTGTGCCTATTAAAATATGGAGAACAAAAATGTTGAGGTTCCAAAAATAGGGAAAGATCAAGATCCACTTCCACCTCGTGCTGAAGCTGCTGCCACTAGTCATGGCCGAGACGATGAAATTCCATCAACGTCGTCTGCCAAGGCCGATGCCCAATGTCATAGTACAGAGCATGTAAAATCCAAAACACAAAATATCAGTAAAAAAAGGACTCAAAAATCTAAAATAAAATCGTCGGAGGAGAAGCGTAAACTTGCCAATATGCCATTTACCACACGGAGTGGCAAGGAACGGCTGAGGCCCTGGCCTATGTTCATGGCTAGTGGTTCAGCTTCACATGAGGATGGAAGCACTCAGCCTCTCGCTAGAAAAATGAAAAGACTTAAGCTGGCAAAAGCACAGCAAAGAACTGTGCGTTCTTCGAAATCACAAATCCACAAGGAGAGTCCAATTGTGTCGGTTGCGATGCCTGACCTTCCCAACACTGGACGTGAAGAGCATGCGCCTTCCACCATTTGCACGCCCCCTGCAAGTGCTGGAAGGAGCACCCGCAGTCCAGTTCCTGATAGTCAGATTGAAGATGTCAGTGTTGAAGTACACCAGGATGAGGAGGATATGGGTGTTGCTGGCGCTGGGGAGGAAATTGACAAGGAGGATTCTGATGGTGAGGTGGTTTGTTTAAGTCAGGCACCCGGGGAGACACCTGTTGTCCGTGGGAGGAATATGGCCATTGACATGCCTGGTGAAAATACCAAAAAAATCAGCTCTTCGGTGTGGAAGTATTTCAACAGAAATGCGGACAACAGGTGTCAAGCCGTGTGTTGCCTTTGTCAAGCTGTAATAAGTAGGGGTAAGGACGTTAACCACCTCGGAACATCCTCCCTTATACGTCACCTGCAGCGCATTCATCATAAGTCAGTGACAAGTTCAAAAACTTTGGGCGACAGCGGAAGCAGTCCACTGACCAGTAAATCCCTTCCTCTTGTAACCAAGCTCACGCAAACCACCCCACCAACTCCCTCAGTGTCAATTTCCTCCTTCCCCAGGAATGCCAATAGTCCTGAAGGCCATGTCACTGGCAATTCTGACGAGTCCTCTCCTGCCTGGGATTCCTCCGATGCATCCTTGAGTGTAACGCCTACTGCTGCTGGCGCTGCTGTTGTTGCTGCTGGGAGTCGATGGTCATCCCAGAGGGGAAGTCGTAAGACCACTTTTACTACTTCCACCAAGCAATTGACTGTCCAACAGTCCTTTGCGAGGAAGATGAAATATCACAGCAGTCATCCTGCTGCAAAGCGGATAACTGAGGCCTTGGCATCCTGGGCGGTGAGAAACGTGGTTCCGGTATCCATCATTACTGCAGAGCCAACTATAGACTTGTTTGAGGTACTGTGTCCCCGATACCAAATACCATCTAGGTTCCATTTCTCTAGGCAGGCGATACCGAAAATGTACACAGACCTCAGAAAAAGACTCACCAGTGTCCTAAAAAATGCAGTTGTACCCAATGTCCACTTAACCACGGACATGTGGACAAGTGGAGCAGGGCAGACTCAGGACTATATGACTGTGACAGCCCACTGGGTAGATGTATTGACTCCCGCCGCAAGAACAGCAGCGGCGGCACCAGTAGCAGCATCTCGCAAACGCCAACTCTTTCCTAGGCAGGCTACGCTTTGTATCACCGCTTTCCAGAATACGCACACAGCTGAAAACCTCTTACGGCAACTGAGGAAGATCATCGCAGAATGGCTTACCCCAATTGGACTCTCCTGTGGATTTGTGGCATCGGACAACGCCAGCAATATTGTGTGTGCATTAAATCTGGGCAAATTCCAGCACGTCCCATGTTTTGCACATACCTTGAATTTGGTGGTGCAGAATTATTTAAAAAACGACAGGGGCGTGCAAGAGATGCTGTCGGTGGCCAGAAGAATTGCGGGACACTTTCGGCGTACAGGCACCACGTACAGAAGACTGGAGCAACACCAAAAACGCCTGAACCTGCCCTGCCATCATCTGAAGCAAGAAGTGGTAACGAGGTGGAATTCAACCCTCTATATGCTTCAGAGGTTGGAGGAGCAGCAAAAGGCCATTCAAGCCTATACAACTGACCACGATATAGGAGGTGGAATGCACCTGTCTCAAGCGCAGTGGAGAATGATTTCAACGTTGTGCAAGGTTCTGCAACCTTTTGAACTTGCCACACGTGAAGTCAGTTCAGACACTGCCAGCCTGAGTCAGGTCATTCCCCTCATCAGGCTTTTGCAGAAGAAGCTGGAGACATTGAAGGAGGAGCTAACACAGAGCGATTCCGCTAGGCATGTGGGACTTGTGGATGGAGCCCTTAATTCGCTTAACAAGGATTCACGGGTGGTCAATCTGTTGAAATCAGAGCACTACATTTTGGCCACCGTGCTCGATCCTAGATTTAAAACCTACGTTGTATCTCTCTTTCCGGCAGACACAAGTCTGCAGGGGTTCAAAGAACTGCTGGTGAGAAAATTGTCAAGTCAAGCGGAACGCGACCTGTCAACATCTCCTCCTTCACATTCTCCCGCAACTGGGGGTGCGAGGAAAAGGCTCAGAATTCCGAGCCCACCCGCTGGCGGTGATGCAGGGCAATGTCAAGAAAATACCACCACACAACCAGCGCACAAATCCTCCTTTTAGATGGATCAAGGAGTTTGAGTCTTCTTGTTCAATAGTTTTGTGACTCAGTAGCCTTCAATACCTCAAAACAAAAAGACATATATACATAGTGTAATACTGTATTGTCCTTAATATATGAATGTCTGTATTTAAGTGGTTACTCGTACCCCTTAAGGTGGTCTACAGATATGCAGACAATTCAGCTTTTAAGGAAAGGTAGATACAGTAGGGCCAAACAGCTTTTTCTCCCGGTAGCTTCTCTCCAGGGGGTATCCCACTTACTCAAAACAAAAGACACATATACATAGTGTAATACTGTATCTCAATAAATAAATGTCTGTGTTTAAGTGGTTACTCGTACCCTTTAAGATGGTCTACACATTTGCAGACAATTCCGCTTTTAAGGAAGGATAAACACAATGGAGCCAATCAGCTTTTCCTCCCGGTATCTCTTTCCAGAAGATATCCCGCTCACAATCATAAAATTAAGAAGAGAAAATCTCCATAGTGTAAAAACTTCAAATAATTTATTAAAACATATTGTGGAACAGACTCTCCCTGTATCCACACAGTACAATCCGAAAATGCAGTTAGTGGGACTCCTACCAGATGTTGTTGTCCACTAAAAAGTAGACAATTTGGACATGGAATGGGAGTTACAGGCGTCCCTGGATCTCAGCCTCCAATTCCTGGGTAGGGGGTCCCTCTGTCTGATCACTTTCCTTGCCAACGCGTTTCGATACGTAGTATCTTCCTCAAGGCATAGTGAAAGTGAGCGTACAGCCTTGAGGCTGAGATCCAGGGACGCCTGTAACTCCCATTCCATGTCCAAATTGTCTACTTTTTAGTGGACAACAACATCTGGTAGGAGTCCCACTAACTGCATTTTCGGATTGTACTGTGTGGATACAGGGAGAGTCTGTTCCACAATATGTTTTAATAAATTATTTGAAGTTTTTACACTATGGAGATTTTCTCTTCTTAATTTTATGATTGTGAGCGGGATATCTTCTGGAAAGAGATACCGGGAGGAAAAGCTGATTGGCTCCATTGTGTTTATCCTTCCTTAAAAGCGGAATTGTCTGCAAATGTGTAGACCATCTTAAAGGGTACGAGTAACCACTTAAACACAGACATTTATTTATTGAGATACAGTATTACACTATGTATATGTGTCTTTTGTTTTGAGTAAGTGGGATACCCCCTGGAGAGAAGCTACCGGGAGAAAAAGCTGTTTGGCCCTACTGTATCTACCTTTCCTTAAAAGCTGAATTGTCTGCATATCTGTAGACCACCTTAAGGGGTACGAGTAACCACTTAAATACAGACATTCATATATTAAGGACAATACAGTATTACACTATGTATATATGTCTTTTTGTTTTGAGGTATTGAAGGCTACTGAGTCACAAAACTATTGAACAAGAAGACTCAAACTCCTTGATCCATCTAAAAGGAGGATTTGTGCGCTGGTTGTGTGGTGGTATTTTCTTGACATTGTATTTTGTTTAGGGTGCGGGTGTCACTCTTCCATACACACAATAGCAGCCATTTCTGCGCAGTGGTGAGACTCCAACTCTTTTAGAATATTTCCGGTGATGCAGGGCAGTCTGGAAAGACTGCTGATGCTGACATCTGGTCCGGACTGAAGGACCTGCCAACGATTACGGACATGTCGTCTACTGTCACTGCATATGATTCTCTCAGCATTGAAAGAATGGTGGAGGATTATATGAGTGACCGCATCCAAGTAGGCACGTCAGACAGTCCGTACGTATACTGGCAGGAAAAAGAGGCAATTTGGAGGCCCTTGCACAAACTGGCTTTATTCTACCTAAGTTGCCCTCCCACAAGTGTGTACTCCAAAAGAGTGTTTAGTGCCGCCGCTCACCTTGTCAGCAATCGGCGTACGACGTTACTTCCAGAAAATGTGGAGAAGATGATGTTCATTAAAATGAATTATAATCAATTCCTCCGTGGAGACATTGACCAGCAGCAATTGCCTCCACAAAGTACACAGGGAGCTGTGATGGTGGATTCCAGTGGGGACGAATTGATAATCTGTGAGGAGGGGGATGTACACGGTGATGAATCGGAGGATGATGATGAGGTGGACATCTTGCCTCTGTAGAGCCAGTTTGTGCAAGGAGAGATTAATTGCTTCCTTTTTGGTGGGGGTCCAAACCAACCCGTCATTTCAGTCACAGTCGTGTGGCAGACCCTGTCACTGAAATGATGGGTTGGTTAAAGTGTGCATGTCCTGTTTATACAACATAAGGGTGGGTGGGAGGGCCCAAGGACAATTCCATCTTGCACCTCTTTTTTCTTTCATTTTTCTTTGCGTCATGTGCTGTTTGGGGAGTGTTTTTTGGAAGGGCCATCCTGCGTGACACTGCAGTGCCACTCCTAGATGGGCCAGGTGTTTGTGTCGGCCACTAGGGTCGCTTATCTTAGTCACACAGCTACCTCATTGCGCCTCTTTTTTTTCTTCTTTGCGTCATGTGCTGTTTGGGGAGTATTTTTTGGAAGGGCCATCCTGCGTGACACTGCAGTGCCACTCCTAGATGGGCCAGGTGTTTGTGTCGGCCACTAGGGTCACTTATCTTAGTCACACAGCTACCTCATTGCGCCTCTTTTTTTTTCTTCTTTGCGTCATGTGCTGTTTGGGGAGTATTTTTTGGAAGGGCCATCCGGCCTGACACTGCAGTGCCACTCCTAGATGGGCCAGGTGTTTGTGTCGGCCACTAGGGTCGCTTAGCTTACTCACACAGCTACCTCATTGCGCCTCTTTTTTTCTTTGCGTCATGTGCTGTTTGGGGGGTGTTTTTTGGAAGGGCCATGCTGCGTGACACTGTAGTGACACTCCTAGATGGGCCAGGTGTTTGTGTCGGACACTTGGGTCGCTGAGCTTAGTCATCCAGCGACCTCGTGGCAAATTTTAGGACTAAAAATAATATTGTGAGGTGTGAGGTGTTCAGAATAGACTGAAAATAAGTGGAAATTATGGTTATTGAGGTTAATAATACTTTGGGATCAAAATGACCCCCAAATTCTATGATTTAAGCTGTTTTTTAGGGTTTTTTGAAAAAAACACCCGAATCCAAAACACACCCAAATCCGACAAAAAAAATTCGGTGAGGTTTTGCCAAAACGCGTTCGAACCCAAAACACGGCCACGGAACCGAACCCAAAACCAAAACACAAAACCCGAAAAATTTCCGGTGCACATCTCTACTAATTATCAGAGATGATAGGTGCATATTTCCAGGCACAACAGTCTATCTAATACCCCTTTTACACTCGCAGAAAAATCCCGGGATATTGCACGTGAACGCGCATCATCCCGGGATTCTTCTCAGTGTAAATGGGTACAGGGACAATTTCCCGGGACGAGCATCCCGGGATTTCATCCCAGGTCAAAAGCAGGGTTGAACCCGGGACCGTCCCGGGAAGCTGGGTAGTGTGAAAGGGCCCGTCCCGGGATTCACTACCCGGGACTGTTAAAAGGCCTCCGATTGGAGCTTTCATGGGCTCAGAAAAGATGATGTCATCATTCAGAGCCCTGGGGAGCGTCCTTGATGCGTGTGAGGAAGGCAGCATGGCGACCTGGACAGACCAGGAGGTGAGAGAGTTGCTGAGCATTAGGGGAGAGGAGGAAATTATGAGGCAGATCACAGGCACAGTCAAAGATGCAGTCATTTATAAAAACATCTCCAAGATGCTGCAAGCCAGGGGAATCATCCGCACACAGCAGCAAGTGTTAAACAAAATGAAAACTCTTAAAAAGCATTTCCTTAAGGTGCATGACAACAACAGGAAAAAGAGCGGTGTTGGCCGTATCGACTGGCAGTACTATGACATGTGCGCCAATATCTTTGGAAACACAGCTATATGCAGTCCGGTGAGTCTGTCTTCCAGTTCACAGTACACTGCTACAGAAGGCACTCCAGAAGAGACACAGACAAGCAGTGACGTCTGTCCATCATCACCGTTGTTAATTGACGACACACCTGAGGACAGCGACACATCATCCCAGCCGTCCATAAACACATCCAGAAACGACGACAGCATAACTGCAACCATTGAAGACGTCGTGGATGCTCAGACCAGTGACAGTGGGACTGTACAAAGTGCCGTCACCCCAACTTTACAGAAAAACAGTAAGTACATGTTTAGAAATTAACACTCATAGCACAAATCCACAATTGTTAATCATCCGGTTATGTGCGTAGTATGAGTGGCCAGTGTGGCGGCAGCGTGGCGAGCGCTAATGAGCCCCTTGCAGGATCACTGCGCTCAACGCGCTGCTGGCACGGTGGCACACTTTGCATTTTCTGCCCCCACGCAGGGGGGCTTTGCATTTTTAAAAAAAGTTCAATGTTGCAGAGTAGCTAGTGTATAGGTGGATTAATGCCACAAACACGTTTGCTAACGCTGCTATTTTTATATACGCTCATTTTGTATTTCTTCTCTTCACAGTTTACACCGTACCGCCTAGAAGGAAGAAATTGAACAGAGCGGAGCAAGTGGCTAAAGCCATGTCAAATGTCCTTGTCGACCAACTCCGAGAGATGGACGCTACAATGTCCGCACAGGAGGATGCAAGGCTCGACAGGTTTCTAGAGGCAGAACGCCAAATGCATGATGCATTCCTTTCCCAAGTCATGACAATGCAGGAACGCATGAGTAGAGAGCAGTATGACCGCCACAGGGAATTGCACCAAATGAACATGGCGTTCTATGAGCGTATGACCAATACCTCAAGAGCACCAAACCAACACCACAACTCACAATACCCCCCTGAGCAGGGTTTTTCATCATTTAATCCTGGTCCATACTATGCCCCAAATACTGCACCATCTAGTGCGCCAAGCCCAGAGTTTACTGTATTGCGCAATTTGCCTTGAAACACAGTGAATTGCTTTTTTTGGTTGTTATTTGTTGTTAAATAACCACAGTGTGGTCATTGTTTATGCACAACTGTTTGTGCCTTCTTTCATTTTTTTCTATGTTCTGTTTTGTATAGTGTCTACATTAAAGCACTTTTTATTTATTTTTTACACAGTGATAATATACTGCAGGGACACTGTGGTTTATGGTGCTGTATCTACAAACCTACCAGTGTTTTTTTTTTTTTATGCCAATAAAAACTTGTTTGCAAATCTAGGCATAACATTCCCATTTGTGCGTAAAGTAGACCATGTTTACAGTGTTTTCTACATTGTTTATGCATATATACACAGTTGCTGGCAATGTGTTTTTTTTGGAAAAACATAAATAATGAACCCAAAGATCAAAGGTGGAATACAAAATAAAAACATTTTCATTCACCAAACATGTTGTGCTGATTCTTAAACACTATTGTACCAGTGCTGCAAGGTTGGACGTAATAGTGTGGCGTATTTGTTCTGCAGCGGAGTTTGAGGCAGTCCCAAACAAAGCACCTTCCACATGTGGGTTTATAACCTCAGGGTCCTGCACAGTCCACTCAGGAAGGAATAGCTCATTTTGCAGTTCACAGATGTTGTGCAGTATACAGCACGCAGCTACTACATTAGGCATATTCATAAGGTCCACATCATTGCGCTTCATCAAACAACGCCATCTTCCTTTTAACCTGCCAAAGGCGTTCTCAACCACCATCCTTGCTGAACTCAGGGTGTGAGTATAGGTTTGTTGCTCTGGGGTTAACTGGACCTGTTGGGTGTAGCCTTTCATAATCCAGGGGCGTAAAGGGTATGCAGCATCCCCGATGATGTGGACAGGGATCTCCACCCCATTCACAATCTTTGCACACTCTTTGGGGTACAGCCAGCCTCCCTGCTTCTCCTCTACGATGTTGTACAGGTCAGAATTGGCAAGAACTCGGGAGTCATGAGATCGGCCTGGCCAGCCAATAAACACATCTAGGAAACTAAAGAACAGTAAAATTGAAAACAATTAGAATGTAAAACTCACACATGCAACTCATCCCACCACCCCAAAAATAAACACTTACCAATATTTGTGGTCCACAACAGCCTGTAATATGATGGAGTGCCAGCCCTTCCTATTAAAATAGTCAGCATGGTTGTCACGTGGGGCAATAATGGGGATGTGTGTCCCATCAATCGCTCCTCCACACTGCGGATAGCCTCGCTTCACAAATCCAATGATGGTATCCTGTAAGCGCTGTCCTTGTGGTAGAGATATGAAGCGCTTGTATAAGGTAGATACAATTGCTTTAGTCACCTGGTGGACTATGACACAGCAGGTGGAGATTGCAACACCGAACAAGCATGAGACTGAGCGGTACTCTCCTGGGGTAGCATACCACCACAATGCAATAGCTAATCTCCTGCATGCCTCGATGGGTCTCCTAAGCCTGGTGGTCTGCATGTCAAGTGCTGGGGTAAGTAATTCCAGGATGTAGTTAAAGGTTGCACGAGACACACGGAAGTTAGCCATCCACTCCTCATCCTGGTAAGCTTCCACGGTCCTCATAAAGGCTTCTCCGTGCCGGCGATCTCTGGACCAAAATGAGCGGTTAGGGCCCATACTCACGCTCAGTATGATACTCATCCTGGATGATATGAAGGCTCTCCTCCTGCGCAAATATTGGCGGCGACTAGCAGCCCTATCCAGCATAAATTGCGCCCTCCTCCTCCTCATAAAATATATGTGCAGTATACTGCACAGTGTGATAAGCTGCATCATGCTGTCAGTGGCTGTATGAAACATCTGCAAAGCAGAAAGAATCATGAGCTCAGGCATACACACTGGTACTCTGTCGGCCATGACTGCAGCAATGGTGTGAGCAGGCACCACCCCTCCCTTTGTTGACTAGTGTGACCTCATCAATGTGAGCCAGAAAAGGTCATTTCTAATGACATACATGTGCATTTGCAGGGATATCCCGGGATCAGTGTAAATGGGGCTGTCCCGGGTCGATCCCAGGTCTTAGTGCAGTGTGAAAGGGGTCAGTCCCGGGAAGGCATCCCGGGACGCATCCCGGGAAGCATCCCTGGAGTGACCCGGGAGTGCGAGTGTAAAAGTGGTATTACTGGTAATACATGGGAGCTCAACTACAGATATTGCATTATGGACAAGATGCAAGAAGGACAAGGTGGACTATATCGTCCAAAGCAGAAAATTTTTTAGTTACAGCAGCCACATTGGGATGAGTTGGCATTGTTACTTCAGTTATATAATGGAATCCACTTTTTTGCAGGCACTAATTCATAAAAGTATGACAAATTAATATCTACATGGTCTAATAGCACTAATAGCAGCATAACCACCAAAGTCCAGATACAGTATTCATCACTATTCATCAGAAAGTCCCATCTACAGGATGAAGAAATTAAATGTTATTTTGAGTTAGAACTTGTGAAATATGTTGGCACAGGCTGGCATATTTGGTATGGTATACGCAGATTATGCTTGAGGATATAATTGTCTTGATTTATAATACTTTATCAGAATCAGAATCAGCTTTATTGGCCAGGTATACTTGCGTATACTAGGAATTTGTCTTCGGTTTGCTATACAACAGCCAAGTACTGTAGGTAACAGATAAGCAGGTGGGGGGGGAAGTAAAGTCACACAGATAGGCATACGGTAGGAACACAAGTGAGTTACATGTACGTCTAGTCAGTCAATGTTCAGGAGTTCAGCAGGCGGACCGCTTGGGGAAAGAAACTTTTGAGGCTTCTGGTGGATCTGGCGGGGACAGCCCTGTAACGCCTGCCTGAAGGAAGCAAGTTAAACATGCTGTAGCCGGGGTGTAGCTGGTCCTTTACTATCTTCGTTGCCCGCTTTTTAGCTCTGGACAAATACAGGTCCTGGACTGAGGGAAGGTCGGCCCCGATGATCTTCTCTGCGGTTCTGATCACCTTTTGGAGCCTGCATCTGTCCCTCGCGCTGGCGGAGCTGTACCATACCAGTATCGAGGAGCACAGTACCGACTCCACAATCGCGGAGTAGAAGAGGAGCAGAAGCTTCTGTGGGAGGTTGAACTTCCTTAGTTGCCTGAGGAAGAACAACCTCTGCTGCGCTTTCCCAACAGTGGCATCAGCGTTGGACTCCCATTTAATGTCCCGGGAGATTTTGGTTTCTAGAAACTTGAAGGAGTCCACTAGCAATACCACACTGTCAGCAATCGTTAGCGGAGGTGCACTAGATAACTTCTTCCTGAAGTCCACTATCATCTCGACAGTTTTGAGGGGGTTGAGCTCGAGGTTGTTGTGGATGCACCACTGGGCCAGCCGGTCTACTTCCCGTCTATAGGCCGATTCGTCCCCATCCTTGATGAGGCCGATGACGGTGGTGTCATCGGCGAATTTGATGATCCTTACTGATTGCGCCTCAGAGGTACAGTCATTTGTGTACAGGGAGAAGAGCAGGGGTGAGAGGACACAGCCCTGAGGGGCCCCTGTACTAATGGACCGCGCTTGAGAGGTTAATTCCCCCGCTTTCACCACCTGTGTCCTATCTGTCAGGAAGTCTATTATCCAGGAACAGGTAGCTTCTGGGACCCCTAGGCAAAGTAATTTGGGGTGGAGGATGCTGGGGACGATTGTATTGAAGGCCGAGCTGAAATCGACAAACAGGACCCTCGCGTAGGTACCGGGAATGTCTAGGTGCTGTAGAATGTAGTGCAGGCCCAGGTTGACTGCATCCTCGACACACCGATTCGAGTGATAGGCGAACTGCAGGGGGTCCAGTTGGGGGCCAGTCACAGTTTTCAGGTGATTCAAAACCAGACGCTCGAATGTTTTCATGACCACAGACGTCAGTGCTATCGGCCTGTAGTCGTTCAGGTTCGTGATAGTGGGTTTCTTGGGGACCGGGACTATAGTAGACCTTTTGAGGCAGGAAGGGACTTTCTGTAGCTCCAGCGATTTATTGAAGATCTTGGTGAATATGGGGGCGAGCTGACCCGCACATGCTCTTAGGGCAGATGGTGACACTCCGTCAGGACCCGGAGCTTTCCTGGTTTATGTTGATTATTGGGAGATACTGCCCAAGAACACTTCAATTACACTGAAAACTAAGGTTGTCTCCCATGTGCATCAGCTTCCCAATAGTTCTAGCTTTGTAAAGAAACCAAAAATGCCCTCCAAGCGCTAAAATATCAGATATTGCTACTTCTATTCAAATTATTGAGCATTCATTTTTATGGAAAATATTTTTTATTTAAAAATATATAAACACAATTACACATAATTTAGTTCATATCTAAAAGGATGTGATTCCTAATACCGGTATACTACATACATACAAAGCAACATATAACATATATTTGGGAGTCTTTTCACCTTAAAGGATAGTTGAATCCTTTGCACATGCAATTTGGTATGTCCCAAAAGTTTCCTGTAATGTCCTTCTTAGTAGTTTTGTCCTACCAACTGAAAACCATGTTTACTTCAGAAGCATTCCTAAATTATACAGTGGAAGTCATTTCTAAAAGTTGGGAATCACCACAACTTACTTGTAATCCGTGGGTATCAGAGAAAAGCAAAGCATAAGATGTCCGCCGGCAGACGTGGTATGGTGCTCTAGTATCAACTAGTTTCGCCTGTCTCGCAGGCTTCGTCAGGATCCTGACGAAGCCTGCGAGACAGGCAAAACTAGTTGCTTTTCTCTGATACCCACGGATTACAAGTAAGTTGTGGTGATTCCCAACTTTTAGAAGTGACTTCCACATATACGTATTATTGGGGAAAGTGGATTCCCTTCATACTCCTATAGCAGCTTGTTTTATCAGATAGCGAAAAGCGCAGTCCTTTTGATTCTGTGTTTTTAAGTTCTAGCTTTGTCACTGGAAACATATTTAACACAGATATTAAACTCCAGGTCCCCCTCTTATGTTAATATACTTTGTTGTAATGGAATCCTAAAGAGTTTTACAATATTTAACACCTAATAGAAAGAATGAGGTGGCTGTTTCAAGACAGATAAATGTCTCTGTATCATGATAGTGTATCTGGCAGCTGTCTGATAGCAGATAGCATTTAGAAAAAAAGGTACTGTGCAATGAAATCTGTGTATTGGATGAGCAGATCATTAATAGTCGCTGTATACCTCACAATATGTAAGATCCATGTATTAGGGAAAGGGACACGGTCACACCACAATGGCAATGCTGCAACGTCTCGATGGGGACATGGTCATGCTCACAGGACATGCCTAGTGTGAAGTGCTGGGATGCTAATTTACCATTCCCCCTCACATCCATACACCTTTTGAATGCTACACACACCAATAGTAGGAACGCACAACACTTGTTTGCTTCTGGTCAGCTATGAGCTGTTTGATACCCCGGCCATGGGGCATCACTTAATTAGTGATAAGTGGAGAATTGTGGTATGGATGTGCTGTGGAAGCTGTGAGAGACTGATGGTCATCCCTGCAGCCAGACAGATGGACAGTGCTGGCCCCTCAGTGGAGCCTGATACAGTGGAGTAAGAGTGATTTCCATTACACGGTAGCTAACTAGTTGCAGCCGCAGAGAAACCACAGCTACATGGTATGTAAACTGTTGTTGTCTGTGAACTAAACCCCCAGCCAGCATGCGTGGAGTCAGCTTATGTGACAGAGGCAGGAAGGAGGGGACTGAGAGCTGGAGGCCTTATAAGTAGCACAAAGAGCTGTTGACAATCAGTCACTCAGGTACCGTGCTTTGACAGGTGGGGATTGCTCCTGTGATTCTGGCTGGAGTTCCATCCATGAGGAAAGATCAGTGAGAGTTATGGGGAACACCTCAGATCTTTAAGGCCCCCATCCACTAGTGAGACTTATTTGAACTGAAAGTCGGATCCGATTTTCCACCGACCTTGCCGGCAGCTTCCTGGGATTCCTGCGATTACAATTTGCTACTTGAGTGTTTTTTTTGCATCTGATGAATCGCATCTGATTGTGTACAAATGCACTCCAATGTGCACCTTTTCCTCCGATTGCAATAAATATTCATGGCAGCCATGACGATCTGTGACTCTGATCCGAGGAGCACGGGAACACACATCGGATTGAAGTTGGAGGAAAATGACATGCGGTGACACTTTTTATCCGATCCCTCATTCAGAAAGCTTGGAATCGGTTGAAAAGTTGCCATATCGCACTAGTGGATGGGGGCCTTTAGAAAGTTTGCTAAATCTCCCATTTGGGGACAAATTTACTAAAGTACGGGTCTAAAAAAGTGAAGGTGTTGCCTATAGCAAGCAATTAATTTCTAGCTTGCATTTTTTTTAGAACCATACCATATAAATGATAGCCAGAATCTGATTGGCTGCTGTGGGCAACATCTCTACTCTTGTAAGCCATGCCCCTTGGTATTATAGGTCCCTAGAATCCCTTCTTTGGACCATGAAACAGATATTAAATATGAAAAATCCTGTATAACTGCTATCTCCAGCAGTATACATGCATTTGCTTCAACTGTTTCATGATTTGTATACCTTTCTTGAGCAGGATCTAGCTATTTATCCCTACAGTTTTGTATGTATATTATTGTTATTATTATTTTTATTTTTAGAAAATACTGTGGTATAGAGACAGATTTCATCAACATGATAGGACACATTAGATCGTGCATTATTTCCCAATGACCACACTCCACAGGTTTAAACAGTAACAGCTCTCACACAGACACTACTCACAGGGGAGCAGCACATCACTGCCTCACTCCGCAACAGACATTTCTGACAGAAAAATTTCCCAAAATTTAAAATTTCCCACATAACTCAAATGATTTCACATCAGACCTCGTCACACATGACTTGTACAATGATGATCTATTAAAAAAAAAAAAGGACTTCCCTGAGCAGAATCACCCTACATTATCTCCACATAGAACTCTTTTGTTACAACAGGGACCATTTTATATGATAGATATACACCTCTTGGTTGTGCAGTTGCAATATGATTTACGCATGCCTCAGGTGGTGGAACGTATATTAGAGCGTGACCACACACTCAAGAGTTGTTTAGCTATAACATATATACACTAGAGATGTGCAGGTTATGTTTTTTGAAAACTGAACCCACCCAAATTTTACATATATGAATACTTCCAAGCCCGGGCTCGGGTTTTTCCGTCAGGCTCGGATTCCAAAACGTGGTACACCATCAGATCTTGTGTGTTTTGGATTCTATTAATGTCACTCACTCGTGGTTTGGGCACCATTTCACACAGGACACCAGAGGATTAGAGTGGGCTGTTGGCTGCAGCACTAAGTCAGTGTCAACTAAGCACCACTGTGGCAGACTCTGAAGGGCTGTGGGGTGCAGCACTAAGAAGACTATTCTAGTGAAGGGCTGTAGGGTGCAAGCACTACTGTGGCACTACTGCTGTGGCTGTGTCAGACCATGAAGGGCTGTGTTGTGCAGCAATAAGGACTGTGTCAGTGAAGGGCTGAGGAGTGCAAGCACTACTGTGACACTACTGTCATGATTGTGTCAGACTGTGAAGGGCTGTGGGGTGCAGCACTAACGACTGCTTCAGTGAAGGGTTATAGGTGCAAGCACTACTGTGGCATTACTGTTGTTGCTGTGTCAGACTGTGAAAGGCTATGGGGTACAGCACTAAGACTGTGTCAGTGAAGAGCTGTAGAATGCAAGCACTACTGTGGCACGGGATGTAGTCAGGATACTGGCGGTAGCTGTGTCAGACTGTGAAGGGCGGTGGAGTGCAGCAGAGGAGCATAATTAGAAAATGGGTAGCTGTCCAATAGGATCTGTTTAATGTAAATTATATTGTGACATGTGTAATTTGGTTAGCAATGGGGCATATGAAACTACAATGGCTATGCTGCTAGACTAACACAGACTACAGCTCCGCATCATGATTTTTGCTAAGAGCCCTATTTTGCCTAAAACTGACTCTGGAGTAGGTGTCTGCCATCTCTCTGAAATTTTGAGATAAGGACATTGGTGGAGATGTGGTTAAGATCCTGTCTGCCGAAATCCCGGCTGTTAAAATCCTGACACCGGAATCCCGACACCTGTGAAAATCCAACGGACTTATGACATTGTCAGGATACCAACTCCGACAGCCAGGATCCAGACCGTTGTAAGTATAGCCACTGAGTACAGATTATTGCTGGGCGGGGGGATTAGGGTAAGGCTGCAGGTGGTGGGAGGTTAGGTTTAGGCCCTAAGGGGGAGTGTTGGGGTTAGGCTGCAGGCCATGGGAGATAAGGTTTAGGCTCCATCGGGGGGGGGGGGGGGGGTTAGGGTTAGGCTTTTGGGAAGGGAAGGTTACGGGGTAGGGAACAGGGGTTAGCATAGTAAACTCACCCCTGTCGGGATTTCATACTTCGGAATGCTGGTGTCTGTATTTTGACTGCTGGCATCCCGTCCAGTGGTCATTCATACCAAACCCCATTGGTGGCCTCTTCAATATGAACCCTACCAGAAATCCTATGGTACTGGCATCAGACAGGTTAAAAATTGATTGGGAATAATGTTATTTGTTAGTAATACAAAATGAGTCTGAAAATGTCATAGCAGTTAAAGCTAAATTACATGGTGACCCAATCTTGAGTTCAGTTTAAGGTTCCCTGCCATAGCTAGTCACAGACTTCCACACATTTGCAATATACACAGATAGTATACTACTGTATTTCTCCATTTCAGCAAGATTTATAGTTGCACATTCTTATCTGAGAACTGGGGGTATTTAGAAGTTGCTAACATGTGAAAACCAGTTTCATACAGATTTGTGTTAAAACAACATTGGATCCATGGTTTATAAACAACAGCTGCTGCAAAATGCTGTTAGAGGAATAGGAAACATGATTAGCTTTTGTTTCTGGTGTGAAAATAGGGTAGTTTCAGATTTGCTTGTTCCAAGACTAAAAACTATAAAACCAAATTCCCAGAGTGTTTCATAGCAAGAAGCCAAGTGCCCTGGCAAAACCAAAATTACATCTTTAGTCGAAATTGGACCAGTGTCCTGGTGGAGTCTGTTCAAGGTTCTCTGAATAATGTTCCACAGCTACTGTATGTAACAATATTGGTTTGCAGGAGACGGACTTCTGTTATTTTTATACTGCTAGATAATAAGCTTTATTGAATTCACAAAATGACTGCTGCTATTGTCCACCACTTCACGTTAAACATACAAAAAGAATAATGTTTGCCATGCTGTGGAGTAGGCAGCATCTGCTCATTGTGTATCGAGACTGGAATGGTATCAAAGAGATTCGCAATTATGAAAGATCTCATGCATTTCCAAGACAATGACTCTGTGAATCATTGGTGACCATTGATGACCTGAGGCAATATAATCACCGCGATCTCAGCAATAATGTTTTTTTAGCCATTAGAGAGAAACTGTCTTGAAGCTTCAGGGGCTAACTCTTCAAAGAAGACATCTTTCTAAAGGACAACCTTTTATAAACATCACAATTTAGATTTATTCTGAAGATTCAGAAAGCAAAGCTGAGATTACACTATTTTGTTTCCATGGAAGCTAATTGCATTTTTACATATTGATCAGCTCGTTCACTTCATAGGAAGAAATAGGCAGAAAGAGGGGAATAAATACTGTGCAAAAACCATGAGGTTGAGCATCAAAAATATTTGTCACTGGTTAATGCTAACTGACTTCAACAATTATTTTAAAATACATCACAGTAACATATTGCTAAATAAATATTGTGTTTACACATGAATACTTAATTCTAGAATGTTTGGATCCCTGGTAGCTAATTCTCAATCCCTTTCATGCAACAATTACAGTAAATTGAGATTTATCATAGCATACAGCCTTTGGGGCATTAATCCAATCTTATCTACTAGCCACAACTCAGGTCCAGGGCCATCTTAACAGCATTGTAGGCTCTGGGCAATGTAATGTACCGGGGCCCATACCCTCCATTTTGTGGGAATAAATGGAAAAAAAGGACCATTCCTGCCTCCTGCGCCGTCTCTCCACTTGCTTCCCTAAAGTGAATGGCTGTAAGCACTCTGATTGGTTGATAGCTCCAGCCATCCACTACCCTGGTCACTGCTTCCCATGCTCAAGTTCAAGATTTTGCCCATGCTGCACCCCTTCAGTGGAATGCGCTCCCCCGCTCCATAACACTCTCCCCGACCTTGCAAAGCTTCAAACGGACACTGACAACCCACCTATTCATCAAAGCGTACCCTTACGATGCATAACTTAGTCCTGGGGCTGCTCCTCCAACCCCCTGCCTCATGCCTTGACCATCTCTGCTTTGCTTACATCCTGCCATAAGGCTACCTTCCGCTTGCTTGCACCTCATGTCATCTGTCTGTCGCCCCTTCCCACTAGATTGTTAGCTTCTCAGAGCAGGGCCCTCTTCCTTCTTGTTGTAAAAGCCCTCTTCTCCTTACATTTTACTTACAGCTCTCTCCTACTCAGCGACCATCTTTACCTGCATATTCTCCTGCTGGTAAAGGCTCATCTCCAGGGCCAGACTGGCCATCTGTCACTTCTGGCAAATGCTCTGATTGGCTCACGAACCGGCGGCTGGTTTGAAGTCCGCTACACGCCGCCAGACATATCCGCGCTGGAGCGCTCTGAGCTCCTGACACCCTCACATCACAGCCGGAGGAGCAGCAGCAGCAGCGGTAAGCAGCTGCAGCAGTGTGGGGTCAATTGTATACCTGGCACTGTGGGGGCAATTGGCTGGCACTGTGGGGGCAATTGTTTACCTGGCACTGTGGGAGCATTTGTATACCTGGCACTGTGTGGGCATTTGTATACCTGTCAGGTATACAATTGCCCCCACAGTGCCAGATCCACAATTGCCCCCACAGTGTCAGGTATTACCTTTCACTGTGGGGGCAATTGTGGATCTGGCACTGTGGGGGCATTTGTGGATCTAGCACTGTCGGGGCATTTGTAAACCTGGCACTGTGGGGGCATTTGTGGATCTGACACTGTGGGGGCATTTGTGGATCTGGCACTGTGGGGCATTTGTATACCTGGCACTGTGGGGGTATTTGTATACCTGGCACTGTGGGGGCATTTGTATACCCGGCACTGTGGGGGCAATTGTGGATCTGGCACTGCACTATTGGGGCATATGTCTGTGTATCACGTCCCATTTTAATTGGCCACACCCATATTTTTGGTGTGCGCGCCGAAGCACACAGTACCTCTATGGGACACTCTCTGTCTTATTGGTCGCTGCTTAGCCCGCCGGGAGTGCTCACAGACGCTCTCATTCTAGTGAATGGGGCGCGTGCGTGTTCACGCCCCTTTTCTGGAGCACGTGCGCTTAGTTACAACCTTTATTTTTCCATACCCCCACTTCAACATTTCCACTTCAACCAATGGTTGTGTGTATTTTAATACAGAATGATGTACACTTGTATGTTGTTATAATATTAATTATATTTGTAAGAGCATAGACTAAGAAGTAGGAGGAGTCGGAATAGTAAGGTGAGGAGTCAGATGCTGAAACCGAGGTGGGCCTGTGTGCTTCAAAAATGCCAGGGCCTATTTTTGGTCCCAGTACAGCCCTGCTCATCTCTATCTTTGGCCGCCAGCCCCTAGTAGTACGCTGATTACTCCGGTGCTACTTACATCTAAGCTGTATTGTGTATTGAGAATTGTGCTGCTCTTTGTTACCTGTACTCAATTTTTTTTTTTTTTACTGTAATGTTAAGTTATGTCTCCCTGTACTGTTCTATTGTACAGTATGCCTTTTGTATGGCACTGCGAAACACTTGTGGTGCCTTAAAAATAAAATATAATAATAATAATAATAATCTACCAATCAGCATGCTGACAGCCATTCACTGTTTGGCTGCAGGATGGGAGGTAGGTAGAAAATGCTGCCTGACTGCTCTCTGTAATTCACAATCAGAGCAGCTGGGCAGCATACTCTACCTGTCTCATAAGAAGCTCTGGAAGCAACAGCCCAGGGGGTGCAGAAGACTCCTGGCCCAGTTCACCCCTGCTGGAAGACCCCTAGAATCGGGGGACCCTGGGCAGCTGCCCAGTGTGCCTCTACATTAAGTTGGCCCTGCTCAGGCCCTTATCTGGGGCATTACAGTGCATATCGAGGCATTAGCCTTTTTTTTCCCTTTCCTTAAGCAGATTTTCCTGTTCCAGTGACAGGAAAACAGTAGTTTGACTTACAGTATTTTCAATGGAGGAAAAAGGAGCTTGTCAGCCTGTGACCAATAATGGCCTTACAGATAGGGCCCGATTCTCCACTTTAACAATGCCGATCTGTGATTTGACTGACAACTCTGATGGTTAAAGACCCATTGGGGTATCAGAAAACTACAGTATGTTCTTGTTGATACCGATAATTTTTGGGTTTCAATTGCAAATCGAGAATTTCCAACGTCTTGGATTTTTCCGACCCCCCACTCATTTACCACGAGAACAGGAAATTGCTTTGATACTCCCATGATTTATGGGCTACATAACAGTGACTCCAAACAGAAATTGTACAAAGTACCACAGGACACTTCATGGCAGTGTACTGTAATCAGTGACTAGTAATATCAGTCACAAAGGAGAAGATTTTGTACTGTAGATGGGGCGAGGGTTGACTTTTATAGGATGACAGTGGAGACCGATAAGTTGGAAAATACAGAGACACTTAGACGGATATCCTTTTAGCCGCTGCAATTTGCAACACACAAAAAATGGTCTTTTATTGCAATAAAAGCCTGATGGTCAATTTGGGCTATTAAATTAGAGCCAGTTAATTTGTGTGGCAAATTACCCTGCATAGCATGAATAGGGTCACGCAGCATCGAAATGATCACTTGTCGGGGATAAGAACTTGCATCGGGGTTAATCGGATAGCCTAGGGCGAGTCAATTACCCGCGAAAAATTACAGCTGCTAATTGGATACTGCCCATATTGTTAAATGAACAACTAAAAGAGTTGTCTTAATGTAAACAATCAATGTAATTGTAAATCATTTATCTCTTTATAATTAATAATAAAATATAAACAAACACCAAGAGGGAGTATTATTATTATTATTATTATTACTAGTACAGACATAACAGTTAGCACTCCAATTTAATCATCAGGTGGACAGACTGGTATAGACATTCTGGTCTACTGATTGTGCTGAAACACCACAGTCGAGCAGAGATGTCTTTTACTGTACCATGTACAGTACTACACACAGTGGCGTCATGAGGGGGGTGCGGGGGGTGCGGCCCGCACCCGGGTGTAACCCTTCAATGCGGTGACACCAAATAGAGCCCAGCACTCCCAGCTGCACCCTAATCCCATCCAAAGACCTGACAGAGACATGTCAGCAGAGACGTCCACACCTCCTCCTCCCCGGCACTAAGTGCTGCAGGCGCCAGGCTCAATAGGAGCTCACCCCGCGCTCCGCTGCTTTCTGCGCCTGTCAACAGCTGACAGGCAGCGGCAAGCTAGGTGACAGCACAGGACGGGGCACTGACTGTCAGCACGATCCCACTAGCCGGGTCTTCAGACTCTTAACTCCGAGTCCCCTCCCCTCAGAGGCGCGGCTCCCATCAGCGCTATGTGGGGCAAGGCAGAGGGCAGCTATTTACAAGCTGGCGAATGCTGGCATTGCTGAGGGGCAGGACTGTGTGGGGGTTACAGGAAGTACAGTGTCACTGTGTACAGGGGCCATGCTGGTGCTGATGATCGCGGCTGCAGGCAGGCAGATGTCTGTGAGGAGGAAGCAGCCCAGGGCTGGGATCATCAGTGCCAGTGGCCCCCACTGGCAGCATTTTATCTTTACATCCAGGTTGTAGTTACCAGCATGGGGGTTGTGTGCCCCCCTCCCCCGCTCTCCAGTCACAGCAGCCTTACAGGGCATTCACTTCAACCTCTCCCGACTAGTTTAGTAGTTTCCTCTCTTCAGTATTTACTGCACTGCATGTTGCCCCACCCCCAGGTCTCCTGCTGCTCCTCTGTTCTCCTTCTCCTGCTTCTTCTAGCTCCCACAAGTTTCCCAGGTATGCTTCATTCCCCTATATCCCCATGTGTGCCTCTTTCCCCTGTATCCCCAGGTGTGCCTCTTTCCCCTGTATCCCCAGGTGTGCCTCTTTCCCCTGTATCCCTATGTGTGCTTCTTTCCCCTGTATCCATGTGTGCCTCTTTCCCCTGTATCCCCAGATGTGCCTCTTTCCCCTTTATCCACATGTGAGCCTCTTTCCCCTGTATCCCTATGTGTGCTTCTTTCCCCTGTATCTATGTGTGCCTCTTTCTCCTGTATCCCCAAGGGTGCCTCTTTCCCCTATATCCCCAGGTGTGCCTCTTTCCCCTGAATCCCCAGGTGTTCCCCTGTATCCCCAGGCGTACCTCTTTCCCCTATATCCCCAAGCGTGCCTCTTTCCCCTGTATCCCCAGGCGTGCCTCTTTCCCCTGTATCTCCATGTGTGCCTCTTTCCCCTGTATCCCCAGGTGTGCCTCTTTCCCCTGTATCCCCAGGTGTGCCTCTTTCCCCTGTATCCACATGTGTGCCTCTTTCCCCTGTATCCCTATGTGTGCTTCTTTCCCCTGTATCCATGTGTGCCTCTTTCCCCTGTATCCATGTGTGCCTCTTTCCCCTGTATCCCAGGTGTGCCTCTTTCCCCTGTATCCCCAAGGGTGCCTCTTTCCCCTATATCCCCATGAGTGCCTCTTTCCCCTGTATCCCCATGTGTGCCTCTTTCCCCTGTATCCCCATGTGTGCCTCCTTCCCCTGTATACCCATGTGTTACTCTTTCTCTATGTCCCCATGTGTGCCTCTGCTCCTACTCACCCAAGTGAACCTTTCACCTATATCAGCTGTGTTTTTGTCACCCCTCCGTCTGTGCCTCTGCCCCTCAACCCTTCTATGACTCATTCCCCTTTTCCATAAGTGCCTAGCTCACTTTCCTATATACTGTACAGTCTGTATATCTTTGGTATTTTCCCCATCTGTGTCTCTGATACGGCGAGGGTGTGATCGTAACTGCAGTGCTCTATTTGCCTTACGATCGCACCCCCGCCAACTCAAAATCATATACCCCCGCCTGCAACAAGAAGACTCCGCCGCGGCTCAGTTTTGATCGCATCCCCATCCCCCCCACCGCTGGAAGAGGAGGACTCTGCCGCGGCCGGGTCTGAACGTCATCACGCCGCCGGGACTCTAGGAGGGAGAAGTGTGAGGATGCTCTTGCGGCTTGCTATTCTCCTCACCCATGCCAGCCACATTCAGCACACTGCCGCCGCCCACGTCCTCTGCTGCCCAGGGCCTTCAACTCCGCACCGCCGCCAACTACACCCCCTTCCACTGCTCATCTCAGGTACTCTTACCCTGCTTCCCTATGTCCCTGTACCTCTCCTCTCCCTCTCTCTGTCACTGTCCCTGCTGTCAATCTCCCTGGCCCTGAATTGTGGATCATACTGTGTGGCATATGTGAATTTTGTCTTCATCTACTGTATGTTGCGTAATGTGATTTTCGGCTCATTCTGTGTGCTATAATGTGAATTTCTGCTCATACCGTGTGCTATATTGTGATTTTCAGCTCATTCTGTGTGCAATAATGTGATTTTCAGCTCATTCTGTGTGCTATAATTTGAATTTCGTGTCATACTGTGTGCTATAATGTGAATTTCAGCTCATTCAGTGTGCTACAATGTGATTTTCGGCTCATTCTGTGTGCTATAATGTGATTTTCGGCTCATTCTGTGTGCTATAATGTGAATTTCGGCTCATTCAGTGTGCTATAATGTGATTTTCGGCTCATTCTGTGTGCTATAATTTGAATTTCGTGTCATACCGTGTGCTACAATGTGATTTTCGGCTCATTCTGTGTGCTATAATGTGATTTTCGGCTCATTCTGTGTGCTATAATGTGAATTTCGGCTCATACTGTGTGGTATAACGTCACCCGGCTCCATAGCAGTGCATGCTAATATGGATGAGATTGTCCATATTGGCCTGCATGCATAAGTGACCCAGCACCAATGATGAACGAGTGCGGGGCTGCACATCATTCATCGCTGGTGCCTACATACTGAACGATATGAACTAGTTCTCGTTCATTAAAGAACGAGAACGTTCATATCGTGCAGTTATATCGCCTATTGTGTAGGGTCCATTAGCTGTTTATGGACCTAATTCTTGTCGCATTTCATTTTAGCAATAATCGCAAACGAGCAATTTTTGCAAAAATATGCCACGGTAACTGTGCATGCAGTCAAAGTGCGTTTGCATCCCTGAAGGATGCACTTTCATTGACAGCGGCGGGGAGTGCCGTAACTATGTGTGTGTCAGGTGTGTCTGGCACACAGCGCAGTCGCCCTGAGGACGCAATGGCCCCCATTCCCTAAAGTCAGCAGCTTGTAATGAGTCAAATTGACTCATTACAAACCGCCTGTGCCGGAGGAGGAGAGGAGCAGCAGCGGGAGCAGCGGAGAAGGAAGAGGAGGGAGGGGGTGGAGGGAAGGAGCCGCAGCAGCGCTATGTAATTGGTGGCAGCACCGCTGCAGCTGTCCCTCTCATTCCACATAGGCTGGCCGCCGCTGCTGTGAATGCTGGGATGCGCTTCCCTCATCCCAGCACACACAGCAGTGGCGGCCAGCCAATGCGGAAGGATAGGGACAGCTGCAGCGGCACTGCCAGCAATTACAGTGCACTGCTGCGGCTCCCTCCCTACTCCCCCTCCCTCCTCTTCCTTCTCCCCTGCACCTGGAGCTGCCAGCACCGAGGAGCCTGACTGACTGAGCCAGCAGAGAAATGGTAAGTATAATTTATTCTGTCTGCCTTAATGTGTAAAAAGGGGGATGCTGTCTGCCGTAATGTGTAAAAGGGGGACGCTGTCTGTCGTAATGTGTAAAAAGGGGGACGCTGTCTGCCGTAATGTGTAAAAGGGGGACGCTGTCTGCCGTAATGTGTAAAAAGGGGGACGCTATCTGCCGTAATGTGTAAAAAAGGGCTCTACCTGGTGTAGTGGCGCTACTGTGCGGCGTAATTTGAATAATGGAGACTACTGTGCACCGTAATATGAATCGTTATTATTTTGTGGCCACACCCCTTCCCCATGAAGCCATGCCCCTATATTTTTTGTGCGCGCCTACGGTGCGCCCTGCCCCTATTTTGCATACAGGTTGGCGCCAATGCCCTATCTTGCACACAGCACTAAAATGTCTAGTTACGCCACTGGCGGCAGGCATTGGGGGCCGGCGTAGCTGCGAAAGGGGGTCAGAGCTTTTTTGGGGTGGCTACGTGACATCACACGCGCCCACTGCAACCCAAAAATTGGCGGTGCATCGCCTGCATACGCAGCCTAGCTACGTCTGCAGGGGGACATCCTTAGTTTCTGCTTCAGCGATGGGATCTCAGTTATTTTGTGATCGCATCGCTGGATGCCAATTAGCATGCTGGACGGACCCCAGCATGCTACAAAAACGATTGCAGATACTGCTTTTTAGCAGAATATGCAAACCAACCTGATTAGGGTCCTATGTCACTACTATTGCCATCGCATTCAGTGATATACAGGAATTCTGATTTACAAGTAAAACTAGTACAAAAACATTACTAAGGATGTGTGTGGTGTGATATGGGAGGAAGTCCATGGGGGGTGACACCATGAGTTACCACACCGGGTGACACCAACCCTAGTGACGCCTCTGACTACACAGTCACTGAGAAATATTGATTTTAAATATAACCGACTTAATTTAGAATAAATGACTGAAGTGCCAATTTAATCTTCTTAAAATACATGCAGCTAAATGTAATAGCCTCTGAGTTTCGAAACAGTGGGTATTCAGGCACCTCCGGAACTCAGAGGCTATTACATTTAGCCGATCGTGTTCCTCAATACGTACTGATGGGTCTAGATTCCTACCAAAGTTTGTGGATTTGCAATATGAGGTGGTAGCATTTGCAGAGGGGCCAAAATTTGCACAGGTCACTGGGAGGAGTTGGGTGAAGTAGGGACACACTTTGTAGGTACTGTATGGAATGAGCATTCTGGAACACTTTGATTTGCAGTACAATGGCAAGTAAAAGGCATATCCTCTAACTCTCATGATTCTTTTATGCCATCAATGAGGATAAACCTAACTGTATGTTAGAAGAAAAGCAGAAAAGAGTTATCAATTGTACTGTAAGTAGTGGCATGTTGGGTTTTTGATGTTACATTTACACTTTTGCACAATATACCTCTTCACATTTTCCCACCTCCCTGTAGACCTACACAATTCTTAGGGAGTCTCCTAAGACTGACAAGTAAGCATACTCCTTGAATTGCACAGAGGGGACCATCTGTGCTAAACAAAATAGGTTTGCTGTGTGAACCAATGCACATATTAAATGTGGTTCACTGTATTTTGTCATAAATAAACAGCATGTCTTCTTACACTGATGTAAACCATTATGACTATCTGCCTCTTCTGCTGATTTCAAGTGGACGTGGCCTAAGAACTGTACAATTATGACAATTATTATTTAGATAGGTTCCTGTGTTTGACATTTTACAATTACAAACTCAAATACTCATTATATCCATCTAACCTTTAACGCATCAGAGATACTGTAGGTAACTTCTAATGGTTACAGCTGCTTGAATTCCTCACTAATTTAGGTCAGTAGTGCTTAGAAACCCATTTTTCAGATGAAGGCCTATAATACTCTGCTGATATATTTAGATCACACATCAAGCATGTTTTTCTTTATATTGTATATTGAATGAATGATTTCGTCGATAACTATCGTAAAAAAGATAACGGTATTGACCTTTTCTCTTATAGCTTGAGAATAATGGAAGCAATCGGTGACACATGTTTTCCTCAGTACCTTAACCCCAATGACATTTATTTCAACTCAAAGGTTATTTCTGCCATATATGCTGCCAGATTGTGGTTTTAAACAATTATGCCCGATAAATTGATAAATATCTTTTTTATATATACCTAAAAATAAATAAATACACATACTGTAAATTGTAAAGTTGCATTTTTAATTTTTTTTTTTGATACGTGTGCGTGTTATAGATGTGCACTTCTTACTTTGCTGCGCCCTCCTCCGGGAGGTGGCAGCGTGGTAATCGCATGGGGGTGTGACCAGCAGCAAGGTGGGCTATATGGGGCCAGTGGCGAGATGGGTTGTATAGGGGCATGCCCGGCAGGGAGGTGGGCGGTCCAGGGGGGTGTCATCACAATCGCCTCCTTATTGCTCCACCCCCTGCTATGCAGTGCCAAGAAAACAGGCACTGTAGAGCAGGGGGCGGAGCTATGATGATGCAATTCAGCGCAAATCATGTCATCAGATCCCTTTGGAATGCCCACTTGTTCTCTGCTGCTCACTTGTTTTCACAGCCAGCATCTGCAGTAGTATATTATGCAGTCTAGCTGACCGCATAGGATACTGAAGAAAATGTCACATCCATAATGGCTACCACCTTAGAGGAGACAGATATTAGAGGTCCTACTGGACCTATAGCATCTGTCAGGGAAGGACACCAGTACCTGGAAGTGGCATGAGCCGCTGTGGAGATGCAGGAGAGCTGCTGCAGTGATTGCGGGTGCGAAATGGGAGGCGGCCCATGATGTGAAACCCCCTTATAATGATCAAGAAGTTAAAAGGTACTAAAACAAATATTAAGGTGTCTGGAGCATAGTTGAAGGGCATAATAAGTTGTCTTTGGCAGTCCTGTGTGGGGCAAAATAAAGTGTCAGGGCCATTACTGTGTACGACTTATTATGGTGCAGGGTCCATTACATACCCTCCAACTGTACCTTTTTACTAGGTACAGTACCTTTTTTTTTATGGTCTGTACCGATTTTTGGCTCTTCAAACTTCCATTGAAAGTATAGGGAAATTGGTGTGGCCACGCCCACTTTACCCGTGGCCACGCCCCTTTCCTAATTTGTACCGATTTTTCTGTGTAAAATGTTGGAGGATATGCCATTACTGTGTGGGACATGATATGGTGCAAGGGGCATTACTCTATGGGGCTATATATGGGGAATGTTTTCTTTCCTGAGGGTCAAAAACTGGGGTGTAAGGTAGTCTTTCCTGCAAGGCCACAGCCACTTTAACGAGGCCACATCAATTTTAATGATTTCACGCCCCCCTCTCCACATTTTAGAATGTCTATGTCGGGTGGGGGGAGCATTTTTTACTGTTCGCATTGACAGCCAATTTGCCAAATGACCCCACACAGTTCACGTTTTCCAGGTTTTAAAATGTGACAGTTGGTTATACGCGGTGCACCTTCCAGATCACCTGGAAAATGTGACCCGTGTGGGGTCCTGAGGACTAAGTTTGAGAAGCACTGGTCTAGAAACAGAGTCATAGCGAGACTGAATCATGCCTTTTCTTCCATATTATACCAACAGGATATCAGCAATCACTAAAGATAAATAATAAATTATTTAAAAAGGAAAAAAGGCACTTTTATTTTAAACACTGTGAGAAGGATTTAGGTCATGGGCATATATTTCTGCTTTGACTACACTCCATCCATGACAAGATCTTTTCCAGCTGTTTCTACTTAAGTGCACCATTGATTTATATCACAAAACATGCCTTAACTAATATAGCTTAGATATGCACTCTGTAAAGCAAAATAAAAACATTGCATTAGGCATAAGTGAAAACTGTATACCAGCAAGGTCAGCCTTGCCATTTCATATTGTCTATAGATAAAATGTTCTGGAGCACAAACTCAGCATTTACAGATGCAATGCAAGCAGAGCCAGTGGCAGTGATAGTACACAGTACAGCTTTAATAATGTTTCTTGCTACTTGTAAAAGAGATATGACTTTGTCAATCACCACTGAAGAATCTCTTGGCCTTCGTATCACAGTGTCTTTTCATTCACATAACCTTGTGAAATTAATGATTAGCCAATATAAGAATTGCTCAGAGTCGTGAGTGAACAATTTTCCGGATCGGCAAATGACAGTTCCGAGAGAAGCAGATCTGTGTATGCTGATAGCAGTTGTCCTCTTTGTACATTAAAGTTCCCCATATTTCTACCCTCTGACTTATACATAGAGTAGGCAGCAATTTCATGGACAAACCCCAAATTCATAAGATCATGGCCTATCAATACACCACAGTAGGTATTTGTCACACGATTCGGTGTCACTAATTCATTTATAGGCTAATTTTATGCTTGCACAGTATGTCCTTTTTTAAACGTGTGGGGAAATAGATGTTACTAATGCACATTACAGTATTCTATGGAAGGCTAAAATACACTAGTTTAAAATGTTTATTTAAAACCATAAATTAAATAATGTGTCTCACTTGTGTGAAAAAGCATTAGGACATCCTTAAGACTCATCACTTTTATCACCAAATACTCAATGGTCACTAGTTAACTGAAATCCGTCAGTGTCTTGTACATCTCAATCAGTGCATAATAATAATAACCCGAACTTCCAGGATCCAAGAGAATCTAAGCCCTTGGTCAAATTTTCCCACTAGACTCGGATTCCAACTGGAAACATGGGCAGCAAAATGGAGAATGAGGTTCAATATAGACAAATGTAAGGTAATGCACTTCGGAAGCAAGAACAAAAATACTACCAACATACTAAATGGGGAAAAACTAGGGTATTCTGTACTGAAAAAAGATTTAGGCGTTCAAATAGATAACAAACTTATAAGTAGTACCCAAAGTAGGAATGCAGCAAAAAAGGCAAATAAGTTATTAGCAAGCATAAAGCGGGGAATAGATGCAAGGGATGAGAGTGTTATACTCCCCTTATATAAATCACTAGTGAGGCCACATCTCGAATACTGTGCACAATTACTGTATGGGCACCATACTACAAAAAGGATATCTTGGAACTAGAAAAGGTCCAGAGATGGATAAACAAATTGATTAAGGGGATGGAGACGCTAGAATACAAGGAAAGGCTTGCTAGGCTAGGCATGTTTACACTGGAAAAAAAGCAGATTAAGAGGGGACATGATTAACATTTGGTAAAATCTTCACAAAGGACACGTGAATACCCGCTTAGGTTAGAGTAGAGGAGATTTTGCACACAGAGACAGAAAGGTTTCTTCACAGTAAGGACAATACGTATTGGGAATGACCTGCGAGAGAGAGTAGTAATGGCGGACTTGGTTATTACTTTTACAAATGGGCTAGATCAGGGCTGACCAAACCAGTCCTCGAGATCTACCAACAGTTCACATTTTCCAGACCACATAGCTAGTCCACAGGTGTAGTCATTACTAATTAAGATGTGCTGCATTCATTCCTAACTGAAAATTCTACAGATCTCCAGGAGGCCTGGAAAACATGAACTGTTGGTAGATCTCGAGAATCGGTTTGGCCAGCCCTGGGCTAGATCAATTCCTAATGGATAAGGATAGCAGGGTTATGGTGGGTAAATCACGCACTATATTAATAAAATAAATAAATAAATAAATAAATAAAAAAGGGAGTATTTGACATAACGGCTAAACATTCACCACAGTTAAAATTAGTCTTAAAAATATTACAATGTAGGAGAGCACTAACAGGTGAAACTTGATGGATAAATTGTATTTTTTCAACCTCAGAAACTGTTACTATGTTACAAAATGAGGCAAAATGTCATCTTAGGGTCTTGCGTGTTTTGTATTTGATATAAGTCCCTCCTGTTGTGATTCAGGCACCATTTCACACAGGACTCTGGACACCAGAGATCGTGCGGTGAGGTAAATGGCTCAGGAGACACTGTCTAGTACCACAGCCAGATTTACACACAATAAATGCGCCAAAGGGTGAATCTGGGCATTATGCAAAGGTGCAGCAGTATAAACTAGAAATTTGCTGAGTTTTGATCAGAGATGTGCGGAAAGGGTATTTAGGTGAGGCACTGCCTCACCTGCCATAGACTTTTACTCTAGAGTTTTGACTATAAAAATGATTAGAATAATACAAACAAGGTATTTCTAATACGAGTATTCTTTGTAGTTTTCATATACTTTATACAGTCAAAACTCTGGACCAAACGTTAGTATGAAAGGAAAGGCTCTGCCTCACCTACCTCACCTCACCGCACGTCACTGCTGGACACAGAGCACATCCACGAGAGTGGCAGGGCATTCTAGTAATATAGACAAAAAAAGGATATCTCCCAGCGCTAAATTATATCAGATGAGTCCTATACATTTTTAGCTATATGACCAAACTGTCAGACATCAATAATCACAAGATCAAATGTTAAATGAATTTCCTTTATTAAAGGTAAAATATGGGAACCTATATATGGTATCTCTTTCACTCAATTCTAAAAGTACTAAAATAATTATAGTGATTCCTAATACCGGTATACTGAAAATAAATAAAAAGACAAGACAAAAAACACAAAAACATATACAGTCAGTGATACGCTGTCTTTAGCGATTTACTCACTATAGTTTTCCAAACAATTCAGATTGTTCTCAAATACTTTTAGTAATTACTGAAATATAGTCCTGAAGTTCCAGGAGCGGGGCAATTTTCCACCAAGTTTGGGTTACTTGAACCAGAGAGGCAGTCTTAGTCGACTAGTTTCGCCTGTCTCAGCAGGCTTCCTCAGGATCCTGAGGAAGCCTGCTGAGACAGGCGAAACTAGTCGATTGCAGAGACGCCAATTTACCCGTCGTTTATTTTTCCGTGAGATTGAAGTAAGTGGCGTTTCATATGGTTTACCTGGGACAGGAATACATACTGGATTCAGGAGGTATTGGCCGGAACTGACTATAAACTAAGACTGCCTCTCTGGTTCAAGTAAGCCAAACTTGGTGGAAAATTGCCCCGCTCCTGGAACTTCAGGACTATATTTCAGTAATTACTAAAAGTATTTGAGAACAATCTGAATTGTTTGGAAAACTATAGTGAGTAAATCGCTAAAGACAGCGTATCACTGACTGTATATGTTTTTGTGTTTTTTGTCTTGTCTTTTTATTTATTTTCAGTATACCAGTATTAGGAATCACTATAATTATTTTAGTACTTTTAGAATTGAGTGAAAGAGATACCATATATAGGTTCCCATATTTTACCTTTACTAAAGGAAATTCATTTAACATTTGAACTTGTGATTATTGATGTCTGACAGTTTGGTCATATAGCTAAAAATGTATAGGACTCATCTGATATAATTAAGCGCTGGGAGATATCCTTTTTTTGTCTGTGTTTCTAGTAACGGAGAGGATAGTGCAATCCTTTCTTTTTCTCCATAGCAGCTTTAACGTATCGAGTGAGGCAAAAATAAGCGCAGTCCCCAACTCTTTTTATCTTTACATTCTAGCTATATGTAATATTAGGACCTTTACAGGTGCACTGCAGACAGCCCACAGTTCCTCCTAAGGACAGCATGTTTTTTTTTTAATGAATACCTTTCTTTGTGCACAGTCAGTCACACTGGTGTTTAAACTGCCCACAGTGCAGCCCAGAGCTCCTATTACAGGGGCATCATTAACTCTTGGTGCACACTGGTATTCTTTTTTTGCCAATGCCAGCAGTGCTGCCAAGAGCTCCTAAGATAGGAGCAGCATTAACACACTGGTGTTCTTTTTTGTCACTGCCTGTGTCTTTTTTTTGTGTACAACTTGTGCATTCAATAAAGCCCAGTAGGTGCCGTGCCTCACCTCGTTTATAAATATAAGCACTGCGTGTCCGCAGTGTAAGTTGACAATTGTGAATAAAAGCTGTTTTTATTATTTGCACAACCTTGTGCATTCAATAAAGCCCAGTATGTGCCGTACCCCACTGCATTAATACATATAAGCACTGTGAGTTGATATGAATCATGATCAGTTGATGGAACAGCAGAAGCAGCACTAGTGCTGTGGCTGCTGACAGTCACGATAATTGTGATATTAGTAAAGTACTTCAACATCTACTAAAACCGGTGTTTAAGGGCATAGAGGTTTTAAGAAAGGGCTCCTGAAATAAAACAATACTTTACAATGCTAAAGATAAAACTTCCCTCTATACAGGGAAAGTTTACTGCAAAAAATATAAAATTGCCAACATGCTATTCACCAAACGCAATGGAAAGGAAAGGCTCAGGGCTTTATATTGGTGGTTCTGCAACAGTGAAGCATCTTCTTCTGTCTCTTGTGACAATGCCTTATGACAAGACCTTATCTCTCAGAGTCTAGAAGAGGTATCAAAACTGAAAAATCATTGCTGAATAAAAACAGTAATGCAGTAGAACAAATTGTGTGTTCAGAAACATCACAAAGTGTGTCCATGTGGGCTATGTGTGAGCCTGACCTTTCTGATACTGTACTCATAGAGAAGCCTCCTTCCACCATTTCTGCACCCTCTGCAAATGTGGAGATTAGTATCACAAGTCATCATGTTCACATAGAATTTGAGGATGCTACTGTGGAAGTACAACATTATAAGCAATTTTTTTGTGTAGCTGACGCAGGTACTAATGAGGATTTTGATGATGAGGATGTTGTTTGTGTAAGTCAGGCACGAGTGGAAGCAGTCCTTTCCCATGATAAGAAGAATGACATTGTCATTCCTGGGCATAAGTCCAAAAAATCAAGCTCTTATGTGAGGAATTATTTTTACTTAAATCCTGACTACAGTTGTCAAGCCAAATGTTGCATTTGTAAAGCCACAGTAAGTAGAGGTAGGGACGTTAACCATCTAGGAACCTCCTCCCTGTTACGTCATTTGCAGCAAGTTCATGAAAAGTTTTTGCAAAGTCAGAAACTTATGCTAAAAAAAAGAACATTCAGTCCAGCATCAGTGAGCTTCTTTCTTTCAGCTAGATCCCAACACTTGCTATCTCCACTGCCAACACCTTCATCATCAATATCCTCGCTAATGAACAGAGGTAGTCCTGCATCCAATTTGGTAAGACTAACTGACTCCTGCCTTATTCGGGATTCCTCAGTAGAATCCTTCTGCACTAGGCCTGCTGCTGCACTAGGGGTGGATCTTCATCCCAGAAGGAAACCAAGAAGATGACTAGTAATAATTTTAAAATAATAAAAAATAAAAAAACAATCGACTGTTAAACTGTTCTTTGCAAGGGGGAAGCAAGTATGACAGCTGTCACCCAGTCACACAGTGGCTCACTGATGCTATGATGGTTATCTGTGTCCAATATCTGCCATTAATGCAGTGGGTTTGAGACAGATAATTGAGGTCCTACGTCCGTGTTACCAAATGCCATCTTGGTTCCATTTTACCCAAAAAGCAATTCCTTACCTGTAGCAGGATGTTAATAAAAAACAAATTATTAGCCAACAAAATGCCACTGTACCCACTTTCATTTAACCACAGATATGTTAACAATTGGAATGGGACAAACTAAAGATTACATGACTGTCACAGCCCACTGGGCGGATGAATTGTCTTTAGCAGCAGGAACAGCAGCAGCATCTAACAAATAATGCCATCTCGTTCAGAGGCAGGCTACACTCTGTATCACTAAGAGGCATACTGCTGACAACCTCTAAGGGACATACTGCTGACAACCTCTAAGAGGCATACTGCTGACAACCTCTAAGAGGCATACTGCTGACAACCTCTAAGAGGCATACTGCTGACAACCTCTAAGGAAAACTAAGGGATGTCATAGCAAAATGTCTTAGATGGCTTGGACTCTCCTCAAGATTTGTGATTTCTGATAAAGCCACATATATTGGGAGAGCATTACAGCTGGGTGAGTTCAAACATGTCTCATGTTTTGCTCACACAATCAACTTAGTGGTGCAGAGTGTTTTTTAAATTACAGGGGTGTGCAGGAGATGCTGTCTGTGGTCTGAAGAATGTTGGGATATTGGGGGTCATTCCGAGTTGATCGCTTGCTTGCTAGTTTTAACAGCCATGCAAACGCTATGCCACCGCCCACTGGGGAGTGTATTTTAGCTTAGCAGAAGTGCGAACGCATGTGCAGCCGAGCTCTGCAAAAACAGTTTGTGCAGTTTCTGAGTAGCTCTGAACCTACTCAGCGCTTGCTATCACTTCAGCCTATTCGTGTCCGGATTTGACATCATACAGTGTACGCTCAGCTAAGTCTGCGTTTTTTCAGACACACCTGCAAACACTCCCTGAAAATGGTCAGTTGACACCCAGAAACGCCCCCTTCCTGTCAATCTTCTTGCAGCAGCCAGTGCGACTGAAAACTTCGCTAGAACCTGTGCACAACCACAACAGGCTGTGTACCCGTGCGTCACACGTGCGCATTGCTGAGCATACACATGCGCAGAAATGCCAATTTTTAGCTTGATCGCTGCGCTGCAAACAACGGCAGCTAGCGATCAACTCGGAATGACTCCCATTGTCGGCATTCAGCAGCTGCTTGCAGAAGATTGCAGCACCTGCAAGAACACTTCAATTTGCCCTGCCACCAACTGAAGCAAGTGGTGGTAAAAAGGTAGAATTCCACCCTTTATATGCTTCAGCAGATGGAGGAACAGCAATAAGCCATCTAAGGCTACACAACAAGCCATGGCATTAGGAGAGGAGGGGGAATGTTCCTTAGTCCAGTGCAGTGGAGAATATTTTTCATGTTATGCAAGGTGCTGAAACCAATTGAAGTAGCCCCCTGTGAAGTGAGTTCAGACACTGCCAGTTTTAGCCCGGTGATTTCCCTAATTATACTTTTTGTAATGCAGCTTTAGAAATAGTGATGAGCACCGGAAATTTTTCGGGTTTTGTGTTTTGGTTTTGGGTTCGGTTCCGCGGCCGTGTTTTGGGTTCGAACGCGTTTTGGCAAAACCTCACCGAATTTTTTTTGTCGGATTCGGGTGTGTTTTGGATTCGGGTGTTTTTTTCAAAAAACCCTAAAAAACAGCTTAAATCATAGAATTTGGGGGTCATTTTGATCCCAAAGTATTATTAACCTCAATAACCATAATTTACACTCATTTTCAGTCTATTCTGAACACCTCACACCTCACAATATTATTTTTAGTCCTAAAATTTGCACCGAGGTCGCTGGATGGCTAAGCTAAGCGACCCAAGTGGCCGACACAAACACCTGGCCCATCTAGGAGTGGCACTGCAGTGTCACGCAGGATGGCCCTTCCAAAAAACACTCCCCAAACAGCACATGACGCAAAGAAAAAAAGAGGCGCAATGAAGTAGCTGTGTGAGTAAGCTAAGCGACCCTAGTGGCCGACACAAACACCTGGCCCATCTAGGAGTGGCACTGCAGTGTCACGCAGGATGGCCCTTCCAAAAAACACTCCCCAAACAGCACATGACGCAAAGAAAAAAAGAGGCGCAATGAGGTAGCTGTGTGAGTAAGCTAAGCGACCCTAGTGGCCGACACAAACACCTGGCCCATCTAGGAGTGGCACTGCAGTGTCACGCAGGATGGCCCTTCCAAAAAACACTCCCCAAGCAGCACATGACGCAAAGAAAAAAAGAGGCGCAATGAGGTAGCTGTGTGAGTAAGCTAAGCGACCCTAGTGGCCGACACAAGCACCTGGCCCATCTAGGAGTGGCACTGCAGTGTCACGCAGGATGGCCCTTCCAAAAAACACTCCCCAAACAGCACATGATGCAAAGAAAAAAAGAGGCGCAATGAGGTAGCTGTGTGAGTAAGCTAAGCGACCTTAGTGGCCGACACAAACACCTGGCCCATCTAGGAGTGGCACTGCAGTGTCACGCAGGATGGCCCTTCCAAAAAACACTCCACAAACAGCACATGACGCAAAGAAAAAAAGAGGCGCAATGAGGTAGCTGTGTGAGTAAGCTAAGCGACCCTAGTGGCCGACACAAACACCTGGCCCATCTAGGAGTGGCACTGCAGTGTCACGCAGGATGGCCCTTCCAAAAAACACTCCCCAAACAGCACATGACGCAAAGAAAAAAAGAGGCGCAATGAGGTAGCTGTGTGAGTAAGCTAAGCGACCCTAGTGGCCGACACAAACACCTGGCCCATGTAGGAGTGGCACTGCAGTGTCACGCAGGATGGCCCTTCCAAAAAACACTCCCCAAACAGCACATGACGCAAAGAAAAATGAAAGAAAAAAGAGGTGCAAGATGGAATTGTCCTTGAGCCCTCCCACCCACCCTTATGTTGTATAAACAGGACATGCACACTTTAACCAACCCATCATTTCAGTGACAGGGTCTGCCACACGACTGTGACTGAAATGATGGGTTGGTTTGGACCCCCACCAAAAAAGAAGCAATTAATCTCTCCTTGCACAAACTGGCTCTACAGAGGCAAGATGTCCACCTCATCATCATCCTCCGATATATCACCGTGTACATCCCCCTCCTCACAGATTATCAATTCGTCCCCACTGGAATCCACCATCTCAGCTCCCTGTGTACTTTGTGGAGGCAATTGCTGCTGGTCAATGTCTCCACGGAGGAATTGATTATAATTCATTTTAATGAACATCATCTTCTCCACATTTTCTGGATGTAACCTCGTACGCCGATTGCTGACAAGGTGAGCGGCGGCACTAAACACTCTTTCGGAGTACACACTTGTGGGAGGGCAACTTAGGTAGAATAAAGCCAGTTTGTGCAAGGGCCTCCAAATTGCCTCTTTTTCCTGCCAGTATAAGTACGGACTGTCTGACGTGCCTACTTGGATGCGGTCACTCATATAATCCTCCACCATTCTTTCAATGGGGAGAGAATCATATGCAGTGACAGTAGACGACATGTCCGTAATCGTTGTCAGGTCCTTCAGTCCGGACCAGATGTCAGCATCAGCAGTCGCTCCAGACTGCCCTGCATCACCGCCAGCGGGTGGGCTCGGAATTCTGAGCCTTTTCCTCGCACCCCCAGTTGCGGGAGAATGTGACGGAGGAGATGTTGACAGGTCGCGTTCCGCTTGACTTGACAATTTTGTCACCAGCAGTTCTTTGAACCCCAGCAGACTTGTGTCTGCCGGAAAGAGAGATCCAAGGTAGGTTTTAAATCTAGGATCGAGCACGGTGGCCAAAATGTAGTGCTCTGATTTCAACAGATTGACCACCCGTGAATCCTTGTTAAGCGAATTAAGGGCTCCATCCACAAGTCCCACATGCCTAGCGGAATCGCTCTGTGTTAGCTCCTCCTTCAATGTCTCCAGCTTCTTCTGCAAAAGCCTGATGAGGGGAATGACCTGACTCAGGCTGGCAGTGTCTGAACTGACTTCACGTGTGGCAAGTTCAAAAGGTTGCAGAACCTTGCACAACGTTGAAATCATTCTCCACTGCGCTTGAGACAGGTGCATTCCACCTCCTATATCGTGGTCAGTTGTATAGGCTTGAATGGCCTTTTGCTGCTCCTCCAACCTCTGAAGCATATAGAGGGTTGAATTCCACCTCGTTACCACTTCTTGCTTCAGATGATGGCAGGGCAGGTTCAGGCGTTTTTGGTGGTGCTCCAGTCTTCTGTACGTGGTGCCTGTACGCCGAAAGTGTCCCGCAATTCTTCTGGCCACCGACAGCATCTCTTGCACGCCCCTCTCGTTTTTTAAATAATTCTGCACCACCAAATTCAAGGTATGTGCAAAACATGGGACGTGCTGGAATTTGCCCATATTTAATGCACACACAATATTGCTGGCGTTGTCCGATGCCACAAATCCACAGGAGAGTCCAATTGGGGTAAGCCATTCTGCGATGATCTTCCTCAGTTGCCGTAAGAGGTTTTTAGCTGTGTGCATATTCTGGAAAGCGGTGATACAAAGCGTAGCCTGCCTAGGAAAGAGTTGGCGTTTGCGAGATGCTGCTACTGGTGCCGCCGCTGCTGTTCTTGCGGCGGGAGTCCATACATCTACCCAGTGGGCTGTCACAGTCATATAGTCCTGAGCCTGCCCTGCTCCACTTGTCCACATGTCCGTGGTTAAGTGGACATTGGGTACAACTGCATTTTTTAGGACACTGGTGAGTCTTTTTCTGAGGTCTGTGTACATTTTCGGTATCGCCTGCCTAGAGAAATGGAACCTAGATGGTATTTGGTACCGGGGACACAGTACCTCCAACAAGTCTCTAGTTGCCTCTGCAGTAATGATGGATACCGGAACCACGTTTCTCACCGTCCAGGATGCCAAGGCCTCAGTTATCCGCTTTGCAGCAGGATGACTGCTGTGATATTTCATCTTCCTCGCAAAGGACTGTTGGACAGTCAATTGCTTGGTGGAAGTAGTAAAAGTGGTCTTACGAGTACGACTTCCCCTCTGGGATGACCATCGACTCCCAGCAGCAACAACAGCAGCGCCAGCAGCAGTAGGCGTTACACTCAAGGATGCATCGGAGGAATCCCAGGCAGGAGAGGACTCGTCAGAATTGCCAGTGACATGGCCTGCAGGACTATTGGCATTCCTGGGGAAGGAGGAAATTGACACTGAGGGAGTTGGTGGGGTGGTTTGCGTGAGCTTGGTTACAAGAGGAAGGGATTTACTGGTCAGTGGACTGCTTCCGCTGTCGCCCAAAGTTTTTGAACTTGTCACTGACTTATGATAAATGCGCTGCAGGTGACGTATAAGGGAGGATGTTCCGAGGTGGTTAACGTCCTTACCCCTACTTATTACAGCTTGACAAAGGCAACACACGGCTTGACAAATGTTGTCCGCATTTCTGTTGAAATACTTCCACACCGAAGAGCTGATTGTTTTGGTATTTTCACCAGGCATGTCAATGGCCCTATTCCTCCCACGGACAACAGGTGTCTCCCCGGGTGCCTGACTTAAACAAACCACCTCACCATCAGAATCCTCCTGGTCAATTTCCTCCCCAGCGCCAGCAACACCCATATCCTCCTCATCCTGGTGTACTTCAACACTGACATCTTCAATCTGACTATCAGGAACTGGACTGTGGGTGCTCCTTCCAGCACTTGCAGGGGGCGTGCAAATGGTGGAAGGCGCATGCTCTTCACGTCCAGTGTTGGGAAGGTCAGGCATCGCAAACGACACAATTGGACTCTCCTTGTGGATTTGTGATTTCGAAGAACGCACAGTTCTTTGCTGTGCTTTTGCCAGCTTGAGTCTTTTCATTTTTCTAGCGAGAGGCTGAGTGCTTCCATCCTCATGTGAAGCTGAACCACTAGCCATGAACATAGGCCAGGGCCTCAGCCGTTCCTTGCCACTCCGTGTGGTAAATGGCATATTGGCAAGTTTACGCTTCTCCTCCGACGATTTTATTTTAGATTTTTTAGTCCTTTTTTTACTGATATTTGGTGTTTTGGATTTTACATGCTCTGTACTATGACATTGGGCATCGGCCTTGGCAGACGACGTTGCTGGCATTTCATCGTCTCGGCCATGACTAGTGGCAGCAGCTTCAGCACGAGGTGGAAGTCGATCTTGATCTTTCCCTATTTTTGGAACCTCAACATTTTTGTTCTCCATATTTTAATAGGCACAACTAAAAGGCACCTCAGGTAAACAATGGAGATGGATGGATCCTAGTATACTTATGGATTGACGAGCGACTGCCGACACAGAGGTAGCTACAGCCGTGGACTACCGTACTGCGTCTGCTGCTAATATAGACTGGATGATAATGATATAAAAAATATATATATATATCACTACTGCAGCCGGACAGGTATATATTATATAATGACGGACCTGCTGGACACTGTCAGCTCAGCACTGCAGACTCCTAAAGTAAGCTACTAGTATCAAGAAGATAGAAAAAAGAAAAAAACACCACGGGTAGGTGGTATACAATTATGGATGGACGAGCGACTGCCGACACAGAGGTAGCTACAGCCGTGGACTACCGTACTGCGTCTGCTGCTAATATAGACTGGATGATAATGATATAAAAAAAATATATATATATCACTACTGCAGCCGGACAGGTATATATTATATAATGACGGACCTGCTGGACACTGTCAGCTCAGCACTGCAGACTCCTAAAGTAAGCTACTAGTAGTATCAAGAAGATAGAAAAAAAAAACACCACGGGTAGGTGGTATACAATTATGGATGGACGAGCGACTGCCGACACAGAGGTAGCTACAGCCGTGGACTACCGTACTGCGTCTGATGCTAATATAGACTGGATGATAATGAGATATAAAATATATATATATCACTACTGCAGCCGGACAGGTATATATTATATAATGACGGACCTGCTGGACACTGTCAGCTCAGCACTGCAGACTCCTAAAGTAAGCTACTAGTATCAAGAAGATAGAAAAAAGAAAAAAACACCACGGGTAGGTGGTATACAATTATGGATGGACGAGCGACTGCCGACACAGAGGTAGCTACAGCCGTGGACTACCGTACTGCGTCTGCTGCTAATATAGACTGGATGATAATGATATAAAAAATATATATATATCACTACTGCAGCCGGACAGGTATATATTATATAATGACGGACCTGCTGGACACTGTCAGCTCAGCACTGCAGACTCCTAAAGTAAGCTACTAGTATCAAGAAGATAGAAAAAAGAAAAAAACACCACGGGTAGGTGGTATACAATTATGGATGGACGAGCGACTGCCGACACAGAGGTAGCTACAGCCGTGGACTACCGTACTGCGTCTGCTGCAGTGCTAATATAGACTGGATGATAATGATATAAAAAATATATATATATCACTACTGCAGCCGGACAGGTATATATTATATAATGACGGACCTGCTGGACACTGTCAGCAGAATGCTTTTATAGAATAAAAAAAAACACCACACGACGAGTGTTTAACTTTTTCAGGCAGACAATCACAATATACTGGTGGTCAGTGGTCACTGGTCAGTCACACTGGCACTGGCAGTGGCACTCTGGCAGCAAAAGTGTGCACTGTTAAAAATATGTACTCCTGCTATAACTGCTCCCCAGTCTCCCCCACAATTAAGCTGTGTGAGCAGTGAGCACTCAGCACAGTCAGATATACAGTATTACATAGATGATGCAGCACACTGAGGGCACACTGAGGCTGAGCACAGATATGGTATGTGACTGTGTCACACTGTGTATCGTTTTTTTTCAGGCAGAGAACGGATTAATTAAACTGGTGGTCACTGGTCACACTATCAGCAAGTAGTACTCCTAATATGCTCCCAAAAATTAGTAAATCAAGTTCACTCTCTACTACTCTCTAGTCTACTCTAAACGGAGAGGACGCCAGCCACGTCCTCTCCCTATCAATCTCAATGCACGTGTGAAAATGGCGGCGACGCGCGGCTCCTTATATAGAATCCGAGTCTCGCGATAGAATCCGAGCCTCGCGAGAATCCGACAGCGGGATGATGACGTTCGGGCGCGCTCGGGTTAACCGAGCAAGGCGGGAAGATCCGAGTCTGCCTCGGACCCGTGTAAAAAGCGTGAAGTTCGGGGGGGTTCGGTTTCCGAGAAACCGAACCCGCTCATCACTATTTAGAAATTGAAGGAAGAGATGAAACTAAGTGATTCCGCTAAGTATGTCAGACTTGTAGATCAAGTCCTTTATTTGCTTCACCAGGATCCAATGGTTGTCAATATCTTGACATTGGATCACTACATTTTGGCGACCATGCTTTATCCTAGGTTTCTTTCTTTCTTTCCAACTGACCCAAATATTAAGAGATGCAAAGAGCTCACAGTGAGCAAGTTGTCAGCTCAAGTGACACATGACACGACAAAGACTCCTCCTTCAATTTCTCTGGCAACTGGTGCTGCCAAGAAAAAATGTGCTTTCCCAAAAGACTCACTTGTGATGCAGATGAGTCAACACAACATTTTGCCATCAGGTCGGGTCTAAAAGAATTGCCCAAAGTTAGTGACACCTCTACCATAACTCCATCTAATATGGTCACCATCTTAAGAATGGTGGAGGTTGTCAGACAGTCCCTTACTTACTTAAGCTGCCCACCCTCCAGTGTGTACTCACAAAGAGTTTTCAGCACAGCTGGAAACGTTTTCAGTGATCGGCATAGGAGGCAGCTTTCTCAAAATGTGGAAAATATGATGCTCATAAAAATGATCTACAAATTCCATGAGGAAGACCTTTACCAGCAATTACATCAAAGTACAGAGACTTATATTCTGGTGGATTGCTGCTGCGATGAATTAATAGTGTGTGAAGATGATGTAAACACTTATGAGGATGAGGATGATAATGACAACATCTTGCCATTGTCGAGTTCATTGACAGCACTGTTAGCTTAGCTGCCTAAAGACGATTGCTAGCTTGTTTTGTGGGGGGCCAAACAAATCAAGCACTTCAGCCACAAAAGTAGCAGTCCCTGTCACTGAAGTGCTTGGTTTGTTAAACTGTACATATCCTTTTTAATATCCAACACAAGGTTGGTTGGGAGGGCCCAAGGACAATTCCATCTTGCACCACATTTATTTTCTGCCACTGCTATGTGGCAATGTATCATAGATGTGCTATAACCTGCATGTGTTTGTGCCACAGATCTGTCGCTTAGTAACCAACCAGCTTGCTGTAGCCTTTGGCCAATATTGGTGAAAACAATATTATGACCTGTGAGGGGGTCAAAATTGACTGGAAATTAATGTTATTGAGGTTAATAATACTATAGAAACCAAAGAGGCACAAATTATGTAATTTTTAGCTGGTTTTAGCAATTTTTGGAAAAAAAAATACAGATACAAAAACAAAGCCAAAACACATGATGGTGGTTTTGGCAAAACAAATTAGAACCAAAATTAAAACATTAGGATCAGTGCACTGGGCTATGATCAAGCCATGTCTTCCCACTCACATACAGTCTATTTAAATACCGTATTCTAAAAGTGTAGGAAACGTTGAAGAATATGTATCAAACCTTGGAGATAGATTCCATACCCTTGAAGCTTTTGGCTTCAGTGACCATTTTCTTCATGCTATCTGGACTCTATATTACAAACCCTCCTCAGTGGTCACGTCCATGGGTATTTGCTCTGCGGGCTTCAAACTGGGTAATGGAACTAGGCAGGGATGCCCCTTTTCAACTTTGCTCTTCGCACTCTGTATTGAACTGTTAGCTGCACGAATTAGAGCCAACAGTGGCATCTCTGGTGTCTCCCTGGGTAATCAACAATACAAAATATAATTATTTGCAGATGACGCACTTTTTACTTTAACTGATCATAATGTCTCTCTTCCTTCCATGATGCATGTATTAAGCCGATTCGGTACCCTTTCAGGTTACAAAATCAATGAGGGGAAATCTGAGGTGCTGTCCCTACACATTACACGCCAAATACGAATGAGTTTAGAATCCGCTTAGAATTTCCAGTGACGGCCCATCCAGATCCGTTACCTTGGTATATATGTCACCAAGCAATACTCTCACTTATACCGAGCTAATTACTCCCTCTTCTCAGAAGTCTTCAACAAGATATATCGACCTGGAAATCACTGTATATATCTTGTATTGGAAGGCTCAATGCAGTGAAAATGAATGCTCTTCCTAAATTATTATATTTATTCAAAATACTCCCAATCAGGGTTCCAGCACATGTACTACAATTCCTACAAGCCCTGATTGGGAGATGCATCTGGGCAGGCAAAAATACAGGATTAAGCAGTCTGATATTGTCCAAATCCACTGATAATGGCGGCCTAGGCCCCCTGCTACTGCAAAACTACTACTACACACCACACAAATGAGCCACATTATTTCTAGGCATTCCCCCCTGGTCTGAAAAACTGGGTTGACATTGAAAATGCATTATCTTCAGATCTCAGTTTAGACTCTCTCACATGGCTGCCCAGTATTCACAGACCAGCCTTGGCCTATACTCACCCCTCTATCCACTTCACACTGACAACCTGGGACATGATCAACAAATGCTTCTCCCTCACGAGACATTCCTTATTCCCACCAGGGTTCTCTGATCAATGGGCTACCCCCTGGCTATCAGCCGGAATCACCCATTTTATGAACATTGTTATGCAATTATCTCCATCCACATTTGCAGATTTTTAAGAACACTATAACCTCCCCTCCGCCCTTCACTACCCTTACCTGCAGATCCACCATTTTGTCCACACTCACTGCCACTCCAGAACCTTTCACCAACCCCACTTTTTGAACATCAATGCCTGTACTCGGTAGGTTGTAGAGGTGCTATCTCTGTGCTATACCACTCTATTTTGTCCCCCAAATCCCCACACAAAGAATTTTTCAAAACAGCCTGGGAACATGACCTTGGAATACAACTTGACGATATGGAATGGCCTCACATCTGACAACGGATCGCTAAAGCCTCCATTAATGTCACCATTAAGGAAACAGCCTACAAAGTATACACCTGTTGGTACTGGAACCCCGATAAATGACATTGTATATACCCCCACTCCCAGCTAGATGCTGGTGAGGCTGTGGCATAGTAGGCACCTTTTTCCATAGTGGTAACACTTAAGGCAATTATTAACCCCTGTTCCATTGGTATTCCTTCTCCACATGCCCCTTCGTTCTTCGTCAAAATCAGAAAATAAACTGATCTTTCCTATGTCCAATGCTTCTAAACTCCTAATTGCCGAATCATGGAAATCTCCCAAGAGTGCTTTAACTAATTGATTGAGGTACGTTTCCTCCATGGAATATATCACCTCCCTCCTCAGCAACACTGTATCCACGTACCATCAGGTATGGGATCCATGGTACATCTTTCACTCCTCTCCTTTACCTGGTGTCCCCTCATTATCCCTTTCTACCCACTAGCACTACCCTCCACCCCTCAATCCTCTTCCTCCCTTCCTCTGCCCCCTAGTTTTTCTTACTGGTTTCTTCCTTCTAGGTATTATTTATATTTTGTCTTTCTCTTTTTCATGTTTCCTTTTTCCTCCCACCTTTACTTTTCTATTTTCTTTCTATTATAATTATTATTTTTAGAAATAGGTTTATTGTCTCTCTAGATTCTCTTTTTGTTGCACTATATTATCAGTGTGACAGAACTTAATACCTCTTACTGCATTATTATATTGTTGAATTGTTCAGTTTTTTCAACAGCTGACCTCTGTGACTGAATGTTCTCTACACCTTGTGAACTAATTGTATTGTTGACTTACTGCTCCAGTCATGTATTATTCTTTATAACACCATAAAATAAAATAAATTGTTGAAAAAAAACAACCTTGGAGACAGATAAAGTACCAACCTATCAGCTTACAACTGTCACTTTTCAAACATAGCCTATGAAATGACAGTTAGAAGCTGATTCAGTGAGGGCTTTCGCAATTATATATAAATAGATGACTACATCTAATGGTCCTTTCATAATTTATAAAGGTCATATTCCTAGAATATATGTGGTTGTTCTATGCCTATTTACAGCTGTAAGCAGGCTCGGACTGGCCCATAGGGGTACAGGGGAAACCACCGGTGGGCCCCACTGCCTAGGGCCCCACCCTCTCAATTATACATTATGAATATGTTACATTATACTGCACATGACTATGGTGTATTTTCTACAGTGCATTGCTGTTATTAATCTGGAACATTATTATGCAGGCACTAGCAGTATTTACTATATATATTATTTATCAAGGGGCCCAGACCAAGCACTAATGGTTATCCAAGCCTCTAAGAATGGGCCCCTGCCACTGCATTTCCCCGGTGTGCCCTTCATGCCCCAGTCCGACACTGGCTGTAAGCATTGGGCTACCACCTAAAATGCTCCTTTTATAGTCTATATATATATTTAAATGTGAAAGCCCACACTCACTCACACACTGACTCATCACTAATTCTCTTACTTCCCGATATGTTAGGAAGCAGAAATTTAACATAGGTATTCTTCAGGTGGGAAATAGGAAAACTACGTCATCAGAATTTTAATAAACCTTCCCTAAGGGGATGAAAAGGGGGTTGACATAATGATGTCATTACCGATGCGTGGCTTGCATTGTGTGAATAATAACGCCCAAACATATAATCGGAGCAAAGTTTGGATTGCATCTCCAGTCTGTAGAATTTAGTAAACTACAAATATGGTCCTGTCATGTTTTACCGTATCTGCTACGGGTGCTCCTCGGGTAATGCCAAGAACCATGGATAAATATTTACTTACATTAAGATGTCTTAAATTTACAACTTTAGATTTACCAAATTTTTAACATTTATTTATTTTTACAACCATGAAAATCAGAAACTCCTGTGCGAAGAACAACTAGTCTGCACTAAAGCAATTATTTCTAACTTGAATACACACACCACTTTATTACTTTGCATACCTTCAGTATTGATTTTTTTTTAATCATTCACAGACTACTTCCTCAGACAGATAAATATTAAGCAATGGGCCTTTATCAATACTATTGTTATTGTTACTCACTAATCCCACAATCTGGTCCTCTATAGTAATCACTGATGAGTGTTCAATATTTCAGCTTTTTCATTGTTGTCATTTATCAGGAATCCCAGTTCACTTTTTAATGGTCCTATATTCTCTTTCATTAGCCTCTTACCATTTATGTACTTAATTAATTTTTTAGGGTTAGTTTTACTCTCCTTAGCGATTTGCTTTACATTTTCTATTTTAGCTGTTTTGATTTCCTTTTTGCATTTTTTTGTTACATTCCTTGTAGTACTGGAATGACCTTCCTGTTTGATTTGAAAGCTTTGAATGCTTGCCTCTTTTTAGCCATTTCTTCCTTAACTTTTATGTTTAACCACATTGGTTTGAATTTAATACTCTTATTTTTACTGCCCAAGGGGATGCACTTATGGGTATATTTGTCAAGCATCGTTTTAAAAACATCCCACATTTCTGCCATGTTTTTTCCCTAAAACAAATTCCCCAATCTATGTCCTTTAGTGTGTTTTTCAGCTTAAGTTAAGATTTGCTTTTTTAAAGATAAGAGTCTTAGTTGTACCCTTAGAGTGCTGCTTTTGAATGCTAATGTCAAATGTGACCATATTATCATCACCGTTATCCAAGGTCTCGCCTACTGCAGTATTTGCTATTATCTCCATGTTGTTAGTCAGTACCAGGTCCAGTAATAATAATAATTTTATTTATATAGCGCTCTTTCTCTAACAGGACTCAAGGCGATTAACAGATAGATAGCATAATATAGTACAGAATATAATGAAGTACATTTTCATAAAATACAGAAGCATGAAGATACTAAAAGGGACATTATGGAAATGCTTGAGTAAACAGGAAAGTCTTGAGTTTACTTTTGAAAGATTTTGAAGTATAGACCCTAATCTGGTTGATTCATCGACTATTTGTGACAAGTAGTTATCCTTAATCATATTTAAGAACCTTTCACTCCTAGCTGTATTACATGATTCGCTGGCCCAATTTATGTCCAGATAATTAAAATCTCCAATTATTAGGAACTCCCCCAGCCCTGAAGCTTTATCGATTTGCATCAAGAGATGTACTTCCTCAGTTGCATTAATATCAGGCAGTTTATAACATGCCCCTATTAAAAGTTTTTTTGTACTTTTCTTTCCCATAGAAATATCAACCCATAATGTCGCCACAATATCTCCAGTTCCCTCGTAAATACCCTCCTTTAAGTATTGTTTTAGAAATGGTTTAATTTAAAGACATACACCACCCCCTCTTTTAATAGCCCTGCCTCCCCTGAAAAGAGTATTACCCTCCAAGTTAGCTACCCAATTGTGGGAATCATCCCACCATGTCTCCGTGATACCTATAATATCATATTGTTCCTTCATTACAAGGATTTCTAATTCCCCCCATTTTGCCTAAAAGGCTTCTTGCATTTGCAAGCATAAATTTTAGTAATACCCTTATCTATTTGTCTATTCACTGGAATCCTTTCCCTTCTTACTTTAGTATTTCCTAATTTTCTAATTCTTGCTATATTTCCCCTCCACCCTTCTCCACCCCCATTATACTTAATACCTCCCCCCTTGCTGTACTCCCTAATGATCCCCTCGTTTCTTTCTAATCCCTCCCCCCAGACATCTGGTTTAAAAGCTCTTCCAACATTCTAACCATCCAGCCCCTCAGCACTGCTGCCCCCTCCTCATTCAGGTGCAATCCATCACGACAAAAAAGATGATGCCTGACTAAGAAGTCCACCCAATGTTCCAGGAACACAAATCCTTCTTTCTTACACCAATCTCTAAGCCACACATTTACCTCCCTAATGTCCCTCTGCCTCCCTAGGCTAGCGCGCGGCACAGGTAATATTTCAGAGAATATTACCTTAGATGTCCTTGCCTTAAACTTCTGGCCTAAGTCCCTATAGTCTTTCTTAAGGACATCCCACCTACAACTAACTTTGTAGTTGGTGCCAACGTGCACCAAGACCACCGCGTCGTTCCCGGCCCCTCCCAACAATCTTTCTACCCGGTCCGCAATGTGTCGTACCCGAGCACCCGGGATATGTCCCAGTATATGTTTACTGCTATAATTAGTTTACTGCAGTTCCATCTGATTGGATTTACAAATGTTCCCTATAGTGATGGGATCAAATATGCAGAATTATGATTGGATATCAAGCTTGTTTTTCAACCAGTATGCCAGTACCACCATGAATGTGGGAAGCTAAGGGAGAAGCAAAACATCCTAATTGTTGGTGTAGGAGTGCACTATTGTGCATGGTCCAAGTTAGTTCCTCCAGGGAAGCTTCATTCCCTTACTAAGATGGCCACTATAGATAGCAATGTGCATGCGAAGCGCCATCTTGTTACTGTGTGGGCGATAGACATTTCCTTCTTAGCCCCAGAGAGATCCTGTCATTCACCTGCTTTCACTGCTGTTCCAGCAACCCTCCACTGCTACCAATTACATGTACAGTATAGACAGTTGTTTGTGACAAAAGACAAAATAAATCAGCACTGACATGTCTCAAATGCACAATCAAGGAAAAGAGGTGATTAGGCATTGTCCAAGAGGCTTTGATCTGCTTTCACCTGGAGAGACATAAAAAATCCACTGGGCCTGATTCAGAGGTGGGTGCTAATCCTGTTACGACTGGGGGGGGGGGGGTGCAGTTAAGTTGCTTGGGATCCCGGCAGTCAGGATACTGATGTCGGAATCCCGACTGCTGACAGAGCCGCCAACCGGCATCCCATCTAACAGGGGATATTCCCACTCGTGGGCGTGTATGTCCTTTTTGCTCGCCCCGCTGCTGGCATGCTGATGACCGGGATGCCGTTGTCGGTATACTGACGGCCAGCATCCTGGCCAACGGTATACCATACTGAACCCCTGTGGGGTAGGTGTATTAACTGTCATTATGGGGGAGAAGTGGTATCAGCGCACGTTCTTTGCACTGATACATCTTCTATCCATGTATGAATGTGGGGATGCAAGTGAAATGGCAGGGGCACTATACAAGATAACACGCTGATATGCCGGGCACTGTATGAATGGTCAGTGGCACTGGTCGTTTCTACACCTGCAGCTATCAATTTAGACAGCTGCAGGTGTCATTACACATTCAACATTGCAGGGTCAGCTCTGTCCCTGGTTGCTGAGGCTGCTGGACTGCATGTGAGATCTTGCGATGCTTGTGAGACCTTGTGTATGTGTACTGAAGCAGGCCAGGCGGAGAGACACAGCACATCAGCACTAAGCTAGCGGGGATCAGCATCCGAGATGCTTTTACATCTTGGCGCTACTGCTTCCTGCTTTGCCTTGGTAAAGACGTGAATCAGGAAGAGCTACAGCAGCCCGATATGTGCAGGTATAATACATCTTCTCTGTGTGTTCATGTACGCAGTGATTCCATAAAAACATGCTGATGCCGCATATGCAGGTATTTGTACAGGCATGCATACCAGTGGCGTATCTAATTCGCAGCTTACATACAAAAGATGCACCATCGGCAACATTGGGAGCACAATGGTAGCAACATCAAACTTGTGAGCAGTCCTATAGTTGCTTAGAATGAGCGTCAGAACTAAGACACCAGGGCCACCATTGGTAATCCATGGCATCACATGTGCAGAGCAAAAACATAATTCACATTGGTAAACGTCACATTGCGTACCCCTATGAATCAGGCCCACTGTTTTGTACTTGCTTATACCCTTGAAAATAGATGCAGCAGGCATTTCTGGACTTTTTGACAAAAGTTTAATGAAGTTTAGACTAAACGTGTTGCTTTATTTGTGATGCTGCTCAGTTAATGCCATGGAGCACTTAGCTGGCATGCCATCATTATGACTAACAGCGTTATTTTCTTAAAACACTGATGGAAAAAAAACAAATTGCATACCATCAGGTGGAGTACTATGTAATACATTTAGCTGCTGAGAGACAGAAAGGCATATAGCTGAGTTTCAATATTCATTTTCAAATTGTTAACGTATCTTAAAAGCACAAGCATAACATATTTTCAAAACCATGCTGCTTGACAAGGCAATAAAGTATAAACAATGGCAGTGCTACATGCTCTGAATGCACAAGAAACACTATGTCTATGTACATATACTGCATAATATTTTTTCATTTGTTTGGTCACTTATTATTGAATAAAGAAATACCCAGCATCCATTAAATGCCTTATATGTGTATGTTCTAAACTGGACGTTATCAGAAATGACACATCCTGAGGAGAGTCCTAGTGGGGTAAGCCATTTTACTGTAACATCCATTAACTTTTCTAACAGGTTTACACCAGTATGACTCTTACTGAAGCTGGTGATACAGAGAGTAGCCTGCCTGTTAAAGAGCTGGCGTTTTGTGTTACATACTGCTGAAAGCGATTCACCCACCTAGTGTGCTGTCACAGTCATTTAATCTTAAGTTTGACCAGTACCGATGCTTGTCTACAAAATACGTAGTTATGGTAGACTTACCGTTGATAACACTATTTCTCCTAAGTCCACAGTATCCACTGGATATACATTGGGATATGAGGTAGCGTCAGCAGATTGGCACCAACAATCAAAAGCTTTCGGCCTCCCAGAATGCAACGTGCCAGTCCCCTATATCCCTGCCTTCTGGCTCAGACAATTCAGTTGTTTTCCAAAGCTCAAGGCAGGAGCAGCATAGAGAGCCTAATCAGGTGAGAAGAACACACATGCACACACTTCCGCACAAGAAGGAAGAAGTTACTTAGTGTAAGGATCCTCAAATCAGGTGCATCAGGGTGGAATCCCTGTGGATACTGTGAACTTAAGAGAAATAGAGTTATCAACGGTAAGTCTACCATAGCTACGTATTTCTCCTGCAGGGTCCACAGATTATCCATAGGATATACATTGGGATGTCCCAAAGCAATTTTAGTGGAGAAATGCTCCTGATTGGACAGGAGAAACCTTCGCCCGAATGCAGCGTCCTGAGAGGCAAAGGTATCAAAGGCAGGCCCGGCGCTACCCGCTCAGCGAAGGGATGCAGTGCAGGGAGGCGCTGGGACAGAGAGGCGCTCCCCCTGCTCTGAATCCCTTCACTGCTGCGCCGTCCTGTCCCCCTGCTGCTGCTGTGACTGTCACGGTATGACAGTCACTGGCAGCAGCGCCTGCTGAATGAAAAACCTCCTGCCTCCCCTCCCCGTGTGACAGCGGCTGACGGGCTGAGTATGGGACAGAAGGGGGCGGAGCTAAACGGCCCGAAAGGGGCGGGGCTAAACGGGACAGAAGGGGCGGAGCTACACTGACCAGGCTGCAGTACAGAGGGAGACTGGCTTAGGTAAGTGGTGTGTGTGTGTGTGTGTGTGTGTGTGTGTGTGTGTGTGTGTGTGTGTATATATATATATATATATATGGTGAGTGTGTATGTGTGTATATGGTGGGTGGGTGTGTATGTGTGTGTATATATGTGTGAATTATGTGTGTGAGGTATGTCTGCGTACGCGCACTTTATGGATGCTAGTATTGGGGGGGCATTACGTATAATGACGCTACTACTGGGGGAGGCCATTACATGCAAGGACGATACTACTACTGGGGGGGCATTACGTATAAGGACGCTACTACTACAGGGGGGCATTACGTGAAACTACGCTACTACTGGGGTGGCCATTATTTATAAGGACGATACTACTACTAGGGGGGAATTACGTATAAGGATGTTACTACTACTGTGGGTGCACTACGTATAAGGATGCTACTACTACAGGGGGGGCTTTACGCGTAACGACGCTACTACTACTGGGAGGGTGCATTACGTATAAGGACGCTACTACAGGGGGGGCATTACGCGTAACAACGCTACTACTGCTGGGGGGGGCATTACTTATAAGGACGCTACTACTACTACGGGGGAATTACATATAAGGAGGCTTCTACTGGGGGTGCATTATGTATAAGGACGCTACTACTACTGTGGGGCATTACGTATATGGACGATACTACTATTAGGGGGAATTACATATAAGGACGCTTTTACTGCTGGGGGTGCACTACGTATAAGGACGCTACTACTGCTGGGGGAGGCATTACGTATAAGAACGCTACTACTACTTGGGGGCATTATATATAAGGACGCTACTATTACTGGGGGGGCATTACGTATAAGGATGCTACTACTGGGGGGGCATTATGCATAAGGACGCTACTACTACGGGGGGGGCATTACATGTAAAGATGCTACTACTGGGGGGGGGCATTACGTATAAGGACGCTACTAGTACTGTGGGGGGGCATTACGTATAAGGACGCTACTACTACTAGGGGGGAATTACGTACAAGGACGCTTCTACTACTGGGGGTACACTACATATAAGGACGCTTCTACTACTGGGGGGGGCATTACGTATATAAGGACGCATCTACTACTGGGGGTGCACTACGTATAAGGATGCTACTACTACTCTGGGTGCATTATGTATAAGGATGCTACTACTACTGGGGGGGCACTACGTATAAGGATGCTACTACTACTGGGGGCATTATGTATAAGGATGCTACTACTACTGTGAGTGCATTATGTATAAGGGTGCTACTACTACTGGGGTGCATTACATATAAGGACGCTACTACTACGGGTGGGGCATTACGTATAAGATTAATAAGATTGTGCTACATTGTGGCGTAATTTTAAATGGGGGTACTATTGTGTGGCCATGCCCCTTACTTGTGAGACCACTCCCCTTTTCCCGGCGCACGCCAACGGAATATGGGAGGGCGCAATTTTTATAGTTTGCAGGGGGGCGCCGAACACCCTAGCACCGGCCCTGATCAATGGCATAATGTCTAATGAATGAATGAATGGAAGACCATGTGGCTGCCTTCCATACCTGTTCAGCTGAAGCACCATGTTGTGCAGCCCATGAAGGACCTACCTTACAAGTAGAGAGAATAGAGACATTAGCCGGAACAGGGAGATCAGCTCTAGAATATGCTTCTAAAATAGTCATCCGAAGCCACTTCGCCAGTGTCTGCTTGTCAGCAGGCCATTCTCTCTTGTGAAATCCGTAGAGAATGAAGAGAGTTTCTGTCTTTCTGATGGCACTGGTACGATCTACGCAGATCAGGCTTTTTCAACCAGTGTGCCGTGGCACACTAGTGTGCCGCGACCAGTTGCAAGGTGTGCCGTGGAGCCAGAGCAGCTTCCTGCACCTTCAGAGTGAACTGTTGGCCTGGGCTCTTCTTAGAGGATCAATCGTGCTCCGGCCATGACGTATGCCTTGAAGACGCGGCGGTGTGATATCATAGGTCACGCTGCCGCGTCTCACCACCCAGCCAGCTCACCCACCTGCATACACATTTTCCAGTTCCTGCCTGCATCCACAGCTTTCCTTGCACACCCACATCCACACCTGCCCGACCGCCCGCTGCTCAGTATTCGCAGCACTCCACTATGAATAACACCCGCCACTGAGGGACAGGGAGGAGGACAGCTGACCGGTAGGGGCTAATATTTGTTGTTATTTTTTTCCACCTGTGGGGAAAAAATAGGATTCATGTGGGGAGAATAAGTATTTATGGATTTATGGGGGGAACAATGTGAATAATTCCTGTGGGGAGCAATATGATTTATGTGGGGAGCAATGTGATTGTTTTTTCTGTGTAGGCCAATGTATGTATGGATTTTTTTTTTCTATGAGGGCCAATGTGTGTTTTTTGTTTTTTTGTGTGGGGAACTGATGGTGTGCCTTAGCAATTTAAAAATATTGTTCGGTGTGCCACAAGTTAAAAAAGGTTGAAAATCACTGACGTAGATCCTTAAAGCACAGACTACGTCCAAAGATGCATCTACCACAGAAAGATCTGGCCCTTGAAAAGCCGGAACTACAATTTCTTTGTTAAGGTGGAATTTAGACACCACTTTAGGAAGATAACCAGATTTGGTGATGAGAACCGCTCTATCTGGATGAAATATCAGAAAAGGAGGGCGACATAACAATGCCTGTAAGTCTGAAACTCTTCTAGCTGAAGCAATAGCCAGTAGAAAGAGAACTTTAGCTGTCAACCATTTAAGATCCACTTGCTTCAGTGGTTCAAATGGAGCAACTTAAAGTGCCTTTAGGACTAAACTTAGATCCCAAGGAGCTGTAGGAGGAACAAAATGAGGTTGGATGTGAAGCATTCCCTGGAAAGAAGTAGGTTAGCAATTTTCTTTTGAAACCATGCAGTCAATGCTGACACCTGAACTCTCAAGGAAGCCACCCGTAAACCTCTTTCCATTCCTGCCTGAAGGAATGCTAGGACTCTGGAAACTCTGAAAGACCTAGGGTCAAATTTCCTGGCACTGCACCATTGAATATAGGCCTGCCATATTCGGTAATAAATGCGAGCTGAGGATGGTTTACTTGCTCTGCACATCGTTTGAATTACCTGTTGTGAAAATCCTCTTGCTTTCAGGAAGAAAGTCTCAAGAGCCACGCCGTCATAGACAGCCGATCCAGGTGCTTGTAATAACAAGGACCCTGAGACAGTAGATCTGGGTGTTGAGGGAGTAAAAATAGAGTATCCACCGACAGCCTCTGCATATTTGAGCACTAATGTTTTCTGAACCAAGTCGGAGCTATTTCTATCACGGCACCCTTTCCCTGTTTTACCTTTCGCATCACCCTGAGCAACAGGGCGATTGGTGGAAACACATAGGCCAGATGAAAGTCCCATCTTACTGACAGGGCATCCACAAAGATCACTTTGACCCGTATGCAGGAACTTTGTTGTTCTGACGGTTACTCTATCTCCGGTAACCCCACTTGTCTACCAGAGTATGGAAAACCTCGGGTTGCATGAATGGCGTGTCAACTGAGAAAATCCTCTTCCCAGTTTAGGACTCCCAGAATGAACACTGTGGAGAAGGCCGGATGATGAAATTCTGCCCACCTTAACGTGTGGCTTAGCTCCTTCATTGCCTTTTGGCTGCGAGTTCCTCCCTGATGATTGAGGTAGGTTACTGCCGTCGCATTGTCTGAGCGAATTTGAACTGGTTTCCCCTGAAGAATGTCCTTTGCCTGAATCAGTGTCATATATATGGCCCAAAGTTCCAATATATTTATTGGCAGGCAACTTTCTTCCTTGGTCCACTGCCCTTTGGAAGCAGCTTTTTTTCTGACTCTGCTCCCCAGCCCTGAAGACTGGCATCCATTGTCAGAACCTCCTAATCTGAGATTAAAAAGGCTCTCCCTTTGTCCAGATGGGATGTCTGTAGCCACCAGGCTAATGACCTCTGTACTTCCAGAGAGGAAGGACCATAGTCTGCATTTTTATTGTCTGATGTAACCCATTCCATTTGGAAAGTATCAGCATTGTAGAGGCCTCGAGTGTAATTGAGCATACTCTACCATGTTGAATGTCAACACCATTGATCCCATCACACGCATTGCTGCGTGAATGGATACCCATTGACTGTTTAGCAGCTCCTGAATCCTCAACTGTATTGTGGATATTTTGTTCAGAGGTAAAAATACTCTCTGAAGACCCGAATCCAATACAGCCCCCAAGTGCGTCATCTGTTGTGACGGAACCAGGGACGACTTTGCCCAATTTATGAGCCAACCGTGTCTCTGCAAACAAGCTATTGTCTGTTGTAGATGACACTGAAGCAATTCCTGAGAATGCACCAGGATTAATAAATTGTCACGGTATGGAAAAATCCTTATCCCCTGCCGATGGAGATAAGCCGCCATTACCACCATAATTTTGGTGAACACTTTTGGAGCTGAAAGTGTTGCTGGAGGATAGCAAACCTGAGATAGCACTAATGGGACTGTGCTATAGGAACATGCAGGTAAGCATCCTGGATATCCAGGAATACCATAAAATCCTCCAGCTCCATGGCCAAAATAATTGAACATAAAGTCTCCATATGAAAGCGAGGCACCCAAGTGTACTTGTTCAGCACTTTGAGATTGAGTCTGGGCTGGAACAACCCATTTGGCTTCTGATCTAGAAACAGGTTGGAATAGAAACCTTGTCCTTGTTGCGCAGGTGGAACTGGAATTATCACTTCTGATTGAAGCAACTTCTGAACTGCCTCTTGCAAGGCCCTGGCCTTTGTTTCCACTGAAGATGGGCTGGTACAAAAGAACCTCTGTGGAGGGCGTTTCTTGAAGGCAAACGCATAACCATGAGATACCGCTTCTTGCACTCAGGCATCTGTGGTGGACTGCTGCCAGATCTGTGCAAAATGAAGAAGTCAGCCTCCCACCCTGGGGTGCTCCAGGTGGAGACCCACACCATCAGGCTGATGGCTTATCTTCTGGCTTGGAAGTAGGCCCTCTGGTAGCCCAATGCTTTTTAGTCTTACCAGATTTGTCAGATTGGGACTGTTTGCCCTTTCCTTTTGCTTTTCCCTGGGTCCAAAATGGCCAAAAAGCTGAAAACCTAGTATTGGATTTGTGTGTTGAAGGAAACTTCACTTTCTTGGAGTCTGCTTCTGACTCCAAAACTCTGTTTAATTCTTTAACAAAAAGAATATCTCCAGTAAAAGGCAAAGACTATAGAACTTTCTTGGACTCTGAGTCAGCCTTCCATGTATGTAGCCAGACAGCTTCTTCCATAAAAATAGCCGCCTGTTTAATATGTGCAATATGGGATTTTTGCTCTCTAGATACCAATGAGAGATCATCCTCCAATGCATCAACCCAGGCTGCCACTGCTTTTGCCATCCAGGCTGAATTCATGGCTGGTCTTACGATTGCCTCAGACAAGGAGAAAATGTTTTTTTTTTTAAACATCTATTTTCCTATCCATAACATCATTTAACGATGTTGAAGGCAGAGGCAATGTAGATTTTTGCACCAATCGAATGACATGCGTATCTACTTTGGGAGCCACTTCCCTTTTAAAACAGTCCCCAGCTGGAAGAGAATAATGGGAACTCCATTTATTTGGAATTCTAAACTTATTACTGGGTGTTACTCAGGCCTCTTGCATAATCTCCGTCAGTTGTTCTGACCCCGGAAATTCAATTCTTACTGTTTTGGGACGTTTAAACACAGGTGCCTTGGATTTTACACAAAGGCTCTGCTGCTTCCTCTAAGGATAGAATGGCTTTCATAGCACTAATTAGCAGCTCAGGTATATCCACTGAGCTGGGACCTTCCTCCTCATCTTTGTATGCAGATCCAGAATGTGAGGAATCCTCATCCTCCAAAGAGTCCCCATCTGAAACGTGAAGATGTTGTTTCATGTTTGTGTAATTTACTTTCCACAGGCCTTTCGGCCTGTTTTTGTTGAAAGGCTGCAGATTCCTCAACTGGATGTGATAAAACTCAGGGGGAATGTTGCATGTAAAGGTTAACAGGGTAACCTATCCCTGGTATAGAAGCTGGCACTATTCGCTCAGCTATATTGGATAATGTCTGTGCAAAAGAAGCCCATGGGGGTTCAACTTGAACCTGTGCCTGCCTTGGATTATTCAGGAGGCTTTGGTGAAAGCTAAAACAATTTGCACATAATCCATTTTGAACCAGATCTTGAGAGGTTAACACAGCTTTGCAAGACAAACATGAAAACAGTGTTGGTGCTACTGTGGAGAGTGTATCCTCCTCACCCTTGCCTCTCTTAGACATGATAAACAAATCACACACCTGTACGGTGTTAACTACACAATTTGTAACAGAAATCACTTTAAAGCTTGCTAAAGTGACATACAATCCGATCCCTCCCTGCCTTGTACCAGCATTAAGGATCGGTATATACACAGAAACTTACAGGAATAATAAGGTCAGCAATCACACTAGCAATCAGTCACAAGTTATACATTCGTATAATAAGCAAAATGAGCACATATTCAACTACAGATACATTTCAAGTATGTAGGAGAAACATATTACTGCATTACCTTAAATAGGATTTTAAATGTATTCAGTCGCACAGTGAAACAGCAGCAATAGTTTACAGACTCATATGCATCAGGCACTTATCCAACTATTAGTACTCAATGGTAGATAGAGACTTAGGGGTCTATTTACTAAGCCTTGCATGGATAAAGTCACTGGAGATAAAGTACCAGCCAATAAGCTCCTAATTGCCATGCCACAGGCCATGTTTGAAAAATGACAGTTAGGTGCTGATTGGCTGGTACTTTATCTCCAGTGGCTTTAACTCCATCCAAGGCTTAGTAAATAGACCCTTTAGTGCTGTATCACCTAGCGCAGGAGAGTGGGATACAGAGAGACTTCACCCCGCTTCTAGGATCGATCAATATGTTAGTGAACTCTGAGTGGATCCACACGCAAATAGTGTACCAAACGCCCCAGCGAACACATCAGTGAACACAGACGCCCAAGTGAACACCGACGCACCAGACAGCCGCCTATGCTGCGACTGGGTCCTTTAGATACACAGCATCTCAGATGGAAGTGAGAAATCAGTTCTTGGCAGGAACTCGGAGGAAACTGGTCATGAACTGGGGGAGGGGCGACCAGGGGAGCATCTTACTCCCCACTGCTGATGTCAACCCCAGGGATCATGGCCTCACACAAATCCCTGGAGCCTATGATCCCTGGGGCCTAGCGCTGGTGCACCCAAGGTGGCAGCCATGTCAGCAACTGTTTGGTAGCCTCCTCCCAAAAACTGCGGCTGTGTCTTGCGTCTCCCCCGCTAAGCGTAACTGATGTCTTGCCTTCTCCCCATGCTCCGGCCACAGCCTGGTAACGTCAGCTGGACTTGCTAGTACATCCTACACATATGCCCGCTGAAACAGCACTGTACACGTGGGTAAGCACTGTCGCGACCCGGCGAAGAGTTGTTTGATCAACTCTTTCTAAGGTGCGTGTAAGACGCTTTTTAGAAACCTCGCTCAAAAAATGTAAGATTACAAAAATAAATTAAATAAAAAGCTTATGGCTGGCCAAAATCAGCAGCCCAAAGATCGTGGTCCGGCTCTTGCCTCACCAACAAAAAACTGATTTGCCTGAGACAGGAGGCAGGGATATAGGGGACTGGCCCATTTCATTCTGGGAGCATGAAAGCTTTTGATCGTTGGTGCCAATCCGCTGACGCTACCTCATATCCCAATGTATATCCTCTGGATAATCTGTGGACCCTGCAGGAGAAAGTGTTATTAAGTGGACAGTGGGTACAATGGCATTTTGTAGACCAAGAATTAGGTTTCTTTTAACGTCCTGGAACAGGCGAGGAATTGCATTTCAGGTAAATAGAACTGAGATGGGAATTGGTAGCAGGGACAAAGGACCTCAATTAACTATCTAAAACCAGATGCATTAATGGTGGATATTGGATGCCGATCTAATACTAGCATAGCCGTAATGGCTTCAGTGGTCTGCTGTGCACCTGGATGGCAACTTTCATATTTGCTTCCTCTTGCAAAGGATTGTTGTACAGTCAATTGTTGTTTGAAACTACTAGTAGTCTTCTTGGTCCCCTTCTGGAATGAAGATTCACTCACCGCAGCAGCATGCCTAGCACTCAAGGATACTTCTGAGGAATCCTTGATAGGGGAGGAGTCAGTTAGCCTTAGCAAATTGGATGCAAGTGGACTACTCCGATCATTAATGAGGAGATGATGAAAGTGTTGGTGGAGGAGATTGATGATGAAGGTGTTGGCGGTGTAGATTGCATATGCTGGGATCTAGTTGGGACACGAGAGCTAGCTGTTCCTGGACAGCATGATATTATTTTAGCAGATTTATCAGATTTTGCCAAAAACTTTGTATGAACTCACTGCAAATGATACAACAGGGAGGAGGTTCCTAGATTGTTAATGTTCCTACCTCTACTTACTTTGGCTTTACAAATGCTACAGATGGCTTGACAATTGTTGTTAGGATTTGAGTAAAAATAATTCCTCACATAAGAGCTGGATTTTTTTGTATTATATAAAGGCATGACAATGGCCTTCTTATCTTGGGCAAGAACTGCTGCCACTGGTGGCCTACTTACACAAACAACATCCTCATCATCAACATCCTCATTAATGGCTCCAGCTACACAAATATCCCCTTCATCCTGTTGAACTTCCACTGTAGCATCCTTAGTTTCTGTGTCACCATCTATGGGGGTCATACACGCGCTTACACGCATAGCAATGGCAAATCTCTCCCCTCACGTGAGGGGGTCAAATTAATTGAATTGACCCCTATGTGTCTGAATTCAGCCCTCTATCTATGGGAGTCTAGGTGTGATCATCATGTGAAATCAAATCCACAATGTCTGCCATGCTTCCATGTGACTGTGGCAACTACCTAAATGGTGGATAGAAAATCTCCTGTAATATACTCCTTCATCCCGCCTACCTTCCTACTGTACCAATGCATATTTCATTATTTTGGAGATGAATAAAAACCTTAATTTATTGATTCATTTAGCCCGAGCAATTGCAATAGTAATATAAGTGGGGAATTTGAAGCAATGCATTTTTATACCAGACTGAATGTTTCATGTTTAAATAAATGGTGATATTAGTCACTTTTTTCTCTTTCTCTATTAACCTGGTTTGTAATTAGTTAAGAGAGGTGTTTATTTGCAAAAATAAAATAAAATTAAAGTCCCAGTTAATTAATTCAGCTCAGCGAAAACTAAAGTGGACTATTATCACGCTGGGAAAATTGCTCTGTTTGGCGGGTATACATGTCTAATAGCACCTAATGCGGCAGAGGGTTCAATAAATGCAAATGTCAGCGGTAGCTTATAAGTCCTTTTTACTGCTTTTCTACCGCCCTCCGAGGAAAACCTTCAAAAGCTAGAAATTAAAGCAGTTCAGGTCAGGATACGGTGGACATATTTGTTGCAGTACAATTGAGTTATAAAAGTGGCATGAAATTACAGTCTAACAATAATGTTTTTCATAGAGGATGCTTTGCGTATGTGTCGTATATTGCACATAAGCAGGGGTAGAAAAAAGATGTAGTAAAATTTACATTATTAAACTGTCTTTATTAATCCTCATTAAGGGAGAGATATACTGTACTTTGCCTTGGAGATTGATAAAGTGCAGAGAATTAAAGTACCAACCAGTCAGCATCTGTCATTTTTCAAACACAGCCTGTAAAATGACAATTAGGAGCTGATTGGTTGGTAGTTTATCTCTGTCCACTTTATCACTCTCCAAATCTTAGTACATCTGTCCCTAAATATATTCAAAATTGGCCAGATGTATTCTGCAGATTTAAACCCATCAACAGGTACACATACAAGCAACAAACAGTGAAGTAGAACATAGAGCTATTGTATTTTGTAGTATAAAAAACAAACACACTTTTTTTAAAGTAATGAGATTAGAATAAGATAACGAGTTTTATGGTAAGAACTTACCCTTGTTAAAACTCTTTCTGCGAGGTACACTGGGCTCCACAAGTCTGGACAATGGGGTATAGAGTAGGATCTTGATCCGAGGCACCAACAGGCTCAAAGCTTTGACTGTTCCCAGAATGCACAGTGCCGCCTCCTCTATAACCCCGCCTCCCAGCACAGGAGCTCAGTTTAGTTAACCAGCCGAATGCAGTAGCAGGAAAAGAGACGACAACAGTTAGTAGCCACATACACCACACTCTCACGACAAGAGAAGTGTCAGCGGCTAATGCCATATCAACCCAAAGAAGCTAAGTGTGTCAGGATGGGCGCCTTGTGGAGCCCAGTGTACCTCGCAGAAAGAGTTTTAACAAAGGTAAGTTTTTACCATAAAACTCGTTTTCTGCTGCGGGGTACACTGGGCTCCACAAGTCTGGACAATGGGGATGTCCTAAAGCAGTTCCTTATGGGAGGGGACGCACTGTAGCGGGCACAAGAACCCGGCGTCCAAAGGAAGCATCCTGGGAAGCGGCAGTATCGTAGGCATAGAACCTTATGAACGTGTTCCCGGAGGACCACGTAGCCGCCTTGCACAATTGGTCAAGGGTCGCACCACGTTGGGCCGCCCAAGAAGGTCCAACAGACCGAGTAGAATGGGCCGTAATGTGAACAGGAGCTGACAAACCAGCCTTCACATAAGCATGCGCAATCACCATTCTAATCCACCTGGCTAGGGTCTGCTTGTGAGCAGGCCAGCCACGTTTGTGAAATCCAAACAAAACAAAGAGAGAATCAGACTTTCGAATAGAAGCAGTTCTCTTCACATAGATACGGAGAGCCCATACCACATCCAAAGACCGCTCTTTGGGAGACAAATCAGGAGAAACAAAAGCTGGAACCACAATCTCCTGATTAAGGTGTAACGAAGAAACCACCTTAGGTAAATATCCGAGACGAGTCCTAAGAACCGCCCGGTCACGGTGAAAAATCAGATATGAGGAACTACAAGACAAGGCACCCAAATCCGACACTCTTCTAGCAGAGGCAATAGCCAGCAAGAACAGCACCTTAAGGGAAAGCCACTTAAGGTCAGCTTGAACCAAGAGGTTCAAATGGAGGCTCCTGCAACGCCTCCAAAACCACGACAAGTCCCAAGGAGCCACAGGCGGGACATAGGGAGGTTGGATACGCAACACACCCTGAGTGAAAGTATGAACATCAGGTAAAATCGCAATTTTTCTCTGAAACCACACCGACAAGACAGAAATAGGAACCTTGAGGGAGGCCAGACGCAGGCCTAAATCTAGGCCCTGCTGTAGAAAAGCCAAAAGTTTGGCTGTACTAAACTTGGAAGTGTCATAATTGTTAGATGCTCACCAAACAAAGTAGGAATGCCAGACCTGATGGTAAATCCGAGCAGAGGCCGGTTTCCGGACCCGCAACATAGTTTTAATGAGCTCTTCAGAAAAACCCTTAGCTCTTAAGACGGAAGCTTCAAGAGCCATGCCGCTGTCAAAGACAACCGGGCTAGGTCCTGGTAGACACAGGGGCCCTGAACGAGGAGGTCTGGGCGTTGTGGAAGTAGAAGTGGACGCTCTGACGATAGGCCTTGCAGGTCTGAGAACCAGTGCCGTCTGGGCCACGCCGGAGCTATGAGAAGCAGATTTCCTTTTTCTTGCTTGAATTTCCGAATTACCCTGGGCAGGAGTGACACCGGAGGGAATACGTACGGCAGCCGAAACCTCAACGGCACTGCCAGCGCATCCATGAATGCTGCTTCAGGATCCCTTGTCCTTGCTCCGAAGACCGGAACCTTGTGATTGTGTCGAGACTCCATCAGATCCACATCTGGAAGACCCCACCTTTCCACGAGGAGTTGAAACACTTCTGGTTGGAGGCCCCACTCGCTGGCATGCACGTCCTGATGACTGAGAAAGTCCGGTTCCCAATTCAGGACTCCCGGAATGAATATTGCCGATATTGCCGGTAGATGGCGTTCTGACCAACGTAGAATCCGTGAGGCTTCCTTCATTGCCAAACGGCTTTGAGTGCCGCCTTGATGATTTATGTAAGCCACTGTGGTGGCGTTGTCCGACTGTCCTTGAACAGGACAGTTCTGAATCAAATGCTGGGCTAGGTTCAACGCATTGAAGACTGCCCGCAATTCCAGAATGTTGATCGAGAGGAGAGATTCCTCCTTGGTCCACTGACCCTGCAAGGAGTGCTGCTCCAGCACCGCGCCCCAACCTCTTAGACTGGCATCTGTCGTCAACAGGACCCAGTTGGATATCCAGAAGGGACGGCCTCTGCACAATTTGTCGGTCCAGGAGCCACCAGAGCAGCGACAGACAGACCTCCGGAGTCAAAGAGATCATGTGAGACCTGATCCGGTGAGGCAGGCCGTCCCACTTGGCTAGAATCAGCTTCTGGAGGGGGCGAGAATGGAATTGAGCATACTCCACCATGTCGAATGCTGACACCATGAGGCCCAGCACCTGCATTGCCGAATGTATCGACACTTGCGGACGAGAAAGGAAGCAACGAATCCTGTCCTGAAGTTTCAGGACTTTCTCCTGAGACAAGAACAACCTCTGGTTGTGAGTGTCCAACAGCGCTCCCAGATGCACCATGCTCTGAGCAGGGACCAGGGAGGATTTCTTCCAGTTGATGAGCCACCCGTGGGCTTGTAGAAACCGGACTGTCATATCCAGATGACGCAGGAGAAGATCTGGGGAATTTGCCAGGATTAACAAGTCGTCCAGATACGGCAGTATCCTGACCCCTTGACGGCGGAGTACCACCGTCATCACCGCCATAACTTTGGTGAAGACTCGCAGAGCCGTTGTTAAACCAAAAGGTAACGCCCGAAACTGGTAATGGAGGTTGCCAATAGCGAACCTCAGGTATTGTTGATGTGACACTGCTATAGGAATATGCAGGTAAGCATCCTGTATGTCCAGGGAGACCATGTAGTCCCCAGGTTCCAAAGCCAGAACTATAGAGTGAAGGGTTTCCATACGGAACTTGGAAACCTTCACAAGTTCGTTCAGTGCCTTGAGGTTGAGAATGGGCCGGGAGGACCCATTCGGTTTCGGGACTAGAAACAGCAGAGAATAGTACCCCCGGCCCCTCTGAGCAAGAGGCAACTGTACTACGACTCCTGTATCCAGGAGGGTCTGTACCACCGAATGCAGAGTGTTTGCCTTTGGTCCGACGGGACGTCTGTCTGGCAAAATCGATGAGGGGGTCGGTTTTTGAAGGCTATGGCGTAACCTCGAGTGACGACTTCCCGTACCCAGGCATCTGAAGTGGTCTTCAACCATTCCTGGGTATACCCTAGAAGCCGGCCCCCCACCCTGGGATCCCCCAGGGGGAGGCCCCGCCCCATCATGCGGCAGGCTTATCGGTCTTGGCTGCTGGCTGACGGGCAGCCCAGGCTCTTTTGGGCTTCGGCTTACCAGGTTTTGAAGTGCGGGCCTGCTTATGGTACGCCTGACCTTTTGCTTTACCTGAAGGACGAAAGGGGCTAAAGGACGTGCCTTTGGCCTTCGACACAGAAGGAGCTGTATTAGGCAGACAGGCAGTTTTGGCAGTAGCCAAGTCAGCCACTATCTTATTTAAGTCCTCCCCAAACAGAATATCCCCCTTGAAAGGGAGTACCTCCAGGGTTTTTCTAGAGTCCAGATCCACAGACCAGGATCTAAGCCACAATATCCTGCGAGCCAGGACTGACGTAGTAGAGGCCTTGGCTGCTAGGATACCGGCATCAGAAGCCGCCTCTTTAATATAGCGAGAAGCTGTGACAATATATGACAAGCATTGTCTAGCATGGTCAGAGGAGATTTCAGCCTCTAACTCCAAGACCCATGCTTAAATAGCCTCTGCCGCCCATGTAGCTGCAATAGTGGGCCTTTGTGCAGCACCCGTGAGGGTGTAAATCGCTTTTAGACAACCCTCGACACGTTTATCCATAGGCTCTTTTAGAGACGTGACGGTAGTGACAGGTAGAGCTGAGGAAACCACCATCCTAGCCACATGTGAGTCTACTGGAGGAGGCGTTCCCAATTCTTAGACAGCTCTGGCGCGAGGGGATGGCGAGCCAGCATCTTCTTTTGAGGCACAAACTTCGTACCCGGGCTTTGCCAGGGTTCCTAACGTATATCCACTAGGTGGTCAGAGTGAGGTAAAACTTGTTTAATCACCTTCTGATGCTTGAACCTATCTGGTTTATTAGGAGGAACGGATGGCTCGGGATCATCCGTAATCTGCAGAATTAACTTAATAGCCTCCAAAAGATCAGGAACATCCACATGTGAACTACCCTCCCCATCAGCCGCATCTGAGTCAGAACCTGTGGGGTCAGTGTATGTGCTGTCTACATCAGACGAGGTGTCAGTGACAGCAGTGGATTGTGAGGAGACGAGCGCTCGCTTAGAGGACCTCTTGGACCTAGGCGAGCATTGGTCAGACTTTTTAGTAGTCAGGTACTGGTTCAACTTCTTTAATTGAGCAGATAAATCGTCCGCCCACGGCGGGTTAGCTGCAGGGACCACATACGGTTGTACCGGCATTGGGGGTCCCATAGGGGGTGTTAGTTTATGAACTAGCGTATGCAGAAGCGTGGAAAAAGCGGCCCATGGAGGGTCAGTATGTGCCTCCGTTGCCACAGTCCCACTGGGGGGCAAGGAGCCCCCAGAACCAGAGCCCACAGCTGCTATATTCTCCCCATATATGCCTGTGGCTTCAGCAACACCAGCAGTGTGTTCCGCCCCAGAACAGTTACCCTCAGAAGCAGACATGATATAACTTGCAGTATGAGGTAACACAGTACAATTATTAGCAGCAGTGCCAGATTAAGGTCCTCATGGGCCTGGAGCTGAAATTTTTGAAGGGCCTATTGTGTGCTTCAGCAGGGGGTATGGGGTTGTGATGGTTGCTGATATGGGTGCGTGACCTGTGCTGTATTTACATACATACGTGTGTGTGTGTGTGTGTGTGTGTGTGTGTGTGTGTGTGTGTATGCGTGTTGGAAAAATAGAAAAATCTATCTATCTATATAGCGAGAGAGAGAGAGAGAAAAGTAAAAGTAAAAGGCGCCCAATGGAATTATTACATTTTCTTGCCATGACTGCATGATTTCTGAGGTGACTGCATCATTTTGAGGTGGCGAGCAGAAATCTGCAAACAATTGTTGGAGCGTCCAAACTGTTGTTCCGGCAGCATGCCCAATAGTTTAGACAGGTTTAGATACTTTACGCCGTTAAACCCAGTGCTTTTGGGCGTGATAAGCAATAGGCAACCGCAGAACTCATTTCCATTTGCATTACAATTGAATAGCTCTGTTGGGCTGCCATTACTTATGGGCATGCAACAAACAATTGGAAGCCCCTCACTATGGGGGAAATTCAATCACCTGCGGCACATTATCATGGGTAATGATATTGCCTGGGGGTGTCCTATTAGCCCCGATAAGCCAGCATGAGCTGCGGCAAATTGGGGATGCCATTACCTGCTGCACTGAGTTTCATCTGCCGGGTCCCTTCCCTGCAGTCCCAGGATGCTGCAGCGGCGGCCGTGGGACACTGAATGGAGTGTGTGTGTGTGTGTGTGTGTGTGTGTGTGTGTGTGTGTGTGTGTGTGTGTGTGTGTGTGTGTGTGTGTGTGTGTATAATATATATATATATATATATACACAAAAATACATACACATACATACATACATACATACATACATACATACACACACACATACTGTATATATACACACCCATGTACAGTATGTACTGAAGACAGGGCTCTAGTACACCGAAACATCGAGATCTTAAAATCACATGTTTGGAAGTCCTAAGTTGCCGTGCCATTTCAATGCCCCATGCTGTGACTTTAAACATCGGCACTGCATATTTGACAAAACACTCAGACACTTGATCTTCAAGGGGCGTGTTCTTAAGTGTAATGTACCACACCATATACCCCTTATACACAATAGTAGGACCCCTTATACTATCTAGTACTAATGCCCCTTTCACAATTATACCACACAGTATGAGCCGAAATTCACATTATACCACACGGTATAAGCCGATACTCACATTATAGCACACAGAATGAGCCGAAATTCACATTATAGCACACGTATAAGCCGATACTCACATTATAGCACACAGAATGAGCCGAAATTCACATTATAGCACACGGTATGAGCCGAAATTGACATTATAGCACACAGAATGAGCCAAAATTCATATTACAGCCCACGGAATGAGCAGAAATTTACATTATAGACATAGAAAGAGCCGAAATTCACATTATAGCACACGGTATGAGCTGACATTCACATTATAGCACACGGTATGAGCCAAAATTCACATTATAGTACACGGTATGAGCCAAAATTCACATTATAGTACACGGTATGAGCCAAAATTCACATTATGCCGCATGGAATGAGACACAATTCAGGGAGAGTGACAGCAGGGACATAGGGACAGGGAGAGTGACAGCAGGGACATAGGGACAGGGAGAGTGACAGGGAAAGTGACAGCAGGGACAGGGAGAGTGACAGAGAGACAGGGAAAGTGACAGCAGGGACGTAGGGACAGGGAGTGAGACCGAGAGACAGGGAAAGTGACAGCAGGGACATAGGGATAGGAAGAGTGACAGAGAGAGGGACAGCAAGGATATACAGTAGGGACTAGGGAGAAAGAACGGCAGCAGGGTAAGATTACCTATTTAACAGCGCCGGTGCTGAGGATGCTGTGGTCTGCTGTGCGGTGGATGAGGAGGCTGCGGTTGGCATGGGCGGAGGTGCAGAGGACTGAGGGTGGTGTCGGGGCGGCTGAGGGTGGTGGCGGTGTAGCAGAGGAAGAGGCAGAGGGCAGCGGGGGTGCAAGGATGTGCGGAGTGGTGTGGAGCAGAGGGGGCAGAATAGGAACAGTGGTGCGGAGCAGGGGGGCAGGATGGGAGCAGTAATGCGGAGCAGGGGGGCAGGATGGGAGGAGTGGTGCGGGGCAGGATGGGAGCAGTGGTGCGAAACAGGATAGGAGCAGTGGTGCGGAACAGGGGGGGGGGGGGGGCAGGATGGTAGTGAAAGGTACTCGCTCTTGCTCGCTAAGTTAAACAAGAATGTCACCTGCTCCCCGTAGCTCCCGGCCGCTGTCATTCCATTCGTGGACACTGCTCCCCATAATTCCCAGCCGCTGTCGCTCCCTCCGTGGACGGTGGCAGCAGCCTCACACAGGAGCCGCGACACTAAGACAGATAGCGATAGCAAGTGTGACTGGAGCTCCTGCCGTGTCCTGCTCCTCCGTCTCCTCAAGAACGAGACCTGACAGGGCGCCTTTAGGGGGATGACATTAATTGGCAGCAGGAAGGGACATTAATTGGCAGGGATGCCTGTGCGCACACCTATGGCCTGCACACAACATACCGGCCCACTTCGACCAGTGTGTGTGTGCGCGCGTGTGCGCGTGTGTGTATGTGTGTGTGTTTAAGTATATATATATATATATATATATACATACACACACTGTACATATATGTGTGTATATATACATACATGTATGTATGTATATATATATATATATATATATATGTATATACATATATGGTATATATAATACACATTGTATTTGTGCAGTATAATTCACTTCAGAAAATGTAAAACTACAGGCTGCACATGAAACGTCTGTCATCTCACCGTGTCCTCTCTACTGAGGATCGACGGCATCAGACAGACACAAATGCGGCACAGACAGAATTGCAGCCAGCCAGGGCTTCCTTCACGGCCCGGGGCTTTCAGTCAGGCAGTCCGGCAGTCCGTCCAGTTATAGTGCGAGCGCTCTGCCTGTGCGCTACGCAGCTGGACTGGAGATTGGGTGCGGCGGCGGGGCGGTGCCTTTGTGACGTCACGCGTCGTGACGTTGGCGGCGTGGAGGAGGCGCCGGGGCTCTGTAAGAACGCGGCGCAGTGAGGGCTAGGAAAGCCTTTCACTGCGCGCCGCCATTGTATTGAAAATGTATGTTCCAGTTTGCGGATATTTAAATAAACTTGGCGACGGATGGTAGGTAGGACGGGAGGGGGCGGGCAGCGTGATAGAATGCTGCAGTAGAAGGAAACATTTTTTTTCCTGTCTACAGCAGTATAAAGCACCAGAGATGCTGTGGGCCTATTTGAAGTGTGGGCCTGGAGCTGCAGCTCCATCCGCCCCATTGTTAATCCGGCCCTGATTAGCAGCACTATATCCCTAAACCCAAACCCCTGCGCAGTGTAGTCAGCACCAGCAGAGATAAAGGAGAGATATGGTGACTAAATCATAGAGAAAAATACGTAATACAGTATATCTTTGTGAAAATCCTATATTAAATAACACCTGACGCACCAAGCCCCCTCAGGTTATAGAATATAGGGATAGCAAGTTGAGTGAAAGACACGAGATGGACACCACTCAGCTATCAATGCACATACAAATAGTCACAGTTTGTACAATGCAGAGGTTATTACAGACAATAATACTGCACTGGACTAGCTTACACAGCTATATAGTCAATAGATATAACACTACACAGTAAGAAACTGGATGTATATCACAGGGTAATTGTACTATAAACCCCTGACTAAATGCACTCTTTCTTACTAACACTGACTAAAAAAGGCAGGTAGAATACTTAAGTGTCATGTAAAGTCACAGCACTGACAACCAGGCGGCTTTACATAGGAGGATTTGCCCAAGCAGTCCCAGGAACAGTGAGCTAAGGAGTAATGGCTCCGCAGACACTAACAGGGAGTGAGGAAAGACAGAGATGCAGCTCCAGGGCGGGAACACTTGCTGGAAATGGTGCCCTGGGGCTGGGGGTGGGGCTTCAGGTCTAAGCCTTATCCCCCTTGGTTGATTCTATATCGGAGTGGGAGAAGGGACCTTCTGACGTATCTAGGGGAGGAGACACGTCACCAGGGGGAGGAGCTACGGGCGAACAGGTTACCCGAAAAGTACCCTCGTGTGCTCGCTTCGCTCGCCACGCTTCGGGCTCGGTGGCTCGCTCCGCTCCGCTTCGCTCGCCACCTGATTACTAAAGGTAATAGTTCGTGGCGTGGATAGTAGAGGAACTATCCCGCTGTCCTAGCTCCTCCCCCTTGTGTCGTAACTCCTCCCCCAGACGGAAAAGGTCCCTTAGCCCACTTGATTCAAGCATCTACCTATCCCCCTTGCTGGCAAAACCACCGGGTACTGTGGGCGATATTAAAATTGGTTTTAAGAGAAAACCTGACCTGCCCCCATGCCCTGGTGATCTAGTGGGATCGCCTGTAACCACAGTGTCCACCGCCAGCGCGCACGGCCCATCTCCCATTGACCGCGCCGGATCACGATAAAGACCGGGTCCCGCGAGCGGGACCCACTTACCACCTCCCGAAGCGCGGCCACGCGATCCTAGAGAGCCCCAGCCGTGTGTGCCTAACGTGAAGTAAACCGGAGCCTCAGGTAGGTACCCGGCAACCAGGGCTCGGGAGTGTACAACGCCGCTGGGGAGAGCTGGAGCTGCAGCAGAGAATGTCAGAAGACATGCTGCTGCCCTTGAAGTCTTCACTTTTTACCTCATAAAAAGCTTTTCTTAGGGCTGCTTGGAGCAGCCCCTCTGTTATGTGCAGAGGCAGAACTCTGGGAGGCAACGGAGTCATCTGCCGCCGGGCTCCTGCTCTGAAGGGGGCACCTCCCCTCCCATTCTGTGACACCATTGAATTAAGTTAATTGATAGCTGTCGCTGTCTTTTCAGTGGCCCCCTTCCTCACTGGTCCCTGCACACTACAAATCACACCCTGTTTCATTATACTGTAGATACATATTTTACAAGTGTCATCCCCAGGATTAGAACCCACAATCTATTACACTGGAAGCAGACACCTTACTGATGAAGCTGTTTGCTCCTGTATAGGAAATATGAGAAGTTTAACTACAGTATATGCAGATACTTCTCTGACAATTACACATAACTTCATATAGTTAGAATTCTCATGCTTCCCGTACAGGAGCAAATAACTCCATCAGTAAAGTGTCTACTGCTAGTGTAACAGGTCATGGGATCTAATCCTGAGTATGACTGCTAAGAAATGCGTGATTTAAAATAAAAGACAAATGTATAAATACAGTATATCATTTTTTTTCCAGAACACTCCATACACACACACACACACACACACACACGCACACATACATACATATATTTATCTTAATATAGGAAATAGGGGGGCACCAATATTTATCTTGCCTCCGAACGACTGTGACGAACTTACGCCACTGGTTATGTGCCTGCTATCTGCAGCACCAAATGACAAACTGAGCTCCTGTGCTGGAAGGAGGGGTTATAGAGGAGGCGGCGCTGTGCATTCTGGGAACAGTCAAAGTTTTGAGCCTGTTGGTGCCTCGGATCAAGATCCTACTCTACACCCCATTGTCCAGACTTGTGGAGCCCAGTGTACCCCGCAGCAGAAAAGTGCATTTCTGGTGAACAACTCTGTCCTGGTTCAGCCGTGCCAACTCAAATAATGAAATAAATAACAAAGACATATTGGGGGTAATTCCAAGTTGATCGCAGCAGGATTTTTTATAGCAATTGGGCAAAACCATGTGCACTGCAGGGGAGGCAGATATAACATGTGCAGAGAGAGTTAGATTTGGGTGGGGTGTGTTCAATCTGCAATCTAATTTGCAGTGTAAAAATAAAGCAGCCAGTATTTACCCTCCACAGAAATAAAATAACCCACCCAAATCTAACTCTTTTAGCACGTTATATCTGCCTCCCCTGCAGTGCACATGGTTTTGCCCAATTGCTATCAAAAATCCTGCTGCGATCAACTTGGAATTACCCCCATTGTTTTTCTATTTGTGTATAATGGCCCTCATTCCGAGTTGTTCACTCGCTAGCTGCTTTTAGCAGCATTGCACACGCTAAGGCGCCGCCCTCTGGGAGTGTATCTTAACTTAGCAGAATTGCGAACGAAAGATTAGCAGAATTGCGAATAGAAATTTCTTAGCAGTTTCTGAATAGCTCGAGACTTACTCAGCCATTGCGATCAGTTCAGTCAGTTTCGTTCCTGGTTTGACGTCACAAACACACCCAGCGTTCGCCCAGACACTCCCCCGTTTCTTCAGACACTCCCGCGTTTTTCCCAGAAACGCCAGTGTTTATTCGCACACGCCCAGAAAACTGCAAATTTCCGCCCAGAAACACCCACTTCCCGTCAATCACAGTACGATCACCAGAACGATGAAAAAACCTTGTTATGCCGTGAGTAAATACCTAACTTTTGTGTAAAATAACTAAGCGCATGCGCTCTGCGAACCTTGCGCATGCGCAGTAAGCGACTAATCGCAATATAGCGAAAATCGGCAACGAGCGAACAACTCGGAATGACCCCCAATATTCCACTATGTGCTAATACGACAAAAAAGACACCACATAACACACAACTTCTTCATCCTCTTCTTCTTCTTCTCCTCCTACTACCTTCCTTCTTTACTCTTATTCCTTCCAAAATAAGTATAATTTCTCCAACTCATAAAACTTTGCCTAGAGTGTTTATTGAGAAAAAGTCTTAATTCCATCTATCTTCACAACATGGAAAGTTTTTGCTGAATGGAATGGATAGAAGGAAGTATTTACTAAGTTTTAGATGGAGACAAAGTACCAGCCAATCAGCTCTTAACTGTCATGTCACAGGCTGGGTTTGAAAAATGACAGGAGCTGGCTGGCTGGTACTTTATCTTCGTACACTTTATCTCCATCCACTTCTTAGTAAATTGACTCCTACGATTGTTATTGGTAATACTGATTTTCTAATCATTCTGGAGAATAGGATTAATAGATGTTTCCCACATGGGACGCTAAATACAGTATATATCAAGATCAGCACTCTCCAACTGTTCAGTTCACCTAACTGTTATCAAAATTGGGCCAATAGTATTATTTTCATCAAATCGATTCAGATATTTTTCTGTTGGCTCATATAGAAAAAGGAAATCCTATAGAAGAAAAACTATAGAGGTAGATGTAATAAACCACAACTACTGCAGCTGATGTGCAAAGGTTTGCTGGGCAGAACATGAGTTGAATTTCAAAAACTCACTGCTTAGTGGGTATCTGCAAATAACTGTCACATGTTCCAGGTCACCAAGCAGGTGCACAGGGAGAGTTCACCAGCTGACACATTTTCCAGAGCACAATGATAATGTAAATGTCAGGCGAACGTTTTGTCATATAACTCCGAAATAAAGTGACCAATTACAACACAAATAATTATCTGCAAATCTTCAAATTTACGGACCATAACCTTTAATTTGGTATATGATGCTCAGACAATGGTATCATAGAAATATGTCACTCATTAAAGTCATCCTTCTGCTATTGATATACAGATTTGTCTAAATCTCTATTTTTAAGAGATTTGTGCCACAGAATTTAAAACTGTGATTTCATTAAAAGCAAAAAAAAAAAAAAATAGACCACACCATCTGGCAAGATAGGAGCTTATACAAAAGTGACGGCCTGCAACCGTCTTCAAGTGAAACAAAAATACTAACTGAACAGTTTGGATGCTTCATAAAGAACTATTTAAACTAATGGAGGGGAGCAGTGAACCAAATAGGGATAAAGCAATCTGCTCCCCCAACACAGAGGTATTATTTCTGCAGGCAAAGGGAATAGGAAGCATATCCACAGCAACAAAAGATAATTCAGATCAAAACCAAAAAAACATAGGCAGAGAGAAGAACATAGCTAGGACCAGAAAAAGCACAAACACAACTCTAAAAGCTATGCATGCAAATTATAGAAGTTTAGGAAATAAAATCCCAGAACTAATTGCAATAATTACAAGGGATTATCTAGATATTGTGGCAATTACAGAGTCATGGTGCAATGAAAATCATGACTGGGACATAGCTATAGTCTATTATTCGTATTGACATGATATACAGGCCACCAGGGCAGGAAGAGGAACTGGACAAAAAGTTATTGCAGGACATAACTAAAATGGCGTTAAAAGGAGAGGTAATAATAATTGGAGACTTTAATCTTCCTGATGTAAACTGGGAGGTGTCTGTTGCTAGTTTCACTAGAAGTAGGGGCCTTTTAAATTCCCTTCAGGGAGCATTCCTCCACCAATTGGTGAGGGAGCCCACTCGGAAAGATGCAATATTAGACCTAATACTTACGAATGGAGACAGAATATCAGACATAAAAGTGGGTGAAAACCTGGGATCCAGTGACCATCAAGCAGTATGGTTCAGCATAAAGACAGAGACTGACTGACTCACCCAATACAAAAACAAAGGTGTTGGATTTTAGTAAAGGCTGATTTTGTAGGGAAAATGTGTAAGCGATTCTTTGGCAGAGTGAAGGAACTTGGAAGCAGTGCAGGAGAGGTGGGAAACATTAAAATGTGCAATATTAAAGGCAACAGACCTTTGTATCAAAAGTGTTAGGAAAAACACAAGGAAAAGGAAGCCAGTGTGGTTTGGAAAAAAAGTAGCAGATATTGTATAAAGCAAAAATGATGGCTTTTAGGAAGATAAGCAGACACAAAATCATGAAGACAAAGAGATATATCTTATTAAACAGAAAGAGACTAAGAAGGTAATCAGATGTGCAAAGGCACAAGCTGAGGAATAAATGGCCCAGTCAGTGGGTAAAGGAGGCAAAACATTTTTTAGGTATATAAGCGAAAGGAGAAAAACAAAAGGCGGAATAATAAAACTAAAGACAGAGACTGGGAGTCTTGTTGAGGGAGACAATGTAATAGCAGAGATATTCAGGAAAACTAAACAAGTACATATACAGAGGAGAAGGTTCTAACAGGACTCTCAAAGCTGAAAGTGGACAAATCTATGGGGCCAGATGGGATACTTCCAAGCAGGGCCGGTGCTAGGGTATTTGGCGCCCTCCTGCAAACTATAAATTTGCGCCCTCAATCCCATACTTCACAAAGGGACAGTGTTGCGAAAAGGAGTGTGGTCTCACAAGGAAGGGGTGTGGCACACAATAGTACCACCAGTTCAAATTATGACACACAGAAATACCCCTTACACCTTATGTCACACATAGTAATGCCCCTTACACATTATGCCTCACTCAGTAATACCACTTACACATTATGAAACACATAATAATGCCCCTTACACATTCTGGATGATCTTTACACATTATGCCACACACAGTGCCACTTACACATTATGGAATGCTCTTTACACATTATGCCATACACAGTAAAGCCCTTTACACATTATGCCACATCTGTCACCAGTTGTGAGCCACTGCAGCCATGCCTGATTAGTTGCTAGTGCATGAGCTCAGGACGGCTGAGAGGAGGTGACACAGTGACTGGAACAGAACAAAAAAGGTGTGTGTGTGTGTGTGTGTGTGTGTGTGTGTGTGTGTGTGTGTGTGTGTGTGTGTGTGTCACAGTGACTGGGACAGAACACAGAAGGGAGGTTGACGCAGTAACTGGGACAGAACACAGGGGGGGTGACTCAGTGAGAGAACACAGGAGGGGGGGTGATACAGTGACTGGGACAGAACACAGGGGTGATGGCACGGTATATCGGCCAGCATACAGCTTGTCGGGATACCGGCTGTCACAATACTGATGCCGGGATCCCAACTGGGGCACCATACCACTGCCAGTATAATGGGAGAATAGAACCCGAGCCCGCAAGGAGCTTTGTTGCGCTTGACCCCCTGCCGACATTCCACCGCTCGGGTTGCCAATGTTGGTATACTGACCTTTGTCATCCTGTGCGGCGAGATACTATACCGATCCCGTTGACACAGTGTCTGGGACAGAACACAGGGGGGGGTGACATAGTGACAACAGAACACAGAGGAGGAGTGACAATGGCTGAGACAGAATATACGGGGGGGGTGACAATGGCTGGGACAGAACACAGGAGGGTGACACAGTGACTGGGATAGAATACAGGGGGTGACAGTGACTGGGACAGAATACAGGGGGGTGACACAGTAATAGAACACAGAGAAGGAGTGACAATGGTTGGGGCAGATACAGGGGGTGACATTTACTGGGAAAAAATACAGGGGGGGGGGCGGTGACACTGACAGAACACAGAGGGGGGTGACATAGTGACTGGGACAGAACACAAAGGGAGGTGACAAATGGCTGGGATAGAATATGGGGGGCATTGACAGAACACAGAGGGGGGTGACATAGTGACTGGGACAGAACACAAGGAGGTTGACAATGGTGGTCATTCCGAGTTGTTCGCTCGGTAATTTTCTTCGCATCGCAGCGATTTTCCGCTAATTGCGCATGCGCAATGTTCGCACTGCGACTGCGCCAAGTAAATTTGCTATGCAGTTAGGAATTTTACTCACGCCATTACGAGGTTTTTTCTTCATTCTGGTGATCGTAATGTGATTGACAGGAAGTGGGTGTTTCTGGGCGGAAACTGTCCGTTTTATGGGTGTGTGTGAAAAAACGCTGCCGTTTCTGGGAAAAACGCGGGAGTGTCTGAAGAAACGGGGGAGTGTCTAGGCGAACGCTGGGAGTGTTTGTGACGTCAAACCAGGAACGAAACTGACTGAACTGATCGCAGTTGCCGAGTAAGTGTGGAGCTACTCAGAAACTGCTAAGAAGTGTCTATTCGCAATTCTGCTAATCTTTCGTTCGCAATTTTACAATGCTAAGATTCACTCCCAGTAGGCGGCGGCTTAGCGTGTGCAAAGCTGCTAAAAGCAGCTTGCGAGCGAACAACTCGGAATGAGGGCCAATGCCTGGGACAGAATACGGGGGGGAGGGACACTGACAGAACACAGGGAGGGGTGACAGGGACAGTACAGAAGAGCCAAGAGAGAGGGGTGACAGGGCCAGCACAGAAGGGACAGGTCAGGGGTGACAGGGCCAGCACAGAGGAGACAGGACAGAGGTGACAGGGCCAGCACAGAGGGGCCAGGACAGGGGTGACAGGGACAGGACAGAAGTGTCAGTAGACAGAGCAGAGGTGACAGGGATGGGACAGGGATGACAGGACAGAAGGGCCAGGAGAGAGGGGAGACAGGGCCAGCACAGAGGTGACAGGGACAGGACAGAGGGGAGAACGGACCAGCACAGGGGTGATAGGGACAGCATAGAGGTGACAGGGACAAGACAGGGGTGACAGGGACAGGACAGAAGGGCCAGGAGAGAGGAGAGACAGGGCCAGCACAGAGTGGACAGGACAGAGGTGACAGAGCCAGCACAGAGAGGACAGGACAGGGATGACAGGGCCAGCACAGAGGGGACAGGACAGAGGGGACAAGGACAAGGCTGACAGGACAGAAGGGCTAGCATAGAGGTGACAGTGACAGAAAATATGGGTGACAGGGACAGAACAGAAGACAGACAGGGCCAGCACAGAGGTGACATGGACAGGAGAGTGGGGAGACAGGACCAGGACACAGACCTGAATTCAGCACTGGTGGGAGGAAGTAGTTGGCAGCCAGGCCTCACTCACTATATACTGTATACTGTAACTGATACAGTATGCCCTACATCCAGTCCCACTCACTACATTACTTAGCAACAGGACAAACACAGCCGTTTCCCAGCCCTGGACCCCACGCAGTTCCCTGTCCCATACCTTTGCCTCTCCACACCCAGTTAAACTGTTGCAGCTTTCATCGCTGTCCTCCGCCAGTGACTTGCTCGCTGAAGCTCGGCTACGTTCTCCTTTTTTCACAGCAGCCGGCTCCTGGATCACTGGGCAGCAGCAGAGGCCGTGAGCTGTGAGGGGGCAGAGCATGCAGGCTATGTGAGTGCATGTGCGGTAAAAGAAAAAGCCAGGCTGGGTCTTGAAAAGGGCGGCAGTGACGCTACTCTCCAATCGCTGCTGCTGCTGTAAGGAGTCTGCACCGTGGCCTTTCTGGCGGCCGAGCGGGAGAGATGTACAGGGAGTGGGCGGCCATGCGGGAGAAGGGGGGGAGGGAAGGGGGAGGCCGCAGCAACAATAATATCAATATGAGGCACTGCGCAGCGAGACGGGGCAGAGCCTCAGCTTGCTGCATTTCACTAGTGGGATTGTTGAAGCCTGGTCCTCTCTCTCTCCCACAGGGATGCAGAGCAGTTAGAGCGCCTCTCCAGCTTAGTGCCTCCCTGCACTGCATACCTTTGCTGAGCAGGTTGCACCGGGCCTGCATCCAAGGATACTAAAAGAACTTAAAGAGGTGCTGGTAGCACCATCAATAGAATTATTCAACCAGTCATTAGCTACAGGAGTAATTCCAAAGGACCGGAAAAGAGTCAACGTAGCCCCACTGCACAAAAGTGGAAGCAAGGAAGAAGCAAACAACTTCAGACCAGTGAGTCTTACATCAGTAGTAGGGAAATTGATGGAAAACACTCTTAAAAGAAAGAATTGTAGACTATCTCAAATCCTGCAATTTACAGGATCCCAAACAGCATGGATTCACTGGGGCGAGGTCATGTCAAACAAATCTTATTGACTTTTTTGACTGTGTGACTAAAGTGATGGATAAATGTGGAGCCATGGATATAGCTTATCTAGACTTTAGTACGGTTTTTGACAATGTTCCACATCGCAGACTGCTAAAAAAAACTTGAATGCTTGGGATTTGATACTAGGATTATTGAATGGATAAGATCTTAGTTGCAGGATAGAAAACAGAGAGTTGTGGTAAATGGAGTGCATTCACAGCAGGGAAATGTTACCAGTGGAGTACCCCAGGGATCTGTACTTGGACTAGTGCTTTTTAATATCTTTATTGGTGACATTGCAAATGGCATTAAAGGGAAAGTATGCCTTTTTGCAGATGACACAAAGGTATGCAACAGGGTAGACACACCAAGTGGGTTAAAACAAATGATTGAGGATCTAGGTAGACTAGAGGAGTGGTCAAGAGTGTGACAATTACCATTTAATACCACAAAATGTAAAATCATGCACTTGGGTATCAAAAATCCAAAGGCTACATATAGTATTAATGGCACTATACTGGAAACTACTGAGGAGGAAAGGGATCTAGGAGTCACTATTTCAGGTGACTTAAAGGCAGATAAGCAATGTAAGAAAGCAATGAGGAAGGCTAGTCAGATGCTTGGTTGCATTGGGAGAGGAATCAGTTATCTAAGCCCTCGTCTCGACACATTTCACTCGCAGCTCTCCCCTACTCAACGACCATCTTTACCCTGATAGTAAAAGCTAATCTCCATCTATGGCCACCAGCCCCTAGTAGTACGATGATCACTCCCTCAATACTTACATTTTATCTGTATTATGTCTTGAGAATGTGTGGTGCTCTATGTAACCTGTACTCTATTTATTTACTGTAATGCTATGTTTTGTCTCCCTGTACTGTCCTTTGTACGGCGCTGCGAAACACATGTGGCGCCTTATAAATAAATTGTAATAATAATAATAATAATAATGCCACTGTATAGGTCATTGGTACGGCCTCATCTAGAATACTGTGTTCAATTCTGGAGACCATATCTTCAAAAGGATAGTAATACATTAGAGATTGTACAAAGAAGGGCAACTAAAATGGTGCATGGCCTACATCACAAAACATACCCAGAAAGACTAAGAAATCTCAATATGTATAGTTTGGAGCAGAGAAGGGAAAGGGGGGCATGATAGAAACTTTCAAATATATCAACGGTTTTAACAAAGTCCAGGAGGGGAACATTCTCCAAATGAAGAGAAGCAATAGGACACAAGGACATGCATGAGACTGGAGGGGGGAGGTTCAGGGGAAATTTGAACAAAAAATTACTTCACAGAAAGGGTAGTGGACAAGTGGAATAGCCTCACATCAGAGGTGGTAGAGGCTAAGACAGTAGAGCAATTTAAACTTGCTTGGGATAGACCTAAGGATATCCTTACAAAGAAATGAGGATTAAATCAGGTTTGAGATAAAAAAAATATGGTTAAAAAAAATGGGCAGACTAGATTGGTCAAGTGGTTCTTATATGCTGTCAAATGCTATGTATGTTTCTATTGTGACACTGTAGGTGGTACTGCAGTGTAATATTCATACACGTAATGTGACACTGTAGGTGGTACTGCAGTGTAATATTCATATACTGTACATATTGTGACACTGTAGGTTGTACCCCAGTGCATTCACATAAGCAGTGTGACTATGCAGTGTAATTTGAGAACAAAGTTTAAAAAAACAACATTTTTTTGTACAAATTGTGGTGTGTGCTGTACCCCACTTTGTTCATGTTTAATATGGAGGACAATACTAGTTCTGCAACTGCTGTCATGATGATGCAAGTCTGTAAATGTCATCTACTAATTCATATTAAAATATTCCATTGATGTATACATATGTTGCTTTGATACATATAGTACAGGGCAAATATTTGCCTATTAAATCACATGTGTTGCCTTGATATACAGTATCTTCTTGTATGTGTTTTGTGTCTGTGTATAAATTGATTAAGCACTGTGAAGGCAACCATTTTGTGACTTGACCTAATATTATTGATAATACAGTTTGGGCAGAACTAATTAATGAGAATCTTAATATTAGTCCAGACCACAAAATGGCTCCCTGAACTTTGTAGACAACACATCAACTTTATGAGCTATGAATATTTGAGTTTAAGAACTGTAGGCATCTCCAATATAACCAGTAATGCTTCCAAACGCAATTGATTTGTTGATCTTACAATTTGAATTGGACTGACCTCAGAGACTGTCTAGGCTGAATAGCTGAAAATGATAGTACTTATTAGCATAATTGCCAACTCCCCCTGATTGTCAGGGAGACTCCTCAAAATAGCAGCAATATCCCTGACTCCCTGATTGCACTTTACTCCAATTAGGTGGCTGTTATATTTGTATTCTTGAAGGGGGGAGAAATCAGAGCTATATACATTTAAATGGGATCATCAATGTCATTTCCCTGCATTGGTTATAAGGGGCAATAGGCCTAATTTATGTTTGTATGCAAATGCAATTGCGATTTTCTAGGATACAGAGCTGCTAATGTTAGCAAGTGAAGCTGCTGCCCAGGAATGTAAAGAGATGGCCATCGCAAACTCAGTCACAGGTGAGTACTCATTAGTAGCCTATACGCAATAACAGTGCACATCAAGATTAAGGGTAGGCCTATGGCTACGCAGACAGGACACAGCAGTAACGACGCAGGAGGCATGTATTTGTACATACGAGCTTGCTGCTGACGGCAGATACTAGCCCCGAAAACAGCCTTGACACGCCTGCGTCTTTCAAACCACTCACTGAAAACTCCCCGTTACCACCTCCAAACAGTCACTTCCTGTCACTCACGCTTCCTTAAAATTGGCACATGCACATTGCAGTCACAACACATGCACAGTCTGACGATAATTTCTCAGTTGCGTGATAATCGCCCATTGCATACACACATGAATTAGGTCCAATGATCCCTGGCTATATGCATTTTTTTTCAATAAGGTTTATCATGGCCATGGAATCTCTTGTAAAACACAATACACAAGCAAGCCCGGAAAAGTATCAGCGTCTTTTCATCAACAAGTAGATCTTACTAACTGCTCTGGGGCTCATTTACATTTAGATGTAAAGGGGGGTACTCACGGAGCGATATTCTAAGCAATCTGACTAGATTGCTTAGAATATAAGCCTGATCGCTCCGTGTGTAGCCCTTACAGCGATAGCGATGCGCAGCCCCGCGCATCTCTATCGCTGCTGCTAGATTGGCCTGCCGTGCAGGCCAATCTAGCGGGTCGCTCACTTCACCCGCTGGGCTGGAGCGGCAAGAGAGATATGTGCTGAGCGGTTCGCTCAGCACACATCTCTCCCCGCATCGGCCCGTCTATATGGGCCTTTAGTCATTTGTATGACACGCCTCTCCGATGCAGCAGTACACGTCCGCGCTGATAGGTGTTACTTTCACAATCCCCCTGAAATGCTTTTTCAAAAGTAGGCAAGTATGCTTATTGAACATTTGAATGTGAAACTTTAGACTAAAATGTCAAGTGTGTTTAAAGAACTCTAGAATAAATGTACAAAGTGAATGAACAATTGTCTGGATACAGAATGTATTAATTCCAGCATGTAGCTGCTGCTTTGATTCCTCATTTATTACTGATACACAGGCTTGCCAAAAACATATCTATTCAGAATGAAGCCAGTGTAATACCTCAGCCAAGAATGAAATTTTCAGTCCAATCAAACTCGAAAGGAAAGATTTTTGACAGCAAACTGAAAGCACAAGGACCAACAGATTTGTCCTTGTAATTTTATAAAACTTATTTCCTTATTATCATTCATTTAAATTCAATATCCTTTCCTGTCTACATTTGAAATGTTCTTTATTAGTCTCTACATTCTATGGCTGTAGAAAAATATATGATGAAAATGTATTTAAGACCACTAACTTTTTCTTTTAGCTCACCCCTTCTGTAAATGAAAACTGATGTGCAATAATTATGTGACCAAATATTGGGGGTCATTCCGAGTTGTTCGCTCGGTAAATTTCTTCGCATCGCAGCGATTTTCCGCTTAGTGCGCATGCGCAATGTCCGCATTGCGACTGCGCCAAGTAAATTTGCTATGCAGTTAGGAATTTTACTCACGGTTTTTTCTTCGTTCTGGTGATCGTAATGTGATTGACAGGAAGTGGGTGTTTCTGGGCGGAAACTGGTCGTTTTATGGGAGTGTGTGAAAAAACGCTACCGTTTCTGGGAAAAACGCGGGAGTGGCTGGAGAAACGGAGGAGTGTCTGGGCGAACGCTGGGTGTGTTTGTGACGTCAAACCAGGAACGACAAGCACTAAACTGATCGCAGATGCCGAGTAAGTCTCGAGTAACTCAGAAACTGCACAGAGATGTCTTATCGCAATATTGCAAATCTTTCGTTCGCAATTTTAAGAAGCTAAGATTCACTCCCAGTAGGCGGCGGCTTAGCGTGTGCAAAGCTGCTAAAAGCAGCTTGCGTGCGAACAACTCGGAATGAGGGCCATTACAAACAGGAATATATATGATCGAGTCACATTATTATGACCACTTCCTACATTTGACGCCGGCAGTGCAAAGCCCATGAAGTACGTCACGTGTAGTACGCTAGCTTGGTGGGTACATAAGGTGTGCGATAGGCCATCTGTCCACATATCATTCATTGCTGTCATGGGTAAAAGGTATGATTTAAAGGAGTTGCAAAAAGGGATGTTTATCCGCTTTTGGACCAAGGTTGGCAGTATTTCTGAAACAGCGCAGTTTGTGAGCTGTCTGCTGTGGTGAAGGTATATCGTGACTGGATAAATGGTACCATTGCGAATAACTGATGTGGAAACTGCGAAGCACCACGTGCCATTGATGGGAGAGGTGATCGTCGGCTACAAAGGTGCATGAGGGCCAAAAATCGCACCTTTCACACACTACAGTGGAGCAGCTCACCATCAAAATGAACCTGCTGGCTACCAGACGTGTGTCTAAAACGACAGTTCAGCAAACCCTGCTGTGTATGAGGCTCCGAAGCAAAAGAATGGTCACTGAACCTAGCTGGTGATTATAATAATGTGACTCGACCATGTATAATATATATTTCTCTGACGTCCTAGTGGATGCTGGGAACTCCGTAAGGACCATGGGGAATAGCGGCTCCGCAGGAGACTGGGCACAAAAGTAAAGCTTTAGGACTACCTGGTGTGCACTGGCTCCTCCCCTATGACCCTCCTCCAAGCCTCAGTTAGATTTTTGTGCCCGGCCGAGAAGGGTGCATTCTAGGAGGCTCTCCTGAGTTTCTTAGTAAAAGTTTAGTTTTAGGTTTTTTATTTTCAGTGAGACCTGCTGGCAACAGGCTCACTGCATCGAGGGACTAAGGGGAGAAGAAGCGAACCTGCCTGCTTGCAGCCAGCTTGGGCTTCTTGGCTACTGGACACCATTAGCTCCAGAGGGACCGAACACAGGCCCAGCCTCGGAGTCCGGTCCCAGAGCCGCGCCGCCGGCCCCCTTACAGAGCCAGAAGCAAGAAGAGGTCCGGAAAATCGGCGGCAGAAGACATCAGTCTTCACCAAAGTAGCGCACAGCACTGCAGCTGTGCGCCATTGCTCCTCAGGCACACTTCACACTCCGGTCACTGAGGGTGCAGGGCCCTTGGGGGGGTGCCCTGAGCAGCAATAGAAACACCTTGGCTGGCGAAAATACATCACATATAACCCCCAGGGCTATATGGATGTATTTTAACCCCTGCCAGAATACAGCAAAAAGCGGGAGAAAAGTCAGCCGAGAAGGGGGCGGAGCCTATCTCCTCAGCACACGGGCGCCATTTTCCCTCACAGCTCCGCTGGAAGGACGTCTCCCTGACTCTCCCCTGCAGTCCTGCACTAAGAGAGGGGGGCACTAATTAGGCGCAGTATACATAAAACAGCAGCTATAAGGGGAAAAATAAGGTTATCCCTGTGTATATATATAGCGCTCTGGTGTGTGCTGGCATACTCTCCCTCTGTCTCCCCAAAGGGCTAGTGGGGTCATGTCCTCTATCAGAGCATTCCCTGTGTGTGTGCTGTGTGTCGGTACGATTGTGTCGACATGTATGAGGAGGAAAATGGTGTGGAGGCGGAGCAATTGCCTGTAATGGAGATGTCACCCCCTAGGGAGTCGACACCTGAGTGACTGAGCTTATGGAAGGAATTACGTGACAGTGTCAGCTCTTTACAAAAGACGGTTGATGACATGAGACAGCCGGCTACTCAGCTCGTGCCTGTCTAGGCGTCTCAAAAGCCATCAGGGGCTCTAAAACGCCCGTTACCTCAGATGGCAGATACAGACGCCGACACGGATACTGACTCCAGTGTCGACGATGAAGAGACGAATGTGACTTCCAGTAGGGCCACACGTTACATGATTGATGCTATGAAAAATGTTTTACATATTTCTGATAATACAAGTACCACTAAAAAGGGTATTATGTTTGGTGAGAAAAAACTGCCTGTAGTTTTTCCTGCATCTGAGGAATTAAATGAAGTGTGTGATGAAGCATGGGTTTCCCCCGATAAAAAACTGATAATTCCTAAAAGGTTATTAGCATCATACCCCTTCCCGCCAGAGGATAGGGCACGTTGGGAAACACCCCCTAAGGTGGATAAAGCGCTCACACGTTTGTCAAAACAGGTGGCACTACCGTCTCCTGATACGGCCGCCCTTAAGGAACCTGCTGACAGAAAGCAGGAGAATATCCTAAAATGTATATACACTCACACGGGTGTTATACTGCGACCAGCAATCGCCTCAGCCTGGATGTGCAGTGCTGGGGTGGCTTGGTCGGATTCCCTGACTGACAATATTGATACCCTAGATAGGGACAGTATATTACTGACTATAGAGCATTTGAAAGATGCATTTCTATATATGCGTGATGCACAGAGGGATATTTGCCGACTGGCATCAAGAGTAAGTGCGCTGTTCATTTCTGCCAGAAGAGGGTTATGGACGAGGCAGTGGTCAGGTGATGCTGATTCCAAAAGGCATATGGAAGTATTGCCTTACAAAGGGGAGGCGTTATTTGGGGTAGGTCTATCAGACCTGGTGGCCACGGCAACTGCTGGGAAATCCACATTTTTACCCCAGGTAGCCTCTCAACATAAGAAGACGCCGTATTATCAGGCGCTGTCCTTTCGGCCCCATAAGGGCAAGCGGGCAAAAGGCTCCTCATTTCTGCCCCATGGCAGAGGGAGAGGAAAAAGGCTGCAGCAAACAGCCAGTTCCCAGGAACAGAAGCCCTCTCCCGTTTCTGCCAAGTCCTCAGCATGACGCTGGGGCTTTACAAGCGGACTCAGGCACTCCCCTAAAGTCTGCTTTACCGACGTCTCCCTCCGACAGGGAGGTGGTATTGGAAGCCATTCACAAGCTGTATTCCCAGCAGGTGATAATCAAGATACCCCTCCTGCAACAGGGACAGGGATATTATTCCACGCTGTTTGTGGTACCGAAGCCGGACGGCTCGGTGAGACCTATTTTAAATCTGAAATCCTTGAACACTTACATACACAGGTTCAAATTCAAGATGGAGTCACTCAGAGCGGTGATTGCGAACTTGGAAGAAAGGGATTATATGGTGTCTTTGGACATCAAGGAGGCTTACCTCCATGTCCCAATTTACCCTTCTAACCAAGGATACCTCAGGTTTGTGGTACAGAACTGTCACTATCAGTTTCAGACGCTGCCGTTTGGTTTGTCCACGGCACCCCGGGTCTTTACCAAGGTAATGGCCGAAATGATGATACTCCTTCGAAGGAAGGGAGTTTTAGTTATCCCGTACTTGGACGATCTCCTGATAAGGGCAAGATCCAGGGAACAATTGGTAGTCGGGGTAGCACTATCTCAAGTAGTGTTGCGGCAGCACGGTTGGATTCTCACAAGCCTGGAGACATCACTTCACATAAATATCCTGGAGCTGAGGGCCATTTACAATGCCCTAAGCCAAGCAAGACCTCTGCTTCAAGATCAGCCGGTGCTGATCCAGTCGGACAACATCACGGCAGTCGCCCACGTGAACAGACAGGGCAGCACAAGAAGCAGGAGGGCAATGGCAGAAGCTGCAAGGATTCTTCGCTGGGCGGAAAATCATGTGATAGCACTGTCAGCAGTGTTCATTCCGGGAGTGGACAAATGGGAAGCAGACTTCCTCAGCAGGCACGACCTCCACCCGGGAGAGTGGGGACTTCACCCAGAAGTCTTCCACATGATTGTAAACCGTTGGAAAAAACCAAAGGTGGACATGATGGCGTCCCGCCTCAACAAAAAATTGGACAGGTATTGCGCCAGGTCAAGGGACCCTCAGGCAATAGCTGTGGACGCTCTGGTAACACCATGGGTGTACCAGTCAGTGTATGTGTTTCCCTCCTCTGCCTCTCATACCCAAGGTACTGAGAATTATAAGACGGAGAGGAGTAAGAACTATACTCGTGGCTCCGGATTGGCCAAGAAGGACTTGGTACCCGGAACTTCAAGAGATGCTCACAGAGGACCCGTGGCCTCTACCTCTAAGAAGGGACCTGCTCCAGCAAGGACCCTGTCTGTTCCAAGACTTACCGCGGCTGCGTTTGACGGCATGGCGGTTGAACGCCGGATCCTGAAGGAAAAAGGCATTCCGGAAGAAGTCATTCCTACCCTGATCAAAGCCAGGAAGGATGTGACCGCAAAGCATTATCACCGCATTTGGCGGAAATATGTTGCGTGGTGTGAGGCCAGGAAGGCCCCAACGGAGGAATTTCAACTGGGTCGATTCCTGCATTTCCTGCAAACAGCAGTGTCTATGGGCCTAAAATTAGGATCCATTAAGGTTCAGATTTCGGCCCTGTCGATTTTCTTCCAGAAAGAACTGGCTTCAGTTCCTGAAGTTCAGACGTTTGTCAAGGGGGTGCTGCATATACAGCCTCCTTTTGTGCCTCCAGTGGCACCTTGGGATCTCAATGTAGTTTTGGGGTTCCTAAAATCACATTGGTTTGAACCGCTTAAATCTGTGGATTTGAAATATCTCACATGGAAAGTGGTCATGCTGTTGGCCCTGGCTTCGGCCAGGCGCGTGTCAGAATTGGCGGCTTTATCTTATAAAAGCCCTTACCTGATTTTTCATACGAACAGGGCAGAATTGAGGACTCGTCCACAATTTCTCCCTAAGGTGGTTTCAGCGTTTCACCTGAACCAGCCTATTGTGGTACCTGCGGCTACTAGGGACTTGGAGGACTCCAAGTTGCTGGACGTTGTCAGGGCCCTGAAAATATATGTTTCCAGGACGGCTGGAGTCAGAAAATCGGACTCCCTGTTTATCCTGTATGCACCCAACAAGCTGGGTGCTCCTGCTTCTAAGCAGACTATTGCTCGTTGGATTTGTAGTACAATTCAGCTTGCACATTCTGTGGCAGGCCTGCCACAGCAAAAATCTGTAAAAGCCCATTCCACAAGGAAGGTGGGCTCATCTTGGGCGGCTGCCCGAGGGGTCTCGGCTTTACAACTTTGCCGAGCAGCTACTTGGTCAGGGGCAAACACGTTTGCTAAATTCTACAAATTTGATACCCTGGCTGAGGAGGACCTGGAGTTCTCTCATTCGGTGCTGCAGAGTCATCCGCACTCTCCCGCCCGTTTGGGAGCTTTGGTATAATCCCCATGGTCCTTACGGAGTTCCCAGCATCCACTAGGACGTCAGAGAAAATAAGAATTTACTTACCGATAATTCTATTTCTCGTAGTCCGTAGTGGATGCTGGGCGCCCATCCCAAGTGCGGATTGTCTGCAATACTTGTACATAGTTATTGTTAACTAAATCGGGTTATTGTTGTTGTGAGCCATCTTTCCAGAGGCTCCTCTGTTATCATGCTTTTAACTGGGTTCAGATCACAAGTTGTACGGTGTGATTGGTGTGGCTGGTATGAGTCTTACCCGGGATTCAAAATCCTTCCTTATTGTGTACGCTCGTCCGGGCACAGTATCCTAACTGAGGCTTGGAGGAGGGTCATAGGGGGAGGAGCCAGTGCACACCAGGTAGTCCTAAAGCTTTACTTTTGTGCCCAGTCTCCTGCGGAGCCGCTATTCCCCATGGTCCTTACGGAGTTCCCAGCATCCACTACGGACTACGAGAAATAGAATTATCGGTAAGTAAATTCTTATTTTATATATATATATATATATATATATATATATATATATATATATATATACACAAAGTGTGTGTGTGTGTGTGTATATATATATATATATATATATATATATGGCATCCAAGAGGCTGGCACCCTCGTTCACAGGCTTCAGCTGCCGCGGTGCACATTAGCACATAGTTATCATAGTTCCATAGAATGGCACCCATCGGACTTTTCAATAATGACTCAAACACAATTCCTTCATAGCAAGCTTTCGGGCTTTAATGCCCTTTGTCAGGCAGTGTGTACAGACAAACAAGCAATGAAATCCTCACCTTAAATCAGCCCCACACTCAGGCACTTGGCGCCGCGCAGCTGCTGGTTCCGGCAGTGACGCTGCTTGAATTCCCGGAAGTGGTCATCCTGACCTCACCACGTCATGCCCCTGGTTGCCACGGCAACCCGCCGCCATAGACAAACACAACCAAAATACAGAGAGGCAAATGGTAACAATGTCCCAACACATGATCAGACCCCTCCAGCAAGATCAGACATCAATACAAATGGCATACATAGTATCAAAATATCAAAAATACAGTCCGATCAATTGAGCACATCTGAAACACATTACAACAATTCATTAAAGACAAACAGATGCATAATACATAAAGAGCAGAGACCATTAATTCAGAAAGATATTTCGATTCAAATTATCATTAAGACCCCTAGGTTTCACGGTGTCCAATATATGGATCCACTTTGATTCTAGCTGGAGAAGTTGTTTATGTCTATCCCCTCTCCTTTTATTTTCTGGGACGTGGTCAATAATAATATGTCTAAAACTAGACATACTGGGCCATAATGCTTTAGTTGTCTTACTGATTTCCTGACGTGCAGTGATAAAGTTCTGAACCCAACAGAGCATACAGGTATCTACTTACATTTTTTACAATGGAATGATGGGAAAGAAACTGTGCTAAATGGTGGCTGCAATGAGGGAGTACAAGGAGATGTCACTCTATCTCCACACGTAGGAACAACAAAAAAGGAAGAATACACCCTTTAATTGCACTACTAGAGGTCCATTTTAGATCAGATAAAAAGATGAGGCATACCCCAAACTCACGTTTGGCAAGTGTTAAGCATACACATCAAGGTTTCTTTGGGAAGATCCTACTGATCCTTCCTATGAAGTCCGCGCAAGAATCATAATGTCTGCTACAAGACATAACAAGATCTCCTTACCCTTCTTACTTAACGCCATGTCTGACTGCGACTGGGAGAGTGTCTTGACCACAAGCAGAGATGACTGGTCTTTGGAAAAATGGCTGCGTTGATGTGTATGCTTAACACCTGCCAAACGTGAGTTTGGGGTATGCCTCATATTTTTATCTTATCACCCCATAAAGATACCTTTATAAGGGAGTTTAGCACGTACTTATGTAAGTACGGTATGTCTCCTAGATAAAACAGACTGACACCATTACTTTGGGTGAATGTATGACATAGTATCGAACATATTACACTATTGGGGCTTTTACCCCTTTTTGTCCTTCTTGTCTTCTATGAGGATCTATTAAGAGGAAGAAGAATTTCATAAATAAATGTAGCAATTCAGATAAATGCTGCCCCCGATAAGTGTACAAAAAAGGGGACCACTTAAAGGTGGTTATTCCTATATGCCACACTTTATATGGTCTTAATCCTACATTTTCTCATCCAATTAAGGTAAAGCTACAATTAAATAGTTTAAAACACAAAACAACCCGTCTGTCCTGGATTATATGAAAATGTTCCAAGTCATGATCTCATTTAGCCCCGTAGGGTTAATACTGTCCAGTTCAAAAACCCATTTGGCCTTAATGCATGATAACTTGCCGTCTCTATTTCCACCTCTTAGATCTTCGGGAATATGATCAATGACCAGATGTATAACGTCTCCCATAATGTTTTCTTTCTCGGCCCAGTGTCTAGCTACTGGTTGTTCGGAGCCCTTACCTAAGATGGCTTGCTGGAGCGCTGACCTATGGAGGGCCATTTGTTCCCTCACGGGCCTAATTGATTTGCCCACATAATACAGGTTACATGGACAGATTATCACATGTACTATATGGGTCGATGTGCAAGATAATATATGTTTGATCTTATATGTGCGGTCCTTGTGAGGATGTTTAAACTGGGTTCCAGTAATCATATGGGAGCAGGTGGTGCACTTGGGACACTTATAACACCCGGGAGGTCTACCCAGGAAATTTTTAGATCTATCTTGATTTGTCTGGAACCCCCTTGATGTCTGAATGGACTACTTGGTCACAGATGCTCTTACCCTGGGTAAAACACATCATCGGGTGTCTATTTCTCAGATCGGGTAATTGTTTATCTGTGGCTATAATTGGCCATAAGGCCCTAGTTGCCCACGGCAACACCATACTGGAGGTATTATATTTGTTGACTAACAGAAATGTCAGCTCCTGTGATCTTACTTTTGGAGTCAAAAGACTTTCTCTAGGAGTTGTTAAAACCCCCTGCTTCTGAACCAGAAGGGTCTTACGGTCATATCCCCTCTCTACAAATTTTGACACCATTTTATCCAATTCGGTTTCCAATGTGTTTCGGTCACTGATGACTCTACTGGCTCTGATCATTTGAGATCTGGGGAGACCCCTCTTGAGGGTTTTAGGATGGCCCTCAATAACGTGTTCTTATATGTGGGTTTGGAGAACAAACCAGTTTTAATGACTACCTCCTCAATAGAGACTTTTGCATCCAAGTAATTTACAAAAACCGGACTGACTTGGTATGTATATTTAATAGCAGATGACCTAGAGTTAGAATCCTGCATAAGCTGAACGAACGAGGTCCAGATCATTTAGCTTATGCAGGATCCTAACTCTAGGTCATCTGCTACATACAAAATCAGTTCGGTCTCTGTAAATTACCTTGATTAAAAATAGGATTTTAATTACCTACCGGTAAATCCTTTTCTCATAGTCCGTAGAGGATACCGGGGATCCATTTAGTACCATGGGTTATAGAGGTCTCCACTAGGAGCCATGGGCACTTTAAGAATTTGATAGTGTGGACTGGCTCCTCCCGCTATGCCCCTCCTACCAGACTCCTACCAGACCAGTCTAGGAAACTGTGCTCGAGGAGCCGGACATACTTTGAGAGAAGGATAAAAGGATAGTGGTGAGATTCCGAATCAGCACACACAAACAAGAGGAAAGCGATGCTAACCAAACTTGAAACAGGAACAGCAATAGCAGAACAAACCAGAATACTTAACCACGTAACAGTGCAGGAAGAATGAAGCACCGTGTGGGTGTCCAGTATCCTCTATTGACTATGAGAAAAGGATTTACCGGTAGGTAATTAAAATCCTATTTTCTTTTATGTCCTAGAGGATACTGGGGATCCATTTAATACCATGGGGAAGTACCAAAGCTCCTAAACCGGGTGGGAGAGTGCTGAGGTTCCTGCAGAACTGTTTGACCAAACTGAAGGTCCTCAGAGGCCACAGTATCGAACTTGTAAAACTGCAAATGTGTTCGAACCTGACCAAGTAGCTGCTCGGCAGAGCTGTAAGGCCGAGACACCCCTGGCAGCCGCCCAAGAAGAACCCTGGGCCTGTACAGATTTAGGAACCGGCAATCCTGCCGTGGAATAAGCTTGCTGGATAGTAAACATGATCCAGTATGCAATTGATTGCTTTGAAGCAGGACACCCAATCTTACCGGGATCGTAAAGAACAAACAGTGAGTCCGATTTCCTGTGATGAGCTGTTTTCTTCCCATATACCTTCAAAGCCCTCATATCATCCAAAGACTTTGAAGTAACAGAGGTGTCGGTAACAACCGGAACCACAATCGGTTGGTTCAGGGCCGAATTAAGCCTTGGGGGTGCCTGGGGCACTTAGGATAGGGGGGCCCCAGTGGAAGGTGAGGGGTGTATATTAGATTGTGCATACCTCCCAACATATCCCATTCCAAGAGAGACAAAATGCTCTCTACCTGGACTACCCACTTAATGTATGATTGTCGTCACCTGTGTTGAACAATCTAATTGATAAGAAAGGTATTTCAACACAGGTGATTGCAATCATAAATTAAGAAGGAAGTCCAGGTAGAGAGCATTTTGTCCCTCCTGGAATGGGCCATGGTGGAAGGTATGGATTGTGTATATTAAATTTAAACCAATGGTGTATATTAGTTTTTAACTAATACTTTAATATTGCCTGTGTAGTGTTTATAGCTCCACCTAATTGAAAGTCAACTATTTTATAAACTTTTCTTGTGGTGTAACAAAGACAACTTAATCTTAAAATACACATAGAATTTTTTTTTATCTTGTCACATTGAAGAATAGCAACAGCCTCTGTAGTACTTACAGACTGGGACAGGACTCAGGAGGACACTCTGTGTGTGTCTGTATCTCTAGACCCAAATTCTTTAGTTGCATAACAGTTTACACAGGACTCAGACACCCAACCAGGGAGGAGGAGTAGCTGGGATCCCTGTGTCATTTACAGCTCTCTCCACCCTCCTATCTCTCCTCTGGTGAGAAATTTCTCTCGGTAGCTCATGACTCATGGGTGCAGATGTATTAAGCCTGGAGAAGTGATAAAGCAGTGATAATTGCAAGGTGATAATGCACCAGCCAATCAGCTCCAATATGTAAATTGGCAGTTAGGAGCTGATTGGCTGGTGCTTTATCACCATGTAATTATCACTGCTTTATCACCGCTCTATCACTTCTTCAGGCTTAACCCCCAGTCAGGCGCAGCTGGCCTGACAGGCGCCGCAAAGCTGTTCTCGCTCCCCTCTACATGCCAAGGGGGTGCAGGGTCCTGTCCCTTCTAGTACCTTCCTATCGCTAGGTGCTGTTCAAAACCATCCTATTCAGTTTTCCGGCCGCCTGCGTGGAGTGCTGTAGTGACCCTCCTGGCCTCTCAGGCACACTGCGCCCAAACTCCTCTGACTTTTGAAGGTTTGTTTTTCCTTTTGTTTTCATCTATTAATTGTTTATTTGCTCATTTTATGAATGAAAATTACAAAGAATGTGGATATTTTGCGGAAATATGTAGGTTTGTCCAGGGTGGCCTCTCAGGCACACTGCACCCAAACTTATACTCATGTTCGTATTTTCTCTTTTTTGTTTCAGATTTTCTGCTGAAATGGCCCATAAAACCTACGATTTCTCTCTTTGTACATCCTAATGAAGGTCACTGATCACTTTACGAGCTTTAGAATTGAGTTAAATAGGTGCTAATGATGATTTTCTCACAGGCACCTGTCAGGCGCACTGCGCCTGAACCAGGGAGTCCCAGAGGTGCACCTGATGGAGGGTTAATACATCTGCACCATGATACTCCTGTGTCACAGCAGCGATGCTTTTGTACTTGAAGAGTAACTCCCGGCCAGCGCAGCTCCTGCTGCTGCCCGTGAGTTACTCATCGCTGCCCAGGTCGCACCGGCTGCGTGTGACGTCACGCAGCCGCTGCGGCCCGCTCTCCGCACAGTCTGGCCATGCCTGCATTGGCCGGACCGCCGCTCCCTCCCGCCCAGCGACCACCTTTGCCTGTCAATCAGGCAGAGGCGATCACTAGGCAATGACAGCCGTCGGCTGTCAGCCATGCGCCGGCGCACTACAGCGCTGGCGCATGCACAGTTCTGACCTGATCGCTGCGCTACGAAGAACTGCAGCAAGTGATCAGGTCAGAATGACCCCCTATGTGTGTAGTGTGACACAAACTAAGACTTCAACTGTACTAACAATTGTACCCAGCACAAACAAACACAATAACACAGAACACTAATAGTGTTTATAGTGACCCCTGCCTACTTAGAACCTGGCGGAGACTCCTACCTATTTAGAACTGGCCAGCCCTTTCCCTAGAGCAGGATGCGGCCCTATTGGAGGGCAGTAATTAGGGTGGGGGCCTGACAGCCTTCCACGCAAGAAGATCCCGCTAGGATTGTGGAGTTGGACGGCTCTTCCACACCGGGGATATGACTAGAGGTGGGGAGGTGCAAAGCTGGCCCACCTCTGTAACAACCCTCAGGTCTGTATTTAGGCCACGTACAGTAGGAAGGAAGTAATTTTAACCATTTTATGGAGTAGCAAGTGGATCTAACCCATACTAACTGAGGAACTACTCTTTAGTAGCAATGCATCTGGAAACAGCAGAGGGCCATCCTGGGATACTACAGCCCCATTCTATCTTTCATAACATGATGCATTTCAGTTCCAATCTTACACCCATATTGCCACTAGTGATGTGCACCGGAAATTTTTCGGGTTTTGTGTTTTGGTTTTGTGTTCGGTTCCGCGGCCGTGTTTTGGGTTCGAACGCATTTTGGCAAAACCTCACCGAATTTTTTTTGTCGGATTCGGTTGTGTTTTGGATTCGGGTGTTTTTTTCAAAAAACCCTAAAAAACAGCTTTAATCATAGAATATGGGGGTCATTTTGATCCCATAGTATTATTAACCTCAATAACCATAATTTACACTCATTTCCAGTCTATTCTGAACACCTCACAATATTATTTTTAGTCCTAAAATTTGCACCGAGGTCGCTGGATGGCTAAGCTAAGCGACCCTAGTGGCCGACACAAACACCTGGCCCATCTAGGAGTGGCACTGCAGTGTCACGCAGGATGGCCCTTCAAAAAAATACTCCCCAAACAGCACATGACGCAAAGAAAAAAAGAGGCGCAATGAGGTAGCTGTGTGACGACTAAGCTAAGCGACCCTAGTGGCCGACACAAACACCTGGCCCATCTAGGAGTGGCACTGCAGTGTCACGCAGGATGGCCCTTCCAAAAAATACTCCCCAAACAGCACATGACGCAAAGAAAAAAAGAGGCGCAATGAGGTAACTGTGTGACGACTAAGCTAAGCAACCCTAGTGGCCGACACAAACACCTGGCCCATCTAGGAGTGGCACTGCAGTGTCACGCAGGATGGCCCTTCAAAAAAATACTCCCCAAACAGCACATGACGCAAAGAAAAATGAAAGAAAAAAGAGGTGCAAGATGGAATTGTCCTTGGGCCCTCCCAAAAACCCTTATGTTGTAAAAACAGGACATGCACACTTTAACGAACCCATCATTTCAGCGACAGGGTCTGCCACACGACTGTGACTGAAATGACTGGTTGGTTTGGGCCCCCACCAAAAAAGAAGCAATCAATCTCTCCTTGCACAAACTGGCTCTACAGAGGCAAGATGTCCACCTCATCATCATCGTCCGATTCATCACCCCTTTCACTGTGTACATCCCCCTCCTCACAGATTATTAATTCGTCCCCACTGGAATCCACCATCTCAGGTCCCCGTGTACTTTCTGGAGGCAATTGCTGCTTGTGAATGTCTCCATGGAGGAATTGATTATAATTCATTTTAATGAACATCATCTTCTCCACAATTTCTGGAAGTAACCTCGTACGCCGATTGCTGACAAGGTGAGCGGCGGCACTAAACACTCTTTCGGAGTACACACTGGAGGGAGGGCAACTTAGGTAGAATAAAGCCAGTTTGTGCAAGGGCCTCCAAATTGCCTCTTTTTCCTGCCAGTATACGTACGGACTGTCTGACGTGCCTACTTGGATGCGGTCACTCATATAATCCTCCACCATTCTTTCAATGGTGAGAGAATCATATGCAGTGACAGTAGACGACATGTCAGTAATCATTGGCAGGTCCTTCAGTCCGGACCAGATGTCAGCATCAGCATTCGCTCCAGACTGCCCTGCATCACCGCCAGCGGGTGGGCTCGTAATTCGTAACCTTTTCCTCGCACCCCCAGTTGCGGGAGAATGTGAAGGAGGAGATGTTGACGGGTCGCGTTCCGCTTGACTTGACAATTTTCTCACCAGCAGTTCTTTGAACCTCTGCAGACTTGTGTCTGCCGGAAAGAGAGATCCAACGTAGGTTTTAAATCTAGGATCGAGCACGGTGGCCAAAATGTAGTGCTCTGATTTCAACAGATTGACCACACGTGAATCCTGGTCAAGCGAATGAAGGGCTCCATCCACAAGTCCCACATGCCTAGCGGAATCGCTCTGTTTTAGCTCCTCCTTCAATGCCTCCAGCTTCTTCTGCAAAAGCCTGATGAGGGGAATGACCTGACTCAGGCTGGCAGTGTCTGAACTGACTTCACGTGTGGCAAGTTCAAAAGGTTGCAGAACCTTGCACAACGTTGAAATCATTCTCCACTGCGCTTGAGACAGGTGCATTCCACCTCCTTTGCCTATATCGTGGCCAGATGTATAGGCTTGAATGGCCTTTTGCTGCTCCTCCATCCTCTGAAGCATATAGAGGGTGTCGAAGTCAGAAAAATATCATGCTACACGTTGCCATATATCCACCCCATGCGCATGCCTGCTGCACGTGCACATTCTCTCCCGTGCGTGCGGATACTCGCAGCTGCGTGATGGCGCCCCCTCGGCCATGCGCTCGAGCGCGTGGTATGTGCATTTACGGTAGAGTTTGTGTGCGTCTAGCGGGCGACTCAATAGTTAAATAATAAAACCAAATAGTATGTTTTATAGATAATGTTCCCCTTAATAATGACTGTAAGTTTGTTTAATGTAACTGGTCGCTGGACAGAGGAATTCCACTTTGCATGATATGAAGGGTCAGACAGGGTTTGAGCAGTGGTGTTTGGTACCTAACTAAAGAACATTTTATTAGGAACAATCCGGTGCTGGTTGGGTAAAGATTAATCGCTCCTGCGTATAGTTATGGCCATTAGTAGTTTCTGGACATTTCCTATATTTGCAGTTCATTATCCATGCGGCGGGAATTCTGAGATTCCCTCCCACCTGAGCAGTTTGATATAGTCACAGCCCACCTGTTCAAACTAACCTATGACCTTTTGTTATAATGCGAGGAGACATTCCTGTGTCCAATGAACAATAAGATTGTAGGGCCCTTTGTAGTACACTGTATGTTGTGTATATAAGGGTCACTGTCCCCAGACCGGCCAGTACTCTCTCTCTTCAACATTTATCTCTGATAATTGGAGGACTGGATTCCGGTTGCGCTTGCGAGTGTTCCCCATATGGTATGTTTCTCTGTGGCCACTTTGTTACCCGTTTTAATGTTAGCCATTCATTCTTAGTCGATGTATTTGTGTTTGCGATCGTTCGCTATTGTGTATATTTTTGTTTAGTTATTCTGTTAGATATTAATGTTAGCCTGTAGTGTATGAACTGTTCACTGTTTTCTTTTCCCTTTTACTTAGCTAAATAGTGTTAGTAAAGGTGTTGGAACCTTAGCAAGGTATTGTGTGTTTTTTACATTGCTGAGGGTAATCGGAGCATCTCAATTGCTCAAACAGTTAGCTTACAGATCAAGGTTAAACAGCAATATATCATTGCAGTATCTCAACACTAAGATTTACAGTATAAGCATACTCTGTGTAAGGTTTAAGAGGTTATTATCTGTGTGTACGCTCGCTGTGTGTATTCCGTACTCACAGCGCAGCGTGTGTACGTAACTAACGTACCACGTGCAAGGTCTTTGCACGCAAATAGTGTACAAAGTGCGTAGCACGTGCATGAGGGACAGCGGCCATTACGGCTTCACAATATTAATAAATAGCTTGTGTTCTAAGGTAAACAATCAGCTTTATCAATTGAGGGCTCGTCCGTCCTCCACATATCCGCACTAACGAAAACAGACGTTATCTGCCAGCAAGGGCGGGAAGGCAGTAGTGCTGGCTAGATAAGCGTCTGTTTCGCTACGTTGTAGGAGTGCTGGTGGAATCCGGAACCAGAGGTAGGAACAATACCCTATTATCTTTTAGAACTGTTTATTTCTGTTTTTGCGTACGCACACACGCACGCACGCACACACATGCATTGTTGCGGCTCACTCTCTTGTTGCCATTAGAAACGTACTGAGGAAATCTGGTGCTATTTAGTTGAGATTATAAAGGATAATTTTTAAGGAAATAATTGTAAAGGACACGCACACAGCATAGCAAATACTGTGTGGTGTACGGTAAGCGATTACAGTTGAACATCGTTTACATTGATAGAAGCGTGTTGATTGTGTTGCTGTGGGCATATCTGGACTTTGTGCATACGTGTCTCGGGCAATGTGCGAGATTACGTACGCAACACAAAGGCATACGCACGTGGCGTGTTTACGCAACGGAGCGTACGGATACGCCCACCGAAACTCAAATCACATGATAACATTGTTTTAGTGGGGGCGGTATAGTATAGCCACCTGATAATAGCACAGGTTTGTTCAGTTTTCCAAAAAGCTTAGTTAAAAGAGAACCTTTTTCTATTGCAATACTCAGGGATTGAACTACCGCCTGTATGAAAGGAATTTCTGTACAGAAAGATCAGTGTATATGAGTGAGTAGGAGTGAGTGTGGAAATAAAGGTATTATTTTTTGTGAACCCACAAATCGGGATCCCGTTGGAGACCACATCAGGTGAGTGGACACTTGGTGGCGTGGGACTGGCTTGCCCGCGTTAACATTATACAAAGTAAAAGGAGCAAGTAGTATCCGCAGACAAAACGACTGCGAAGGTTTAAGCGCAGCCCGGGGGGTTTTGCGTATTACCCATATAGATTGAGCTCCGGCTGAAGGTTTCGCAGCCTAAACAACTGATTCCGTTGGTCGTACAGCGTATAAATATTAAGTTACTTATGCGCAGTGCGACTGGACCGCACGTAATTGTGTGCATTAGTTTGTTACATTGATACCCATTAAAATTTAATGTGGGATCATAAACGCTATTTGTACATTCTAACGTGATTTGTGTAGGTTTTTAGTTATTTTAAGGGAGTTTCGCTGTTCACTCAGGAAATCTCCAACAACCAATACTTACTGGGGAGGGTAGCATACTCCCACACGCCCCAGTAAATAGAGGTTACAAAAGATCCCACGGATTGGATTGGCCAATTGGGGCGCAGAGTGAGTTAAGGCACTAGTGGAACTTTCACCGTCGCCTTACCGCGGGCAACTTGGTTTGTTTTGTAAGAATTTGCTGAGACAGCAATATCTGCAAACAATGGGGGCCAGTTGTTCAAAGAAGGGACGTCCAACAAGTGTTCACGTTGGTAGTTGTTGGCCCAAAGGGTCAGCGCGGTATATAATGTGTGAAAAATACGGATCACACACACAGGTATTTTGCAAAGAATGGGAACGAATGACAGAGGATGATGGGGAGCAGTTTCCCCGGGTAGGCAGTTTGAACCCTGAGGTATTGCAGAATCTAAGAAAAAGGATAGGTCAAATAAAATCTGCAAAGCAGAGAATTAGACATTATGATTGTTTACAGGTATGGCAACAGGAAAGTGAAATACAACAGGAATTAGCTCAGAAAGCAAATTCAAATCCTGGTAGGAGTCTGATAGCAACGGCACCACCACCGTATATAGTAGGGGAAAAAGTGGCTGCAGAGAATGACGTACGGGTGTACAATAAGGTTGCACTTAATCAATGTAGTAGTGATAAGGATAAAATGAAAGTTAATGCAAATGTTGATACTAACGCTAACCCTTGCAAGTTGTATCCCATTTTAAACTTCCCCCAGGAATACGACCAGGAAGATGAGCCCACTATGATTTCAGCTCTCTCTCTCTAGCGGCCACCATAAACGATACTTCAGTAGGCATCGCCCAACCAGTAAGAGTGGTATCAAAGGCACATAGTTCAGAGACAGGTGAGGTTGTATCTAGAGGTAAGTAAGGCACTGTACAATATGCTGAAACTGTTGCACCACCCACTGTAGAATCAACCCAGAGTGAAGTAATTAATATTAATCCTGTTAGAGTGATAGCGGTCCCCAATGGGAAGACCGACACAAATGGGGTCACACCCATCAGGAATATTGCAATGCACTGTCCCTGGTCCCGAGCAGAATTAAGAACAATTTTGTCTGAATTTCCTGATCCCAGAAAAGATTTAGCCGCATGTCAGAGGTTCATTAAGGACCTGGGTAACTCCACTGAACCGAACAACAAAGATTGGCGGACACTACTGAGGGCATGCCTGCCCTCTAGTATTGACCCTGTGAAATTTTTAGCTGACTGTAAATTAGATGAACAAGTACCCCTTACAGATGAGTATAATCAAGATAATGTAACCAGAATCAATCTGCAGCTAGGAATATACTTCCCAGCTGTGGTAAAATGGAACAAAATTTTCTCCATCAAACAAACGGAAGGAGAAACTGCCTCTGACTATTTCCACCGGGCCCTGGAGGAAATGGCTAAATATACTGGGATCGTGGAAATTGAGGCAAATATACACCATAGAGAGGTAGCGGTGTCCGTCTTGATGGACGGTTTAAAGGAGGTATTAAGGAATAGGGTAAAAACCACTCAACCTAACTGGAGAGGTATGTCGGTGGCCGCCTTAAGAGAGACTGCTGTTGGGCACGACAGGAACATCACAAGACGCAGGGAGTCACAGAGTGATAAACTGATGGCTATAAGTATCCAAGCCCTTACAAGGCCGCCTCAGTCTAAATCTCAGACCCCTGGTGGTAAGCCGCACATGGTAAAATGCTACAATTGTAATAGGGAAGGTCATTTTGCACGTAACTGCACCAGTAACCCACACAATGCATATAAAAACCCTAGACAACGACATGACATACGAGATTGGGATCAAGGACCGCAGAGACGGAGTTATGAGCCACACGCAGGGGAAACAAGAAGGTATCCCCCAAAAAGAGACTGGCAAGTCACTGATAGGTCCCATTTACCCCCTTCACAGGTAATAGCTGCCAGTGCGATGCAGGGAGGTCACCACGCACCATAGGGGCGGGGCCATACCTATAATCTGCAGCCAGTGAAATTAATTGCGAGCCTTGGAAGTGAACCCAAGGTTACAATTGATGTAGCTGGTAAATCTCTAAATTTCCTTGTAGATACGGGGGCGGCCAAGTCAGTGATAAATTCGACCGTGGGCATGAGAACCACTGGTAAAACAATTCCAGCCATGGGAGTAACAGGAGTAGTGCGACAATACCCTTTAAGCAAACCAGCAGAGATTACGATAGGGCCTTTGCATACCAAGCATTCTTTTCTGCTGGCTGCATCGGCTCCGACTAATCTCCTAGGGAGAGATTTACTGTGCAAAATGGGATGCGTCATATACTGTACTCCTGAAGGTGTGTTCTTGGACATACCCGAAAACCACGCTCAGGAAGAGCAGGATATGCTAGACTCCCCAACAAGATTAATGTCACACACTGTTGTTGTAAATAGGTGTCCGTCCAAGGTAGAGGAAATGATTTCCCAGATACCGGAATCCCTTTGGACCAAGGATGGACAAGACACTGGATTGATGGCAAACGTAGCCCCAGTAGTTGTGCAAGTAAAAGATAGTAGGATAGCTCCAAAAATCCCACAATACCCTCTGAAGCCAGAGGTGGAGTTAGGAGTTTACCCTGTAATAGAGCTCTTGCTACAACAGGGCATTCTGGTAAGAACGTCCAGCACTGCCAATAGTCCCATCTTCCCTGTTAAAAAGAGTGGGGGGAGGGGTTACAGATTAGTGCAGGATCTAAGAGGGATCAACAAAATAGTTGAGAGTCAATTCCCCGTAGTGCCAAATCCAGCTGTCATCCTTATGCAAATCCCTCCCACTGCCAAATTTTTCACTGTGATTGACCTCTGCTCCGCCTTCTTTTCGGTACCTCTGCACCCTGACAGTCAATACTTATTCGCATTCACATACAGAGGAGTCCAGTACACTTGGACTCGATTACCACAAGGTTTCATAGACAGTCCAAGTATTTTCTCACAGGCCCTGCATGATTGTTTACAGTCTTTCGAACCAGAGAGTGGATCAATATTGATACAGTATGTGGATGATTTACTACTGTGTTCAGATTCACTGGAAGCGTCCCTGAGAGATACGAAACAACTCCTGTTTCATCTTTCAGACACAGGACACAAAGTTTCCAAGGACAAGTTACAGTTATGCCAGACCCGTGTGAAGTATTTGGGACACTGTCTAACACAAGGACTGAGACACCTTACCGCTGATAGAATTCAAGCAATTCGTGACATGACACTGCCACAAACCCAGCAACAGATTAGAACATTTTTAGGAATGTGTGGGTATTGCCGTAACTGGATCCCAGGTTTTTCCATACTAGCCCTACCTTTGCAGGAGATGGTCTCATCAAGCAAACCTGATCGGATTTCGCACACAGACGAGTCTGAGATGGCATTTGAGAGACTTAAACAGTGCCTGACGCAGGCACCGGCATTAGGTATGCCTGATTATGGGAAACCCTTTGAGCTGTACGGAACAGAGAGTGCTGGGTGCGCAGCTGGTGTCTTAACTCAGAAGCATGGTGATGCCAGCAGGCCGGTAGCCTACTACAGCGCCCAGCTAGATACGGTAGCGCGATCCCTCCCCACATGCTTGCGAAGTGTTGCAGCAATAGCATTGCTAGTCACAAAGAGCGAAGATGTAGTGCTAGGACACAACCTCACAATTCATACACCACATGCAGTGTCAGCCTTACTGAATTCGGCCCAAACCAGACACGTCTCATCAGCGCGGTTTACAAGATGGGAATTGGCATTGATGGCCCCCGTAAACATCACCATAAGGAGATGCAGTGCATTAAATCCTGCAACGTATCACCCAGGTGTGCCTGGACAGGCACAAAGGGTGGAGGATGAGAGTGATGGTGAAGGAGGATTTAATACAGGGGATGACACGCATGATTGTATGGAATATTTGACCCAAAATTTCACGGCAAGGCCTGACATCAGTGACAACCCACTGGAAGATGTAGATTTTACTTTCTACACTGACGGTAGTTGTCACAGACAGACGGACTCGGGAGACTTGTGTACTGGATACGCAGTCGTAGATGACCAAGGTACCATAGAAGCAGAACCGCTAGGCCCACCACACTCAGCACAAGTTGCTGAACTGGTTGCCCTAACCAGAGCATGTGAATTGGCTAAGGGCAAGTCAGCCAATATTTACACAGATTCTAGGTATGCCTTTGGAGTAGTCCATGATTTCGGAGCCCTATGGCGCCTCAGAAATTTCATGACGGCAGCTGGCACACCCGTAGCGCATGCAGCCCACATCAAAAGACTTCTAACAGCGATACAGGAACCCGACAGAGTGGCTGTTATCAAGTGTAAAGCTCTTACGTATAGCCAAGACCCGGTATCACTTGGTAACAGCCGAGCAGACGAAGCTGCTAAATCAGCAGCAGGTAACCCCATACAAACAGATAGTACACGACTGATGGTATTTAATACTATAAACACACAGAAATTGTGTGAAATGCAAAATTTGTGTTCCCCACAGGAAAAGGCAGTTTGGAGGTCAAAAGGATATGGCCAGGAGTCCTCAGGACTCTGGACAGATGGACATGGTAAACCAGTGGCACCCAGAGCATACCTTCCAAGTCTAGCGGAAGCGGCACATGGGCTGACTCATCTAGGCAAAGAAGGAATGTGTAAGCTAGTAAGAGCTTATTGGTGCACCCCAGGATTTTCTTCCCATGCGGGTAAAAGAGCAATGACATGTCTCACCTGCTTGAGGAAGAATATCGGAAAGGCAATACCGACAGAGCCATCCCATATCCCTCCGACAGATGGCCCTTTCCAGGTAATACAGATTGATTTCATACAATTACCACCTTGTAGAAATTTAAAGTATGTTTTGGTCTGTATTGATGTATTCTCAAATTGGGTAGAAGCATTTCCCGCGGCCACAAATACCGCTGTATTTACTGCAAAGAAAATTGTGCAGGAATTTGTGTGTAGGTACGGTATCCCTAGAATCATTGAGAGTGATAGGGGTACTCATTTTACAGGTGAAGTCTTTCAAACAATGTGTAAGTTGATGGGAATTAATAGTAAGCTGCACACTCCGTATCGCCCCCAGGCGAGTGCGAAGGTGGAAAGAGTTAACAGCACTATTAAAAATAAATTGAGCAAGGTAATGACTGAAACAGGACTGTTATGGCCTGAAGCTTTGCCAATCGTATTATACAGCATCAGAACCACTCCCAGGTCCCCTCTTAATCTGTCTCCTTTTGAAATTCTGTTTGGTCGACAACCCCATGTTATGATTAACCCCCAGGATGATTTGAAATGTAACAATGAAGTAACCGTAAAGTACTTGGTTAAGATGAGTAAGCAATTGAGGAATCAGAATGATAATCTAAAGTTGGTGATTCCTGATTTGCCAGACAGTAATTGTCATGACATTGAACCTGGGGATTATGTAATGATACGGAATTTTCTACGCTCAGGTTGCCTTATTGACAGATGGGAAGGACCATATCAAGTCTTATTGACCAGCACAACCGCATTGAAGGTTGCCGAGAGAGAGACTTGGGTCCATTCGTCTCATTGTAAAAAGGTCACTGACCCAGAGAGGTCCCGTGATAAAGAACAGACGGTAGAGGTTGTATCACTAGAGTGTCTGTTCAGGGAGGATTGAGACGACACCTGAGCGCTGAGAATAATAAGACCAGAAGCTTGTCGAGCCAGATTTCTTTTTCCCATTTGTTATTTTCTCCAGTTCCCACCTCCCTCCTATTTCCTTTCCCCCTTCTTATTTTTCTCCTTTTACTCCTCTAAGATGGACTTGCCCCAAGAGACTGTGATCCGGATTTTCCTGTTGACCATGATGTTGACCAGAGCAGTCTGTTTCGGTGAGAGTACCATGGAGGTCGAGAAAGGATCTGGAATGGGTTCTGATGACCAGGATGGAGGCGTAAATTTCCAAGAGCAACATAATCTCCGAGTAAAGGCGAGTATCAGAAAACGATCTGGTAGCATTGATAATAGAAGAAATTGTGAAGGATTGTTAGCTGAAGAGAACTGCATCTGTAGGCACTGTGACAATATAGTTGAGGATGGGTGCATCAAGAAATGTCAGTCCAGTTTTAATGTCCACATGGACCGGCATCCATTGAGTGACTATCACTCCTTAGTGGGTAAAGTGTTAAACCAGACAGACTGTTGGGTATGCTCTCAAGTACCTCAAGGTCATAGTAAATCAGGACTAGTACCATTCCCCTTAACTGTAGGAGAGGTACTTGAGCTAAGTGGTGGGAGGCCGGTTGATAAGAGGTTTAATATCTCTAGTCCTCCTAGTTTGAAGCTCCACCAATATCATGTGGATAGGTCCTTAGTGTGCTTTAACATTTCCAATCCCCGAAAGCCGGGAAATTGGGAAGTGTCATGGAGTAATCAAACCATGACCTTTTCATACATAGCCAACAGAATGCCCATAGACACAGAACTTATACGCCAGATAGCCGACCATGGAAAATATTTCCGGTATAGGTACACTCTAGGAAGTAGGACCATGCGAGTTGGAGAAGTATCACCAGGATACTGTGCACCTGTCGTACAACCTGATATGTGTACTAAACAGATGGGAGAATTAGGGTTAGGAGATTTCACATGGAAAATTTGTAACATGATAATGTCATACTCCGTCCCATATGTTCTCCCCGATGATGCATATTTCATATGCGGGAGGAAGGCGTATAAGTGGCTTGCCCCAAACTCAGAGGGATTGTGCTATATTGGAAAAGTACTGCCTGAAGTAATGACTGTATCCCATAACAAAATGAAAGATATTCACCGCAGTGCCCAAGCTCCTTATACTCACACTCATTACGAGCACGTCGTTAAACGGCACCTGATAGAGAGGGCAGAGCATTCAGCCTCTGATCTGATCCATGAATCCACCGGGATTCAATTCCTACTCGCGTTAGATATCACTCGTACCGCCAGAGGAGTGATAAATTATAAATATATATCTGCGCTTGCAAATTTAATAGACAATATCACCGAAATGTATGACGACACATTCAGGTACACTGGGAAAGAGTTACAAGCCTACAAAACAGAACTGGTTCAGCATAGGATGATTCTCAATTACCTCAGAGCTGTGACAGGCGGGTATTGTGTTACCCTAGCAACTCAATATGGAATAAAGTGCTGCACGTACATTACAAACAGCACGGAGGACCCAGCCGAGGTCATAGACCAAAAGATGGATGACATTTTACAATTAAAATGGGAGTTTCGAAGGAAACACAATCTCACACTCGCTGCTGTGGGTAATGAGCTGACCAGTTGGATGTCATGGTTGAACCCACGAAATTGGTTCTCAGGTTTAGGAGAATGGGCCCAAGATATTATTATGGATGTAGGGAAATTTCTTTTGTGTATTCTGGGGGTCGTCATATTGGTTGGCTTGATATTTAGATGCGTTCGGGTTTTAACGAAGAGTAAAAGCAATACCAGGGTGATGAGCTTAAGGAGCGAGGACACTGTAATAACTACAACTAATTTGATTTATGACCCAACGATAGAGACAATGTTGTGATGAAAATGTGATTCCACGGTCCGTTTCTTTCACCCGTTTCTCCTTTGTTTTCCTCCAAGGTACAAAGACATCCGCTTGGAAGAAGAATTTGACAACCTCTTTTATACAGACCATTGATGAACTATGCTACAAGCCCCATTTTCCCTAGTGACTTTAAATTTTACGATAGCCCAAATATTTTAGTGACTAACTTTCTGGACAATGAAAAAACTTTTGCCGTCATTTATAGCAAAAGCATCAGGAGACTACAGTCAACATGTACATCGAGACAAGACACAAGACAAGACCTCAATCAGCAAATGTATATTAAACTCACATAGTTTATGACTGCATTTACCATAATTGCTTCTTATCTTCATTTCTACAACCTTCAGGTAATGACACACATAGTCGATAGGGAATATAGATACAGATATCAGCACTCACATATTCCCCCATTCATGTATCATCAACTAAATGTGCTCCCCCATTTGTTGCAACCAAAAGCCGAAAAGAGCTCGGTAAAGTTTGACAGCCCATCCACAGACCCGTAATACGGGATAAGAAGGAATTCAAATGTATACTTCGCAATACCTCGAAGCTTGATTTAAAACACGTACGGCACGATGATACATGACCCCTCAAACATGGATTCATACACAAATGCTTCTACTATCTCACTAGGTCATACCTTTTTCCCACCTTCCTCTCTTCTCCCTTACCCAATCATAGAAATGTATTTACATATGACATATATTTTTCTCTTTTTGAACTGTTTTAGGAAGTGGCAGTTATTGATGACTGCCAAAGGGTGGACTGTCGAAGTCAGAAAAATATCATGCTACACGTTGCCATATATCCACCCCATGCGCGTGCCTGCTGCACGTGCACATTCTCTCCCGTGCGTGCGGATACTCGCAGCTGCGTGATGGCGCCCCCTCGGCCATGCGCTCGAGCGCGTGGTATGTGCATTTACGGTAGAGTTTGTGTGCGTCTAGCGGGCGACTCAATAGTTAAATAATAAAACCAAATAGTATGTTTTATAGATAATGTTCCCCTTAATAATGACTGTAAGTTTGTTTAATGTAACTGGTCGCTGGACAGAGGAATTCCACTTTGCATGATATGAAGGGTCAGACAGGGTTTGAGCAGTGGTGTTTGGTACCTAACTAAAGAACATTTTATTTGGAACAATCCGGTGCTGGTTGGGTAAAGATTAATCGCTCCTGCGTATAGTTATGACCATTAGTAGTTTCTGGACATTTCCTAGATTTGCAGTTCATTATCCATGCGGCGGGAATTCTGAGATTCCCTCCCACCTGAGCAGTTTGATATAGTCACAGCCCACCTGTTCAAACTAACCTATGACCTTTTGTTATAATGCGAGGAGACATTCCTGTGTCCAATGAACAATAAGATTGTAGGGCCCTTTGTAGTACACTGTATGTTGTGTATATAAGGGTCACTGTCCCCAGACCGGCCAGTACTCTCTCTCTTCAACATTTATCTCTGATAATTGGAGGACTGGATTCCGGTTGCGCTTGCGAGTGTTCCCCGTATGGTATGTTTCTCTGTGGCCACTTTGTTACCCGTTTTAATGTTAGCCATTCATTCTTAGTCGATGTATTTGTGTTTGCGATCGTTCGCTATTGTGTATATTTTTGTTTAGTTATTCTGTTAGATATTAATGTTAGCCTGTAGTGTATGAACTGTTCACTGTTTTCTTTTCCCTTTTACTTAGCTAAATATTGTTAGTAAAGGTGTTGGAACCTTAGCAAGGTATTGTGTGTTTTTTACATTGCTGAGGGTAATCGGAGCATCTCAATCGCTCAAACAGCTAGCTTACAGATCAAGGTTAAACAGCATTATATCATTGCAGTATCTCAACACTAAGATTTACAGTATAAGCATACTCTGTGTAAGGTTTAAGAGGTTATTATCTGTGTGTACGCTCGCTGTGTGTATTCCGTACTCACAGGGCAGCGTGTGTACGTAACTAGCGTACCACGTGCGAGGTCTTTGTACGCAAATAGCGTACAAAGTGCGTAGCACGTGCACGAGGGACAGCGGCCATTACGGCTTCACAATATTAATAAATAGCTTGTGTTCTAAGGTAAGCAATCAGCTTTATCAAGGGTTGAATTCCACCTCGTTACCACCTCTTGCTTCAGATGATGGCAGGGCAGGTTCAGGTGTTTTTGGTGGTGCTCCAGTCTTCTGTACGCGGTGCCTGTACGCCGAAAGTGGCCCGCAATTCTTCTGGCCACCGACAGCATCACTTGCACGCCCCTGTCGTTTTTTAAATAATTCTGCACCACCAAATTCAAGGTATGTGCAAAACATGGGACGTGCTGGAATTTGCCCAGATGTAATGCACGCACAATATTGCTGGCGTTGTCCGATGCCACAAATCCCCAGGAGAGTCCAATTGGGGTAAACCATTCTGCGATGATCTTCCTTAGTTGCCGTAAGAGGTTTTTAGCTGTGTGCGTATTCTGGAAAGCGGTGATACAAAGCGTAGCCTGCCTAGGAACGAGTTGGCGTTTGCGAGATGCTGCTACTGGTGCCGCCGCTGCTGTTCTTGCAGCGGGAGGCAATACATCTACCCAGTGGGCTGTCACAGTCATGTAGTCCTGAGTCTGCCTTGCTCCACTTGTCCACATGTCCGTGGTTAAGTGGACATTGGGTACAACTGCATTTTTTAGGACACTGGTGAGTCTTTTTCTGACGTCCGTGTACATTCTCGGTATCGCCTGCCTACAGAAGTGGAACCTAGATGGTATTTGGTAACGGGGGCACACTACCTCAAGCAATTGTCTAGTTCCCTGTGAACTAACGGCGGATACTGGACGCACGTCTAATACCAACATTTTTGTCAAGGCCTCAGTTATCCGCTTTGCAACAGGATGACTGCTGTGATATTTCATCTTCCTCGCAAAGGACTGTTGGACAGTCAATTGCTTACTGGAAGTAGTACAAGTGGTCTTCCGACTTCCCCTCTGGGATGCCGATCGACTCCCAGCAGCAACAACAGCAGCGCCAGCAGCAGTAGGCGTTACACTCAAGGATGCATCGGAGGAATCCCAGGCAGGAGAGGACTCGTCAGACTTGCCAGTGACATGGCCTGCAGGACTATTGGCTTTCCTGGGTAAGGAGGAAATTGACACTGAGGGAGTTGGTGGTGTGGTTTGCGCGAGCTTGGTTACAAGAGGAAGGGATTTACTGGTCAGTGGACTGCTTCCGCTGTCGCCCAAAGTTTTTGAACTTGTCACTGACTTATTATGAATGCGCTGCAGGTGACGTATAAGGGAGGATGTTCCGAGGTGGTTAACGTCCTTACCCCTACTTATTACAGCTTGACAAAGGCAACACACGGCTTGACACCAGTTGTCCGCATTTCTGTTGAAATAATTCCACACTGAAGAGCTGATTTTTTTTTGTATTTTGACCAGGCATGTCAATGGCCATATTCCTCCCACGGACAACAGGTGTCTCCCCGGGTGCCTGACTTAAACAAACCACCTCACCATCAGAATCCTCCTTGTCAATTTCCTCCCCAGCGCCAGCAACACCCATATCCTCATCCTGGTGTACTTCAACACTGACATCTTCAATTTGACTATCAGGAACTGGACTGCAGGTGCTCCTTCCAGCACTTGCAGGGGGCGTGCAAATGGTGGAAGGCGCAAGCTCTTCCCGTCCAGTGTTGGGAAGGTCAGGCATCGCAACCGACACAATTGGACTCTCCTTTGGGATTTGGGATTTCGAAGAACGCACAGTTCTTTGCTGTGCTTTTGCCGCAAATCTTTTCTTTTTTCTAGCGAGAGGATGAGTGCTTCCATCCTCATGTGAAGCTGAACCACTAGCCATGAACATAGGCCAGGGCCTCAGCCGTTCCTTGCCACTCCGTGTCGTAAATGGCATATTGGCAAGTTTACGCTTCTCCTCAGACGCTTTTAATTTTGATTTTTGGGTCATTTTTTTACTGATCTTTTGTGTTTTGGATTTTACATGCTCTTTACTATGACATTGGGCATCGGCCTTGGCAGACGACGTTGATGGCATTTCATCGTCTCTGCCATGACTAGTGGCAGCAGCTTCAGCACGAGGTGGAAGTGGATCTTGATCTTTCCCTATTTTTTTAACCTCCACATTTTTGTTCTCCATATTTTGCGCACAACTAAAAGCCACCACAGGTATACAATGTAGATGGATGGATAGTATAGTATTATATTACTTATGGACGACGAGTGCACTGACGACACAGAAGTAGGTACAGCCGTGGCCTACCGTACTGCTTATATACATAATATACTGTATATAACGGACCTGGTGGACACTGTCAACAGACTGCTAAACTAGTATGAAGAAAAAAAAAACCACCACAGGTATACAATGTAGATGGATGGATAGTATAGTATTATATTACTTATGGATGACGAGTGCACTGACGACACAGAGGTAGGTACAGCCGTGGCCTACCGTACTGCTTATATACATAATATACTGTATATAACGGACCTGGTGGACACTGTCAGCAGACTGCTAAACTAGTATGAAGAAAAAAAAAGCCACCACAGGTATACAATGTAGATGGATGGATAGTATAGTATTATATTACTTATGGACGACGAGTGCACTGACGACACAGAGGTAGGTACAGCCGTGGCCTACCGTACTGCTTATATATATAATATACTGTATATAATGGACCTGGTGGACACTGTCAGCAGACTGCTAAACTAGAATGAAGAAAAAAAAACCCACCACAGGTATACAATGTAGATGGATGGATAGTATAGTATTATATTACTTATGGACGACGAGTGCACTGACGACACAGAGGTAGGTACAGCCGTGGCCCACCGTACTGCTTATATATATAATAATATACTGTATATAACGGACCTGGTGGACACTGTCAGCAGACTGCTAAACTAGTATGAAGAAAAAAAAAACCACCACAGGTATACAATGTAGATGGATGGATAGTATAGTATTATATTACTTATGGACGACGAGTGCACTGACGACACAGAGGTAGGTACAGCCGTGGCCTACCGTACTGCTTATATATATAATATACTGTATATAACGGACCTGGTGGACACTGTCAGCAGACTGCTAAACTAGTATGAAGGGAAAAAAAAGCCACCACAGGTATACAATGTAGATGGATGGATAGTATAGTATTATATTACTTATGGACGACGAGTGCACTGACGACACAGAGGTAGGTACAGCCGTGGACTACCGTACTGCTTATATATATAATATACTGTATATAACGGACCTGGTGGACACTGTCAGCAGACTGCTAAACTAGTATGAAGAAAAAAAAAAGCCACCACAGGTATACAATGTAGATGGATGGATAGTATAGTATTATATTACTTATGGACGACGAGTGCACTGACGACACAGAGGTAGGTACAGCCGTGGCCTACCGTACTGCTTATATATATATAATATACTGTATATAACGGACCTGGTGGACACTGTCAGCAGACTGCTAAACTAGTATGAAGCAAAAAAAACCACCACAGGTATACAATGTAGATGGATGGATAGTATAGTATTATATTACTTATGGACGACGAGTGCACTGACGACACAGAGGTAGGTACAGCTGTGGCCTACCGTACTGCTTATATATATAATAATATACTGTATATAACGGACCTGGTGGACACTGTCAGCAGACTGCTAAACTAGTATGAAGAGAGAAAAAACCACCACAGGAGTGTTTTTCAGGCAGACAAACGTATACTGGACTGGTGGTCACTGTCAGCAAAACTGTGCACTGTACTCCTGCTATAACTGCTCCCCAGTCCCCACAATTAGGCAGATTGAGCAGTGCACTCAGCACAGATATATCATGCAGCAGTGCAGCACACTGAGCACAGATATGGACAGAAATGGTTACCACAACAGATCTCGGGCGCTTAACTACAAAAGAACCATTGGAATAGCCCACATCAACATTCTGGTGATGTTGTGCAGATTCTAAAATCAAATAAAATACATGACATAGTGTAAAACTGTCATATAAAACAGGAAGACGTGGTTTCGCTCCCTAGTGTGGACCCGTACCGAATTTGATGGTCTGCTTATAGGCAGACAATATCGTTTTGTGTGTCAGGCGAATCACCAATTGGCATGTGTTCTGGTCTTCCCTCAATCCTCATGGAGCACTTTCTCCAAATAGCTCGTATATGATGATATGCAAATGAAGAGGAACTCAATAGTGCATTACATCTTGTGAGAGTCCACCTGTTCTTTTTTGTCTGTGTGTGGTAATGTCCAATAAAACTGTTTTATGGTAATGCACTTTCAAGCCCCCTCTTATTTACATATCATCGTATATCGGCAACTGGGAGGAAATGGTCTGTGAGAATTGAAGTGACTTGCTTAATGCGCATGTGTCTACAAAAACTTGTAGACCATTACACTCGGTGAGAGTCCATTTTCTATTTGTGTATTGTTAAGTTCACTATAGGTGTCTCACAATAATGCACTATTGAGTTCCTCTTCATTTGCATATCATCATATACGAGCTATTTGGAGAAAGTGCTCCATGAGGATTGAGGGAAGACCAGAACACATGCCAATTGGTGATTCGCCTGACACACAAAACGATATTGTCTGCCTATAAGCAGACTATCAAATTCGGTACGGGTCCACACTAGGGAGCGAAACCACGTCTTTCTGTTTTATATGACAGTTTTACACTATGTCATGTATTTTATTTGATTTTAGAATCTGCACAACGTCACCAGAATGCTGATGTGGGCTATTCCAATGGTTCTTTTGTAGTTAAGCGCCCGAGATCTGTTGTGGTAACCATTTCTGTCTATATTTTATTTTGAGTGTTGGTGAAACTCATACCATTAGATTTCAGGCTGCTATTGGCGCATGAGTGTGTGATCATATTTTTTCACTGAGCACAGATATGGTCGAGCGTTTTTTTCATGTAGAGAAACAAAGGATTAAACTCACTGGTGGTAAACCCTGCACTGTACTCCCTAACAGCTGCTCCCCGTCCCCAATCCTCCCCACAATTATAATAACGAAGTCACTTAGTTTACTCTTTTCTTTTCTAATATAACGGAGAGGACGCCAGCCACGTCCTCTCCCTATCAATCTCAATGCACGTGTGAAAATGGCGGCGACGCGCGGCTCCTTATATAGAATCCGAATCTCGTGAGAATCCGACAGCTGGATGATGACGTTCGGGCGCGCTCGGGTTAACCGAGCAAGGCGGGAGGATCCGAGTCGCTCGGACCCGTGTAAAAAAAGGTGAAGTTCGGGCGGGTTCGGATCCCGAGGATCCGAACCCGCTCATCACTAATTGCCACACAGGCTAAATGATACCAATATTTGCAGATATCTTAACTATTTTGTTTGGCACTTCCCAGTGGTCTTCCTACACATGCAACTATTATGATTATTTATGTTAAATAAGCAATGAGGGCAAACATATTTAGAGTATTTATTACTGTTCCTTTAATTGAAAAAAACAACATATATTATGCTGCAGAAAAGAGATCTAAATAAAGAATGAATAACTTCAACTTATAGTTCCTCATGTCTGTTTCAGATAGCATAGAAGGTTCTGATTCCTATCTGATGCTAATGACCTAGAATCCTGGTCCGAATATATAAGTTGCTTAAAAATCTATGCAAGCCTATTTAAAAGGTGTGGGTCATATTTTATCAGCCATTATATGGGTAGTAGCCAAGCTACTACCCATATAATGTCCCATAGGGGACCAAAAGGAATCAATCCTAAAAACTCAAAATAGTGTGACTATGTCCTAAAAGATTTTTAAAAAAGGGGACAAGAGTGACCATGCTTTCATGAATGGTTTATACAGCATGGTCACTCTTGCCCCCTTTATTATTTTGTGTACCATCAAGACTGTACCTCCAAAGCTGATTCATCTAATTTTTTATTTTACCCAAAAATGTATGGAATTACTGGTATGGTTTGTATTATTGGCTTCCACTATGGCTTAGGCCTTGATGTAGTTTTTCTAAATAAACGTCTTGTAATAATTCTTAGGATTGATTCCTTCTGGTCCCTTATGGAACAACCTTAACTAAGATCCTTTATCTACAATCAAACTTCAGATTAGGCTGTCCATTCTGGAGGGGAGATGTACTCAAAGTTTTTCATACCTTGCATATTACAGTATTGGGGTATGTATCTTCATCTCAATCACCTGTTCATCCCTTTTGTTTTCTTTAATTCTCTTTATCTTTATGCAAGCTGAACATAATCATATAGACCACCAGATTCAGTTTTTCATTAACTTAGAAATCTCTTATAAAATTGTTGGTGATCTGGTATGTACCACTTTTTGTGTGACGCTGTCTTGCAAATTGTTATCTTATGTATCATGATTCAATACATGTTAGTAAGTGTTATGTTTACCACCTAGATTTACCCCTGAGGAAGTCATTCTGATGAAATTCTGATGAGGTGGCGGATGGTCTCCTGAGGGATCTCCTCCCAGACCTGGAATAAAGCATCCGCCAACTCCTGGACAGTCTGTGGTGCAACGTGGCGTTGGTGGATGGAGCGAGACATGATGTCCCAGATGTGCTTAATTGGATTCAGGTCTGGGGAACAGGCGGGCCAGTCCATAGCATCAATGCCTTCGTCTTGCAGGAATTGCTGACACACTCCAGCCACATGAGGTCTAGCATTGTCTTGCATTAGGAGAAACCCAGGGCCAACTGCACCAGCATATGGTCTCACAAGGGGTCTGAGGATCTCATCTCGGTACCTAATGGCAGTCAAGCTACCTCTGGCGAGCACATGGAGGGCTGTGCGGCCCCCAAAGAAATGCCACCACACACCATTACTGACCCACTGCCAAACCGGTCATGCTGGAGGATGTTGCAGGCAGCAGAACGTTCTCCTTGGCGTCTTCAGACTCTGTCACGTCTGTCACATGTGCTCAGTGAGAACCTGCTTTCATCTGTAAAGAGCACAGGGTGCCAGTGGCGAATTTGCCAATCTTGGTGTTCTCTGGCAAATGCCAAACGTCCTGCACGGTGTTGGGCTGTAAGCACAACCACCACCTGTGGACGTCGGGCCCTCATACCACCCTCATGGAGTCTGTTTATGATTGTTTAAGTAGACACATGCACATTTGTGGCTTGCTGGAGGTCATTTTGCAGGGCTCTGACAGTGCTCCTCCTGTTCCTCCTTGCACAAAGGCGGAGGTAGATGTCCTGCTGCTTGGTTGTTGCCCTCCTACGGCCTCCTCCATGTCTCCTGATGTACTGGCCTGTCTCCTGGTAGCGCCTCCATGCTCTGGACACTACGCTGACAGACACAGCAAACGTTCTTGCCACAGCTCGCATTGATGTGCCATCCTGGATGAGCTGCACTACTTGAGCCACTTGTGTGGGTTGTAGGGAGGTCATACAGGCACGTGGAGGCCACACACACTACTGAGCCTCATTTTGACTTGTTTTAATGACATTACATTAAAGTTGGATCAGCCTGTAGTGTGTTTTTCCACTTTCATTTTGGGCGTGACTCCAAATCCAGACCTCCATGGGTTAATAAATTTGATTTCCATTGATCATTTTTGTGTGATTTTGTTGTCAGCACATTCAACTATGTAAAGAACAAAGTATTTAATAAGAATATTTAATTCATTCAGATCTAGGATGTGTTATTTTAGTGTTCCCTTTATTTTTTTGAGCAGTGTATATATATATATATATATATATATATATATATTTTTTTTTTTTTTTTTTTTTTTTTTAAACAAAACTCCTAAGAAAAGCTGCTGGAATGTGGGGGATACACCACAGCAGCTTAAGAGAGGAGGGTACTTGTGTGCAGCATCCATGCGAGTGCCCTCCTCTTTCCATGGGGGAGAACTGTCCACTGGCCATGAGAGGGTGTTATGCACACCAGTGCCTGCAGGAAAGTACTGGTGTCAGGACTGTTATGCACTCCAGTGCCTGCAGGAATGTACTGGTGTTTGAACTGTTATGCAAAACAAATGGACTTACAGACAGACTGGGGAATATGACATAACGTACACAGAAGGTGATAGGGTAACAAAATACACACAAAGTGAACAGAGAAGCCCAGAGGCTAAGGAACTGGGTATCTCCCTTGTATTAGAACTGCTCAGATGGGAAAAGCAAGATGTTGTGTTTTAATACGTAGAGAACCCGAAATGCTGTTGCTAAGGGCAACAGCAAAACCCTAAAGGGTTACCAACGGGTGTGGCAGTAAACTCCTTGGTCAGAGATGGAATGATAGACACAAGGAGAGTCTCCACAATCCTAATTCTCACTTGCAGTGCACAGGTTCAGCTTACTGCCACTAAACTGACCCCTGACACCTAGCACAGTGAGACAGGATTAGACAGGCAAGTCTTAGAATACAGCCGCAAACTTGCTAAGTTCACAGAGTAGTAACAGAACCCCAGCAAGCTAAATGACTGACTCCAGTCTTACTGCTAGGTCTGGATTGGCAGAGTGTAATACCAAATCCCCAGGCCTAATTGCAGTAAGCAACAAACAAATACAAAGCTACACAGTACTGGCTAACTTTCAGAAACTGACTAACCAACAAAGATTCAGCAGCATCTGCTTACCCTGAGAAGAGGCCTTATAAAGCAGGTGCTGTCCATGCCCCACTCAGACCTCACAGACTGTGAGCACAAAAACCAGCACCGGATCCCCTGCCATGCACAGAGCCTATAACCACTGCACAGCAAAAGACCCGAACCGGAGTATCAGCTGCGCTCAGGTCACTCCGCTAGCACTTGTCTCCCGGTTGCCATGACGATGTGGCAGCACAGGGCAGGAGACCCTAACAGTACCCCCCCTCTGACGAGGGGTCAAAGAACCCCTACCACCGGGTTTATCGGGGAACTGCGAGAAGAAAGAGCGTATCAGTCTGGGGGCATGAAGATCACAACTGCGCACCCACGACCGCTCCTCCGGGCCATACCCCTTCCAGTGCACCAAAAATGACAGCCGACCCCGAACTACCTTGGAGTCAAGAATCCTTTCAACAACAAACTCCCTCTGGCCACGTATCAGAAGAGGGGAAGGTCTTCCACTGGAAGAAGGATTACTAATCGCCCGTTTTAAAAGGGAACAATGAAATGTTTTATTGATACCCAAAGAACGGGGCAGATCTAACTGAAATGCCACCGGATTGATAACCCTGGTGATCTTATAAGGGCCGATGAACCGGGGGCCTAACTTATGAGATGGCTGTCTCAACTTCAAATTCTTGGTAGACAACCAGACGAAGTCTCCTAATTTGAAGCTGCAGGGTCTTTTCCGCTTATCAAAAACCCTTTTGGTCACTAATGACACAGACACAAGGGCTTTCTTCACTTTCCGCCAAATACCTCTAAGGACCGAAACCACAGAGGAACCACCAGGCGTGGAGTCCAGGGGGTCAAAAGAATTGGCCTTAGGATGATGCCCATACACACAAAGGAAGGAAGAGATCCCTGTAGCAGAGTGAGCCGCGTTGTTATAGGCAAACTCCGCCATGGACAGATGAGCAACCCAGTCAGTCTGACACTTGGAGGCATAACACCTGAGGAACTGCTCCAAGGACTGGTTCACCCTTTCAGTCTGCCCATTAGACTGCGGATGGTAGCCTGACGACAAGCTGACAGAAATCTGGAGATCGGAACAAAATGCCCTCCAGAATTTGGCCACAAACTGGGATCCGCGGTCAGAGACCACATCAAGTGGCAACCCGTGGAGACGCACAACATGCAGCATAAATAATTCAGACAGGCGTCTGGCCGATGGCAGCCCAACCAGTGGAACGAAGTGCGCCATCTTCGAAAACCTGTCAACGACAACCCAGATGGCTGTCATCCCCGAGGATTTGGGCAAGTCCACCACAAAATCCATTGAAATGTGGGTCCATGGCTTAGATGGGATAGAGAGTGGATGTAATGGGCCAACAGGAACCCCTCTAGGAGTCTTATTTCGGGCACAGATGTCACATGCCCGAACCCACTGATCCACATCCTTAGCCACCGAGGGCCACCACACCGCCCTAGATAGCAACTCCCGAGTTCTGGCAATACCCGGGTGACCTGCCGACTTCTTGGCATGGAATTCCAGGAACACTCGCTGTCTTAACCTAGGAGGCACAAACAAAAGACCTACCGGAAGGTCTGGAGGAGCCTGCTCCTGTGCTCTAAGGACTAATGATAAGAGGTCCTGGGTAATGCCCACTTTAATACATGATGGGGAAACAATGGGCAACGGCTCCTCGGTGGTCTCCTGGATTGGAGCAAAACTCCGCGAGAGCGCATCAGCCTTGATGTTTTTTGACCCAGGGCGATATGTTATCAAAAAATTAAAGCGAGCAAAAAACAAAGCCCATCGTGCCTGCCTGGCATTGAGACGCTTTGCTGACTCTAAATATGCCAGATTCTTATGGTCAGTGAGAATTGAGACCACAAACTTAGCCCCCTCAAGCCAGTGTCTCCACTCCTCGAGTGCATCCTTAATAGCCAACAATTCCCGGTTACCCACGTCATAATTCATCTCGGCAGGCGAAAATTTACGGGAAAAGTAAGCACAGGGATGAAGGCGATTATCAGACACTCCCATCTGAGAAAGCACTGCCCCAATACCCATCTCAGAGGCATCCACCTCCACCACAAAAGGACGCTCTGGATCTGGGTGTCGCAGCACCTTGGCCGAAACAAATGCCCTTTTGAGACGGGCAAAAGCCGCTTTAGCCTCACAAGACCAGTGAGCAACATCCGCCCCTTTCTTAGTGAGTGCCACCAAGGGCGCCACTATAGACGAAAATCCAGCGATAAATCATCTATAAAAATTCGCAAAGCCCAGGAAACGCTGAAGCGCCTTCAAACTAGTGGGCTGCACCCAATCCAGGACTGCCTGTACCTTGGAACCCTCCATTTGGAAACCTTCTGGGGAGATAATATATCCTAGAAATGCGATTTGCTGAACTTCAAATTCGCACTTCTCCAGCTTCGCCCCAAGCCGGTGGTCTCTGAGTTTCTGGAGGACTAAGCGTACATGCTTCCGATGTTCCTCCAGGGAATGGGAGAAGATTAGGATGTCATCTAAGTATACAACTAAGAATCTATCCAAATATTCCCTGAGCACATCATTCATGAAATCCTGGAAGACTGCCGGGGCATTACAGAGCCCAAAAGGCATCACCAAATATTCATAATGCCCTGAGTGGGTATTAAAGGCAGTCTTCCATTCATCCCCCTCTCTTATTCGGATTAGATTGTACGCACCGCGTAGGTCAATCTTAGAAAAAATGGTGGCAGTACGAAGCTGGTCAAACAAGACCGAAATGAGAGGCAGTGGGTATGAGTTTTTAATCGTGATACGGTTCAATTCCCTGAAGTCGATGCAGGGTCGCAACGAACTGTCCTTTTTACCCACGAAGAAGAACCCCGACCCAACTGGAGACTGTGAAGGTCTGATAAATCCCTTAGCCAAGTTCTCCTGAATGTACTCTGCCATAGCCTGAGTCTCAGGACGTGACAGGGAGTACAACCTGCTCTTGGGAAGCTTAGCATTTGGCAACAAATCAATGACACAGTCATAGGGGCGATGGGGAGGTAGTACCTCTGCAACTTTTTTGGAGAACACGTCCGCAAAATCTGCATAACACCCTGGCAATCCTGGCAAACTTAGCTGCGAGAGCCTGACTGGAAGGCTCAAGCAACTCCTGAAACAATCAGTACCCCAACTAAGAATCTCCCCAGAGACCCAGTCAAATTGAGGATTGTGGGCCCTTAACCAGGGTAACCCCAACACCAATGGGGCAAAAGTACAGACAGTCACATAAAAGGACAATTTTTCAGAGTGTGTGGCTCCAATAAACAAAGAAATCTGGCTAGTGCAAATCTCAATTTCCGATGCCAAGGGTACTAAGGGAACAGAGTGTTTCAGGGCGAATTGGCGGTCCATAAAAACCCCGTCGGCCCCACTGTCCACAAAGGCCTCAGTCTTGACAGTTTGACCGAGGATCTTCAAGGTCACCGGAATGATAAAAGTCTTCTTGGGAAATTCTGACTTCTGGCCTGACAGGATATTTCCCATCACCCTCAGGCCCTGAAGTTTTCCGGCTTTTCTGGGCATGATACTACCACATGACCTTTATTCCCACAGTACAAACACAACCCCTGCTGTCTCCTCCGCGTCTTCTCACGCGAGGAGAGGCGGGTAGCCCCAATCTGCATAGGCTCCTCGGAAAATTCCTCAGAGTCTGAGGTTCCCTTGGGAAGGAAGGAAATCTCAGTCTCCCTTTCAAGCCTACGCTCTCTCAGCCGTCTATCCACCCGGATGGATAACTGCATGAGCTGATCCAAGCTATCAGGCAAGGGATATTGTACCAGTTGGTCCTTTATCTGGTTAGAAAGACCTCTTCGGTACTGGTGTCTCAGGGCTGGGTCATTCCACTGGGTATCATGGGCCAACCTCCGAAACTCCGTACAGTAAACCTCAACTGGCCTTCGCCCTTGCTTAAGGATCGAAATCTGAGCCTCGGCTGAGGCCGTCTTGTCAGGGTCATCATACAACATGCCCAGTGCCGTAAAAAAAGCATCAACACTTTTAAGCGACGGACAGTCAGGCTGCAACCCATATGCCCAGACCTGTCGGTCTCCTTGTAGCAAAGAAATCACTATGCCCACCCGCTGAATCTCCGACCCAGAAGACTGAGGCCTAAGCCGGAAGTATAGCTTGCAGCTCTCCTTGAAACAAAAGAACTGCGAGCGATCTCCAGAAAAACGATCCGGGAGATTTACTTTCGGCTCCTTAACCCCTGCAGGTGCTGCTGCTGCGGGAGCTCCGCCAGCAGCCTGGGAGGTGTGCATTTTAATGGACAAATCATTAAATTGTCGAGTCAGGACCTGCACCTGATCGACCACCTGTTGCAACGTATTTTGAGGGGTATGCTCCATATTCCCACAAAATTTCAACAGGAGTATTAGGCTGCTGAATATGTTATGCACACCAGTGCCTGCAGGAAAGTACTGGTGTCAGGACTGTTATGCACTCCAGTGCCTGCAGGAATGTACTGGTGTTTGAACTGTTATGCAAAACAAATGGACTTACAGACAGACTGGGGAATATGACATAACGTACACAGAAGGTGATAGGGTAACAAAATACACACAAAGTGAACAGAGAAGCCCAGAGGCTAAGGAACTGGGTATCTCCCTTGTATTAGAACTGCTCAGATGGGAAAAGCAAGATGTTGTGTTTTAATACGTAGAGAACCCGAAATGCTGTTGCTAAGGGCAACAGCAAAACCCTAAAGGGTTACCAACGGGTGTGGCAGTAAACTCCTTGGTCAGAGATGGAATGATAGACACAAGGAGAGTCTCCACAATCCTAATTCTCACTTGCAGTGCACAGGTTCAGCTTACTGCCACTAAACTGACCCCTGACACCTAGCACAGTGAGACAGGATTAGACAGGCAAGTCTTAGAATACAGCCGCAAACTTGCTAAGTTCACAGAGTAGTAACAGAACCCCAGCAAGCTAAACGACTGACTCCAGTCTTACTGCTAGGTCTGGATTGGCAGAGTATAATACCAAATCCCCAGGCCTAATTGCAGTAAGCAACAAACAAATACAAAGCTACACAGTACTGGCTAACTTTCAGAAACTGACTAACCAACAAAGATTCAGCAGCATCTGCTTACCCTGAGAAGAGGCCTTATAAAGCAGGTGCTGTCCACGCCCCACTCAGACCTCACAGACTGTGAGCACAAAAACCAGCACCGGATCCCCTGCCATGCACAGAGCCTATAACCACTGCACAGCAAAAGACCCGAACCGGAGTATCAGCTGCGCTCAGGTCACTCCGCTAGCACTTGTCTCCCGGTTGCCATGACGACGTGGCAGCACAGGGCAGGAGACCCTAACAGAGGGTTGCCAGGATCATGGCATCTGCTCCAAGGTTCCTTGACCTCTGCACTGTTCATGTGCAAAAATCCAGGAAAATAGCAGCAGTGATCAGGTAGGGGTCTCAGAAGAGATAAGTATACTAAATTGAAGGAGGGTGTGCAGTGTGGGTGCCTTTGGTGCCAGGAACCTATGTGCACCATACACACTGCACCCATTATAGATACGCCACTGAGTGCTGTTGCATCTTCGTCTATGACTCTCCAATATAAGTGAAACGGTGCTTAAGTTTTTATAAAAACTACATTTAATACATATGTGGCAAATGGGACATTAATTTGTATCCAGCGATATAAGAATTGTATGTAATGTCTACGTGTATATTGTAATGGAGTCTGTGAAACAAAATGGTTTCCAACCTGTCCTTTAAATGAACCCATAGTTACATAGATATGGGAGTAGAGGACACTGATGTATAGTGGGAGAGTCAGAGGTTAGTTTATGGCCTTTACCTTATCTAAGAAGCTATAAACGACATTACCACAAGCCAGGCCAGGCCAAGAAACCTGACCTCTTGAAACTTAAAAGGAAGACAGTTGTTGAAAGTGAAACCAAATAAAGTCTGGTTGTTACTGCTCAGGTACCCAGCATTGAGAGAGTTAATGAAAGGGTGGGGAGCCTGCAGCTATGAGGGGGCTATATCTGTCCCTCACACACACACTGTCTTGTTCATTCTCTGAGGGAAGCAGCCAGGAGCTGGGAATTCACCATATATATCTTCCATTGTGAGATCCCTCCACACAGAAAGCTAACTGAGGTTGAGTAAGTTAGGCTACTGAAATTATTCTCTTTTTGTTTATTGAGACTGCTAGTAACCTGTATATCTTTTCTAAACTCCTTATATTCTTTGTAATCTTTTTACCATTGTAAACCCGAAGATATTTCTTGATTAGAATAAACATATAATTAGATCTGACTGCTGTGTTCTTGAACCCAAGTCAAGCCAAGTGAAGTATGTTACCTATGGTTTTCATGAGATATTGAGATTGGTGATCACAGGTGAAGCTAAAGACACCTGCAACGTCCGCAATATGTTGAAAAGTCTTTGCTGGTGGCAGCGGAGATTCGCACGGCGCAGGCGCAACTCTCGGATTGGTGTATCCGGAGAGTGAGGCGGCCGAGGTCCGTGACAAAGTGGCTGGCAGCGTGAGGGATTGATAAATAACTTGTTACAAGAACTTAAGTGAGTGGGAGTAATTCCACTTCACCAGAGTCAGAACTCGGGCTTACAAAAGACAATAGTTAGAAATTATATACCGTGAACGCAGTCTCTGTTCCCCTCCCCATCTCTTGTTTTTCTTTTCTATTATTTTATTATGTCGAAGATGAGATCAAAGATGACTAAGTCTAAGCATCTGATGAAGGATGATGGCAAACCTGTGCGTGGGAATGATGCATCGCCCTGTGCTGCCGATACAGTAGGGGATGTATTGCGTACTGGACTGTTACGTACTGCGGGTAGAAATGGTGCCATGCTGAGTTCTGATGTGGACTCTGTTATCGACGCGAGGTCTGTGCATATGGCCTTGGATGGATATGTATATATATATATAAGTATGGGAAAGATACAGAGCATCATGATGGCTGCAAACCTGTGCGTGGAAATGATACATCGGCCTGGGCTGCTGAGACAGTAGGAGATGTATTGCGTACTGGACTATTTCGTACTGCGGGTAGTAATAGTGTGATGCTGGATTCTGATGTGGACTCTGTTATCGATGTGAGGCCTGCTGTGGCTGCCTCAAAGGTGGATCTTATCCCCCCCGTTCCTGGAAACTGTCGGAGCTGCGTGCTGGACAGGGAAAAAGTGTTCCAGTGCACGAGAGGAGAGCGAGATAGGGCCTGCCAGTGCTGCACAGCTGGTGCAGAGGGAGAGTCCTATGGCAGAAACGAGTTCTGCAAACCGAGTAGCTAAGAGAGAATGTGCGCTACAAATTGCATCGCGACAAGAAAGTGATTGTTCGCGATACCATGAGACCAGGGAGGTCACTGTTAAACCTTGCCTGGATCAAGTTCCTAGTATGATGGACTATGTGAATGTGGACAGTACTGCAAATACCCAGTGGAGATCAGGCACCTCTTACATCTACACTGAAGATCCTGACCTGGATAAGTATTTACAGAGTGCAATAGCATCTATGAGCTCATCTGCAGGCTGGGCAACCCTTATGCATCTGGGGCAACAGATCCTTGCCAAACGCCAAGCAGCTTGGGAACGTGAGGCTGCCAGGGAGACGGCAGAAATTGCTGGGCCACCATCCGAGACATCGTCAGAAGAGCAATGGGGGTATGGCCCAGGTAACCTGTTTTCCAGGATGAGTACGGAGGAGCTAATTAAAGAATGTCTGCTGCAGGGTATCCCCTGCTGCGACCCTTCCCGCGGGGAGATGATCACGCAGCTCACCTATGCACAGAAAGATGAGAGCAACGCCTTCAGCCAGTATAGAATATCATTTCTGTGGGTAGGACCAGAGATGAATCCTGGGTACTTGCTGCAGGTGCTGGAGGAAATTTTTGAAGATGCATGGAGAGAGGCAGTTTGAGGAAGCTCGATACCCCATTCTGGCACGATCAGTGTCGCAGAGTGGATGATGAAAGACCACGTCTGCAAAAGCTTCTTTTATCAGCGGAAGAAGCAGTAGTCCAGCCTGCAGGGGTGCCCCAGGAGGAACAGGTACCCCCATCATCTACAGTCAGTGTGGACTATGTTACGGAGTTCTCGCTTCCAAAGGTGCAGTGTACCCTACTGGGAGGAGATGTTGGTGCGAACAGCATATTACCACCATCTGCGCAGAATTTGCAGCTGGAAGAAGCTGATTTTCAGGAGAACCTGATTGTGGAGGAGATTATGTCGACAAGAGAGGTGGGAGTGTCAGATATTATTCCCAAGAATGTGTTCGGGAAGACTGACTTTGGACAATTGATAGCACAATCTGTGCCTGATATTTCTAAGTCGGTTGAAATATGTGAATCATCTCAGGTAGTACGTGATGATGCTAAACCTTGCAATGGTATTGCTCTGTGTACAGTGCCTGTAATGGTATATGATGCTGCTGGATCTTGCACAGAAGTGACTCTGGGTAAAAATGTAGTGCCCCGTGAACATTTTGCATTTTCTACTGTGCTAGAGACTTGTGATAATAATACCAGTGAAATGAACCGTATTGCTGCAGGAACTAACCCTTCTTTTCCTCAGGGGACACCTGCTGATCCACACAACATTATTGCCAATGTATGTGTTGCTGAAAATGTTACCAACCAGTGTGAACTAGAAAATAACATGCCAATGTCTATGTGTAGGGACAAAGAAATTACTCCCTGTATTGTTGAAAATGTTCAAATCGATTTGCAGGTACTGAGGGGCCCCGAAAACAGGCAAACGTCTATGTATAAAGGAGGGGCAATGATTCCTTGTATTGATGATAACACTGTGTTGAATACTTTATGTAATACCATGCCTGGGGTAGCAGTAATGACACGCAGTGCAGCAGCACAGAAAATCCGTGATTTAACCCCTGCAAGTGGGGAGGGTGACTCAAAAGCCAGAGATCCCCCTCCGCCCCCCTCCCTCCCTGTGAAAGTTGCAAGCTCAGATACTGGCCTAGGGAAGGGAGTCCATGGGGATGATGTATTGTCTTGTATACAGGTTACCAGTAATTCTGATGATGCATGTATTAATATAGGAAATAATGTGTCTGTCGGGGGTGCTGCCAGCATGTTAGGTACCAAGCAGAGGGCAATGCAGAAGGGCTGCACATTAACCCTTGGAAAGGAATCAGAAAGTATTTCTGCTGATAAGAGACTGTCTCCTTTACACTTAGCAATGAAAGTAGAAAACTTATCAGTGTCAGGAATGACTGTGCTGGACATAGGCACTGATGTATGTAAAAAGTGTGAAATTGTGGTCAACCAGAATGAGAATCCCCATTTACAAGTGCCAGGTGTTAAGATGAACAAAAGGTTTGGACAGGAGTGTGATGCAAGTTCTGCCATGCAAACCCCCCTTTGTCCTGATAGAGAGCAGCCAGGGTGGGGTGGGCCACAGTCAGAAGCTGCAGAACCTCTGAGGGCAAGGGCCTATCAACCTTCTCCTGAGGCTGAGCCAGGAAAGGAACATGTTACTCTCTCTCCAGGTGTAGGTAACAGGAGTGTAGAAGTACACAATGTTTATTCACAGAGGTGTATGGAGGTGGGCAACCCCAGTCTTGTGAAGATGGGGCCGAGTGACAAAGGCCGTAGCTGTGACGCAGCTATAACACCTACACTAACAGCAGAGATAGCAACACAGAGAGCACTGTGTACGAAAGAGTGTGTTCCCATCACAAAACACATATTTGCCCACTATACCAAGGAAGGGCTGCCCCCTGCTTTGTTCCCTCACACTGATCAGCTCATCAGAGGTGAGAAATTCCAAGCAGGACAACCAGCTGACTCTGACTTAGCATCTGTAAAGACACAGATCAGTCAGACAGGCTGGGGAGATAAATAAGGAAGAATTTCTTTTAGAAAGAGACATTTAGGTGATGATCCCAATGTCCTAGGTATACCCCAAATGATGTGCAGTGAAACCTGTCAAGGGCATCCCGTAGAGCAAGGTGCCCCCACCTCCGGGCCCGTGTGGGTGAGGGGCAGGCAACCACATCAGGAAAGAGCACAAGGACAGGAAGAGTTTGTTGGGGAGAAGTATCTAGGTGTATTTTTGTATTTTCCCCAGTATGTGTTAATGAGGAAATTTCTCCCCATTATAGTACCACTAGACCTGCCGAGTTACAGACACCTAGGAATGATGTGGGCACACTGTATAAAGATGTGACGGGTGGCCTCGCTATAGGTACCCAGCAGAGGGCAATGCAGAAGGGCTGCACATTAACCTCTGGAGGAATCAGCAGTGGTTCCTTACACCGAAGCACTGAATGGCTAGGGACAGGAGGAATCTGTCAGGGTGAGCTGAGCAGAGTCTCTGGAGACAGGGGAAACCTCATAAAATGGTGCCTGATGCTGCAGCGTTACAATTTTGCCATTATGCACAGGGAAGATGCAGAACACAGTCATGCTGATGGGCTTTCACGCCAAAATGAGCAGGTGGTCACTGGCGCACAAGTAAGACTGTGACGTGTGTCACTAGTCCCCTTATGCTTTAATTCACTGGCGGGAATGTGGCAAATGGGACATTAATTTGTATCCAGCGATATAAGAATTGTATGTAATGTCTACGTGTATATTGTAATGGAGTCTGTGACACAAAATGGTTTCCAACCTGTCCTTTAAATGAACCCATAGTTACATAGTTATGGGAGTAGAGGACACTGATGTATAGTGGGAGAGTCAGAGGTTAGTTTATTGCCCTTACCTTATCTAAGAAGCTATAAACGACATTACCACAAGCCAGGCCAGGCCAAGAAACCTGACCTCTTGAAATTTAAAAGGAAGACAGTTGTTGAAAGTGAAACCAAATAAAGTCTGGTTGTTACTGCTCAGGTACCCAGCATTGAGAGAGTTAATGAAAGGGTGGGGGGCCTGCAGCTATGAGGGGGCTATATCTGTCCCTCACACACACACTGTCTTGTTCATTCTCTGAGGGAAGCAGCCAGGAGCTGGGAATGCACCATATATATCTTCCATTGTGAGATCCCTCCACACAGAAAGCTAACTGAGGTTGAGTAAGTTAGGCTTCTGAAATTATTCTCTTTTTGTTTATTGAGACTGCTAGTAACCTGTATATCTTTTCTAAACTCCTTATATTCTTTGTAATCTTTTTACCATTGTAAACCCGAAGATATTTCTTGATTAGAATAAACATATAATTAGATCTGACTGCTGTGTTCTTGAACCCAAGTCAAGCCAAGTGAAGTATGTTACCTATGGTTTTCATGAGATATTGAGATTGGTGATCACAGGTGAAGCTAAAGACACCTGCAACGTCCGCAATACGTTGAAAAGTCTTTGCTGGTGGCAGCGGAGATTCGCACGGCGCAGGCGCAACTCTCGGATTGGTGTATCCGGAGAGTGAGGCGGCCGGGGTCCGTGACAACATATATTAAATATAAAATGTTAATAAGACCAGCAAAGATTAAGCAGTTAAAGTATAAAATCTGGGAACTTTAGGTATCGTCAAGCATATAAAGTGAAGATTATACTTTTGGAGATAGCTGTACCGTTTCTCTTATATTATTGTACAGTCAGAGATAGAGATTTTCATAGTAGATCAGCACTTTTGTTGAAAAATAATGGTATGTTGTTGAAGATTGAACAGTATGAAACATGACACATCGGACCTTCGATTTTTGTTATTTTACACGCAGGTTAGCATCTGATCCGCTTACTACTAGTGTCTAAGTTTCCCATCCATGCATGGGGTGCTTAGTCACATAACCCATGGCGCACTATACTGGGCTATCTGGCATGATTTGAGGATAGATGTATGTGGATGTATGTGGACACATCTGTACGTTGATCTTCATAAGATAAATGAAATGTTAGCTCTTAGTACAGAATATTATACTTTTTTTTTTAAATGTGAACACATACAGTTATCTTTAGACTTTTGCCAAGGTCATTGGAGTTAGTTATGTATCAATCAAAGTGAAATTTGAAAAGCACACAAGTTCAATACGGCTTATGCTGTCACCTAGCAACTCAGCAATTTAAACAAGATTATTTCAAAGGAGCCAGACTTGTTTCAGGATTTATTCTTTTGTATTATATTGTTTATTTTGCTATCCCTACCTTAAATCAGATTCTGTTATAGTTTTTTTTAAATATGTTATAGTATTTGTACACATTTTCTTTATTACAGTTACATTGAAAAACATTCAGTGTTTATATCCATATGCTGTAATTTAAAATTAAATGAGTTTCAAACATTATTATGTATTTTTCCTCTCCCTTAAGTGTTGGGCAGTACGGATGGTGTAATGGTTAGCATTACTGCCTCACAGCACTGAGGTCATGGGTTTGATTCCCACCATGGCCCTAACTGTGCGGAGTTTGTATATTCTCCCCGTACTTGCGTGGGTTTCCTCCGGGTACTCCGGTTTCCTCCCACAATCCAAAAATATACTGGTAGGTTAATTGGCTCCCAACAAAATTAACACTAGCGTGAATGTGTCTGTGTGTACATGTGATAGGGAATATAGATTGTAAGCTCCACTGGGGCAGGGACTGATGTGAATGGGCAGATATTCTCTGTAAAGCGCTGCGGAATATGTGTGCGCTATATAAATAACTAATAATAAATAAATAAATAATAAATAAATAAGTGATGTACCTTTCACATGTAGGGTTAACAACTGCTGTCAGTTTTCTGGCTAAGGGGCGTGGCCATTATGGCCAAAGTTATATACTGTACATACCTCCCAACATGACCCCCTCCAGGAGGGACAGAATGCTCTGCTTCTGGACTTTTCTCTTAATGTTGGATTGCCAGCACCTGTTTTTGACCACTTTAATTTTGAGTGTGACTCCAAATCCAGACCTCCATGGGTTAATAAATTTGATTTCCATTGATAATTTTTGTGTGATTTTGTTGTCAGCACATTCAACTATGTAAAGAACAAAGTATTTAATAAGAATATTTCATTCATTCAGATCTAGGATGTGTTATTTTAGTGTTCCCTTTATTTTTATGAGCAGTGTATATATATATATATATATATATATATATACATACACACACATTTTTTTTATATAACGGATACCTCAGTTTCCATCCTTTCTAGTCCCGCCCCCTACTCTGTCAGGCCCCTCCCCCTCTACTTTTCTTACCCCAAACACCACTCATTTTTGTGGAGTGCTGCGGGGCCCTTTCAGAATTTTGCTAGGGGACCCACAAAGGTCTAGTTACACCCCAGGCTGTTTCCCAGTGTTTTACTGAGTGGTGGAGAACAGTGAATAATGTAACATTTTCTGCCCCTCAACTAGTAAGATCACCACCTTTCAATAGGGTGCTAACCTGTATTAGTGACACCAGCAAATTGTAAATAAGACGTGGCAGATTCCACACTGATTGATTGCTAACAATACTGAAGAAAGCCATAACAATGCACTCTGTCAAATATAATAACTATAAAGTAAACAAATTATCTGCATACCTCCCAACTGTTCCGAAAACAGTGGGACAGTCCCGCTAATTGGACACTGTCCCGCTGTCCCACCCAGACTGGCTGGATAAAGGAAGGACAAAGCAGTGCTCGAACACATGGCAGTTACTATAAGAATGTAGCACATACATGAAACTTTGTGAAAGGTTATTAGGGATAGGATATTAGGGTTGCTTTAACAGTTATGGTTAGGCAGAGGTTTGAAGTTAGGGTCGGAGGTTAGGGTTGTTAGGGTATTAGGGATAGGGTATTAGAATTATTGTTTAGGGTGAGAATAAGGTTAGGGTACTAGTGTGAGGGTTAGGGTAGGTATGCTCTAAATCCAAGATTTACCAGGATTGTTACGGACACTATACATGTAAATATACGTATCAACAGATTATCTCTAAAGTGGCTACAAAGCTTGTACTATTTTGTTTTTTGTTGTACTGTACAGTATATTAGTAGCTTTGCGCCAGGCTCCTTCCCTGCCGGAGGCAGCGCTGCTAATATACATTACAGGCACAGCAGGCAGCGCTGGGCTGCTGTGAATTCCTCTCTTCCCCGTGTGCTCTGCTCCGCCAACCCTCCTCCTGCTCTCCTGCACTGACTGTACAAGGACTTCCGAGTACGGAAGACGGCTCCTGCTGCTGCTGCTCAGCCCGTGTAGACAGGCTGGTTCTCTTTCTCACTCCCTGCCTCCCTCCCTTCCAGTGCACAGTCATACTGCAAAGGTCTCTGCTTATAATGTAGGTATGTGCTTTAATAATTTTTTACATAAAATAGATAACGCTATGGGGTCTATTCAATTTGTAACGGTTTTTCCAACAGTTGGAAAAACCGGCACTTTTAGACAGAAATAGGTTGAATTTTCATTCGACCTATTCAATTAAAGTTCAGTTTTTCCGACGGAAAAACCGGTACTTGTCAAAAAAACACGTGGATTGACGAGTTACTCGACGATCCACGTTTTTCTAATGAAAACGCTCCTGTTATTGACAGTTTGAGGCTGATGCAGATTCAACTTGTTATCAAGTCGAATTTGCATTTTTGGAATGTTGTCCGTTTCCGGCCAGCATTGAATACTGATGTGTCGGATCCTCTCCATCGGAGAGGATCCGACACCATTTGAATACCCCCTATGAGTGACTAGCCTTGTGGTTGGTCATTTTGAACAGTTTTAGATAATCAGTGTAGGATTTAAAAAAAAAAAAAAAACCTGCACATACGGGCGGTCATTCCAACCTGATCGCACGCTGCAGTTTTTCGCAGTGCAGCGATCAGGTCACTACTGCGCATGCATATGCACCGCAAAGCTCAGGTGCATCATACGGGTACAAAGTGGATTGTTGCTGGGCGATGGATTTAACGAAGAATCCGATCGCAAGAAGATTGACAGGAAGAAGGCATTTATTGGTGTCAACTGACCGTTTTCAGGGAGTGGTTGGAAAAATGCAGGCGTGTCCAACCATTTGCAGGGCGGGTGTCTGATGTCAATTCCGGGACCGGACAAGCTGAAGTGATCGCAGCAGCTGAGTAAGTTCAGACCTACTCAGAAACTGCACAAACTGTTGTTGTACTGCACGGCTGCACATGTGAACGTACTCTTGCACAGCTAAAATACACTACCCTGTGGGCGGCGACTATGCGTTCGCACGGCTGCAAAAAACAGCTAGTGAGCGATCAATTCGGAATGACCCCCACAGTCTTTTATTAATCCAATATACCCTGAATTTGAGAATATAATGCTTATTGTTTTTAAATATTCTGCTGCTCTTTATAAGGGGGACTCTGCCTGCGTAAGCTGTAAAAAGGGGGACTCTGCCTGATGTTATGTGTAAAAATGAGGCTCTACCTGCCTAATGTGTAAAAAGGGGGACTCTGCTGCCTAATGTGTAAAAAGGGGACTCTGCCTGCCTAATGTGTACAAAGAGGGAGTCTGCTGCTGTAATGTGTAAAAGAAGGTGTTCTCTGCTGCTGTAATGTGTAAAAAAAAAGGGGGACTCTGCCTGCCATTATGTGTAAAAATGGGACTCTTGTCTGTCGTACTGCATAAAAGGGGACTCTACCTGGCATAATGTGTAATAGGGGCTCTACCTGGAGTAATGTGTAAAATGGGGTTCCACCTGGTGTAATGTGTGACAGGGGCTCTACCTCGCGTAATGTGTGTAAGTGGCGCTACTGTGTGGCGTAATTTGAATAATGGAAACTTCTGTACAGCATAATATGAATTGTATTGGTATTATTTTTTGGCCATGCCCCTTCCCCGTGAAGCCACTCCCCTATTTTTGGCACGCCAACGGCGCGCACTGGCCCTATTTAGAATATAATGGGGGGGGCGCCGATGCTGTCTCTTGCACACAGCGCTAAAATGTCTAGTTACGGCACTGCTGACTGGGGTAGCTGGGCGACCTGCTTCATACACAGAGGATCATTACCAGAGAAACCAGGGAAATTAGCTCTGTACTTCCCGCACACAAAGAGGTAGCTGCCGGTGATGGAGTAATGGAGACAGAGCCAATGTGTGGTGGGCAGGTATCACCACATCCTGAAGCACATGGTTGTGGATGCCTCTAGTGTGTGTCCCCTCTGCTGGTCCAGCTCAGTGAATCCAAAACACGAACAATCAGGTGCCGGGATGATGTTTTTCCTCGTTTTGGAATTCAAGTCTGTTGGGAATTCCCGAGACATGGAGGGGTTACGGTCATTAGGCGCTGATATAAGTCATATGGGGTACTTCTAGATGATCAATTTATCGTCAATTTTTGACCCTCAAACAAAAAATAAGAAATACAATAGTGTGATACTATTAACATGTAGTCAATGGTTTCTTCTATATGTAGGTAGAATCCGTACCGTGAGATGGTGTCTAACTAATATACAATATGCGTATGTAGGGGAGAGGATACAATCCTAATGGGATTCCAGATTTTTCATCCATCCATCACTTCATTTCCAGAGAATCTCACAAAAGGATAAAAGCAAACATAGTATAATATTGCTTTATTAGAAAAATAAAAAGCCAATTAGAATGGCTGGACTCTCACCATATGGCAGGAAAAACAAGGCAGATAGAATAAACAACCAGGCGTCCCCAGCACCTCGCAATTCCTCCTGTGGATTGATTCCAGACTCCAAAAGAATCAATCCACAGGAGGAATTGCGAGGTGCTGGGGACGCCTGGTTGTTTATTCTATCTGCCTTGTTTTTCCTGCCATATGGTGAGAGTCCAGCCATTCTAATTGGCTTTTTATTTTTCTAATAAAGCAATATTATACTATGTTTGCTTTTATCCTTTTGTGAGATTCTCTGGAAATTAAGTGATGGATGGATGAAAAATCTGGAATCCCATTAGGATTGTATCCTCTCCCCTACATACGCATATTGTCTATTAGTTAGACACCATCTCACGGTACGGATTCTACCTACATATAGAAGAAACCATTGACTACATGTTAATAGTATCACACTATTGTATTTCTTATTTTTTGTTTGAGGGTCAAAAATTGACGATAAATTGATCATCTAGAAGTACCCCATATGACTTATATCAGCGCCTGAAGACTATTTTGTGATATCTCTTTTTTTGCAATTTGTGTTGGGGTGTGCGGTGACACCTTTTTTCACTGAAAGGTCTATAGGCAGCTACAGCGCACCACAAGTCTTCACATTTTCTTGTTATTAGTTACAGTCATTAGGTTGACAGCACTTAGGTCGACAGCCATTAGGTCAACAACTATTGGTCGACATGCATTAGGTCGACATGGTCAATGGGTCGACATACTAGGTCGACATGGAAAAGGGGTGACATGAGTTTTTAAAAAATGTTTTCATTTTTTCAACTTTTTCATACTTTACGATCCACGTGGACTGCAATTGGGAATGGTAACCTGTGCCACGTGCAGTGGTAGCGGAGTGAGGCACCTTGCCCAGAGTGCGAGCCATGAGGAAAACGACACCAAAAACAGTAAAAAAAACTCATGTCAACCTATTTCCATGTCAACCTAGTACATGTCAACCTCAACGAAAAGAGGATCACTAGGAATCAGCGCTACTAAAATAAAAAATACAACAATACAATAAATAGAAAGGGCAGTCCCACGTAGTCTCAGAGGATCACTGCTTTCTCTCTTTTAGACAGGACACTTACAGAATATTTCTGTCCCATATGCCCATAAAGGTATCTTTTCATCAAGGGAACTTCAATCGTTCATCAGTGTAAAAATCCCCCACATGTGGACATTTACATTAGCTTTCTGTATCGTGTTCCCATAAAGGTATCTTTTTCCCCTCGTCTTGATCTCAGGTAAGAGGTTTCCCCAAAGTAGGTTCAACAGGCTGGTATTCACACGTAGGGTTTTTAATATATAAAAAAGTGTATAAAACAATTTACTCCTTATACTTCACAAGATGCTGGGTATCGGTGGCTGATGGAATCACGCAATCCTCACGAACCGGCTGCAGTCAGGTAAGTGTATGGTATCCGAGCACTCGAATCACCGATTTCACCAGATCCTGGAGAAGGAGTATAGGACGGCTTCACCGCGTTTCAGGGAGCTCTCTCCCCTTTGTCAAGAAGTGCCGTCCTCCTCCTATGCCTGGGTTTTTTATTCCTAAACTAATTGCAAACACCTGAATGATTATGGTCAGGTATTACTCCTCCCATATATTCCGACATATTAAAACAATAACAAAACGCGTATATAAATGGTTATTTATGGTTACAATGGTTATTTGCTTGAGTCCGTTCTACAAGTGTAGAAGATCTAAATTATTCAAACTGAATGCTAGTATGGTCATGTCCTCAGCAAAGAACCATCACAACATGCAAAATACTTTAAGCAACATATGGATGTTTAATCCCTGACCCTTCTCTTTATTGTATTGTGGTATTTTTTATTTTAGTAGCGCTGGTTCCTAGTGACTCTCTTTCTTTGTGGTTCTATACGTATTTGGAGTATTTGGGTGTGTTCTCCTATACTTAGGAACCAGCAGCAGTTTAAAGCGCAAGGCTGCTACCAATTTCTGTTGACTAACATGTTGACTTATTGACCATGTTGACCTACTGCATATCAACCAATAGTGGCTGACCTAATGAGTGTCGACCTAATGACCCATACCCACATGGAGGGATATTCAGAGTTGTTAGCAAACCAAAGAAGCACACTAATGGGCAAAACCATGTTGCACTGCAGGTGGGGCAGATGCAGAGGCGTAGGAACTCGGGGGGGCAAGGGGGCAGCTCGCCCCCCCAAATATATAGAGGTGCCGAATAATGTACAGGAGGAGCGTTGTGCGGTCAGGTGAAAGACTGCACATTACATCCTTCACTCTGTGCACTGTAGTGAACGTCCAGTGTAGCTGCAGCAGCGTTGTGTACAATGTTTAGCCCCTCCTACTCTGAGTGGTCCCAGCAGCCAGTCTCACCTACTTTATAGCATGATGAACTGCAGCTGCTGCTGCGCCGTGGTCCCAGGTTCCTCCTCCCACCACCATAGCGTCTCCATCCCTGGAACTCCCGGGCTCTTCTAATGTTCTCCTTTGTGCCGCCTTCTTCTCCTACACAGGCTGGTACCGCCTCCCCTTATTCGGTGGGACCGCCCCCAAGTCTGATTGGGGACCCCTCAAGGCATGAGCTGAAGGCAGACATCACTGTTCTGCTTTAGAGATATCTGATTTCAACGGTGCATGCATTGGTAGCAGCAGGAACACCATAGCAACACTACAAAAACAAAATATTCTGTCCCAACAACAGGTATGATGAAAGGGAGGGTTAAAGGGTATATAATAAATATTAATAAATATAAGGGGGCTATTATTATTATTATTATTATTATTAGGGCTTGCGGTTGGTAAGTATGGGGAAAAAGGGTTCATATGAAAGGGCTTTTGCTTTTATTGAAGCTAATAAAGCTTAAATACTTATTTTGATTATAGTGAGGGAGGTAATGAGGGGATTAATACATTAATTCAATTAATTGATTAGTGAGGGCTAATGTTGGTAAAGAGATAACTAGTTAATATAATGTATATAATAATGTAATTATATGGTGGTCCCACTACTGCACTTTAAGGGGGGGGGGGGATAATGATATAGGGTAATAATGAGTGCAAAGTTTCTTTTGAAAAAAGTGTAGTGTAAAATGGGCGTTCAGAATACCGATGCCGGCAGGGATGAGCACCGATGCCTGACAGGGGTGAGCAGTGACTGTTCTCCCCTAACCCTAACCCACCCTTCACGCAGCCTAAAACTAACCTTACCCTTTAGTGCCTAACCCTAACCTCCTCCCGTTGGTGTCTAAACCTAATCCCCCCTTCCCTGCAGCCTAAATCTAACCCTCCCCCCTCCCGACTAACCCTAACTTCCGGTGTTGGTGGCTAAAACTAACCTCCCCGCAACCCCAAGCTTAAACCTAACTCTTCCGCTGTACTCACAGTCGGGATGCAGGCTGTTGGGATTCCGACGTCGGTGTCCTGATACTTTTGGTGTAGTCTGGTGGGTGTCAGGAGTCCGGTGTCAGTATTCTGATCGCCAGGATCCCGACAGGCGGCATCTTGACCGGATCCCGTGTAAAATATATGTTTATGTATATACTGTGGTTGCACCTGTAGGGAATTAGGGGTCTATTTACTAAGCCCTGTATGGAGATAAAGTGGACGAACATAAAGTACCAGCCAACCAGCTCCTAACTGTCATTTTTCAAATCAACCTGTGAGATGGCAGTTCGGACGTGATTGGCTGGTACTTTATCTCTCCCCACTTTATCTCTCATCAAGACTTAGTACATCTCCCCTAAAAAGTGTGTTATTATTCTTTTATGTTTGTGCTATCTCCTGTGCCCGTCACTTTATTATTAAGTTCATGAGGTAAGAATAACTGGGCAATTAAGGAACTATGAGTCTATTCAGCATGGAGCATTTCAGCATTCAGAGAAATCACAAATTGAGCATTTATCGAACGACTGCGCATGTGTAGCGTTCGCATTGTGCATGCATGAGGTGTAATAGCAGCAGAAAATGCGTAGAGATCATAATAGCAATGTAGCCACTGTTTGACTGACAGGAAGCTGGCGTTTCTGGGTGGAAACCTGCCATTTTTTGGGTGTGTTACAAAAAACGCAGGCGTGCCCAGTCGGTTTTGGGGAGGGTCTCTGACTTCAGCGCAGACCACTTCCAGCCTGTCTTAATCACAGATTACCGGCAGCCTTGGATTTATTATTATATGTTCTGGGAATTACGTTTGCATCTGCGAATGGATAGCAATCTGAGATCCATTCGCAATTTTGCACGGGGCGTTATTTCTTCCTGTCAGGGTGGTGCCTTTCTATTCACAGACAACAGAATAACGATTCATGCTAAAAAAGTTGTGGCAACTTAGTTGTTCAGTGATGCTCATTTTCCCCAACAGTCCTCATACCGGCAAAAGCAGGTGGTGACATTAGCCCTAGCTGACCCTACTTCATGTGGTGGTTTGAGAGAATTAGCTTCCGTCTAAGGTGACTGGTAGCTAATTCAAGTGTTTGCGCAACTAGTCCCTTACCAGTCGCGTTAGCAGCACTCACGAGCAAGAATTTCATGTAATTAGCTGCGTTAAGTTGCTTCTCCCTTTTAAGTGACCAACGTGTTGCAGTTAATGGAAAACCCAGCACTCCTGCCCAGACCTAAAGTCCTACCTAATGGAGATCACTATGTGATAAGTGCAGCCTCTGGGCTTGTCACCCAAAATACTTTGGATAGGAGCTGATACTCTCAAAACACTTGAATAACCCCCTATGTTGTTTGACTGCCTAAAAAATGTTCACTGTATGGTATGGCGGTTTAGCAGATGCACTCAGTATTGCGGGGTATTCACAGGGCTGGCGCCACCATTAGTAGGCTTTAGGCAGTGCAGCTCAATATGTTAAACAAAAAATGAAGGCTGCTCTATGAAAGAGACATCCTTCTTTTACATTGTGTCAGCCTAGCAGTGGCCGTGGGTGTAACCAGCCATGGCCACTCTATCAGTCACCTCGTCGCCAGCACTGCACTAGTCACTGTGAGTCCTTGATCTACTCTCTGGAGCACATGGTGGGAAACTAAAGTGACATGGGAGAGCTGAAGTGACATCATACAATCAGACATTCTTGCCTCTAAATACAGATGTAGCCACGGCCCTCGCTGCCGCGTATGGGCATACTGATCGCAGCCGGTGATTGCACCATTGAAGTCTATAGCGTGCACGCCATAGATGCGGGCACACTAGTCACGCCATCCATGTTGTGATGATGAGCGTGGCTACATTTGTATGTTTTACTGGGTTTGGGAATTTAGTGTGGCTCTGGCCTTCTTAAAGTATTTCATGTGGATCTGGCCTTTAGGAATTCAGCAATTTAGTGGCGCCGAAATGAGAATGTATCTTGCCCCCCCCCCCTCCCCCCCAAAAAAAAACAACGTTCTGAAGCCCCTGGGCAGATGTAACATGTGCAGAGAGAGTTAGATTTAGGTGATGTGTGTTCAAACTGAAATCTAGATTGCAGTGTAAAAATAAAGCAGCCAGTATTTACAATGGAGAGAAACAATATAACCCACCAAGTCTAACTATCTCTGCACATGTTACATCTGCCCAACCTGCACTGCACATGGTTTTGCCCATTAGTAGGCTTTTTTTTTGTTTGCTAACAAACCTGAATAACTCCCATTCTTCGGATTAAATTGGATTTCCTTGGATTTCCAAATTTCACTTGGGTTTGGTTTTCTAAAAACCAGACCCGCTCATCTCTATGTCAGACTGGCTCCTGTATTTATCAGTGTTTAAATTCTCCTTTGTGTCCATAAAGGGTCCCATTCTAGTAGCAAGGTATTACCAGTATGTGGATCTAGTATATCCAAACAATCCTATTAGCAGTCAAATTTTCAGAACTGGCTGAAGGAGTATCCACCATATATCCAGAACACTGCAGATGGTTCAAGGAGAATGGCAAAGACCAAACAGACGTCCAATGGAGTAACAGGAATCCAGATACACAATTCGGCAACTGTAATTGATAGTGCTAAGACTAACCAACTGTCCATCAAAATATACTCTAACATGCTATTATGGCAATATTACTTTGTCCCAATGTATATTACATTCATCACCAAATAACACTTACAATTATCTTAAAATCCTTTATAATTAAATGTTCAAGTGCTCACCAGTGGGTGGAGCTACACTCAAATGAGACAACAGGCTGACTGTGATCAATGGTAAATTGCTCTTAGATTCCTTATTTTCCTCATACATGGCGACAGCAGATGTCTATTTTCTTCAAATGAAGCAACACATGCTGTATAAAGAATCACTTCCCTCTTAATTGCTTTTTACATTACTTTTTGTTTGCAAACTAACAAGGATTAGACTTGTTGATTCTCCCAATGGGCACATTAACCCAATCTAGGCACAAACAAAACATCTGTCAAGATTTCTTCAACATCAAAAACTGGCAGATATCTGACACATGAAGGAAACATATTAGACAGACAGGAATTGCCCCCAGAGGCTATCACTCTTGTGAATGACTTGTTAGGATGGATCTGTTGGCTGTTGGAAGTGGCCAGGGAGTTTTTCCACAGCTGTTACTAATGAGATATTCATGTAAGTTGCCTGGCACTTCAGTATGTAAATCAGCTCTTCAGATTGCTATACTTGGGTTTAGGAAATAATAGCTGAGGAAAATAACAAGTCATAACTAGTGATCGAAACTGATTAAATGGGACTATATTGCACCTAATTATGTTGCAAAAAGGGGACCAGTTATCTGCATATAAAGCAACAGAAAAGAAAATGTCAAGTTGACTCTGTGTTAAAGAAGTATCTTTTGTAATTAATACAAGGTAGTATGAAGATATAAGATACAAGAGGACATTTACAATATGTGTAGTTATTGTCAGGGGTGTAGCCAGAACTTTGTGGGCCCTTTAGCAACATTTTGAAGTGGCCGCTCGTCCCAATGCTTCAGGAAAGACACCTCTCTGTAGCTGTTGTTAATTTTATGCCCCATAATAGTGTCACGTTATGTAATATTATAATGTCCTCTAGGTCATTTAAAACCACATTACAAGCAGGTCCAGGGGCATAACTATATATATTGTAGACCTAAAGGTGAAAAATGTATATCACACATGTGACGTTGACAGGGAAGGTGGCTTCTCTCAACTCTGTGCCCCATAGCAGCTGCACTCCCTGCACCTATAGTAGCTACGCCCTTGGTCTTTTCCTACTGTTAAACACATTGGTTATACACTGCTGAGTCTGAACGGTCCACCCAGCATACACTGAGGTGCACAACAAACTACTCTCCATCTTTTGAAAGCCATCTCTGCAATGTCTTAAGCCACGTACACACGGGGGAGATGTGTGCTGAGCGATCTGTTACAGACCGCTCAGCACACATCTCTCCCCCACTCAGCACACATCTCTCCCCCCGCTCAGCACACAGCGCGATGTATGCTGAGCAAGAAAAGGGGGGGGGGTGATCGGGGGAACCTCACTTCACCCAGCGGTTAAGTGATGTAACTAGATTATGCTGCGCACCGCTATCGCTATAGGGCATACACAGGGGCGTTTATACAGAGGAGGGGGCCCGTGTGCAACTCCGGGAGGGCCCCCTCCTCTGCACGGCGCTGTAGACTCCGGCATTGTGCCAGAGTCTACTGCGCATGCGCAGGTCTCTGGAAACATGGCACCCGCCATGATCCGGAGACCAATTTGGCTACCGCGCATGTGCGGAGGCCATTTTGGCTGTGGTTTCTGGCGTGATCACAGCTCCCGGTGCTGGACTCCGGAAAGGTAAGTATTAAAATGGGTGCAATGGGTGCGGTGTGGGGCCCCCCTGGACACAGGAGCCTGTGTGCACCGCACCCATTATGTCTCTCCCCCCCCCCCCCCCCCCCTCAGCACTCATCTCTTCCCAGCTCAGCACAGAGCGCGATGTGTGCTGAGCGAGGGAAGGGACGGGCACTCAATCTAGTACCAGTGATAGCAATGCGGAGGACCACAAATCGCTATCGCTGTTGGGGATACACACAGAGAGATCCGTGCTTAACTTCTAAGCAATCTAGTCTTTAGAGCAGTAAAATTGCCAATTGTCAGTGTATAATAAATGTGAGCCCTTACGGACCCTGCTTTATTTTTACTAAGTAACGTAAGGTAAGTGCCTAGGAGTGTTAATAGCTGGAGGTTGCACAACAGTCCAGATGCATCAGAGATTTCCAATGTCCCAGTGCATCTGCAGCTATTTGGACAAAGAACAAAAACTACATCCCCCATAGAGGTAGTGACAGTAGTGGATGCATGTGCGGTCCAAAAGCCCGTAAGATCACTGTTAGGATGTAATAGAGTCCGAGATCACCGGAGGTTCAGGATGCCAGCTGATCTCAGACATTTTTTTTAAAGGGGCAATCACTTACAAGGCATGATTTTTACCTTTAAAGAAAAATGTTCAAGATCGTCCGGCATCCCGCACCTCCGGCAATATTGGACTCCATTACATCCTGCCGTAGGTTTGTATCAGGGATAGTGTAGGGATCATTCACATGTGCAATCTAGAATCAAATAGAGGAGGTTCTTAGCCCACGATAGACACCCACAAAGGGACAAAATCCTGGTGTAGGGGGAGCAATCACCGAAAAATATTGTGAATAGGGGAGGACTGACCCCTAAATCCACTCCTGCTAAAAAAGCTAAAATCAAAACACAGATGTGTGATATCCCTGAGCAACAGCTTGCCATAATATCCTCTGGACCGTGTAGTACCGGAGGCGCACCCTCAATGGTGCTGTAGAGTGCAAGAGAGACATTCAATATGGTGGATGGTGTTTTTGTTTGTTCAGCATGCACTTTTGAAAGGAGAGGACGACAAGCAAAGGAAGTGTGTGCGAGTGATGACAGAATTGCCCCTGAGGCCTTCCTCTGGCAGATAGGAGACTATGGGGCAAGTGGCAATAAATTTATTGTTACTTACATACACATAAATCTCAGGGATATATTTAAACATAAATAACTGTAGCACTTTAAACTGTTACACATTACTATTGTAACTCTATCTATCTCACTCTATCTTAAGTTCATTTATGATACAAATTACACCATTAACAGATACATTTTTTGGTGTAGAGAAATGGAAAGCAAAGCTTTCTGTTGATCTCTGAATATCATTCCCCATACTAATGTATGGGGAAGTGAACTGTGCACCAATTAAGTGGACAATACAGAAATCTGAGATTTATCCATGTTAACCTGTTCTCTGAATTGAATGAAGGGTTGAAAAGTCATATTAACAAAGGGAACAAGGGGTAAAGGACTTTTCGCTGCTATATAACTAGAGCCCTTAGCAGGGTCATAGCCAGAACTTTGTGGGTCCCCTAGCAACATTTTGAAGGGTTGAATGATTCTAGAGAGACACTTCTCTGCAGCAGTTGTTAATTTTATGCTCTATAATAGTGCCTTAGTTCATTTTCTGAACCATAGTAGAGCCTTATTTAATGTTATGCCCCATAGTAGTCCCCTAGTTTCTTTTATGAATCGCAGTAGTGCTTAAGTTCACCCTATGTCACATTTCAGAGCTGCCAGTACACATTATGCCGCACAGTACCCCTAATTCACATTATGATATATAGTGCTCCCCGTTCATAATGTGCCTCATTACAGAGCCCCGGTTCATATTGTATAACATTAAAATGCCCTCCAGTTCATTTTATACCACACTACAATGAGCAGTTCCAGGGGCATACCTAGATATATTGCAGGCCACAAGGAAAAAGTTTGAAAGGACCTCTACGTACCACCCAATGGCGAAAAATGTACATAACACATGTAACTTTGACAGGGAAGGTGGGCCCTCTCAGCTCTGGGCCCCATAGCAGCTGCACTCCCTGCACCTATGGTAGCTTCGCCCTTGGCCCTTAGTGTGCATTCACACTCTCAGATCCCAATTCTCATAGGGGGCGGGATGTACTAAAGGTGAAAATGCATCCAAAACTCAGAAAATCATGTTTCCTGACTGTTAGTTTCATTCCCATATGTACCAAGCTCTGGAATGCAATACATTATGGAGCTTGGACCTGGTGGGTAATGCCATCATTAGATGACATTACCCAGTAAAAGCCTATGGGCTTCATTTCATGTTCCTTCTGAGAGGGATCCAATCAGATCCCTCTCAGACAGTGGTGAAACTTGTGAGTGGTGAGCCCAGGTGCAAAAATATTATTTGGGACCCCATGCTCAACCCCAGACCAAGTTCACAATATACCATATGGCAGTGGGTGCCTTCATAAGGTAGGTGGAGGCAGAGGTTGACATAGAGAGGCAGAGGGTGACAGTAGAAGGCAAGGGGAGGTAGAGGGTGACAGCAAAAGGCAGGAGGAGGCAGAGGGTGACAGGTAGAAGTTGACAAGGAGAGGCAGTGGGTGATGGGTACAAGCACAATGTCCTGCGCGGTGTGGAGAACAGGGGACATGTACTCTATTGGGGGCAGGAATACAGCGGCCTCTGCTCTGTCTGTGACAAGGGCCCCCACTTCTCATTAATTTCTCAGTTTGGCACTTGGTCAAGCAGACACTGACAGTTACACCGGTTGTGAGCTGCCTTTAATTAACAGACAGAAGTGAATCAGAAAGACTGTATAGCTGTCTGTTAATTAGATGCAGTATGTGGCTGTGATCATCAGCGCTGATAGGACGCAGGACTCCGCTATCAGTCTGGCACACCCAAGGTCAGACCTACCTACCTAAGGTAAGGGTCAGGTCCCTCAGGCAGTGGGGCCCATCCTGCTCACTGCACTGGGCCATTCATCGACATTTCTCTATTAGGGGCTAGGGCAGTGGTTCCCAAACTGTGTGCCGTGGCACCCTGGGGTGCCTCGGGACACTTGCAGGGGTGCCTCGGGTTGGTGGTCCAGAACCAATTTAAATTCTGCATGGTCAATGTAAAAAGCAAAACCAGTGTCAATGGCTGCCAATCATAAAATATATTGACAATCAGAAGCAAATCTTGTCCCTCACCACATAAGTTACCCTAAGGATACCTATAAAGACAATTTACTTAATTTAATATTTCTTTATAAATTTTTCAATAAAAAAGTATTGGCTTAGGGGTGCCATGAAAAAAATTCTGATACTCTAGGGTACCGTGATTTAAAAAAGTTTGGGAACCGCTGGGCTAGGGGATAACTCTTTGCTGGTCTGGGCAGCAGTGGACCTCTTAGTCCTCAGGGGCCCCGATGCAATGCACCTGCTGCACCAATAGTAATTCTGCCCCTGCTCCCAGCATACCACATGGTGGCACTCGCATGCACAGAAGTACTCCCAGGTCCTAAACAGGAGAGCTGTCCTTTGTTCATTTCTAGACAAAATCCAGGCGTTATTAATGCCGGTTTGTACCCAAAAAGTGTTGGGATGTATCGGGAATGTGATGCTTAATACATCCCGCTCAGGGTCAGCTACTCTCTCAAAGTGGAAATGTACTCTGCTAGTATACTTGCTTTGCTCCACTCTCTGTGGACATGTAACCACTCAACAATCAATTCAACCTAAACACAGACTAGCTCCTTCTTAAATCTCCTAGGACTTTATGCCCCTCAAAACAAGGCATCATTTCTGCATTTATGCCATAAGGGAGATTATAAATGACAGATTAGTCCCTTCTCTGATAAGTAGGATTATTTGTACTACTGTCCTTATCATCAACTTCCTCCTCAGCGCCAGCAACACCCGTATCCTCATCCTGGTGTACTTCAACAGTGACATCTTCACAGACACTGGACAGTGGGTGCTACCTCCAGCACTTGCAGAGGGCGTGCAAATGGTGTAAGGAGCCACCTCTCCCAGTCCAGTGTTGGGAAGGTCAGGCATCGCAACTGCCAACACACTTCGACTCTCCTTGGGGATTTGTGATACCATCTTAGAACGCACAGTTCTTTGCTGTGCTTTTGCCAGCTTAACGCTTATCATTTTTCAATCCGGAGGATGAGTGCTTCCATCGTCATGTGAAGCTGAACCACTAATCATTAACATCGGCCAGGGCCTTAGCCATTCCTTGCCACTCTGTGTCATAAATGGCATATTGGCAAGTTTACATTTCTCCGTAGACCATTTCAGTTTATTTTTGTGGGTCTTTTTACTGAACTTTGGCTGTTTGGATTTTACATGCCGACTACTATCACATTGGGCATCGGCCTTGGCAGACGACGTTGATGGCATTTGATCGTCTATGTCATGGCTAGTGGCAGCAGCTTCAGCACTAGGAGGAAGTGGTTCTTGATCTTTCTCTGTTTTATACTCCGAATTTATGTTCTTTTTTATTTTTCTGGAGTTATATAACACAAAATGCAGCACAGGACAGCATATCCCTACACCACACAGGGCAAACCCTGTAAAAATAATTTGGATTAAATATTAAAAACCCCTTTAAATGCAGTAAATACTATACAGCACAGGTCAGTACCACTGGATTTATACGGCAGTACCACTGGACTGGATTTATACGGCAGTATCACTGGATTTATATGCCAGTACCACTGGAATTATATGGCAGTTTCACTGGACTTATACGGCAGTACCACTGGACTTATACGGCAGTATAACTGGATTTATACAGCAGTATCACTGGAATTATACAGCAGTATCACTGGATTTATACGGCAGTACCACTGGAATTATACGGCAGTTTCACTGGAATTACAGTATATGGCAATATCACTGGAATTACACGGAAATACCACTGGAATTATACGGCAGTACCACTGGACTGGATTTATACGGCAGTATCACTGGATTTATATGCCAGTATCACTGGAATTATATGGCAGTATCACTGGAATTATACGGCAGTATCACTGGAATTATACAGCAGCACCACTGGACATATACGGCAGTATCACTGGACATATACCGCAGTATCACTGGACTGGATTTATATGCCAGTACCACTGGATTTATACAGCAGTACCACTGGACATATACGGCAGTATTACTGGATTTATACGGCAGTACCACTGGACATATACCGCAGTATCACTGGACTGAAATTATATGCCAGCACCACTGGATTTATACGGCAGTACCACTGGACATATACGGCAGAATCACTGGTATTATATGGCAGTACCACTGGACATATACGGCAGTATCACTGAACTGGATTTATACGGCAGTACCACTGGACATATACAGCAGTTTCAATGGAATTATACAGCAGTACCACTTGATTTATACGGCAGTACCACTGGACTTATACGGCAGTAAAACTGGAATTATACGGCAGTATCACTGGAATTATACCGCAGTATCACTGGAATTATCCGGAAGTACCACTGAACTGGATTTATACGCCAGTACCACTGGATTTATACGGCAGTACCACTGGACATATACGACATTATCGCTGGATTTATACGGCAGTACCGCTGGATTTATATGGCAGTACCACTGGACATATATGACATTATCGCTGGATTTATACGGCAGTACCGCTGGACATATATGGCAGTTTCACTGGACATATACAGCAGTACCACTGGACATATACAGCAGCACAGGGACACCACCACTGGACTGATGCATGACAACACAGCACCACTGCAATAGATTGGATTTATACAGCAGCACTGGACATATGGCAGCAGCAATGGACATATGGCAACAAAGGACACCACCGCTGTGACTGGACTGATGCAGCACAACACAGCACCAAAGGACTGGACTTATACAGCAGCACTGGACCTATGGCAGCAGAGGACACCACCACTGTGACTGTACTGATACAGCACAAGACACTACCACTGTACTGATGCAGGACACTGAGGACGGAGACACGTCCTCTCGCTACACTCTCCAAAGCCGGAGTGAAAATGGAGGCGACGTGCCGCTCCTTATATGGAATCCAAACCCCGCGAGAATCTGACAGCGGGATGATGACGTTTTGCCTCATTCTGGTTTCCGAGTCAGGCGGGAAAACCCGAGCCGGGCTCGGATCCGGGTAGTGAAGTCTGGTAGGGTTCGGTTCTCAGGGAACCGAACCCGCTCATCTCTACCTTAAACATATCTTATATGCCCTATTCTGTAAACTAATTCAGTTTGTCTCGAAATTATAAATTATTTAGGTACATGTGTAATTTGGTCAAGCTCCTCACCAATAAGAATTGGATGCATGCTACCACACAATCTCTTACTGCTGTTATTAACACAATATGGTATGTTGCATCTATGGCATATATAACCTGTCTTCTCTATGACAAAATCGCTGCATGCTATGATGTTTGGGGACTTTGGTTTATTCAAAACAACTGACCCATACCTGTGAGTAGTATAGTGAACCACTTTCTATCAAACTCATTTTTGACAGGCGACCACGCCCAGATCCTCCCCTAACTCTGCCCAGATCCCCTAACTCTGCCCAGATCCGCCCTAACCACGCCCCCTGATACGCCCACTATTCATTTACTTTTGATAGTGTATCATAAAAATAAGCCTACAAAATCAGTTATAAGTGCTTTTTATACACAGTGTACTATCACTGATGATGTATAAGTGTATATTATTCCCAATTGATTTATAAAATAAGTATTAACTCTTAATATTAATAATATTATATGAAGAAATCATTGTATCTGTTTAAAGTGTTTTCTTTTTTCTTCATACTTTCACTGTGGGTCTGGGATCCTCTAACACGCTGAAAGTCCAGAGGGGGTTGTAGATAAGCTACTGTATGCTTCAAGCACTTCAAACACACACACACACACACACACACACACATCAGAGCCTGTGTTGATGGATAACAATTGAAATATATATATGATGTTTGCTGACATATTTTTTTTTCCACTAAGTCACAAGTTGGAAACATTTTTAGATTTTTCACATTGAGCTTCATCTATCATCAATCGCCAACTTGTTACATACACTCCAACCACCAGCACCTGTGTTAATAGATAAAAAAGAAAAAAACTATAGTACATTTTGAATCATATGTTAAAGTACAAAAACAATAAACAAGTGAAAGATTCATGATAAAAACAAAAAATGACAGTATGTGTATAGTAATGTGTTGATAAAAAATAGAGAAGAAATATTGTGTTATACAGAATTATGATAAAAGAGGGGATGCATATCCATAATAAAAAGAGTGAGAATAAATATAGTGTAAATATGTGAGAAGAGCTATTGTGATTGATATATATGAATGGTATTGAATGTGAATTTAAAAAAAACAAATCAGCTCTAAGGAACAGGCTATAATAGGTAGCATGTATCACCATCCCAAGGTTGTGATAATCTTAAGGGCAATTCCAATTTGGGTATAATTTTTAAACAAATAATACTATGTGATCATGTGCAATCTGCCTATGTACACCAGTATTATGTGTTCCAGAATCATAATATATATGATAAATATATAACGTTTACATAAAATACAGTAATCTCACACTAACATACATATGAAAACCGATAATAAGCAGTTCCAGCTACTGTAATCCTTTACATGATGATTTTGGTATATACACATATACTACAGGTCACTACAAAGATATGAATCATGATATATAAGATCGCTAAACAAAACAAAAGAGATCTGTAATGATTTCTGACTAACTAGTTAACTCAATATACAGTAATCATATAGGTCCATGTGTCATACAGATATGTGCTTGGCATAAATATTTCCAAACGTTCCTAAATCTAAGATGTTTCATGCATGTTGTACCACTAAATATTGTAAATAGAATATCAACATGACAGATGATATAACTGAATTTATCATGATGAATCTTATATATTCCTCTATTTTACTAATGTAATACCCTTATGGGTAGAATTTTTAAACAAATAATACTATGTGATCATGTGCAATCTTCCTATCTACACCAGTATTATGTGTTCCAGAATCATAATATATTAGATAAATATATATCATTTAAATAGACATAGATGAGTTAAATTTAATAGTAACAATACTCATATGTTATGTTGGTAATAATGTAATGGGTTATTTTAACACAACAGATCCTATTTAGGAAAATGATGACATGATATGCCTAGTGACCCAATAGTTATTAAAACATTTTACTGTAAATATAATGTTTGTGCATGCATACCCTATGAGATATGTCCTTCTATTAAGCACAATCAAACATATTGGCATTTTACTCTAACATTTAAGGTAAAAGAGTAGAATGGATCAAGGTAGCATAGCTTAATGCCAGATATAGGTTCAGCGGCCTCTTTGCCAATCCATGTTATGGATATGAAGTAAACCCACCATTAACAAGCATTAAAAATGATACCAAGAATATGATTTTGACATATGATCCCAGATTTTCAAATAAAGGATATGTAGTATATCTCCTTATTTAATCCTAATGGAGTCATAGTATTCAACAGGCAAATGTATCGAGATTTTTTCTTTAGTGACTACTTAGTAATGTTACCACCACTTATCCCTAACTCAGCCTGTTCTAGATCATAAATTTTCACCTTTTTGTGATTACTATTGTGGAATCGTAGAAAGTGTCTTGCCACACTTGTAATTTTCTTCATGTTGCTTATATCTCTTTGTGTATTTTTAATGATATATACATGATCCAATATTCATTTTTAAAAAGCATCTTAGTCATGCCGATATATTTATTAACGCATGGGCCTATTAAGCAGTAAATTACACCAAATGTGTGGAACAGTTAATTAAGCTATTTATTTCTGTTTTATGGTTATTTCTTTCAGAGAACTTCTGAGTGGTATGAATATATTGGCATGCTTGACAATTGCCACAGGGATAACAGACAGATACTGATGGATTTTTCCTCTGATGCTTGGAAAAGTGACTTCTAAACAAATTACCCCGTAAATTTGTTGATATCTTCAAGATGATCTGTATGTTCTTATCAAATTCTTTCTTCAGATCATCATCCGTGTTGAGTATATATCGGTATTTGTGTAATGACGCATTGATGTGTATCCACTCTTTACAGTATGTAACGATGTATCTTATTTGGCACAAGGTGGATTCTCTTGTCTTGGTTATAACTAAGGATATACTTGTGGTTTTATTGGTGGCATTATAAGCTTTCTGTAAGTTCTGTTTTTCATAGACCATCTTAGTGTATATCTTTAACTCATCTTGCTCTTTTTCTATAAATTTCAAATTCCGATCAATTTCTTCTGGTTCGGATATATTCTCCTTTTGGAATTGATCTCAGAGTGGCGGGATAATGGGAACTGAAGTGATGTAAAATGCTGTTGGTGGCCGTGGTCTTACGGAAAACATCAGTGCTGATTTCTCCAACAGCTGTTTTGGAAATCTTTAAGTCATGAAAAGTATTACTATTGTGACTTATATACTATGTAAGTTTAAGTACTAAGTTGCTATTATTAAGAAGTTGAATAATTTTTTTAGAAGGGATGCTATTAACACTCTACGGGAGCTGGCAGAGGAAGGTGAGGAATCCACCTCAGATGTTATAGATTACTTCAGATCAATCCTACGAAAAAAATCTAACTTTTTCCCTAGCCCTCAAATATGCACCCAAGTACAGCTATTCACTGAACTATTCTCCAACCAGCGCAATAATTAATATGATATTTAATCTACACAGAGTGCAAAAGAGACACAAATTAAATATGTAGCAGATAGCATAACTGTATTATGAAGAAAAATGAAGATACAGACCAATAATTAATATGTTATTTAATCTACACAAAGTGCAAAAGATGCACAAAGGGTACCATAGCAAATTATTGGATGATAGTGTAATCCCATATATTTTATTCAGTATGCCCATGATATCGTGCACATACAATGGAGTATCTAATACAAATCTTCGTAAGTGCTTAACCACAAAAATGCTGGCTTTTTCCGTTATACTTTCAATACCCGAGACAATTGGGTCTACCGGAGTTGACATGTACAGTACTTATGTACTTTCGGCAATAAGCACAGCATAGAAACCTTAGGATCAATTACTTTGAGGAAATCAAAATCAGACTTGGTTATAATTCCACCATTAAAAGCTCACATAATCAGCTTTTCATAGAATATAAGTAAGTTGGACGTAGGATTAAATCAAAGTCTCTTGTACATAGTGGTATCAGCTAGTTGACTGTATGTCTCCTTCAGATTGATTTTTTTCATAGGATTGATCTGAAGTAATCTATAACATCTGAGTTGGATTCCTCACCTTCCTCTGCCAGCTCTTGTAGAGTGTTAATAGCATCCCTTCTAGTAACATTATTCAACTTCTTAATAATTGCAACTTAGTACTTAAACTTACATCAGATATAAGTCACAATAGTAATACTTTTCATGACTTGAAGATTTCCAAAACAGCTGTTGGAGAAATCAGCACCTATGTTTTCCGTAAGACCACGGCCGCCAACAGCATTTTACATCACATCAGTTCTCATTATCCCGCCACTCTGAGATCAATTCCAAAAGGAGTATATATCCGAACCAGAAGAAATTGATCAGATGTTGAAATTTATAGAAAAAGAGCAAGATGAGTTAAAGATATACACTAAGATGGTCTATGAAAAACAGAACTTACAGAAAGCTTATAATGCCACCAATAAAACCACAAGTATATCCTTACTTATACCCAAGACAAGAGAACCCACCTTGTGCCAAATAAGATACATCGTTACATACTGTAAAGAGTGGATACACATCAATGCGTCATTACACAAATACCGATATATACTCAACACGGATGATGATCTGAAGAAAGAATTTGATAAGAACATACAGATCATCTTGAAGATATCAACAAATTTATGGGGTAATTTGTTTAGATGTCACTTTTCCAAGCATCAGAGGAAAAATCCATCAGTATCTGTCTGTTATCCCTGTGGCAAATGTTAAGCATGCCAATATATTCATATCACTCAGAAGTTCTCTGACAGAAATAACAATAAAACAGAAATAAAAAGCTTCATTAACTGCTCCACACATTTGGTGTAATTTACTGCTTAATAGGCCCATGCATTTATAAATATATCAGCATGACTAAGATGCTTTTTAAAAACGAATATTGGATCATGTATATATCATTAAAAATACACAAAGAGATATAAGCAACATGAAGAAAATTACAAGTGTGGTGAGACACTTTCTACGATTCCACAATAGTAATCACAAAAAGTTGAAAATTTATGATCTAGAACAGGCTGAGTAAGGGATAAGTGGTGGTAACATCACTAAGTAGTCACTAAAGAAAAAATCTAGATACATTTACCTGTTGAATACTATGACTCCATTAGGATTAAGTAAGGAGATATACTACATATCCTTTATTTGAAAATCTGGGACCATATGTCAAAATCATATTCTTGGTATCATTTTTAATGCTTATTAATGGTGGGTTTACTTCATATCCATAACATGGATTGGCAAAGAGGCTGCTGAACCTATATCTGGCCTTAAGCTATGCTATCTTGATCCATTCTAATCGTTTACCCTAAATGTTAGAGTAGAATGCCAATACGTTTCAATGTGCTTAATAGAAGGACATATCTCATAGGGTATGCATGCACAAACATTATATTTACAGTAAAAAGTTTTAATAACTATTGGGTCAGTAGGCATATCATGTCATCATTTTCCTAAATAGGATCTGTTGTGTTAAAATAACCCATTACATTATTACCAACATAACATATGAGTATTGTTACTATTAAATTTAACTCATCTATGTCTATTTAAACAATATATATTTATTGAATATATTATGATTCTGGAACACATAATACTGGTGTAGATAGGAAGATTGCACATGATCACATAGTATTATTTGTTTAAAAATTCTACCCATAAGGGTATTACATTAGTAAAATATAGGACTATATAAGATTCATCATGATAAATTCAATTATCTCATCTGTCATGTTGATATTCTATTTACAATATTTAGTCGTACAACATGCATGAAACATCTTAGATTTAGGAACGTTTGGAAATATTTATGCCAAGTACATGTCTATATGACACAGGGACCTAAATGATTACTGTATACTGCGTTAACTAGTTAGTCAGAAATCATTACAGATCTCTTTTGTTTTGTTTAGCAATCTTATATATCATGATTCATATCTTTGCAGTGACCTGTAGTATATGTGTATATACCAAAATCATCAAGTAAAGGATTACAGTAGCAGGAACTGCTTATTATCGGTTTTCATATGTATGTCAGTGTGAGACTACTGTATCTTATGTAAACGTTATATATTTATCATATATATTATGATTCTGGAACACATAATACTGGTGTAGATAGGCAGATTGCATATGATCACATAGTATTATTTGTTTTAAAATGATACCCAAATTATAGGATAAATATCCAGTGGAATTGCCCTGGAGATTATCACAACCTTGGGATGGTGATACATGCTACCTATTATAGCCTGTTCCCTAGAGCCGATTTGTTTTTTATAATTCACATTCAATACCATTCATATATATCAATCACAATAGCTCTTCTCACATATTTACACTATATTTATTCTCACTCTTTTTATTATGGATATGCATCCCTTCTTTTGTCATAATTCTGTATAACACAATATTTCTTCTCTATTTTTTATCAGCACATTACTATACACATACTGTCATTTTTATTTTTATCATGACTTGTTGTCTATTGTTTTTTTGTTTTTGTACTTTCACATATGATTCAAAACGTACTATAGTTTTTTCTTTCTTATCTGTTAACACAGGTGCTGGTGGTTGGAGTGTATGTAACAAGTTATATTGCATAACATTAGTAGGGAGTCTTCATCTTACACAGTGTGGAGTTTAATGAGCTATTTCTGCTTGGCGATTGATGATAGATGAAGCTCAATGTGAAAAATCTAAAAATTTTACCAATTTGTGACTTAGTGGAAAAAAAATATGTCAGCAAACATCATATATATATTTCAATTCTTATCTATCAACACAGGCTCTGGTGTGTGTGTGTGTGTGTGTGTGTGTGTGTGTGTGTGTGTGTGTGTGTGTGTGTGTGTGTGTGTGTGTGTGTTTGAAGTGCTTGAAGCATACAGTAGCTTATCTACAACCCCCTCTGGACTTTCAGCGTGTTAGAGGATCCCAGACCCACAGTGAAAGTATGAAGAAAAGAGAAAACCCTTTAAACAGATACAATGATTTCTTCATATAATATTATTAATATTAAGAGTTAATACTTATTTTATAAATCAATTGGGAATAATATACACTTATACATCATCAGTGATAGTACACTGTGTATAAAAAGCACTTATAACTGATTTTGTAGGCTTATTTTTATGGGACACTATCAAAAGTGAATGAATAGTGGGCGTATCAGGGGGCGTGGTTAGGGGCGATGTTAGGGCGGATCTGGGCAGAGTTAGGGAGGATTTGGGTGGAGCTAGGGGAGGATCTGGGCGTGGTCACCTGTCAAAAATGAGTTTGATAGAAAGTGGTTCACTATACTACTCCTGTGATAATAAAAGGGCTTTTTTATTAAAAATAATCTGCTGTGTGTTCCTTTAATAATCATTCAGTGTTGCCTGCAATCCTCCTCTGTTGCTTCCTTAACCATCACCCCCCACCCCCCGCCCTGCCCCGCCTTCCCTGTCCCTTTCCCAGATTGTTGAGACTAAAAATGTAAAATTGTGTCAGATTTCTTGCTCTAGCTGGGCATACAGATGTAGCCACCTTTATCTTGACCGATTCTCCGCCTAGACGGACGTTTAGTCACGCTAAGGCGATAGCTTAGCTTGCTAAGTTTAATCACAGGCAGGTGTGTTGAGGCGGCTCTAGATACTCAGCATTCATTACACATCTCCACAACTGGGTGGCTAATGCTCCACTAATCCAGTACTTTCGATCTTATAGCGGTGGATTGATCTACAGCTCTGGCAAATGGTCAGTGACGACTGTAATGTTAATAGATGGTAACCAATGGTCAGACGGTGAGAGTTCTCAATATAAATAGTTTATACAGATACAAACGAGCATGTTAAAACACTTGTGTATGCAGAAGCAAGATTGTGTATGGAAACGAAACTAACTGTGTAAAAGGAAGTATGTACAATGCATAAACACCGTGTTTTTGAAATATATGTACAGTATGAGCGTCCGAGTTCCCTAAGTCATAATGGAGAGGGGTCGTAATTTGCAATACTTTTACACATGAACTTGTAAATCTCTCATGAAGTGTCATGGTCTAACGATGAAGGCTACCACCTCCCATGTTGAGAGTCCCGGGTTCGAGTTCTAAAGTGCCCAAAAAAATTTTCATGTGTTCCCATGACAGTCACTTTAATATTATTTTTTTTCATGCCAATACATTCTATGGAAGGGTGCACACAGTTTTCACATAAATCGGAGTAAATCTGCAGGAGCGATTCTTTACTCCAAATGCAAATGCACAGAGGTAATGAGTATAAATTAGTGTATTCCGCTGCAACTAACTGAGCAACACAGTACTGTAGATCGTCGGTGTTTGTGTATTGCACATGACCTGAACTCCCTCCCTGACTACAGCATGACCTGTGCAGGCTCCCAGGGGGGAAGGACGATGAGGGTAGGGGGAGTTGGTGGAAAATACGTACTTTTGAAATACAAGTACTGTATGAGCATCCCTAAGGCATGTTCCCGTGACATTCACTTTATTATAATTTTTTTTCTTTGTTATACATTCAATGGAAGGGTGCACACAGGTTTCACATAAATCTTGTCTTGTAACCTGATCGGAACTCCCTACCTGTTTACTGCATGAACTGTGCAGGCTCCCAGGGGGGAAGGGGAAAGTGGGATGGGGGTAGGGCGAGGCAGTGGAAAATACCGTGTGCAAAGAACGGGCCAATGCTGAAGGAGCGTCAGAATCCCCTAGCTAAAATACACAGGGTCGATAGGGATAAGCGAGGTCTATGCACATAACGATACACCAGACCCCATCGCATCACAAAGTGTCAAAATGTCCAAGGCATATGAACCCCCGCCTTGTAGCATTATGTGCATAGACCTTACTTAACCCTATCGCTCCTGTGTATTTTAGCTAGGGGATTCTGACGCTCCTTCAGCACTGCCCCGTAGCCTGCAAAACCTATGCCGTCACTCGCTCCATAGCTGTTCATGCTAATTAGTACAATAATATAAAATACTATACAGAGATACTAAGGATGGTGATTTGGCAACCAGGAACTTAGGGAGGAGCTTTTATCTCTCTATATTATACATAGAAAGATTAAACTTGCCATTGTACATTACAAGCTGTTCGTGCTAATTAGTACACTAGTAGAACATACTGTACAGAGATACTAAGTACAGTGATTTGGCATCCAGGAACTTAGGGATTAGCTTTTATCTCCATTGTAATCTTTCTAAGTATAATGGAGAGAGATAAAAGCTCCTCCCTAAGTTCCTGGATGCCAAATCACTGTCCGTAGTATCTCTGTACAGTATGTTCTACTAGTGTACTAATTAGCACAAGCAACTTATAACGTACAGTGGCAGGTTTGATCTTTCTATGTATAATGTTGAGAGATAAAAGCTCCTCCCTAAGTTCCTGGATGCCAAATCACCGTACTTAGTATCTCTGTACAGTATGTTTTACTAGTGTTCTAGTGTACTAATTAGCACGAGCAGCTTGTAACGTACAGTGGCAAGTTTAATCTTTCTATGTATATTGGAGAGAGATAAAAGCTCCTCCTTAAGTTCCTAATTAGCTAATTAGTACCCTAATAGAACATACTTACAGAGATACTAAGTACAGTGATTTGGCATCCAGGAACTTAGGGAGGAGCTTTTATCTCTCTCCATTACAAGTAGAAAGATTAAACTTGCCGCTGTACGTTACAAGCTGTTCGTGCTAATTAGTACCCTAATAGAACATACTGTACAGAGATACTAAGTACGGTGATTTGGCATCCAGTTAAAAGCTGTTCGTGCTAATTAGTACCCTAGTAGAACATACTGTACAGAGATACTAAGGACGGTGATTTGGCATCTAGGAACTTACAGAGGAACTTTTATCTTTCTCCATTATACATAGAAAGATTAAACTTGCCACTGTACGTTATAAGCTGTTCGTGCTAATTAGTACACTAGTATAACATAGAGTACAGAGATACTAAGGACGGTAATTTGGCATTCAGGAATTTAGGGAGGAGCTTTTATCTCTCTCCATTATACTTAGATAGATTACAATGGAGAGAGATTAAAGCTCCTCCCTAAATTCGTGGATGCCAAATCACTGTACTTAGTATCTCTGTACAGTATGTTCTACTAGTGTAGTAATTAGCATGAACAGCTTGTAACGTACAGTGGCAAGTGTAATTTTTATAAGTATAATGGAGAGAGATAAAAACTCCTCCCTATGTTCCTGGATGTCAAATTACGATGCTTAGCATTTCTGTACAGTATTTCCTATCTAGCCAGAAACCCTGCATTCTGTGCAAGCTAGGCGGACAACTGGAGGGGACCTGATACACAGTTGCTTCCCATTTCCCTTTCCAGTATCACATAAACTAGTGGTTGGTCTGCCCCAAAAGCCAAGAGTCTCCTCTTTTGTATGGTACCTGACCTAAATCTCTGGGACACCCAGAACCAGAGATATCATTATGCAAAATGGACCCATTTTCCCAAAGACTATAATGGGCCTGTTAATTCAGACCCACCATGGGTTCCGACGCTTGCCATGAGCCTTGGGGGGTCACAGAAACTTGGGGTTGGTACCCTCCAGTAGCTAATTGTCTCCCCTTCCATACCAACCTAGCGATGAAGGCTCCCACCTCCCACGCTGAGAGTCCTGGGTTTGAGTCCCAAAGTGCCAACTTTTTTTTTATATGTTCCCGTGACATTCAATTTATTATTTATTTTCTTTGTTATACATTCAATGAAAGGGTGCACACAGGTTTCACATAAATCAAAGTAAATCTGCAGCAGTGATTCATTCCGCTATATACAAATACACAGCGGTAATGAGTATAAATTAGTGTATTCCGACGCAACTAACTGAGCAACACAGTACTGTAGATCGTCGGCATTTGTGTATTTTACCTGACCTGAACTCCCTCCCTGTCCACTGCATGACCTGTGTAGGCTCCCAGGGGGGAAGGGCGATGGGGGTAGGGAGAGGCGGTGGAAAATACCGTTCTTTTGAAATACAAGTATTAACATCCGAGTCCCCTAAGGCATAAACCAACATCAATGGGAAGGAAGTGCCAACCTTTTTTTTAATGTGTTCCTGTAACATTAACTTTATTATTATTTTTTTCTTTGTTATACATTCAATGGAAGGGTGCACACAGGTTTCACATAAATCAGAGTGGGCGGGGGATTTTCCTACATACAGTAGTATACTGTTGCACATGTCTTGTAACCTGATCGGAACTTTGTCCCTATCTACTGCATGTACTTTGTACTCCCAGGGGGAAGGGGAAAGTGGGATGGGGGCAGTGGAAAACACCGTGTTCAAAGAAAAGGCATAATCAAAACCATGGGGAACTATGCGGTGTATCATTATGTGCATAGACCTCGCTTATCCCTATCACCCCTGTGTATTTTAGCTAGGGGATTCTGACGCTCCTTCAGCATTACCCCGTAGCCTGCAAAACCTATGCCGTTGATCGCTCCATAACTGAGTGCTGCCACAAGGCAGGGGTTCACGTGCCTCGGACATTTTGTCACTTTGTGATGCGATGGGGTCCGGTGTATTGTTATGTGAATAGACCTCGCTTATCCTTATCACCCCTGTGTATTTTAGCTAGGGGAATGTGACGATCAGCATTGCCCCATAGCCTGCAAAATCTGTGCTGTTACTTGCTCCATAGCCGAGTGCCTCCATGGAGCTAAGAGTCACAGGCAGTAGCCATTTCAATTGAGTCTGCCCTGCTATAGAATTGTATGTGTACCGTACGGTGCATAGAACCTTGACAGTAGAAACTCTCCTGCAACTTTGCCCTGCTTTATGTAAAACTTGTGTTTTGTCAGTTTGCTATCGAGCCCGGTGTAACGTAATGTGCATAGACCTCGCTTATCTCTATCGCCCCTGTGTATTTTGGCTAGGGGATTGTGACGCTCCTTCAGCATTGCCCCGTAGCCTGCAAAACTTATGCCATCTCTCACTCCATATCAGAGCGCTGCCTGCCACGTGGTGGGGGTTCAGGGGTGGCGGCCATTTTGCCAGTGTGCTATGCGATCGAGTCCGGTGTACCACAATGTGCATAGACCTCGCTTATTCCTATCGCCCCTGTGTATTTTAGCTAGGGGATTGTGACGCTCCTTCAGCACTGCCCCATAGCCTGCAAAATCAGGACTGTTACTTGCTCTGTAGCCTAGGGCCTCCGTGGGGCAAGGAGTCATAGGTGGTAGCCATTTCTATTGAGTCTGCCCTGCTACAGAATTGTATGTGTACTGTATGGTGCATAGAACCTTAACAGTAGAACCGCTCCTGCAGCTTTGCCCTGGTTTATGTGAATAAAAATAATAATAAAGTGTCTGGAAAAAACTAACATGCATTCATACTTTAGGAATCGAACCCGGGACTCTGAGTATAGGAAGCGGAACACTTCACCACTTCGCTGCAGACATATGAATAAATCCATTGGTTTTGATTATGCTGTAATGGCTACGGGATTAGGACACTAACATACTGTACAAAATTCCTAATCTCAAGAGGCAATAGTGAACTTCTAACACGTCCATTTGCGACAGTGTACACTACTGGTTTTATGTTGTTTTGTCTGCGGGACTTGGACGCTCACATATTCATAAAGTACTGTAGATGGGTCATATACTGTATTTTGTACTATTTGCGTCTGTACTGTATATACTGTATTAAATAATGCAGCATAAGGAGTATTTACTGTATTAAATAATGCAGCGTAATGAGTATTTACTGTATGCAGCGTAATGAGACGCCTTAGTAAAGTAGTCCTTATTATGTATTTCAGTATTGTATTTTATGGGAGACCACACACATGCACAGTGGTGATTGTAAAAAGCGACATCTGGTGGATGATTACAAGTATTACATGTAAAGGTAACGCCAAACGCTCTGTCTGCCTCCGTGCGATTAGGTTCGCCTCTCTGTGACTAGGCGCACCTCCCTACGCCCCGGTACGCTGCGTATGCTCGATCGGGACAAATGCCTCAGCCAGTCAAGATAAAGGTGGCTACATCTGTACACTATACAATTATCTGGCAGATAATCTGTGGTTGGAATGAAAACCTGGAAATGGATGAGAGCAACTGACCATCGACCAATTGCTACCAAACACTGGAAAATGGCCAAAAACTGTCGTTTATAGAAATTGGTTAAATCACGGACAGGTTTTGTCCATTTTCCAGTGTTTGGTAACAAATGGTCGATTATCAGTTGCTCTCATTCATTACCAGATTTTCATTCCAACCACAGATTATCTGGCAGATAATTGTATAGTGTATGCCTAGTTTTACAACAAGCTCTTGTAGCTGGTAATTTTTTAGATCATATAATACGATGACCGAGTCATTGCCGATATATGTTTATTAATCTTGGTTATGTGTGTTCTAAAAGTGTGGTCTCCATTGTTTCTGTACATTTGTGACTGCAAACAAACATTGATTATATGGTATATGTTTAAGTTGCCGGCTGTCGAGATCTATATAATAAAAAAGAAATGTAGTGATATGAGAAGGACTTTTTTTCCTTTATTTGAAACTTGTAGACAAACATTTCATGGTTTGTGGGTTTAGGCACCTGCATTTCTCTTGTTTGAAAACATCATTGGCATTCATACGCACAGCAGAAGACTTTGCTACAAAAGTAGACAAGGTCAAACACCCTAACAATGTTGCCTTTTGTTAAATATTCAGAATCCTCCAAGAGCTAATACAAATTGACTACTATAAAAATGTATTGTATTCAACGCTCATAGAACCCAATATTTTCTTTGCTGTAATGGCTTTTACAAACAATTACTTTATTTTGGGTCACTGCTGGATATTGCTCTTATTGCAAAAACACACATTATATGCTTGCTATCTGTAGCTAAAATACAGCCAAGTTGTAAAGAAAAAGGCAATAAAACCATAGCAGAGAGACAGATGAAAGGATTCTAAGTTGGAATTTTATGATACAACAGTCAATTACATGTTATTAAAGCAATAAGGGCTGAACTAAATTAAAATTAACTTGTATTTTATAGCAAAGTTCTCTGTGCAGACAAAAGCATATAATTGAAGTCTAGCGTGTCCATAATAAGTGCAAAAATATATGGCATATTAAGGGAATAAAGACAGTGTATAATTTACATTTGGAAATGTAATTATAATTCAGTGTTTTCGGCATTTTGTTTCCTTTTATGATGTTTTATTTAAACTGTGATTGGAAATAAGGAACACCAAATACTACAGAGATATGCAGGATTTGTAAATTAAAAGTAGCAGGTCAATGAAGCTTACAGTAAGATTTAGGTACTGTGGCTGAATCACATAAAATAGTAACAAAGGCCAGGGGCAAACAAATCATTTCTAGAGGTTGGCTTCCTAATGCTAGATTTCAATACAAAGCAAAAACACTTGCTGCAATAATCATAAGATTACAAAAGTACATTATGTATAAATATAACAATGTATGCTGAATAAAAAAATAATGAGACATAAACAATTTATACATCCAAAATGTACATTAATATAAACCTCTTTAAATCAAGAAAACTTAACCATTGTACCATGTTAATGTAACACCTTATATCAGTGGTTCTCAAACTGTGTGCTCTGGCACACTGGGGTGCATCAGGACACTTGCAGGGGTGCTTTGGATTGGTGGTCCAGGACCAATTCAAATTATTTATAGTCAATGTATTAGACAAAACTAGTGCTGCTGGCTGCCAATCATAAAATACGTGGACAAACAGAAGCAAATCCTGTTCCTCACCACACAACTGAACCTAAGGATGAAATATAAAACACAATTTACTTAACTTAATATTTCTTTTTACATTTCTCAATATGAAATGTTTGGCTTAGGAGTGCCGTGACAAAAATTCTGATGCTTTGGTGTGCCGTGATTCAACAAATTTGAGAACTACTGCCTTATATATTAATACAGCTATACAAAAAGAATAGTTATGTGTCTTCACATTAAATTTAAAAAAACAATTACAATTAGTTTCAATATTACTCGCCAGGTACTTCATATCATTCTTAGCAGCCAAGACATTGCAGAAAGTATCATAAAAATGTATTTTCTTTTTTCCTAAAATCACATAAATACTAGAGCAAATAGATAAGAAAGAGTCATACAGTAAAAAAAATAAGTAAAAGAATAATGGTGACAATTTTGTGGAAGTCAAAGATTATTATAAAGGCTAAGAAGATCCTCACAAAATGGGTTTAAGAACAGAGTAACAGGGTCTGATTCTGAGTCACATGTAATCTGAACGCAACTTTGGACGCCTGCAGAAAAGGGGTGGCAATCGAAATTTGAAGAGTATGCTAAGACAGCTATACACACATCCTGAATTGTATGCATCTTCAACACCCCATTCTTCCGTCCACAAGAGCAGTCATCCTGCAACCCCAGAATCCATAAGAAATGGGATAACGTATTTCCCATCAATAGATATCAATATGTATAGTAATGATGTTTCGTTTTTGTAAATGAAAAATCATAACTTTAGAATGTAAGCTCTCAAGAGCAGGTCCCTCTTCCCTCATGTACTTACCCTTATCTTACTTAAACCATCTTCAACTGCACCAAATCCCACGGTTTTCTGCCACCCTGATATTAATTTCAGTGTTGTCTGCTGATGCAGCTATGTTTATGTACCCTGTCCTTGTTCTATATTGTCCTTAACTGTAAGTCACTGTTTTCTTGTTTTAATTATTCATTTATGTACTTGTTTATTAAAACGAATGCAATATCACTACTACAGTATGCCCCAACAGAGAGTTGTAAAATATTTTAAAATCCCACAACTCAGGGGCAGATTGGCAATAGGGTTCACAGTGAAGATCCCAGATGGGCCGATGTGCATGTGGAGCCTGTTTTGTTTGTTGATATGTGAGGAGTGGTGCTGCCACCATGGTTACACTGTATACCTCTGGTGCTGCCCATGTGAGGCCACTTCTACAAATTTTACAAGGGCCCTTTTAGTTCCCAATCTGCCTTGCTCAACTTTGATAGAAAGTGCAATTAATATGCTTCATAAATGTTAATAAATAAATTAATATATAGATGTTACAGCCAAGAACTATAAAACCTCTTTGTGTCACTGTGCCTTTCAAACAGCAGTAGTCATTTGAAACAAATTGTAATACCAAAAGCTATATGATAAAAAAAAAATCCTCCTGCTTTATTGTTTTCTGTAGGGGCTAATGTGTGTGCTTTCTCCTGTGGGGGCCAATGTGTTTTATTTATTTTTCTTGTGCAATGTTTTTTATTTGCGCTTGCGTCTGAGTTGTACCGCAAAAGTGTTTGTACAGAGTTGCAGTACAGAGTCAAACATATGCATCAAGAAGTGTATTAGATATGTGTTGGCAGGGGTTAAAGTGAGCCACAGGAGCGGCGCTTGGTGAGTATTGTGTTTTGGGGCTTTTGTGTGTGTGTAAGCAGCGTTTCTAAATGGGCATTACCACAGGGAACTAAACTTTTGGGGGCATAACTACAGGGGGCTAAATTACTGAGGGCATAAGTATTGGAGGTATAACTACAGTGGCTAAACTACAGGGGGCTAAACTACTGGGGGCATTACCACTGAGGGCTAAACTACAGGGGGGCATTACCACTGAGGGCTAAACTACAGGGGGGCTAAACTACTGGGGGCATAACTACGGCAGTTAAACTACAGGGGGCTAAACTACTGTGGGCATTACCACTGGGGGCTTAACTACTCAGGGCATAACCACTGGGGGCTAAATTACATGGGCATAACTGCAGAAGGCTAAACTACAGGAGGCTAAACTACTAGGGGCATAACTACAGGGGGCATTACTACTGGGGCCTAAACTACTGTGGGCATTAACACTGGGGGCCAATCTACTAGGGGGTAAACTACTGTGGGCATAACTACGGGGACATTACTACTGGGGGCTAAACTACAGGAGGCTAAACTACTGGGGGCATAACTACTGGGGGCTAAACTAGAGGGCGCATATCTGCAGGGGGCTAAACTACTGGGGGCATTACCACTGGGGGCTAAACTACAGAAGGCTTAACTACTAGGGGCATAACTACAGGCAGCACTACTACTGGGGGCAATACTACACTGGGGCATTACCACTAAGAGCATTACTACTGGGGGCACTACTAATGAGGGCATTGTATAAGGGCCATCACTCTTGGGGACATAAGGGGCTATACTACTGGGGGCACTGCATAAGCGGCACCACTACTATGGGCTCTACATAAGTGGCACTACCACTGTGGGCATTACCACTACAGTGGACATTGCATAAGGGGCACTACTACTGTGGGCATTGTATAAGGGGTACTACTGCTGTGGGCATTATGTGTATTAGGGGTGCTACTACTGTGGGCTTTGTGTATAAGGGGCACTAATATGTGTCATAACATGAATAAGGCACACCACTATGTGGTGCAATGTGAATAAGATTGTGCTACTGTGCGGCATAATTTGAATATGGGATACTTTTGCATGACCATGCCCCTGTCTTTTTGAGACCACTCCCACTTTTGGGGCACACAGCTGCAATACCTTTATTGTATGGGCGCCGGGGGGGGGGAGGGAGTTCCACCACCACTCTAAGACCACTTTAAGCACTGTGTGTTGGGCATTACTGTGTGGTTAAACGGGTTGGCTAATCAGATGCAGATGTAACGTAGCGAGGGTGTGTTGCTGATAGTGGTTGCATAGAGATTTTGAATTGATCTAGCATAGGGCTAGTGAAAGTTACAATGAAGCGGCCAATTGTGGCATCTAAAGATGCACAAAGCGTGATTGCACCATCTGAAGACACTGAAAGTGGGCGCCTCAGTCCTTGCATATTTGGATGCATGGATGTACACTAGGGAACAGCATTGTAGCGTCATTAGCATAAAGTCACAGACGCAACTTCAGCAAAAGATGCAATGAAGGCCGCAACTGCGCCCTATTCAGAATCAGAACCTATGAGGTCGAATTCCGCCCTCTCATCAGACCCTGCCCCCATTAGGGCTGCTTCCATAACATTTCCGGGCTGGTCTTTCATCCCAACCCGCCCCTGCCACTACTTGATCTGTTCTTGAACAAAATGGCAATAAAAAAGTTGCTAAACAATTTAACATTCCAGCAGGGACTGAGCAAAGAAGAAAGTTTACAAAGTAATGGAATTATTTTAATAATTAACAGTTTCGAGTGTCAGACTGCATCTGGGAATTGCCCACCTTCGAGCCTTGCCCCAGGTGGCATATTAACTGAAGGAGATGCAGGGACGCTGACAGCTGTCCCAGGTACTCAGGGGGAAAGGGGGGCACGGGCAATGCAGGCAGGATGTGTTTGCTGAGGGGAGGAGGTGATCGATCACTCACCTCCCGCCTGCACATCACATAGGGAGAGAGAGGACACTGCTTCTGCAGCTTCCCCTCTCCCCAGCACGGCACACAGCTCCGTGTGCTGCTGTCTACAATGGGGAAGTGTGTGTGGGGGGGGGGGGGGGGAGTGGCGAAGTGGACCTCCTTCCCCTTTCAACTGACCAAGGCAAGGGGAAAGAATACCTGCTCCTCTCCTCTTCTCCTCTTTGCTCCATTGAGGAGATGTGACCAAATTTGGCATCCACAATGCATATGCACAACTCAGAATAGCAAGTATCTTTTGCTAAACACTAAACATCTATTTAGGTACAACACACAAACAGCTGCGATGTGTATGACAAGGGGATGTACTGTATGTAGCATGCAATGCATGCAGACACACTCGGGTTTGCATTATTTTATGAAGTTTCTTATAAAGCGCAGCTGCAGCACATTTTGTTGTTCTTCACAATTGGAAACACAGTAACAGAACAATACCAGGCAATTACAGAAAGTCATAGAGGTAAGGAGGCGCTGTTATCATTTATCACCTTTGATTAAAAGAAGACCCTAGTGTGGTTTCCCTATCAATCAGCACTATGGTGGGAACAAATATTATTCCAATGTGCAAAGTCCGAGACCTGCTGTCATTTTTAATACAGGACCCATAAGAAACGTATAAGGATAATGTATATTTCCAATGCGTCAATATAATGTAATAATATTTCATATGTAAATGAAAACTCAGAACTTGTTTAGTGCAATTAATGCAATATCCCTGTTACAGTATGTCCCGGAGAGAGTTGTAAAATATTTTAAGAACCCAGTACCAAAACTGTTATTGGTGTTATTCTGTTTCTGTGTTTGGTTTCTATTCCATTTCACAAAACTGTTTTTCATTGATATTAATGTATGTCAATGTTTTATCACCATTTTTATTCAATGAGAATAGTGACTTATCATATTAAATCACTTTCAATAATGTTATGTCTTTGTGTTCTTAAAAAAAACTAACTTATCAAATAGCTTTTCTAGAGTGAAGGGGGTTGTTTGGTTTACAGTGGCTGTGATTAATTAGGTTGTGACTGTATTTTGGGATAAAACTGGGAGTAACTCATTGGAAAATCTGCACTTGCTATAACGAGATTTAACATCACCTAGTACCCATTAAAGATACTGTTCGATTGGCATCCCTGATGAAGTCCCGTAGCAGATGAATCGCGTTGGGTCGTCAATACTACAGCCTGTACCAACTATAGGAGATATCCACCTACAGGGGTGAAGCGGAAAACTAAACTATACTTCCTAATTAAGTGGTCGGGTACATGTCAAACTATATATTGTACATTCAGTTTTATGCAACAATTATGTGTATCTTTTAAATTATGTGAATTTTTATATTGTATACCAAGAATAAACATTCCGGTATGAAATTATTGTTTTTATTGTGAGTGACATTATAGTAAATAGGGAGTATAATCCCATAGGGATTACTCTTTTATACAAATTGAGGGATTACCCTGATAACACTTAAGTAGCGCACCTTAGGTAATTTTTTTTATTTTATTTCTATGATTGGTCTCTACCAGCAGGGGACCACCTGAAAGGTGTTGCTTATAGTGTAGATTAAGTGCAAAAGAAGGGTTTTGTTTTTATATATATATATATATATATATATATATATATCTCCAACCTTAATGGTTTTTAATAGAAACATTGAAAAACTTTGTGATAGCGATAAAATATTGATGCTCTATATGTTAAATAAACATTCAAAGATAACAAAAATAAGATAGAGAAACAAACATGAATGGGAATAAAATGAGCAATGGAAAGGAGAGAATGGGGGGTGAGGATGTTTGCCTGACATATCTATAAATAAGAAATGCCATATAAAATAGTATTGCCATCCCTGGATCCATTAGTTAATATAGCAATTCAAAGAGGTCAAGGCCTCAGATGGTGAAGATTAACACCGATTATGGTTTAGACTCAAACAGTTTACAGATATGTGCTTGTTATAGAAGGGTCAAGATGAGTGATATAAAGTCCCCACTTCCTACAAAATCGCTTCACTCCTTTCTCTAGATCAGGAAGATAAGACCTGGGTGACATTTAATAGCCTTTGAGTTGCAGGCTGTGTGTGCCTTTGTGCGAGTCTGCCCATACTTTTAACGTGGTAATCATTTAGTACACAGCAAAACCAGGCTGATTTTGCCATGTAAATGACTGCAACTTTAAAAATATGGGCAGACTCGCACAAAGTCACACACAACCTGCAACTCACAGGCGATTAAATCTCACCCCTCCTATTAAAATAAAATAATTGCAAAAAGAGAGCAAATCACAATAGCTAGGAATGGCAGATAGTATGGATCACCCAGAATCATTTTTGGAGAACCTAGGTCCCACTTATTGAAATGGCAGCATGGAAGTGCAGGAGAGTCTCCAAATTAATAAATAAGACAACTTTGTCCCAGACTTTAGTGTTTTTTCTGAAAGTCCAACTCAAAGAAAGTGGCTTTGGGGGTGTTTGCATTTCAAATAGGTTCCCAATTCTACTGCGCCATGTGTCTTCTTTGGTCCTGATCAATACACACTGTAACTTTTTTATTCATATTTTTATTTGAAAAAGAAAAGATACATTTTTTAAAGCTCATCAAAACAAACACTGAGATTCCTTTGTTAGTTATCTTTATCTCAATTGTATTTGTTTTATTTGTATTGCTGTGCTATAGATAGTATTGTTTATGAGTCTGGCCTGCACATCAGTTTGTTCAGTGTTATAAATAACAGACAATACAATCTGTTTAAAGCACATATCTTGTCCAATGTGCTGAATACAGCTTTGCTTTGAAAACAAAAAGAGTATAGTTCCTTTTCTATACAGTTCTAGGTCACTGAAAACAAAACTGTAAAAAAAAAATATGGATGGAAAATGAACAATGATTTTTAGTCTGCAGTTTGTGTTTACGTGTGTATGAAAGCAAGTAATTTATTTTTTGTATGATAGCAAGTGACTTGTATCACAGTATTTGTATGGTTACTAATTATTTATTTTATTATGTTATTGCATTAGATTAGCTATTTGTAGTTGTTAAAGAAGCTTATTTGTAACCCTCAAAAATGAGGACCCACGTGCTTTTTTATGTGTGCTTTTCAGGAATCTTTTTGTGCTGCTAACTGTTGCTACTCCATGTTGCTGATGGGCTTAGGGTGTGGTGCTCGGCTGTGATGTCATATTCTATGGAGCTAAGTCGCACAGTATGGGAAAGCAGTAGTGTGTATGGGCAGCCGCCCATCTGTGAGTTTATGCAAATGGAATGCAAACTCCTTCCCATGTGTAAATCCATGCAGCTGAATGGACAAGGACTGAGATGCTGACTTTCAGCACCTATGGAAGGTGCAGTTTCTCTATCTGACCATGGCCTCCTGTGCACGCAGAACTCCCATAATACACCCACTGAATGGCTAGTAGTGCACAAGCCACCTCCCAATCACCGCCCAGGAGCACCTGTAGCAGACACAGTAAAAAGTGACAGGACCATTTTTGTAGTTTATTAAATTCTACACATTGGAGGAGCAATCCAGATTTTGATGTGATTGTCCGCTTGGGCATTATCGTTCCTGCAATGCATGCCACGCATCGGTAATTACATCATTATGTCAACCCCCTTTACATCCGCTTAGGGGAGGTTTTTTAAGATCCTAATAACGTAGTTTTCCTATTTCACACCTGAAGAATACCTATGTTAAATTCCAGCTTCCTAACATATCAGGAAGTAAGAGAATTAGTGACGAGTCAGTCAGTGAGTGAGGGCTTTCGCATTTATATATATAGATAATAATAATAATTTTATTTATATAGGTCTCTATTCCAAAAGTACTCAAGGCACTTCTGTAAATACATTCTAGTGACCCTATAAAATACACATGGCTGTCTTATTAATACAGAGTGCCTGATATAGAATACAGACCTCTTTACAATGCAAAGACAATTCTAGTCTCTCTATACAGTACTCAGAGCATTCTACTAACTTTGAAAAGACTGGACCCAGTGTTCATCTCTGTACGTGGACTGGGTCACAGAACTTGCTGCCATCAGGAATTAGTTTTTAATCTTCTTTTGGTCACTTCTCAGAATACTGTGGGCTTTACCAAAAGTGAAAAGTTTGGCACACAAGAGGATGAAGACAGAGCTGAAGCGCGAGAGTGTAGTTATGGCTGGGGCTGCTGCCTTACCAAGAGCAGCCTTTCTGAAAGAGAGAACAGTCAACCTTTTGAAGAGAGTAGTCATCAGTATGAGGGCAGGATGTACTAAAGGGAAAATGTTGTAAAATCCCCATTATCGGGGGTTTTACCGCATTTTCCTATGTACTAACCCACGGCCACTGGGTTTTCAAGCAGAGAGTAATGCCAGCTTTTGCTGACGTTACCCTGTAGAAGCCTATGGGCTTCCTTCCGCACCCATCCTGAGGGATTCATGCGGATCCCCCCCTTGCCCCCCTGTATACCTCTGGGCTCCATCAGGCACCCAGCTCCAAGCACCGGTGCTGCCTGCAAGATGTCCTGTCCCAGCCGCTCTCCTCCTCCGGCCCCATAGAGCAGGCAGCCAGCCAGTCAATGCCGCAACAGCACCGTACAGGCCAGGGACCTCCTCTCCCGTCCCCAGGCTGTGCTGATCGGTGGACTGGAACCTGTGCTGACAGCAGTGGGGGAGGAGCGGCGTCTTTGTCCCTCCTTTCCCCGGAGCGCAGGTAAGTGGCGGACATCCTTCCTCCTCCAGCAGCAGCAGCAGCCGGCATCGCAAAGGACCACTCTTATCGGGGAGAGCTGTCCTTTGCCATACTGATCGCATATGCAATCAGTATGTAGGCAAAGTGTGGCGGAATACTCCGCCACACGTTAGAGAGTGAGCAGAGTGGGTAGAAGTGCTGCAAAGAGAAGCAAAGACATAGGCCCTCATTCCGAGTTGATCGCTCGCTAGCTACTTTTAGCAGCCATGCAAACGCATAGTCGCCACCCATGGGGAAGTGTATTTTTACTTTGCAGAAGTGCGAACACCTGTGCAGCCGCACGGCAGCAAACACATTTTGTGCAGAACAAGACCAGCCCTGTAGTTACTTATTCTGCGCGATGATTGCTGCGATGAGTGACATGGTAATGACGTCAGATACCCGCCCAGCAAACGACCGGCACACGCCTGCATTTTTCCAAACACTCCCAGAAAATGGTCAGTTGCCACCCAGAAACTCCCACTTCCTGTCAATCTCCTTGCATTCGGCTGTGCGATTGTAATCTATGCTAGAACCAGTGCAAAACCACAATGGACTTCGTACCCGTACGACGCGTGTGCGCATTGCGGTGCATACTCATGCGCAGATTAGCCATTTTTTTCACTGATCGCTACGCAGCTAGCAATCAACTCGGAATGAGGGCCATAGAAGGCAACATCATTACAGAGAGTACAGACATTGAGAATGGCTGCAAATCCATTAGAGAGAGCTGCAAGTATTACATAGCAAGCTGCCTGTCTTGAAAAGAGAACTGTAGTTCTACTAGGGAAATCTGCCAGGTTACTAGAGAAAGCTACCAGTTTCAGGAATTTTGGTCATATACGGATTATTGGATTCAACAGCAAGAACAGTCTTGTGCTATAAGGTAACAGTGGATGAGGCTGTGAACTCTAGTAATTTCAAGTGCAGCTAAAAGCCAAGGGTCTATGGCCAAAAAGGGTACTGTAGCTGTCAAAAACCTTTTTCATTTCATCCAGGTTTCATGAATGAAACATTTGTCAACTCAGGGAACAATTTTCTACTACCCCAAAGATTAATTAAAACTCAGGTGGTGAGACTGCATTTGAGAATATAAGAGAGAAATGAGAGTGCCCTAACTTTGCCATTTACCAATGCTCCAGGTACCCTGGGGGAAATGTCTAGCAATCCCTAAATGCATTATATTGGCTGTACTGTACAATAGACAGAAATTTAGTGATCGCTAAAAAAAAATATATGGAGCATTCTACTGATTTTTATTTAATCTGGAGAGCATTCTCGTAATCTCTCTATAATGCAAAAAGCATACTAATTACCAAAATACAGAAAGCATTCTAATGACTGTTACATAATGCAGGCAGCATTGTAGGGATATCTATGTAGTTTAGAAAGCATTCTACTAATCAATATGCGATACCTAAAGCATAAAGAAGACATGCTGGGTACACGCTGACAGATATATCTGCAGATCAATGGCTCTGCAGATAGATAGATAGATAGATAGATAGATATATATATATATATATATATATATATATATATATAAGGGCTACTCCTGAATTCTTTTTCATTATGGTCCAATTTAGGATATTTAGTAATTTTTCATCTCTATTAGGGAAATAAAAGTGGCTTAACATTATACAGTCCACATTTGGATCCTTATATTGATATATGAAAGAACTGCGGGTAAGCTGTGATAGAATATTTATTTTATTTTATGGTTTAAATTAAAACCAATATTAATATATGATTATTTTTTAATGGGAAATTTACAAATAAAAAGTTATTCCAAACTACTTATTAGTTATTACTTTGAAGATCAATATAAATCATCAGTGAGTATTTATATTCTATTTACGGTTATTTGAAAAAACAAATCAATTTCTTTAATATGTACATATTTATATCTATATTTATCTTATTGTAGGGTGGCCCTAAATAGGAAGTTTTATCAGACTTTGCCAAGTCGCGGAAGTTAATTATTCTTTAAAATAAAAAAATAAAAATAAAAATAATTTTCAGTAAGTATTATTGACCAAACTATTAATAGGCAAAATTATGTCATTAATCCAATTATTACAATCTGAATCTTTTTCTTAAATAGGCAAAATATGGATCATATTTTTATGAGGATACAGCGGTTTAAAATTAAATAATCAGTTATTCAGAAGTAAGTAATATTATAATAATTTCATTAACTCATTGTGGAGTCATTCAGTAGACAATCATTACTAGATTATACACTATAAGCCTCTATTGATGTTGGAATTTAGTTTGAAAAATGTCTTTAGCGAATAGATAAATATTTAAATAAAATAAAACTGTATGATGTTAAGTAATTTAGATATAGATATCGTTATGTATTGTGCATACTCCTTCTCTTTCTTAATGTTCTTCTTTTTTATTTTATTTTTTTATTTTCTGTTTTTTATTTTTGGATCACACCCTAAGAGAACACCCCTGAAGAAGTCGCTATAAGACGAAACGCGTTGGGTGAAAGCTTATTAACTTCTTGTTGAAATCCAATATTGTATCTTTAATGAGCAATAACGCATTGTAAAAATGTTTACCAATTTCTTTTTAATGGAAATGATGATTTAAATTGTTTTTAGTAATAAAAAGAAACAAGTGTTTTAAAGAAAAAGGGTGTTTTTGTAAAGTCATCCTCTCTTTATCAGTAACCAGACATAAATACACCAAATCACATTTAAACCAGTAATCCGATACAAACACACCATATCATACTCTAATAAGTGCGCTCCACCGAGATACTTTTTCAGCTTCTATTTTATTTTAGTCTCCCTCTACAGGGGATCATCTCTGTGTGGAAGCTTGCCTACTGATAAAGGTGTATGTTTAAAGAAATTGATTCAAAAATGTACTAACTGGTTTTGAATAAATAAAACAGTAGTTTTAATTTTTGAGCGCATCAAGGGATATATATACATACAAGGAATAGGTATGGACCGGCACTCCGTTTTCAATGTCCAAAAAGTGCGCCGGTGCCCTCTCAGCAGAAGTGGATAAACAAGCAGAAAAGAATGAGCGGCACTCAGCGTCTTAATCAAAATGGAAAAGTGTATTCACATCACCATCAAAACCAATGTTTCGGGACACGCAGGTCCCTTTGTCAAGGTGTACAGCAGTGTGCAAAGAGTAAAAACATACCTTTATAGTAGAAGAAACCCCAGAGTGAATGTGTGTAGCGCGGCGTCCATCCTCGAGGTCCGGCGCTGTCCGCTGACGTCATCGGCAATCGCCGCCCAGTGTCATGGAAACCAGGCACGCAACTGTGCCGCTGCCGAGAAAAGTGAAAATAGCGATGACAGACTATATAGCACCACCACCGCATAGTGCATGAATGGCTAGCATAGATCAGATAGTCACAAGAGGGTTATTACTGCATATAGTTAAGAAAAAAAATAATTATATATATATATATATATATTATATACGAAAAAGAATACCCTTATCACGCGCTTCTAAGAGCAGCACCTCACGTAGAACCCCTGTTAGTGGGAACAAACAATGTAGACAAAAATATAGTCCCAGGGAAGTGTCTGATCAGTGGTTTTAAATAGGAACTACAATTCCTCCCTCTGTAATAAATAACTATGACTTTGGGGTATGTACAGTTTCCCCTATATATACATGTATATGCAGATAACTGAGTCTTTGAAGAATGAAAAATTAATTTTAATACTGTATATGAATTTCTAAATTTAGAGTGTATAATCTATTAATCCTATCGGGCCAGCGAAGTTGTTACATCTTCTTCGCCATTATTGGTATGTACCAGTATATAAAATATATCATATTCTGTTTGCATATAAAAATGGAATTATTGTTCCAGAATTATGTTCTCTCTTTCTTTTTAGGCAATATTAACTTGCCCATCTGCCAAATGTTGATAAGCAGATGGAGATTATTAAACATCCACCGTATTATACAATTTTAGGTATGTACTAGTTAATTTCTTCTATAATGTCCTCCATAACACACACACATACATATATATATATATATATATATATATATATATATATATATATATATAATGGAATAAGAAAATCTTGTGACACCCCTCTTTATTTGTTTATTTATTTTCTTAAATAGATTTATATATACCCCTGAAGAAGTCCTATTAGAGGGATGAAACACGTAGGGTTTTAAAGAATCAAGGATACCCAGTATACATTGTTGAGTCCCCACCACTGATCTCACCTCCTGGGTTGTTGGGTGGCACTTTTGTTTCCATCTGTTTCAATGTAATCTGGTTGTTCCTTCTAGTACACATTGCATATAATGTAGAAAATACTAAACATTATAGATTTTATGTTGGATGTTACGAATAAACATCGGAATTTTACTAATTAAAGGTTATATTTTGGGTGTCTACATTTCTTGGTGAGAGGGTATTTTATAGGTAAATTATTTGGCTGAGCATAACTGAACATTGGATCTGAAAGAGATCAGAATATCCACTCAGTGGCGTAAATTCGTCACAGTTGCCCGGAGGCAAGATAAATATTGGTGCCCCCCTATTTCCTATATTAAGATAAATATATGTATGTATGTGTGCGTGTGTGTGTGTGTGTGTGTGTGTGTGTGTGTGTGTGTGTGTGTGTATAGAGTGTTCTGAAAGAAAATTATATACTGTATTTATACATTTCATTGTCTTTTATTTTAAATTACACATTTCTTAGCAGTCATACCCAGGATTAGAACCCATGACCTGTTACACTAACAGCAGACACTTTACTGATGGGATTATTTGCTCCTGTAGAGGAAGCATGAGAATTTTAACTATATGAAGTTACGTGCAATTGTCAGAGAAGTATCTTCATATAGTTAAAATTCTCATATTTCCTATACAGGAGCAAAAAGCTTCATCAGTAAGGTGTCTACTTCCAGTGTAATAGGTTGTGGTTTCTAATCCTGGGTGTGATACTTGTAAAATGTGTATATTCAGTATAATAAAGTGGGTGTGATTTGTAAGGTGCAGGGACCAGTGAGGAAGTCGGCCACTGAAAAGACAGCGACAGCTATTAATTAACTTAATTCAATGGTGTCACAGAATGGGAGGAGAGGTGCCCCCCTTCAGAGCAGGAGCCCGGCGGCAGATGCCTCCGTTGCTTCCCAGAGTTCTGCCTCTGTATCCACTCCAAGTTGGGATTGTAATCAAGTCCATTAACAACATCATTGAAAGCATTCAGACATCTAAATCCATAAGATCATACGGATTCATATATGGACAATTGATTTTGATGCTCTAGCGCCCTCTGGGTTATATTTTAGCATATATATATATATATATATATATATATATATATACCTGCACAGTTGCCCCGGCACTCTGTTTATCCACTACGGGATACGTCTTGCTCCGGTGCCCTCCCCTAACGAGGGTCTCCCCTCTGGTGTAGACAACGGCAAAAAACGAGGTGGCACTCGGAGACTGTGTAACAACGTGTATTCAAGGAAAGTGCAATCAACGTTTCGGGGACCAGTTCCCCTTCTTCAGGATAAAGTGGCAGTGCAAAAACAAGTGTTTAAATAACAATCCCAGTACTTACCCTCCCCTCAGCGTGCAAACAATTCTCCTGGCGTTTCCAGCTGGTCACTCCGTCAGGGCTTCCGCCCGGCGCCTCCGTTCGCGTCAGCGTAACCAGGAAGTGACATCGCGGGAACCCCCCGTGCAGCCATGGAAACGCTGTAAACAAACATATACAAACAATGAAGCATAAAGTGCCTGTGCAAAATAACGTAATATAAGATGACCGATTAGGTCAATAAAGTGCTGAGTGCTAATTAGTGTAGCAATGTTGCAGCCTGTGTTAATCCCATGCACTAATGAATATCATTTGATACAGTTTTAAAAAAAAACGTAAGTTCCTTGATAGAGGTTATCCCCAGAAGCTGTTGGCAACAGCACGTAAAAAAGCAGTAGCAGTCAAAAGGGTAGACTCCCTCAAATCAGGAAGACCCAAAGACATGTCCAAGGTTATCCCCTGGGTATGCGAGTATAGAACAAACAGTAGGCAAGTGCAGCAAAAATTACGGGGATTGTGGCCTTTGGTGGCAAGTGACCCTGATTTAAAAATTTTCCAGGATAAACGAGTCATGCCCAGTTACACTAAAGGCAGGAGTATTAAGGACATGTTGGTTAGAACTGACATGGCGAAACTTTAGGCCCATACACACTTGACGATAAAATGAGCGACGTCGTTAATTTCAGCCCTCATCAACGACGTCGCTCATTATATCGTCAAGTGTGTATGCATCCGACGACCACCGATGCGTGGCCCCGCGGGACGTTAACGACCCTCGCTTATCTGTGGAGCATGTATGCTCAATTTCCACTATGGTCGTTACCGACCAGAGACGTCGTTGAATGTGTATGGTGTGAACGACCAACGACCAAGCCACTGTTCACCAGCCCTGTTCCCAGCTCATTATTTTAATAAACTGTTCAGCTTGGATGCTTCAACGATGAATGGTCTTTGGTCTTTGGTCGTTGGTAGTGTGTATGCTCATGTCGTTTACTCAGCTGTTCAAGGGAAGTTCAAGGGAAGTCGTTAACGATGTGTGCATCGTCAAGTGTGTATGGGCCTTTAAAGTGATACCCACCCATTTCCTGACTAGGAAAAACGAGTGCTTTAAGTGCACGGGGTGCATGACCTGCTCATACATGTCACCTGGTGACACTATCTCTCATCCGTTTTCAGGCAAGAGCTACAAAATCAGGTGGCCTCTCACCTGTAGTTCCAAATTCGTGATATATGCCATCATGTGCCCTTGCGGGCGCTATTACATTGGCAAGACCGAATGCCAATTCAAGGTCAGAATGGCACAGCATAGGCAGGCAATTAGAAATGCCTGGTCCTCAGGCAGTGGAGAACAGCCAGTTGCCAAGCACTTTGTCGAACACAGACACGGCATGGCCACCTTAAAACACCGTATTATTGACCATGTTCCAGAATCAGCCCGTGGAGGGAATAGGGGTAAAAAGCTCCTACAATTGGAGTCCAAGTGGATCCACAGATTAAATACCTTGAAACCTGGGGGCCTTAATGAAAATTTAGGTCTTGTTAATTTTCTATAATGTTGTCATAAGTTGTTGCCAAGGGTTAATGGTTTGGCAGTATCCACAGAAGGGTGGTAATAATATCAGTTCGTTTCCCCGGGCCTCTGTGAACATAGGGCCATGACACAGGTCATGGCGATTACGGTAACCATAGGTCCACAAGTACGTGGGTCATACCGTAGGATTCAGCTTAGTGTTCGACGTTAAGTCCGGTAGTCGTGAGACATTAGGAATACATGATTTTTTTAGGTATACATTATTCAAAGGTGCTTCATGTATGACACTTTGGGCAATCAATAAGGGTGCAGTGAGTTACATGATGTTAAGTTTGTTTTGCTTGAAGTCATGTTTTGTACATATGTTTTTTTTAAAACTGTATCAAATGATATTCATTAGTGCATGGGATTAACACAGGCTGCAACATTGCTACACTAATTAGCACTCAGCACTTTATTGACCTAATCGGTCATCTTATATTACGTTATTTTGCACAGGCACTTTATGCTTCATTGTTTGTATATGTTTGTTTACAGCGTTTCCATGGCCGCACGGGGGGTTCCCGCGACGTCACTTCCTGGTTACGCTGACGGGAAACGGAGGCGCCGGGCGTAAGCCCCGACGGAGTGACCAGCTGGAAACGCCAGGAGAATTGTTGCACGCTGAGGGGAGGGTAAGTACTGGGATTGTTATTTAAACACTTGTTTTTGCACTGCCACTTTATCCTGAAGAAGGGGAACTGGTCCCCGAAATGTTGATTGCACTTTCCTTGAATACACGTTGTTACACAGTCTCCGAGTGCCACCTCGTTTTTTGCCGTTATATATATATATATATATATATATATATATATATATATATATAGCTTGATCGGGCAATGTGTTGTGCATACACATTGCCAGATCCATCCTGACTGATGTCACGAACTAGGAGGGCATTTACATGCGCTCGCCCAGTTCAGCCGTCAATCACCGCCGGCTGCTGCAGCATGTGTACGGACGGTCGGCGGACAGCCCATAAACACACAACGATGCACCAATATATCTGTAGATACATTGGTCATTGTGTGTGCTGCAGGGCTGACGCGATATGTCTGTATACGATGGTGTTCACAGACATATCGCTGATACTCACTGCCCGACAGGCAAGCGATATATCGGCCGTTAAATAGATTATTTATTTATTTATTTATTTATGTACGTACTTATTAACAGTTACTTATACCCCTTTTCCACTGCCTAAAAATCCCGGGTAGTTGCTGTGTCTACCCAGGGCGCTGCTCAGTGGAAACGGCTCCAAGGAAAAAATCTCAGGTCTACTGAAACAGAATTTTTTCCCAGGTATTGAGCAGGGTTTTTAGCGGGTAAAACTCAGTAACACTGCAGTGGAAACAGCTCTTACCAGGGTTTTTCAACTGGGGTAATTGCAAAAGCCGCTGATTGGTCCCTCCAGGGCACTGGCTGCTGATGTAATCACCCAGAGACCAGAGGAGACAGGTCCACTCACTGGGAGATGTTGCTTATGTGCGCACATAGATGAGCTGGGCAGAGAGCGGGCCTGGAAGCTGAGCCTATAGAGATCAGAGTTGGCCGAAACTCACGCATCATGTGTTCGCCCTGGCCATCCCACAAAGACATCTGTGAAGCTAAAAAATAATGTTTATCAAATTATGTTTCCCAAACCACAAAAAAACATGTGAAGTTGATATAGAACACAAATCGTTAAAAACTGCTCACCAGTACTTGTGGTCCACTGAAGCCTGTAGTACAATAGAATGCCAGCCTTTGTGGTTGTAGTAATCCACTGAGTTGTCAAGGGGGAGTGGGGGGGGAGTGCAGCAATAATCTTTCCTAACAATTCTGTCAATAATGTCTGTCACTCTGTAACACTGAAAATTACGACACATATATCACTTTGAAATACTGGTAGTCAATAACCACATGTCACTCTGAAATCACTACATACAATAGCACATATCACCATGTGGGTTCAGTATGGTATGCCTGCGGTCGGGCTCCCGGCGACCAGCATACCGGCGCCGGGAGCCCGACCGCCAGCTTACTGACAGTGTGGCGAGCGCAAATGAGCCCCTTGCGGGCTCGCTGCGCTCGCCACACTACGGGCACGGTGGCACGCTACGCTATTTTATTCTCCCTCCAGGGGGGTCATGGACCCCCACGAGGGAGAATAAGTGTCGGTATGCCGGCTGTCGGGATTCCGGCGCCGGTATACTGTGCGCCGGGATCCCGTCAGTCGGCATACTGAAGACCACCCCACCATGTAAATACTCCACTCTTTAGTCATGGGTAGTTTCCCAACCTAATAGTAATTTAACCATACAGTTTATGTCTGTTTTTTTGTATACCACTGAAGTAGTTCTCTGTATCAATGTTCCTGGGACAGAGCTCCAATATACCTGAGCTCAGGGTAGAATAACAGTTTCCCAATACATGTCAAAGCTGCTGAATTAGGGATATATATGCATATATATAAAGCACCAAAGTATAAAGTTAATTATGAAAATGAACACAGTGACAGGTGTGATCCCGGGCGGTAATAATTAGAGATGTGCACCGGAAATTTTTCGGGTTTTGTGTTTTGGTTTTGGGTTCGGTTCCGTGGCCGTGTTTTGGGTTCGAACGCGTTTTGGCAAAACCTCACCGAATTTTTTTTTGTCGGATTCGGGTGTGTTTTGGATTCGGGTGTTTTTTTCAAAAAACCCTAAAAAACAGCTTAAATCATAGAATTTGGGGGTCATTTTGATCCCAAAGTATTATTAACCTCAATAACCATAATTTCCACTCATTTTCAGTCTATTCTGAACACCTCACACCTCACAATATTATTTTTAGTCCTAAAATTTGCACCGAGGTCGCTGGATGACTAAGCTCAGCGACCCAAGTGGCCGACACAAACACCTGGCCCATCTAGGAGTGGCACTGCAGTGTCACGCAGGATGGCCCTTCCAAAAAACACTCCCCAAACAGCACATGACGCAAGGAAAAAAAGAGGCGCAATGAGGTAGCTGTGTGACTAAGCTCAGCGACCCAAGTGGCCGACACAAACACCTGGCCCATCTAGGAGTGGCACTGCAGTGTCACGCAGGATGGCCCTTCCAAAAAACACTCCCCAAACAGCACATGACGCAAAGAAAAAAAGAGGCGCAATGAGGTAGCTGTGTGACTAAGCTCAGCGACCCAAGTGGCCGACACAAACACCTGGCCCATCTAGGAGTGGCACTGCAGTGTCAGGCCGGATGGCCCTTCCAAAAAATACTCCCCAAACAGCACATGACGCAAAGAAGAAAAAAAAGAGGCGCAATGAGGTAGCTGTGTGACTACGATAAGTGACCCTAGTGGCCGACACAAACACCTGGCCCATCTAGGAGTGGCACTGCAGTGTCACGCAGGATGGCCCTTCCAAAAAATACTCCCCAAACAGCACATGACGCAAAGAAGAAAAAAAAGAGGCGCAATGAGGTAGCTGTGTGACTAAGATAAGCGACCCTAGTGGCCGACACAAACACCTGGCCCATCTAGGAGTGGCACTGCAGTGTCACGCAGGATGGCCCTTCCAAAAAACACTCCCCAAACAGCACATGACGCAAAGAAAAATGAAAGAAAAAAAGAGGTGCAAGATGGAATTGTCCTTGGGCCCTCCCACCCACCCTTATGTTGTATAAACAGGACATGCAAACTTTAACCAACCCATCATTTCAGTGACAGGGTCTGCCACACGACTGTGACTGAAATGACGGGTTGGTTTGGACCCCCACCAAAAAAGAAGCAATTAATCTCTCCTTGCACAAACTGGCTCTACAGAGGCAAGATGTCCACCTCATCATCATCCTCCGATTCATCACCGTGTACATCCCCCTCCTCACAGATTATCAATTCGTCCCCACTGGAATCCACCATCACAGCTCCCTGTGTACTTTGTGGAGGCAATTGCTGCTGGTGAATGTCTCCATGGAGGAATTGATTATAATTCATTTTAATGAACATCATCTTCTCCACATTTTCTGGAAGTAACCTCGTACGCAGATTGCTGACAAGGTGAGCGGTGGCACTAAACACTCTTTCGGAGTACACACTTGTGGGAGGGCAACTTAGGTAGAATAAAGCCAGTTTGTGCAAGGGCCTCCAAATTGCCTCTTTTTCCTGCCAGTATACGTACGGACTGTCTGACGTGCCTACTTGGATGCGGTCACTCATATAATCCTCCACCATTCTTTCAATGGTGAGAGAATCATATGCAGTGACAGTAGACGACATGTCAGTAATCGTTGGCAGGTCCTTCAGTCCGGACCAGATGTCAGCATCAGCAGTCGCTCCAGACTGCCCTGCATCACCGCCAGCGGGTGGGCTCGGAATTCTGAGCCTTTTCCTCGCACCCCCAGTTGCGGGAGAATGTGAAGGAGGAGATGTTGACAGGTCGCGTTCCGCTTGACTTGACAATTTTCTCACCAGCAGTTCTTTGAACCCCTGCAGACTTGTGTCTGCCAGAAAGAGAGATACAACGTAGGTTTTAAATCTAGGATCGAGCACGGTGGCCAAAATGTAGTGCTCTGATTTCAACAGATTGACCACCCGTGAATCCTTGTTAAGCGAATTAAGGGCTCCATCCACAAGTCCCACATGCCTAGCGGAATCGCTCAGTGTTAGCTCCTCCTTCAATGTCTCCAGCTTCTTCTGCAAAAGCCTGATGAGGGGAATGACCCGACTCAGGCTGGCAGTGTCTGAACTGACTTCACGTGTGGCAAGTTCAAAAGGTTGCAGAACCTTGCACAACGTTGAAATCATTCTCCACTGCGCTTGAGACAGGTGCATTCCACCTCCTATATCGTGGTCAGTTGTATAGGCTTGAATGGCCTTTTGCTGCTCCTCCAACCTCTGAAGCATATAGAGGGTTGAATTCCACCTCGTTACCACTTCTTGCTTCAGATGATGGCAGGGCAGGTTCAGGCGTTTTTGGTGTTGCTCCAGTCTTCTGTACGTGGTGCCTGTACGCCGAAAGTGTCCCGCAATTCTTCTGGCCACCGACAGCATCTCTTGCACGCCCCTGTCGTTTTTTAAATAATTCTGCACCACCAAATTCAAGGTATGTGCAAAACATGGGACGTGCTGGAATTTGCCCAGATTTAATGCACACACAATATTGCTGGCGTTGTCCGATGCCACAAATCCACAGGAGAGTCCAATTGGGGTAAGCCATTCTGCGATGATCTTCCTCAGTTGCCGTAAGAGGTTTTCAGCTGTGTGCGTATTCTGGAAAGCGGTGATACAAAGCGTAGCCTGCCTAGGAAAGAGTTGGCGTTTGCGAGATGCTGCTACTGGTGCCGCCGCTGCTGTTCTTGCGGCGGGAGTCAATACATCTACCCAGTGAGCTGTCACAGTCATATAGTCCTGAGTCTGCCCTGCTCCACTTGTCCACATGTCCATGGTTAAGTGGACATTGGGTACAACTGCATTTTTTAGGACACTGGTGACTCTTTTTCTGAGGTCTGTGTACATTTTCGGTATCGCCTGCCTAGAGAAATGGAACCTAGATGGTATTTGGTACCGGGGACACAGTACCTCAAACAAGTCTATAGTTGGCTCTGCAGTAATGATGGATACCGGAACCACGTTTCTCACCGCCCAGGATGCCAAGGCCTCAGTTATCCGCTTTGCAGCAGGATGACTGCTGTGATATTTCATCTTCCTCGCAAAGGACTGTTGGACAGTCAATTGCTTGGTGGAAGTAGTAAAAGTGGTCTTACGACTTACCCTCTGGGATGACCATCGACTCCCAGCAGCAACAACAGCAGCGCCAGCAGCAGTAGGCATTACACTCAAGGATGCATCGGAGGAATCCCAGGCAGGAGAGGACTCGTCAGAATTGTCAGTGACATGGCCTGCAGGACTATTGGCATTCCTGGGGAAGGAGGAAATTGACACTGAGGGAGTTGGTGGGGTGGTTTGCGTGAGCTTGGTTACAAGAGGAAGGGATTTACTGGTCAGTGGACTGCTTCCGCTGTCGCCCAAAGTTTTTGAACTTGTCACTGACTTATGATGAATGCGCTGCAGGTGACGTATAAGGGAGGATGTTCCGAGGTGGTTAACGTCCTTACCCCTACTTATTACAGTTTGACAAAGGCTACACACGGCTTGACACCTGTTGTCCGCATTTCTGTTGAAATACTTCCACACCGAAGAGCTCATTTTTTTGGTATTTTCACCAGGCATGTTAATGGCCATATTCCTCCCACGGACAACAGGTGTCTCCCCGGGTGCCTGACTTAAACAAACCACCTCACCATCAGAATCCTCCTTGTCAATTTCCTCCCCAGACCAGCAACACCCATATCCTCCTCATCCTGGTGTACTTCAACACTGACATCTTCAATCTGACTATCAGGAACTGGACTGCGGGTGCTCCTTCCAGCACTTGCAGGGGGCGTGCAAATGGTGGAAGGCGCATGCTCTTCACGTCCAGTGTTGGGAAGGTCAGGCATCGCAACCGACACAATTGGACTCTCCTTGTGGATTTGTGATTTCGAAGAACGCACAGTTCTTTGCTGTGCTTTTGCCAGCTTAAGTCTTTTAATTTTTCTAGCGAGAGGCTGAGTGCTTCCATCCTCATGTGAAGCTGAACCACTAGCCATGAACATAGGCCAGGGCCTCAGCCGTTCCTTGCCACTCCGTGTGGTAAATGGCATATTGGCAAGTTTACGCTTCTCCTCCGACGATTTTATTTTAGATTTTTGAGTCCTTTTTTTACTGATATTTTGTGTTTTGGATTTTACATGCTCTGTACTATGACATTGGGCATCGGCCTTGGCAGACGACGTTGATGGAATTTCATCGTCTCGGCCATGACTAGTGGCAGCAGCTTCAGCACGAGGTGGAAGTGGATCTTGATCTTTCCCTATTTTTGGAACCTCAACATTTTTGTTCTCCATATTTTAATAGGCACAACTAAAAGGCACCTCAGGTAAACAATGGAGATGGATGGATACTAGTATACTTATGGATGACGAGTGACTGACGACACAGAGGTAGCTACAGCCGTGGACTACCGTACTGCGTCTGCTAGTATAGAGATGATAATGATATAAAAAATATATATATATATATCACTACTGCAGGTATATATAATATAATGACGTACCTGCTGGACACTGTCAGCAGACTCCTAAACTACTAGTATGAAGAAGATAGAAAAAAAAAACCCACCACAGGTAGGTATACAATTATGGACGAGCACTGACGACACAGAGGTAGCTACAGCCGTGGACTACCGTACTGCGTCTGCTAGTATAGAGATGATAATGATATAAAAAATATATATATATCACTACTGCAGGTATATATAATATAATGATGGACCTGCTGGACACTGTCAGCAGACTCCTAAACTACTAGTATGAAGAAGATAGAAAAAAAAAACCCCACCACAGGTAGGTATACAATTATGGACGAGCACTGACGACACAGAGGTAGCTACAGCCGTGGACTACCGTACTGCGTCTGCTAGTATAGAGATGATAATGATATAAAAAATATATATATATCACTACTGCAGGTATATAATATATAATGACGGACCTGCTGGACACTGTCAGCAGACTCCTAAACTACTAGTATGAAGAAGATAGAAAAAAAACCCCCACCACAGGTAGGTATACAATTATGGACGAGCACTGACGACACAGAGGTAGCTACAGCCGTGGACTACCGTACTGCGTCTGCTAGTATAGAGATGATAATGATATAAAAAATAAATATATATATCACTACTGCAGGTATATATAATATAATGACGGACCTGCTGGACACTGTCAGCAGACTCCTAAACTACTAGTATGAAGAAGATAGAAAAAAAAAACCCACCACAGGTAGGTATACAATTATGGACGAGCACTGACGACACAGAGGTAGCTACAGCCGTGGACTACCGTACTGCGTCTGCTAGTATAGAGATGATAATGATATAAAAAATATATATATATCACTACTGCAGGTATATATAATATAATGACGGACCTGCTGGACACTGTCAGCAGACTCCTAAACTACTAGTATGAAGAAGATAGAAAAAAAAAACCCCACCACAGGTAGGTATACAATTATGGACGAGCACTGACGACACAGAGGTAGCCACAGCCGTGGACTACCGTACTGCGTCTGCTAATATAGAGATGATAAAGATGATAGAGATGAACAAAAAAAATATAACACTACTGCAGGTAAATATTTTTATAATATAATGAATGACGGACCTGCTGGACACTGTCAGCAGAATGCGTTTATAGAATAAAAAAAAAAAACACCACAGGAGTGTTTAACTTTTTCAGGCAGACAATATACTGGTGGTCACTGGTCAGTCACACTGGCAGCAAAAGTGTGCACTGTACTCCTGCTATAACTGCACCCCAGTCTCCCCCACAATTCAGCTGTGTGAGCAGTGAGCACTCAGCACAGTCAGATATACATAGATGATATTATCATGCAGCATACTGAGGCTGAGCACAGATATGGTATGTGACTGTGTATCGTTTTTTTTCAGGCAGAGAACGGATTATATTAAATAATAAATAAAACTGGTGGTGGTCACTAGTAACTATCAGCAAAACTCTGCACTCTGAGTACTCCTAATGCTCCCCAAAATTACTAAGTTAGTAGTAAATCAACTCAAGTGTCTCTATCTATTCTAACGGAGAGGACGCCAGCCACGTCCTCTCCCTATCAATCTCAATGCACGTGTGAAAATGGCGGCGACGCGCGGCTCCTTATATAGAATCCGAGTCTCGCAATAGAATACGAGCCTCGCGAGAATCCGACAGTGGGATGATGACGTTCGGGCGCGCTCGGGTTAACCGAGCAAGGCGGGAAGATCCGAGTCTGCCTCGGACCCGTGTAAAAAGGCTGAAGTTCGGGGGGGTTCGGATTCCGAGGAACCGAACCCACTCATCTCTAGTAATAATACACTTTTCCATAAATTAGTGTGAGTTTCCTTTATTTTAGCAACAGGCTAATTGTCCCATAACTGTCCCAAACACTCCCTGTGAATGGTTTGACCAGGGGCCCCAGGCTTATATTATATTGTGTAGGCAGGTACTCACTCAGTCTCAGCCTATGTACTGGTTGCTCAGCTCTCCCACACACTGCTGCATCTAGCTGCGGGATATCTCTCTCTCTCTCTCTCTCTCTCTCTCTCTCTCTCTGTACATGGCCTCCCCCTCTGCAGCGGCTGTTAGCAACACACTGATGCAGGGGTTTCCCCTGTTTCTGCTCCGTACCTCTGCGTCTGCTCCGATGGTCGCGTTGACGCTGCTGTCGGAACAATAATGCAGTGGAAGCGGGGTCTAAGCCGGGTACAACCCGGCAAAATGGCAGGTAAAAAATCCCAGGACAGACCCAGGATTTCAATGGAAATGGATATTCTATAGCACCAGCATATTTCATTGTGCTTTACAATTAGGAACAAACAGTAATAAAAGAAGAATGGGTAATAACAGACAGAGAAAGATGTAAGAGGTCCCAGATCTCATGCTTAAAATCTATATGGAAATAGGTATTGATACACAAGGATAAGTGCATATTGGTCCAGCCAGATTGCAGAAGTTCTTGGTGGGCTGTATGATCCAGGCATGCAGGAATGTTGTCCTAGGATGCAGGATTTGAAGGTACTGTATGAAGGTGAATAGAGAGAGAATATGTAAATGTATGTGTGAACTGTATAGATGGGATCAAGGCCAGTGCTAGGGTGTTTGGCACTCCCTTGCAAACTTTGTGCCCTTCTACAAATGGGAGAGGCAGTAGGGTACACTGGGGAGAGGCAGTGAATGACATGGAGAGTAAGACAGGAAGAGGGAGTGGATGATGAGGAGAAGCAAAGGGTGATGGGGAGAGCAGTGGGTGATGGACAGAGAGTGACAGGCAGAGGCACATGGCAATAGGAAAATGAAGGAAGTTACAGGGGGGTCTGGCACTCCGTCGACACACCTTAGGTCGACATGGACAAACGGTCGACATGGACAAAAGGTCGACATGAGTTTTTTATGTTTATTTGTGACATTTTCTTTGTAGAGTGACCGGGAACCCCAATTAGTGCACCGCGTCCCCTCACATGGCTCGCTTTTCTCGCCATGCTTCGGGCATGGTGCCTTCGCTTCGCTCAGCACAGATTACCGTTCCAATTGTAGTCCACGTGGATCGTTAAGTATGAAAAGGTTCCAAAAAAGAAAATAATTGTGAAAAACCCATGTCGACCTTTTTCCATGTCATTTTTGTTGTCGACCTGGAGTCCGGATACCGTTACAGGGAGAGGCAGACAGTGACAAGGAGACGCAGAGGATGACAGGAGAGATAGAGTGACTGGGAGAGGGTGACAAGCAGTTGGTAACATGGAGAGGGTAACAGGAGAGAGAGGGTCATAGAGAAGGTTACAGGGAGAGGGTAATGAGGAGAGGGTGACAGGGAGAGGCAGTGGGTGACAGGAGAGTATAACGGGCAGTGGGTGGTGAGAAAAAGGGTGACTGGGAGAGGCAGTGGGAAGAGAGGTTGTTGCAAACAATGGATGGGCAGAAAGGCTGGTGCAGACAGAGGGTGTACAGAAAGGCTGGTGCAGAGGATGGGCAGAGAGGCTGGTGGAGACAAAGGATAGGCAGAGAGGCTGGAGTGGAAGGGAAGAGAGGCTGGTGCAAACAGAGGATGGGCAGAAAGGCTGGTGCAGAGTATGGACAGAAAGATTGGTGCATGGAGAAAAGGTAAGAAAGCCTGGTGCAGACAAAATATGGGCAGAGAGGCTGGCACAGACGAAGGGAAGAGAGGCTGGTGCAGACAGAGGATAGACATAGAGGCTGGCACAGAGGATGGGCAGAAAGGCTGACACTGAAAGAAGAAGGGCAGAGAGGCTGGCACAGAGAGGAAAAGGGCAGAATGCTGGCGTAAGTGAGAAAAGGGCTGAGACGCTGACAGAGGCAAGAACAAAAAGAGGAAAATGAAGAAAAAAAAGAGACAGTAAGAAATTTACCTTTTGGGGATGAGGTGATGCATTTAATCTGCTCCCTCCCCAGATTAAATGCATCAGAATCATTACGTGGTACCTGAGCCAGTCATCTGGTAGGAGACTTGGTCAGGCAAGCAGTCATTCCTACAAGGCTCACATAGGGCACTGGGAGTCACAGCGGACATTTTTGTTATGATGTCACATGTACAGAGGCATAACTAGTTAAAAAAAAAAGGACAACATTTTTTTTGTACTTGTAATTCTCCCCACCTCCCACAACAAATACCACACTGACCTCGCCACCTCCAACAATAAATACCACACGGACCTCCACACCTCCCACAACAAATAACACAGTGACCTCCCCACCTACCACAAAAAATATCACACTGACATCCCTACCTCCCACAGCAAATACCACACTGACCTCGCCACCTCCTACAATAAATACCACACGGACCTCCACACCTCCCACAACAAATAACACACTGACCTTCCCACCTCCAACAACAATTACCACACTGACACTCCCACAACAAACACAGTGACCTCCCCACCTCCCACAAAAAATATCACACTGACCTCCCCATCTACCACAACAAATACCACACTGACCTCTCGACCTACCACAACAAATATCACACTGACCTCCCCATCTCCCACAACAAATACCACACTGATCTCGCCACCTCCTACAACAAATACCACACGGATCTCGCCACCTCCCACAACAAATACCACACTGACCTCCCCACCTACCACAACAAATATCACACTGACCTCCACACCTCTCACAACAATTACACACTGACCTCGCCACCTCCTACAACAAATAACGCACAGACCTTCCTACCTCCCACAACAAATAACACACTGACCTCCCCACCTCTCACAACAAATATCGCACAAACATCCACACCTCACACAACAAATAACAAACTGACCTCCCACAACAAATACCACACTGACTTCCCACAACAAATACCACACAGATCATTGTTTTTTTTAAAATAAGCTCTCACCTTCCAACAGCTCCCCGATGGGTCTGCGCAGCCGGGTACTGCACACTAGACTAGTCTGCATAGGCCTAGTGTGGAGGAACTGATGTAGGGATCAGAGAGTGGCAGTGGGGATTCAACACCTCATGTAGCGTTGTCCACCTCTGCGAGAGAGGGGAGGGGAGACCCGGCCTGGGGGATCAGTACTGAAGTGTTCCTGCACTGCCTTAGCTTGCCTATACACTAAGCTGGCCCTCACTAGACACATATCTGAGAAATTACAAAATGTAGCAAATTGTGCTATTTAAATTACTTTGAATTTATTTACCGGTATGTTTTCCTTCATGAAACAAGACTTTTTTGTGTGGGATATTCTCTCTAGTTTTCTCTTCTTTCTTTATTTTACTGAAGTTCTAAGACAGTTACAGAGCACTAGTTCCTGTTTTCTAATAGTTCCTGTTTATTCCTTAACAGCAGTTAATGGATCACCTCTAAATTTGCTTTTAATAATTAAATGTGTTAAAAAGAACATTCAGCCAATATTCTAAGTAGGTCTTTTTATTAAATCTCAGGATGTCAGGTGATTTTCTAGAGGTACAAATGCAGCAGTGTTTTATTTGATGTCTGAAACCCTACTTTATATGTGTATTATTTTTCATTACACTTATAGACATCAAATGTATAGTCTATTTGCTTAATTCCAACCAACAATTTCCAATAATACACAAAAATCGCATCCTGTTTTTCCCAACATGTTCAATGGCAGTAGAGCACTTCAAAATAGAATACACAGCCGTAATTGTGTCTTCTATCGTTACACAGACAATTCAGGATGTCATTTAACAAAACACATCTTACAATTCACTGCTTAAGAAATCTTAAGAAAGCATTTAAACTCATAATAATGTAGAGCATGAAAAAGAACAGGACACACCTAAAATAGTTCATACTGCATTTCTGGCTTTTCAGCTCTAATTAGTTTTTAGAAGTGGAATGAAGCAGTTGTTGGCAAAATGGGCACAAATTACTGTAAAAAAAGAAAAAAGAAAAAAAGAAAACTGTACATACTGTATTGCAAACTACATCAGCCCCTCAGACTACACCTAATAAAACATGCTGATGTATAGTTGGACTTAAGTATCCTTATTGCATAAAGGGTCTAATTCAAGGTTGATTGCAAAACAACATTTTCCTCTAATGGGCAAAACCATGTGCACTGCAGATAGGGCAGATACAACATGTGCAGAGAGTTAGATTTGGGTGTGGTGTGTTCAAACTGAAATCTAATTTGCAGTGTGAAAATAAAGGAGCCAGTATTTACCCTCCACAGAAAAAATATAACCCACCCAAATATAACTCTCTCTGCACATGTTACATCTGCCCCACCTGCAGCGCACGTGATTTTGCCTATTAGAGGAAAATGTTGTTTTGCAATCAACCTTGAATTAGGCCCAAAATACAGATTGTATTATTGTGCATGTACACAAAAAAGAGTTATATTTTTATCAGTATACAGCTCTAGTCTTATTTTCCACTTACGGCTTGTTACAATTAGATCTGAAGAATGTACGAGGGAGGAACGCGCAAGTGTAGGCCCAGAACAGTAAATTGAGCACATACAAACCACAGCAAAGATACATATACACCTATCAGGAGGGGTCTCTTGAGATGTGTCCAGCTGTGACACACACTGCGTTTTTCATACAACGTTCTTCTAAATCTACATTAGCAGCTCATTGTGTAAATACTGTAGCTTAAATGTCCACAGTGACTATTCTTGTCCCGGAAATTACTGGCCAGAAGTGAGTTTGATGAAAAAAGAAAAAAAAAGTTTGTTAGGGCCACACATCACAGAATTTCCAGTGTTTGGAAGGGATGGTGCAGTGGCAGCATACTGTATAGATACTTTTGTGTAATTACAGTATAGTAACTTTCCTTAATGAAGTATCATAGTATGTGCTTGAAAGGGTATGGGTCATTAGGTCGACAAGACTTAGGTCGACAGTGATTAGGTTGACCACTATTGGTCGACATGCATTAGGTCGACATGGTCATTAGGTCGACCTGGAAAAAGGTCGACATGAGTCTTTTTACTTTTTTGGTGTAATTTTCTTCATAAAGTGACGGGGAACCCCAATTAGTGCACCGTGTCCCCTCACATGGGTAGCATCACTCGCCATGCTTCGGGCAAGGTGCCTCACTCCGCTACCACTGCACTCGGCACAGGTTACTATTCCCAATAGTAGTCCACGTGGATCGTAAAGTATGAAAAAGTTCAAAAAATTAAAAAGAAATGTGAAAAACACATGTTGACCTTTTTCCATGTCGACCTAGTACATGTCAACCTAATGACCACGTTGACCTAGTGAACATGTCGACCTAATGCACGTCGACCAATAGTGTTCGACCTACTGTAATGACCTAATAACCGTATCCCACTTGAAATCAGTATTTGGTAATATATTTCACTCTAACCATGGTATTTTTTCTCTGTATAATTATAGTAAAAAAAAAAGGGAATCTGGTCTGCTATAGATGAAGCAAAAGCTGAATAATATGTAATATAAAGTTTTGAATTTGGTCAACTGTAATACTAAATCGCTAATTAAGTGGAAAGATCACCATCAAACTTGTAAGCAGCCTTTTCACTTCAGAATATACTATGGAACCTCAGTCTATATACAACCTCTTTGCCCACTATATTGCACAGAGAACTAACTGCTAACCATGGGCCTAATTCAGATCTGATCGCAGCAGCAAATTTCTTATCAAATGGGCAAAACCATGTGCACTGCAGCGGGGGCAGATATAACATTTGCAGAGAGAGTTAGATTTGGGTGGGTATATTGTTTCTGTGCAGGGTAAATACTGGCTGCTTTATTTTTACACTACAATTTAGATTTCAGTTTGAACACACCACACCCAAATCTAACTCTCTCTCTACACATGTTATATCTGCCCCCCCCCCCCTGCAGTGCACATGGTTTTGCCCATTTGCTAACAAATTTGCTGCTGCGATCAGGTCTGAATTAGGCCCTATATACCCAGAGAGCCAACTTCTCTCTATATACAGGGATACAAATGCTAACTATGGCCCTCATTCCGAGTCGTTCGCTCTGTATTTTTCATCGCATCGCAGTGAAATTCCGCTTAGTGCGCATGCGCAATATTCGCACTGCGACTGCGCCAAGTATCTTTGCTATGAAGAAAGTATTTTTACTCACGGCTTTCTCATCGCTCCGGCGAACGTAATGTGATTGACAGGAAATGGGTGTTACTGGGCGGAAACACGGCGTTTTATGGGCGTGTGGCTGAAAACGCTACCGTTTCCGGAAAAAACGCAGGAGTGGCCGGAGAAACGGGGGAGTGGTTGGGCGAACGCTGGGTGTGTTTGTGACGTCAAACCAGGAACGACAAGCACTGAACTGATCGCACAGGCAGAGTAAGTCTGGAGCTACTCTAAAACTGCTAAGTAGTTTGTGCTCGCAATATTGCGAATACATCGGTCGCAATTTTAAGATGCTACGATACACTCCCAGTAGGCGGCGGCTTAGCGTGTGTAACTCTGCTAAATTCGCCTTGCGACCGATCAACTCGGAATGAGGGCCTATATACATAGATCTGCAACTGCTATCCATATACTAAGACACTAAGGGGTATATGCAATTGCAGTCGAATTCAGGAAAATGTAAAAAAACGGGGCATTTTCGACAAAAAAACCTGTTGAATTGGATTCGACAATGCAATACAGTACTTTTCGTCAAAATTCCTGCCGTTTCAGATTCGACTTTTTGCAAATCGACATTTTCAAAATTCGACATGTCTGCAATGGTCAAAATGCGGCTTTTCGACAAAAGTATATTCAATTGAAGAATGTCGATTCAACAACAATGCTTTTCGACAGTAATTTCGTCAATTTCATTCCGCCTCACTTTGCTGACGAGAGCTGATTACATTTTTTTAAAACATATGTTTTTTTTAGCTTTTTGGATTGATAATAGCATATCTATTTATATTTTAAGGGATTATCTACTTGGTTTGTCAATTTTTGATCCACAAGTATTTTTTTAATAGATTTGAAAAAATAATATTTTTTTCTTCACTCTGCTGAGGGGAATGTACCAATGATTCAACAGTTTTACCCAGGATACACTTCTGCAAAGCCACTCCACTATTGGACCAGTTTACCACACTCTACCATGGACGTCCTACTTGTGATGTGGACCTGAACCACCGCCATGTTAGAGTCACTCTTTCAGGTAAGATGTATTGGCCAAAAATCCATCTTGTCTGAGTAACCTGTGTATATAGGCAGTGTTGCTGGCACCTTTTGTTTTTTCCCAGGGTGGAGGAAACACTCTCAAATTACCTCCTTATTCTCTTCCGCAGGTCTTGTGGAGTATCCTTCCCGATTTGCAGGAACCAGCCTGGATTTGAAGGGACCGGACAGTTCCCCTGCTGTACCATGGGCGACCTACTTGTGATGTGGACCTGAACCTCCACCATGTAGAAGACAACCCCCCTCAGGTGAGATGTATTGCCCAAAACTCCCTCTTGACCAAGTAACCCCGGCATGTCCAAAGTGCAGCCCTCCGGCATTTGCAAAACTGCACATCCAATCATGCCCTGACACAGCAATGCTTACGCTGTGTCAGGGAATGCTTGTATGTAGTTTCTCAAGTGCCGGAGGGTTGCATTTGGGACAAAGGCCAATGTAACCTGCTTGTACCTTGTCTTTGGATGACACAAATACCTGGAACCTCATACAATTCTCTTCCACAGGTCTTACGGAGTATCCTTCCCAAGTTGCGTGGATGTGAAGGGACACGACAGTTCCCCTGATATACCATGGGTGACCTACTTGTGATGTGGACCTGAACCTCTGCCATGTAGCAGACAACCCCCCTCAGGTGAGATGTATTGCCCAAAACTCCCTCTTGACCAAGTAACCCTGGCATGTCCAAAGTGCAGCCCTCTGGCATTTGCAAAACTGCACATCCAATCATGCCCTGACACAGCAATGCTTACACTGTGTCAGAGAATGCTTGGATGTGTAGTTTCTCAAGTGCCGGAGGGTTGCATTTGGGACAAAGGCCAATGTAACCTGCTTGTACCTTGTCTTTGGATGACACAAATACCTGGAACCTCATACTATTCTCTTCCGCAGGTCTTGTGGAGTATCCTTCCCAAGTTGCGTGGATGTGAAGGGACACGACAGTTCCCCTGATGTACCATTGGCGACCTACTTGTGATGTGGACCTGAACCTCCGCCATGTAGCAGACAACCCCACTCAGGTGAGATGTATTGCCCAAAACTCCCTCTTGATCAAGTAACCCCGGCATGTCCAAAGTGCAGCCCTCCGGCATTTGCAAAACTGCACATCCAATCATGCCCTGACACAGAATGCTTACGCTGTGTCAGGGAATGCTTGGATGTGTAGTTTCTCAAGTGCCGGAGGGTTGCATCTGGGACAAAGGCCGATGTAACCTGCTTGTACCTTGTCTTTGGATGACACAAATACCTGGAACCTCATACTATTCTCTTCCGCAGGTCTTGCGGAGTATCCTTCCCAAGTTGCGTGGATGTGAAGGGACACGACAGTTCCCCTGATGTACCATGGGTGACCTACTTGTGATGTGGACCTGAACCTCTGCCATGTAGCAGACAACCCCCCTCAGGTGAGATGTATTGCCCAAAACTCCCTCTTGACCAAGTAACCCCGGCATGTCCAAAGTACAGCCCTCCGGCATTTGCAAAACTGCACATCCAATCATGCCCTGACACAGCAATGCTTACGCTGTGTCAGGGAATGCTTGGATTTGTAGTTTTTCAAGTGCCGGAGGGTTGCATTTGGGACAAAGACCGATGTAACCTGCTTGTACCTTGTCTTTGGATGACACAAATACCTGGAACCTCATACTATTCTCTTCCACAGGTCTTGCGGAGTATCCTTCCCAAGTTGCGTGGATGTGAAGGGACACGACAGTTGCCCTGATGTACCATGGGCGACCTAACACAATACCACTGCATCTCTGAAATGCCATATTTTACATTTTATTTACTAATAATTTAAAGAAATACACACAAAACTTCTCATTTTAAAAATTTGTTGAAGAAATATAATTGTATTTTATTTTGGATTAAAAAATAAAATGTAATAAAACAAAAAAAGTAGTGTTTGTTCTTCTTTACATTCTTTTCTTGTGTAGATATCTGTGGAAAAAAAAGAAATTCCATATTAAGTAAAGACACTAATGATGTCATGTTCATTCCTTTCCCAAGAACATTTGTGGAACAACACATTCCAGCATGACCCATTGCTGGACTGTGTTGTTCCCCAAGGTCAGGCGGTCCAAAGTGGCAGAGTGGTTTCAGTGTTCAGCACTTTGACACGGCTGCACTTGTGGAACCACACAGTCCAGCATGACCCATTGCTGGACTGTGTTGTTCCCCAAGGTCAGGCAGTCCAAAGTGGCAGAGTGGTATCAGTGTTCAGCACTTTGACACGGCTGCATTTGTGGAACCACACAGTCCAGCATGACCCATTGCTGGACTGTGTTGTTCCCCAAGGGCAGACAGTCCAAAGTTTCTTGAATATATACATTGAAACATGGCTTTACTCACCTTGGTACGCACAACACGAACTATGCCGTCCACTTCAATTTTCCACCCAATCCTATGAAGAAGCCAAAAACAAACACTAGTGAATAGTAAATTCACACAACAGTGAAAGCCTAATTTACACCAATACAAAAAGGAGTTTGTTTAAAAAAAAAAGAAGTGGTATCAGTATAGCTCTTTGGCCCATCATATATGTAACCACAAGGAGCTTTCATCAGTTGCCACACGCGTCCGCATACATGCCCGCGCATGTATGCCTAGACATAAAGCTCCTTGGTAGTATCCGGTCGGGGGTGGGGGAGCCCAACACAAATATAAAACAATAGTAAGAAAAAAACAAACTAATGGGAGGGGGAGAAAGGGAAACATGAAAAACATAAGAGTAAATAATAAAACAATACGACCGGGCTTATTGTGGTTGTCCGTCCGGAGCCTCTTCTTCCTCCTGATTGGGCGTCGATGCCCTGGGCGGCTGTGGAGTGCGTTGACTTGGCCTCGGTGGCCGTGCTGGTGTAGATGATGCAGCCGGTGTTGGTGGTGGAGGCATCTGGTAGGTGGGGTACATCCCTGTATATCCTTGGTACAGCTGTGACCGTCCATACCAGGATGGTGGTGGAGGAAGGGCAGGAGGCGTCCGTGTGGCTTGTGATGGCGGATGTGATGGTTCACCAGCGTGTTGATGAGCTGGCTCTGGGAGCTTATCGTACATCATCTACAGTGTGGTAGCGATGATCTGGTGGCTGGCTGCCGAATGTCGTTGGCTCTCCGACATGTTGTCAACGCTGTGTGCCAGGCATGATGTGTTATCCACCAGCCGGTTGATGGATGTGGCCAGAACTCCCTGTGATCTTCTCGTCTGGTCTTTTGCGTTTCTGCTGTGCTGTTGGCAAGAGCCTTTTGCATTTCAACCAGACCGTTTGCCATCTTCTCCATTGTCTTCTCAATGGCATCCAGTCTGGTTTCAACAACATTCGTGTAGTTATCCTGGCGGGCAGTCATCTCTGCTGCCAGGGTGTGTACCCTCTGAACATTTGAGGGATCCTGCCCTTCCTGTACATCTGCCACCAATTGCATTTGTGCAGCTGAAAAGAAAATTAGAAATTAGTATACACATTCATACATTTGTTTGAAGGCTCACAATTTGATAATTACTCACACAGGGATGTAGAAACAGCGGGCTGCTGCATTTCCACCTCGTCGTCCGACGAATCCTTTAGGAGATCCGGCCTGAAGAAGGGACCAATCCCCGACGCAAGTCTGCTGCTGGTCCGTGGCACCTCTGTTTGCAAATGAAGAAAAAAATAAAATAAAGTTAATAAACTATACAAAAATGGCGAACCCCCCCCCCCAAAAAAAACCCCAAAAATAAAAACCTTCTCCATCCTGTGGTGCCGCTGCTCCAGGAGTTTCACTTGTCCTCAATTCTGGAGATTTTTCAAGGGTATGGCTGGATACGTTTGCACGGCTGTCTTCAAACCCAAGAAAAGTCTTGTCCGTTAACCCTGTTGACTCAAACAGTTCGGGTGATGGGTCCACAAGGGTAGTGTCTTGTTGAGGCTCTTCGGTCACAGTCCCAGATCTCCTGGAGAGATGACGAGCTGGTGATGGCGCGCAGGAGATGTAGTTTGGTGCCCAGATGGTGGTGTGGTCGCCGACGGTGTCTGGCGCGCAGGTGACGTTCTGCGCGCTGATGTCTGGTGCGCAGGTGATGGTCTGCGCGCTGACGATGTCTGGCGCGCAGGTGACTTTCTGCGCGCTGATGACGTCTGGCGCGCAGGTGACTTTCTGTGCGCTGACAATGTGTGGCGTGCAGGTGATGACCTGCGCGCTGCTGATGCTTGTTGCGCAGGTGATGGTCCGCGCGCTGCTGCCGATGTCCTGCGCGCAGGTGATGTCCTCTGGGCAGGCGTGTCTGGGGAAAAAGAACAAACACATTAGCAAATAAAAAAAATAAAAAGATTTAGTACAGCTCATCTGAATGTATTCTTACCATCAGGCCTCCTTTTGGACTGCTTGTCTCCCGCCGTCTTCTGGGCGGTTCTTCCTCCTCGGGAAAGCCAGCAGGACGGCTGGAGTCCACACCTCCGTGAACTCCTTGGACCATAACAGGGTTCATGCACCTTTTAATAACGTTCTCCCAGGGTAGCCACTTCAGATTGAGAGCCGCACCACCTCCCGTAGCTGTCTCATGTCGGAGCTGAATCCCCATCTTCTTCTTGGTCTGTCTGCGGCAATCACTGTACTGCTTCATGCAGTTTCTGGTGCTCCGGCGGTTTCCAGATACTGCAGTGACTTGTCTCGCGATGGCATCCCAGATGTTTCGCTTGGTCTTAGCTGCTGTGCTCTGTGCCCTTGGTCCATACAGAACGTCGTAGGACCTGTCGACGCCATCCACTAGGGCACAGTTTTCCACCTCAGTGTATCTGGCTCCACGCGGCTTCTTCTGTCCTGCGTCTTCACCAGAGGCTTCCTCCTCCGACTGATCCTCTGGCTGGCTTCTTGCCTTTAGGGATTAAAAAAAAACATGCATTTAATAAGATCGGTATGTACCTGTGAGTGTGTCAGTATCCCTGGCAGTGCGCAAAGATACCTGTAGGTGTGCATGGCAGTGCGCAAACTAGGGTGTGTCAATTTGGATGCTATTGTGTCTGCAGGTGTTGACAGTATTTACCTTTCTAGGCCTTTTCTTTTTCTTTTGCTTCTCCCTTTGGTCCCTTGATGACCGCGGCTGGTCACTGCATGCCTGGTCAGTCGTATCCTCCTCCTGGGTCGGCTCCCACTCCTCATTGCTGTGCAGGGAAAATTCTTCTGAGGGGTGGGGGGAAGGGGGGGATCGGGGCCGCTTGTCCCTGGACATCTCTGTTGTAAAAAGAAAAATTATTTTTACAAATTTAACACACATTACATAATTACATGCAACCACACGTCATGCTGCTGGGACCCCAGTGCTCAAGCAGGACCAAACACAACAAAAAAAAATTTTTGAAAAATTGAAAAAAACCTCAGCCAAACAAGCCAAAACCCCCGTACAAGCATCCCTGCACATGCTGGAGGTCAACCAGTGCTAAAGTAGGAGCAAAAATTACTTTTAAATTACCTGCTTGTTGCCAGGGGTTTCATGCTCTGAGTTCCATGCTCATTGCCAGGGGTTTTGTGGTCATTGCCAGCGGTGTGTAATGCTCAGTGGCAGGGGTTTCATGCTCTGGGTGTTATGCTCATTGCCAGGGGTGTGTAATGCTCATTGCCAGAAGTTTCATGCTCTGGGTGTCATGCTCATTGCCAGGGGTGTGTAATGCTCGTTGCCAGGAGTTTCATGCTCTGGGTGTCCTGCTCATTGCCAGGGATGTGTAATGCTTGTTGCTAGGGGTTTTCATGCTCTTGCTATCATGCTAGTTGCCAGGGATGTGTAATGATTCTTGCTATGGGTTTCATAATCATGTTGTCATGCTCATTGCTAGGGTTGTAATGCTGCTGCCAGCAATATGCGCTCCCAGGACTTTCCGGCTCTGTCAGAAGTTAGAGGTCAAGTATGACCTCTAGCATATGTCTCCACCAAGGCAGCGACCATTTTTGGAGGGACATTTAGCAGATTTACATGCGGACAGCTAGTCCTCATGGGTATCTATTCTTAAACAGCGGTGGCGCCCCCCAGTGTTGTGCCTCCAAGCCTCTGCAGTGGCTGTGGGGGCTGTAGTTATGCCATTGATGTAGCAGACAGGCAAAGACTGGTTGCTGGTGCTCAGCTGATCCGAACCATCATGGCTGCGCCCATGGCTCCCAGTGACAGGGCTCTGACACATAATGGCCCACCTTGATAAAGCACCACCGGACAGGGTAAGAATCACTACGGTACTAATTTAGACTTGATCGCTGCTGTGCGATTGGCATCTCAGCCTGAGTTTTGGGGGCACGGTCCGGGCAACGCAGGCATGCCTGGAACATGTGGGGGGCAGCCGCAGCAGCTGCATGACGTCACACGCAGCCGATGTGACCCAGAAAGCGACGGGTAGCTCCCTGCCTCCCTACAGGAGCTGCGCTGGTAGGGAGCTACTCTTTTCCGGTACAAAAGCATCACCGCTGTGCAATGCTTTGTATCTGTGCAGGGGGAGGGCAGAGCCAGACACCCGGGGCGGACTAGCCCTGTGAGGGGCGTGTCACAACTGAGGGCCTGAGCTGACGGGAGGCAGCCTCAGTTGTAGGGGCTGAGATGTACCGGAACCTGGGAGGTTGTATCAGACCCCTGGACATGTAAGTAACATGAATAATAACTGCCCGAAGGCGTGACCACGACAACTTGGATAAAAGTCAATGATGTTTATTATGACAACTCCGCAACACAGCAGCAGTAAAAGAAAACGTAAAAGTCAGCAAAGAATAAATACAGTTCCTGGGTACTACAGGATGGCAGGAGCCACAGGGCACTGGTAGTGTGAGATAGTTCTTATGATCTTCTAGATGGAAAGTCCTTACCAGGCCCGACTGTGGCAATGGAGATAACCCAGGATTGTGCCAGCTGGTGTTCCAGGAAAAGCTGGGTTGCTGAAGATAAAACAGCTGCTGTGGATACTGGCTGGAACCAGACTGTTGTTAGCACGGAGTGGATACTGGCTGGAACCAGTTAAATAATAAATGAACTTGGGAGCGATGAAGTATGAACTGAAATGTAGAACTTGAGAGCGGAGAAATAATAATACCGGTGGAGAGTGGTAAAGTGTAGAAAGGACACCGGCCCTTTAAGGGAAGCTGTACTCTGCTGGAAGCTGAGCTGGAAGCAGGTAATGTTGTAGCTGGAAACAGATGAATCCACAATGGATTGGAGAGTCAGGCTACACCGCAGGTGGAATGCTGGTGCGGGTCTCTATGGTGGAAGTCTTGAGACAGGAGCTGGAACCTGGAAGACAATCACAGGAGAGAGACAAACAGGAACTAGGTTTGACAACCAAAGCACTGACGCCTTCCTTGCTCAGGCACAGTGTATTTATACCTGCAGCAAGGAAGGGATTGGCTAGGCAATTATGCAGATTAACAATACTGAGAACAGATTGGTGGAAATGATCAGCTGACAGAATCCAAGATGGCTGCGCCCATGCAGACACTTGGAGGGAAGTTTGGTTTGTAATCCATGTGGTAATGAAAACAGTAATGGCGGCGCCGGCCACCGGAGACAGGAGGCGCCAGGCTGACAGATGCACATCCAACCACGCGGACACAGCGGAGGCCGCGGCTGACGTAATCGCCACTCAGACACTCTGCATGCAGAAGTTCAGGGACGGCGGCGGAGGCCGCGGGAGACGCCATGCCAGGTGTAATATGGCGTTTACTGTGACAGCGTCCCAGAGTGACAGGAGAGGATACAGGAATGTACACATCAGGATAACAGATGGGATCCGGTCCTGGAGCGCTGAGCCAGCCTTAGGAGGCATCTGATGGGTAAGAAATGGCGTCCAGATACCCGGATCGTGACAGCACCCCCCCCCTTTAGGAGTGGCCCCAGGACACTTCTTTGGCTTTTGAGGAAACTTGGAATGGAATCTCCGGACCAAGGCAGGAGCATGGACATCAGAAGCATTGGTCCATGAACGTTCCTCAGGACCATAACCCTTCCAGTCAATAAGATATTGTAGTTGACCATAACGGTGACGTGAGTCCAGGATCTTGGCCACTTCATACTCAACGCCTCGTTGAGTTTGGACTTTCGGAGTTGGAGGAAGTGAGGAATGAAACCGATTCAAGATCAGCGGTTTCAACAGGGAAACATGGAGTGTCCTGGGTATTTTTAAGAAGGGAGGCAACTGGAGTCTGTAAGCAACAGGATTGATGACTTGTTCAATCTTGAAAGGACCGATATAGCGAGGTGCAAACTTCATACTGGGAACTCTTAACCTCAAATTCTTCGTGGATAACCATACCCGATCACCCACCTTGAGAGCAGGAACTGCTCGACGCTTCTTATCCGCAAACTTCTTGTACCTGAACGATGCCTTGAGCAGAGCTGATCGTACGCTCTTCCAGATATTGGCAAACTGATGCAAGGTGATATCCACTGCGGGAACAGAAGTTGCTGGAAGCGGTTGGAACTCAGGGACTTTAGGGTGGAATCCAAAGTTAGTGAAGAATGGTGTTGAAGCAGATGAAGAATGATACTGGTTGTTATGACAGAACTCGGCCCAGGGAAGTAATTGAACCCAGTCATCTTGAGAGGAGGACACATAGATGCGGAGGAAGGCCTCCAAGTCCTGATTCACCCTCTCGGTTTGACCATTGGTCTGAGGATGGTAAGCCGTGGAAAACTTTAGCTTGACTTGGAGGACTTGACATAAACTTCGCCAGAATTTGGCTGTGAATTGAACTCCTCGATCTGAGATAATTTCTTCAGGAAGACCGTGGAGTCGGAAGATCTCTTGTATGAATACTTGAGCCAACTTGGAAGCTGACGGAAGACCGGTGAGAGGAATGAAGTGTGCCATCTTGGTGAACCGGTCAACTACCACCCAGATGGTATTGAACTTGTTGCACATGGGTAAGTCTGTAATGAAATCCATCGACAAGTGGGTCCATGGTCGACGGGGAACGGATAGTGGAACCAGTTGCCCCGCAGGCGACTGGCGGGATACTTTATGTTGGGCACACTTTGGGCAAGATGCAATAAACTCCAAGACGTCCTTTTTCAGAGTTGGCCACCAATAGGACCTAGAGATAACCTCCAGGGTTTTTTGGATACCTGTATGTCCGGCAAAACGGGAAGCATGGGCCCAATGCATGAGCTTCTTCCTTAGCATCGGCTTCACAAAACTTTTCCCTGATGGGGGCGTAGAGTCCATCCCTACCGTGGAGAATGCCAACGGATTTATAATAGGATGCTTGTCTGAAGACTCTGACTCATTTTCTTGCTCCCATGAGCGGGAAAGGGCATCGGCCTTGCGATTCTGAGAGCCCGGACAGAACTGGAGTTTAAAGTCGAACCTGGAAAAGAAAAGTGCCCATCTGGCCTGACGAGGGTTGAGACATTGTGCGCCCTTCAGGTATAAAAGGTTCTTGTGGTCTGTAAGTATGGTGATTGAATGAGAAGCTCCCTCCAACAGATACCTCCACTCTTCTAGAGCGAGCTTGATGGCTAGCAACTCCTGGTCGCCAATGGCATAGTTGCGCTCAGCTGGGGAGAACTTCCGGGAGAAGAAACTGCAAGGGTGTAAATGGCCATCTTTAGCCCTCTGAGATAACACCGCTCCTACTCCAACGGAGGAGGCATCCACCTCTAAGATGAAAGGAGAGTCGATGTCAGGCTGTTTCAGAACAGGCGCAGAGATGAACCTTTGTTTTAAAAGATGAAATGCTTGCATGGCTTCTTCAGACCACTTGGACGGGTTAGCACCCTTCTTAGTGAAAGCAGTAATAGGCGCCACAATGGTGGAAAAGTCTCGTATAAACTTTCGGTAATAGTTGGCGAACCCTAAGAACCTCTGGACCCCTTTGAGGGTTAAGGGTACCGGCCAATTTTGGATTGCTTGTAGTTTCTCAGGATCCATCTCTAGTCCGGAACCGGACACAATGTACCCTAGAAACGGAATGGACTTGACTTCAAAGACGCATTTTTCTAATTTGCAATAGAGATGATTGACACGGAGACGGGACAGAACCTCTTTAACCCAAAAACGATGTTCCTCTAAATCGTTGGCAAAAATGAGGATATCGTCTAGATAGACCACGACATGACGGTATAGAATGTCTCTGAAGATCTCATTGACAAAATGCTGGAAGACAGCTGGAGCATTGCTCAATCCGAAGGGCATGACGAGGTACTCATAATGTCCGTCACGGGTGTTAAAGGCGGTCTTCCACTCGTCACCCTCACGGATCCGGATGAGATTGTATGCACCTCGCAAGTCCAGCTTTGTAAAGATGGTAGCTCCGCTAACTCTGTCAAAGAGCTCAGTAATCAGGGGTAAAGGATAACGGTTCTTGATGGTAATGTCGTTCAAACCTCTGTAGTCGATGCACGGCCGCAGACCATCATCTTTCTTTTTTACAAAAAAGAAGCCTGCGCCGGCTGGAGAAGAAGAAGGTCGAATGAACCCCTTTGCTAGGTTCTCTTTAATATATTCCTCCATAGAATGCGTCTCAGGCAGAGACAACGGATAAGTTCGGCCTCGAGGTGGAACCTTCCCTGGAACGAGATCAATCGGACAGTCCCATTCTCTATGAGGAGGAAGGATATCAGCAGAAGCTTTACTGAACACATCCGTGAAATCTTGATATGGAGGAGGTGGAACATCAGACGACCTGGGGGAGGAAGAACAGACAGGCAATACTTTAAACAAACATGTCTCAGCACAGGAGGAACCCCATGCCAGGATTTGCGTAGTCGTCCAATCAATTGTAGGATTGTGAAGACGGAGCCATGAAAGGCCCAGGACCACAGGATGTGTGGCTCTTGGAATCACTAAAAAAGAAATACGTTCGGAATGAAGAACTCCCACTCTCAGACGAACTGGTAGAGTCCTTAAAGAAATAACTGCATCAAAAATTTTGCTGCCATCCACGGCAGTTAAAGAAATGGACGAAGGAAGTCTCTCGGTGGGTAGGGACCACCGTTTAACATAGGCTTCGGTAATAAAGTTCCCAGCTGCTCCGGAATCAAGGAGGGCAATGACGTTCCGGTAACGTTGAGCAACTTGAAGCGAGACTGGGAGATTACAATCTTGAGGAGATGGAGAGGAGATCATTACTCCTAGCCGGCCCTCTCCTTGGCGAGCTAGGATTTGGAGTTTCCCGGACGTTTGGGACAGGCATTAATGGTGTGAGACGGAGCTGCACAATAGAGACAGAGAAACTCGGAGAGACGTCTTCGGCGCTCAGCAGGAGTTAAACGGGAACGGCCAAGTTGCATGGGCTCATCTTTAGATGGTGACAGTTGACGAGGAGGAGGAGCAGAAGATTTTGGAGCAGATGATCTTCCACGCTCAGTTGCTCTCTCTCTGAAACGTAAATCAACTTTCGTGCAGAGTGAGATTAGCTCATCTAACTTAGAAGGTAAGTCTCTGGTAGCTAACTCATCTTTAATACGCTCAGATAAGCCATGCCAGAATGCAGCATACAGGGCCTCGTCGTTCCATGCCAGTTCGGATGCCAGGATCTGGAACTGTATCAGATATTGTCCTACAGTACGTGACCCCTGGCGTAAACGGAGAATCTCGGATGAAGCTGAGGTTACCCGGCCTGGCGCGTTGAAGATGCGCCTGAATGTTGACACGAAGGCAGTGTAGGAAGATAGCAGGGTGTCGGACCTCTCCCATAACGGTGATGCCCAATCAAGGGCTGAGCCACTGAGAAGAGAAATAATGTAGGCAATTTTTGTACGGTCACTGGGAAAATTGCCAGGTTGTAGCTCAAACTGAATCTCACACTGGTTGAGAAATCCCCTGCAGAATCTTGGAGATCCGTCAAATTTTGCTGGCGTTGGAAGATGAAGACGTGGAGCAGAAATGGGTAAGGTGGGTGGGGTTATAGCTGGAGTCATTGTGGTTGACGCACCAGACGCGCCTGATCCACGGAGAGTTGTCTGAATCCCATCCAGCCGAGTAGAGAGATCCTGGAGACAGCGGATGATGTGGCCCTGTGCAGCCTCCTGATGTTCTAGTCGGGCTGCCAGTTCTTGCATCGGCCTGGCCGCTTGATCCTGGTCTCCGGCTGGATTCATTAGGTCAGTGCTTACTGTCACAACTGAGGGCCTGAGCTGACGGGAGGCAGCCTCAGTTGTAGGGGCTGAGATGTACCGGAACCTGGGAGGTTGTATCAGACCCCTGGACATGTAAGTAACATGAATAATAACTGCCCGAAGGCGTGACCACGACAACTTGGATAAAAGTCAATGATGTTTATTATGACAACTCCGCAACACAGCAGCAGTAAAAGAAAACGTAAAAGTCAGCAAAGAATAAATACAGTTCCTGGGTACTACAGGATGGCAGGAGCCACAGGGCACTGGTAGTGTGAGATAGTTCTTATGATCTTCTAGATGGAAAGTCCTTACCAGGCCCGACTGTAGCAATGGAGATAACCCAGGATTGTGCCAGCTGGTGTTCCAGGAAAAGCTGGGTTGCTGAAGATAAAACAGCTGCTGTGGATACTGGCTGGAACCAGACTGTTGTTAGCACGGAGTGGATACTGGCTGGAACCAGTTAAATAATAAATGAACTTGGGAGCGATGAAATATGAACTGAAATGTAGAACTTGAGAGCGGAGAAATAATAATACCGGTGGAGAGTGGTAAAGTGTAGAAAGGACACCGGCCCTTTAAGGGAAGCTGTACTCTGCTGGAAGCTGAGCTGGAAGCAGGTAATGTTGTAGCTGGAAACAGATGAATCCACAATGGATTGGAGAGTCAGGCTACACCGCAGGTGGAATGCTGGTGCGGGTCTCTATGGTGGAAGTCTTGAGACAGGAGCTGGAACCTGGAAGACAATCACAGGAGAGAGACAAACAGGAACTAGGTTTGACAACCAAAGCACTGACGCCTTCCTTGCTCAGGCACAGTGTATTTATACCTGCAGCAAGGAAGGGATTGGCTAGGCAATTATGCAGATTAACAATACTGAGAACAGATTGGTGGAAATGATCAGCTGACAGAATCCAAGATGGCTGCGCCCATGCAGACACTTGGAGGGAAGTTTGGTTTGTAATCCATGTGGTAATGAAAACAGTAATGGCGGCGCCGGCCACCGGAGACAGGAGGCGCCAGGCTGACAGATGCACATCCAACCACGCGGACACAGCGGAGGCCGCGGCTGACGTAATCGCCACTCAGACACTCTGCATGCAGAAGTTCAGGGACGGCGGCGGAGGCCGCGGGAGACGCCATGCCAGGTGTAATATGGCGTTTACTGTGACAGCGTCCCAGAGTGACAGGAGAGGATACAGGAATGTACACATCAGGATAACAGATGGGATCCGGTCCTGGAGCGCTGAGCCAGCCTTAGGAGGCATCTGATGGGTAAGAAATGGCGTCCAGATACCCGGATCGTGACAGGGCGTCCACAGGTATGTGCACATCTACGATCAAGTCTGAATTACCCCCTACGTTTTGTTACAATCAGCTGGCACAAATCCATTGGTCAGTACAGTAAATACAAACATGCTGTCTCAAGTTAGTTTCAGAGTGTTCGCGTTCCTACTGAAGCCGGCGCTGCATGGGCACCACCATAATGGATTGATTAGCTGACTCCGGGTTTGTCTAATTGTGAAGGAGCTAGTTCTCACATGACTTGAGCAAACAATAATAGATTGAAGTACTCTATTTAAACCCCTCAGTGGCGCTTGTTCTTTACCATTACAACTTGTGCCTTACCTTTTTCTGGCTTCAGTGTCAGCAGCTTTACTACCTGATTCTGGTAATTGCTATCCAGTGCACATTCCATTGTGCATTACAGTGTTCCTGATTTCTCTGGCTCCTATTTTGTGCTACTGCTTTTAGTTGCTCCTGCATTCCACACAGTACTCAGTTTTATTCCAGACAACAGCCTGCAGAGTGCACATCCAATACCAATGTGCAATATCATTCACTGCCTCCAGAGTGAACATCTAATATTAGTGTGTGGCACCATTCAGAGCCTGTAGAGTGTACACATACATTCTAGTGTGCAATATTATTCTCTCCAGTTGGTGCACATACATTCTAGTGTGCAATATTACTCTCTCCAGTTGTCACTGACACACATCACCTACAGTAAACACTCATCTTGCATATGTGTGCAAGTCTTCCACTAGTATCTACTCCTTTGCAGGGCAACATACCAGTTCTTCAGTTTATTATTTTCATTTTTGTACTTCCTGCTCAGTACTATCAGTCTGTAGAACTGAATGAGGACAAGAGACACATGAGGCTGAGCTTGAGAGACAGAAGGGGGGCTGTGAGCACACAGGGGGCTGAGCTGGAGAGACAGAAAAGGGGCTGGGAGCACACAGGGGGCTGAGCTGGAGAGACAGAAGGGGGGCTGGGAGCACACAGGGGGCTGAGCTGGAGAGACAGAAGGGGGGCTGGGAGCACACAGGGGGCTGAGCTGGAGAGACAGAAGGGGGGCTGGGAGCACACAGGGGGCTGAGCTGGAGAGACAGAAGGGGGGCTGGGAGCACACAGGGGGCTGAGCTGGAGAGACAGAAGGGGGGCTGGGAGCACACAGGGGGCTGAGCTGGAGAGACAGAAGGGGGGCTGGGAGCACACAGGGGGCTGAGCTGGAGAGACAGAAGGGGGGCTGGGAGCACACAGGGGGCTGAGCTGGAGAGACAGAAGGGGGGCTGGGAGCACACAGGGGGCTGAGCTGGAGAGACAGAAGGGGGGCTGGGAGCACACAGGGGGCTGAGCTGGAGAGACAGAAGGGGGGCTGGGAGCACACAGGGGGCTGAGCTGGAGAGACAGAAGGGGGGCTGGGAGCACACAGGGGGCTGAGCTGGAGAGACAGAAGGGGGGCTGGGAGCACACAGGGGGCTGAGCTGGAGAGAAAGAAGGGGGCTGGAGCTGAAGAGTCAGAAGGGATTCTGGAAAGACTCAGGAGGCTGAGCAGGAGAGATGAAAGAGGATAGTGCTGGAGAGACGCAGGAGGATGATGCTGGAGAGTTGCAGGACGATGGTGCTGGAGAGATAAAGGAGGATGGCACTGGATAGAAGCCAGATACAGTATACCAAACAGTACTTAGCAGAGTTAGGAATGAGTGCTTATGAAATACAGTAACATTTTGTCATAATATTTCAGAAACTGCATGGCTGGTCTCTTGCACTCTTTTGCTCTAATACACCACCTGCTTTAGGATTTATATTTAGAAACATTGTCTCCATAATCCCAAAATCGTCAGTCTTCTTGGAAAGTGGTTTGTTCCTTTGTAAGGGAAAGAGAACAAACGTTCTCAAACAACGGTTTCTCAATTCCTTTTTCCTCTGGGAAGGGATTGTGGATTCGCAGGAATATCTGAGCATCTCTGTAATCAGAAAGCAGCGACTTTCTACAAAGGTTTACGAATAATTCCTGTGATTTTGTCAGTTTCTTCCAGTGATTTGGACCAATAATACCATTGATTAGAACAAATAATTCCAGTGATTTTGTCATTTTCTTCCAGTGATTTGGACCAATAATACCATTGATTAGAACAAATAATTCCTGTGATATTGAGGTGTTTGTGTCGCTTAGCTTAGCCGTCCAGCGACCACAGTGCACCTCTTTTTCTCTTTTCTTTGCATCATGTGCTGTTTGGGGCCAGTTTTTTGAAGTGCCATCCTGTCTGACACTGCAGTGCCACTCCTAGATGGGCCAGGTGTTTGTGCCGCCCTCTTGGGTCGCTTTGCTTAGTCATCCAGCAACCTCGGTGCAAATTTTAGGACTAAAAATAGTAGTGTGAGGTGTTCAGAATAGACTGGAAATGAGTGGAAATTATGGTTGTTGAGGTTAATAATACTATAAGATCAAAATTACCCCCAAATTCTATGATTTAAGCTGATTTTGAGGGGTTTTTGAATAAAAACACCCGAATCCAAGGCCAAAAAATTTTCAGGGAGGTTTTGCCAAAACGCGTCCGAATCCAAAACACGGCCGCGGAACCAAAACCCGAAAAATTTCTCTAAAATATATACATACATTCACACAAAATATAAAACCAAAGCACTCGCCACCCCAGAAGCAGGGCACACAAGTGCACTCACCACTCATAGGGTGGGGTGCACATAACTTCGGCACTCGCCACTCCAGAAGTGGGGTACACAAATGCACTTACCACTCATGGGGTGGGGTGCATGTATGGGGAGCACTCACCATAGCAACCTCACTTATCCTCAACACATCAATAAATAAATGATGGGGGTTTAGTTGGTGAATTGGCCAATGCACAGAAGCCTGCAAACCGATCGCCAAGGAACCCATCTTCATGCAGGTCCTACACTATTACAGTCTTAAAACCTGGCAACTGTCTCACACATCATATGCCTGCTAGGTTTAATGTGCACCTGCCACACACCTTATGGCTTTTTAAGGTACACTAGTCATCTTAAACTGGCTAATAGATTACTAAGAAACAGCTGAGACAGGCTCAACATAATTGTCTACATAGGGGTGCATGAGAAAGCTAGTGGTCACAGTTAATAAGAGTTAAACATAGATTTAGCCCGCAATATACACACACAAAATATAAAACCACAGCACTCGCCACCCCAGAAGCGGGGCACACAAGTGCTCTCACCACTCATAGGGTGGGATGCACATAACCTCGGCACTCGCCACCCCAGTATCGGGGTACACAAATGCACTTACCACTCACTAACTAAACCCCCATCATTTATTTGTTGATGTGTTGAGGATAAGTGAGCTTGCTATGGTGAGTGCTGGGTTTTCTGTTTGTATATATTGCTGGGGGAGTCAGAAGTGGCACTCCAGAAGAAGGGGCGAGCGAGCCCCGAAACGTCAGTGTTTTTTTCATGAACATAAATTTGACTTCTTCACTAAGTTTCTGGAGTGCCGCTTCTGTCTCCCCAAGCAACGGGGGAACCATCATTGTATACACCTCACACTGAGGGCACCGGTCCATCTATTTTGTTGAGTGTACTGCCAGTCTGAATGTTTTTCGATATATGTACAGTGGCCGAAGTGGAAATTTTGAAGTGGGGGTATGGAAAAGTCAAGGTTGCAATTATGCCCGCACCGCTCTGGAAAATGGGGCGTGGACACTCAAAAAGGGGCATGTCCTTTAGTGTAGTTTACCACACAATATACCCCGTATACACATTATGCACCACAATAGTAGGACCCCTTATGCTATCTAGTACTGGTGCCCCTTTCACGTTATAGCACATAGTATGAGTCGAAATTCACATTATAGCACACAGAATGAGCCAAAATTCACATTATGGCACACAGTATGAGCCGAAATGCACATTATACCACACAGAATGAGACAAAATTCACTTTATAGCACACAGAATAAGCCAAAATTCACCGAAATTCACATTATAGCACACGGAATAAGCCAAAATTCACATTATAGCACACGGTATGAGCCAAAATTCACATTATAGCACAAAGAATCAGCCGAAATTCACATTATGCCACATTGGATGAGACAAAATTCAGGGAGAGTGACAGCAGGGACATAGGGACAGGAGAGTGATAGAGGGACAGGGAAAGTGACAGCAGGGACATAGGGACAGGGAGAGTGACAGAGGGACAGGGAAAGTGACAGCAGAGGAGTATCTACCTATTAGCCAGGATGGCACTCGCTAGGGGAGCCAGCAGAGGAGGGGTGCCGCCCAGAGGTGCCACCCGTGGCCAGTAGGTAACAGCTGAATCCGTTCTGTTTCCCCCCCCCCCCTCCTGCGCCGGGTAATTCCTCACCTGCTGTAAGGGCCAGCAATAAACACAGCATGCAGCAGCGGGTGCCAGGGTCCAGCACTGCACCGCACTATAAACAAGAAACTCTACATAAACTATACCTCCCAGCAGCCCTTGCAACCAGGAATTCCCTGGGAGGTGTAGTTTATGTAGAGTTGGGCACAAACACCTGGCCCATCTAGGAGTGGCACTGCAGTTGCAGACAAGATGGCACTAAAAACTAGTCTCCAAACAGCACATGATAGAAAGAAGAAAAAGAGGTGCACCGAGGCTGCTGTATGACTAAGCCAAGCGACACAAGTGTGCGGCACAAACACCTGGCCCATCTAGGAGGGGCACTGCAGTGTCAGACAGGATGGCACTTTTCAAAAACTAGGCCCCAAACAGCACCTCATGCAAAGATGTAGAAGAGGTGCAATGAGGTACTGTAGCTGTATGACTAAGCCAAGCGACACAAACAATTGGCCCATCTAGGAGTGGCACTGCAGTGGCAGACAGGAGGGCAGATATAAAAAAAAGGCCCCAAACAGCACATGATGCAAAGAAGAAAAAAAGGTGCACCGAGGTTGCTGTATGACTAAGATAAGCGACACAACCACCTGGCCCATCTAGTAGTGTCATGCAGTGGCTGAATGTCGAGAGTGGGATGCAATTGTTCGGTCCACTGACAGCATCTCCAGCACGCCCCTATCATTTTTTTTTATTCTGCAGTTGGTGGACTTATACGGCAGTACCCCAGGACTAATACAGCAGTACCCCTGGGCTCATAAGGCAGTGTCAGACAGGATGGCACATTTCAAAAACTAGGCCCCAAACAGCACCTCATGCAAAGATGTTGAAGAGGTGCAATGAGGAAGCTGTATGACTAAGTCAAGCGACACAAACAATTGGCCCATCTAGGAGTGGCACTGCAGTGGCAGACAGGAGGGCAGATATCCAAAAAAAAAGGCCCCAAACAGCACCTCATGCAAAGATGTTGAAGAGGTGCAATGAGGTAGCTGTATGACTAAGCCAAGCGACACAAACAATTCCAACTGGAATTATACATCCAAATCACTGGTATTATACGTCCAAATCACTGGAATTAATTGGCAAAATCACTGTAATTAATAATTATATGTCCAAATCATTGGAATTGTACTGCAAAATCATTGTAATTATACATCCAAATCACTGGAATTAGTTGGCAAAATCACTGTAATTAATAATTATATGTCCAAATCACTAGAATTAATTGGCAAAATCACTGTAATTATACGTCCAAATCACTGGAATTAATTGGCAAAATCACTGTAATTAATAATTATACAGGTTGAGTATCCCATATCCAAATATTCCGAAATACGGAATATTCTGAAATACGGACTTTTTTGAGTGAGAGTGAGATAGTGAAAACGTTGTTTTCTGATGGCTCAATGTACACAAACTCTGTTTAATACACAAAGTTATTAAAAATATTGTATTAAATTACCTTTAGGCTGTGTGTATAAGGTGTATATGAAACATAAATGAATTGTGTGAATGTACACACACTTTGTTTAATGCACAAAGTTATAAAAAATATTGTCTAAAATGACCTTCAGGCTGTGTGTATAAGGTGTATATGTAACATAAATGCATTCTGTGCTTAGACTTGGGTCCTACCGTCATGATATCTCATTATTGTATGCAGTTATTCCAAAATACGGAAAAATCCTATATCCAAAATACCTCTGGTCCCAAGCATTTTGGATAAGGGATACTCAACCTGTACATCCAAATCACTGTAATTCTACTGCAAAATCATTGTAATTATACGTCCAAATCACTGGAATTAATTGGCAAAATCACTGTAATTAATAATTATACGTCCAAATCACTGGAATTAATTAGCAAAATCACAGGAATTATATGTCTAAATCACTGGAATTAATTGGCAAAATCACTGTAATTAATCATTATACTTCTAAATCACTGGAATTAAATGGCAAAATCTCGGTATCGCCTGCCTAGTGAAGTGGAATCTAGATGGGATTTGGTACCGGGGACACAATACCTCCATCAATTGTCTAAATCCCACTGCACTAATGGCGGATACCGGATGCACGTCTAACACCAACATAAGTGTCAAGTCCTCAGTTATGAGGGCTTCCATTGTCATGTGAAGCTGAACCACTAGTCATGAACATAGGCCTGGGCCTCAGCCGTTCCTTGCCACTCCGTGTCGTAAATGGCATGTTGGCAAGTTTATGTTTCTCCTCAGACCATTGAAATTTATTTTTTGGGGTCTTTTTACTGAACTTTGGCTTTTGGGATTTTACATGCCCTCTACTATCACAATGGGCATCGGCCTTGGCAGACGATGTTGATGGCATTTCATTGTCTATGTCATGGCTAGTGGCAGCAGCTTCAGCACTAGGAGGAAGTGGTTCTTGATCTTTCCCTATTTTATCCTCCAAATGTTTGTTCTCCATTATTTTTCTGGAGTTATATAACACAGTATGCGGCACAAGAGAGCGTACCCCTATACCTCACAGGGCAAACCATGTAAAAATTATTTGGATTAAATATTAATAACCCCTTTATTTGGAGTAAATAATATACAGCACAGAGCAGCACCAGTGAATTTATATGGCAGCACCACTGGACTGGATTTATACGGAATTTTATGGATTTATATGGAATTATACGGCAGGATAACTGGAATTTATGGCAGTATCACAGGAATTATACGGTAATATCACAGGAATTATACACCAGTATCATGGGAATTATACGCCAGTATTCCAAGAATTATATGGCAATATCACAGGAATTATACGGCAATGTCACAGGAATTATACGCCAGTATCACAGGAATTATATGGCAGTATCGCAGGAATTATACGCCAGTATTCCGAGAATTATATGGCAATATCACAGGAATTATACGGCAATATCACAGGAATTATACACCAGTATCACGGGAATTATACGCTAGTATTCCGAGAATTATATGGCAATATCACAGAAATTATACACCAGTATCATGGGAATTATACGCCAGTATTCCGAGAATTATATGGCAATTTAACAGGAATTATACGGCAATATCACAGGAATTATACACCAGTATCACAGGAATTATACGCCAGTATTCCAAGAATTATATGGCAATGTCACAGGAATTATACACCAGTATCACTGGAATTATACGCCAGTATTCCAAGAATTATATGGCAATATCACAGGAATTATACGGCAATGTCACAGGAATTATACGCCAGTATTCCGAGAATTATACGGCAATATCTCAGGAATTATAGGCCAGTATTCCAAGAATTATACGGCAATGTCGCAGGAATTATTCGTCAGTATTCCGAGAATTATACGGCAATATCACAGGAATTATACAGCAATATCATAGGAATTATATGACAGTGTTCCGAGAATTATACGGCAATATCACAGGAATTATACGCCAGTATCATGGGAATTATATGGCAATATTACTGGAATTATACGGCAATATCACAGGAATTATACGCCAGTATAACGGGAATTATACGCCAGTATCACGGGAATTGTACGGCAGTAAAACTGGATATATGGCAGCAGGGGACACCACCACTGTGACTGGTCACTGGACTGATGCTGCACAAGACACTACCCCTGGTCTGATGCAAGACAACACAGCAAAAATGCAAGGGACTTATACAGCAGCCAGCAGCACTGGGGACATATAGCAGCAGAGGACACCAACACTATGACTGGCTGGACTGATGCAGCATAAGACACTGACTACACTGGACTGGACTGAGCAGCACAAGACAGCACTAGACTCGCCACCCCACTTTCCCGCCCCCACACAGACACTGTGGACGGAGACACGTCCTCTCACTACACTCTCTGAGACTGGAGTGAAAATGGCCACAATGCGCGGCTCCTTATATGGAATCCAAATCCCGCGAGAATCCGACAGTGGGATGATGACGTTTTGCCTCGTTCTGGTTTCCGAATCAGGCGGGAAAACCTGAGCCTGGCTCGGAACTTGGCTCGTGACGTGAAGTCCAGTTGGGTTCGGTTCTCTGAGAACCGAAGCCGCTCATCTCTAATCTAAATATATACAGATTTTAATATTTAATGATAATTAATAGAACAAACTGATCAAAAACAGACAGACATAGAGATAGGAGGGCCCTGCTCGCAAGCTTACAATATATAGGATATATATATATATAGGATAGATATATATATATATATATATATATAAACCAAGACAAAAGATATATTCCAAACCGCGCTAATTATAGTGGCCGCCTATGTACTTTCAAAGAAATCCTTCACCAAGATTCTAAAAACACAAATTTTTCACACCAAGTAGAAAGGACATATGGCGCTACCATAGATTTTTATGCCTCTTAGACAATTATAAAGTCCCAAAGATTCTAAAAATGTGATACTTAATACAAATACATCCTTTTGAGATGGAGATCCGTAAATCTATAAAATGAAAAAAGGGGAACAATAGTGCAACACCAGATGATATTCAGCCTTATCAGTCCCCTTTATTAGTTCCACTCACATGGACAAGGAATATATTTTGCATATCATCCACATATATAGCTGTTTCTTCTTAGTTCTGAGGTCCCACTCCGTAGTACTAAAACTTTAAACAGATGTACATAGTGCAATAGAGTCTGGATAACATAAACAGACTTTAATAGACAATTACACTCACATTTAGCAATTAAAAACAATGCATGTATCACCACGCAATCCGGTGTTCACCCAAAATGGAATCCCCACTGTTCACCGGTCCCAGAAGCCTGTCAGTCCCAGATGGAAATGGTCAGGATAAGTCTTTCAGAGTCCTGGTGCAGGGTCACAGCGGTCCAATAGTGAAAATGAAGTTGCTGGGACCTCAGAACTAAGAAGAAACAGCTATATATGTGGATGATATGCGAAATATATTCCTTGTCCATGTGAGTGGAACTAATAAAGGGGACTGATAAGGCTGAATATCATCTGGTGTTGCACTATTGTTCCCCTTTATTCATTTTATAGATTTACGGACCTCCATCTCAAAAGGATGTATTTGTATTAAGTATCAAATTTTTAGAATCTTTGGGACTTTATAATTGTCTAAGAGGTGTAAAAATCTATGGTAGCGCCATATGTCCTTTCTACTTGGTGTGAAAAATATATATATATATATATATATATCATGCAAATGGCTTGTGATGGTAAGAGGCAACGCTCTGCTCCCATGCAACAAACACAGGCGGCACTCCACGGACTTCCGAAAATAGTAATCTTTATGAATGTGAAAACAGCATGAGGGTCCAACGTTTCAACACCACGCAGGGTGTTTTTTTCAAGGAGGGCACCCCAGCCATATGTTTTGTATGCGAGTGCCCACTACAACACATGGATATATAGATATATAGATATATATATATATATATATATATATATATACGTATATATATTCAGTATATACCCATAATTATTTATTGCACAATACAACAATAAAATGTTTGCAATTGGTTGCTATTATGTCAATTGTGGATCTATTACTTTATTACTTGGTGCCCGCTGTGGGTGACAACTTGCTTGGAGACATCACGCTTGCTGACCGCCACCCACAGAAGTGTGCCCCCATACTGATTCTGCAAGATGATTCAAGGAATAGCGGCTCTATGTAAAGAAGGAAATTTCAACCACTTGCCTGGTGACAAATAGAAGTGGTCACCGTCATATGCAGTGTAACAAACTGTGAGTATACAGACAAGCGTCATGCCATTCATGCATCTGTGCCAATGATCTATTTGGACACAATATTGATTACACCCAAAAGGAAAACTGCTGTGGTGAGCTTTCACATTAATTAGCCAGTAAAGGGAACCAATCTAAAAAACCCTGGAGTTTAGATATGAGACGTTTTCTTTTCTTTTCCTTGTATCTTAAAAGTTTTACATGACATTTTATTGTGATCTTTTATAGGAATATAAATTGATTTAATAGCAACCGGATGCAAACTTTTTATTGTTAAATAATTTTGTATAGAAGTATTTTAGAGTAATTGAGTGGTTAATTCACATGCCAGATCTTTTAATAATTAGCACAAAAACGAATATATATTTATTGTGGCACTCTGTCTTTTTGGATACAGATTTGTGTATAGTCACAAACATATAATAGTTTTTGCAGCTGTGAGACATAGAGAAAAAAAACAGTGATACAGATGGAGGCGCACTCATCCAGTGCGGCTCTATCGCAGTCGTGTACTCCCGGCATGAGTAGGCAATCCGTCCGCTTAGCCCCGCCGGGAGTGCACAGAGACGCTCTCCCAATCTAGTGAATGGGGTGCATCCCCGTCACAGACGCATGCATGCCCCGAACGGAGACGCTCTCGGCATTCGGGACGCCCGGGCAGGCACAGACGGAGCCACGACTACCATGGCTCCATCTGTATATAGCATTTGTTATACGATGGTTCAGTATTAGCGCCTGATTTGAGTCAATCAGCTTCATGTTATAGGCTGTGCTTGAAACATGACAGTTAGAAGCTGTTTGGTTGGTACTTTTGTCTCTCTCCACTCTATCCCTCTCCAAGACTGATTACTTCTGCTCCATAACATGATACATGTCTGTACTACGCTGAAAAATAATGAAGCCGTAATTATACTGTAAGAGGAAACTAGAACAAGTTGCAAAGGTAATATGAACATATTAATTGAGTTGAAATCAATATAAATCTATTATCTTCCATTTTATTAGATCAAACTGAAATGTGTTTTACTGCTGCGCACTGACTGAAAATATCAGTATACAGTATTAATATCAATAGATGGCAACAGTCACATAGCTATAGCATTTGCATAGTACAGGTTGAGTATCCCATAGCCAAATATTCCGAAATACGGAATATTCCGATATACAGAATTTTTCGAGTGAGAGTGAGATAGTGAAACCTTTGTTTTCTGATGGCTCAATGTACACAAACTTTGTTTAATACCCAAAGTTATTAAAAATATTGTATTAAATGACCTTCAGGCTGTGTGTGTATAAGGTGTATATGAAATATAAATGCATTCTGTGCCTAGACTGGGGTCCCATCGCCATGATATCTCATTATGGTATGCAATTATTCCAAAACACAGAAAAATCCGATATCCAAAAAACTTCTGGCACCAAGCATTTTGGATATGGGATACTCAACCTGTATACACATTGCCAGGGGCTGGCTGGCACATTTTAAAATGGAGCATGCATAAAACACTGGCCTATGAGTGGCAGCCCATCTTTAAAGTAACCCGCACTGGGAGTATTTAATTTTCATCCTTCAAAGTGGTACTCCCAGTCATGGTAACACAATCCAGAACAGAATTGCTTTTTGTTTAAAAATGCTTCATTCTTGGCATGTACACAGTGCATACCTCCCAACATGACCCTCTCCAGGAAGAACATAATGCTCTGCTCCTGGACTTCCCTCTTAATTTAGGATTGCCATCACCTTTGCTGAAACACCTTTCTTATCCATTAACCTGTTCAGCACAGGTGCTGGTAATAATAAATTAGGAGAAAAGTCCAGAAGCCGAGCATTTTGGCCCTCCTAGAGAGGGTCATGTTGGGAGGTATGCACAGTGTCAGACTTGGGGGCAGGCCGAAAGCTGCAGAAGAGGGATTGTAATCTAAAGCATTTTACTCTATCTGAGAATGGTGTAAGCCAGGCATGTCCAAACTGCGGCCCTCCAGCTGTTGTGAAACTACACATCCCAGCATGCCCTGACACAGCTTTAGCATTCTCTGACAGCAAAACTGTGTCAGGGCATGCTGGGATATGTAATTTCACAACAGCTGGAGGGCCACAGTTTGGACATGCCTGGTGTAAGCCAATGGGACTAAACTTCGGAACACAATGCTTTTTGGAGTTTGGTACATAGGCGGCAGACCGTAGTCCCCAATGACAATAATGGGAACTGTGGTCTGCTGTGGTAGCTAACCTTCTGCAGGATATTTCTGTGAAATCTCCTGCAGCAGCCTGTTAGTGTATAGCAGTGAGGTGATACATAAAATTTTGCAGAACTGGTAACCCTACCGAACATCACGCCATGAGCCCGGATACGAGTCCGGCTTGGGACTTCCCACCAGACTCGGAAACCAGAACGAGGCAAAACGTCATCATCCCGCTGTCGGATTCTCGCGGGTTTTGGATCCCATATAAGGAGACGCACGTTGCCGCCATTTTCACTCCAGTCCTGGAGAGTGTAGCGAGAGGACGAGTCTCTCTCCTCAGTGTCTGTCTAAGTGGTAAAGTGGTGTGGCGACCTGCTCTGTCTTATGTGTGTCATTCCAGTGCTGTCTTGTGCTGCATCAGTCCAGTGGTGGTGTCTTGTGCTGCATCAGTCCAGTCACAGTGGTGGTGTCCTCTGCTGCCATATGTCCAGTGCTGCTGTATAAGTCCAGTCCTGTGGTGTTGTGTTGTGCTTCATCAGTCCAGTGGTGGTATCCCTGTGCTGCTGTATAAGTCCAGTGGTACTGCTGTATAAGTCCAGTGATACTGCCGTATATGTCCAGTGGTACTACCGTATAAGTCCAATGATACTGCCATATAAATCCAGTCCAGTGGTACTGCTGTATATATCCAGTGATACTGCCGTATATGTCCAGTGGTACTGCCTTATAAGTCCAGTGATACTGCCGTATAAATCCAGTGATACTGCCGTATAAATCCAGTGATACTGCCGTATAAATCCAGTGGTACTGCCGTATAAGTCCAGTAATACTGCTGTATAAATCAAGTCCAGTGGTACTGACATATAAGTCCAGTGATACTGATATATAAGTGCAGTGATACTGCCGTATATGTCCAGTGGTATTGTCATATAAGTCCAGTGATACTGCCGTATAAATCCAGTCCAGTGGTACTGCCATATAAGACCAGTGATATTGCCGTATAAGTCCAGTGGTACTTCCGTATAGGTCCAGTGGTACTTCCATATAAGTCCAGTGATACTGCCGTATAAGTCCAGTGATACTGCCGGATAAGTCCAGTGATACTGCCGGATAAGTCCAGCGGTACTGCCATATAAGTCCAGTCTAGTGGTGCTGCCATATAAGTTCATTGATGGTGTCCAGTGCTGTATATTATTTACTCCAAATAAAGGGGTTTTTAATATTTAATCCAAATAATTTTTACAGGGTTTGCCCTGTGTGGTGTAGAGGTATGCTCTCCTGTGCTGCATTTTGTTATATAACTCCAGAAAAATAATGGAAAACAAAAATTTGGAGGATAAAATAGGGAGAGATCAAGAACAACTTCCTCCTACTGCTGCTGCTGCCGCTGCTGTTGTTACTGCTGGGAGTTGATCATCATCCCAGAGGGGAAGTCGGAAGACCACTTGTACTACTTCAACTAAGCAAATGACTGTCCAACAGTCCTTTGTGAGGAAGATGAAATATGACACCAGTCATCCTGTTGCAAAGTGGATAACTTTCAAGGTAGAATATAATAGACATTCTTCCTATGTTATATTCTCAATATGGATATATCTTTAAAAAAAAAATTTGAAAAATTGTGATGGTGCTATTCCATTTGGAGAGATACACTATAGATAGAATTTGTTTGGAGAACAGTAATACAACAACCAATTGTACATCTTGTCCTCTGGATACAATCTATATACTTACCTTAGATTTACTTTTTACCACTATGTGAATTATGTAAACATATTATCTGTGGAATATTGAGACAACCTTTTATGTTCTATGTTTTATGTTTTAGAAATGTTTATATACCCCTGATGAAGTCAGTGATGACGAAACGCGTTGGGTGTTTTTTTTGGATTGATCATTCAGATCCATTAATAAAAAGGATACGACTGGTTTTTAACTTACACACTGTGGTGGTCATTCCGAGTTGTTCGCTCATTGCCATTTTTCGCAACGCAGCGATTAGGTGGAAAAAGCGCATGCGCATGGTAAGCAGCGCGCATGCGCTAAGTAATTTAACACAAAACCTTGTAGATTTACACAAGCTCGAGCTACATTTTTTCATCACTCGAGTGATCGTAGTGTGATTGACAGGAAGTGGGTGTTCTTGGGCGGAAACTTGCCGTTTTCAGGGAGTGTGCTAAAAAACGCAGGCGTGCCAGGTAAAAACGCAGGAGTGGCTGGAGAAACGGGGGAGTGGCTGGCCGAATGCAGGGCGTGTTTGTGACGTCAAAGCAGGAACTAAACGGTGATCGCAATCTAGGAGTAGGTCTGGAGTTACTCAGAAGCTGCAAGGAATTATTTAGTAGCAGTTCTGCTAACCTTTCGTTCGCTATTCTGCTAAGCTAAGATACACTCCCGGAGGGCGGCGGCCTAGCGTTTGCAATGCTGCTAAAAGCAGCTAGCGAGCGAACAACTCGGAATGAGGCCCCGCGTCTATGAGTAATATAATGTTTTAAACAGTATATATGTATTCTTATTCTTAAGTCTTTGGAAACAGACAGTCGTAGTTCATGGAGTGCAATCTATGGAGGGAAATGTTACCAGTGGAGTACCCCAGGGATATGTCCAGTTCTCTTTAATATCTTTGTTGGTGACATTGCAGATGGTATTGAAGGGAAGATATGCCTTTTTGCAGATGATACAAAGATATGCAACAGGGTAGACACACCGGGAGGGGTAACACAAATGATTAATGACCTAGGTAGGCTTGAGAAATGGTCAAGAACGTGGCAACTACAGTTTAATGCAAAAAAATGCAAAATCATGCACTTGGGTCTCAAAGATCCAAAGGCTAAATATAGTATCAAGGGTACTATAATGGAAACTACTGAGGAGGAAAGAGATTTAGGAGTCACTATTTCAAGTGACTTGAAGGCAGGAAAGCAATGCAACAAAGCAATGAGAAAGGCAAGTCAGATGCTTGGTTGCATAGGGAGAGGAATCAGTAGCAGGAAAAAAGAAGTGATAATGCCACTGTATAGGTCATTGGTACGGCCCCATCTGGAATACTGTGTCCAGTTCTGGAGACCCTATCTCCAGAAGGATATAAATACATTAGAGAGTGTACAAAGAAGGGCAACTAAAATGGTGCATGGCCTACATCACAAAACGTAAGGCTAAAAGATCTTAACATGTATAGTTTGGAGGAGAGAAGGGAAAGGGGGTACATGATAGAAACTTTCAAATATATCAAGGGTCTTAACAAAGTTCAGGAGGGAAACATTCTTCAAAGGAAAAGAAGTATTAGAACTCGAGGGCATACATTGAGACTGGAGGGGGGGAGGTTCAGGGGAAATTTAAGGAAAAATTACTTCACAGAAAGGGTAGTGGATAAGTGGAATAGCCTCCCATCAGAGGTGGTAGAGGCTAAGACTGTAGGGCAATTTAAACATGCTTGGGACAGGCATATGAATATCCTTACAAAGAATTAAGGTTAAAAAAGGGTTGAGATTGCCTAAAGGATAAAATAAAAAAGCGGCAGACTAGATGGGCCAAGTGGTTCTTATCTGCCGTCAAATTCTATGTTTCTATGTTTCTTACTCAAGGATTCACTGTAAGAGTATGTTTTGCAAAAAACATAAAAGGAATTGACCTGTAGAATGCTATAAGAATATATATATATATATATATATATATATATAGTTCTCCAAAGTCGGTATAACACGGCACTCACAGGGTTTTGTAATAGGCAAAAACTGCTGGTTTATTAGTGACGTTTCGGAGCTGTTAGCTCCTTCTTCCAGACCACACCAAGTAAAAAAGAACATACAAACACTTACCCATTAAAGTACCCTCCTGCATCAGCGCCGCACGCCGCGCCCGGCCGCACCTGAGGTTCAGGTCCCATCCCGATGACATACTTCCGGTCTGGTACTTCCGGTCATTGTCATAGAGACCACCCGGCTTGCGTTCCATCCTGGAAGTCGCCATGGAAACCCGATCTCCAGCGCCCGTCAGCGCGCACTAGCAGCAGCTGAAATACATTTAAAACCAACATTAATCCAGTGATACAATTATTAAAACACAAACATCATCCAAGGGAGAACATGAATCCTGTAAATACAGATATTGCTATAAAGAACAAATATTATTCAGCATAAGTTAAATATGTTCCAGGGCAAATAGTAATACCTACTACACTCCTATTTATGGTTTAAATCTACCAAAAGTGACTATAACATTCCATATATAGTAAATACCCTATATGGACTGTATGGGATAACACATCACATTATACTGTTCCAATTAATTTTTTCATTGAGGCCAAGCGGAGCCATGGTGTTCAACCTGAACATCCACCTGGCTTCACACAGTAACAGTGCTTTACTGCGATCACCCCCTCGTAGGGATTCTGGAACATGATCGATCATGAAGTAGCGTAACTCTGATAACAAATGGCCATTATTCTTAAAGTGCCTAGCTACCGGTTGATCAATTGATTTACCTGATAACGATAAATCGATGCTGGAGCGATGAAGAGCCATACGCTCCCTAAAACTACGGGTGGTCTGTCCCACGTAGTATAATCCGCATGGGCAGACAACAACATATACCACGTACGTGCTTTTACACGTCATTACATGACGAATCTCAAAAGTTTTCTCCGTATGGGGGTGTTTAAAACTTTTACAAGGTGACATATATTGGCAAGTAACACAGTTAAAGCAGCTATAGCAACCAGGTTTCTTAAAATGTACATTAGGGTGTCTGGGGATACCTCTGCCCGAAATATCGGTTTTTACCAACCTGTCTGTAAGATTACGACCGCGTTTAAACGTGGCCATCGGTCTAACATCTTTAAAGCATGGCAGATCACTATCAGATTTTACAATCGGCCATAGTGCTTTTGTGGCCCGATCAATGATGGGGCTTGCCACCGTAAAGGTACTCACCCATGGAATTACCTTCTCATCTTTCCTTCTATTTGATTTAAGTAATTCAGACCTCGACATCCCTAACACCTGTTGCTTTTGTAGTTGCAGCAAGTCGTGGTCATAGCCACGGGCTCTGAATTTGTCAATCAATATGTCAAGATCGTCAGAGATTTTTGATGTGTCACTAGTAATTCTCGCCACCCTCATCATCTGTGACAATGGTAGTCCTCGTTTCAGAGACCCCGGGTGATGACTCCCCGCCAGGAGGAACGTGTTGCGATCCACGTCCTTGAAATGGACGCCGGTCTCAACACGACCCCCACTGACCCGGACCACCACATCTAAAAACTGAATCTCCTCAACACTATGAGAGTACGTGAATTTAATGGTTGTGTCCATCCCATTGACTTCCTGCATCAATTGTTCAAACGCATCAATACCCCCGGCCCATAGAATGAAAATATCATCTATGTACCGGGTGTATCTGAGTATATTACAACTGACCTCCGGCCTATTCAGAAACATCATATCCTCCATGTCAAACATGTAAACATTCGCGTACGCCGGAGCCACTGCCGACCATATTGTGCAACCGCGCAACTGTACATAATACCTGCTGTCATATAAAAAATAATTATTTTTTAGTGTTAGCTCAAGTAGTTTCAGGAACAAGCAATGATTAAATACAGACTCGTCAAGAAACTGATGTAAAAACCGCCTCATCGACGCCAGCCCCCCAGTATGAGGGATTGACGTGTACAGGCTAGATACATCGAGACAACATAATAACGTCCCCTCTGGTACTGCATCAATCTCCATCAATAATTTCATGAAGCTAGTCGTGTCTTTGAAAAAGGATTCCTTTAGTAATAGCAGTGGCTGGAGAATAAAGTCCAACAGTTGAGCAACCGTTTGCAGTAGGGATTCACAAGCAGAAATAATCGGCCGACCTGGGGGGTTTGCCATGTTCTTGTGCAACTTCGGCAGTGTATACAGAACTGGGACCTTAGGGAATTCTTTGTAAAGAATTTTCTGCAAAGCTGGAGAAATAATACCTTCTAGGACCGCCCCATCCAGAATCACACGCAATTCCATCTGGAATCTCTTGGTCGGATCAAAGGACAGTTTTTTGTATACATCTGTCTCCCCTAGTTGCCTTTCAATCTCACGCCGATACTCCTGGATTCCCTGAATTACAATGGCCCCGCCTTTATCGGCGGGCCTAATGATGATGTCTTCATAACTAGCAAGATCTTGTATCGCTGCGGTTTCTGCTCTAGATAAATTTTTCTGCACTTTACCCGGAGCTGATCTGAACCTATTGACGGAGTCATCCAATAGGCGGTTGAACGTCTTGAGCGAGGGGTTAATTGATGGGGGGTCATAAGTAGACCTGGCGACTTTTCATAAATCTTTCCACAGGGGTTCCCTCAGGTCGCACAGGTTTATTTTGGAAATGTTCCTTCAAGCGTAGGTTACGTGCAAACCTATGATGTTCTCTTGTCCACTCAAACTCATCATGCATATTCGTGGGGACAAAAGAGAGGCCCCTTTGTAATACCCCAATTTCCACCTCCGTCAATGCTCTTTCTGACAGGTTAATTATAGCAGTTTCTTCGCTGCTTTTCTTGTGGTTGCCCCATTTGTTTTGTCCACCCCTGCGGGTGGCCGCTCTTTTATGGGTTTTTCCGCCCCCGGGGTTTTCCCTAAAGGGACCCTCGCCGAGGTACTAGGTTCATCCGACTCCGATATGACAAAGTCACTGTCACTATGACTCAAAGAAGTATCCGTATGCTTGTAAGGACGTGGTGTCTCTTTCTGCCATGGCCTGCGTCTGCGGCTCCTGTCACTGCCCCGCCGTGAGATCTCACCACCAGAGAGCCATCTGTAGACCCTATTTTCCTCGTAGTCGTTATCCACCGTGTGCTTCTTATTACGCTTAAATTTAAGCAAGTCACGTTTGTATTGGTCACATTTCTGATCGAGTTTCGTTAACCAGCTTGAGTTCACTGGATCTTCCAACACCACTTTAACCTCTTGTTTTAATTTCTCAATTTTTGAGCGTGTTAGGTCCAGTTCACGTCTGGACTCTTCGATCATGAGGACCATTAGGTCCAGGGCACATCTGTTCAATATGCCGACCCATTTCCTGACAAAGTCAGGATTGTTGCGGCCAATTGTAGGGGTATTTCTGGAGCGGAAGCCTCTTGGGATTTTTTACTCTCGGTAATATTCCGAGAGGGAAGAGGCATGCAGTAGATAATCAGTCTCACGTCGTCTTAACTTGAATAACTGAAAGTAAATGTCCTCCATACTTTGTGCATCATCTTTCACATTAATAGGTTCATGCAATAGGATTCCCTCAATTTGCTCTGGAGTGAAGCCAAAAACCTCCCCTGGTGGAACAGTGAAATTAAGACAGCCCGCCACCTCCTGGGAGGCCAATGCCCCCTGTAGTACCTCCATTTTCCCAAAGCGAGATACACAAAGAAAAATTCTTGCCTTTCAGCACTGTACTAACAAGCACAGAAGATTACTTGCGGGGTGTCCAGGGTATAGTTAAAAGAGTAATTCCATCAACACATTATATAGTCAGGTGCCATACCACATACTGCCCAATGCAGTGTATACAGTCCTCCAATTCAGTCGGCACTCGATAGCAATACAACGTCCCCCGGTGCCAGAGTCCTAATTGTATAGTTCTCCAAAGTCGGTATAACACGGCACTAACAGGGTTTTGTAATAGGCAAAAACTGCTGGTTTATTAGTGACGTTTCGGAGCTGTTAGCTCCTTCTTCCAGACCACATCAAGTACTATTTGCCCTGGAACATATTTAACTTATGCTGAATAATATTTGTTCTTTATAGCAATATCTGTATTTACAGGATTCATGTTCTCCCTTGGATGATGTTTGTGTTTTAATAATTGTATCACTGGATTAATGTTGGTTTTAAATGTATTTCAGCTGCTGCTAGTGCGCGCTGGAGATCGGGTTTCCATGGCGACTTCCGGGATGGAACGCAAGCCGGGTGGTCTCTATGACAACGACCGGAAGTACCAGACCGGAAGTATGTCATCGGGATGGGATCCGAACCTCAGGTGCGGCCGGGCGCGGCGTGATGCAGGAGGGTACTTTAATGGGTAAGTGTTTGTATGTTCTTTTTTACTTGGAGTGGTCTGGAAGAAGGAGCTAACAGCTCCGAAACGTCACTAACAAACCAGCAGTTTTTGCCTATTACAAAACCCTGTGAGTGCCGTGTTATACCGACTTTGGAGAACTATACAATTAGGACTCTGGCACCGGGGTACTACAGGGGGCATTGGCCTCCCAGGAGGTGGCGGGCTGTCTTAATTTCACTGTTCCACCAGGGGAGGTTTTTGGCTTCACTCCGGAGCAAATTGAGGGAATCCTATTGCATGAACCTATTAATGTGAAAGATGATGCACAAAGTATGGAGGACATTTACTTTCAGTTATTCAAGTTAAGACGACGTGAGACTGATTATCTACTGCATGCCTCTTCCCTCTCGGAATATTACCAAGAGAAAAAAATCCCAAGAGGCTTCCGCTCCAGAAATACCCCTACAATTGGCCGCAACAATCCTGACTTTGTCAGGAAATGGGTCGGCATATTGAACAGATGTGCCCTGGACCTAATGGTCCTCGTGATTGAAGAGTCCAGACGTGAACTGGACCTAACACGCTCAAAAATTGACAAATTAACACAAGAGGTTAAAGTGGTGTTGGAAGATCCAGTGAACTCAAGCTGGTTAACGAAACTCGATCAAAAATGTGACCAATACAAACGTGACTTGCTTAAATTTAAGCGTAATAAGAAGCACACGGGGGATAACGACTACGAGGAAAATAGGGTCTACAGATGGCTCTCTGGTGGTGAGATCTCACGGCGGGGCAGTGACAGGAGCCGCAGACGCAGGCCATGGCAGAAAGAGACACCACGTCCTTACAAGCATACGGATACTTCTTTGAGTCATAGTGACAGTGACTGTCATATCGGAGTCGGATGAACCTAGTACCTCGGCGAGGGTCCCTTTAGGGAAAACCCCGGGGGCGGAAAAACCCATAAAAGAGCGGCCACCCGCAGGGGTGGACAAAACAAAAGGGGCAACCACAAGAATAGCAGCGAAGAAACTGCTATAATTAACCTGTCAGAAAGAGCATTGACGGAGGTGGAAATTGGGGTATTACAAAGGGGCCTCTCTTTTGTCCCCACGAATATGCATGATGAGTTTGAGTGGACAAGAGAACATCATAGGTTTGCACGTAACCTACGCTTGAAGGAACATTTCCAAAATAAACCTGTGCGACCTGAGGGAACCCCTGTGGAAAGATTTATGAAAACAGTCACCAGGTCTACTTATGACCCCCCATCAATTAACCCCTCGCTCAAGACGTTCAACCGCCTATTGGATGACTCCGTCAATAGGTTCAGATCAGCTCCGGGTAAAGTGCAGAAAAATTTATCTAGAGCAGAAACCGCAGCGATACAAGATCTTGCTAGTTATGAAGACATCATCATTAGGCCCGCCGATAAAGGCGGGGCCATTGTAATTCAGGGAATCCAGGAGTATCGGCGTGAGATTGAAAGGCAACTAGGGGAGACAGATGTATACAAAAAACTGTCCTTTGATCCGACCAAGAGATTCCAGATGGAATTGCGTGTGATTCTGGATGGGGCGGTCCTAGAAGGTGTTATTTCTCCAGCTTTGCAGAAAATTCTTTACAAAGAATTCCCTAAGGTCCCAGTTCTGTATACACTGCCGAAGTTGCACAAGAACATGGCAAACCCCCCAGGTCGGCCGATTATTTCTGCTCGTGAATCCCTACTGCAAACGGTTGCTCAACTGTTGGACTTTATTCTCCAGCCACTGCTATTACTAAAGGAATCCTTTCTCAAAGGCACGACTAGCTTCATCAAATTATTGATGGAGATTGATGCAGTACCAGAGGGGACGTTATTATGTTGTCTCGATGTATCTAGCCTGTACACGTCAATCCCTCATACTGGGGGGCTGCGTCGATGAGGCGGTTTTTACATCAGTTTCTTGACGAGTCTGTATTTAATCATTGCTTGTTCCTGAAACTACTTGAGCTAACACTAAAAAATAATTATTTTTTATATGACAGCAGGTATTATGTACAGTTGCGCGGTTGCACAATGGGGTCGGCAGTGGCTCCGGCGTACGCGAATGTTTACATGTTTGACATGGAGGATATGATGTTTCTGAATAGGCCGGAGGTCAGTTGTAATATACTCAGATACACCCGGTACATAGATGATATTTTCATTCTATGGACCGGGGGTATTGATGCGTTTGAACAATTGATGCAGGAAGTCAATGGGATGGACACAACCATTAAATTCACGTACTCTCATAGTGTTGAGGAGATTCAGTTTTTAGATGTGGTGGTCCGGGTCAGTGGGGGTCGTGTTGAGACCGGCGTCCATTTCAAGGACGTGGATCGCAACACGTTCCTCCTGGCGGGGAGTCATCACCCGGGGTCTCTGAAACGAGGACTACCATTGTCACAGATGATGAGGGTGGCGAGAATTACTAGTGACACATCAAAAATCTCTGACGATCTTGACATATTGATTGACAAATTCAGAGCCCGTGGCTATGACCACGACTTGCTGCAACTACAAAAGCAACAGGTGTTAGGGATGTCGAGGTCTGAATTACTTAAATCAAATAGAAGGAAAGATGAGAAGGTAATTCCATGGGTGAGTACCTTTACGGTGGCAAGCCCCATCATTGATCGGGCCACAAAAGCACTATGGCCGATTGTAAAATCTGATAGTGATCTGCCATGCTTTAAAGATGTTAGACCGATGGCCGCGTTTAAACGCGGTCGTAATCTTAAAGACAGGTTGGTAAAAACCGATATTTCGGGCAGAGGTATCCCCAGACACCCTAATGTACATTTTAAGAAACCTGGTTGCTATAGCTGCTTTAACTGTGTTACTTGCCAATATATGTCACCTTGTAAAAGTTTTAAACACCCCCATACGGAGAAAACTTTTGAGATTCGTCATGTAATGACGTGTAAAAGCACGTACGTGGTATATGTTGTTGTCTGCCCATGCGGATTATACTACGTGGGACAGACCACCTGTAGTTTTAGGGAGCATATAGCTCTTCATCGCTCCAGCATCGATTTATCGTTATCAGGTAAATCAATTGATCAACCGGTAGCTAGGCACTTTAAGAATAATGGCCATTTGTTATCAGAGTTACGCTACTTCATGATCGATCATGTTCCAGAATCCCTACGAGGGGGTGATCGCAGTAAAGCACTGTTACTGTGTGAAGCCAGGTGGATGTTCAGGTTGAACACCATGGCTCCGCTTGGCCTCAATTAAAAAATTAATTGGAACAGTATAATGTGATATGTGTTATCCCATACAGTCCATATAGGGTATTTACTATATATGGAATGTTATAGTCACTTTTGGTAGATTTAAACCATAAATAGGGGTGTAGTAGGTATTACTATTTGCCCTGGAACATATTTAACTTATGCTGAATAATATTTGTTCTTTATAGCAATATCTGTATTTACAGGATTCATGTTCTCCCTTGGATGATGTTTGTGTTTTAATAATTGTATCACTGGATTAATGTTGGTTTTAAATGTATTTCAGCTGCTGCTAGTGCGCGCTGGAGATCGGGTTTCCATGGCGACTTCCGGGATGGAACGCAAGCCGGGTGGTCTCTATGACAACGACCGGAAGTACCAGACCGGAAGTATGTCATCGGGATGGGATCCGAACCTCAGGTGCGGCCGGGCGCGGCGTGCGGCGCTGATGCAGGAGGGTACTTTAATGGGTAAGTGTTTGTATGTTCTTTTTTACTTGGTGTGGTCTGGAAGAAGGAGCTAACAGCTCCGAAACGTCACTAATAAACCAGCAGTTTTTGCCTATTACAAAACCCTGTGAGTGCCGTGTTATACCGACTTTGGAGAACTATACAATTAGGACTCTGGCACCGGGGGACGTTGTATTGCTATCGAGTGCCGACTGAATTGGAGGACTATATATATACATAATATATAATATATACATGTTATTATCTCAATAGGGGACCCAAAAATGTGGGACTTTGAATTTTGGATGAGGGATACTCAGCCTGTGTATAGAATAGGTAGATAGATTAGATTAGATAGATAGATTAGATAGATTAGATTAGATTAGATAGATAGATTAGATAGATAGATTAGATTAGATAGATTGATTAGATAGATAGATTAGATAGATAGATTAGATAGATAGATTAGATAGATTAGATAGATAGATTAGATAGATAGATCGATTAGATAGATAGATTAGATAGATAGACTAGATATATAGATTAGATAGATAGATTAGATAGATAGCCCAGCTGACAGGAGGAGGCTGTGGGGGCTAGCCGGGTGGGCCGTGTCAGGGAAAACCCACTCTGGTGTGATTGCATGAGATCAGGCCAGGCAAGTGCATATCTCCCAACATTCTATATTCCCCGATCAGGAGCCTACGTGTGCCTGAGGCGTGTAGGCAAAAAGGAGGGGTTGCTTTGGTTCCATTAGGCCATGCACCCTGAAAGACATAGTTTTTGGGAACATGACTGCATGACATTCGCCCATTTTCACGTCACGCTGGGGGCTAGCCAAGTACTCCAGCAGCTGCCCCACAGCCTTCACTGTTCACTGAATGGATGCCACGCACATGTAAGCAGCAACCATTCACTTTCTCCAGCACTGCTGCATTGCTAGGCAGAGTATTGACAGTGTGACACCAACCTCCCACGGAGCACTGCAGCCTGCGGGTGGGACAGCGGGCCTCGAATAGCGGGACTGTGCTGCTTTTTAAATCGGGCCAATTGGGAGGTATGCAAGTGGGTAAAGCTTTTTAAAGGTCTCTGCAGTGTATGTGTGAACATATTAGTAAAACACGGGCAAGAATGTTTGTTGTGCCAAAGAAAATTATCCAGTTTGCAAGAAAGGAGGTGCAAATTGTGTTTCCGATTAACTCTAAACTAAGGGTGAGCTCCGGCCACTTTTTTTTCGTGTTTTATGTTTTGGTGTTGGATCTGGATCTTTCTTCTTGTTTTGAATCTGGATTGGTTTTACCAAAACTACCCTTGCGGGTTTTGGTTTTAGTTTTGGATCTGTATTTTTTTTTTTAAAAAGCATTAAAACAGCTAAACTCTCAGAATTTGTGTTTGTTTGTTTTTTGTTTCTATGCTTTTATTAACCTCAATAACATTAATTTTCACTCATTTCCAGTCTATTCTGAACACCTCACAATATTGTTTTTATGCCAAAAGGTTGCACCTAGGTAGCAGTATGACTATGCTAAGCAACACAAGTGGGCGGCACAAACACGTGGCCCAAATAGGAGTAGCACTGCAGTGGCAGAAAGTATGGCACTTAAGAAAAACTTGGCCTCAAAGAGCACATCATGCAAAGAAGTAAAAGAGGTGCAATGAGGTTGGCAGTTTGAAAAACTAGGCCACAAAGAGCAGTGCGGTAACTAGACATTTGTGTGCAAGAAACGGCATCGGCGCCCCCCCCCCCCCCACCCCACCACCACCCTTATCTAAAACAAAACTATGGAGGGCGTGGCTTCATAGGGAAGGGGTGTGGCCACAAAATAATACCTATTCATATTACAGTGCACAGTAGTCTCCATTATTAAAATTACACCACACAGTAGCGTCACACCTCCAGGTAGAGACCCTTTTACACATTACGTCAGGTAGAGTCCCCTTTTTACACATTACGGCAGGAACAGCCCCCTTATACACATTAAGGCAGGCATAGTCCCCCTTTTTACACATTACAGCAGGCAGAGCCCCCTTTTACACATTAAGGCAGGCAGAGATCCCCTTTTTACACATTACGGCAGACAGAGTCCGCTTTTTACACATTACGGCAGGCAGGTAATGCATTCAATTATAATAATACTGCTAATAATAAAAAATGATGCTTATAAGCAAACTTAACCAGATATGTCCAGAGCAGGGACACTCCTGTCTGCTAATATACAGATAGAGATTTAAGAAATAAAAGTATTTTAAAATGAAAAGGATCAGGACAAGAAAATAGATGCGTCATTGCATGCAGCACTGGAGCTACAAACTTTCTGCACTCTCCCTATACACATCCCCAGATCTGTCCTCAGGCCTCATACATGTGATGATAGTACTGTAGGGACATACTTCTGAGCCAGGACATGTTACTGTAGTTACTGGCAGAGCAGGCTGAGAAACACGTGCCACTGTATGTCCAAACACTGACCCCACCCAAGGGGTTGCCAGGTGCGAGGAGAAGAGCAGCTCCAGGGGCAAGGGAGCAGGAGGAGAAAGATGGACGCGGGAGCTGCAGCAGCACAATGTAATTGGTGGTCCCCTGCCCCCGGAGCTGCTCTTCTCCTCGCTCCGGCAGCAGTGCACAGTGCGCACACGCAGCTTGTAATGATTTTGTCTGACTCATTATAATGCCACTGAGGGGATGCGGGCCGTTGCGCCCCCAGGATGACTGCGCTGTGTGCCAGGCACCGCTGGCACACATGTAATTACGGCCCTGACAAAGAATACATAATGCAAAGGAAAAAAAGAGGTGCCCCCACAAAACAAGCTGGCAATTAATCTGTCCCTGCACAAACTGGCTCTACTGAGGCAAGATGCATTCCTCATCCTCATTGACCAATTCCTCACACCTTTCAGTGTTGTGTACATCCTCATCCTCACAGAGTATTAATTCGTCCCCTCTGGAATTCACCACAACAGGTCCCTCTGTACTTTCTGGAGGCTGGTCTTCCCGGAAGAATTGATAATTCATTTTGATGAACATCATCTTCTCCACATTGTGTGGAAGTAATCTCCTACGCTTATCGCTGACAAGGTTATCGGCTGCATTAAAACTCTTTCTGAGTTTTTAATGCACACTGGAGGAAGGGAAACTTAGGTAAAATAGAGCCAGTTTCTACAGGGGCCTCCAAATTGCCTCTTTTTCCTGCCACTACAGGTACGGACTGTCTGACATGTCTACTTGCGTGCTGTCACCGATGTAATCCTCCACCATTCTTTCAATAGTGACAGCATCATTTTCAGTAACAGTAGACATGTCAGAAATTGTTGGCAGGTCCTTCAGTCCAGACCAGATGTCCAAAGTTGGTTCTGTCTGCTCTGCATCACCGCCAGCCGGTTGGTTAGGAATCGGATATCTAAGTTGTTTCCTGGCAGCCCCAGTTGCGGGAGAAAATGAAGAAGGAGCTGTTGCCGTGTAACATTCCGCTTCAGCTGACAGTGTTTTCACCAGCAGGTCTTTGCACCTCTGCAGGCTTGTGTCTGCCGAAAAGAGAGACACCATGTAGGCTTTAAACCTAGGATCGAGCATGGTGGCCAAAATGTAGTGCTCTGATTTCAACAGAGTGACCACCCTCAGATCCTGGGAAAACAAACGAAGGCTTCATCCACAAGTCCCACATACCGAGCAGAATCGCTCTGTCTTAGCTCTTCCTTCACTTTCTCCAGCTGTTTCTGCAAAAGCCTGATTAGGGGAATGACCTGACTCAAGCTAGCAGTGTCTGAACTGACTTCACGTGTGGCAAGTTCAACGGCTTGGAGAACCTTGCACAACACGGAAATCAATCTCCACTGCACTTGAGTCAGGTGCATACCTCCTTCTTTGCCTATGTCATAGGTGAATGTATAGGCTTGAATGGCCTTTTGCTGCTCCTCCATCCTCTGAAGCATGTAGAGGGTTGACTTTCACAGCATTACAACCTCTTGCTTCAGGTGATGGTAGGGCAGGTTCAAAAGTGTTTGCTGTCGCTACAGTCTTCGGCAGGCAGTTGATGAATGGTGAAAAGTGTCCTGAAATTTTTTTGAGGCACCGAAATCGTCTCCTGCACGGCCCTGTTGTTTCTCAAAAAATGCTGCACCACCAAATTTATTGTGTGTGAAAAACATGGGACATGATTGAATTTGCCCTGATTTAATGCCCACACAATATTGGTGGTGTTATCTGATATCACAAATCCCCAGGAGAGTCTAAGTGGGTTAAGCCATTGGGTGATGAGTTCCCTCAGTTTTTCTAAGAGGTTGTCAGCAGTGTGCCTCTTACTGAAACTGGTGATAAACAGCGTAGCCTGCCTTGGAATGAGCTGGTGTTTCTGAGATGCAGCTACTGGTGCCGCTGCTGTTGGTGCTGTGCAAGACGACACATCTACCCAGTGGGTTGTCACAGTCATATAGGTGGTCATTCCGAGTTGATCGCTCGCTAGGTACTTTTAGCAGCTGTGCAAACGCATATCCGCAGCCCACGGTGGAGTGTATTTTCACTTTGCAAGTGTGCGAACATGTGTGCAGCCGAGCGGGACGAAAAAAATGTTTGCAGTTCCTGAGTAGCTCTGGACTTACTCCGCCCTTGCGATCACTTCAGCCTGTCCGGTCCCGGAATTGACGTCAGACACCCGCCCTGCAAACGCTTGGACACGCCTGTGTTTTTCCAAACACTCCCTGAAAACGGTCAGTTGACACCCACAAACGCCCTCTTCCTGTCAATCTCCTTGCGATTGGCAGTGCAAATAGATTCTTCATTAAATCGATCGCCCAGCAACGATACACTTTGTACCTGAACAACGCACCTACGCATTGCGGTGCATACGCATGCGCAGTAGTAACCTGTTTGCTGCGAAAAACGGCAGCGAGCGAACAACTCAGAATGACCCCCATAGTCCTTAGTCTGCCATGTTCCACTTGTTCACATGTCCGTGGTTAAGTGGACAGTGGGTACAACCGCATATTTTAGTACACTGAGGACACTTTTTCTGATGTCTCTGTATATTCTCGGTATCGCCAGTCTAATGAAGTGGAATCCAGATGGGATTTGGTACTGGGGATACACTACCTCCATCAATTGTCTAAATCCCACTGCACTAATGGTGGATACCAGATACACGTCTAACACCAACATAGCTGTTCAAGGCCTCAGTTATCCGCTTTTCAACAGGATGACTCCTATCGTACTTCATCCTCCTCGCAAAGGACTGTTGGACGGTCAATTGCTTAGTGAAAGAAGAAGTGGTGTTCCAACTTCCTCTCCGGGATGATGAACGACTCCCAGCAGTAACAGCAGCAGCGGCAGCAGTTGGCGTAGCATTGCAGGATCCTCCGGAGGAATCCTGGATAGGAGAGGAGTCAGTCATGCCAGTGACATGGCCTGCAGGACTACTTCCAATCCTGATTGAGGAGGAAATTGACGAGGAGGGAGTTTCTGGTGTGGTTAGCAGGCGCTTGGATACAACAGGACATAGGAATTTAGGTGTCCCTGGAACGTTTACGGTCTCAGCCACAGTTTCTGAACTTGACAGTGACTTTTTATAAACACGCTACAGGAGACGTATAAAGGGGGATGTTCCTAGGTGGTTAATGTCCTTACCCCTACTTATTACACCTTTACATAAGGTACATATGGCAAGTCAGTAGTTGTCCGGATTTGGATAGAAATAATTCAAGACCGAAGAGATGGATTTTTTGGTCTTCTGCCCAGGCATGACGATGGGCTTATTCATCTCACGGACAACAACTGTCTCTCCTGGTGCCTGATTTAAACAAACCACATCACCATCAGAATCCTTCTCGTTAACTTCCTCCTTAGCGCCAGCTACACCCATAACCTCATCCTGGTGTACTTCAACAGTGACATCTTCAATTTGAATATCAGAAACTGGACTGTGGATGCTCCTTCCAGCACTTGCAGGGGGCGTGCAAATGGTGGAAGGAGCCACCTCTTCCCGTCCAGTGTTGGGAAGGTCAGCCATTGCAACCACCGACACACTTGGACTCTCCTTGGGGATTTGTGATACCATCTTAGAATGCACAGTTCTTTGCTGTGCTTTTGCCAGCTTATCTCATTTAATTTTTCTAGTGGGAGGATGAGGCCATCGTCATGTGAAGCTGAACCACTAGTCATGAACACAGACGAGGGCCCTAGCCATTCCTTGCCATTCCGTGTCGTAAATGGCATATTGGCAGGTTTACGTTTCTCCTCAGACGACAAATTCATTTTTTGGGGTCATTTTACTGAACTTTGGCTTTTTGGATTTTACATGCCCTCTACTATGACATTGGGCATCAGCCTTGGCAGACGACGTTGATGGCATTTGATCGTCTATGTCATGACTAGTGGCAGCAGCTTCAGCGCTATGAGGAAGTGGTTCTTGATCTTTCCCTATTTTATCCTCCAAATTTGTGTCCTCCATTATGTTTCTGGAGTTATATAAGAATATGCGGCACAGGAGAGCATACCCCTAAACCACACACACATGGCAAAGCCTGTAATAATTATTTGGATAATAACCCTTTTATTTAGAGTTATTATAATAAAATACAGCACAGGAGAGCGTACCCCTACACCACACAGGGCAAACCCTATAAAAATTATTTGGATTGAATATTAATAACCTCTTTATTTGGAGTAAATAATATACAGCACAGGACAGCCCCACTGGACTTATACAGCAGTACCTCTGGACTTAAACGGCTGCACCGCTGGAGTTATACGACTGTACCTCTGGACTTATACGGCAGTAACGCTGGACTTACACGGCTGTACCGCTGGACTTACACGGCTGTACCGCGGGATTTACACGGCTGTACCGCTGGACTTACACGGCTGTACCGCTGGACTTACACGGCCGTACCGCTGGACTTACACGGCCGTACCGCTGGACTTACACGGCTGTACCGCTGGACTTACACGGCTGTACCGCTGGACTAACTCAGCTGGACGGCTGGACTAACACAGCTGGTACGGCTGGACTAACACTGCTGGTACGGCTGGACTAACACAGCTGGACGGCTGGACGAATACAGCTGGACGGCTGGACTTATACGTCCATACCGCTGGACTTACACGGCAGTACCGCTGGACTTATATGGCAGCACCGCTGGACTTATATGGCAGTACCGCTGGACTTATATGGCAGTACCGCTGGACTTATACGGCAGTACCGCTGGACTTATACGGCAGTACCGCTGGACTTATACGGCAGTACCGCTGGACTTACACGGCAGTACCTCTGGACTTATACGGCTGTACCGCAGGACTTATACGGCTGTACCGCAGGACTTGCACGGCTTTAATGCTGGACTTACACGGCAGTACCGCTGGACTCATACGGCAGTACCGCAGGACTCATACGGCAGTACCGCTGGACTCATACGGCAGTACCGCTGGACTCATACGGCAGTACCGCTGGACTCATGGACTCATACGGCAGTACCACTGGACTCATATGGCTGTACCCCTGGACTTATACGGCAGTACCACTGGACTTATACGGCAGCACCAGTGGACTTATACAGCAGCAACACTGGACTTATGGCAGCACAGGACACCACCACTGGACTGATGCAGCACAAGACATCACCACTGGACTGATGCAGCACAAGACACCACCACTGGACTGATGCTGCACAAGACACCACCACTGGACTGGACTTATACAGCAGCACCACTGGACTTATGGCAGCACAGGACACCACCACTGGACTGATGCAGCACAAGACACCACCACTGGACTGATGCAGCACAAGACAGCACCACTGGACTGGACTTATACAGCAACACCACTGGACTTATGGCAGCACAGGACACCACCACTGTGACTGGACTGATGCAGCACAAGACACCACCACTGGACTGATGCAGCACAAGACGGCACCACTGGAAGAGCAGGTCGCCACCCCACATGCCACTTTCCTGCACAGACACTAAGGAGACACGTCCTCTCGCTACACTCTCCAGGACTGGAGTGAAGATGGCAGGGTGGGAGGCGCAAAATATACAAAGTCTGTATCTCGCGAGAATCCGACACCAGGATGACGTTTTGCCTCGTTCTGAGAATAGAGTCTGGTGGTAAAACCCGAGCTGGACTCAGTTCCCGACTCGGATCGGGGGTGTTCGGTAGGGGTCGGATTAACAAAATCCAAACCCGCTCATGCCTACTCTAAACAAGCCCCTAGATTGCTGCAACTCTGATAATGAGGATTTGTAAGTAAAGGCTCTGTCTGAGCATCATGAAGATGAGGTTCAGCAACAACTGGAGGGACAGACTTTTCCCAAATTTATAGGCTACAGTTATTAATCTGCAGACTCATGAGGTCTGTGGCAGAGAAAGAGTACACATATAGGAATAATTTATATACGTCTAACATTAAGTCTGAATTTGCATCCCTATGTAGACCATATGCTTGTTATGAAATAGCTCACGTCCATGTGTATTTACCATCCATTCAGACAAATCATTTAATGGACAAAATACTAATAGCACATGTGGCACGCCATAGGTGCCTAGATATCAAACAATATATCAGCAGATTCTGGGAGAATCAAGTCAGTGCCTCCAGCTAAACACTAGTCTGTGTAAAGCTGCCAGGACAGTTCAAAGACATGGAGATATAAAAGGTTGGCTTTGTGTTCCTTTACAAACCAGCAAAAATGCTGGCTGGAGAATAAAGTATTCCTGTTTTATATGAATGTTTATGTCCAGGGGATGCAGCCAGTTAATGTTAAACCAAGAAACAAGCAAGATTGTTTCTCTTACTTCTCAACACATTTATTTTGACCTATTGGTTACCTGGGAGTAGCAGACAAGCAAGTGCTTCCTAATACTGTACTGTACTGAACCCAAATATACGTTTATGCATCAAGTACTGTAGCATTCTGTGCATTTCTCATTCTGTGACGAAGCGAGGCCACAAGGGGACCCGTTTCTATAAATGGTGGTCCCAGATGACACAACTATCCACACTAACCCCAAATGTGTAAAAAAAAAAAAAGTGTGTCAACCATGTTTGTGTCGACCTTTTGTCCATGTCGACCTTGTGTCTATTGACCATATGTGGGTGACCTAATGACTGTAGATCTAATGACTGTCGATCTCCTATACCACTCCCCTAAAGTAGTCATACCAATGTTTACTTTCTTAACATCAAGAGGAAATTAGTAGCATCATCCTATTTAAAATGTTGCAAGTGTCCCCTAGCTGCCATATAAATATTCCTGGGCACATTTTCTTGAGGTTAGAGGACAAGGGTTTGTTTATGAAAGGAATAAAATCCAGTTAGTTAGGGATTCTCCCTATTATCAGTAAGATACAGTGGCCATCACAAGGGCTCACCATTTGCTTAGAAATGCTATTTTCTACAAATTTATCAAGAACAGTGGTGGTTTCTGCAGATGTGATAAAGAAGAAAAACTGCTATTGTATTTGAATATTCATTTTTTTCTTCTTTAATCTATATTATAATTTTTTTCCTATGTTTGAACATTTTTTTAATCTTTTTTTTTATTGTTTTTATTTTTGTCTTTATATTTCTTTTTCATTTATTTTATATACAGAATCTGCACCTGGAAGACTGGACTCCAGGCAGAGCTGTAACTATACATTTTACAGTAGTACCCCGGGCAAAAAAGAGCCAGATAGGGGCAGGAAGTGCCCTTATCTCCTGGTCTGGAACAAAAAAATAAACTATACATGTATACTTACACCGTGATATTATATTCAATAACTACTTCTGCGCTGCCCTTTCCCACTGATCTTGCGTGGTATGGCAGGTCTGTGAGGTGGTAACTAATGCTTTGACCAGTGGCAAATGCAGGCTTGCAAGGAATTAATCATCAAACCTTCTAAACCAGGAGTGGGGAACTACTGACCCGCGGGCCTTATAAGGCCCCCAAAGCCGTCTGTTCCGGCCCGCTGCTGTCTGTGTTTCAGCGAGACATGCAGCCCCTCAGTCCAGAGGCGGCGTGTCTCAGCTGTCAGGGAAGGGAGGAGAATGCAGCTATGTCCGGCGTCAGCGGCGCGTAGGATCTCAAACCAGCAGACCAGCAGCCAATAAGGAGCCGCTGCTGCCGGTCCGCCAGCTCTGATTGGCTCACAAACCGGCGGCGGTTTTGAGGTCCTACACGCCGCCACCGTCGCCCAACATAGCCACTCTCTCCTCCTTGTCCTGACCCCTGACAGCAGTGAGCAGCACAGTGGGGTGGGGGCATGTGTGGGGCATTTGTGTATCTGGCACTGTGGGGACATTTGTGTATCTGGCACTATGGGGACATTTGTGTATCTGGCACTATGGGGACATTTGTGTATCTGGCACCGTGGGGGCATATATGGCACTGCTGGGGGCATTTATGTATCTGGCACTGTGGGGGCAGTTGCGTATCTGGCACTGTGGGGACATTTGTATATCTGGCACTGTTGGGCATTTGTGTATCTGGCACTGCACTGGCATATGTGTATCTGGCACTGCACTATTGGGGGCATATGTGTATCATGTCCCATTCTAATTGGCCACACCCATTTTTTTGGCGCGCGCAGTCAGTACCACTAAGGGGCATAACTACTAGGGGTCAGGGTAATTTTTTAGTTGATAATTTTTGTATGGCCCCCGAAGAATTTTATAACTATCCAAGTGGCTATTGGTATAAAAAAGGTTCCCCACCCCTGTCCTAAACCATGTTCATACGCTTAACTTTTTAGCTATCAGTAATATTGTGATTTGTGTGTACCTTATCATTCAGGTAAATCCCCCTCCATTTAAAACAGACATTTCTGAACATGTCATACACAAAATTCGAACTCTTAACCTCATACACCACAGTCACCTAATAGATGGAGATATTTTCTCCTGAATAAGAAGCCTGGTAATTCTAATATGAAGCTACTTGTAATTATTTGCATAAACCCATAGAAGCTAAGCAGATACTGTATATGTAGTGTGCAGCCAAAGACAATTTTGCATAGTGTGCAAAATTGTGAATAAATCTGCATGATATAAACAGAGTATTGCCACTACCTAAGGGGTCTCTTTAGTAAGCCTTGGATGGAGAGGAAGTAGACGGAGATAATATACCAGCCAGTCAGCTCCTAACTTCCATATCATAGGCTGAATTTGAAAAATTACAGTTAAGAGCTGGTTGGCTGGTACTTTAACTACACCCACTTTATCTCCATCCAAGGCATGTAAATAGACCCCTAAGGGGTCTATTCATGAAGCGGTGAAAAGAGTGGAGAAGTGAGCCTGTGGAGCAGTTGCCCATGGAAACCAATCAGCTGCTCCGTACAATTGTATAGTATGCAAATTATAAATGTTACTTCAATGCTGATTGGTTGCCATGGGTCACTTCTCCACACTTTTCACTGCTTCATGAATGGACCCCTATGTCACTAGAACATAACATGAGTCTGCACCCACCATTCCTGACAGGGAAAGCAAATCATTTTTGCTTTACCCTTGTGAAGCTCAAATTGCAACTATCAGTCTTGTGTTGCCATCCTCTGGAATGCTGGGTGACATGGGTTTTATTTTACAGGCCATTCCTTATGAATCTTGAATGTAATCTCATTGTTTGTGCAGGTTTCCTCCAATTTTGTCTCTCACAGACAAATAAGCTTCTGATATAACAAAATGGTATGTGTAGTGAGTAGTGTATGTGTGTTTGTGTAGTAGGAAATATAGGGCCTTATTCAGAGTCAGATGGAAATGCAATTAAGATATTTGCTATAGTTACATCTATTTTTATCACCCATATGCTAATTTTTGCAATGTTTATCTTTTTTTCAGTTGCAAATGTGGTTTTGTGATTGGGTATGACTAGAAGCAGGATAGGAGAGCATGGAGTTGCAGGAACTGGGCATAAAGCCACAGTGAGAGCCACAGCGTGGGCGGGTGGTTGTGAAGTGCTACTAACATGCAAGTGGAAATGTCTTAAGCACAGCCTCCTGGAGGGATCTCAGTAGCGTGTGCTTTGACCCGGGTGTAAATGTAACAACAATAGTGATGACCGAGTGTGACTGGTCCCACAAGGTGGAAACACACCCATTTATGCTAAAGCTCTAACCTCATATTCAGTTGGGGAAGGGGAAGCCTACACATACATTTTTAATTGTTGTTATTAAATTACATTTCCTATATGCATCTGCTACTCTTCGTATTTTACAGGATTTAATATGCTTGGATATTTAATCTGCTCTATCCGCCCATTGGATTCAGTATGAAATCCTGGCGAGCAGGATGCCAGCGGTCAGGATCCCGACGCCAGTATCCCGATAATGGCAATCCCAACACGGGTGAGGTAAGTATCCTAACCTCCCTCCCCTACCCCCTAACCCTACCCCTCCCTGTCCGTAGCCTAACCCTAACCACCCCTATTGCTGCCTAACCCTAATCTGACCCCGGTGGTCACTACAGCCGCTCTTTTCCACAAAAGCTGATAACAACAACTATATGTCCTACAGGCAAGGTGAACTGCTGTGAAAGCATTGAAAGGCATATTAACTTGCTTAAACGTGCCTACCTACTAGAGATGAGCGGATTCGGTTTTACTCGGATTTACTCGGTTCTCAAAACGGCATCTTATTGGCTCACGGATGTCACGTGTTTTGGATAGCCAATCAGATGCCGTTTTGAGAACCGAGTAAATCCGAGTAAAACCGAATCCGCTCATCTCTACTACCTACTAAATACACCAACCAAAAACTGGGCCAAGAATACTTAGTGGATATCACTAGGACTTAATCCTATACAGTTCCACAACTAAACTTGTCTTTAACAGTGCCAACTGGCCTAGCCTAATGGGTTTATACAATCAGCAGGCATATTAGATGCCTCCTGTCACTCTGCTAGTTTCATAACAGATGTAAAGTTATAGATTGTTTCCATGGAGATGTTACCAGATAGTTAACTGACGATAGTAATTGTTCTAAATGTGCAGCTAATGGGCAGACTAATACCACTGGGCTGTTTATGGAAATGCCCAGAAATTATACATTTTTGGAGAAGTATCTGAAAGTTTTCAAAGGAGCATCTTGCTAACATTTCCCTCTGACTGGGCTATTCTGTAGAGCCTCTCTAATGGATTTAGGGTCTATAAAGGGCCTAAGAAATTATTATTGTCTGTTTCTTTAGTGGCTGGTAGGAGTACGTTACATAAGTGGATACACATCACCTCTCCCACAATGGTCCACAATAATGGATGTTACCTTACAAACAGGATTGAAGCTAGGCTTTTTGTCATCCATAGCAAACACTTAGCTTGTAGTCACCCACCTCACCCACTACTGGACCTTATCCAAAACAGAGCATGCCTGTGACCATAATATAAAACAGAGAACATTACATTATTTCACCATATAAATCAGAGAGCATCACTGACCTCCATATAATACAAAGAGCACCATAGTGACCGCCATATCCTGACAATAGTAATTTGCTATTATCATTATTAACCACCTACATCTGGAAGATATTGAAATCATTCTTCATCTTGATTCTTTTGTGTTAATAAAAACATAAAGGGAAGATGCGTCAAGCCTGGGAGAGAAATAAAGTGCAGAAGTTGCCCAAAAAAACAAATGAGCAACTAGCTGCCGTTTCAATAGAGAGGCAAGATAACTGACAGTTATAATTTGGTTGGTTGCTCTGAGCAACTTCTCTGCTTTCTCTCTCTCCAAGGCTTGATACACCTTCTTATTATTTACACGTATGTGTTTTATGTCACTTTGATATGCAATGTTTGTGTTTCTTGCATTTGTCATACTTCATTTAATAAAAAAAAAAAATTAAAGTAAAAAATATGTCAGAATGTATTACTGACTCTTCGGGGGGGAATCCAAATCTAAAGTGACGGGAGATAGAGGGGCGATATTCAAATGCCCCCCATTATCACACTGATTTCGCCCATTATAGTCAGGTTTAGGCGTGCAAAGTACCTAAACCCGACTAAAGTAATAGGCGCGATCGTGAAAAGACGCATTTGGGCATCCAAATGGGTCTCTTTATGCGCATTTCAACTTGCTACCACGGGGGTAGTGAGCTGAAATGAACATGTCGCACCCGTCGGCAGTAGAATACTGCCGGCGAGCGCAATTGCGGCCGGGAGGGGGGAGAGATCATTTGTATCCGGCCCTTCGTGTATTCTTTGGAAAAAAAACATGGAAAAAAGGGATATGTTCTCTTTTTGGAAAAAGAGTATGGAATAAGCATGCACTGTATGTAAATAATCCAACTTGTGAGACAGACAGCATACAGCTATTTACTCTCCCATGGGGAGCCCACTTTCTACATCACTGTTAGAGAGAAACTACCTGACAGTGAGCATAATGCCCCCAAGGCTACACACAAAATATTAATGCAATCTGCAAAGGACAATAACATTAATTATATTACTATCATTGCATATACTTACACTCAAAAGAATTATTATGTTTCTCCCGGCAGGTGCTTTCTAGAATAGACCTAATATATCAAATAAAAGTGTTCCACAATATTGCAAACTATTAAGTTACAAATATTTAAAACTCAAGTTTATTTACAGTGGGTAGATACAGTAGATTCAAATACCTGGGAATATGGATTTCCTATACATCACATGATCACATGATTATGCTATTCTTAATGTTAAACCTCAAATGGAATATTTAAAGGCATAGGGGAGAAACTGGATTAAATTATCCTTATCATTGTCTGGTTGGTTGGTTGGTTGGTTGGTTGGTTGGTTGGTTGGTTGGTTGGTTGATTAATTTTATGAAGACGGTTATACTTCCTAAATTACTATATTTTTTTGTAATGCTCCAGTTTTTCTTTCATCAGTCATTATCTGACAGATAGATGGTCTGATTCTATTCTTGGTTTGGGCTGATAATTGGGCTCGAATAAAACTTAATGTGCTTACAAGGTCCAGAGCACAGGAAGGCAGGGCTGTAACTGGGGGGGGCTAAGGTGGCACACGACCCGGGCGTCGGATTTGAGGGGGCGCTGAGACCTCCGCCCAACTCTCTTGGCCAGCTGCCCACCCGCCACCCACCGTGATCAACTCCCATCACGATCACCTCCTGTAGCAAAGAGCGCCTGCAAGCCTCTTACAAGCTCTGCACTTGATTGATTAAGACTGTGGCAGACTTTCAATCAGTCTAAAATCCTCACAGCAAAGCACTGCTTAACAATAAGAGCTTTGCCATGAGAATTTTATATTGATTGTAAAGTCTACCACAGTCTGAATCAATCAAGCTCTGAACAAAGCACATAGCATTTAGGGGCAGTGGGTTGCTGTGTGCGGTCACCTGCTTTCGGATCATGCCTGCCGCTGTCTGCATCAGTGGGGAGCTGTTATATATATTTTATATATATTTTTTGTATATATTTTGTTTAATTGCCATTCTAAGCCTGGTCTCTCTCTCCCATTTCTGTCAGCCCCTCTCTTTCCTCTCTCCCATCTCTCTCTGTCAGCCCTCTCTCTTCTTTCTCCCATCTCTCTCTGTCAGTCCTCTCTCGCCTCTCTCCCATCTCTCTCTGTCAGCCCTCTCTCTCCTCTATCCCATATCTCTCTGTCAGTCTTCTCTCTCACATCTCTGTTACCTCTCTCTCTCCTCCATCTCTATCGCTGTCATCCCTCTCTCTCCCATCTTTCTCTCCTTGTCCCCTCTCTCTTTCCCTCTCTCTCCTTCTCCCATCTGTCTCTCTCCTCTTTCTCTCTGTCACCACTCTCTCTCTCTCTCATCCCTCTCTCTCCCATCTCCCTCATCTTAACATCTCCTCTCTCTCCCCCCCCCTCTCTCTCTCCTCTCTCCCCTCTCTCTGTCACCCCTCTCATCTCTCTCCTCTCTCTCCCATCTGTTTGTCTCTCCTCTCTCCCATCTCTCTTTCCCTCACCCCTCTCTCTCATCTCTTCTCTCTTCCCTCTCTCTCTCCTTCTCTATGCCTCTTCTTTCTCCCCATCTCTCTCTCTCTCTCTCTCTCTCTCTCTCTCTCTCTCCCTCTCTCTCTCCTTCCCCTACCTTGCCCCAGGTGCCGAAAATACTAGTTTAGGCCCTGCAGGGAGGGCCTGCATTACCACGCAGTTGGTTAATTTACAGTATGGTAGTGGCTCAGTGATCTAGATCGCTTATCATTGTCTAAATTATCAGTTGCACAGCTGTGAATCTTTCATATCCCTCTGCAGTTTTTGCTTTGTAGTAATATGAGGAGGAACAATATTCCCCTTATTGTCCAGACAACCCAAATATGGGAATTCGTCTCCAAGATGTCCAGAGAGGGGGGTCTGGATTCGGATACCCCACTTAGGAACTCCAAGGCACTGTCCAAACTGGAGGATTTAGAGGTCCATGAGGTTTAGAGCGAGTGGGAAGTGGTCTCTGTGGGTCAATTATTTTGTTTGTGGGTGTTTAAATCTTTCTCTCAATTACAATGGGAGTTTGGTCTATCCATTGTCCCTACTTTTTTAGATTTCTCCAATTAAGACATGCTCTGTCTCTCAATTCCCCCGAGGGTCCTCCCATTATTATTGACTTGCCTATAAAAAAAGAATATATTGTCTATTGGCCCATGCAAGTTGTTATCTAACTTATTTTCACTCCTGTTATGAACTTTTCATTCAGAGGAGTTATTGACTCTTAGAATTAAATGGGAGGCTGACTTGGGGACCTTACATGAGGAAGGGAGTGAAGAAAAGTATTAGAGTGCCCACAGGTATCAACTTCCTCCATTCTAACATGTCAACATTTTATCACTGTCTACATGATGAATGTTGGCATGGTCAACATTGACATTATGACTGAGGGGGTCATTCTGACCTGATTGCACGCTGCCGTTCATTGCAGCACAGCAATCAGGTCAGAAGTGCGCATGCGCCGTCGCCGCAGTGCGCCGGTGCATGGCTGACAACTGACGGCTGTCGTTGCCTAGCGATTGCCTCTGCCTGATTGACAGGCAGAGGCGGTCGCTGGGTGGGAGGGGGCGGCACGGCGGTATTTGCCCGTCGTTTTGTGGTCGTGATCTGGCCAACGCAGGCGTGTCCGGACCGTGCAGGGGCGGGCCTCAGCGGCTGCGTGACATCACAAGCAGCCGCTGCGACCCAGGCAGCGATGAGTAGCTCCCGGGCAGCATGCAAAAGCTGCGCTGGCCGAGAGCTACTCCTGAAGTGCAAAAGCATTGCTGCTGTGTGATACTTTTGTACTTCTGCGGGAGGGGGGGGGGGGGGGTGGGCTGTGCTGGGCGTCCCCTGATCGTAGGGCTATGATCAGGTTTGAATTAGGCATAATGATAACATTCTCATGTCAACAGGATGAATGTTGATGTATCATAACTATCCCATACAAGGAGTGCTGGTCAATCGAATGACCACCTTTGCCTGCAAGATACACATTGGTTAATTCTGAAGTGCGTCATTGGCTTAATTTTTGTATTTTTTATGGACAAACTATTATAGTCAGGGTCTTCCGTATATACATATGTAAGGGAGCAATTCTGACATCAGTACTCTGTGTAGATGAGTTAGATGTTTAACTGTGACAGTGCAATGTCTAAAATGATTTGCATGCACATAGAGACAAATAACACTTACAGAGGTTCAAATGCATTCACCTACCTTTGTTTTAGTTATATTGCATCTATATGAAACTAATGTAAGACCTCTAATAAAGCACAAGGGGAACTGTATATTTTCACATGGTGGTATAATGTGTGGGTGAGCAGCTGGACATGGCTGCAATCAGGTGTTCCCTGGAGTCATTTCAATAAGTGCGGTGCAGTATCTGTAACACTGGCAACTAATGTGAGGGATTACAGGGAGTTTGGAGCTGGAACAGTCCCATGGGATGTAACAAAATGTTGTTTTATGTCTCTGCCCTTTATCTGTGCATTTCAAATATCACATGTATGGTGACAGGATGGCTCTAGTGCCATTGATATGGAGATTTATAATAAGTAAATATGAGCTTCTGTTAGATAGAGAGCCGTATTTAGCTGGGATATGGAAAAAGAAGACACAGTAATTAGTTATTCCATATAGCAATTGCTTGCTTAGAAATTAAACTGAAAGTCAGTGACACATTCTCATAGGGTCCTGCATTTGTCACCCCTCAATCTATTGTGTCCATTGTGCTTATTTGCTGATTATAACACCTGGACAAGCTCTGTAACATTGTGCCCATCGACACAACACTGTTATTTAAGTTTTGGGGCAGTACAGATGGTGTAATGGTTGGCATTATTGCTTCACAGCACTGAGACCATGGGTTCGATTCCCACCATGGCTGTAACTGTGTGGAGTTTGTATATTCTCCCCGTACTTGCGTGGGTTTCCTCCAGGTACTCCAGTTTCCAACCACAATCCAAAAATATACTGGTAGGTTAATTGGATCCCAACAAAATTAACTCTAGCGTGAATGTGTGTGTGTATATGTGGTAGAGAATAAAGGGGGTCATTCCGAGTTGATCATAGCTGTGCTAAATTTAGCACAGCTACGATCATGTTCCCTGACATGCGGGGGGACGCCCAGCACAGTGCTAGTCCACCCCGCCTGTCTGTCCGGCCCCCCCACACAAGTACAAAAGCATCGCACAGCGGTGATGCTTTTGTACTTGTTGAGTAACTCCCGGCCAGCGCAGCTCCTGCGGCTGACCGGGAGTTGCTCGTCGCTGCCCCTGGTCGCAGCGGCTGCGTGTGATGTCATGTAGCCGCTGTGGCCTGCCCCCCACGCGGTCCGGCCATGCCTGCATTGGCCAGACCGCGCCCCCAAAATGGCAGCCGCCGTGCACTCCCTCCCGCCCAGCGACCACCTCTGCCTGATTGATCGCTAGGGAACGATGGCCTTCGGGTGCCGGCGCATGTGCGTTTCCGACCCAATCGCTGCACTGCGAACAACTGCAGCAAGCGATTGGGTTGGAATGACCCCCATAGAGAGTAAGCTCCACTGGGGCAGGGACTGATGTGAATGGGCAAATATTCTCTGTAAAGCGCTGCGGAATATGTGTGCGCTATATAAATAACTGGTGATAATAATAATAATAATAATAATAATAATTTAAACAAGTCCTGTGAGCACAACTAGTTTATGAGACAACAGCGCTGTTCTTATGCACTAGTTTCCGCATGCTGATTGCAGGTTGCTGTGTTCTGAAAAACATACTGTACTGATCTCTTGGGTGAAGTAAGGTGAGCGCATCTTGTGTGGCAGATAGACTTCTGCCCTCACCCAAGGATATATATATATCCTCTAATTTATACAATTCTATCAGATAATAACACCAGCCTAATTTAGATGTGGATGCAATGCCGATGTTTATGTAGTTGGGTGTTTATTGTACTGCGCATGCGTCTGAGTCACACTGCTTCTGATGCGACCATGCCAGTTAAGTGGTTAAAGCAAAACAGCACAAAGGAATCACATGACAGACCCAGACACCCATTTGCAAAATTGTAGGTGGTGCCCCCCCCCCCCCCTTCCCCATGACTCCGACTTGTACATGTGCTGACATCCCAGTGACTTGCCATTGGAACATCTGGAAGAATAAAAATTTCTTATTGCAGCTATTTGTGGTGATATGGAATCTTTATTTTTGGGTGCTGGCTGCAAGTGATAATAAATAGAGCCCTGAGAGGGGGGTAGTAATCAAAGCACAGAGAGAGATAAAATTGTGTGAGATAAAGTACCAGCCAACCAGCTTCTGCCTTTAATTTTACAGACTGTGTTTGAAAAATGACAGGAGTGGATTGGTTGGTACTTTATCTCTCACAATTTTATCTCTCTCCAAGCTTTGATAAACCCCCTTAAAAGTTTTATTATATTAATTTGTGCATTTCTGTAAAACAACTTCTGCTTTCCTTTCTTTCATCATGAAAGACATAACAGTAGAGCAATAGCTCACTATATACCATACACAGGGGTGTAGCGAGGGTGGCTCCGGTGGAGCACGAGCTCCAGGCGCCGAAAAATTTAGAGGACGCGCTGCTGCCCGCAACTCACATTCCCGCAGGCAGTGTCGTTTCTTGCGGCGGGCGAGCCATGCAACCGCACGGGCACCCGCCGCGGCACTTTGCGGGTCCCTGTTCCCCCTCCTCCCTCTTCCCAAGTACTCCTGCTCGGGGGCGTAGTTTCGCTGAATGACGCGGTTGCGTCGTGACGTCACGACGCAATCACGTCATTCCGCGAAACTCCGCCCCCCGAGCAGGAGTACCCAGGAAGAGGAGGGGGAGCCAAGCTGGAAAGAGGAGGCGGCCAGCGCGAGGAAGGAGAGGCGGCCTGACCCGAGGAGCGGGAAGATCCTCTTCATATGTAAGTTGTCTCTCTCTCCCTCTCCCTTCCTTTCCCCCCCACTTCACACTTGCCTGCCGTATTGTATAGAATGGGGACACTTGCCTGCCTTACTGTGTAAAATGGGGACACTTGCCTGCCGTAATATGTAAAATGGGGACACCTGCCTGATGTACTGTGTAAAACGGGGACACTTGCCTGATGTACTGTGTAAAACGGGGACACTTGCCTGATGTACTGTGTAAAACGGGGACACTTGCCTGATGTACTGTGTAAAACGGGGACACTTGCCTGATGTACTGTGTAAAACGGGGACACTTGCCTGATGTACTGTGTAAAACGGGGACACTTGCCTGATGTACTGTGTAAAACGGGGACACTTGCCTGATGTACTGTGTAAAACGGGGACACTTGCCTGATGTACTGTGTAAAACGGGGACACTTGCCTGATGTACTGTGTAAAACGGGGACACTTGCCTGATGTACTGTGTAAAACGGTGACACTTGCCTGCGTACTGTGTAAAATGGGGACATTTGCCTGCGTACTGTGTAAAATGGGGACACTTGCCTGCGTAATGTGTAAAATGGGGACATCTGCCTGCCGTACTGTGTAAAATGGGGACACTTGCCTGCCGTACTGTGTAAATTGGGGACACTTGCCTGCGTACTGTGTAAATTGGGGACACTTGCCTGCGTACTGTGTAAATTGGGGACACTCGCCTGCGTACTGTGTAAAATGGGGACTCTCGCCTGCCGTACTGTGTAGAATGGGGACGCTCGCCTGCCGTACTGTGTAGAATGGGGACGCTCGCCTGCCATACTGTGTAGAATGGGGACGCTCGCCTGCCGTACTGTGTAAAATGGGGACACTCGCCTGCCGTACTGTGTAAAATGGGGACACATGCCTGCCGTACTGTGTAAAATGGGGACACATGCCTGCCGTACTGTGTAAAATGGGGACTTTTTTTTTTCCTGTGGTGGCCATGATGATGAGATCAGATGAGGCCACGCCCATTTTAATGAGGCCACGCCCCCTTGCCTTGCTTTTTCTTTTTATATCTATGTGGTGGGGCGCATTTTTTATGTCAATGGTGGGGGGGCGCATTTTGAAATCTCGCACTGGGAGCCAAATTGGCTAGAAACAGCCCTGCCTGCGGGCCACTGTACTGGCAGCCACAGAGCAGGAAAAGCACACAGACTCAGAGACTAGGTAGAGAACAGGGCAGGCCAGAAGTGACAGCAGTAGACACTGACAGCCGGCACATGTCGGAGTTCTGCCCACTCTCTTTATAGTGTTGTGAGGCAGTAATGCTAACCATTACACCGTCCATACTGCCATGCCCCTATATGTTGTTGTAAGCCTTTGGTACGCACTGACCCTATTTTAAACATGGGGGGCACCCAAAGGAAACTTTCGCCCTGAGCTCCACATGGTCTAGAACCGGCCCCATCACCAATTTAGGATTTTTAAATATTGTTTCTTTTCAAATGTAACATGCTACCACATGTTGGCTAGGCTCCCAATTCAGTACAGGGGAGGGGGGCGCTAAAACATACCCTTGCTCCGGGCACCATGGCGCCTAGCTACACCTCTGACCATACACACTTTGATCTGTTATCACACATTCCCAGACTCTTCAGCTAAAGGGGACTGCAAAGGGGGTTTGTGAACTTAGACAGCAGTCAGCAGTGACTGTAGCAAATCAAAATGAAATTAGTTGAGAAAGACCTGTCCTAGTTCAGCAGCCCAGCAGCCAGTGCCTCCAATGTCTCTGGTAGTTACACCACGGGACAGACCACAGAATGTTACAGTAAAGCTATTTGCTGGACATATTGTGGGCAGTGTAATAATCTTTGGGTGGGGGGAATCTGATGACAAGGTAAACTATTTGGGTTTTGTGTAAAGAATATCTGACAAAATGTCATGTGATCAGGTCTGGTCCCTTACGGGATTTACTTAAATGTACTGTATTTGACTGTTGGGTATGAATGCAGTTGAGGGATTATCATGCAGATGCAATAGTAGCTGGGACAGTGGTTACAGAAGGTCAGACCATTAGCATGCAAATCAGTGCATGGTGTTGTCAACAGTGTAGCCAAGCCATTACAGGCTGTAAAAAAAAAACAATCACTTCAGCATAATGACAAAGGACACTGTAACATACTGAACTGTCAAATCTTGCACTTAATAAAAAAAATTGTAAAGTGCAATATAATTAAATAATTGTCTTTGATAACTTTATATCCACTTATTTACTAGATCTCCATAAAAACACGAAGGATTCAAATAAAAATCAAATGTATTTTTCTCCACTTGCTGAGTGGAAGATAGTTATATGTATTAATTTGGTACACAAGACATCGAAGCACTTTATATACCTCTTCTGTGCCTGTTGCTAAGGTGATTGTATGTGTTTGCACTTAGCTTCCATTTATTAGATGTATCTGGTGTTCTTTGAAGGAGAGGGAAAAAACTAGAGAACTGCTTAGTTTGAACGGGTATGGGTCGTTGGGTCGACCCAACTTAGGTCAACACTCATTAGGTCGACCACATAAGGTCGACATTGCCATTAAGTCGACATGGATGTTAGGTCGACATGGACTAGGTCGACAGGTCAAAGTGAGGTTTTTGGTGTCATTTTCTCCGTAAAGTGATGGGGAACCCAAATTAGTGCACTGTGTCCCCTTGCATGGCTTGCTTCGCTCGCCATGCTTCGGAAAAGGTTCCTCGCTCTGCTACCGCTTCACTCGCCACAGATTACCGCTCCAATCGTAGTCCACGTGGATCGTTAAGTATGAAAAAGAAAAAGTGAAAAACTCATGTCGACCTTATGACCTAGTACATGTCGACCTAATGGTATTGTCGACCCTCAGTGGTCGACCTAATGCGTGTCGACCTAACAACCTTAACCCGTTTGAACACGTGCCATCTTTCTTGCTTTTCCTTTTATGTTTCTTTTTTCTTAATGAAAGAATTTAATTGACACATTTTCTCAACAATTATACTTGCTATCTTATCATTGGTACTGTACATAACAGAGATCTAGGGAGACCAGATCATGGGCCATATTCAGAGATGGATGCAGCCACTGCATTTGCATGCATTGGCCGTATCCATCAGTTCAGCCCACTTGCATTGGCCATAGTGCACATGCGTGCCCCTTCACCATGTGGCCGCATCCTTCCGCAAGGTGATTGATAGCGGCGGTCATCGGGGGGAGCATCAATGCAGCAATTTGCGGGCATGGTCCAGACAACGCATGTGTATCCAGACCATTTTCAGGGCGGCTGTGTGACATTACACGCAGCTGCTCTGAGACAAAAAATGGTGGTGAACCACCTGTGCATGCATGGGTTGACCTTAAAGTAATGCATTCACAATCCTTAGCAAGATCTGCGTCCATCTCTGCATAGCCCCCCACACATGCCTTGAAGGGGTTGGGGCCGGGTGACCAGTGGTCGGGATCCCGGGGTCAGTATACCGACACCGGCATCCTGGCCGCCAGAATGCCAGAGCGCAATGAAGCCCCTTGCAGGCTTGCTATGCTCGCCACCTGCGCAGGCATGGGTTGACCTTAAATTAATGCATTCACAACCGGAAGCAAGATCTGCGTCCATCTCTGAATAACCCCCCATATGCCTTGAAGGGGTTGTGTCAGGATTCTGTAACTTTGTCTGTCCCCGGAGGGGGCACTAGTGGGTCAGTGTAGGAGTGAAAGGGGAAACAGGGAGACTGACGAAAAGTTCCGCGCATGTGCGCTTGATATTTATTATCACACAGGGATAATGGATGACAGGAACAATGAATAATAACTTAATCCGATAAATGAATATTTCAAAAGTCACTGGTAACAAATGAGCAATGAAGATGAACTTGTAACTTGATATAAATGATAAGGCAATAATGAAATCAGATGCAGCAAACGAAACTCCGATATATAACAAATAGCAATCAAAGCACACAGTCTCTGTAGAAGCACATGTCTTTAAGCCAAGCAAGGCCCTAGCAGGAGACAGTTCTTAAGGTGGGTACACACTAGTATATATATCTGCAGATCAATTGATCTGCAGATATAACTATGGACGGATCGGGCAGTGTGTTCAGCATACACACTGCCCGATCCGTCCGGTACTGACGTCATGAACTGGGCGGGCGTGTACACACACCCGCCCAGTTCAGCTGTCAATCACCGCCGGCCGCCGCAGCATGTGTACGGGCGGTCGGCCGACCGCCCCGTACACACACAGCGACGCGCCAATATATCGGTAGATATATTGGCCGTCGGCTGTGCTGCGCGGCCGACGCGATACGTCTGTGAACGACGGAGTTCACAGACATATCGGCCGTACACACTGGCCGACGGTCCCGCGATATATCGGCCGCTCAAGAGAACGGCCGATATATCGATCAGTGTGTACAGGCCTTAACACAGCAAGTTGTTAAGTGCTGAATGCAATGCACAATGGGGGTAATTCCAAGTTGATCGCAGCAGGAAATTTTTTAGCAGTTGGGCAAAACCATGTGCACTGCAGGGGGGGGCAGATATAACATTTGCAGAGAGTTCGATTTGGGTGGGTTATTTTATTTCTGTGCAGTGTAAATACTGGCTGCTTTATTTTTACACTGCAAATTAGATTGCAGATTGAACACACCACACCCAAATCTAACTCTCTCTGCACATGTTATATCTGCCTCCCCTGCAGTGCACATGGTTTTGCCCAATTGCTAACAGAATTCCTGCTGCGATCAACTTGGAATTACCCCCAATGCTAGATGCTGGTAATCAGGTGCACAGGCTGAGTAATGGAAGAACACCTAAAGAAAGTCTCTTACTGCAAGTTGTTGTGGCAAACTGTGGCTGGAGTTCATAGCAAACTGAAGACTGAAGAATGACAACAAGGAAACCACTGGAAACAGGAACCAGGAGAACTTGTACACCGAATGTGACTCGTAGGAAAGCTAGAATGGATGCTGGTACTTGTAGTTCCACTGGAACAGGGAAACAACTTGCAAATGCCAGAAATAGGAGATCGCTGGAAACAGGGGATTGCAGACTGGAACTGGAATGGAACTGCTGAAACCTGTAGTTCCACAGGTCCAATACACTGGGGAATCTCTGAAGACAGGAGACACCTGTTCAAAGGATGTGACACATTGTCCAAGGCGATGAGACTGAGCCAGGAACTGGAGTTTATACCCCTTGGTCTGTGATCATTGGATGTTGCATCTCTGTGAGAAGAACACACCCCACTGGATTGGGTGTTCAGATCAGCTGTGAGTTAGCTAAAGCACTGTGTACTCCAGGCTGCAGTAGACTGAAAACTGGAACTGAACTGCTGGAACCTGTAGTTCCACAGTAGTGATGCGATGGAGAATGCAGATTCCTGACAGGTTGGGGCTGGGTGACTGGCGGTCGGAATCCTGAGGTCAGTATACCGACGCCGGCATCCTGGCTGCCAGAATGCTGGAGCATAATGAAGCCCCTTGCGGTCTCGGTGGCTCACTGCACTTGCCAGAGGTTCTTGTCCCACTCTATAGGTGTCGTGAACACCCACGAGTGGTAATAGTCCTTGGCCCCCTGGCAGCATTCTGGCAGCCTGGTCCCCGGCGTCGGTATGCTGATCCCGACCACCGGGAGGGATCCCAGGGTCAGTATACCGACACCGGCATCCCGGCCGCCAGAATGGCGGAGCGCAATGAAGCCCCTTGCAGGATTGCTATGCTCTCTAACTGTGCAGGCCTTGGTTGACCTTAAATTAATGCATTCACAACCGGAAGCAAGATCTGCGTCCATCTCTCAATAACCCCCATATGCCTTGAAGGGGTTGGGGCTGGGTGACCGGCGGTCAGGATCCTGGGGTCAGTATACAGACGCCGGCATCCTGGCCGCCAGAATGCCGGAGCACAGTGAAGCCCCTTGCGGTCTAGGTGGCTCACTGCACTCACCAGAGGTTCTTGGCCCACTCTATGGGTGTCGTGGACACCCACGAGTGGTAATAGTCCTGGGCCCCCTGGCGGCATTCTGGCAGCCTGGATCCTGGCATCGGTATGCTGATCCCGACCACCGGGAGGGTAACCGCATCCCCCTTGAAGATGTTCTATTTGTCTAATACCCCTTTCACACTGAGCCTCTGACCTGAGATATTGCCAGGGCAATCCGGGTTCTTTCTCAGTGTAAAAGGCTTGACCCAGGCAGTGTGTCCCGGGTCCGATACCCGGATCGCGACCAGGGTTATTTCTGGGACCAACACAGTAAGGCTGCAGTGTGAAAGGTGTGGCCTGGGTTATTTAACATGGATAATGCTAAAAGGAGCTGGTTTTCTGTTCGGGGATGCTGGCAGATGGCAATCACCACCCACTTTCATGACCTCATCTTTGACTCATTTGTAGGACAAACACAGATTAAGGGGTCTGTCCATGAAGCGGTGAAAAGTGTGGAGAAGTGAGCAAGTGGAGAAGTTGCCCATGGCAACCAATCAGCATTGAAGTAATATTTATAATTTGCATATTTAACAATTGTACGGAGCAGCTGATTGGTCGCCATGGGCAACTTCTCCACAGGCTCACCTCTCCACTCTTTTCACTGCTTCATGAATAATAGACCCATACCCTCCAACATTTTACACATAAAAATCGGTACAAATGAGAAAAGGGGGCGTGGCCACAGGTAAAGGGGGCGTGGCCACACCCTTTTCCCTATACTTTCAATGGAAGTTTGGAGAGCCAAAAATCGGTACAGACCATTAAAAAAAAGGTACTGTACCTATTAAAAAGGTACAGTTGGAGGGTATGTACCCTAAATGTGAAAGGGGTCAACCCAGGAATAACCCAAGTCCAAGATACAGTTTGAAGAGCTGTCACACGTGTTCAGTGTCTCGGGTCTGAGCTGAGGCTTCAGTGTGGTATAAGGGAAAGTTTTTATTTTGAATTCCAATGTCTTTTACCATGTGTTCCAAGTTCATTGTTTATGTCATATCCCCTTGTGATATAAGAGTGTGAGTGATGCCTCTATTTGTTATTTATTTATTTATTTATTTATTTTAATGAACGCAGCAGGGTCCCAGGAGTTCAGCATTAGTTGGACTTGAGTGGTAGTTGAGCTATGAGATGGGTGTTGAGAGGAATGAAGTAATGGAGTGCAGCATGTTTTCACTCCACCTGATCCCTACCTATAGGTGTGGGAATAAAAAAGAAAGAACTTGCTTCCTGCAATATAGATTATTTTACAGCTTTCAGTAATTGTTAAACACTGAAAGAATGGTGCCAACATCAGAAAGTTTTAAATGTTGACCTCTGCACATAGATGTACACAAACACTTTGCGTCTTAGGTTCATATTGCAAAAGATCCTAGATATGTCTATTAATTAGAGATGAGTGGGTTCGGATCCCTAAGATCCGATCCCTACCGAACTTCTCTACCCGAGTCCGGATCCGAGTCAGGCTCGGGTTTTCCCGCCTGACTCGGAAACCAGAACGAGGCAAAACGTCATCATCCCGCTGTCGGATTCTCGCTGGGTTTGGATTCCATATAAGGACCCGTGCGTCACCGCCATTTTCACTCTAGTCTCGGATAGTGTAGTGAGAGGACGTGTCTCCGTCCTCAGTGTCTGTGTGGGTGGGAAAGTGGGGTGGCGATTCCAGTGCTGTCTTATGCTGCATCAGTCCAGCCAGTTACAGTGTCGATGTCCTCTGCTGCTATATGTTCCCAGTGCTGCTGGCTGCTGTATAAGTCCCTTGCAGTTTTGCTGTGTTGTCTTGCATCAGACCAGGGGTAGTGTCTTGTGCAGCATCAGTCCAGTGATCAGTCACAGTGGTGGTGTCCTCTGCTGCCATATATCCAGTTTGACTGCGTATAATTCCCGTAATACTGGCGTATAATTCCAGTGAAACTGTCGTATAATTCCAGTGATACTAGCGTATAATTCCTGTGATTCTGGCATATAATTCCAGTGATATTGCCGTATAATTCCTGTGATATTGGCGTATATTCGTGTGATACTGGCGTATAATTCCAGTGATATTGGCGTATAATTCTCGTGATACTGCCGTATAATTCCAGTGATATTGTCGTATAATTCCTGTGATACTGGCGTATAATTCCTGTGATACTGCTGTATAATTCCAGTGATATTGCCATATAATTCTCGTGATTTTGACGTATAATTCCAGTGATATTGCCGTATAATTCCTGTGATACTGGCGTATAATTCCTGTGATACTGGCGTATAATTCCTGTGATACTGGCGTATAATTCCTGTGATACTGGCGTATAATTCCCGTGATACTGTATAATTCCAGTGATATTTCTGTATAATTCTTGTGATACTGGCATATAATTCCTGTGATACTGTCATATAATTCCTGTGATACTGGCGTATAATTCCTGTGATACTGGCGTATAATTCCTGTGATACTGGCGTATAATTCCAGTGGTACTGGCGTATAATTCCAGTGGTACTGCCGTATAAATCCAGTCCAGTGGTACTGCAATATAAATCCAGTGGCACTGGCGTATAAATCCAGTGATGCTGCCGTATAATTCCAGTGGTACTGGTGTATAAATCCAGTGATCCTGCCGTATAATTCCATATAAATCCATATAATTCCGTATAAATTCAGTCCATTGGTGCTGCCATATAAATTCAGTGGTGCTGTCCTGTGCTGTATATTATTTACTCCAAATAAAGGGGTTATTAATATTTAATCCAAATAAATTTCACAGGGTTTGCCCTGTGTGGTGTAGAGGTACGCTTTCCTGTACCGCATATTGTTATATAACGGCAGAAAAATAATGGAGAACAAAAATGTGGAGGATAAAATAGGGAAAGATAAAGAACCACTTCCTCCTAGTGCTGAAGCTGCTGCCACTAGTCATGATGACATAGACGATGAAATGCCATCAACATTGTCTGCCAAGGCCGATGCCCAATGTGATAGTAGAGGGCATGTAAAATCCAAAAAGCCAAAGTTCAGTAAAAAGACCCAAAAAAAGAAATTGAAATGGTCTGAGAAGAAACGTAAACTTGCCAATATGCTATTAACGACACGGAGTGGCAAGGAATGGCTAAGGCCTATGTCCATGACTAGTGGTTCAGCTTCACAAGACGATGGAAGCCCTCATCCTCCCGCTAGAAAAATAAAAAGAGTTAAACTGGAAAAAGTACAGAAAAGAACTGTGCGTTCTAAGATGGTAACACAAATCCCCAAGGAGAGTCCAAGTGTGTTAGCGGTTGTGATGCCTGACCTTCCCACACTGGATGGGAAGAAGTGGCTCCTTCCACCATTTGCACGCCCCCTGCAAGTGCTGGAAGGAGCACCCACAGTCCAGTTTCTGATATTCAAATTGAAGATGTCACTGTTGAAGTACACCAGGATGAGGATATGGGTGTTGCTGGCGCTGAGGAGGAAGTAGACGATGAGGATTCTGATGGTGATGTGGTTTGTTTAAATCAGGCACCGGGGCATACACCTGTTGTCCGTGGGATGATGAAGCCCATTGTGAGGCCTGGGCAAAATACCAAAAAAGCCACCTCTTCGGTGTGGAATTATTTTTCCACAAATCCGGACAACAGGTGTCAAGCCGTGTGTGGCCTTTGTCAATCTGTAATAAGTAGGGGTAAAGATGTAAACCACTAGGAATATCCTCCCTTATACGTCACCTGCAGCGCATTCATCAGAAGTCAGTGTCAAGTTGTGAAACTTTGGATAAGAGCGGAAGCAGTCCACTGACACCTAAATCCCTTCTTCCTCTTGTACCCAAGCTCCTGCAAGCCAAACCACCAACTCCCTCAACGTCAACTTCCTCCTCAGCCATGAACGTCAATAGTCCTGCAGGCCATGTCCCTGGCAGGACTGACGAGTCCTCTCCTAACCGGGATTCCTCCGGAGGATCCTTGAGTGGTACGCCTGCTGTTGCTGCCACTGCTGTTGTTGCTGCTGGGAGTCGATTGTCATCCCAGAGGGGAAATTGGAAGACCACTTGTACAACTTCAACAAAGCAATTGACTGTCCAACAGTCCTTTGTGAGGAAGATGAAATATGACATCAGTTGCAAAGCGGATAACTGAGGCATTGACAGCCATGTTGGTGTTAGATGTGCATCTGGTATTCGCCATTAGTTCAGGTTAATAATACCGTAGGATCAAAATTACCCCAAAATTCTGTGATTTTAGCTGTTTTTATGTTGTTGTTTTTTTCAAAAATCATCCAGATCCAAAACCAAAACACGAAAGGGTGGTTTTGGCAAAACCAACCCAAAACCAAAACAAGAGCGGGGAATTAGAACCAAAACACAAAGCACGAAGTGCCCGCCGCAGATCTCTACTATTAATCAAGTGATAAGCACTAATCCATATATCTGTGGCCAGTAGTACATTCTTTAAAGTTCTGATAGAAGAGGATCCTGCAAGGTATACAATAGTAATAGTGATGATGGTAATAAAATTCATAATCAGCATCATCCTCATAATACAAAGAATAGTGGAAGCAATATGATACATTTAGAAAATATTGACAATGCTAGTGCTGTTCTAGTGGCTGTGAGCTTATTGTGATCTGAGGGCCTGACTCAGAGATAGCTGATAACACAGCCCCAATCACAGTCTCTCAATAGCAGTTGTGGAAATAGGCAATTGCTAATCTCAGCCTCCCCTTTTTCCTTGGCCGTGCGCTGGGGTGTACGAGTGCTCAGACTCTAACTTTCAGGCTTCATGACCTGTGCAGTTGCAATGGAGATTGTAAACACTCCAACAATGACGCAACATCAGTTCCACCCATACCTCCCAACTGTCCCGATTCCAGCAGGACAGTCCAGCTATTTGGACCCTGTCCCGCTATCCCACCCATGGGTCGCATTGTTCCACGAGCGGGGGCACAGTTGGGGAATCCTATGATCACCCGCTGCTCTGCTCTGCAAAGCAGCGAGTGATCACTGAATAAATGCCGTGCACATGTGCACGGCATGTATTCAGTGCTGGGAGGTAAGCTGGGGGCTGCCCAGCTGCTCGGGTAGCGCTGGGCATGCCCCCAAAATGACGGAAAATGGCTCCACATAGAAAGGCTCCGCCCCCTAAACAAAAGCCATGCCCCTCAACCCGAAGCCACGCCCCCTTTATGGTTCACTCGTGGCTTCACCGCGCGAGGGTCCCGGCTCTTGCTCTTTATTAGTTGGGTGGTATGGTTGCACTATCGACATTTGCGGTAGCCTAGCGTTACTCTAGCTACTGTCCTCAAATCCACCTAAGCAAGGCCTTGCAGCAGTGGATTTGTGATTGGAAACACAGCAGCATTCCCACACACACCCGTGCGTACTCCAATAACACATCCATCAAAAGGCCTCTTTTTACGCTCACTTTAGGTCACCTCCCAGTCCCCACCCTGAAATGCCCAGTGATTGCAGACCAGGATTTCCAAGTGTTAGAAATGCCATACGCAGCTGTGAACACCATGAGACACTGGATTTGTGAGTGCGCCGAGTGGGTTTCCAGGACTTTCCAGCATGCTGCAGAAACATCGACACATCGTCCGTCTCTGAATCAGAGTCTTGTTACAGGTATCATATCATTCAAATACCATTTATTTATTTAGTTTATATTTAATAACATTTATTTATAAAGTGCAAACATATTAAGCAGTGCTTTGTAGGGAATATTCCCGGCTGCAGTGGAGTTTACAATCTATATTTCCTACTACATGAGCACACATAAACATTAGGTTTCATTTTTGTCAAAGGCCAAATAAACTACCAGTTTATTTTGGATTGTGAGAGGAAAAAGATATACCTAAAGAAAGCCCAACAATCATAACGGGAAAAAAAACATACTCCACATTTCTCAGATGGCATTTCATTCTTACCTGTTCTCACTGCTCCTAAGACCACTCCACACAATAGAAACAATTGATCATGATCCTCATCGCCGCGATATTCATAGATAATAATTTTGTAAAACGCTAATTTTAAATACCGTGGAACTGAAAAGCAAAACTTCAAGATTGGACTTTGTACTTGTGCAAAATGACTTGTTACATTTGTGTTACAGTATCACTTTCACAATTCCTTAAATGAAGGGAAGCTACTCACTTTCAAGTACGAACATACACATTCTTTGGCTATATGGTGGACTATTAACCAGTGATAATAACTTTCAGCTCTACAGACGGAAAACTGCAGGTAGTATGTAACTTTTATAAACTTCAAAGGAGGGCAAAACACTGTTTCCTTTTGTTTTGTAAATGTTTTACCAGATAGCCTGGCATGGGTATTATATGATAGGTAATATCCATGATTGACACAAGATCTTGTCAAAAATTTGAGTCATTGATGGGATGTAAGCTAACAGGGAGTCTGTGGATAGGAAACGTGATCACACTTGCCTACTGTGACATATTGAAAGCTGCAGGACATGAGGAATGACAAAAACAATGAGTTAGACCATCAAAGAATTATTGCAGGGCTTTCTTGCTGGAGGAGTTTGCCACAGTAAAGATATTACAACTAGAGATGAGCGGGTTCAGATTTACTCGGTTCTTTACGCCAGAATTATCGCCATTTCTTTTTTTCTGGATTTTTCTTATTGGCTAACCAAAACACGTGACGTCCGATAGCCAATAAGGAGATTCGGGTAAATCCGAGTAAACTCGAGTAAATCCGAACCCGCTCATCTCTAATTACAACCAAAACATGGAGTAGAATGCACATGGGCATTTTGTTTTGCAGAGTAGTGCTGGAACAAGATTTCATTTTGCAGTGTGGTTACTGTATTGAGATAAAAGGGTGGAGAGGACATATTTTCAAGGATGTTGAGTTTTTTTCCCATTCATAGCCATTACCATTCATCAAAAGGACTTAAATTATGCTATGAGTTTGTGTTTATCTCATTCTTTAATGGGAGCTGTTTTGTATCTGGTACCATAGCAGAGAAGCATTTGCAGATGGATACTGAGTAATCTCACACCTCTAATAAAGACTGTTATTAAATACAGTACTTTAATTTGAAGCAGTGTGCACTTCTCCCAAAATCCTTACATTGCTATACAGTCTGTTTTCATTTCCATTAAAATCAACCAAAGACAGGTGTGTGGGGTGAAGTTCAGTTGCTAAGATGATACAGCGGTTTTGGAGCACATGTGACAGATGTTAGATTAAGAGCATAATGTATGTGGGGGGAGTGGTTCAAGTGGGTGAGGAGCATAACCTGTGAAAGGGGTCTGGTTGGGCTGAAACCGGTTCAAATAGGGGAGCCACAACAACTGCGCACAGCGTCTATTCACAGAGCAGGGAGAGAGCCTGGGGGCATGGCCAGCATTAATGGGCACACCCCCACAGTGATGGGAACAGGGTTGCTGCAAAGCCTCACCCCGCTCCTGAGGCTACGCCCCCTGAACGCACCTTCGGCACACCGAGGGTCCCAGTTCCACTGGCCACCAAAGTTGGGAGATATGGGATTAGCCATGTTTCAATGCAATGGGTGCAAATACAGATGTAGACACACTCATCATGGCCACATCTGAGGTGGACAGGCACTCTCGGTGAGGCTAGGCACGCCCATACCTAGCTGTCCCGTGCTGCGTATTTAGCCATCCCTTTCATTGTGAATGGGACACGTGCGTATCTAAGGTGCGTGTGCGCCTTAGACATGCATGTGAACACACCTAATAAGGCACGACTTCGCCGAGATGTAGCCATAATGAGCATGGCTACATCTTTACTACTATTTATTTTTTTGCATGCAGGGTAAATACTGGCTGCTTTGGCATGTCCTGTAGCCCAGAAATAGATTTCAGTTAAATTTTAGATTTCAGTTTGGACACTCCTGTAAAATCTTATTTGCATTATCAAATAGCAGTAATATGAGGTGGTATATCCTTAAGAATCCATTAGCACAGAAGGACATGTGACCAGGAAGCAGAGAGAGAAAATGGAGAACAGTAATGCAAATTGATGGTTGAGGCAACATTTTACCAGGCTAAAGGACCTCTGACATGACCCGCAACAGGAGGGGAAGGAGCCAGGCTGGAATATTGGACCCAAAATGTACCTTTGCATGCAAGCTTTCCTCACCATGTTTCAGGTTACCATACCTCCCAACTTTTAGGCCTAGGGGGTTGGGCAACAGGAAAAAGGTGTGTGGCCTCAGGTGAAGTGGGCAGTCCCCTGCTCTCCTCCCAGCACTGAATAGATGCTGTGCGCATGTATCTATTCAAAGATCACTCACTGCTTTGCAGAGCAGTGGGTGATCAAAGCCTCCACAACTGTTCCCGCCTGCAAGACACTCCTGCCCGTGGGAGAGACAGTAGGACAGTATCCTAATAGCGGGACTGTCCCTCTGGATTCGGGAAAGTTGGAAGGTATGGGTTACTAAAGAGAATAGATGTGGACATGGATAGTGAAACTGCTAGCCCACCAACCTTGCTCCTCCCCCTGCCATCGCACATCACTTGGTTGTGACATCAAAGGTCCTTTAGCCCACTGGGATCTAGCATCTACTGCAGATTGATGGCGTCTATGCCTATCTGTAATGCAAGTATTACCACCAAGAAATAAAATACATAAACAACATACTTGATGCTTAATTGCTATATGGAAAGGTAACATCAGAGCATAAAAACTCCCTTCTCAAATCTAAATCTCTCTGCACATTTTCCATCTACCCCACTTACAGTGCAATGTGGATTACTGCACAGTTATTTGCTCTTTTTTACTTAACTGTAGTTCTGACTGAGAATCAGGCACATTGTGTGAGAGGGGTTGGTAATTAATCGGCCGAAAATGCATCCAAAGCTCTGAAAATTGCAGTTTTCTGAGTTTTGGACGCATTACGTACACTATGTACCAAACTCGAAGCTAGATGACATTGCCTAATAAATGCCTATGGGCTTTTCACATTCTACTCTGAGAGAAATCCAGTGGGATCCCTCCCATTGCCCCCTGTGGTGCGCACGTCATTCTACACATGCACAGAAGGATCCCTGGTCATAAACCCAGAAGTCCTTCTATCGTAAATGACAGCTCTTATAAGGACAGCTCTTTATCGGGAGAGCTATCCCTTGTGATTTTAATCATATTTCTAGGTACATATTGGTTTTATCAATGCCGGTATGTACCCGATAAGTGGCAAGATGTATTGCATTCACAATGCGATGCGTAGTACATCCCGCCCATTGACTCGTGGCAGGGTGTGATCCAGGGGGTGCGATCAGTGCAAATAATCCTTGGATACTCTGCTCAGCTGGGCTAGGGGGAGACTGCTGCTAGTAAGCAGCAGAAGTCTTTGCTCTCTCCCTGCATTATGTAACGCTGCACAGCATTAGTGGGCAGGTGAGAAGTAGTACCGGTGAAAGGGGCGCCTGAATGCACTAATTGATACCGCCCACACACACACGCCCCCAGATCCACCAATCACTCTTGAATTTATAATGTATGTTTGTTCACCATTCAATGATACGTTGCATAGTTAAGTGTGTAATTTTGAAATACTTAATTTTTTTTTAAATCATACAGTCTGTAGCTCTCCTGTTGTACATAATTAAATAAACCATAGATTATTTTTTATTATGAACTATTATTTATAAGGTGCACAAAGTGTCTGCAGTGTTCTACATTATCTTTCTAGCTGTAAAAATCTTTTGTCATGTCTACAGTATCAGAGAAAGGTGATACGTTAAAAGGAATTTTGCTAAAAGCCCATCTGGTGCAAGAGTTATTTCTGGTTAATTCCAGATACATCCTCTCAGGGGCGTAGCCAGAACTTTGTGGGCCCCATAGCAACATTTTGAAGGGGCCCTGTCCCAATACTTCTAGAGATAACTTTTCTGCAAAGTTGTTAATTGTATGCACCATAATAGTGCTCTAGCATATTCTCTGAATCACAGTAGTGCCTTAGTTAATGTTATGCCCCATTTTATTTTATGAATCATAGTAGTATTATTATTATTATTATTATTATTATTATTATTATCATTATCCTTTATTTATATGGCACCACATATGTACTGTGTAATGGCCCATTACACAGTACATAATCAAATGAGCAAACAAGAAAACAGCACTTACAGTTCAAGACAATATAGGACAGGTATAGAAAACCCAGGGTTAGGTGCCATCAAAGGCAGTAAGGAGTATAAGATTTGTAAGTAAGAAAAGGAAAGGCACATGAGGAAAGAATTCCCTGCTCTTGCGGGCTTACAATCTAAAAGTAGTGCCCTAGTTTATAGAGATGAGCGGGTTCGGTTCCTCGGAATCCGAACCCCCCCGAACTTCAGCCTTTTTACACGGGTCCGAGGCAGACTCGGATCTTCCCGCCTTGCTCGGCTAACCCGAGCGCGCCCGAACGTCATCATCCCGCTGTCGGATTCTCGCGAGGCTCGTATTCTATCGCGAGACTCGGATTCTATATAAGGAGCTGCGCGTCGCCGCCATTTTCACACGTGCATTGAGATTGATAGGGAGAGGACGTGGCTGGCGTCCTCTCCGTTAGAATAGATAGAGACACTTGAGTTGATTACTTAGTAATTTTGGGGAGCATTAGGAGTACTCAGAGTGCAGAGTTTTGCGGATAGTTAGTTACTAGTGACTGACCACTTTATTATTTAATATAATCCGTTCTCTGCCTGAAAAAAAACGATACACAGTCACATACCATATCTGTGCTCAGCCTCAGTGTGCTGCATGATTGATAATATCATCTATGTATATCTGACTGTGCTGAGTGCTCACTGCTCACACAGCTGAATTGTGGGGGAGACTGGGGTGCAGTTATAGCAGGAGTACAGTGCACACTTTTGCTGCCAGTGTAACTGACCAGTGACCACCAGTATATTGTCTGCCTGAAAAAGTTAAACACTCCTGTGGTGTTTTTTTTTTTTATTCTATAAACGCATTCTGCTGACAGTGTCCAGCAGGTCCGTCATTCATTATATTATATAAATATTTACCTGCAGTAGTGTTATATTTTTTTTGTTCATCTCTATCAACTTTATCATCTCTATATTAGCAGACGCAGTACGGTAGTCCACGGCTGTGGCTACCTCTGTGTCGTCAGTGCTCGTCCATAATTGTATACCTACCTGTGGTGGGGGTTTTTTTTCTATCTTCTTCATACTAGTAGTTTAGGAGTCTGCTGACAGTGTCCAGCAGGTCCGTCATTATATTATATATACCTGCAGTAGTGATATATATATATTTTTTATATGATTATCATCTCTATACTAGCAGACGCAGTACGGTAGTCCACGGCTGTAGCTACCTCTGTGTCGTCAGTGCTCGTCCATAATTGTATACCTACCTGTGGTGGGGTTTTTTTTTCTATCTTCTTCATACTAGTAGTTTAGAAGTCTGCTGACAGTGTCCAGCAGGTCCGTCATTATATTATATATACCTGCAGTAGTGATATATATATATTTTTTATATCATTATCATCTCTATATTAGCAGACGCAGTACGGTAGTCCACGGCTGTGGCTACCTCTGTGTCGTCAGTGCTCGTCCATAATTGTATGCCTACCTGTGGTGGGGTTTTTTTTTCTATCTTCTTCATACTAGTAGTTTAGGAGTCTGCTGACAGTGTCCAGCAGGTCCGTCATTATATTATATATACCTGCAGTAGTGATATATATATATATATTTTTTATATCATTATCATCTCTATACTAGCAGACGCAGTACGGTAGTCCACGGCTGTAGCTACCTCTGTGTCGTCAGTGCTCGTCCATAATTGTATACCTACCTGTGGTGGGGTTTTTTTTTCTATCTTCTTCATACTAGTAGTTTAGGAGTCTGCTGACAGTGTCCAGCAGGTCCGTCATTATATTATATATACCTGCAGTAGTGATATATATATATTTTTTATATCATTATCATCTCTATACTAGCAGACGCAGTACGGTAGTCCACGGCTGTGGCTACCTCTGTGTCGTCAGTGCTCGTCCATAATTGTATACCTACCTGTGGTGGGGGTTTTTTTTCTATCTTCTTCATACTAGTAGTTTAGGAGTCTGCTGACAGTGTCCAGCAGGTCCGTCATTATATTATATATACCTGCAGTAGTGATATATATATATATTTTTTATATCATTATCATCTCTATACTAGCAGACGCAGTACGGTAGTCCACGGCTGTAGCTACCTGTGTCGTCAGTCACTCGTCATCATAAGTATACTAGTATCCATCCATCTCCATTGTTTACCTGAGGTGCCTTTTAGTTGTGCCTATTAAAATATGGAGAACAAAAATGTTGAGGTTCCAAAAATAGGGAAAGATCAAGATCCACTTCCACCTCGTGCTGAAGCTGCTGCCACTAGTCATGGCCGAGACGATGAAATTCCATCAACGTCGTCTGCCAAGGCCGATGCCCAATGTCATAGTACAGAGCATGTAAAATCCAAAACACAAAATATCAGTAAAAAAAGGACTCAAAAATCTAAAATAAAATCGTCGTCGGAGAAGCGTAAACTTGCCAATATGCCATTTACCACACGGAGTGGCAAGGAACGGCTGAGGCCCTGGCCTATGTTCATGGCTAGTGGTTCAGCTTCACATGAGGATGGAAGCACTCAGCCTCTCGCTAGAAAAATGAAAAGACTTAAGCTGGCAAAAGCACAGCAAAGAACTGTGCGTTCTTCGAAATCACAAATCCACAAGGAGAGTCCAATTGTGTCGGTTGCGATGCCTGACCTTCCCAACACTGGACGTGAAGAGCATGCGCCTTCCACCATTTGCATGCCCCCTGCAAGTGCTGGAAGGAGCACCCGCAGTCCAGTTCCTGATAGTCAGATTGAAGATGTCAGTGTTGAAGTACACCAGGATGAGGAGGATATGGGTGTTGCTGGCGCTGGGGAGGAAATTGACAAGGAGGATTCTGATGGTGAGGTGGTTTGTTTAAGTCAGGCACCCGGGGAGACACCTGTTGTCCGTGGGAGGAATATGGCCATTGACATGCCTGGTGAAAATACCAAAAAAATCAGCTCTTCGGTGTGGAAGTATTTCAACAGAAATGCGGACAACAGGTGTCAAGCCGTGTGTTGCCTTTGTCAAGCTGTAATAAGTAGGGGTAAGGACGTTAACCACCTCGGAACATTCTCCCTTATACGTCACCTGCAGCGCATTCATCATAAGTCAGTGACAAGTTCAAAAACTTTGGGCGACAGCGGAAGCAGTCCACTGACCAGTAAATCCCTTCCTCTTGTAACCAAGCTCACGCAAACCACCCCACCAACTCCCTCAGTGTCAATTTCCTCCTTCCCCAGGAATGCCAATAGTCCTGCAGGCCATGTCACTGGCAATTCTGACGAGTCCTCTCCTGCCTGGGATTCCTCCGATGCATCCTTGAGTGTAACGCCTACTGCTGCTGGCGCTGCTGTTGTTGCTGCTGGGAGTCGATGGTCATCCCAGAGGGGAAGTCGTAAGACCACTTTTACTACTTCCACCAAGCAATTGACTGTCCAACAGTCCTTTGCGAGGATGATGAAATATCACAGCAGTCATCCTGCTGCAAAGCGGATAACTGAGGCCTTGTCATCCTGGGCGGTGAGAAACGTGGTTCCGGTATCCATCATTACTGCAGAGCCAACTATAGACTTGATTGAGGTACTGTGTCCCCGGTACCAAATACCATCTAGGTTCCATTTCTCTAGGCAGGCGATACCGAAAATGTACACAGACCTCAGAAAAAGACTCACCAGTGTCCTAAAAAATGCAGTTGTACCCAATGTCCACTTAACCACGGACATGTGGACAAGTGGAGCAGGGCAGACTGAGGACTATATGACTGTGACAGCCCACTGGGTAGATGTATTGACTCCCGCCGCAAGAACAGCTGCGGCGGCACCAGTAGCAGCATCTCGCAAACGCCAACTCTTTCCTAGGCAGGCTACGCTTTGTATCACCGCTTTCCAGAATACGCACACAGCTAAAAACCTCTTACGGCAACTGAGGAAGATCATCGCAGAATGGCTTACCCCAATTGGACTCTCCTGTGGATTTGTGGCATCGGACAACGCCAGCAATATTGTGTGTGCATTAAATCTGGGCAAATTCCAGCACGTCCCATGTTTTGCACATACCTTGAATTTGGTGGTGCAGAATTATTTAAAAAACGAGAGGGGCGTGCAAGAGATGCTGTCGGTGGCCAGAAGAATTGCGGGACACTTTCGGCGTACAGGCACCACGTACAGAAGACTGGAGCAACACCAAAAACGCCTGAACCTGCCCTGCCATCATCTGAAGCAAGAAGTGGTAACGAGGTGGAATTCAACCCTCTATATGCTTCAGAGGTTGGAGGAGCAGCAAAAGGCCATTCAAGCCTATACAACTGACCACGATATAGGAGGTGGAATGCACCTGTCTCAAGCGCAGTGGAGAATGATTTCAACGTTGTGCAAGGTTCTGCAACCTTTTGAACTTGCCACACGTGAAGTCAGTTCAGACACTGCCAGCCTGAGTCAGGTCATTCCCCTCATCAGGCTTTTGCAGAAGAAGCTGGAGACATTGAAGGAGGAGCTAACACTGAGCGATTCCGCTAGGCATGTGGGACTTGTGGATGGAGCTTTTAATTCGCTTAACAAGGATTCACGGGTGGTCAATCTGTTGAAATCAGAGCACTACATTTTGGCCACCGTGCTCGATCCTAGATTTAAAACCTACGTTGTATCTCTCTTTCCGGCAGACACAAGTCTGCAGGGGTTCAAAGAACTGCTGGTGAGAAAATTGTCAAGTCAAGCGGAACGCGACCTGTCAACATCTCCTCCTTCACATTCTCCCGCAACTGGGGGTGCGAGGAAAAGGCTCAGAATTCCGAGCCCACCCGCTGGCGGTGATGCAGGGCAGTCTGGAGCGACTGCTGATGCTGACGTCTGGTCCGGACTGAAGGACCTGACAACGATTACGGACATGTCGTCTACTGTCACTGCATATGATTCTCTCACCATTGAAAGAATGGAGGAGGATTATATGAGTGACCGCATCCAAGTAGGCACGTCAGACAGTCCGTACGTATACTGGCAGGAAAAAGAGGCAATTTGGAGGCCCTTGCACAAACTGGCTTTATTCTACCTAAGTTGCCCTCCCACAAGTGTGTACTCCGAAAGAGTGTTTAGTGCCGCCACTCACCTTGTCAGCAATCGGCGTACGAGGTTACTTCCAGAAAATGTGGAGAAGATGATGTTCATTAAAATGAATTATAATCAATTCCTCCATGGAGACATTCACCAGCAGCAATTGCCTCCACAAAGTACACAGGGAGCTGTGATGGTGGATTCCAGTGGGGACGAATTGATAATCTGTGAGGAGGGGGATGTACACGGTGATGAATCGGAGGATGATGATGAGGTGGACATCTTGCCTCTGTAGAGCCAGTTTGTGCAAGGAGAGATTAATTGCTTCTTTTTTGGTGGGGGTCCAAACCAACCCGTCATTTCAGTCACAGTCGTGTGGCAGACCCTGTCACTGAAATGATGGGTTGGTTAAAGTGTGCATGTCCTGTTTATACAACATAAGGGTGGGTGGGAGGGCACAAGGACAATTCCATCTTGCACCTCTTTTTTCTTTCATTTTTCTTTGCGTCATGTGCTGTTTGGGGAGTGTTTTTTGGAAGGGCCATCCTGCGTGACACTGCAGTGCCACTCCTAGATGGGCCAGGTGTTTGTGTCGGCCACTAGGGTCACTTATCTTAGTCACACAGCTACCTCATTGCGCCTCATTTTTTTCTTCTTTGCGTCATGTGCTGTTTGGGGAGTATTTTTTGGAAGGGCCATCCGGCCTGACACTGCAGTGCCACTCCTAGATGGGCCAGGTGTTTGTGTCGGCCACTAGGGTCGCTTAGCTTACTCACACAGCTACCTCATTGCGCCTCTTTTTTTTCTTCTTTGCGTCATGTGCTGTTTGGGGAGTATTTTTTGGAAGGGCCATCCGGCCTGACACTGCAGTGCCACTCCTAGATGGGCCAGGTGTTTGTGTCGGCCACTAGGGTCGCTTAGCTTACTCACACAGCTACCTCATTGCGCCTCTTTTTTTCTTTGCGTCATGTGCTGTTTGGGGAGTGTTTTTTGAAAGGGCCATCCTGCGTGACACTGCAGTGCCACTCCTAGATGGGCCAGGTGTTTGTGTCGGCCACTAGGGTCGCTTAGCTTACTCACACAGCTACCTCCTTGCGCCTCTTTTTTTTCTTCTTTGCGTCATGTGCTGTTTGGGGAGTATTTTTTGGAAGGGCCATCCGGCCTGACACTGCAGTGCCACTCCTAGATGGGCCAGGTGTTTGTGTCGGCCACTAGGGTCGCTGAGCTTAGTCACACAGCTACCTCATTGCACCTCTTTTTTTCTTTGCGTCATGTGCTGTTTGGGGAGTGTTTTTTGGAAGGGCCATCCTGCGTGACACTGCAGTGCCACTCCTAGATGGGCCAGGTGTTTGTGTCGGCCACTTGGGTCGCTGATCTTAGTCATCCAGCGACCTCGGTGCAAATTTTAGGACTAAAAATAATATTGTGAGGTGTGAGGTGTTCAGAATAGACTGAAAATGAGTGGAAATTTTGGTTATTGAGGTTAATAATACTTTGGGATCAAAATGACCCCCAAATTCTATGATTTAAGCTGTTTTTTAGGGTTTTTTGAAAAAAACACCCGAATCCAAAACACACCCGAATCCGACAAAAAAAATTCAGTGAGGTTTTGCCAAAACGCGTTCGAACCCAAAACACGGCCACGGAACCGAACCCAAAACACAAAACCCGAAAAATTTCCGGTGCACATCTCTACGTAGTTTACATTATGCCCCATTGTAAGGCTGCCAGTACACATTACTATTACAAAGCACCCCCAGTTCATATTATGTCACACTATAGTGACTAGAGATGAGCGCCTGAAATTTTTCGGGTTTTGTGTTTTGGTTTTGGGTTCGGTTCCGCGGCCGTGTTTTGGGTTCGAACGCGTTTTGGCAAAACCTCACCGAATTATTTTTGTCGGATTCGGGTGTGTTTTGGATTCGGGTGTTTTTTTCCAAAAACACTAAAAAACAGCTTAAATCATAGAATTTGGGGGTCATTTTGATCCCAAAGTATTATTAACCTCAAAAACCATAATTTACACTCATTTTCAGTCTATTCTGAATACCTCACACCTCACAATATTATTTTTAGTCCTAAAATTTGCACCGAGGTCGCTGTGTGAGTAAGATAAGCGACCCTAGTGGCCGACACAAACACCGGGCCCATCTAGGAGTGGCACTGCAGTGTCACGCAGGATGTCCCTTCCAAAAAACCCTCCCCAAACAGCACATGACGCAAAGAAAAAAAGAGGCGCAATGAGGTAGCTGTGTGAGTAAGATTAGCGACCCTAGTGGCCGACACAAACACCGGGCCCATCTAGGAGTGGCACTGCAGTGTCACGCAGGATGGCCCTTCCAAAAAACCCTCCCCAAACAGCACATGACGCAAAGAAAAAAAGAGGCGCAATGAGGTAGCTGTGTGAGTAAGATTAGCGACCCTAGTGGCCGACACAAACACCGGGCCCATCTAGGAGTGGCACTGCAGTGTCACGCAGGATGGCCCTTCCAAAAAACCCTCCCCAAACAGCACATGACGCAAAGAAAAAAAGAGGCGCAATGAGGTAGCTGACTGTGTGAGTAAGATTAGCGACCCTAGTGGCCGACACAAACACCGGGCCCATCTAGGAGTGGCACTGCAGTGTCACGCAGGATGTCCCTTCCAAAAAACCCTCCCCAAACAGCACATGACGCAAAGAAAAAAAGAGGCGCAATGAGGTAGCTGTGTGAGTAAGATTAGCGACCCTAGTGGCCGACACAAACACCGGGCCCATCTAGGAGTGGCACTGCAGTGTCACGCAGGATGTCCCTTCCAAAAAACCCTCCCCAATCAGCACATGATGCAAAGAAAAAGAAAAGAAAAAAGAGGTGCAAGATGGAATTATCCTTGGGCCCTTCCACCCACCCTTATGTTGTATAAACAAAACAGGACATGCACACTTTAACCAACCCATCATTTCAGTGACAGGGTCTGCCACACGACTGTGACTGATATGACGGGTTGGTTTGGACCCCCCCCAAAAAAGAAGCAATTAATCTCTCCTTGCACAAACTGGCTCTACAGAGGCAAGATGTCCACCTCATCTTCACCCTCCGATATATCACCGTGTACATCCCCCTCCTCACAGATTATCAATTCGTCCCCACTGGAATCCACCATCTCAGCTCCCTGTGTACTTTGTGGAGGCAATTGCTGCTGGTCAATGTCTCCGCGGAGGAATTGATTATAATTCATTTTAATGAACATCATCTTCTCCACATTTTCTGGATGTAACCTCGTACGCCGATTGCTGACAAGGTGAGCGGCGGCACTAAACACTCTTTCGGAGTACACACTTGTGGGAGGGCAACTTAGGTAGAATAAAGCCAGTTTGTGCAAGGGCCTCCAAATTGCCTCTTTTTCCTGCCAGTATAAGTACGGACTGTGTGACGTGCCTACTTGGATGCGGTCACTCATATAATCCTCCACCATTCTATCAATGTTGAGAGAATCATATGCAGTGACAGTAGACGACATGTCCGTAATCGTTGGCAGGTCCTTCAGTCCGGACCAGATGTCAGCATCAGCAGTCGCTCCAGACTGCCCTGCATCACCGCCAGCGGGTGGGCTCGGAATTCTGAGCCTTTTCCTCGCACCCCCAGTTGCGGGAGAATGTGAAGGAGGAGATGTTGACAGGTCGCGTTCCGCTTGACTTGACAATTTTGTCACCAGCAGGTCTTTCAACCCAAGCAGACCTGTGTCTGCCGGAAAGAGAGATCCAAGGTAGGCTTTAAATCTAGGATCGAGCACGGTGGCCAAAATGTAGTGCTCTGATTTCAACAGATTGACCACCCGTGAATCCTTGTTAAGCGAATTAAGGGCTGCATCCACAAGTCCCACATGCCTAGCGGAATCGCTCCGTGTTAGCTCCTTCTTCAATGCCTCCAGCTTCTTCTGCAAAAGCCTGATGAGGGGAATGACCTGACTCAGGCTGGCAGTGTCTGAACTGACTTCACGTGTGGCAAGTTCAAAGGGCATCAGAACCTTGCACAACGTTGAAATCATTCTCCACTGCACTTGAGACAGGTGCATTCCATCTCCTATATCGTGCTCAATTGTATAGGCTTGAATGGCCTTTTGCTGCTCCTCCAACCTCTGAAGCATATAGAGGGTTGAATTCCACCTCGTTACCACTTCTTGCTTCAGATGATGGCAGGGCAGGTTCAGTAGTTTTTGGTGGTGCTCCAGTCTTCTGTACGTGGTGCCTGTACGCCGAAAGTGTCCCGCAATTTTTCTGGCCACCGACAGCATCTCTTGCACGCCCCTGTCGTTTTTTAAAAAATTCTGCACCACCAAATTCAAGGTATGTGCAAAACATGGGACGTGCTGGAATTTGCCCATATTTAATGCACACACAATATTGCTGGCGTTGTCCGATGCCACAAATCCACAGGAGAGTCCAATTGGGGTAAGCCATTCCGCGATGATCTTCCTCAGTTGCCGTAAGAGGTTTTCAGCTGTGTGCGTATTCTGGAAAGCGGTGATACAAAGCGTAGCCTGCCTAGGAAAGAGTTGGCGTTTGCGAGATGCTGCTACTGGTGCCGCCACTGCTGTTCTTGCGGCGGGAGTCCATACATCTACCCAGTGGGCTGTCACAGTCATATAGTCCTGACCCTGCCCTGCTCCACTTGTCCACATGTCCGTGGTTAAGTGGACATTGGGTACAACTGCATTTTTTAGGACACTGGTGAGTCTTTTTCTGACGTCCGTGTACATTCTCGGTATCGCCTGCCTAGAGAAGTGGAACCTAGATGGTATTTGGTAACGGGGGCACACTGCCTCAATAAATTGTCTAGTTCCCTGTGAACTAACGGCGGATACCGGACGCACGTCTAACACCAACATAGTTGTCAAGGACTCAGTTATCCGCTTTGCAGTAGGATGACTGCTGTGATATTTCATCTTCCTCGCAAAGGACTGTTGAACAGTCAATTGCTTACTGGAAGTAGTACAAGTGGGCTTACGACTTCCCCTCTGGGATGACCATCGACTCCCAGCGGCAACAACAGCAGCGCCAGCAGCAGTAGGCGTTACACGCAAGGATGCATCGGAGGAATCCCAGGCAGGAGAGGACTCGTCAGACTTGCCAGTGACATGGCCTGCAGGACTATTGGCATTCCTGGGGAAGGAGGAAATTGACACTGAGGGAGTTGGTGGGGTGGTTTGCGTGAGCTTGGTTACAAGAGGAAGGGATTTACTGGTCAGTGGACTGCTTCCGCTGTCACCCAAAGTTTTTGAACTTGTCACTGACTTATTATGAATGCGCTGCAGGTGACGTATAAGGGAGGATGTTCCGAGGTGGTTAACGTCCTTACCCCTACTTATTACAGCTTGACAAAGGGAACACACGGCTTGACACCTGTTGTCCGCATTTCTGGTGAAATACCTCCACACCGAAGAGCTGATTTTTTTGGTATTTTCACCTGGCATGTCAACGGCCATATTCCTCCCACGGACAACAGGTGTCTCCCCGGGTGCCTGACTTAAACAAACCACCTCACCATCAGAATCCTTCTGGTCAATTTCCTCCCCAGCGCCAGCAACACCCATATCCTCCTCATCCTGGTGTACTTCAACACTGACATCTTCAATCTGACTATCAGGAACTGGACTGCGGGTGCTCCTTCCAGCACTTGCAGGGGGCATGCAAATAGTGGAAGGCGCATGCTCTTCACGTCCAGTGTTGGGAAGGTCAGGCATCGCAACCGACACAATTGGACTCTCCTTGTGGATTTGGGATTTCAAAGAACGCACAGTTCTTTGCGGTGCTTTTGCCAGCTTGAGTCTTTTCAGTTTTCTAGCGAGAGGCTGAGTGCTTCCATCCTCATGTGAAGCTGAACCACTAGCCATGAACATAGGCCAGGGCCTCAGCCGTTCCTTGCCACTCCGTGTGGTAAATGGCATATTGGCAAGTTTACGCTTCTCCTCCGACAATTTTATTTTAGGTTTTGGAGTCCTTTTTTTTCTGATATTTGGTGTTTTGGATTTGACATGCTCTGTACTATGACATTGGGCATCGGCCTTGGCAGACGACGTTGCTGGCATTTCATCGTCTCGGCCATGACTAGTGGCAGCAGCTTCAGCACGAGGTGGAAGTGGATCTTGATCTTTCCCTAATTTTGGAACCTCAACTTTTTTGTTCTCCATATTTTATAGGCAGAACTAAAAGGCACCTCAGGTAAACAATGGAGATGGATGGATTGGATACTAGTATACAATTATGGACGGACTGCCACGGTTAGGTGGTATAAAAAAACCACGGTTAGGTGGTATATATTGTAATACAATTATGGATGGACGGACTGCCTGCCGAGTGCCGACACAGAGGTAGCCACAGCCGTGAACTACCGCACTGTACACTGGTTGATAAAGAGATAGTAGTATACTCGTAACAACTAGTATGACTGACTATGACGGTATAAAGAATGAAAAAAAAACCACGGTTAGGTGGTATATATTATAATACAATTATGGATGGACGGACTGCCTGCCGACTGCCGACACAGAGGTAGCCACAGCCGTGAACTACCGCACTGTACACTGGTTGATAAAGAGATAGTAGTATACTCGTAACAACTAGTATGACTGACTATGACGGTATAAAGAATGAAAAAAAAACCACGGTTAGGTGGTATATATTGTAATACAATTATGGATGGACGGACTGCCTGCCGAGTTCCGACACAGAGGTAGCCACAGCCGTGAACTACCGCACTGTACACTGGTTGATAAAGAGATAGTAGTATACTCGTAACAACTAGTATGACTGACTATGACGGTATAAAGAATGAAAAAAAAACCACGGTTAGGTGGTATATATTATAATACAATTATGGATGGACGGACTGCCTGCCGACTGCCGACACAGAGGTAGCCACAGCCGTGAACTACCGCACTGTACACTGGTTGATAAAGAGATAGTAGTATACTCGTAACAACTAGTATGACACTATGACGGTATAAAGAATGAAAAAAAAACCACGGTTAGGTGGTATATATTATAATAATACAATTATGGATGGACGGACTGCCTGCCGAGTTCCGACACAGAGGTAGCCACAGCCGTGAACTACCGCACTGTACACTGGTTGATAAAGAGATAGTAGTATACTCGTAACAACTAGTATGACTGACTATGACGGTATAAAGAATGAAAAAAAAACCACGGTTAGGTGGTATATATTGTAATACAATTATGGATGGACGGACTGCCTGCCGAGTTCCGACACAGAGGTAGCCACAGCCGTGAACTACCGCACTGTACACTGGTTGATAAAGAGATAGTAGTATACTCGTAACAACTAGTATGACTGACTATGACGGTATAAAGAATGAAAAAAAAACCACAGTTAGGTGGTATATATTGTAATACAATTATGGATGGACGGACTGCCTGCCGAGTTCCGACACAGAGGTAGCCACAGCCGTGAACTACCGCACTGTACACTGGTTGATAAAGAGATAGTAGTATACTCGTAACAACTAGTATGACTGACTATGACGGTATAAAGAATGAAAAAAAAACCACGGTTAGGTGGTATATATTATAATACAATTATGGATGGACGGACTGCCTGCCGACTGCCGACACAGAGGTAGCCACAGCCGTGAACTACCGCACTGTACACTGGTTGATAAAGAGATAGTAGTATACTCGTAACAACTAGTATGACACTATGACGGTATAAAGAATGAAAAAAAAACCACGGTTAGGTGGTATATATTATAATACAATTATGGATGGACGGACTGCCTGCCGAGTGCCGACACAGAGGTAGCCACAGCCGTGAACTACCGCACTGTACACTGGTTGATAAAGAGATAGTAGTAAACTCGTAACAACTAGTATGACTGACTATGACGGTATAAAGAATGAAAAAAAAACCACGGTTAGGTGGTATATATTATAATACAATTATGGATGGACGGACTGCCTGCCGACTGCCGACACAGAGGTAGCCACAGCCGTGAACTACCGCACTGTACACTGGTTGATAAAGAGATAGTAGTATACTCGTAACAACTAGTATGACACTATGACGGTATAAAGAATGAAAAAAAAACCACGGTTAGGTGGTATATATTATAATACAATTATGGATGGACGGACTGCCTGCCGACTGCCGACACAGAGGTAGCCACAGCCGTGAACTACCGCACTGTACACTGGTTGATAAAGAGATAGTAGTATACTCGTAACAACTAGTATGACACTATGACGGTATAAAGAATGAAAAAAAAACCACGGTTAGGTGGTATATATTATAATAATACAATTATGGATGGACGGACTGCCTGCCGACTGCCGACACAGAGGTAGCCACAGCCGTGAACTACCGCACTGTACACTGGTTGATAAAGAGATAGTAGTATACTCGTAACAACTAGTATGACTATGACGACGGTATAAAGAAAGAAAAAAAAATACCACGGTTAGGTGGTATATAATTATACAATTATGGATGGACGGACTGCCTGCCGAGTGCCGACTGCCGACACAGAGGTAGCCACAGCCGTGAACTACCGCACTGTACTGTGTCTGCTGCTAATATAGACTGGTTGATAAAGAGATAGTATACAACAATATACTACTATACTGGTGGTCAGGCACTGGTCACCACTAGTCACACTGGCAGTGGCACTCCTGCAGCAAAAGTGTGCACTGTTTAATTTTAAATTAATATAATATTATGTACTCCTGGCTCCTGCTATAACAACCTGCAGTGCTCCCCAGTCTCCCCCACAATTATTATAAGCTTTTATACATTGATGTGCAGCACACTGGGCTGAGCTGAGTGCACACAGACTGAGTCACACTGTGTGACTGCTGTGTATCGTTTTTTTCAGGCAGAGAATGGATATAGCAGAGAACGGATATATTAAATAAAAGTTAACTTAACAACAACTGCACTGGTCACTGTGGTAAACTCTGTCTGCACAATCTCTCTCTCTCTCTCTCTCTCTTCTAATCTATTCTAATGGAGAGGACGCCAGCCACGTCCTCTCCCTATCAATCTCAATGCACGTGTGAAAATGGCGGCGACGCGCGGCTCCTTATATAGAATCCGAGTCTCGCGAGAATCCGACAGCGTCATGATGACGTTCGGGCGCGCTCGGGTTAACCGAGCAAGGCGGGAAGATCCGAGTCGCTCGGACCCGTGAAAAAAAAAGTGAAGTTCGTGCGGGTTCGGATTCAAAGAAACCGAACCCGCTCATCTCTAATAGTGACTCCACTTGATAATGTGCAACATTACAGTGCCCTGGTTCATATTATATAACATTATAATGCCATCTAGTTAATTTTATACCACATTACAAGGATCTGGACCATGGGCATAACTACATATTTTGTAGGCCCCAAGGCAAAAGTTTGTAAGGGTCCTGCTGTATCTACTAATGGTGAAAAATGTATATAACACATGTAACTTTCACAGGGAAGGTGGGCCCCTCTCAGCTCTGGGCCCCATAGCAGCCGCACTGCCTGCACCTATGGTAGCTACGCCCTTGCATCCTCTGTTGGTTTATGTTGGCAGCCTGAAGGTGTTACTGCATTGTGACAAGCCACATGTACACTAGCGTATAATGTTCTCCAACCTATCTTATACTGTCCACACCTGCCTAAATAGCTGCAACAATTAGTGGCATAACTCTTGGAGGCCATGAAAGGTTTGGCCTCTGGGCACAAGTGTGCCATCTGTCAGAGAGCAGGGAGTGGCAGCCATATAACTGCATTGTGCAGACCGTGTGAATGCAGCCTGTGCAAATGTGCCACCATTTACAAGTTAAGCATTTGCAGAGTCTGTACCACGTAAATGTCTCTGCCACCTCCTGGAATTCCTCTCCTAGCTACGGGTAGGTGCTACTACAGTATGTCTGACAAACTTAACATTTCTGTTTGAAGTTTATGCACTGGATTGCAATCATTGCAGTTGCTAACTGCTGTGTCTGACAAACACAGTGACAAAGATGCCTCCAGTCACCTTTTCCCACCTACTCCATCCACCTACTACAACTCTCTATAATCTAATGGTGTCCTAATGGCATCTTCTGAAGAGCAACTACAGCCCACACCCTCTCTATACACTCCTCACTGATCATGTGTTAAAGCAGATTATTTATCTTATATAATACCCTTTATGAGGTCTAAGAACACTGTACGCTAACTACGTATGAAGTACCGTAAGGGTACGCACGTTGCGTAACAATCGCTTAGCCGTGGTCGAGACGCTCAAGCGTTACGTTCGCTCACGGCCAAGAGATCACTGGCAGGCACGTTATAGGCTGCCGACTACCGTAATGAATCGCTATAGCGATGCGACCACTCGAGACCACGAGGAGATCACCAGCGGCGCATACGCTCACAATGTAAAACCTTTATATCTAAACCATAAACAGTGTACTATGCAGTAAACCCTTTGTGTAGTGATATGGTGTAAATGCAACACAGTATAACCTTACTAGCTTAAAAGCAGTTTGAGCGTCACCGACGCTCTGAGAATACTTAACTCTATAAGAAATACACAGATACCTGGGCTTAGGGTCCAACGCCTAATATATATATATTTTGAATGATATACTTGCAAAAGAATTAATACAAATACAAATCATACACTACAATATAACATAGACTACTAACCAGGTAACTACACAGTAAATACAATACAATTAAGTTTAAGAGAAAAATGAGAGAAAGAGAAGAGAGAGAAAGATATGGCCCATAATAACAAGAGAGAAACAGTATGATTACGGAGAAAAACTTACGCACAAAGGAAACGATCGCATGCGCCTCTGGACATCCAGCTCCCGATTTTCAGCAATGATAACCATTGAAGAGTGAGTGCTGGATGTGATCGGCCTTTCTATTTATGCCCCACATACAATGCAATTCAATGGTCCCTACAATCTCATTGTTCATTGGACACAGGAATTCCTCCTCGCATTATAACAAAAGGTCATAGGTTGATTCATACAGGTGGGCTGTGACTATTTCCAACAGCTCAGGTGGGAGGGAAACTGGGTTTCCCGCCGCATGGGTAATAAAGTGCAAATAAAGTAAATGTTCATAAACTTCTTATGTCCATAACTATTCGCACGAGCGATTGATCTGCTTCAGACCAACACCGGAATATTTCTAATTAAATATTCTTCCGATGGATACTAAACACCACTGTATTACTCCTGTCTGACCCTTCGTATCAAACAAAGAGGGATTTCTCTGTTCATGAACATTCTATATTAACCAAACTTTCAGAATCTATCAAAGGGACCATGATCTAAAAAATACATTATATAGTGAAAATATGTAATGATTGAGTCGCACGCTACGATCACATAAACTCTACCGTAAATACACATACCGTGCGCCTGCGGGTGCCCGCGACTGTGAGTATGCGCACGTACGGGAGAGCGTACGCATGCGCAGCACGGACCTGTGTGAGGTGCAAATATGGTAGTGTGCATAGAGATATTTTTCTGACTTTGACAGTCCACCCTTTGGCAGTCAACAATAACTGCCACTTCCTGAAAACATTTCAAAAAGAGAAAAATATATGTTAGGGGTTAATACATTTACATGGTTGGGTAAGGGAGGAGAGGAGAAGGTAGGAAAAGGGTATGACCTAGTGAGATAGCAGAAGCATGTGTGTATGAATCCGTGCTTGGGGGTCATGTATCATCGTGCCGTACGTGTTTTAAATCAAGCTTCGAGGTATTGCGAAGTATACATTTGAATTCCTTCTTATCCCGTGGTACGGGTCTGTGGATGGGCTGTCAAACTTTACCGAGCTCTTTTCGGCTTTGGTTGTAACAAAATGGGGGAGCACATTTTAGTTGATGATATATGAATGGGGGAGATATGTGATTGCTGATATCTGTGCCTGTATTCCCTATCGACTATGTGTGTCATTACCTGAGAGTTGTAGAAATGAAGAAAAGACATAATTACGGTAAATGCGGTGGTATTCTATGTCAGGTAAATGTACATTCGTCGATTGAGGTCTTGTTTGGTGTCTGTTGAATGCAGTCTTCTTTGTGCTTTTGCTCATAAGGTGCGAGCAAAGCTGTCAATGTCCATAGATTTACAAAAGTGTTGGGCTAGCGTAATTTTAAAATTTCTAGGGAAACTGGGGATCCATGGCATAGTTCATCAAAAATCTGTGTATTAGGTTGTCAAAAACTTCTTCTTTGATCCATCTGTTGTCTGTATATCGGCTCATCAAATTCCTCGTCCAAGTGGGTCTTTTTACCTTGGAGGAAACGGAAAAACAGGTGAAAGAAACGGACCGTAGAAATCGCATTTTCATCACATCATTGTTTCTACATTTGGGTCATAAATCAAGTCCATTGGAATTACAGTTTCCTCACTCCTTAAACTCATTACCCTTGTACGATGATTGCACCTCATTAAAGCCTGACCGCATCTAAATATCAAACCAATCGTTATGATAACACCTAAGATACATAGGAGAAACTTCCCAACATCCATTATAACTCCTTGGGCCCATTCTCCTAAACCGGAGAACCAATTTCGCGGGTTCAACCATGACACCCAACCAGTCAGCTCATTACTCACAGCAGCAAGGGTGAGATTGTGTCTTCTGCGAAATTCCCACTTTAGTTGGAGAATATCGTCCATCTTTTGGTCTATGACCTCGACCGGGTCCTCGGTGCTATTCGTAATATATGTGCAACATTTCACGCCGTATTGTGTTGCCAGTGTGACACAATATCCGCCTGTCACTGCTGTGAGGTAATTAAGAACCATTCTATGCTGGACCAGTTCTGTTTTGTAAGCCTGAAGTTCCCTTCCAGTATACCTAAACGTGTCATCATACATTTCAGTGATATTATCTAACAAATTGGCGAGCGCAGAAATGTATTTATAATTCAGCACTCCTCTAGCGGTGCGGGTGAAATCTAACGCGATTAAGAATTGAATCCCGGTGGATTCACTTATCAGATCAGAGGCCGGATGCTCTGTCTTCTCTATCAGGTGCCTTTTAACAACGTGCTCGTAATGGGTGTGAGTATAAGGAGCTTGGGCACCACAGTGTATGTCTTTCATTTTGTCATGTGATACAGTCATTACTTCAGGCAGTACTTTTCCAATATAACACAATCCTTCAGAGTTTGGGGCAAGCCACTTATACGCCTTTCTCCCGCATATGAAATATGCATCATCGGGGAGAACATATGGGACGGAGTAGGACATAACCATATTACACACCTTCCATGTGAAATCTCCTAACCCTAATTCTTCCATCTGCTTAGTACACGTATCAGGTTGTACGATATGTGCACAGTATCCTGGTGATACCTCTCCAACTCTCGTAATCCTATTTCCTAAGGTATACCTATACCGGAAAGATTTTCCTCTACTGGCTATGTGGCGTATAAGCTCTGTATCTGTAGGCATTCTATCTGCTCTGTGTGAAAAGGTCATGGTTTGATTACTCCATGACACTTCCCAATTTCCCGGCTTTCGGGGATTGGAGATGTTAAAACATAATAGGGACCTATCCACATGGTATTGGAGGAGCTTCAAACTAGGAGGGCTGGAGATATTAAACCTCCTGTCCACCGGTCTCCCACCACTTAACTCAAGTACCTCCCCTAACGTTAAAGGAAATGGTACTAGCCCTGATTTGCTATGACCTTGAGGTACTTGAGAGCATACCCAACAATCTGTTTTATTTAACACACTACCCACTAAAGAGTGATAGTCACTCAAGGGATGCCGGTCCATATGGATATTAAAACTGGATTGGCATTTCTTTATGCACCCATCCTCAATGACATTGTTACAGAGCCGACAGATACAGTTTTCTTCAGCTAACAATCCTTCACAATTCCTTCTATGGTCAATGCTATCGGATCGTTTTCTGATACTCGCCTTTGCTTGTTGATTATGTTGTTCTTGGAAAACTACGCCTCCATTTCTGTCATCAGAACCCATTCCAGAACCTCTCTCGAACTCCATGGTACTCTCGCCGGAACAGACTGCTCTGGTCAACATCATGGTCAACAGGAAAATCCGGATCACAGTCTCTTGGGGCAAGTCCATCTTGTAGGAGGAAACGGAGAAGAATGAGAAGGGGGAAAAAAATAATTTGAGGGAGAGGGGATGGGAAGTTGGAGAAAAACAATAAAAGGGAACAGGGGATCGACAACTGCTTTTGATCTTGTGGTTCTCGATGCTCAGGTGCCGCCTTAGTCCTCCTGGAACAGACACTCTAGTGATACAACCTCTACCGTCTGTTCCTTATCACAGAACTTCTCTGGATCAACGACCTTCTTACAGTGGGACGAATGAACCCAAGTCTCTCTCTCAGCAACCTTCAATGCTGTAGTGCTAGTCAATAAGACCTGGTATGGTCCTTCCCATCTGTCAATAAGGCAACCTGAGCGTAGAAAATTCCGTATCATTACATAATCCCCAGGTTCAATGTCATGACAATTACTATCTGGTAAGTCAGGAATCACTAACTTCAGATTATCATTTTGATTCCTTAACTGTTTACTCATGTTAATCAAGTATTTTACAGTCACTTCATTGTTACACTTCAAATCATCCTGAGGGTTAATCATAATATGCGGTTGTCGACCAAACAAGATTTCAAAGGGAGACAGATTAAGAGGGGACCTGGGAGTGGTTCTGATGCTGTACAGTACAATGGGTAAAGCTTCTGGCCATGTCAATCCTGTCTCTGCCATCACTTTACTCAGTTTATTTTTAATAGTGCTGTTCACTCTTTCCACTTTCGCACTCGCCTGTGGACGGTATGGAGTGTGCAGCTTGCTATCAATTCCCATCAATTTACACATTCCTTGGAAGACATCACCTGTAAAATGGGTACCCCTATCACTTTCGATAATTCTAGGGATACCATATCTACATACAAATTCCTGCACAATTTTCTTAGCAGTAAACATAGCGGTATTTGTGGCCGCCGGAAATGCTTCGACCCAATTTGAGAAAACATCTATACAAACAAGTACATATTTCAAATTTCGACAAGGGGGTAATTGAATAAAGTCAATCTGTATCACCTGGAAAGGGCCGCCGGCAGGTGGGATATGGGATGGTTCTGTTGGTATTGTTTTTCCGATGTTCTTTCTCAGACAGGTAAGGCATGACATTGCTCTTTTACTCGCATGAGATGAAAATCCTGGGGCACACCAATATGCTCTTACCAACTTGCACATCCCTTCCCTGCCCAGATGAGTCAGCCCGTGAGCTGCCTCAGCTAAACATGGAAGATATGCTCTGGGGGCCACCGGTTTACCTTGTCCATCCGTCCAGAGTCCTGAGGACTCCTGGCCATATCCCTTTGCCTTCCAGACTGCCTTTTCCTGTGTGGAACACAAATTTTGCATCTCACACAACTTCTGTGTGTTGATGGTATTAAATACCATCAGTTGTGTGGTGTCTGTCTGTCTGGGGGTACCAGCTGCTAACTTAGCTGCTTCGTCTGCTCGGCTGTTACCAAGTGATATTGGGTCTTGGCTATATGTGTGTGCTTTACATTTGATAACAGCCACTCTGTCGGGTTCCTGTATCGCTGTTAGAAGCCTTTTTATGTGAGCTGCATGCGCTACCGGTGTACCAGCTGCCGTCATGAAATTTCTGAGGCGCCATAGGGCTCCGAAATCATGGACTACCCCGAATGCGTATCTAGAATCGGTGTAGATATTGGCTGATTTGCCCTTAGCCAATTCACATGCTCTGGTTAGGGCGACCAGTTCAGCAACCTGGGCTGAGTGAGGTGGGCCTAGCGGTTCCGCTTCTATGGTGCCTTGGTCATCTACGACTGCGTATCCAGTACACAAGTCTCCCGAGTCTGACTGTCTATGACAACTACCGTCCGTGTAGAACGTAAGTTCTGCATCTTCCAGTGGGTTGTCACTGATGTCAGGCCTTGCGGTAAAATTTTGGGTCAAATATTCCATACAATCATGAGTGTCTTCCTTTGTATTAAATTCTCCTTCCCCACCACTCTCATCCTCCACCCTTTGTGCCTGTCCAGGCACACCTGGGAGATATGTTGCCGGATTTAATGCACTGCATCTCCTTATGGTGATGTTTACGGGGGCCATTAGTGCCAATTCCCATCTTGTAAACCGCGCTGATGAGACGTGTCTGGTTTGGGCAGAATTTAACAAGGCTGACACTGCATGTGGTGTATGAATTGTGAGGTTGTGACCTAGCACGACGTCTTCGCTTTTCGTTACTAGCAATGCTATCGCAGCAACGCTTCGCAAGCATGTGGGGAGGGATCGCGCTACCGTATCTAGCTGAGCGCTGTAATATGCTACCGGCCTGCTGGCATCACCGTGCTTTTGGGTTAGTACGCCTGCCGCGCAACCAGCACTTTCTGTTCCGTATAGTTCAAAGGGTTTCCCATAGTCCGGCATACCTAATGCTGGTGCCTGCGTTAGGCACTGTTTAAGTCTCTCAAATGCTGTCTCAGACTCGTCTGTATGCGAAATCCGATCAGGTTTGTTTGAGGAGACCATTTCCTGCAAGGGTAACGCTAGGATGGAAAACCCTGGGATCCAGTTACGGCAATACCCACACATTCCTAAAAATGTTCTGATCTGTTGCTGGGTTTGTGGCAGAGTCATGTCTCTAATTGCTTGAATTCTATCAGCGGTCAGGTGTCTCAGTCCTTGTGTTAGACAGTGTCCCAAATATTTTACCTTAGTTTGGCATAATTGCAACTTGTCTTTGGAAACCTTGTGTCCTGTGTCTGAAAGATGAAACAGGAGCTGTTTCGTATCCTTCAGGGATGCTTCCAATGAATCAGAACACAGTAGTAGATCATCCACGTACTGTATTAATACTGATCCACTCACTGGTTGGAAAGACTGTAAACAATCATGCAAAGCCTGAGAAAATATACTTGGACTATCTATGAATCCTTGTGGTAATCGAGTCCATGTGTATTGGACTCCTCTGTATGTGAATGCAAACAAATATTGACTGTCAGGGTGCAGAGGTACCGAAAAGAAAGCGGAGCAGAGGTCAATAACAGTGAAAAATTTCGCAGTGGGAGGGATTTGCATTAGGATGACAGCTGGATTTGGCACTACGGGGAACTGACTCTCAACTATTTTGTTAATCCCCCTTAGATCCTGCACTAGCCGGTAACCCCTCCCCCCACTCTTTTTAACAGGGAAGATGGGACTATTGGCAGTGCTCGACGTTCTTACCAGAATGCCCTGTTGTAGCAAGCGCTCTATTACGGGATAAACTCCTAACTCCACCTCTGGCTTCAGAGGGTACTGTGGGATTTTTGGAGCTATCCTACCATCTTTTACTTGTACAACTACCGGAGCTACGTTTGCCATTAATCCAGTGTCCTGTCCATCTTTTGTCCAAAGTGACTCTGGTATCTGAGATGTCATTTCTTCTACTTGGGAGGGAGTCCTATTTGTCATAATGGTATGTGACATTAATTTTGACGGGGAGTCTAACATGTCTCGTACTTCCTGAGCGTGATTCTCAGGTATGTCCAAGAATACACCTTCAGGAGTACAATAAATGACGCACCCCATTTTACACAATAAGTCTCTACCCAGGAGATTGGTCGGTGCCGATGCAGCCAGCAAAAAGGAATGCTTGGTATGTAATGGCCCTACTGTAATCTCGGCTGGTTTGCTAACAGGGTAGTGCTGGACTACTCCCGTTACCCCTATGGCTGGAATTGTCTTACCAGTGGTTCTCATGCCCACTGTCGAATTTATCACTGATTTGGCCACCCCTGTGTCTACAAGAAAGTTTAATGATTTACCAGCTACATTGATTGCAATTTCTGGTTCACTTCCAAGGCTTGCAATCAATTTTACTGGCTGCAGATTACAGGTATGGCCACACCCCTATTGGGTATGGTGACCTCCCTGAATCCCGCTGGCAGCAACTACTTGTGAGGGAGTTAGCTGGGAACTACCAGAGGTTTGCCAATCTCTGTTTGGGGGGTATCTTTTTGTTTCCCCTGCATGTGGCTCATAACTCCGTTTCTGCGGACCCTGCTCCCAATGTCGTGTGTCGTGTCGTTGTCTAGGGGGTTGATAAGATTTTTGTACATTTCTCGATCTACAGTCTCGTGCAAAGTGTCCCTGTTTGTGACAAAAATAACATGTTACCACATTTGACTTACCCACAGGGTTTGGTGATGTTAACACAGGCTGTTTTGTGGTCAGGGCCTGTATACTTACTGCCATTAACTTATCACTTTGTTGTTCCCTGTGTCTGGTGATGTTCCTATCGTGATCAATAGCAGCCTCTCTCAAAGTAGCCACAGACAGACCTCGCCAACATGGTTGTGTGGTCTGTACCCTAGTCTTTAATGATTCTTTTAAACCATCCATCAGTACCGATACTGCTACTTCTCGATGGTTTATGTTTGTTTTAATGTCCTCTATGCCTGTGTATTTTGCCATTTCTGATAATGCTCTGTGAAAATACTCTGCAGCTGTTTCTGACTCCTTCTGTTTAATGGAGAATATTTTGTTCCATTTAACTACGGCTGGGAAATACTCCTTTAACTGTAAGCTTATTCTTTTTACATTGTCTTTGTTGTACACATCTGTAAGAGGTACATCCTGATCTAATCCACAGTCAGCTAAAAATTGAGTTGCGTCAACATTGGAGGGTAAACATGCTCTCAGCAATATCTGCCAGTCTTTGTTGTTGGGCTCTACAGTGTTACCTAGGTCTCTGATGTATTTTTGGCTGGCAACTAAGTCTTTTCTAGGGTCAGGGAATTCAGACACTATGGTCCTTAATTCCATTCTGGAAAATGGGCTATACATGGCAATGTTCCTCACAGGGGTGACTCCTGATGTGTCAGTTTTCCCATTTGGAACAGCTATTACCCTAACAGGATTAACTCTAACAACATCACTCTGTGTGGGTTCTACAGCCTGTGGTGAAATGGCTTCAGCATAGTGTATGGTGCCGTACTTACCTGTAGATACGACCTCACCTATCCCTCCGCTAGGGGCCCTTGTTACTAATCTCGTGGGTGGAGCTGTGCCTACTGTGGTCTCTGCTATGGTGGCTGCTAGAGAGAGCGCTGAAATTGTTGCCGATTCGTCTTCTTGATCACACTCCTGAGGAAAGTTCAAAACAGGGTACAACGTGCACGGGTTAATACTTGCATTGGTTAATTGGTTAACATTATCTTTAACATTTACACAGTTGCTAAGTGTTTGTGTGTTACACCTTAGTGCGTTATTCTCCGCAACCAATTTCTCTCCCGATATATATGGTGGCGGTGGGGCCGTGGCTATCAGTTTTCTGATTGAGCCAGATCCCGCCGCCTGAGCCAATCCTCTCTGTATGTCACCCTCCTGTTGCCACAACTGCAAATAATCATAATGCTTGATTCGTCTCTTTGCTGATTTAATGAGACATATCCTTCTCCTTAAATTCGTTAACACTTCTGTGCTGAAGCTACCTACTCTTGGGAATTTCTCCCCGTCATGTACCGTCATTTTCTCCCATTCATCACATAAAACCTCTGTGTGTGAACCGTATTTTTCACACATCACGTACCTTGCCGACCCAACTGGTCGGTTCACTGAATCAACCCGAACCGAGGTTGATCGCCCCCTACCTGAACAAGTGGCCCCCATAGTTCAAAGGTGTTGCTTTATTCAGCCAACCCTTACGCAAACCAAAATGTTCAAAATAGGCTGACGGTGGCGGTTTACCGAGTACCCCACTCACTCGCCCACGCCGACCAATACGACCTGATCACACCGATATGGTGCTGGCGTACTCGACCCAGGGCCCCTGCGACCTGAACCTCTATTTACTGGAACCTGTGAGGGTGATCCGAAGAACACTTACTCTTTCCAGTAACTATTGGTTGTTGGATAGTTCCTGAGTGAGCAGCGAACTTCCCTTAAAATAAAAAAAAATTACACAAATCACGTTAGAATGTACAAATAGCGTTTATGACCTTCGTACACAAATAGTACCGGTCAGGTTTACTAATGTACACAATTACGTGCGGTACAATCGTTCAGCACATAAGCAACTAATCTTATGTACGGAGCGACCAGTGGAATCGAAAATTGCGGCTGCGAATTCCTTCAGCAAGAGCTTGTATGGCCTATATGGGTGTTGCACCAACCCTTTCTTGGTGTTGTGCCTGTGGACTGTATAGCGGACTTCCTTGTCTGCTGTACCTGAACCTGTTGGTCTGCTATGACCTCCTGGTCTGTTACAGTATGACCTCCTGGTCTGCTACACTCTAATGCTCAAATTGTATGTTTTAACCAGGGATGCCTCCCTAGCCACCATGTACGTCACTTACACGCATGTACCTCACGAGAACTCGACTTTTCTTGTGGTTCAACCTTTAAAATTGTAAAAACAAACACTCATTCACCGCATATACACTTTTGTTTCTATTTCTATTTCTGCGCAGAAATTTCTCTTTAGACCAGATGTGTTACAAATTAGGAGAAGGATCTATTAATTTAAATTTCGAATTTAAAATAAATTTGTGCGATTTATCGCCTGGCGTTATTTACCGCGTGGCGCTACTTATCGCGTTGAGAGGAGAGAGAAAAAACTTGTGATTTGAGTTACGTGGGCGTACCCGTACGCTCCGTTGCGTAATATACGCTGCGTGCGTCGGCCTTTGGTTTGCGTGCACAAATCTCAGTCCTTGTTAGAGACACGTGTACGCAAAATAAAGATCCACCGTAACACAATTTATACGTTTATCAATGTAGATGATCCTTGATCATCTACCGCGCACCACACTGACTTCGCCTTGTCTCTCAGGCAGAGCTGTGTGTTTGTCTATACTTTAACTATATTACCTTTACTTTTACACTTTGAAATAGCGGCAAATCTCTCTTAGCACGTTTATCAACTATATAATAGCAAACAGGAGAGTGATATACGAAAATACACGAATGAAAAGAAATGCAGATATGCGTGCGTGTGTACGCAAGACAGAAAAATAAACAGTTTTTTTAAAAGAGACTAGCGTGTTGTTCTTACCTCCGGTTCCCGGATTCCTTCAGCACCCTTTACTAAGAGAAGCAGACGCTTATCCAAACAGCACTACGAGGAATATGATCTCCTGCCCTTTGCTGCTGGATAATGTCTGCTGTAATTACCTAGTGCAGATATGTGAAGGACAGGACGAGCCCGCAATTGTTAAAGCAGATTATTTATCTTATATAATACCCTTTATGTGGTCTAAGAACACTGTACGCTAACTACGTATGAAGTACCGTAAGGGTACGCACGTTGCGTAACAATCGCTTAGCCGTGGTCGAGACGCTCAAGCGTTACGTTCGCTCACGGCCAAGAGATCACTGGCAGGCACGTTATAGGCTGCCGACTACCGTAATGAATCGCTATAGCGATGCGACCGCTCGAGACCACGAGGAGATCACCAGCGGCGCATACGCTCACAATGTAAAACCTTTATATCTAAACCATAAACAGTGTACTATGCAGTAAACCCTTTGTGTAGTGATATGGTGTAAATGCAACACAGTATAACCTTACTAGCTTAAAAGCAGTTTGAGCGTCACCGACGCTCTGAGAATACTTAACTCTATAAGAAATACACAGATACCTGGGCTTAGGGTCCAACGCCTAATATATATATATTTTGAATGATATACTTGCAAAAGAATTAATACAAATACAAATCATACACTACAATATAACATAGACTACTAACCAGGTAACTACACAGTAAATACAATACAATTAAGTTTAAGAGAAAAATGAGAGAAAGAGAAGAGAGAGAAAGATATGGCCCATAATAACAAGAGAGAAACAGTATGATTACGGAGAAAAACTTACGCACAAAGGAAACGATCGCATGCGCCTCTGGACATCCAGCTCCCGATTCTCAGCAATGATAACCGTTGAAGAGTGAGTGCTGGATGTGATCGGCCTTTCTATTTATGCCCCACACACAATGCAATTCAATGGTCCCTACAATCTCATTGTTCATTGGACACAGGAATTCCTCCTCGCATTATAACAAAAGGTCATAGGTTGATTCATACAGGTGGGCTGTGACTATTTCCAACAGCTCAGGTGGGAGGGAAACTGGGTTTCTCGCCGCATGGGTAATAAAGTGCAAATAAAGTAAATGTTCATAAACTTCTTATGTCCATAACTATTCGCACGAGCGATTGATCTGCTTCAAACCAACACCGGAATATTTCTAATTAAATATTCTTCCGATGGATACTAAACACTACTGTATTACTCCTGTCTGACCCTTCGTATCAAACAAAGAGGGATTTCTCTGTTCATGAACATTCTATATTAACCAAACTTTCAGAATCTATCAAAGGGACCATGATCTAAAAAATACATTATATAGTGAAAATATGTAATGATTGAGTCGCACGCTACGATCACATAAACTCTACCGTAAATACGCATACCGTGCGCCTGCGGGTGCCCGCGACTGTGAGTATGCGCACGTACGGGAGAGCGTACGCATGCGCAGCACGGACCTGTGTGAGGTGCAAATATGGTAGTGTGCATAGAGATATTTTTCTGACTTTGACACATGAGAGAGGGACTCACAAGATAATTAAATTTTGCCTTGCTTTCAGATACGAACTTGGCAGGAAGACCCGAGACAAGGCTTGGTACAACTCATGACCCACAAGTTCGGGGATGTTCATATTTATCTAAAACAAATGCGTACATCTCTAAAATATAGGAATATTTACCTGTAAATAAAAACATAAGGGAATATTTTAAAAATGTGTGTGTGTAAAAAGGGCTGCTTCCCATATACATATGTGAATGGCACAGGGGAACCATTTTCATGTCTCACAAGGACTTTACAATGAAAATGTGACTCACCAGTGCTCTTGTATGTAGTGCTGAAATAAACTAATCATACTGTAATTGAGGCACATTACAATAACAGTTTATATATACTGATTTATTGTGGGTGACAAAACAGTTATAAAAATCATATCTCAGTAATTCTTGCATGAGGAGTGTCAATTCTGAAAAATGAAACATTCTTAGCTGAAGGTTTTAGATGTAATAAATACTGACCTGTCTTGGGAGAGCTGGGATGCAGGTGAGCACTGCAGATTTGTGAGTCTTGTCAGTCTATTTCCCTCTGTTTTCCTCTTTTGGGGAAACAGTCCTCTATACTTTCCACATTACAGTACATCGTGTGACAGATTCTCCACCTGTCAATCTCAGTCAGGCTCAACAGTATTCCGAAATACCTAGAATTTTTATGACTGAGGTATGTGTGGAATACGCTTCCCAAATTCATTATTTAACATTTCTGCTGGTTAGTGCTGAAAAGTGCCACAGGCTTCATGGAAAAATACAAGTACATGAACTTTTCATCGCAAGGCACATTTACTCCACAATAAACCATTCTGACAGCATGACTTTGTGTGTGTGTGTGTGTGTGTGTGTGTGTGTGTGTGTGTGTGTGTGTGTCAGTATAAAAACAAAACAAGATGCATTTAATTATAAAGTGTTTGTGATAACAGTACAGTAAAGAGTACCTTTATCAAAGTAGTCGCACTACAAATGAACATACATACTTGTATGAATACTTCCTGAGGTGACGAAAACAAAAATGGCTGAAGTTTATTAGGATCCTCATGTGATTGCCACCCTGCATGTTCTATGGTGTACAGAGAGCAATCATCTTAGTTGCTGGGAAACAGCATCTCTAAGGTAGAGCATTGTGGCCCTTACAAAAAGTGTCACAATGTAAGTGTTACGTTCCTAGTGCTCAGAACAAGAGAGATGTTGCGTAGTGAGTCCAGAGCACCAGAACGTGACGCTGAAATAAGGTGTGGTATGGAAATAGCCCCTAGCAGCCTACCTCCATTGTTTCACCCGTGTGGTCAGTTCACGCCTGCGCGACTATGGTTTCTTGGGCCCACGGCAGCCGCGTTTGAAGGGCGGATTAGGTCTGCCCAACTCCGATTCCCCCAGGTCTTAGAGTGAGACAAGGCGTGAACCCGAGACAGGATAATAACAAGGGGACCTCTAACTAAAGCAAACAGAAAGCTAGGGGCTACTAACAACCCTAAAACTAAATATATGTGCGGCACGCCGCCAAAGGAAAAGAACAACAAAGGAGATGCTGTCCACATGCCGACACAATACTATTGTGTACCGGCGGTGACAGCATATGCAGAACCCTCTGCAAAACACCAGTAACAAATATAACCAAAGAATACAGCGGCCTAGGCCGACGGACACGGCAAAGCCGCTACTCACGGAACCGGTACAAATACTGCCAAACGGACAGGAACCCCCAATGTAGCCGACACAGGCTCTCAGAACCGGAGGACAGGCAGAATCCCAAACGACAGACTGGTGGACACCAAGAAGCCAGATACTCGACCAGGCACAGACAAAGCCACAGGACTTCTGGACAGGAACGCTTCACGGCAGGACACGGGATCAGACACTGGATCAGACACTGGATCAGACACTGGAACTGGCAGGAACTAGCTCAGAACTCAAGAACTATCACCGGCGTCTGTGTATTGCACTGAGCCAGAATATAACAGAGAGCCCTAATTAATTAAGTCATGCAGCTGCCCTGTTGCACGACTCCAAACTGACAAGATGCAATTAGCAGACAGGTGAGGCCAAACACATGGAAACAGGCTGCAATTACACAGACTCACCACCGGCAGCAAACAAGAATCTTCTAAACCAGAGCAAAGGGAAATCCTGGCCTGCAAGAGAACTATAAACATAAAATAGGAATGAACCACTACCTGTGGTTCATAACAGTACCCTCTCCTTAAGGGTGGGCTCCGAACACCCCATGACACCCACGGGGAACAGAAAAAGAAGTATAACATAAAATACATAACCAAAATGCAAAACATTTTGCCCACTTCATAACAGTAAGTGGGCAATATCCAAATACCCTGAAAAGATGACACTGATTGGAAAAAGAGAAACAACACCCCAGCAAATATCATAAAACACAATGTCTAAAACTATATGAAAATGGTGAAACAGCAATAAATAAGTAATACGTAACCTACAGTAGTTATCTCTATAAATCTGTTGATTGAATATATAGCCTGTAATTTTGTTATGGAATGTGTAGGGATCACTTTGTTATGTATTATTATTTGCCTTTTCCTTCATCCTTTTCATATAATTTTATATGTTGTCTGGCTGAAGAAGTATATTTGGCCCATATTTGTACACTGCTTCATGAATAGACATGTAGTTCTGCCCTGCTGCACACTTCTTCAAAACGTCCAAACGATATCATGCACATTTTGCAGTGGGTATGAATCTCTGATCATCTCTGCTGATAGTTAATTTAAAACCAGCACTTTTGTGACAATCTTAGGACAGATAACTATTAAGAATTAACAATAAATTATTATATACAACAATTTTCTACAGGATTTCAGTAGTTCAATAGAGCACAGGTGCATATTGATTCTGATTTATACACTGGTTCAAGGAAATGCATAGTGTACTGGTCACCAGATGATGGTCATAAATCTATACTTGTCATCAGAAGGATTCTGACTTTCAACATGTACTTAGTGATTCATCTCACGCCTGTTCTTCAGGTCAGGTGTCCTTGTTGCACTTGTGTTGTGGACCTTGTTACATGGATATCACCATATTTTGTCAGCTGACCGCATCTCCTCCAGTCAGAGTACTTCTTGCCTCAGATGACTCTGGCAGCCAATCTGTAACCTGCAGCCGCTATGCAACCTTTCCTGTTCATTAACTCACTGCCAGAGCAATCCGCTGCTGTACTGTATTTTCAAAGCTGTAGATTATCCTTGTTATTCCTGTACATCAACTCAGCTATGTTCCTAGCTACTGTGTTTCAAGTTCTGAACTACTTCCAGCTGCACTTCTCTAATCATAAGCCTCTTCAGTATTCTCAAGTAACAGCTCTGCTAGTATCAGCTCCTGAATTCAACAGCATTGTTTATATGCCTGCATCTTAGTTCTGTTGCTCTCTCTCTCTCTCTCTCTCTCTCTCTCTCTTCAGCAAGCTATTCATCTGGTTTATGTGATAGTTCCAGTCTTCTACTGAATGCTAATTAAAGGACATTATCATCTCAGTCCTGTGCTGCTAGCGCATAGTTTCCTTGATTTCTCTAGCATTCTCTTGTAGCAAGCATATATTATTGTGTCTGCATTTCCTCAGCTTTCTGCCACAGTACAAGCACCTGAAAACACAGAGTCTTCAAGTGTCCAGAGGCTACTACATTTTTTGTCCAAGCCAAGCATTAATTTGCTCTATAGCAATATAGCACTACTGAACCCAGCAACATCAATTAACCAGAACCACCAATACCAGACTGGTGTCCAGTCATAGAACCACTGGTCTCAGCCCTGCATCCAGAGTAACATGTTCCAGTCCAGTGTCTAGTTCCACCGGGTTCTGACCCAGCGTCCAATTCTAATCAACTGGTCCCAACGCAGTGTCCAGTTCTACAGGTTACGGCTCAGTGTCAAACTCTTGTCCACTGGTCCCTGCACAGTGCCCAGCTCTCGTCCACTGGTTCCAGTGCAGTGTCCAGTCCCACTGGTGTCAGCCCAGTGTTCTATTCAAGAGCCACCAGTCCTGTCTGGTGTTCAGCTCCATCGGTACCAGCCAAGTGTTCAGTATTACAGAGTTACCTCAGAGTCTACTCCAGCAAGTAGTATTATTGGTGTCTTACCTAATCTCACTTTAGCTTCATCTGTAGCCCAGCGATCCAAGGTCCTGTGCCCACAGACAAATACAGATCCCAATTGATCAAAACAAGATAGATCCTGATTAACGGTGACTATTCTGTATACTGATCAGATGTGGCTGTGATGTACTTTAATTATAAGTCTTTGAAGCTGTACTGTTTTTGTATTTTTTACTGGCTGCATAAATCTCCTCCCTAATAATGCAACCCACTCCTACATGTTGCAGTATACTACGGTACTTACACCAGACCAACAGGAGTCTTCAGAAGTCATAAATTATTTTCAGTACAGTCATTCTTTGACTTTGGCAGTTACATTTCAACCTCACATAGATCATGTATGAGAATGGATCATAATATCAGAATTACAATTTAGCATAAAAGGTTCTTTGACTGGCAGCAGGGTCATATGTAAAAAACTGCGCTGTCTAAAAATGTCCCAAATTAGCTATTAAGCAGTGGACAAATCCAAAGCCATTTTAAAAGTTTTATTTAACAAGAAAGTCCATGCCATTTTACTCTTGTAGAAAGTAGGGGAACTGAGAGAGTTATTCTGAAAATATTATTAACTTGCTTTCCGCAATATCCTTTTTTTTTTTTTAATTTTAACATTTAAACCCTGCTGAACCTTCCACTTTGCGGCAGCACTGGCAGGGGCAAACTTAGTATTTCTTGAGAGGGTTTGCCAAATGTTTGAGTTTACAGCGATTGTCCCCAGTTCATGAAACATGCATAATTAGCATGTAACAAGCTATAGTCTGCCCCAAATAAAGTGCAGTTTATGTATTACAGTGCTTCAGACATATACAGGAGCAATGATCACAGTAAGCCACCTACCAGATTCTCTCTCAAGTATAAAGAGTGAGCACTCAGATTCACAGGGACATGCACAGCAGACTTGGTAGGAAAATCTGCTACCATTGGGCATGTGCAACAGCTTTATTATGACGATTATACTCCATGTAGTGGCTGCTGGCCAGGCTGGTTGGGAGGGGTGTTTACGAGGGGATCCGGTCTGAAGATCGACAGTGTCTAGGTCGACAATATTAAGGGCGACCACTATTGGTCGACAGTCACTAGGTCGACATGGATGGAAGGTCGACAGGGTTTCTAGGTCGACATGTGCTAGGTCGACAGGTCTAAAGGTCGACATGAGTTTTTCACATTTTTTTTCTTTTTTTGAATTTTTTCATACTTAACGATCCACGTGGACTACGATTGGAACGGTAAAGTGTGCCGAGCGAAGCGGTAGCGGAGCGAAGGCACCATGCCCGAAGCATGGCGAGCGAAGTGAGCCATGCGAGGGGACGCGGTGCACTAATTTGGGATCCCGGTCACTCTACGAAGAAAACGACACAAAAAAAATATCCTCATGTCGACCTTTAGACCTGTCGACCTAGCACATGTCGACCTAGAAACCCTGTCGACTTTCCATCCATGTCGACCTAGTGACTGTCGACCAATAGTGGTCGACCTAAACATTGTCGACCTAGACACTGTCGATTTGATGAACCACACCCGTTTACGAGCAACTGGAAACCCCCAAACACATTTGCCTGTGTCTGGTTGCACCACCATCTGTAGAGCAGTGGTACCACATGTGAGCTAATAGAAAAAGAGGAAAACACCTCGTGTGATCTCATTGGTAATTAGTAATCTTTTGAACAAAACAAACAATATACTGTATGCCATGATCGACGTTTGCACTAATACTAAGAAATTCAGAAAGCGACATCCACTAACGGGGGTCATTCCGAGTTGATCGCTAGCTGACGATTTTTACAGCGCAGCAATCAGGTAAAAAAACTACAAAACTGCGCATGCGTTTGCACCGCAATGTGCAGGTGCGTCGTACAGGTACAAAGAGGATCAATGCAGGGCAATGGATTTGGCGAAGATTCCATTCGCACAGCCGAATGCAAGTTGATTGACAGAAAGAGGGCGTTCATGGGTGTCATCTGACCGTTTTCTGGGAGTGTTTGGAAAAACGCAGGCGTGTCCAGACATTTGCAGGGCAGGTGTCTGATGTCAATTCCGGGACCAAAAAGGCTGAAGTGATCGCAAGGGCTGAGTAACTCCAGAGCTGCTCTGAAACTGCACAAAATGTTTTTGCAGAGCTCGGCTGCACACGCACACTTGCAAAGCATAAATACACTCCCCCGTGGGCAGCGACTATGCGTTTGCACGGCTGCTAAAAGTAGCTAGCGAGCGATCGACTCGGAAAGACCCCCAACATGTCATCATGGAAAAAGTATTGCATGTTGTTTAAATCACTTTATATTCCCTTCACATCATGTTTTTTGCTTTAGACACAAACTAAAAAAAAATCTCAGATAAATATCATGGTTTCTCAGCTGCTTGCCAGGCTTAATCATCAGAATATATGGATAACATTTTTTTTTTTTTTTTTTTAAATGGGCTGTTGATATCTGCTACATATTTATGGACAGTTACTCTTAAGAAAGTGACACAAAGGGAGAAAAAAGGGTTCTAAGCACAGAATATTCATTTAATGTATAACCACTCACCACAGTTGCCACATTGGTACTTGTAGTATCTGACCAAAGCTGTTAGGGAATGAGATGGAAGCATATCTTAACGGAATGTTAACCTGTTTGGTACCATTCAGGAGTTTTTGTGGTTTTACAGATAAATGAGCTCTGAAACCTAATCATTGTGAAAAAACATTCTTAAAAGACAATTTAATATATTTATCACAGATGCCTGATTAATGTCAACAGGATGCCATACAGATGGTAATTTGGGTATGAGTACCACTTCTGAATGGTCGCATGCAGTCATTTTGGGTATTCTGCTCATCAAAAAGACATTTTCCTCTTTTTCAATGGAAATTTTTTTGACAAGAAAAATTGTAGGATGCATTGAGATCTGTGGGTAGTGGGGAGAAGGTGTCATTTTATTTTTTTATTTTTTTTATTGACCAAAAGTGGAGCGAAAATTGAAAAATAGGCTTCTCAGAATTTAATAATCAATATCAACAGGTTTCTCACTGAGCCAAAGTTTTAGGGGGGTTCTAATTTAAATGCGTAAAGCCTGTCTTCTGAACATATGCAGAAACAGTTTGCATTATTTATACTAATCACGCTGACATACTGTAAATCCAAGTCAGCATCAGTCTAACGAGTCGATTCAATTAGCCACGAGCGTGGTGAGTTGAGAATGCAATGGCCTGAAATGTGGTCAACTTCATCCCCCCACCCCTCCCTTGTTTCCCATTTTGCTTTCATATGAACTCACACACTTATATACAGCCCCATACATACTGTATAAATGATTACATACATACTGTACATATATTCATACCTATATACATGTATGTGTACTTTGCATACAACAACTGTAAATTGAGGTATCTAATATCTTTGTAAATCCCAAAAATCAATAGGCATAAAACAAAACCATATTTTACAGACACCTAACAATAACAAAAAAAATGTTCAAACGGACTTAAAAACACAATAGTTTAAGCTCATAAACCATCTTCTGATACCTAAGCGGACATAGGACTCTTTTCAAAACTATATCAAATACAGACTATAAGTAACTAAACTATGTAGTTATAACAAAGAAGACAATCAGCAACGAGAACAGCTGGAGATGATTAAACATTAAAGAATCTCTGTTCTGACAGACGGACTCTGGAAGAGGTATGATACATCAAGACTGGCATGTTGGCAGCAGAGATTTATAACCAGGGTAGAGCAGGATCATTAAGGGCATCCATAATGTTATAAAGCAGGAGGGGCACATTTTAATAAGAATGATGTATACACTTTCTACGGCAGAAACACTCAGAGGAGAAATGTTCCTGAAAAAAATAATTGTACTATAGATTACAAGATTGTATAAATTTACACCTTGAGATTGGTAAAAACACAGAGAGTATTGGAGATTTGTGTAAATTGTTTTGTAAGAATTCACAAACAGGCATTACTTACTGGCAACTTGTGACAACCAGCACAGAAATTATAACAGACATGGATGATGGTACTAATGGCAAGTGCTGAAGTGGGATCAAACTAAAAATTCGGCATTGATCCCCATACATGCTTGTGGGAAGGCTTAACATTATGAAAAGGTAGCTAATGTCTTGAGATCCTAAATTGGAGGCCTGTAGTTCTTGTGCCTTTCATCACTGAAATAATTTTTGTTGTATTTATCAAAAAATCACACTTCGTTATGTGAATCCTACTATGTAACATTGACCATGATTAATATGCTCCGTACAATCGATTCAAAACTTTACACCTAATCAGAATCTAGGACAGCTGAACCTTCTATGGGTTACATTCAGGACAAAGAACTGTGCAGGAGCATAGCCTTATGTGGCTTCTCTGATCTTGAGGTCTCCCCATGACTACATTATGATGGGGCGACTATTTCTTTATCTATCACCTCTTTTGTGGGCTGAATAATTACAGTACTTATAAGAATTAATAATGCATCTCATCAGAGGCATAGGGGGGGGTACCTCTCCTCCCGTGTGTTAGTGACATTAAGTTATTTGACAGCCGATGCAATCTCTTCTGTGGCTGACTCCCTCACTAGTCCCTGCACCTTACAAGTCACACCCTCTTTATTATAGATACACATTTAACAAGTGTTATAACCAGGATTAGAACCCACCGCCTATTGCACTGGAAGCAGACATCTTACTGATTGAGCTATTTGCTCCTGTATAGGAAGCATGAGAATTATAACTATATGTAGTACACAGGAGCAAATAGCTCTATCAGTAAGGTACCTATTTCCAGTGTAATATGTTGTGGGTTCTTATCTGTCTATGACACTTGCAAAATAAATTGTCAGAGAAATAATCAGCATTGTCATTGACTGAGCCTGTCCATTATCTACAGTCACACCACACTGGTTATGCCCCATCCCATCTGATCTTGGAAGCCAAGCAGTGTTGGGCCTGATCAGTACTGGAAAGGGGGACCTTCTGGGAACATCGAGTACTGTAGAATTACATAGGCAGAACTACCAAAACACCTGGGAAAGCAGAAGTGTACCATACTTACTTCAATACCAACAAAATAGGGCGTATGACACTCTCTCATTGCTCACTCGATGGCAACAGATGAGTGAAAGCAGAAGTGTCTGGTATTCTTTCTGTCTTTCTGATTTTCCAATTTCATTGTGATCGTGAATATTAATTCATCATACAAACTTAAAACATATATTAACACAGAAACCAATACGAATAGGTACCAAGAGCATAAGAGCTGCTGATCGAAGAGAAGAACAGCCCTATGTTTTGTTTCTATGCATGTGATACTTCAATGAATTTTATATGTCAAGGATAGAAGAACAAAACACAAGAGATTGTCGCTCTGATCAATATTACCGTGATCATTATTCACTCCAAAGGTGTCTTCTTCATGCTATGATACATAATTTGATGCAACATATATGATTTTGATTGTACATATCAATAAGCTTTGGAAGAAACACTGGGAGTTACTTATTTAATAATATTTTATTATGTTATTTGATTGTTCTGAAATTTTAGTATGACAGCATTAAATGTTAAGTTTTATTATATTCTCTTCTAACAACCTTTTTTTCATTATATGACGATTAAAGTGTGCCCCAGAAAGACCAGTCTTTTGCATCTATGTAAATCCCCCCCCCCAAAAAAAAAAAACTTTAGACATTCCTCAAGGATGTTTCTAGTCCCTAGCAAATTAGTGATGGCATTCTAATTTGAAGAACATTGATAACGTATATTTTATTATCTATGCTGTAGCTTTATTACATAATGTTGTAAATAATGTGTGTGCATATATTGATATTACAGAGTTATATAAGCATGCACCAGCAGATGTCTCAAACTATGTACAACCCAGTTATTTACCCAGTTGTGTTGATTTATTGATAGCAGGTACAGCCATACTCACTGTTACACACTGGTTATCATGGATTGGAGCTTCAGCGGAGTGGGTTGTCATACAGCTCACTTGCTGCCATGGCATATGTAGGCACTGGGTAGCAGTGTGGGATACATTGTAATCAGTGTTTGCAGGTAATCATAGGTCTCCCAGGAGCTAAGTGGAAGACATGTGTCTTCCACTGTGATGCTATAACACTATATAGTAAAAAGGCCATTTTGGGGTAGGACATGAAGCCTCTTGGAGCCTCTTTCTTTCTTTCTTTCTTTCTTTCTTTCTTTCTGTCTCTTTTCTGTCCTCTGTGTCTGTAGTCTCTGCCCTCTGTATTCTGTCTCTTTTGTTTTCCATTTCTTCTTTTTCTCTCTTCTGTCTCTTCTTGTTTTCATTTGATTTCATTCACTTCTGCTTTCTGTATCTTCTCTCTTTTGTCTCTATTCTTTTACTTCTGTTTTCTGTCTCCTTTCTCTAATATCTCTGTCTTCTGTCTCTTCACTCCCTTTTTGTCTCTTCTCTATTCTGTGTTCTCTTGTCTTTTCTCTCTTCTCCTGTTTCTACCTCTTTAGGTTTTTTTTTCTGTCTTATGTTTCTACTTTTGAATTCTCCATCATTTGTCTTCTGTCTTTTATTTTGTTTTCTATCTCTTTTATGTTCTGTCTTTTTTCTGGTTCTTCTGTGTCTTGTCTACTCTTCTCCTGAATGTTCTATTTTACTTTCTCTTTTATCTTCTCTCACTTTTTTAATTGTATATTCTTTCTTTGCTCTGCAGATTACAGTCTAGCCTGCCTTCTGTCTCTTTTGACATCTGTCTCACCTTCTTCTGTTTAATGTGTCTTTCCCTGTCTTTCTGTCTTCTAAAAATGTTAAATGATTAGTTGCAACCACTTTTTTTTGTAGTAAACAAAATTTTAAGCATCATTTTTTCTAAAGTACAATAAGTAGTGAAAAACTATCTGTATTCTTCTGTATATTATTACTTCATGAAAAGTTTTAGTGGCATCTAAAAGTTGCTGTCTACAAGGCATGTAACATTCATTAACATGAACCTGTCATCTACACAAATAGAGGCAACCATTTTGTGACCTTCCCTGAAACACTATTTATATGCTCAGTAGATTATAGTGACATCACTGATTTATGAAGTGATTCTTCTTTCATATCTCCCAACATTTATAATTAAAATATAAATCCAAGTAAGCCATGCCCATGATGCATCTAAGCCACACCTTTTGATCTACCAGGTCACATTACAATAGATCACACCTTACTGAAGAGAGGGATGGAATTCATAAGATGAATTCATATGGATTTCTTCATTGTGCATAAGAGACAGCAACTGTAACTGAAGGAGTGTTGAGTACACAAAATATATTGCTTTTGCTTGTAAAAATTAGTGATGAGCAGTTCGGATTCCTTGGGGATCTGAGTCAAATCTGAGACCTGGCTCAGGTTTTCCAGGCTCGGATTTCAAATCAAGGCTGAATGTCATCCTCCTGGCATCGTAATCTTGTGTGTATCGGATTCCATATAAGGAAGCCATGGCTATGACTCAGTGCTGTTTAACTCTAGTCACACTACTGTATGCTGCACTCTGCTCTGCGGTGCCCATCTAAGGGGCTGTGCAGCTTTTACTGTGTTCATCTATGTGGCTGTGCTGCTGTCACTGTGTCCATCTAAGGGGCTGTGCTGCTGTCACTATGTACATCTACGTGGCTGTGCTGTCACTGTGTCCATCTGTAGGGCTGTGCTGCTGTCACTGTGTCCATCTAACTGGCTGTGCTGTCACTGTGTCCACCTAAGTGGCTGTGTGGTGTCCATCCACAAACTGTGTCCAGTCCTCTTAGTCTTAATCCATCATAGTGGTGCCGCACTGACAGTGCAGGCCCCACCCACTGCGCTCACAGTGTGACTCCATACTTGTTAGGAAAAAAAGAAAGTAAAAAAAAAAAGAGAAATTGTTGTATTAGTCTGTACTGTGCACTGCACCCCAGTGCACGTACCTAAAAGTGGTCTCACTCCACACAGTGTGAGCCAAGCTGCCAGTTAAAAAAGAAACAATTAAAAAATATATGGTTTGTGTACTGTACCCCACTACACTGTACCACAATATGCGTGTGCGTAAAAGTGGTCTCATTCCACACAGTGTAAGCTAAGCTGCTAGTTAAAACATGGATATGGATCAGTTTAGAGATGAGCAAGAGCAGCACCCAAATACTGGTTGCTGCAGCTGCTGCAACCAGTCAATATAATGTTACTAGTCATTCAATGTCATCTAATGCTAGTGTTCAAGGGTGAAAAGGGTTTAAAAAAATCAGGGCATCTTAAATCAAAATATCTACATTTTACAGGGGTAAAGACAAAAACTAAAACACCTCTATTAAAGGGAACGTTTAGTGCAGAAAAAAGAAAAACATAAAATTGGCAACATGCCATTCACCACATGCAGTGGCAAGGAATGGCTCAGGCCTTGGCCTTTATTTATAAATGGTGGTTCTGAAACTGTCAGTGATGCATCTTCTTCTGCCTCTCATGATGCAAGACCTTTTCACTCGGAGTCTATAAGAGGTGTAAAAAATAAATAAAACCCATTGAGGCAGGAGAACAAACTGTGTGCTCAGAACCATCAAACATTCCTGAGGAGTCTATACTGCGCATGCACCTGCACCGCAGTGCGCCGGCGCATGCTACACAGCCGATGGCTGTCTCAGCCCTGCAATTGCCTCTGCCTGATTGACAGGCAGAGGCGGTCACTGGGCGGGAGGGGACGTGCCGGTGGTGTTTAGCCGCCATTTAGGGGGCGCAGTCTGAGCAACGCAGGCATGCCAGGACCGTTGGGGGGGTTGGTCGCGGCAGCTGCGTGACATCACACGCAGCCGCTGCGACCCTCATAGCGATGAGTAGCTCCTGCCAGCGTGCAAGAGCTGCGCTGGCATGGAGGTATTCCTAAAGTATAAAAGCATCACCGCTGTGCGATGCTTTTGTACTTGTGTGGGGGGATCGGGCCTGACATGCTGGATGGACTAGCCCTGTGCTGAGCGTCCCCCCACATGTCTGTGTGACTGATCGTAGATGTGCTAAATTTCATTCATATCAGTGTCTTCCCTAGTGAACCATACAGTTGCCAGTGCCTACCACAATCCATCAATCAATCTTTTTTTTTTCATTCTTCTTATATTGTCTACATAAAAAATATAAGCGTGGTGATTCGCCACTGTGAGTTGTCATTTGTGAAAACAGTAAAAAAAGAATTGCTCTTTTTAGTTGTAAACCTGTATATGTTTAGTTAATCAATATGGATAATGTGACCCATAGAGTTGTCTACCATAATCAATTAATCATTCAATGTTTTTTTTAATTCTTCACTTTTTTGTCTTTTTGCTGCTAGGCCTCACCTCACTGTCACTTAGCTTACTCATCCAGCTAGCTCAATGCAGCCTTTGGCCTAAACTGGATGTGAGCAGTGAGATGGTTAAAATTAAGTGTACATGACTGGAAATTGTTGTTATTGAGGTTAATAATACTCTAGGAACAAAAAAAGACCCACTTTTTTTCTAAATTTTTGAAAACAAAATGCAAAACCTAAGCTAAAAACGGATGACGAACTAGAGCCAAAACCAAAACCAAAATCAGCAAAAATGGTCAGGCACACACCTTTAGTAAAAATGTGTTTATATCAGACACCTGCAAAATGAGCAATGTGGCACATTGGGCATACATTTTGTCATATTATTACTCTGAAAATTGATATTGTCTTTCTTTTTTTTTGTTAAATAGAAGTTACTGCTGCAGCATAATCCATAAAAGGATTACACAGCGCTTCTGATATCTATTGGCCTAGTGGGTCTTTCTTGACATGAATGAAGCTAGCTCATTCCTAAGAAAGCAGAAGACAGTTTATGGAGTATGAATCATTGAGTGTTTTTAAAAGGAACTTTAAGAATTCAACAGCCGTTTTAACGTAAATCCATTATGCTGCTGTCTCTATTAATTTCCTCCAACAAAATTATTCCCATCCACCTCTCCACAGTAATTGTAAAAATGCAGATGTTATAGTCTGTGTTGAAATAAAGAAATCATGCATTATTAAAATGCTATTCTGCTGCAGAGGCAAACAATGCATTAATGAAAAAAATCACTTCTGCAGAAGAATTGGAGTATCTGAAGCTCATGCAGTGCTAAGAAATAGAGATAATGACTTGTGTAAACAAACCTGAACTCAACACCTATATCTGACTTAATCTGAACATGGAGAAGTATAGGCTGATATGGTCAATCAGTAATATTGCCTACGTAAATAAGTGCATACTGTATGTGAATTGTTAAATATGTTTTTTGTGAATTATTAATTATTCTCTCTAAAATGAAGACTGTTAGGCAGGTGCTATAAAAATAACTGTTAATACAGTTTTTAAAAACATACACAATTGCCAATTGTACCATAAAATAAATAAATACATTTCACCTAAAAATTGCTCCAGCTGTACAAAATCCAGATTTTGGAAGACAAAAAAATCAATTCACATTCTGGGGGAGATTCTCTAAAGTCAATTTTGTAGTCCAAAATAAATGTCTGATACAAAGACAAGTTTGTGCCACCCAAAAAAATGTGTGTGCTACAAAATTAAATTTGTAAAATTGTTTATGAGTGCTGAGAAGTTCACTGTGTCTGTCAAAGGAACACTTCACTTCTGGATTTCGGGAACCATCAAAGTATAAGTCCTTGAATAGTTAGGGATAAGAAGGAAGTGTCTTTCTTAATGTGTCAACTTTTTAATTTATTGCTGTTTTCAAATATGTTCATGGGAAGTGGGGCAGAGAGAGACATTATGAGCTTGGGTTTATTTCCGTCAAGAAGTTTGATAACTATATTAGCTCAAATAGTCATTCTGCAAGTACTGCAACCTAGTTTACAAAGATACAACCAAGCAGGAAACCGTCACTGGCTCGTCTTCAGTTGTGTGGAGGCAGGAGTGGATTTATATGTTCCTCTTCTATAAAAGGGTTCCATATGTTGGAATATATTAGAGTACATAGGCAGTCTTAGCTTGGTATTGCAGGACTGCTGAGAATAGGTGGCATAGCACAAGTAGCAGAGTCACCTTAGCCTAAGCACATACTGCAGTTCATGTATCATTTGTAGGATATTCCTGCGGAGAGGAACTGTCTAGTCGGGGACTATGCAGCCAACCACAATAAGCTCTGCATATGTGGATAAGAAGATCATCCACTCAGCTCTGTGGTGACATGGAAAGGCACACCTGCATAAGGAGGGTTATGGTTATGCCAAGCAGAGTGACTTGCTGGGGCCTACTGTAGAAAGAAACCACTTAGTGTCTTGTTGGCAAGGGCACGGCAGCAGGTATTATAGCTGACCTAATTTTGCAACAGTAAGAGAGTTTACCTCCCTGTGTTGCGAAGTCAAATAAGGTTAGAGTAAGAATTTCTAGAGAAAAGCTTAGTGTTAGGCATAGTGCCTTCATGATGCTGAGATTAGCCTGATGGGTGCAGTCGCCTTATCCTAAGCAAGAGTACATAACACACAAAGCAGTAGTTATTGCTTGTAAAGGATATCAACCACTCGCTCTCACTCTACGCATCAGTGAGAATGTAATACAATGCAAGTTTCCAGTGAGCGTAAACCTGCTGGGGCACACTGAAAGTTTGCATCAAACTTGAGCATATGCTCGCTGAATGTAAAAGGATGTGAGTTTGAGGCAAACTGGAAAAAATGTGTGACAGTTTTAGAAGCAACTCAAAACAAGCATACCAGTGTGTTCCCAACTTTTTTTTTTTTTAAAGGTGTATGTGCCCCCTACACAATTAAGCTGAGTGCTGGAGGGGGGGGGGGGGGGGGCATGGAATGACCTCCTGTTGGATGGTTACTGAGAGGGAAGGGGGTCAGGTACAGAATTCCCCAGCGTTAGGGGATATTGAACCGGTATACCTCAGTGCATATATGCACTGTTTTTCATTATGCAAGTACTTGTTTTGCCATACAAGCCTATCTTTGTTCATCTGTGTAGGTACTACTACTAACATAGTTTGTCTAACGACCAAAAATAAGAGTGCATCTTCAGACCCTCCAACATGACCCACCCCACTAGGTACAAAATGCTCTGTTTCTGGACTTCCCTCTTAAGTTATGATTTCCATCACCTGTGGTGAGCTAGTTAAATGATAAGAAAGCTGTTTCTTCACAGGTGATGGCAATAACAAATTAAGAGGGAAGACCAGAAACAGAGCATTTTGTACGTAGTGGGGCGGGTCATGTTGGAGGGTATGCATCTTGCGTAATTGTCACAGTTATTATAAGAAGCAAACAATGAAGAGAGAGCTGTTCAACTATTGATGTGTCTTACCAGAGATTTGCAGGGCAAGTGAGAGACAGATACAGGAATTAATATAATACTAAAGGGATTGATAACATGCTTTAGACATTCTAAATGACCACATGATTATACATCCTTTACAGAAAATATATATACAGGTTGAGTATCCCTTATCCAAAATGCTTAGGACCAGAAGAATTTTGGATATCGGATTTTTCCGTATTTTGGAATAATTCCATACCATAATGAGATATCATGGTGATGGGACCTAAGTCTAAGCACAGAATGCATTTGTGTTCAATATACACCTTATACACACAGCCTGAAGGTCATTTTAATCAATATTTTTAATAATTTTGTGCATTGAACAAAGTGTGTGTACATTCACACAATTCATTTATGTTTCATATACACCTTATACACACAGCCTGAAGGTCATTTAATACAATATTTTGAATAACTTTGTGTATTAAACAAAGTTTGTGTACATTGAGCCATCAGAAAACAAAGGTTTCACTATCTAACTCTCACTCAAAAAATTCCGTATTTCGGAATATTCCGTATTTCGGAATATTTGGATATGGGATACTCAACCTGTATATATTTTTTAATGTTTGATTATCTAACCCAAATCCATTAACTAAACATCTCTATTTGATGTACAGTATCTATAATGATGATTCTGTAAGTTAGCAACCAGTGCATTATATTGCTTTTTACGTAACTGATGTGCAACTGGTAACCAGATTTTTTTTTAGCCAGTTTAAACTTGTTTGTGTAATAAGTACTGTACAATACTCTTAATCTATGACTTTCCACATTATCTTCATTTTATTTAATATCCTGTCATTTACATTCGGACTTTGGGCCTTATTCAGTATGCATCGCTGATATTATAGCATTTCCCCTATTTTTGGTCCAGTGCACACGCTCAAGGCCCAATCTGTGCATATGCAGGCCGGTAGATGTGATTGCATCACAGTGATGCGAAAGCCTCTGCCCGATTGACATGCAGAGGCATTAGTGCGGCGTGGCATTGTTGGGGTGAGGCACCGAAAATGAGGGTGGGTCCGGGCCATTTTTGGGGCAGCCGTGTGACGTCACATGCGGCCGCTGCAAATGGAAACATGGCCGGGCTGCGCCTGCCTTCACAGCCAGGCTGCGCAGGCAGGTGTCGACCCTGGTTGCTGCGATGGCAATTTGCATTGCAGTCACAATTGGATTGCGAATGCAGCTCTGGGCGGCCTTTAGCATCATGGGTGGCCTTGCCCTGTGCTGGGCGGCCATCAGTATGCGATTGTATGAGTTACAGTTTTGCTAAATTAGCGAAACTGCAACTGAAGCTGAATAAGGTCATTTGTCTTCTGTTCTGGCTCTGAGCTTACATACAGTAATTTCTTAGTTCTGTATTCCATACTGTTCAGCTGTAGTTTTCCTGCTTTACCCACTATGTCGCCCACTAAGGTATCACAAAACCTGAGAGGGAGATTTATCAAAGCTTGGAGAGAGATAACGTACAAACGAATCAGCTTCTAACTGTCATTTTAAGGGTTGTGTTTGAAAAATGACAGATGGGAGCTGATTGGTTGGTACTTTGTCTTCACTTTATGTCTCTCCAAGCTTTGATAAATCTCCCCCTATGTCTAAAATATAAGACAAACTGATGTCACCTTCAAACATTGAAAAAAAAATAATTAGGACAAAAAAATCCCACCCAAATCCACAGTACTGATCCATTCACACATACCCATTTTATCTTATCTCCTATGAACCATGTCCTCACTTTAAGAGATAAGATTACTTTTTAGGGTCCTGATAAACACAATCGTTGAAAGAGGAGTGCGCTACTGCACAGACTATATTCTTCTTTTTCTAAAGAGAGGCTTCATGCCCTATCCCAAGATGGCCACCAAGATCACTACTTACTGTAACATGTGCAGATGCCATCCCTAGTCTTGACTGCGTGAGACTGTGTTAGAGCATCATATTGGAAGACACATGTCTTCCACTTAGCTGAAGAGTGACCTGAGATTACCTGTAATCCACAATGATTCCAGTGTTCCTCCACCACTATCCAGTACCTACATACACTCATTGGCTGCACACACGTAATTTCCAACTTTATGTAATAAAATGACAGCATATATAATATAATAAATTATAACTATTCTTCAAAGTGTATGCCATCACCAGTTTGCTAGGGACTAGAAAAATTCTTGAGGTATATCTCAATTCACAGTGAATTTAATTGAATTGATGGTGATATCCAAGTGAATTAATAGGTTGCTTTTTCATGAGCATTTATTCAGCTCACAATTTAAGAAGTACTTACCCCATCATACTGTATGTCATGGGAAAACCTTAACAGACAAGCCACATAAAGCTAAGCCTTTGGACAGTGATTTATCCTGAATCTGAGCAGGTTCAACTGTCCTAGATTCTAATTTGATGTAAAATATTGAAGTGATTGTACTGAACATATTAACCATGGTCAATGTTACATAGTAGGGTTCACATAACCATGGACCTAATTCAGACCTGATCGGTGCTGTGCGTTTTCGTACAGCAGCCGATCAAGTCTATACTGCGCATGCACCTGCACCGCAGTGCGCCGGCGCATGCTAGACAGCCGATGGCCCTGCAATTGCCTCTGCCTGATTGACAGGCAGAGGCGGTCACTGGGCGGGAGGGGACGTGCCGGTGGTGTTTAGCCGCCATTTAGAGGGCGCAGTCTGAGCAACACAGGCATGCCCAGACCGTTGGGGGGGGTTGGTCGCGGCAGCTGCGTGACGTCACACGCAGCCGCTGCGACCCTCATAGCGATGAGTAGCTCCTGCCAGCGTGCAAGAGCTGCGCTGGCATGGAGCTATTCCTAAAGTATAAAAGCATCACCGCTGTGTGATGCTTTTGTACTTGTGTGGGGGGATCGGGCCTGACATGCTGGATGGACTAGCCCTGTGCTGTGCGTCCCCCCGCATGTCTGTGTGACTGATCGTAGATGTGCTAAATTTAGCACATCTACGATCAGCTCTGACTTAGGCCCCAAGAGTGAATTTTTGCTAAATACAACAAAAATTATTTCAATGATGAAAAAGTATATTCTCTCCTGTTGTGGCTGCGTAGCGTGCAAGGCCCAGGACAGCGGGATCCGTGCGTACGCATACTCCTGCTGCCATAAACTTTACATTGGAGACCTATGATTGCGAGCACTCTCAGCCTAGCAGATCACAGTGGACACATCTGTACAAGACCTACAGACCTCAAATTTAGGATCTCAAGACATCAGCTACATGTTAATTATGTTACAGTAAATCTTCCCTCAAGAATGTATGCGGGTTAATGCAGATTTTTTAGTTTGATCCCATTTCCAATAGTACCATCATCCATGTCTGTCATAAGTTCTGTGCCGTTTGTCACAAGTTGCCAGTAAGTAATGCCTGTACACAAATCTCTATTATTCTCTGTGTTTTTACCAATCTCAAGGCGTAAATGTATACAATCCTGTAATCTATAGTCCAATATTTTTTTCAGGAACATTTCTCCTCTGAGTGTTTCTGGCATAAAAAGTGTATACATCATTTTATTAAAATGTGCCCCTCCTGCTATATAACATTGGGAATGCCCTTAATGATCCTACTGTACCCTGGTTATAAATCTCTGCTACATGAGAAACAGTGTGTAACAGTCAGTATGGCTGTACGTGCTATTAGTAAACCTACATCACTGGTTAAGTATGTGGACTGGTCTTAGGGGTCTATTTACTAAGCCTTGGATGGAGATAAAGGCGCTGGAGATAAAGTACCAGCCAATCAGCTCCTAACTGTCATTTTTCAAACACAGCCTGTGGCATAGCAGTTAGGAGCCGATTGGCTGGTACTTTATCTCCAGCGACTTTATCTCCATCAAGGCTTAGTAAATAGACCAGTTTGAGTCATCCGCTGGTGTGTGCCCATATGACTCTGCAATATCAACACCTGAACATACATCATTCCAACAGCAACACTATTGGTATAGTGATGGAATTAATACGGGCAGGTAAATCTTTACTATTTCTAGTTCTGCAGAAAATAAGTTTCCTATGTTATCAAGCTATGGCGAAACATGTATCTTTGACCTACTGGTGGACCCAATTGGCACCACAGTCTAAAATGGAATTCTCTCTCTGTCAGATACCTTACTATTTTTTCAAAGTACTCTCATCAGATTCCGTATGAAAATCCAGCAGTCGGGATGCCAATGGTAACTATCCTGATGTCGGCATCTATATCACGTCAATCCTGAGTTAAGTATTCTAACCTCCCTCCCCTAGCCCCTATTGGTGCCTAACCCTCACCTCCCCTTGGCAGTGCCTAACTCTAATCCTCCTCCCCCAGTGCTTAACCCTAAAATTCCCCCAGTGGTGCCTAGCCCTAACCCCCCCCCCCCCCCGCCCACCTGCAGCCTAACCCTAACCCACCCCCGCCCCTCTACAGCCTAACCCTAACTTTCCCCATCCCGCAGCCTAACCCTAACCCCCTCAGGAGTGTGCCTAAACCTAAACCTAACCCCCGCTCCCCCTGCCTATACCTAACCTGGCCACAAATGCTTACCTCCGGGATCCTGGCTGTCAGGAGTCAATCGCCAGGATCCTGATCCTTTCGAGATGCCATCGTCGATGTTCTGGCGGCTGTCGGGAATTCTCGTGTCAGTATCATGAATGCCGCTATCCCGTCAGCCAGGATCCTGAACGTATACCCTCTCATCAGCCTCGGCTCTTTCCCTGCAATAGGTAGTATGAAGAACCCAAGCAGTGCGCAGAGGCAGCTAATAGTGTGGTATGTCACAAGAGAGGCTTTTCCCACCTCCTGGTACAAAATGCAGAAATAAAACGATACGTGAAATACCACTGGACCAGCGCCTCACTTCTCATGGACCGATATATCTCAACCTCCGTATTACTCGTACCATGAAAAAGAAATGGTATGTAGACATAGTGTGATACTGTATAAAAGGTGGCAATTTAATACATGACACACATAACATAACCAAACATGACATTTAAAAAACAATTAAGAACAAAACAAGCCACACTGTGGTGGTGCAGACATTCACTGTTATAACTGGCCTCCTAGGCAAAGATGTTAAAAATGGCTGATTACTGGCTGTAAGTGAGAACTGGCTCACACCAGTTCTAAAGGCATGAAAATTCAAAGGAAGTCACCAAGCTGCAGCATAGGGATTCCCTGGTCTCAGCACTCCTTTACTCGCCAGAACAGTTCTTTATGCCATTAGCGTCCACACAGGAGGTCAGTCAAAAGAGCACCCACGCGTTACGACCCTCCTCGGGTCTTTCTCAAGGTCAGCTCCAATGTGTATGTCTGAAAAAGGTCTCCGGTTTATATCCCTACTTACTTCCTCCCATTGGTCCCAGCGCAGCTGATCTCTATACATTTGAATCCTAATCGTCCATGATCCTGTGCGCTAGGATCCTCCCTAACTACTGGGTGGCTTCCATAGCAACCCCACTTGTGGCTCGTCACTGACGGCTCCCACTGACACTTCCGCCCACTAAACGACGAGAAAGACGAGTCATGTGATCGGGAAAGTCAGAGGGGAGTATCGCGCAATGCGTGATGACGCATCCGTCACGTGGTCGCGATTGGGCGGAAGTGTCAGTGGGAGCCGTCAGTGACGAGCCACAAGTGGGGTTGCTATGGAAGCCACCCAGTAGTTAGGGAGGATCCTAGCGCACAGGATCATGGACGATTAGGATTCAAATGTATAGAGATCAGCTGCGCTGGGACCAATGGGAGGAAGTAAGTAGGGATATAAACCGGAGACCTTTTTCAGACATACACATTGGAGCTGACCTTGAGAAAGACCCGAGGAGGGTCGTAACGCGTGGGTGCTCTTTTGACTGACCTCCTGTGTGGACGCTAATGGCATAAAGAACTGTTCTGGCGAGTAAAGGAGTGCTGAGACCAGGGAATCCCTATGCTGCAGCTTGGTGACTTCCTTTGAATTTTCATGCCTTTAGAACTGGTGTGAGCCAGTTCTCACTTACAGCCGGTAATCAGCCATTTTTAACATCTTTGCCTAGGAGGCCAGTTATAACAGTGAATGTCTGCACCACCACAGTGTGGCTTGTTTTGTTCTTAATTGTTTTTTAAATGTCATGTTTGGTTATGTAATGTGTGTCATGTATTAAATTGCCACCTTTTATACAGTATCACACTATGTCTACATACCATTTCTTTTTCATGGTACGAGGAATACGGAGGTTGAGATATATCGGTCCATGAGAAGTGAGGCGCTGGTCCAGTGGTATTTCACGTATCGTTTTATTTCGGCTCTTTCCCTGTCTCCTGCACTGCTATTCATAGCAACAGGACACATTGGAGGAAGCGTGCTGAAAGCAAATAATCCCTGCACCTGTCTTTCACCAGCAGGTCTCTGCTAATTTGCTCAGAGTGTTCACTGTCTAGCATACACCCTGCAGCAGCAGTTGCATAGCTAGCAAACAAGCTTATCATCTCCACCACTTTATACTATCTCCATGCAATTTATGCCAATGCCATTCATGATATGTGCATATGATTGAACTATTCAGAGGTTGGAAATAAATGTAATCTAGCCACAGACAGGACTCTGCGCCTTTTCAGTCTAAGGCATGCTGCCGTTTGCTGCGCTGTACTCTGCTGTACTGGCTATGCTGTGTCCAGAGTCTGAAGAGTGGCTGTGCTGTATAGTGACTGTATATAGGGGCACACTGCACGCTGCTGAATGCTGCGCTATACACTACTGTGTTGGCTGTGCTGTGTCCAGAGTCTCGCAAGTGGCTGTGCTGTATAGTGACTGTGTACGGGGGCACACTGAATGCTGCACTATACTCTGCTGTATTGGCTGTGCTGTGTGCAGAGTATCGTAAGTGGCAATGCTGTATAGTTATTGTATATAGGGGCACACTGAATGCTGCTGAATGCTGTGCTATACTCTGTTGTATTGGCTGTGCTGTGTCCAGACACACAAGTGGCTATGCTGTTTAGTGACTGTATATTGGGGCACACTGGTCGCTGCTGAATGCTGCGCTATACTCTGCTGTATTGGCTGTGCAATGTCCAGAGTATCGTAAGTGGCTGTGCTGTATAGTGATTGTATATATGTGCACACTGACTGCTGCGCTATACTCTGCTGTATTAGCTATGCTATGTCCAGACTCACAAATGGCTATGCTCTGTATAGAGACTGTATAGGGAGCACACTGCTGTATGCTGTGCTATACTCTGTTGCAAATTGTGCTGTTTGGTGTTCTTCACCCTAGTGCGCTTTTTTTTACATGCATCCAAAAGCCCTGAGATCCATGCAGATTGAACCAAGCTGCAAGTTAAAAAACAGAAAAACTAAAAAAAAAAATATTTCTATTGTTTGTACTGTTTGGTGCACTTTCTTCATGTTCATCTTTAAGCCCCTTGATCCATGTAGCTTGAACCTAGCTGCAAGTTGAAAACCAGAAAGATAAAAAGAAATTATAATTGTTTATTGTTTGTACTGTTTGGTGTGCTTTATCCTAGTATGCCTTGTTGTTTGCATCTATAAGCCCCGTGATCCACACAGTTTGAACTGAGCTGCAAGTTCAAAAACAGAAAAAGAAATATAATAAGTATAGTTAAATTCTATTGTTTGTACTGTTTGGTGCACTTTAACCTAGTGTACATTGTTCACGTGCATCTATAAGCCTTGTGACTCCATGCAGTTTGAACCGATCTCCAAGTTCAAAAACAGAAAAATAAATATACAGTATATAGATCTATTATTTTTACTGTTTGGTGCACTTTTCCTTGTGCCCTTTGTTCAAAGCCCTATGACTCCATGCAGTCTGAACCTAGCTGCAAGTTCAAAAAATAAAACAATATATAGATCTATTGTTTGTACTGCTCTATGCATTGTACCCCAGTCCGCTGTGGCAATGTTTCATAGATGTGCTATAAACTGCTGTGTATTTGTGCTGCTGTTCTGTCACTTAGTAACCAGCCAGCTCGCTGCAGCCTTTGGCCAATATTGGTGAAAACAATATTGTGAACTGTGAAATGGTCAAAATTGACTGGAAATGAATGTTATTGAGATTAATAATACTCTAGGAACAAAAAGGCCCACATTATGTGATTTTAGCTTTTTTAGTCAATTGATTGAAAAAAATTCAAATCCAAATCCAAAACCAGCCACACCAGTTTGGCAAATTCAAAATCAGACGACAAATCAGAGCCAAATCCAAAACCAGCAAAAATGGTCTGAAGCACATCTCTAATGCAAACAGTTTAAGTTTTTTCATGTATCTTTTTCATTGGCTGATGTAACAGCAGAAGCAATACTATTACTGAGAATGTAATACCTTTGATTACAGTCTGATTGTGCTTACACCTGTTCAGCTGACTAATCTGCGTCATCCAATGCAATTCTTTCTCCAAAGAAAATATGTTATGAAAATGTTACATTTTCATTTTTTCCTTCTTTCTAATCAGGAATATATCCTGTTTATTTTAAAATGTGTGTGATACTTTTTGGCTTTAACCTTTTAATGTATTAAAACTTTGATTTTTAAACTGGCAAATATGCCCCTATATAAAATACTATATTTCATAGGGGTTTATTAAACTATTACTAGTTCTGTAAGGTACAGCTGCTTGTAGGGGACTGAGGAGTTAATATTTTACAGTTAAACAGAACTTCAATGTAACCAGGATAACTACGATTAAAGTATTTTATACTCAAGGTTACATTTTTGGGTTTAGTAGTCCTTTATGTCATGGTACTCACAGCCTATAAAAGTGCTGCTTCAACAGTATCAGTATTTAGCCAGTGACATCATAAATACACCTTCCAACATTGCTAAATTTGTAATGGGATAACAGTGGTGCAGCCACATTCCCCATGGAGTTCTTGGCACAATAAACACCATTTAGTTGTTACACACACTGGCCTCTGCTAAGTGTGGCTTGATACCTCAAAACCTCCCACGAGTTGGGAGGAATGTGTCAGATGCAGAATAGTAGGATAGTCTCCTCAACTGGAACTGTCCAGCAAAGTCAGGACATTTGGGAGGTATGCATCAAGGTCCTGATTCAGAGATGTATGCAGAAGGCACCACTGCTGCGTCTTCATAACCTGGGGCTCTGCTAAAAATGCAAATGCCGCAGGAGGCATCTTGTGTAAAAAGACGCCCACTGCCGGCTTCTGTGATCCGCTTTCTGCATTCAAAGACACAGCATCAGTCCACTGCATAAACATCGGGCGGCCATCAGACATCTGACTAACCCGTTACTCAGGATATTCGCTAAAACCACAATGCTGGGATCAGTGAAACTATAAGCACGCAGCCACTGGTTTAGAAAATGTCACTGAGACACACCCATTTTCTGCAAAGGGCCACCTCTCTGCCTCCAAATGCCAGTAACATGTGCTGGGGCTTTCGTGGCACTGCAACCAACATTGCAGAACCAGAGGTACACTTGTCCATGCGCAGATCATCAAAAATCAGAAATCTGCATGAAAAACGTCTCTCAATCAGGCCCTAAGGACCTTATGCAGAGATAGACGCAGATTGCTGCATACGCAGCCAGATCTACGTCCATCTCCTCACATGCAGGGGGCAGCTCAGCACAAGGGAAGGCCAACCAGCATGTGTGAGGCTGCCTCCCAATGCATCCGCAATTAGATTGCAGATGCATCGGAACTAAGGTTGACCCCTGGCAGCACTTCAGGTGGTCGGTCACCATTTTTTTAATCAGGGCAGCTGCATGTGACGTCATGCAGCCATCCTGAAAACGGTCCCGGTCTGCCCCCATTCGGGCCGCCCCCCCCCCCCCCCCTAACGCCGCATCGCCTCCCCGTGAACGCCCCCCGCTATCATTCACACTGCGGTTACATCCATTGTGTGCCCGCACAGCCACTGCAAAGATTGCCTCCATTGGCAAACTGCACTGAATGACCCCCTAAGTCTTCTGTTTGCTCCAATGCTGGGGTAAAAAACTAGATAATGCAGAGACATCTGTATCCTGTTATTTTCTCATTTGTTTATCTACACTAGCAAAAGTGCACTGACCGTTAATTCTGATGGATTTGTTTAATTTTATGTCACCCTAAATAAATATAAAATCAAGAAATAAAATAGTGCACAATAAAATGTGAGCACGGTCTGTAAGCTTTAGTTGGTAAACATCTTTTGATACATTAGACAGTCTGGATTTGAAATGATGCTTGATGAGTCATGAAATGATACCTGTTCTCTGTACATACAGCTTGAACACGCCATTTTTATCAATGTTTTTCAAAACACTTGCCAATTAAAACCGGATGCACCATAAAACTGCCTATAAATCTTTCTGACAGAGATGAGCACTAAGGAGAAATATCGGTTTATGCAATGCAAAACCATTAAAAAATCCCTTATGCAATAGCAAAAAAATTGAGCTGATGTATAGAAAAGATAAAATATGTATAATTTTAAGACATAAAATTATCAAAATTATGATTTAACACTTTGGAACAATGTTTTATAATGGGCAGCCTTTCAGCATATAAACCAACTTTTTCATCTCCAAAAATATGTTAAAAACACCGACTTTTTGGAACAATGTTTACAAAGAAAGACCATGTGACAGAAAAACCTCTCACTAAACTAGCATTTATTACATTGGCTGGTTGCAAATGTAAGTATGCTTTACATATGGAGGGTGTTGATTTTTTTTCCCCCACCCTGCATGTGTCCTTTTAGAGTTTTGATTTTCACAAAGAATATGCTGGCCTACTGTAGTTTTGTGGAAGAACCACATAGGTTTAGGAAGCAGAATTGCAGTGATAACAGGCTGCCCCCTAAATTATCTCTAATATTATATAAATATCTTTAAAATGGTTACTGCCAGAGTCATAACTAGACATTTTGGTGCCCTGAGACAGAAAGGCACGATCAAAAATGTAGGGGCGTGGCTTCATGGGGAGTGACGTGGTCACAAAATAATACCAATTTATATGACATTACACAGTAGTCTCCATTATTCAGATTAATCCACACAGTAGTGCCACTTATACACAATACACCAGGTAAAGCTCATTGTACACAGAGCCACCTTTTTACACTTTATGCCAGGCAGATCCCCCTTTTTACACATTATTCCAGGCAGAGCCCCATTTTTACACATTACGCCAGACAGACCCCTTTTTTACACATTACGGCAGCAGAGCCCCCTTTTCACACACTGCAGCAGGCAGAGCCCCCTTTTCTCACATAATGGCAGGCAGAGCCCCCTTTTTACACATTACAGCAGGCAGAGCACTCTTTTTACACATTATTGCAGGTAGAGCCCCTTTTACACATTACACCAGTCAGAGTCCTCTTTTTACACATTACCATAGGTAGAGCCCCTTTTACACATTACCCCAGGCAGAGTTCCCTTTTTACACTTTACAGCAGAGCCCTCTTTTTACATATTACCCTACAGCCCCCTTTTTACATGTTATGCTAGAGCCCCCTTTTCATGCATTACGGCAGGCAGAGCCCCCTTTTTACACCTTATGGCGGGCAGAGCACCTCTTTTACACATTACGGCAGCAGAGCCCCCTTTTCACACATTACGGCAGACAGAACCCCATTTTTACACATTACGATAGGCAGAGCCCCCTTTTTACACATTATGGCAGGTAGAGCACCTTTTACACATTACAGCAGGAAGAGTCCCCTTTTTACACATTACGACAGGCAGATATCCCTTTTTACACATTACAGTAGCAAAGTTCCCCTTTTCACATATTATGGCAGGCAAAGTCCCCTTTTTACACATTATGGCAGGCAGAGCTCCTTTTTTACATATTACGGCAGCAAAGTCCTCCTTTTGACACATTATGATAGGCAGTGTCCTCCTTTTACACATACAGCAGCAGAGTCCCCCTTTTATACATTATGTCTGGAAGAGTCAGCTTTTTACACATTCTGACCGGCAGAGTCCACTTTTTGCATATTATGGCAGGTAGAGCTCCCTTTTTACACATTACGGCAGCAAAGTCACCCTATTCACACATTACAGCAGGCAGAGCTTCTTTTTTACATATTACATCAGCAAAGTCCCCCTTTTGACACATTATAGCAGGCAGAGTCCCCCTTTTACAAATACAGCAGCAGAGCCCCATTTTGACACATTATGGCAGCAGAGTCCCCTTTGTACATATTACGGCAGCAGAGTCCCATTTTTACACATTATGGCAGCAGAGTCCACATTTTAGAGAGAGAGAGGTAAAGAGTGTGTGTGTGTGTGTGTGTGTGTGTGTGTGTGTGTGTGTGTGTGTGTGTGTGTGTGTGTGTGTGTTATACTTGCCTTTAACCAGCAGGCTGTCCTCTCTTCCTTCCCGCCCTATGCTGCGGCTCTTCACAGCACAGGGCACTGTGGGTGGGCTGGGAGAGACGTCATCTCTCCGAAAACACCAGGGTGGAGGAACCAGAAGGCGAGGTGAATGAGCTGCAGCGCTGCCTGGCTACCTATGTGAGAAAAGGTAGCCGGGCAATGCACTGCAGCTGAGTTGAGCTGAGCAGTGACGGCGGCCAGGCAGACCCCACAGTGCAGCGGCAACGCAGCAAGGTGGGTGTTGCTGGTGTTCCTGTGTCCACAGTGCATATGCGCTGTGTGCCAGGCACCACTGAGACACCACTAGTTATGGTCCTGATTACTGCTACTACTAATGGATGGGGGAAGCAAAGTGCTCTGGAGGAGAAGAGTGAGGGAGAGAGCGCTTGGGAGCAGAGAAGTGCTTATGTTGCATGGTAAGGGCAGCCATTCACTAGACAGGCATGGGGATGCTACTTAGGAAGAAGAAAGATCTGCTGAATAGCAAGTAAATTGCTACTTTCTTCTGCTCTGTGCTGCAGCACAGAGGGGAAGAAAGTAGCTATTTACTTGCTATTCAGCAGTCCAGTTGTAGAAAAGAAGACCCTGTTGAGGGAACCTGGATGATTATTTTAAATGACACGATTGTGACATAGTTTAGAGACCAGCTGGGGGCAGGGGCACAGAGAGAGTGGTAATAATTACCCAGGCTTGTTCCCCACACGGGACCCGTTCACTGCCTAGGGAGAGGCAGCGCAGAGTTATCATCTCCCAGCGCCGCCTCCACACCCGCCCCCAATGACGCAGCGGTCCCCACCTCCGATGGCATCCCAACCCAGCATATTGCCAGGTCAGGGAAGCCAGTGTTAGGGTTCAATGCCGAGTCGCACCCGGAAAGGACCCGTATCCAATTCCCAGTTGTGACCCAGCATTTGCGATGTGAAAGCAGTATCAGACCGTACAAATAACCTGGTATCGATCCGGTATATTGCCAGGTCAATACGGGTCGCTGTGAGGTGTGAAAGGGTCACTCCAGATATCAAGGGTCACCTGACCCGGTACTTCAACCCAGGAATAAAGATGGGTTTTTCCCGGGTTATTGCCCGGTCAGGTGCAGTGTGAATGGGTTACCTGGTCACTGTAACCCGGTACCCGTTCACAGCATAGGGAGAGGTGGCACGGAGATGATCTCATCTCCCAGTGCCGCTTTCGCACACACACACCCCCATTGCTGCCCAGGTCCCTGCCTCCGGTGGCAACTTGACTCAGCAATATGCCAGTTCTCAGGGTCCAATGCCCAGTCGCACCTGGGAAGGATCCGTTTCCAATTCCCGGGTGCGACCCAGCATTTGCGATATGAAAGCGGTATTAGTAAGCTGGTGGAGAGTGGAGTGAGCTACTGAGCCCAAAGCGTGGCAAGCGAAGCGAGCCCACAAGGGTAGATTTCGGGGACCTAGTTCACGCCTTGCTCCTCCCCCTGGTGACATCAGATGTTCATTCTCCAACTTGGTTTTAGCCATAACCATCCATCCATAGCTAGAGGGTTGAAAAATACTAAAAGCAGCCCTGCTAATGAACCAGCAAGATATCTCTCTCTCGAAATATGCGGGCCTCCAATGCTCAGTGCAGTGAGCTGTGGCAGGGGCTGGCATGTGCCGGCAGCTCTCCCCGCTACCACTACAACGCTAAGTGCTGTGGGCTGTGGTGGACTTAGGTGGGATGCAGCTGTCTGGGATGCATCGGTGGGCCATCCCCTCTGTGATGGTCACTGCAGGCAGCGGATGGGTCATGACGTGGTGGGATGCATGCCGCACGCACAGCGCATTTGCTTCTCTGGAAACAGAGTCTTTCATCAAAAGTACCGATCTGCAAAACATGGCTGGATTTCTCAGGGCCCGTCCATGGGCCCCTTGGGACCTGCTGGGCCCTAGGTAGGCGCCTAGGTTGCCTAGTGGGAAATCCAGTTATGGTATAGATGGCTTGTATATGAGTGAGGATATGCACCCAATACTATCATAGCACACCTATTATATTTCGGATCAGATTTACTCTGTAGAAAAGGTGCCTCTTTTTTAACACTTGCCAGATGACATCCACTTTTTACATATACTGTATTTTATTCATAGATTCTTTACATTGTGTGTATATCCTCAATTTCCATAAAAAGTAAGTCATATTTCAAAGCAACGCAAGTGTAACATAGCCTCACTTAACCTTTTGCTTATTTCCTGGGCTGATTAGAGCTGGCATATAAAATTTCCCTTCTGTCTCTACACACTAGGCTACCTCTCAGTTCCTGGAGATATGTTGGTTTTCAGGAGGCTGCTGGTTTATTTAATACATGTGCCTCATTGATCCTGTAAGTCAGACAGTATGATTGATTCACAGCCATTATCAGCAGCGCATCACAGATTAATGTCCCTGTCAGTGTTCCACTGCCTCTCGCAACACCCTAGCAGAATGAAGTCTAATTTGGAGCAAATCAGCCAAAATCTGTCAGGCCTGGGCAAGGCCCACTGGGAGCTGTAAGAGCGCAGCATAAATATTTTATACTTCAAAATACCAAGGATGTGTTTTATTGTCGCAATATGGTTTGAAGCGGATTCAGTTTTATGCAACTGTGCTGTAGCTTTTGAAATTGACTTCAGATCTGGCTGCAGATGAGCTTGAGGCTTTCATGTCTGTAGTGATGCACACCTTGACGTGCCACAGTATGGTGGAAGAAGTAAACTCCTTACAAACTGCAGAGTTATTTTTCAGGTCATCTAAGTAATATAAAGTAATATCTGTTTGGGGACTGACCCATAAACATTAATGGGGAAATGTAATAGGGTTCGTTAGAGTTTGCGGAAGGTCTGGGATTTCAGCCGAGATTGCCCATATTTTTAAAGCAGCATTAATTTACAAAGCAACTTTTTAAATGTTTGCTGCTTTAAAAAAAAGTACGAGTTCGGATGGAATCCCGGAGCTCCGGCCGTCTCGCACTGAATTACATCTGGCCCTTGGTTTTGCCTTGTAAATGATTGCTGCTTTAAAAATACGGACAATCTCGGCTGAAATTCCGGACCTCTGCAAACTCAAACCCTATTGCATTTGCCCGTAAAAGTGATCTTTGCCACTGCCATTTTTGCATTTTAGTCTAAAGGCCCCTTCAGCAATCACAAAAAAGAAATTTGCAGATTCTGAGATTTTTTTCCCGGACTTAAAGTTTTTCAAATCCACCAATCTGCGCCCATACATTATAGATAGGTTACAGTGATTTGCAGATTTTTTTCATCCAAAGATTGGATATGCAAATCATGATAGTGCCCAAACATCACCTCAGTGGATTGTCATTTTACTAATCACATGTAAAAAATTTAAATAATGGGAAGTACTACAAGATGAACCTGTAGAAATACCTAACGAAACACATATGATTTTGATTGGGTATGCACTGCCCCCTTCCTATTTTTGTGATCGCCATATGATACAAAGAGCACATTAATGACCAATATCTAATACAGAGAGCATGTGAATGACTGCCATTTAAAACATAGAGCATGTGAATTTATATAAGAGGTAAAGAAGCGCTATCAAAGAAACAATCCACAGACCATCAGTATTTGGTGGTACACTGTATCCTGGAGCAGAGACTGTACATACTTAAATTAACTCCTCCCCCCCCCCCCCCCCCTTCCCCCCATCCCTACTCAGCTACACTGTTTCTAAATCCAATTAAAATAAAGATAGTGTGGGGCTGCCAAAAACAAAAACCAGCACGGGACCTCTGAGCCTGATCTAATACTGGAAAAAGGGAAAAATGGCGTAGGGTTCCCCTCATTGTCCTATAGCCAGCACCAGGCTGAACCAGCATGGTGGGGGGGCGGGGGGAATAATTCTATAGCAGAGAGACACACAGCATGGGGTCCTCCTGCCATAGCGTTAACCAGACCCAAACTGGTTGCTTGGGATTCCTCTGAAAGAGGGTCCTCCTCCCAAGCAACAACGAATGTCTGTGCATTGAATCCCTGGTGGCGGTGGGCACGTGGTGCAGGTGTGTTAATATTGTTCTTTACAGGCGACCTACAGAGAACCCCCAATGCCTGCATGCCTGGACATTAAAGGCTTGCTGACACCTATAGTCCGCCTATAAAGAAAATATTAAGAGAAAAACAGGACACCAAATGATTTAATAATTTATTACACTGTACCTTCACCTGGATGGCAGTGGTCTGTAAGCTCTTTTGCATGGCTGCTGCACCACCAGGCGCGTCTGTGTCCGAGAAGGGGGCAGAGCTTCTGGAAGAGGGGCAGGGTCTCACAGTAAAGGGGCATGGCCTATTGCCGCTACCCCATTTTAATAATTTTGGGGGGGTGTCCAGCTGCTGGACAACCCCCAGCTCCCCTCCTTGTGCTGATAGATGCCATGCGCATGTGCACGGTATCTATTCAGTGTGATCGCAAAGCAGAGCAGCAGTGCTGTCTTATCACAGGGCATACAGGCCCTGATAGAGGCTTTCAGAAATGTCCTGCACATTACTGACAAGACGACAGAGGTGGAGGAGGAATCCTTTTTTAATGTAAAAAAGAAATCCTCGGCTACTTTTCCTGCATAAAAGGAATTGAATGCCCTGTTTGAAGAAACTTGCGCTAACCCTGACAAAAAATTTCAGACCCCTAAAATATTGATTACATCCTTTCCCTTTCCCCTAGAAGATAGGAAGAAATGGGAAAACTTGCCGATTGTCGATGCATCGGTATCTAGGTTGTCACGTAAGATTGTCTTACCTGTGCCTGGGGCTGCATCCTTAAAGGACACAGCTGACTGCAAAATTGAGAACACTCTCAAATCGCTATACATGTCGGCGGGGGTGGCCCAGAGGCCCACTATTGCTTGTGCATGGATCACTAGAGCCATCGCAAATGGTCAGGTAACCTAATTGACAATTTGTATACCTTACCCAGGGGTGAGATAGTTTTACTCCTGCAGCATATCCAAGAATCTGCAAATTTTATGGTGGAGGCCTTAAAGGAAATTGGTTTGTTCAACGCATGCACCACTGCCATGGCAGTGTTAGCACGCAGGGAATTGTGGCTACACCAGTAGACTGCGGATGCGGACTCCAGGAAAGAAGTGGAAAATCTACCTTTCGCAGGGGAGGTCCTATTTAGGGATGAACTGGATAAGTTGATATCCAAGGCTACCTTCCTTCCGCAGCACCCCCGGCTAGGAAAACCTACTCTGCTCCAACTCTGCAGTCCTTTCGGACAGCAAAATTCAAAGGCAAATCCAAAGGTTCTTCTACAGCCTTCAAAAGGTAATAGAGTTAAACCCAGAAAACCAGCAGCTGCAGGTTCTCAGGAACAAACCTCCGGGTCTGCTTCCTCAAAGCCTTTAGCATGACGGTGGTTCGCACTGCCTGGAAGACAGGCAGGTGGGAGCTCGGTTACATTATTTCAGTCACGTTTGGGCAACATCTTCCCATGATCCCTGGATCACAGACGTTATCACCCAGGGATACAGACTGGAGTTTCAGGAACTCCCACCTCACAGATTCAACTGTACAGGCAGCAATTCAAAAACTAGTACAGACTCAGGTCATTGTCCCAGTTCCACTTCTCCTACACAACAAGGGTTACTACTCCAACCTGTTTGTGGTACCAAAACCAGACGGTTCGGTAAGGCCCATTTTAAACTTCAAAACACTGAACCCGTATTTAAGGGTGTTCAAGTTCAAGATGGAGTTTCTAAGAGCGGTGATCTCAGGTCTGGAGGAAGGGGAATTCCTGGTGTCTCTGGACATCAAGGATGCGTACCTTCATATTCCGTTTTGGCCGCCTCATTAGACTTATCTAAGGTTTGCACTACAGGACTGTCACTACCAGTTTCAGGCCCTGCCATTTGGCCTCTCCACAGTACCAAGGGTATTCACCAAGGTAATGGCAGAGATGATGTTTCTCCTCCGCAAGCAGGGAGTGAACATAATACCGTACCTGGATGACCTGCTGATAAAAGCGCCATCCAGAGAGAGGTTATTGGACAGCATTGCCCTCTCAACCCAATTACTTCAGGATCACGGATGGACTCTAAACCTACCAAATTCCCACCTGGAACCAACACGGAGGCTTCCGTTCCTGTGGATGATACTGGATACGGAGGAACAGAAGGTATTCCTTCCGTTGGAAAAGGCATTGGTAATCCAGTCGATTATGCGGGATGTTCTAAAACCAGCCCGGATGTCGGTGCATCTAGGCATTCGCCTTCTGGGGAAGATGGTTGCCTCTTACGAGGCTCTGCAGTATGGAAGGTTTCCTGCGAGGCCCTTCCAGCTGGATCTGCTGGACAAATGGTCCGGATCGCATCTTCACATGCACCAGAGGATACATCTGTTGCCAAAAGCCAGGATTTCTCTTTTGTGGTGGCTTCAGACTTCTCACCTGACCAAGGGTCGAAGGTTCAGGATTCAAAATTGGATTCTGCTAACCACAGATGCAAGCCTCAGAGGTTGGGGAGCGGTCACCCAGGGGGAACAGTTCCAAGGAAAATGGTCAAGTCAGGAGGCCATTCTTCCAATCAACATTCTGGAACTAAGGGCCATATACGACGCCCTTCTACAGGCATCACATCTTCTTCAAGATCAAGCCATTCAGGTTCAGTCGGACAATGTGACGGCAGTTACATACATAAACCAACAGGAGGGAACGAAGAGCAGAGCAGCAATGTCAGAGGTAACAAAAATTCTCCTCTGGGCAGAAAGACACGCGGTGGCGCTGTCGGCAATCTTCATTCCGGGAGAAGACAACTGGGAAGCGGACTTCCTCAGCAGACATGACCTCCACCCGGGAGAGTGGGGCCTTCACCCGCAGGTGTTCGAGTCCTTAACACGTCAGTGGGGAATTCCACAAATAGACATGATGGCCTCTTATCTCAACAAGAAGCTAAAGCGGTATTGTTCCAGGTCGAGGGGCCCGCAAGCAGTGGCAGTGGACGCACTGGTGACTCCGTGGGTCTACCAGAGGGTTTACGTGTTTCCACCTCTTCCACTGATCTCAAGAATTCTCAAAAGAATAAAAAGGGAAAAGGTCCAAGCAATTCTCATTGCTCCGGATTGGCCATGAAGGGCCATGTACGCGGATCTACTGGAAATGCTCCTAGAGGACCCATGGCCTCTACCTCGAGAGGATCTTCTACAACAGGGGCCATTCATCTATCAAGACTTACCACGGCTACGTTTGACGGCATGGAAGTTGAGCGTCAAATTTTAGCCCGGAAAACCATTCCGGACAAGGTTATTCCAACCCTGATCCAAGCCAGGAAAGGGGTAACGTCTCAAAATTACCACCGTATTTGGAAAAAATATGTCTTGTGGTGTGAAAACAGGAAATTTCCTGCAGTGGAATTTCAGCTGGGACGTTTTCTCCTTTTTCTACAGTCGGGTGTGGATGTGGGCCTACCTTTGGGCTCTTTGAAGGTCCAGATTTCGGCCTTAGCCATTTTCTTCCAGAAACAAGTGGCTTTCCTCCCTGAGATTCAGATGTTCTTGAAGGGGGTTCTGCACATCCAACTGCCCTTTGTGCCTCCCACGGCACCTTGGGATCTTAACGTGGTGTTACAGTTCCTACAATCGGAATAGTTTGAGCCTTTACAGGAGGTTGACGTAAAGTTTCTTACATGGAATATCGTTACACTGTTGGCCTTAGCTTCTGCAAGGCGTATGTCGGAATTGGGGGCGTTGTCTCACAAGAGCCCCTATTTGACTTTTCATGAAGATAGAGCTGAACTCAGAACTCATCAGCAATTTCTTCCTACGGTGGTGTCGGCGTTTCATATCAACCAACCTATTGTGGTTCCAGTGCTTACTGACACCTCTGCTACCTCAAAGTCCTTGGATGTTGTGAGGGCTTTGAAGATCTATGTTAAGCGGTTAGCTCGTCACAGGAAATCTGACTCGCTGTTTGTTCTCTATGATCCCGAGAAAATTGGGTGTCCTGCTTCAAAGCAGTCTATTGCTCGCTGGATCAGGCTTACTATCCAGCATGCTTATTCATCGACAGGATTACCGGTTCCTAAAGTATAGGCCCACTCTACTAGGTCGGTGGGTTCTTCCTAGGCGGCTTCCCGGGGGGTCTTGGCTTTACAGCTCTACCGAGCAGCTAAGTGGTCGGGTTCGAACACATTTGCTAAGTTCTACAAGTTCAATACTTTGGCCTCTGAGGACCTTCAGTTTGGTCAATAAGTTCTGCAGGAACCTCAGCACTCTCCCACCCGGTTTGGGAGCTTTGGTATATCCCCGTGGTACTAATGTGGATCTTAGTATCCTCTAGGATGTAAGAGAAAATAGGATTTTAATTACCTACCGGTAAATCCTTTTCTCGTAGTCCGTAGAGGATACTGGGCGCCTGCCCAGTGCTTCGTTTTTTCCTGCACTGTTAGTTTGTTTAGCAATGTTAAAGCAAAGAAAAGGGAAATACAACTCTGCGCTGGACAACAAAAGGCAGCAAAATACCTTCTGGTGTTATCAAACCAGAAAAACAAATATACAATGCAAATGGTGATATTAATTCGCGCCAATTTTTAACGGTGGATGGGAAATTTCTGTTGTCAAATTCTTACTAGGTGCAGAAAAAAAGGTGGTATTTTCAAATGAGCGCAGTGAGTAATAAAGTGCTACCCAGGTCCAAGAACAAAGGAGACAAACACAAATCTCCAGGAATAGTTTAAAGAAAAGAGCGGTATTGAACCCCTGGCGCACTATGATACTAGATGCTGTTTCTATTACTAAATGATGGAGTCAATATGTTGATTTTACACAACACTGACAATGTTTATTAAAACACAATCCCCAGCTGGGAATAAACAAGAACAAACAAATATTGAACGTATACACACAAATGTGGTGAATGGGAGGGAACCCTGGTGCTTTCATGAAATGCTTTCTGTGCTCAAAGTCCTTCTTAATTATAGAAGAAATCTCTCACCATGTTGCATAGCCTTGAAGGACACAAGTGGTGGAGATCCGGGAACCTGTGACGAGAAGCTGACACGCTTGCTGCGGTGGTGCTGGGCAATTCAGCCTAGGACCTTAGCTACCTCTTCAAAAAAGCTAGCCCACCGCGGCTATGCAACATCTTCACCAGTATGTTGACTCATCAATGGGAATGTTCATATGGAAAGAAAACACAAACAAAATGTCCCAATGTGTAATACTGTCTTACTAATAACAGTCAAAGGGTAAAGGAATAAAAGAAGATATTCAGATCCTCTGCTCTGTGATGATGGAAAGGCGTAATGGGATCACCCAATAGGTGCAATAGTCAGAGAAGATGATGCTCACTTCAAAGCTTACTTTCAAAAAGTCTGGTCCATACATATAAAGGTATCTTTAAATGGGTCCTGGGATGGCGTCCTCTAATAGATGTTATACAAGCCCCTCCACAGGATATATATAAAAAACAGGAACAGAAAAGTACTCCAATGTGTAATACCGTAATGAATGGATAATCTCTTGGAAGAGGAGGATATAGTAACCTTCCAACCGTGCCGCTAATCGATAAGGGTCACCCACAACGTGTGTCTCAATAATAAATGATGCTCACTTTCACACTTACACTAAAGAGATGGATCCATACATATAAAGGTATCTTTAGATATTCTTTATCATCTAGTCATCCAGCATAAAATCGTACATGTATGCTTACTTGAAATCGGCGTTGTCCACTCCTATAGTGGTTTCTTTCTTATCTCCTTCCCCATGTGTGTGGAAATCGGAAAAAAACGTTTATGTGTAAAAAACGGACTTTAATAAATAAAACAAAACATTAAAAATGTTTGCTTTTACACAGATACAGTCACCTGTTTCAGGGAAGGTGTAAAAATAGCAGCACAATGTGGCAGATGAATAATACAATGGGCCCAAATTACCATTCCCACAAGAGCTGAATCCCTCAGGTAACAGATCTGAACAACATGAACAAACCACCAACGCGTTTTGACTATTACTCTCTTGCTCAGGGTGTACTGTGTGATCCCAGAGCAATCAATTTAAGCTCTGTCAGCTCCCGCCCCCTTTTTATAGAGATATGGGGAGAATACAGCAAATAATTACATATTTAATCTGGATATTGAGGGGGTAATTCCAAGTTGATCGCAGCAAGAAATTTTTTAGCAGTTGGGCAAAACCATGTGCACTGCAGGGGGGGCAGATATAACATTTGCAGAGAGAGTTAGATTTGATTGGGTTATTTTGTTTCTGTGCAGGGTAAATACTGGCTGCTTTATTTTCACACTGCAATTTAGATTGCAAATTCAACTCACCACACCTGAATCTATCGCTCTCTGCACATGTTATATCTGCCTCCCCTGCAGTGCACATGGTTTTGCCCAACTGCTAACAAAATTACTGCTGCGATCAAATTGGAATTACCCCCTGAGTGTGGACATACTTTTAAATTCATACATGTACAAAAAGAAGTAAATGCATTAAAATAAATACTTAATACCTATATAGAAGTATAATTCCTCCTAAAAACGGGTTACCGTGGTAACCTCCGCTTAACCAATAAGCGGGGACTCCCCTGATTAACACCAAACAACCTCCAATGGTATGGTGTCAGAGTGTGCTCCGGGTGTAAAGGAGCCAATTAGAACGGGGTAAAGTGATGGAGGGAACAGACGGCATACTCATTCGTCTGTTCCCTCCCATCTGGAACCCACAGTGCATTCCACTTCGATCCCGGAAGTGTCCATGACGTAAGATCCTGTTGGTTTGAAGCGCAAAATGCGTTCCACCTCAAACCCGGAAGTGTGTATAACAACCTTCCGTTTTGGTGCGTCTCACTAGATCCTAAGTTTGCAGTGACTGCGTTCCACAGACTTCTGCTATTGGGAGCCAATGAGGGGCAATATAATGTTATAAACAAGGAATGTGTACATTACATAAATATTCCATATATAATGGGTGGTATAAAATTACATATACATATTAATTAAAAGGTCGCCTATTATTATGTACCTCTGGTTCCCAATAATAGAGAAAAAAAAGATATAGAAAAAAACATATAATATATGAATATAAAGGGGAATGAAATGAAGTAGTTTTCTTCTATAAGAACCATTTCAGTTAAAATTCTGCGTTAAGGCCCCCCGGCGTCAGGGTTTTCATGTTATAAATAAATTTCATCTCTGTTTGTGCCAACAAAGTATTCACATCTTTTTTCCTCCAATTCCCGAATACTTTCTTAATACCAATGACCAGTGATATTGAATCCAATGAGCATGTGTGTTTCTCTTTGAAATGATTAGATAAATTATGTTTCTCAAATCCTTTTTTAATATGGCGGGTGTGTTCAGCCCACCTCTCGAAGTTTACGGGATGTTCGTCCAATGTATTGTAAATTGCAGCTGCATTGTATTAAATATATGCAATTATTCGTATTGCACGTAATTAATTATTTTATTTGGTATTTTTGCCCAATGTTGTTGGTTCAGCTGTTGCTGTTCCTGTTCAAGTTTGGTTAGCATAGCTTTCCTCTTGTATGTATGTGCTGGTTCGAATCTCACCACTGTTCTGTTACATCCTTTCTCAGGATATGTCCGTCTCCTCGGGCACCGTTTCTAGACTGAGTCTGGTAGGAGGGGCATAGAGGGAGGAGCCAGTGCACACTATTGATTTCTTAAAGTGCCCAAGGCTCCTAGTGGACCCGTCTATACCCCATAGTACTAGTGTGGACCCCAGTATCCTCTACGGACTACGAGAAAAGGATTTACCGGTAGGTAATTAAACTCCTATTTTTCCATAACATACATTAACACTCCTCAAAGTACTTTAATTCATTAGAGATAAACACTCCTAAAAGACATCTAATGGGATGTGGTCAGGAACCCCTAAAGTCAGAATCCGGACAGTGGGATCCCAATGGTTAGAATCCCAATGGATCCCGCCGGTAATTAGGGTTAGAGTTAGGCATCAAGAGGAGGGTTAGGCTGCAGGAGAAGATGGTTAGGGTTAGGCTGCAGGAGGGGTGGGTTAGGGGTAGGCTTTAGATACTTTTCAGAATCCGATGGGATTTTGACTGTCGGGATACTGAATGCCAGAATTTTGTACCAAACCCTTTAACAAATGTGTCCTGAAGTATTAAAATAAATGCATTACCTATCAGTCTCAACACACTATAAGACTAATAGCATATATTATCACTTATTAACAGAAACAGCGGCGGAGATGTGTCCCGACCTGGACGTATTTCTGATTAGGTCCCAGGGCCAGGGTAGATAAGGAGTCACTTTAAATTTAATGCTGTGTGCAAGCCAATCACAGCTAGTGGAACGGTGGTCAATCAAAAGAAGTGTACGCCTTTTGAATTTTGTACTGTCCGCGAACCAAATACGATTGGTTCATGGACAGCGGCAAGAGTAAACTGCTCTGGCACTGGACCCAATGTGTCCCATCTTGGAGAGAGGAGTTGCAGTGGGTCAGAGAGGGAATTGGGGAGAGGTGCTAGGGTTAGAGAAGAAGCAATTAGAGAGAGGTGCAGGGGAGGGAAAGAAGCAATGAGACGTGTCGAGGATTAAAGAAAAGCAAGCAGTGAGAAGTTCAGTGGTTGAGAGGGAAGAAGGGGCTAATAGGGTAGTAGGGAGTGAGAGTTGAAGTTAAGTAAAGGAGAAAGACGGAGGTTATCAGACACAATAGAAGAGCATGTGCGGAGTAAGAGGGTAACCTAGAATGAAGGTGGGGGGGTTATTCAGTTCAAATTCTCATACCCCCATTTCTAAATACCCACTTCAAGCACTGATCAGATCCATAGTTATGAAGCTGCACAATGAGCAATAAGTGTGATCACCGACAATAAACATCTTCACTGTAGAAAACTAAGAAAGTTGTGGAATGGGGAATGTTGTATTTCAAATGATGTGTCCCCTCAGTAGTTATTGTTACCTGTGATCAGACAATATCACTGAGCACTAAAAAGACTAACTTTTCCACAGGTGTGGAAGCAAATAAATGCCCCTATCTTTCTCATACTGGCACAAACACACATGGAGCATACTCATTTAAAAGAGGGGAATTCCCCCATAGAAAACATACACACACACACACACACACACACTGTCCCCCAAAAGAAAAACCTGAATACATTGTCCCCACACTGCACTCCCCAAGCCGGCTATGTCCACTTGCTCCCCATTAACCCGGCTCTCTGGCTGCCGCACCAACGGAATGGAGGCTGTCACATGCAAATCACAAATAATATTCATCCTACTTCCTATTGGCTATTGCTGTCACAATGACAGCCTACAGAGACAGCCGTGGCTTCACCTACAGCAGTTTGGGTTTCAACCAGCCACAGTTTCAGTTTGGCAGAACTATAATGAGATTGACACCCCGATCCAGTGCAGAGTTAATTTTTTGTTCAGACCAAACCCAAATGAGATCTATCTTTAACTGCATACTGATTGCTGGTACCAGACAGATTATTTTGAGCATCTCAGAAATTGCTGATGTCCTGGGATTTTAGCGCACAACAGTCTTGAGACCTTACTGCTAAATTAGTACACAACTAATCATTCAGTGAGGGCCAGTGCTGTGCAGGAAACAATTTGTCTACTTTCTTTCCCGGGAGGAAGGAGTATTAAAGTTAGTGCGTAAAAATCAATTTATCTAAGAAGTGACAGGTTATATTTAATTCAACCACATAAATCTATATTTACTGTTTAATGACGTCACTTGGTTTTGTGTCCTGATGACCCGTCCAGATTTTTTTCTTTCATCTCCTTCAATTATCTGCGATAACTTGGACATGTCTAAAAATTCTGTTGTGTTGTCTGTTCTGGCTCTATAATCACAAATTGTTTTATCTGTCACTGGAAAACATTTCCCACAATTATATTTTCATTGAGATTTAATTTAACTGAAATAATAAAGTAGGCTTGTTTGAACTCATGGTAGAATCGTAAGTAACAATCTGTCCATTTAATGAGAAAGACAGGAACAAAAATCTCAGGAGGCCAATATTAAAATGTAAATGCATTTATTTCCTAGCAGATTGTGAGGGGAAAAAACATACATGCTTATTTAGTGACTTCATGAAATAGTGTCTTAGCAAATCATCTGAATCACGTATGAATAAGAGATTGGGGGTTTTGCATTTGTGTTCATTTTATGCTCTTTTTTTTTTAAACAAACTATAATTACTCTTCTTTCCAGCCATGGCCTCAACATAATTTTGACATTTAATGTATTGCAAAAGTGTTTATGTAAATACAGTCTTTTTTATTAAGGGGGTGGAGGGGTGCGGGGAAGGGGGGGGTGCACATGAGCAGCATTTGAATGACATTGCTTTTTCATAGCAAAAACAGAAGACCCAGTGTTCTAGTCACAGTCACATGTTTAAAGGACAACTACACTTAAAATTAAAAAATATCTTAAACTTGGATGCATTTTTAAGAACAATAACTGCAGCAGAACTGCTTATGTTATTTGACAACTATAGATTCTATGGCTGATACCCGGGTGTAGTATCAAGGAATAAATTGACACTGCTTCTTCAGTTGCCTATTGACACTGCTTCTTCAGTTGCCTCTTCAGTGGCAGTGTTAGGGCCCTCCTTTCACCAAATTACTCTTTACGTCTCTCTCGTTCTCCACATTTGAAGTCCTCTTGACCTATAGTACCTTTTCTTGCCTATCCACCTTCACATTGCAACCATCTATTCTCCCCTGGCCCAGTTTCCAGATTTCTTGAAAGCTTATCTACCTGGTTTCCTTACTTCCTCTACTGCAATCGATTCCTTCATCCTAAGGGATTTTAACATCCTAATCGATGGTCACTCCAACCCTGCTACCTCCAAATTTATTTTCCTCTCTTCCTAATTTGACCTCTCCCAATTGGCATCCTCACCTCTCACATCAAGAGCCCCTTTGTTATCCTAGTCTTCTTTCATCTCTGTACTTTTCCAACTTCAGCAACTTCACTCTCCAACTCTCTGACTGCCATCTACTCTCCTTCAGCATTACTCATTCACCTAGTCCACTCTCCTACCCCAAGGCCACTCTCACTTGGCGTAATCATGATGCTGTAGATCCCATCAGTTTAGCCTGTTTTCTAGACTCCATTGTCTCTTACTAACCTCATCTGCCCTGGCCAAGCTATCTCCTTCTATGACCCTGGCCTTGCTGCTAACATTGACAATGCTGCCTCAGGTGCTACAATCAGTCTTTTTCAATAGTCCCCTACCCAACACTGGCACTTTGCTCTGACCCACTTTCTCCAAAAATGCCCTTGCTGTGCTGTGAGCCTCCGGAGGAAGTCATGCTCTTATACTGACTACACTTTCCCTACCACTCCCCTACCACTCCCCATGCTCCTATCTCTGCCAATGACTCCATTGGCTCTCTATACCTCAGAACTCATCTCACACCTACAGTACAAAGCTCTAACCGCACTATTGCTCCCTACATATCCAGTCTCATTTCTACCTTTAATCACTCATGCCCTCTTCACTCTGATGCACCCCTCATCACCTCCGTGATCACCACTACTCACTGTCGCATTCAGGATTTCTCTTGACCACTCCTAACCTCTAAAAAATCCTCCCTTGCTCCTTTACACTTTAATACAAACAAAAAATATTAAATAACCACACAGTAGTAATAGTATCATATATAATATAGTATAAAATCAAGAATAATGACCACATGTAATGAGGGTGCACGTGGAATATTGTGTATAAAACAAAAAGGTAATTTGGGAAAGAGCTCAAAATAAAGGTATTCCACTTGCAGGGCTCTCCAGTTTATAAAGATAATAGTAGTTATTGAAATTTAAAACAGTAAAATAAATAAAACTATATATAGCACGCATTAAAAATAAAGATGAAAGGTACTCCTAATTTCCTGTATTATTCAACATTGTGAAATATGGAAACAGAATAATAAACATATTATCCTGAATTAGAACTAGGTATGAAGACCATTAATTAAAAGCATGGTTGCCAGTAATCCTAATTTATACATGAAATGGCTTTGATACTTTTCAATAATCAGTCCTTGTGATCTTAAATCAAATGAACTAGAGTAAAATTAACCGTATAACGGAGTTAATCTGGCATCTAAGTAATCACAGTTTATTTAATCCCAGCAGTAAATGTTAAATCATATATAATATAGTTTAATTATATCTAATTAATGGGTTAGTAGTACACTGCTGTCTGTCCTTTGAAGCTAAAGTCCACATCAATGGTATTTTAACAATTTATGTGCAATAAATAAGTAACAATAATATTAATGTTAGGATTCTGCCTTGCTATCGGTGTCAGTCGCCTAGTGGTGCTACTTGGCTATGTCTGGCATATAAACTCTGTCCTGACATTCCACCTCTGCCAGTGATAGCGCTTGCTCCCAGCGTAGCATCCTGGGTCTTGTGCTGTATATGGCTTGTTCTTCTTTCCTGATACACTTCTATACTTCCTGGTTTCTGTGCTGTATAATCTGGTACAGGTGGTCATTCCGAGTTGATCGCTCGCTAGCAGTTTTCAGCAGCCGTGCAAACGCTATGTCGCCTCCCACTGGGAGTGTATTTTAGCTTAGCAGAAGTGCGAACGAAAGGATCGCAGAGCGGCTACAATTTATTTTTGTGCAGCTTCATAGTAGCTCAAAACCTACTCAGCGCTTGCGATCACTTCAGACTGTTCAGTTCCTGTTCTGACATCACAAACACGCCCTGCGTTCGCCCAGCCACGCCTGCGTTTTTTCTGCCACGCCTGCGTTTTTCTGAACACTCCCTGAAAACGGTCAGTTGACACCCAGAAACGCCCACTTCATTTCAATCACTCTGCGGCCACCAGTGCGATTGAAAAGCTTCGCTAGACCATGTGTGAAACTACATCGTTCGTTGTAATAGTATGTCGCGCGTGCACATTGCGCCGCATACGCATGCGCAGAAGTGCCGTTTTTTGGCCTCAACGCTGCACAACGAACGAATGCAGCTAGTTATCAACTCGGAATGACCACCTCAGTCTCCAGACACAGCTTTTAAACCACTACTATTATATTGTAACTTTGAGTGTCCCACAAGTGAAATTTCATTTGTGGCTCTTTCCCAAAATACCTTTATTTAATAATGTTACAAGAAAAGGGTTTCTATTGTTTGAAATAAAAAATAAAAAACATGACAAACATGCACATGAAGTTTGTTTATGGTTACCTCTTGATTGGGTGTTAATAAAGTAACCAATCTATGGAAAATGAATCCCATTATATAACTAACCCAGATAATAGGTTAATGTTTCAAAATTATGATTCAAGCTGTTGAAAGCAGGTTAGTGTTCATGGTGTTAGTGTTCATGGCTTTTCCAGTATGGGTTTATATTTAGCAACAGGATTTATTCATGAACTACTGTGTAAACCTAGAGGATAGCAAAATAGTTATTTTTTATATCTTTTAAACATTCTTTAAAATGTTTCCAAATAGTATCACTTGACATTGGTGTTACTAAATCAAAGTCAAACAGTCCCACTAAATCAATATTTTCTAGGATGCTCTCATTAATACCCCTTTCAGACATCAGACCCAGAAAATTACCAGGTCTAGCACGCTGGCAAATTCCCAGGTCTGAGCTCCATGACCCTGGTCGAGAGCAGGGCAGGGGACCAGGGATTTAGTCACTGGCAGTCTCCTTTTGCACTGACCAAAATCCTGGGTTTTGTGCATTGATGTGCCGAGATTTTTATGTCAGTGGAAAAGGGGGATGAGTGCAGTCTTCCTTTTCTGCTTGTGAGACATAAGGATGAAGAGTAGCTCATCATTAATACATATGCAATTTAGCATTCAAGGGGTGGGATGTACTAAAAGGATAATGCGGTAATCCCCCGTTTACCACATTTTACGGATGTAATAAACCCCGGCCACCAGGACAGTGCCGCAGAGGGGATCAACAGCTTTTGCTGGCAATACCACATAGAAGGCTCTGGGCTTCTCCCCGCAGCACTGGTGTGAGGGATCCCATCGGATCCTTCCCAGTATGCCCTGCAGCCGCCCTTGTCCCTCTGTGAATGCACAAAATGACTCCCGGGGCCAAAACCCGGAAGTCTTATTGGAAGAGCTGTCCCTCACAATGCTAATTGCATATGTAAGTACATATGTAATTAGCATTGTGACGATCTGCTGCGATGGGCCGCGATGTAATTTAATACAGCCCGCCTCATTCCTAACTGCGTAAAGTGTTACCTGATCTCCGAGTCAGAGCCCACCCTCCAGGTACGTGATGGCAGAGGAAGAGGAAGAGCTGTGCTATGATCCAGTATAGTGATAAGAGGGCTGTTTCCAAAGTGTCTCTGCTCACTACATCATATGTCACATTGTCATGGCAGTATCATGATACTTCGCAAACTATAAATGATTAAAAGCAGCCTGAAGAGAAAAGATACAGAAAACCGATCATAACCTTCCTTCTCACAAACAAGAAGTCGTTTATATTTGGAAAACAAAAAATCATAGGATTACATCTTTAATATTTCTAGATTTATTAAATGTTGTTCAAATTGCAAAAACATTAACAGTCATTGATTTTGCAAAAACCAAAATACGTTAATCAAAGTGAGACAGATTTAGTAAAAAAGTATATGATACTGAATATAAGACAAGCAGAACTATCCACTTAGTTTATCCAGTACATCTACTACATACAAAATATTGCATATAGCACAATGGTAAATATATGTTCTTTTTTGTAGTCAGTATATGAAGGTTTGGAAAAGGGGGAAGACGACAAAGTACTTGGCAGATTTATTCATCAAGCTGAAATGTTCTTCATGCACCTTGGACAGACGTCATCTATTATCACAGGTTATAGGAGTAAACAGATTACTACTCACATGACTGCAATGTCAGCGCATAAGATGGTGCGGAAATTCTGTTATGGCAGCCAGGATACAAGAGAGATGGATGAATATTTAACCAAAATGGCAAATGTGAACATAGCAGGCTTTGTATAGTTTGTCTTTAGGTCAGATTTCAGATCAGTACTATAACTCACACACATCTAGTTAGACATTTTACAAATATCCGAAAAGCGTAGCAGTCTTTATAACAAAATAACACAGCAGTCCGCAGCAGTAATATGCCACATTCTTGTCTATAAGCAAATGTATATGATTGCTATTTACTATTATCGGTAGAATAAAAACTGCCTGTTTTTTATTATTGCTTTTAGAAAACTGTATTCGCAGTATATAAGATGGTGCCATCTTATATCACTGCTGACACCTAGAAACATAACTAATCTCCGGATAGTAAAACATGGTAATATTATCAGTGACACCAACAGGTTATAAGGAGGTATTACGTGGCAAGCCTTTTCATCTAAGTGAACGTGTTTTTGGAGGTAATTCATACCTGATCGCTGGGCAGAGATTTTTGCAGCCCTGCGATCAGATAGTCACCTCCTACAGGGGAGTGTATTTTAGCTGTGCAAGTGTGCGATCGCATGTGTAGCAGAGCTGCACAAACTGATTTTATGCAGTCTCTGCGCAGCCCAGGACTTACTCATCCGCTGCGATCACTTCAGCCTGTCCGGGACCGGATTTGGCATCAGACACTCTCCCTTCCAACGCTTGGACACACCTGCGTTTTTCCAGACACTCCTTGAAAACGGTCAGTTGCCACCCATAAATGCCGTCTTCATTTCTCCTTGCCAGTGCCGTAACTAGACATTTTAACGCTGTGTGCAAGAAACAGCATCATCGTCATCCCCTGTCATGTTTTGAAATTCATTTTACCTCACCCTCACCCATCAATCACAAAAAGCTAATTATGCGAACCAAAAAAAATAGGGATGTGGCTTCATGGGGAGTCCATTAATCACATTACACTGCACAGTAGCACCCGTTAGTCACATTATACAGCACGGTAGTGTCCATTAGTCACAATACACAACATGATAGCGTCCATTAATCACATTACACAGCGCGGTAGCGTCCATTAGTCACATTACACTGTACGGTAGCGTCCGTCAGTCAGATTACACTGCACGGTAGCGTGCGTCAGTCACATGTCTGTCGGTCACATTACACAGCATGGTAGCACACGTTAGTCACATTACACCACACAGCAGCGTCTTTCAGTCACATTACACTGCACGGTAGCGTCCGTCAGTCCCATTACACCACACGGTAGCGCCCGTTACTCACATTGTATTGCACAGCAGCGTCTGTCAGTCACATTGCACTACACGGTAGTGTCCGTCAGTCACATTACACACACAACAGCATCTGTGAGTCACATTACACTGCAAGACCTCATCCGTCAGTCACATTACACTGCAAGACAGCGTCCATCAGTCACATTACACCAGACAGTAGTACACTCTCTCTCTCTCGCTCTCTCTCTCTCTCTCTCTATATATATATATATATATATATATATATATATATATATATATATATACACAGTATTAAACGATAGCAGAAGAATATTTACAAACAGTATTAGGTTTTCAATTTCAGGGGATATTACATTAATCATACCCCCCAACTTTGAAGTAAGCTGACGCGGGACTCCTTTGTGTGACCTCTGCAAAAGGAGGCATGGCTTCGTGGGAATGCTGCGATCGCCTGCCACACCCCTGTTTTCTTTCACTGAGTGGGCATTGCCAGCGCTCTGTGAGTTGCTGACATGTCCCATCTCCCTCTGTCTCCTGTGAATAGATGCTGTGAGCATGCGCACAGCATCTATTCAGCGCTGCACTGCTAAGCAGAGCAGTGACTACAGAAGCCTCCCAACTGCCTCCCCCACCGCAGGACACTGCGACCCGCGAGTGGGACAGCAGGACAGTCCAAAAAAATCGGGACACTTGGGAGGTATGGATTAATGTTTGTGCAGTTTGGGTTGTATTTTTTTAACAAAATCTCTACAGTGATGTACAGTAATTTATCTAAAAAGTCAGAGAGACAGAATGACCAACCACAAGGAAAGTCAGTCTTAATGTTATTTATTTTACTGAAATAAGTTTTAACAAACACGTACCAACATTATAAGCTGCACTTTCATTATTAGAGTCTGCACGAGGGGTGGAGAGAGATACTTCACTTGTGTTCAGCAGCAGCCGCCGTCTCTTCTCCAGGACCCGGAAGTCAGTACACAGTGCAGGAGAGCAGGAGGAGGGGGGGGGGGGGGGGGCGGAGCAGAGCACACGGGGGGGGGGGGGGGGGAGAGAGAGACTCACAGACTGGCCAGTGCTGCCTGCTGTGTTTGTAATGTATATTAACAGCGTTGCCTCCGGCAGGGTAGGAGCCGGGCGCAGCGCTACTAATATGCTGTACACTACAGAGTCCAGCGCTGCAGCTGGTGGCAGGCAATCAGTGTGGACGCTGATGGTGCGCACATAGAGCAAATGCGCTGTGTGCTAAGCACCATCCGCCGACACCTAGTTATGGCCCTGCTACTTGAGAACACCTGTGCGTTCGGATCCTTTGCACAAACCTGTCGCTGACCAGTGATTCCAGTTGCTGCGGTCCATCCCGCCTGCGCATTGCGGTGCGAAAATGCACAGCAGCGATCAGGTCTGAATTACCCCCTTTGTCTTAAAAGGCACTGGTACTTGGAGCAAAAAGGAGTGAACAATCACCTACAGTTGTAAGATTTATTGTAGCTTCTATACTCTGGATATATAGATACTTATTTCATTCATTTATGAAATTATTTCACTGGATTCTTGTTTCCAGAACCCGTTATATGAATGAAAAATGAGATCCAAAGAAGATGCCATTAGGTACCACCACAAAAAAATCCCTGTACTGTATGTGTGTGTAACATAAAATTGGACAGCAGATAAGAACCACTTGACCCATCTAGTCTGCCCTAAAAACATGTACACACTAGAGTTACATTTTTGTCAGAAGCCAATTGACCTACCAGTATACTTTGGGATTGTGGGAGGAAACCGGAGTACACGGAGGAAACCCACGTGAGAACGAGGAGAATATACAAACTCCACACAGTCACAGGGCCATGTGGAAATCAACCCATGACCTCAATGCTGTGAAGCAGTAATGCTAACCATTCCACTATTCATACTGTGTGCATAAAATGGCATGAAAAAGCTTTTGCCCACTTCCTGATTTCTGCTATTTTTGCATACTTGACACACTTATTTGTTTCTTCAAATTGTATTGTATGTAAGATGACAACCTGATTAGATGCAAAATACAGTTTCTAAATGATAATTTAATTTATTGATGGAAAAATGTTTCCTCCTCCTGAGTACCTACCTGATCCTAAGGTCTTCCAACAAGTGCTTGTTTACATTGCAGGGCAGGATATCAGTTCAGTTCCTACTGTACTAGATTGCTTCTGTGACACTCCTGTATGAGGAAGAGCATTATAAAACCACCTAACTTCATTCACTCTAGTCCCAACCAGCATTGCCCAGTGGCTACAGTTCAAAGCCCAAACATAACATAGATCCTGACACTATGGGGTACATTTACTAAGCAGTGATGAGAGCGGAGAAGTGAGCCAGTGGAGATATTTCCCCATCAACCAATCAGCAGCTCTGTATCATTTTATAGTATGCAAATTATAGATGTTACTTCAGTGCTGATTGGTTGCCATGGGCAACTTCTCCACTGGCTAACTTCTCCGCTCTTATCACTGCTTAGTAAATGTCCCCCTATAATTTTATACACTGTGCTTTGCATATGCTGCCTCAAAGCTGGGTGTGAAATATTTTTTTCTGTGCAGTGTAAATACTGACTACTTCTGCATGTAGCCCACAAATGTTAGACAGATTTATTTTGTAAACTGCAATTCTCTCTGCACGTTATATCTGTCCCACCTGCAGCGCAACATGATTTTGCACGCTTGCTATTCTGCTTTACTTACAAACATGATTCAGACCCACAGGGGGATATCCAATTACCTGCGAGAGAGCCCTAATCAATTAGGTCCCACAAAAAAAAAAAAATTGTGCGAAAATACACACGTCCCGCAAAAAGCAGCAGACCTATGCATTTTCACTGCACTTATCGCAGATCTAAGGGGCACTTATCGCGGATTATGCTTGGCGTGCCTGAGGCACACAAAGCATTATCCGTGGTAAGTGCCCGTTAGGTCAGGCTAATTGGAAAGCCCCCGATTAACCAATTAGCTGCGGTAAATTACGCAGCTAATTGGATATCGCTTATAGGGGGTCATTGCCAGGGAGTTGATTGCTAGCAGAAAATATTTGCTGTGCAGCGATGATGCAAAAAAAAACGGCACTTCTGCACATGTGTATGCGGTGCAATGCGCACGCGCAACGTACTTTCACAACGGGCGATGTAATTTCACACAGGGTCTAGCAAAGCTTTCCAGTCTCACTGCTGGCCGCAGAGTGATTGACATGAAGTGGGCGTTTCTGGGAGTCAACTGACAGTTTTCAGGGAGTGTTCGGAAAAACGCAGGTGTGCCAGGAAAAACGCAGACGTGGCTGGGCGAACGCAGGGCTTATTTGTGGCGTCAAAACAGGAACTGAACAGTCTGAAGTCATCGCAAGCGTTGAGTAGGTCTGTAGCTACTCTGAAACTGCACAAAATTATTTTGTAGCCACTGTGCGATCCTTTCGTTCGCACTTCTGCTACTCTAAAATATACTACCAGTGGGAGGCGGCATAGCGTTTGCACGGCTGCTAAAAACAGCTAGCGAGCGATCAACTTGGAATGACCACCATAGTGCACAGTAGGGAATAAGAATAATAAGAATAATAAAATGAGGTGCTAATTTGTGCCACATGACTAAACCACAAACAAAAATGTAACCTGACATTTAAATGGGCAAAGGGGGACTTAATTGGGCAGATTTTGTTGACCAACATGTACTTTGAATCAGAGCTTTACCAAAGTGCAGACATTCAGAATTTTGTTGTGCCTAGCATTAATAGCACACATACCCAAACTGGATAAATCTAGACCTACAGTACTCATGCACTTTGTGGTGTTTTATTAAAGACACAGTTGAAAGAGACTGGTGTGAGGAATTTGCAGTAGACAAAATTCCTTACAGAGAAAGTGGAATATTTAAAGATAATTTAATAAAAAGTAAACAATAAACAAACACAATATATGGAACACGAAAATTATTTATTCATGTTTACAGGTGCAATTTAAGAGACCTCTTGAGTTCTGAAGGATTTTGACTATCAATACTACACATTTCTAGAATTTCACTACTGAAAAGAATGAATAGATTGGAATGATATTCTATACTAGAGGCTTTAAAGAATCATTGATCCAAGGATGACATTTAGCATCAGCGGAATCTAATGCCGTACTGTGTGAGGCTCAGCAAAGAAGCTCTTACTTTGAACAGTCTATAGCCAATACTTTAATAGAAAAAGAATATGCTCAATTGCTATAATTGGACTATTTAGTTAATAGTCATTCTGGATTTTCTTTTCTTGGCTCTATGCGCTTTTTGTATATTGCGTCATCAACACCTGCAGAACTCAGCTTTGTTTCTTTTGAAAGGATACTAATGGTCCATACTCATGGGTGAGAGGCAATGAATGATAGCAGAAAGAAGTGTTCCTAAGTACGCACAGAACAACCTCCATTCCCCTCTAATGTGAGTTGGCGTCATCTCTCTGTATAAGTGTTGTCCTATTTTAGATGAATACAATCCAGATTCTAATTGAGGAAGGCTGAATATCTGCAGGTGATGCTTTTTATTTTTACTACAGAAGAGCTTATTCATACATCATACAGGCTCATCCCAACTTCTGTTTTGAAGGGCTTACTATCCTGATTCTTACTGTTCCTGCAGAATCTCTTGTCAGGATGGAAATGGATATACAGTAATAGACACTGAGCTGTTACGGATATTAAAATGATTAAAATTGGGTGTTCTGGTTGTTGTTCCTGTAGATGGAATAAAACACTGTTGTACTTCTGTTCAGGGCACTATTCCTCTCATCTGGCAAAGCCCAGATGCCAGCAAGAGCTGAGCACTCTCATCAATTACCACCAGGGCTATGACTAGGGGTGTGCCAGCTCGGTCCCTGGATAGCGGCACTGACACTGCCCCACGAAACCTGCCTGGAATGCCACCCTGCAGCCAGTAGTGCTGCTGCCCTCTTACAGCGCTGATTACCACATCCATGATTGAAACAGTCAGCAGTGTTCTCTGTGTATAGCGCAAAGTACCGATGACCAGTACTTTGCACATGTGCCATACCTGTGCTGTGCATGTGTAGTACATGTGTAGTACATGTTTGCAACGAGAGTCGCACTACTGCTGCAGACTATCAGTGGAGACGGTGAGGGGGCAATGACGGCTGCCAACTCCATTGTGGGGGAGTGATGAGACCAGGATCACTGTCAGTAGATGGAGATTTCCTGGTCTGTTTGTTACATCTAAAGTTGCCGGCTTGTGGAACCCCATGGGTCACGCGGCTGGCCAATGGTGTCGCATGTGATTCTAGAACATAACACAGATCACTAATGCAAGCAGGAGGCATCTACTTATATCAGACTCTTGGTGCAGTAACATGTGTTTTGAATTGATATCACAGCAGCGTTAGCACCTCCGTCCACATCTGAATCAGGCCTCTCGTTAGGTATTGCCGTCTTTAGCTGCTGTTTGCCATAGTAGCCTTTTGCATCCTTCTCTGTTAACTTGCACTTGAACATGCATGCCCTGATGGTGTGTATGTACATTAAAGAAGCCGAGTCCAAAGCTTTGACTCAAGTGATAGTGTAAGCTTGGCTGCGAAGTTTCATATACCCTTAGAGCATTGGGGGGTAATTTCGAGTTGTTCGCTCGTTAGTTTTTTTTCGCAACGGAGCGATTAGTCGCAAACTGCGCATGCGCAACATTCGCAGTGCGCCTGCGCCAAGTAAATTAGCACAAAAGTTTGGTATTTTACTCACGGCCTAACGAAGATTTTTCATCGTTCTGGTGATCGGAGTGTGATTGACAGGAAGTGGGTGTTTCTGGGCGGAAACTGGCCATTTTATGGGAGTGTGCGGAAAAACGCGGGAGTGGCTGGAGAAACGGGGGAGTGTCTGGGCGAACGCTGGGTGTGTTTGTGACGTCAAACCAGGAACGAAACTGACTGAACTGATCGCAGTGTAGGAGTAAGTCTGGAGCTACTCAGAAACTGCTAAGAAATTTCTATTCGCAATTCTGCTAATCTTTCGTTCGCAATTCTGCTATGCTAAGATACACTCCCAGAGGGCGGCGGCTTAGCGTGTGCAATGCTGCTAAAAGCAGCTAGCGAGCTAACAACTTGGAATGAGGGACATTATTCAGACCATTGTTCAAGTGACTTTTTAGAAATGTCCAGAGATGTTCAAACGGATTCAAGTCTGGGCTCTGGCTGGGCCACTCAAGGACATTCACAGAGTTGTCCTAAAGCCACTCCTTTGATATCTTGGCTGTGTGCTTAGGGTTGTTGTCCTGCTGAAAGATGAACCGTTGCCCCAGAGTGCTCTGGAGCAGGTTTTCATCCAGGATATCTCTGTACATTGCTGCATTCATCTTTCCCTTTATCCTGACTAATCTCCTGGTTCCTGCCACTGAAAAACATCCCCACAGCATAATACTGCCACCACCATGCTTCACTGTTGGGATGGTATTGGCCTGGTGATGAGCGGTGCCTGGTTTCCTCCAAACATGACGCCTGGCATTCACGCCATAGAGTTCAATCTTTGTCTCATCAGAGAATTTTGTTTCTTATGGTCTGAGAGTCCTTCAGGTGCATTTTGGCATACTCCATGCGGGCTGCCATGTACTTTTTACTAAGAAGTGTCTTCCGTCTGGCACTCTACCATACAGGCCTGATTGGAGGATTGCTGCAGAGATGGTTGTTCATCTGGAAGGTTCTCCTCTCTCGACAGAGGAATGCTGTAGTTCTGACAGAGTGACCATCGGGTTCTTGGTCACCTCCCTGACTAGGGCCCTTCTCCCCGATCGCCCAGTTTAGATGGCCGGCCAGCTCTAGGAAGAGTCCTGGTGGTTCCAAACTTCTACCATTTATGGATGATGGAGGCCACTATGCTCATTGGGACCTTCAAAGCAGCAGATATTTCTCATTCGTCCTAGAGGCTGCTGGGGACTCCAAAAGAACCATGGGGTATAGACGGGATCCGCAGGAGACATGGGCACTTTAAGACTTTAAATGGGTGTGAACTGGCTCCTTCCTCTATGCCCCTCCTCCAGACCTCAGTTAGATTCTGTGCCCAGAGAGACTGGACACACACTAAGGGAGCTCTACAGAGTTTCTCTAGAAAATACTTTTGTTAGGTTTATTATTTTCAGGGAGCACTGCTGGCAACAGGCTCCCTGCATCGTGGGACTGAGGGGAGAGAAGCAGACCTACTTTTGTGAGTTTAAAGGCTCTGCTTCCTAGGCTACTGGACACCATTAGCTCCAGAGGGTCCGATCACTTGGTGCGCGTAGCTGCTCGTTCCCGTAGCCGCAACGCCGTCCCCCTCACAGAGCCTGAAGAGAGAAGCCGGGTGAGTAGCAGAAGCAAGAAGACTTCAGAGGCGGCAGAAGACTTCTGATCTTTGGAGGTACCGCGCAGCGGTCACACTGAGCGCCATTGCTCCCATACAGCAACGACACTATATGGGTGCAGGGCGCAGGGGGGCGCCCTGGGCAGCAATCAAACCTCATTTTTGGGCACTGGCATGACAGTATACAGTGCATAGGCACTGTATACAGACCCCCGCCAGTATAAATAAACGCGGGACAGAAGCGCGCCATGTAGGGGGCGGGGCTTTGTCCTCCAGCTCTAATCAGCTCCATTTTCTCTCCACAGCAAGCTGCAGAGACGCTGGTCCTGGCCCTTCACTTCTGTATCAAGTAACAGGGTGCAAAAGCAGGGGGGGGGCACAGCATATTTGGTGTTGTATTGATTTACATATAAAAGCGCTGCTAGGTCTGGGGTTTGTAAATTCTTTCAGACCGGGTGCGGCGCTGGGTGTGAGCTGGCAAACTCCCTTTCTGTCTCTCTGAAGGGCCTTACTGTGGGTCTGTCCCCTATAGCTCTGTGTGATTGTGGGTGTTGGTACACGTGTGTCGACATGTCTGAGGCTGGATGCTCTTCCCAGGAGGAGGCTGGTGTGGGGCAGAACAGACTGTGGGAGTGACTCCGTCGGCACCGCCAACTGCTGATTGGGTGGATATGTGGAATGTTTTAAATGCATGTGTGGCTTTGTTGCATAAGAGATTAGACATATCTGAGTCTCAGAACCAAGCATGGAGACAATCCATGGGAGATGTTTTGTCACAAACTCAGACTTCAGGGTCACAGAAGCGTACGTTTACCCAGATAGCAGATACGGATACCGACACGGATTCGGACTCCAGTGTCGACTATACTGATGCCAAGTTGAATCCCAAACTGGCTAAGAGCATTCAGTACATGATTGTGGCTATAAAGGATGTGTTACATATCACTGAGGACCCTGTTGTCCCTGAGACGAGGGTCTGTATGTTTAAAGGAAAGAAACCTGAGGTAACGTTTCCTCCCTCTCATGAACTTAATGCTCTTTTTGAAAAGGCTTGGGAAGCTCCTGACAAAAAGTGGCTGATTCGCAGGAGAATTTCTATGGCATACCCGTTTCCCTCTGAGGATAGGTTAGGGTGGGCGTCATCTCCCACAGTGGACAAAGCTCTGGCGCGATTGTCCAAGAAGGTGGCGCTACCGTCCCCTGACACGGCAGCCCTTAAAGATACTGCAGATCGTAAACAGGAAACTACTTTGAAATCTATTTATGTCACTACGGGTACGCTGCTTACGCCGGCCGTAGCATCGGCATGGGTGAGTAGCGCGTTTGAAAAATGGGCAGATAACTTTTCATCTGACTTAGACACCCTGGATAGGGATAGCGTGCTTTTGACGCTGGGTCATATCAAGAACGCTGCAGTCTATCTAAGGGAGGCTGCGAGAGATATTGGCCTCTTGGGATCAACGGCCAATGCCATGGCGATCTCGGCTAGGAGGGCGTTGTGGACTCATCAATGGAATGGGGATGCTGATTCTAAAAAGGCTATGGAGGCTCTGCCCTATAAAGGTGGAGTTTTGTTTAGAGAAGGTCTCGCTGACCTGGTTTCTACAGCTACCGCGGGTAAGTTTTCATTTCTGCCTTTTGTCCCTACACAGCAGAAGAAAACGCCTCACTATCAGATGCAGTCCTTTCAGTCTAATAAATTCAAGAAAGGACGAGAGTCCTCCTTCCTTGCTGCTAGAGGTAAGGGAAAGGGAAAAAGGTCGCCGGCGGTGGCTAGCTCCCAGGAGCAGAAGTCCTCCCCAGCTTCTGCTAAATCCACAGCATGACGCTGGGGCTCCCATGCGGGAGTCCGCACCGGTGGGGGCGCGTCCTCAGCTCTTCAGTCAGGTCTGGGTTCACTCGGGCCTAGATCCTTGGGTGCTGGAAATTGTGACCCAAGGATACAAACTGGAGTTTCAAGACGTCCCCCCACACCGATTTTTCAAATCGGCCTTGCCAGCTTCTCTTCCGGAAAGGGAGGTAGTGTGTGCTGCAATACACAAGCTGTGTCAGCAGCAAGTCATTGTCGCGGTACCCCCGTCACAACGGGGGGAAGGGTTTAATTCAAGCCTATTCGTGGTCCCGAAGCCGGATGGTTCGGTCAGACCGATTCTGAACTTAAAATCCCTCAATCTGTTTTTAAAAAGATTCAAGTTCAAGATGGAATCTCTCCGAGCAGTGATCTCCAGTCTGGAAGGGGGGGGATTTTATGGTGTCAGTCGAAATAAAGGATGCTTACCTGCATGTCCCCATATATCCTCCTCATCAGACGTACCTGTGGTTCGCTGTTCAGGATTGTCATTACCAGTTTCAGATGTTGCCGTTTGGTCTTTCAACGGCCCCGAGGATTTTCACCAAAGTAATGGCGGAAATTATGGTTCTCCTGCGCAAGCAAGGGGTCACAATTATCCCGTACTTGGATGATCTCCTGATATAGGCGAGATCAAAGGAGCAGTTGCTGAAAAATGTTCCGCTCTCCCTGACGGTTCTGCAACAACATGGCTGGCTCCTAAATTTGCCAAAGTCACAGTTGATTCCGATAACACGGCTGTCGTTCTTGGGCATGATTCTGGACAAGGAACTACAGAGAATTTTTCTCCCGTTCGAAAAAGCTCTGGAAATCCAGAACATGGTCAAGGGAATTCTGAAACCGGCAAGAGTGTCGATTCATCAATGCACTCGAGTGCTGGGGAAGATGGTGGCGGCTTACGAGGCCATCCCGTTTGGCAGGTTTCATGCCAGAGTTTTTCAGTAGGACCTGTTGAACAAGTGGTCCGGGTCCCATTTACACATGCACAGGAAGATATGCCTATCTCCCAGGGCCAGGATTTCTCTCCTGTGGTGGCTCCAAAGTTCTCACCTCCTAGAGGGTCGCAGGTTCGAGATCCAAGATTGGATCCTGGTGACCACGGATGCGAGTCTCCGAGGTTGGGGAGCGGTCACACAGGGGGAAAATTTCCAGGGAAAATGGTCGAGCCAAGAAGCTTGTCTACACATAAACATTCTGGAATTAAGGGCCATTTACAACAGCCTGGTTCAAGCGGAACATCTGCTTCGCGGCCTACCCGTCCTGATTGAGTCGGACAACATAACAGCGGTGGCGCACATAAACCGCCAAGGCGGAACAAGTAGCAGAGCGGCGATGGTGGAGACCACAAGGATTCTTCGCTGGGCGGAAAAACATGCAAGGGCTCTGTCAGCGGTCTTCGTTCCAGGCGTGGACAACTGGGAAGCAGACTTCCTCAGCAGACACGATCTCCATCCAGGAGAGTGGGGTCTTCATCAAGAGGTCTTTGCAGAAGTGACGAGTCGTTGGGGACTTCCTCACATAGACATGATGGCGTCTCACCTCAACAAGAAGCTTCAGACGTATTGTTCCAGGTCAAGGGACCCTCAAGTGATATCAGTGGACGCACTGGTGACACCGTGGGTGTTTCAGTGGGTCTATGTGTTCCCTCCACTTCCGCTCATCCCAAAGGTGATAAGGATCATAAGAAGAACAGGGGTTCAGGCGATACTCGTTGTGCCAGATTGGCCACGGAGGGCCTGGTATCCGGATCTTCAGGAGTTACTCATAGGAGATCCCTGGCCTCTTTCTCTAAGAGAGGATCTGTTAAGAGCAGGGGCCGTGCGTGTTCCAGGACTTACCGCGGTTGCGTTTGACGGCATGGTGGTTGAACGCCAAATCTTAGCTCAGAAGGGTATTCCCAGAGAAGTCATCCCCACTCTACTGAAAGCTAGAAAGGAGGTAACGGCGAAGCATTACCACTGTATTTGGAGGAAATATGTGTCTTGGTGCGAATCCAAGAGGACCCCTACAGAAGACTTTCAGCTAGGTCGATTTCTCCATTTTTTGCAAGCTGGTGTGGAGGCGGGCCTAAAGTTAGGATCTATTAAAGTGCAGATTTTGGCCTTATCAATTTTCTTTCAAAGGGAATTGGCCTGGCTTCCAGAAGTACAGACTTTCGTGAAGGGCGTGCTGCACATCCAACCTCCATTTGTGCCCCCAGTGGCACCATGGGACCTTAACGTGGTGTTACAGTTCCTTACTTCACATTGGTTTGAACCTTTGCAAAAGGTTGAGCTGAAATTCTTCACTTGGAAAGTGGTCATGCTATTGGCCTTGGCATCCGCGAGGCGGGTGTCGGAATTGGCGGCTTTGTCTCACAAAAGCCACTATTTGGTTTTCCATGTGGATAGAGCGGAGTTGAGTAAAAGGCGTCAACAATTCCTCCCTATGGTGGTTTCTTCATTTCACATGAACCAACCTATTGTAGTTCCTGTGGCTTCTGAAGCCTTGAGTGATTCAAGGTCTCTCGATGTGGTCAGAGCTTTGAAAATTTATGTAGCCAGAATGGCTCGTATCAGGAAAACTGAAGCGTTGTTTGTCCTGTATGTTTCCAACAAGATTGGGGCTCCTGCTTCTAAGCAGACTATTGCACGCGGGATTTGTAATACGATTCAGCATGCTCATTCTACGACTGGTTTGCTGTTACCGAAATCGGTAAAGGCCCATTCCACTAGGAAGGTGGGCTCGTCTTGGGAGGCTGCCAGGGGTGTCTCTGCGTTACAACTTTGCCAAGCAGCTACTTGGTCGGGTTCAAACACTTTTGCAAAATTCTACAAGTTTGATACCCTGGCTGATGAGGACCTCATGTTTGCTCAATCGGTGCTGCAGAGTCATCCGCAGTCTGCCGCCCGGTCTGGAGCTTTGGTATAGACCCCTTGGTCCTTTTGGAGTCCCCAGCATCCTCTAGGACGAATGAGAAAATAGGATTTTAATACCTACCGGTAAATCCTTTTCTCTTAGTCCGTAGAGGATGCTGGGCGCCCGTCCCAGTGCGGACTCTATCTGCAGTACTTGTTATTAGTTATTGCTTTGGTTACACAAAGGTTGTGTTTTGGTTCAATCAGCCTGTTGCTGATTGTTTTGGTTCATGCTGTTAACTGGTTAGTTGAATGCCATGTTGTACAGTGTGTTGTGGTGTGGACTGGTATGTGTCTCACCCTTGGTTAACAAAAATCCTTTCCTGGAACGTCTCCCTGGGCACAGTTCCTATAACTGAGGTCTGGAGGAGGGGCATAGAGGGAGAAGCCAGTTCACACCCATTTAAAGTCTTAAAGTGCCCATGTCTCCTGCGAATCCCGTCTATACCCCATGGTCCTTTTGGAGTCCACAGCATCCTCTACGGACTAAGAGAAAAGGATTTACCAGTAGGTATTAAAATCTTATTTTTTCTGAACCCTTCCCCAGATTTGTGCCTCGAGACAATCCTGTCTCGGAGGTCTACAGACAATTCCTTCAACTTCATGCTTGGTTTGTGCTCATACATGAACTGTCAAGTGTGGGACCTTATATAGACAAATGTGTGCCTTTCCAAATCATGTCCAATCATGCTGTAGGAACATCTCAAGGATGATCAGTGTAAACAGGATGCACCTGAGCTCAATTTTGAGCTTCATGGCAAAGGCTTTGAATACTTATATACATGTGATTTCTTAGTTTTTTATTTGTAATTAATTTTCACGTCATTATGGGTTATTGTATGTAGAATTTTGAGGGAATAAATGAATTTATTCCATTTTGGAATGAGGCTGTAACATAACAAAATGTTGAAAAAGTGAAGAAGAGCTGTGAATTACTGTAGCCAGTTGCTTTTTGTTGTTTGATTGTTAGCAGCAACCAAGCCTACAGATTGGTCCTCTGCCTGAAAGGGCCTTTTGAGTAGATGTAGGGAAATTATATCTTTAGGGGGCGCCTAGTGTGAAAGTTTGTGTATATTGACACACTTCATAGAACATCAAAACATATATCTATGGTACAGAGATTGGTCTATTTGTTATAACCTATTGTACATTGAATACAACCACAGTACTTAATATTCAAAGTATATATAATTTATTAAAACACTTTCTCAAATTATTTAAAATAAATTAATAGAACAGTAGTTCAAATACATAGGTACACTTATATTTCTGTATGATCGAAATAACAGCTTTTGTCTGTCGCCTTAAATCCAGACACTATATCACCCAAAGCGTTTTGTCATCTATGACTTCATCAGCGGTGTATTACAAAACGAGCTAAAATATAAAAAAGGAGGGGGTTGTATCAATGAACACATATTCTACATATATGACAAAACTTAATTGTCACATATTTATCACTTCATAGGAATCACATACAAATTTTATCCCATTAATAATGAAATCTCTTTCATTCTGATTTATGTTATCATCGGTTTTGAGTATACTGGGATAAAATTCATATTAGAACATAATTATTTCAAATTTCTACCTGCAAAGCCAAGGGACAGCAATGGGTATGAAATTCGCACCAGCTTACGCTAATATATTGATGGGATACTGGGAAGATGAATTTATATACAATACGGAGTTTGAAAATAGGAATATAAAATTCTTCAGAAGATACATCAATGATTTAATATTAATCTGGACCAATGACAATTGCACTACAGAAGAATTTTTATCTCACTTAAACAAGAACAACTTAAATTTAAAGTTTACCTACACTCAAAATAAGGATACAAAAGACTTCTTGGATTTGAAACTAGAAGGATTAGATACAGGAGAGATAACAACATCCACATTCTTCAAAGAAACGGACACCAACAGCTATATTCCGGCTGAAAGTTGCCATTTATCCAGCTGGAAATATAATATGCTATACACTCAATTCCTAAGGATAAGAAAAATTGTAGTAGGGATGAAGATTATTCCAACTAATCAAAAATGATTGCCGATAGATTCATCACAAGAGGTTATGATGAAGAAAAAAAATGGAAGCTGACAGAAACCGGGCAATCAAAAAGGAGAGACCATCATTAATCGAACAACGACCAAAAACCAATAATGATACATCCAGAGGAAGATCATTTATAACTCAATTCAATAAAGAAAATAAGAAAATTAAAAACATACTAGAAAAACACTGGAACATACTCCAAAAGGATCCAGTGTTAGGTCCACATCTCCCCAACAAACCTCATATAACGTTTAGGAAAGCCTCTAATCTAAAAAGCATCATAGCTCCTAGTTCCCTCAAAAGTATGAAAGAGGGTTCAAAAACAACAACCAACCACTTTTTGAGCAAAAAACAGGTTGTTACCCGTGTACCAAATGTAAATGTGGTAGACAGATGGGGAAAAAAAACACTATACAAGACAATGAGATAAAAAAAACAATCAAACTTAAAGACAGTCTTAATTGTAACTCCTCATTTGTCATCTACAGAATTACATGTGCCTGCGGGATGATCTATGTGGGAAAAACCAAAAGAAATCTGAAACTATGCATTTTAGAACATATGAGAAACATTAAAAACATAATAATGACACACAGCCTCCCAAGACATTTTTCGGACAAGCATAATTCTGATATAAGTGGACTTAGATTCACTATATTAGAGCAGGTAAAGGAAGATCCAAGGGGTGGCAATAGAGACCTACAACTTTCAAGGAGGGAATCATATTGGATCTTCACCTTGAATTCTCTAACACCAGTTGGCCTTAACAAGGGGATTGATATCGTATCATTTTTATGATTCAATCAATTCCTATAATAAATGTAATTCTTAGTTATTCAAGGAAAAATTCATAGTCATGGAAAGACCCACTAGTAATAATTTCATATAAAAAAGGTGCTTGAACTGCAGATTGAGATTATTCCTATTTCCTTCACAGCTAACTACTATAATATATATTTGGTCCACCAAACCTAATTGAATTTATTATATTTTTGCACTTATTATATATTTGTAGAACACTAAATGAATTGACTAAAGGTTCTTAAACCTAATTGAATTTATTATACTTTTTGCACTTATTATATTTGTATAACACTAATTACCCTGTATTGACTAAAGGTTCTTATTATACGGATAATTATGTACACAAATGTATTATCATTATCACCTATAGTGGACAGGATGATAAAACTATGTTTAAGAATGTTAATACTTGTAAAGTGCCGGATATAAATGAAACCATAGAAATCACACTTATTATTTAAGTTTAGAATATGATAATTAGCCACTTTTTCACATATCAGTTTGAACATTGCTCTGTTAATTAAGTGTCCACATTTCTAATATACATAAGTAATTAATCTAAATAGCAGGATTCATAGTAAAAATAGATCATATACTGTATAGTGTTTATATTATTTAAAGAATTGATCCTAAAGTTCAGCGTAACACCACCAAAACATTGTTAGCTGGAACTCAGGTTGTCATTCTGTGTTCCACCTCCCACATTCGTTACATAAAGGCACTTAAGGATGTATTGCAGAAGCGGCAGAGAGACGCGAATGCGGAAGCAGCAGAGAGACGCGAACGCAGAAGCGGTGGAACGCATGCTGCCATGCTTGCATTCCACCTCTAATGTGGAAGCGGCGGAAAAGCCATGAATGCGGAACGGCATAGAGCCGTGAATGGAAAGCAAGACATCAGGCTTGCGTTCCACTCATTATACTGAACCACCAATGTATGTAAGATGAGCAGGTTGAAAATGAGACTTGGCCTCAAACCCGGAAGTGGTGATTAGCCGCGCATGGAACGCAAACGAGCTATTAAGCTCGTTCAAAGCCAGTATCAAATCCCACTGGTCCACCAACTTGAGGGTATATAAGGGAGAACAATAAGAATAAGAACAAGAGTCTGTTTAACTAGAAATTAAAAAAAAAAATGTAATGGGTTAATAGTAGCCTTTTATAAATTAACCAATGATATTAAAATTAAGGCACATACACATGGTGCGATTCTGCCTATGTGGCCGAATTGCACTATGCGATTTCCCTTGAATTCCCCGGAGCCCCGAACCACCGATATTTACTATACACGTGGTGTGATTTTGGCTCTGGGTGATTTTTCTATTTTTAATTTTGACTATACTATGTACTAGATTGTACATGTTCTATTCAAAATTAACCTGCCTGCGCAGTCTATTTTTTTCTTGCGATACCAACTTTGCGGGACCGTGCATCAGTATCGCAAGCTGTATACACATGGTGCGATATGTACTATGGGGGTAATTCAGACCTGATCACAACAGCAAATTTGTTAGCAGTTGGTCAAAACCATGGCCCTCATTCCGAGTTGTTCGCTCGTTGACGATTTTCTCTAAATTGCGATTAGTCGCTTACTGCGCATGCGCAATGTTTGCAGAGCGCAAGCGCTTAGTTATTTTACTCAACAGTTAGGTATTTTACTCACGGCATTACAAGGATTTTTCTTTGTTCTGGTGATCGGAGTGTGATTGACAGGAAGTGGGTGTTTCTGGACGGAAACTGTCCGTTTTATGGGTGTGTGTGAAAAAACGCTGCCGTTTCTGGGAAAAACGCGGGAGTGGCTGGAGAAGCGGGGGAGTGTCTGGGCGAACGCTGGGTGTGTTTGTGATGTCAAACCAGGAACGAAACTGACTGAACTGATCGCAGTGGCAGAGTAAGTGTCGAGCTACTCAGAAACTGCTAAGAAATTTCTATTCGCAATTTTGAGAATCTTTCGTTCGCAATTCTGCTAAGCTAAGATTCACTCCCAGTAGGCGGCGGCTTAGCGTGTGCAATGCTGCTAAAAGCAGCTAGCGAGCGAACAACTCGGAATGAGGGCCCATGTGCACTGCAGGTGTGGCAGATATAACATTTGCAGAAAGAGTTAGATTGGGTGGGTTTATTTTGTTTGTGTGCAGGGTAAATACTGGCTGCTTTATTTTTACACTGCAATTTAGATTGCAGATTGAACACACCCCACCCAAATCTAACTCTCTCAGCACATGTTACATCTGCCCCCCCTGCAGTGCACATGGTTTTCCCCAACTGCTAACAAAATTTGCTGCTACGATCAGGTATTACCCATATGGTTTTGCCCAACTGCTAACAAATTTGCTGCTGCGATCAACTCTGAATTAGGCCCTATGTTTTCTACCGATATGAACTATATAGGCTATATCAGCAGTTATATCGCACAGTGGGGGTCATTCCGAGTTGTTCGTTCGGTATTTTTTTCTCGCAACGGAGCAATTAGTCGCTAATGCGCATGAGCAATGTTCGCACTGCGACTGCGCCAAGTAAATTTGCTATGCAGTTAGGTATTTTACTCACGGCATTACGAGGTTTTTTCTTCGTTCTGGTGATCGTAATGTGATTGACAGGAAGTGGGTGTTTCTGGGCGGAAACTGGCCGTTTTATGGGTGTGTGCGAAAAAACGCTCCAGTTTCTGGGAAAAACGCGGGAGTGGCTGGAGAAATGGAGGAGTGTCTGGCCGAACGCTGGGAGTGTTTGTGACGTCAATCCAGGAACGACAAGCACTGAACTGATCGCAGATGCCGAGTAAGTGTGGAGCTACTCAGAAACTGCTAAGAGGTGTCTATTCGCTATTTTGCTAATCTTTCGTTTGCAATTTTGATAAGCTAAGATTCACTCCCAGTAGGCGGCGGCTTAGCGTGTGCAATGCTGCTAAAAGCAGCTTGCGAGCGAACAACTCGGAATGACCCCCAGTGTAGGCCCCTTTAGATTTAGACACTTTTCCTTTGGTACATTCAATCAGTGTTCCGCTGACGAATGCAATACTGCAGATGTGCTGTGTGTACTCTTTTCTTGCCTCACTATTCTCTTAAAAATTGAATCTAAGCCTTGTGTGTACTTACCACTTCTTTTGTATCAATAAACCCTATTTGCTGTACCCATTAAACTGTATATGTTCACAGGCTAAGGGAAGATCCAAGTCCAAAGAAGTTTCAGAAAAAGCCAAAATATCTTTGGGATAACTCTAAATACTGGAAATATGTTTGTGAATTCCCCAAATGAAAACATACTAGTTCCTACAGCTTTTCTGCTTTGAATTTAGAAGTTATATTACACACAATAATGAGATACATTACGATGAAGTCACATATATTTATATTTATAGTAAATATGAACTGAACTTTAGAAACCTGGATACAGTGTCTACTAGACTGAATTTGATGTTTTGGTTAAGAAGCCACAGAGGTTCTGGACAATGGGGGTAATTCCAAGTTGATCGCAGCAGGATTTTTGATAGCAACTGGGCAAAACCATGTGCACTGCAGGGGAGGCAGATATAACATGTGCAGAGAGAGTTAGATTTGGGTGTGGTGTGTTTAATCTGCAATCTAAATTGCAGTGTAAAAATAAAGCAGCCAGTATTTACCCTGCACAGAAACAATATAACCCACCCAAATCTAACTCTGTCTGCACATGTTATATCTGCCTCCCCTGCAGTGCACATGGTTTTGCCCAGTTGCTATCAAAAATCCTGCTGCGATCAACTTGGAATTACCCCCAATGTTCTTAGCATCCAAACCGGAGCCATGTGTGGCCAATTTACAAACCTTGCTATCTGTCTGGCAAGATATTGTACAAAATTCCAGAGGCGACTGCATAATCTGTGAACCTAGTTTAAATGTATGTATGCTAATTATGCCTTTTTTATGGACTCTTATCAGACATGTGAATTTAGGACAATGGAAAGCTACAGGATATGTATTTTCTATTCCACAGAAATACTTTGTTTTGTTTCATGAAAGGGAAAGTGTTTGCAAGCCCAAAAGGTTTTGTTGCGCTTACTCTTAGGGGGGAACACATATAATGTATTGCAGACTTCTTAACAGTCTACTGCTTGTACCCAGAAGCGAACACAGGCAGGTTAGATAAGTGCACTGGATGTTTCTCAGCTTTAAAAAACAAAACAAAAAAACATTTATATTAGTGATGAGCGGGTTCGGTTCCTCGGAATCCGAACCCCCCCGAACTTCACCCATTTTACACAGTTCCGAGGCGGACTCAAATCTTCCCGCCTTGCTCGGTTAACCCGAGCGTGCCCGAACGTCATCATCCCGCTGTCGGATTCTCGCAAGATTTGTATTCTATATAAGGAGCCGTGCGTTGCCGCCATTTTCACTCGTGCATTGGAGATGATAGGGAGAGGATGTGTGCAGCGTTCTCTCAGTTGTGTTCAGTGTGCTGCAAATATCTGTGCTCAGTGTGCTGCAAATATCTGTGCTCAGTGTGCTTGCAAATATCTGTGCTCAGTGTGCTGAAAATATCTACGTTCTCTGCCTGAAAAAAGCTCCATATCTGTGCTGCATTGTAGTATATAGTAGGAGGACAGTGCAGAATTTTGCTGACCAGTGACCACCAGTATTATATCAGTACGGTACATTAGTCCACTGCTCTACCTACCTCTGTGTCGTCAAGTATACTCACCATCCATACCTGTGGTGCATTTAAGTTTTGCGCAGTATATATAGTAGGAGGACAGTGCATAATTTTGCTGACCACCAGTATATAATATATAGCAGTACAGTACAGTAGTCCACTGCTCTACCTACCTCTGTGTCGTCAAGTATACTATCCATCCATACCTGTGGTGCATTTTAGTTGTTGTGCGCAGTATATATAGTAGGAGGACAGTGCAGAATTTTGCTGACCACCAGTATATAATATATAGCAGTACGGTACAGTAGTCCACTGCTCTACCTACCTCTGTGTCGTCAAGTATACTATCCATCCATACCTGTGGTGCATTTTAGTTGTTGTGCGCAGTATATATAGTAGGAGGACAGTGCAGAATTTTGCTGACCACCAGTATATAATATATAGCAGTACGGTACAGTAGTCCACTGATCTACCTACCTCTGTGTTGTCAAGTATACTATCCATCCATACCTGTGGTGCATTTTAGTTGTTGTGCACAGTATATATAGTAGGAGGACAGTGCAGAATTTTGCTGACCACCAGTATATAATATCTAGCAGTACGGTACAGTAGTCCACTGCTCTATCTACCTCTGTGTCGTCAAGTATACTATCCATCCATACCTGTGGTGCATTTTAGTTGTTGTGCGCAGTATATATAGTAGGAGGACAGTGCAGAATTTTGCTGACCACCAGTATATAATATATATCAGTACGGTACAGTAGTCCCCACTGCTCTACCTACCTCTGTGTCGTCAAGTATACTATCCATCCATACCTGTGGTGCATTTTAGTTGTTGTGCGCAGTATATATAGTAGGAGGACAGTGCATAATTTTGCTGACCACCAGTATATAATATATAGCAGTACGGTACAGTAGTCCACTGCTCTACCTACCTCTGTGTCGTCAAGTATACTATCCATCCATACCTGTGGTGCATTTAAGTTTTGCGCAGTATATATAGTAGGAGGACAGTGCATAATTTTGCTGACCACCAGTATATAATATACAGCAGTACGGTACAGTAGTCCACTGCTCTACCTACCTCTGTGTCGTCAAGTATACTATCCATCCATACCTGTGGTGCATTTTAGTTGTTGTGCGCAGTATATATAGTAGGAGGACAGTGCAGAATTTTGCTGACCACCAGTATATAATATATAGCAGTACGGTACAGTAGGCCATTGCTATTGATATATTACTGGCATATAATTCCACACATTAAAAAAATGGAGAACAAAAATGTGGAGGGTAAAATAGGGAAAGATCAAGATCCACTTCCACCTCGTGCTGAAGCTGCTACCACTAGTCATGGCCGAGACGTTGAAATGCCATCAACGTCGTCTGCCAAGGCCGATGCCCAATGTCATAGTAGAGAGCATGTAAAATCCCAAAAACAAAATTTCAGTAAAATTACCCAAAAATCAAAATTAAAAGCGTCTGATGAGAAGCGTAAACTTGCCAATATGCCATTTACGACACGGAGTGGCAAGGAACGGCTGAGGCCCTGGCCTATGTTCATGGCTAGTGGTTCAGATTCACATGAGGATGGAAGCACTCATCCTCTCGTTAGAAAACTGCAGTGCCACTCCTAGATGGGCCAGGTGTTTGTGTCGGCCACTTGGGTCGCTTAGCTTAGCCACACAGCTACCTCATTGCACCTCTTTTTTTCTTTGCATCATGTGCTGTTTGGGGACTATTTTTTAAATCTGCCATCCTGTCTGACACTGCAGTGCCACTCCTAGATGGGCCAGGTGTTTGTGTCTGCCACTTGGGTCGCTTAGCTTAGTCACACAGCGACCTTGGTGCACCTCTTTTTTTCTTTGCATCATGTGCTGTTTGGGGACTATTTTTTGAAGTGCCATCCTGTCTGACACTGCAGTGCCACTCCTAGATGGGCCAGGTGTTTGTGTCTGCCACTTGGGTCGCTTAGCTTAGTCACACAGCGACCTTGTTGCACCATGTGCTGTTTGGGGACTATTTTTTAAATCTGCCATCCTGTCTGACACTGCAGTGCCACTCCTAGAAGGGCCAGGTGTTTGCGTCGGCCACTTGGGTCGCTTAGCTTAGTCACACAGCGACCTTGGTGCACCTCTTTTTTTCTTTGCATCATGTGCTGTTTGGGGACTATTTTTTAAATCTGCCATCCTGTCTGACACTGCAGTGCCACTCCTAGATGGGCCAGGTATTTGCGTCGGCCACTTGGGTCGCTTAGCTTAGTCACACAGCGACCTTGGTGCACCTCTTTTTTTCTTTGCATCATGTGCTGTTTGGGGACTATTTTTTGGAGTGCCATCCTGTCTGACACTGCAGTGTCACTCCTAGATGGGCCAGATGTTTGTGTCGGCCACTTGGGTCGCTTAGCTTAGTCATCCAGCGACCTCGGTGCAAATTTTAGGACTAAAAATAATATTGTGAGGTGTGAGGTGTTCAGAATAGACTGGAAATGAGTGGAAATTATGGTTATTGAGGTTAATAATACTATGGGATCAAAATGACCCCCAAATTCTATGATTTAAGCTGTTTTTGAGGGTTTTTTGTAAAAAAAAAAACACCCGAATCCGACAAAAAATTTTAAGGGAGGTTTTGCCAAAACACGTCCGAATCCAAAACACAGCCGCGGAACCGAATCCAAAACCAAAACACAAAATTCGAAAAATGTCCGGTGCACATCTGTATATATACATTTTCCCATTTTTAACTAGATATTATTTGATCTTGTCAAAAGAAAAAGGGAAACACATAACTTACCACTGTATCCATTAAAATCAGTCAATCTGAATATGAACAGTGAGCATGGTTGTCTGCACTGTCTTGAAGATATTCATTGTAGAGATAAACAGGGTCTACAGAGACAGCAAATAGGTCAACACCAAATGGTCAACATGCATGATGTCAATATGGTCAAAAGTTTGACAGGTTCAAATGTTCGACAGTTAAAAGGTAGAAAGTGCTTAAGGTTGACAGGTTCAAAAGATCGACATGACAAAAATCAACAAACATATGGTCAACAGAAGTTTTGTGGGGGTTTTCACATATTTTTCAACTGTTGCTTGATTTACCATCCACGTGGACTATAACTGGAAATAGTAACCTGTTGCAAGCGCAGCGAGTCCATGAGAGTACACGTTTACACTGACTGTGGTCACACCTGTTGACCCTGTAGACCACTGATGCCGAGAGTGGGGGAATGGGTACTATTTTTTAGTAATTTGTAATAGGAAATGTGATCTGCTCAAATTTAATACAACAAAATTGTAAAATATATACCAGAGGGACCAATGTAATAATAACACCATCTTCAGTTGATCACTGTGCTCCTTCTGTAACCCCGGTCATGTGATCTGCTGTGAACTGAGATGCTGTTAAATTCCTGTCCAATATCTCAGTTTACAGCACCAATCCGTTGACCAGAGCCATAGAGCATGAGCCCAGCAATGATCTCACCAGAACACCTGAATGGAGGTAAGTGTAAGCTAAGCAGATACCCTGAGAAGTGCATGGGGAGAGATTCACAGAAACAGATTTCTCACAATGCAATGCATTCATTCAATGTATTTAAATATTGCAATGCAAATTTGGACAAATTTATAACATCCCATCTGCATCTGAGATGCGGATTGTGATAAATATGTCTTTTAAGGTGGACATGTCACACCATGCAGAGCCGTAACTAGACAGTTTGGTGCCTGGTGTCAGCAAGGGAATTAGTGCCCCTACCCCCACATTTGAAAAATGGGCGTAGTCTTGCCTGGAAGAGGAGTGGCTGTGCAATAATAGCCCCAATTCACATTACACCATACAGCAGTTACCTAAATGCAGCACACTGGGTGGGGTTTGTCTGTCCTTTTCTGTGGTGGTGGCCCTTTCTTGAGGAAGGCCATTGTTTGACCAAAATGTCAACTCGCTAAACCATGTTAAGGTTGTGAGTAATACAATTATTCTACTAAAAGACTATGGAGAGTGCACTCTTATTTTGAACTTTAATGGATATAATTGTGTTTATCTACCAAAGCTACACTGGGTAAGCAGCGGGTGTGAGTGCCAATTTCATATGGATTTAATATTTATTGCCTTTCCATTTTGAATATATTAAAGGGACTGTGTACACAATCTGAAGATTTGTGGCACTGAATTTACTGTATATAGAATTTTTTGCAAAGGGAGAATTATTGGCTATGTACCTCTTTACTTAACTACAAACAATTGTTACAGCTACTGGATGCATAATGGGGGTCATTCCGAGTTGATCACTAGCTGAAAATGTTCGCTGCGCAGCGATGAGGCAAAAAATGGCACTTCTGCGCATGCGTATGCGGCGCAATGTGCATGCGCGACGTACTTTCACAACGGCCGATGTAGTTTCACACAAGGTATAGAAAAAGGTCTAGGTGTCTACTGACCGTTTTCAGGGAGTGTTCAAAAAAACGCAGGCGTGCCAGGAAGAACGCAGGTGTGGCTGGGCGAACGCAGGGCGTGTTCGTGACGACAAAACAGGAACTGAACAGTCTGAAGTGATCGCAAGCGCTGAGTAGGTCTGAAGCTACTCTGAAACTGCACCATTTTTTTTTTTTAGCCACTCGTGTATCCTTTCGTTCGCACTTCTGCTAAGATAAAATACAATCCCAGAGGGCGGCAGATTACAGTTTGCACAGCTGCTAAAAACTGCTAGCGAGCGATCAACTCGGAATGACCCCCAATGTCCAATACCAACATTGCATCAGCTAAGAAAATAATGGCTGCTATGGATGCAATAACTGTTTTAAATGACACCTATTGCTATACAGATGTGGAGGCAGAAGCTATTTTATTTGATGAAGACATTCTTACAAGCCAGAAAAATACCACATCTGAGGAGATTTACCATAATTTACCCTGGATGAGAACAAAGGAAATTAACTTTTTATTACATGGAACATCTCTCTCCAATTACTACCGTGCAAAAAAAATACCAAGAGGGTTGAGGGTGTAGACCAGAGGTTCTCAAACTCGGTCCTCGGGGGCACACACAGTGCATGTTTTGCAGGTCTCCTCACAGAATCGCAAGTGAAATAATTAGCTCCACCTGTGGACCTTTTAAAATGTGTCAGTGAGTAATTAATACACCTGTGCACCTGCTGGGTTACCTGCAAAACATGCACTGTGTGGGGTCCTGAGGACCGAGTTTGAGAACCTCTGGTGTAGACTATGCCCACCATAGGATGACATAACTCCAAATGTTGCCATCAATGGATCTCCATCTTAAACAAATGCAGTATGTTACTTGCAACAGATGAAGCAAGAAAGGAACCTAATACATTTAGAAGTAACATTACTGCATACAAGACGGAGAATAGATTCTTGATGACGTTAAACATACAGTAATGCAGAAAAAAACTGGAGACACAGGTCAACACATAAAAAGAATTAATAAACTTCAAAAGGTTTACATTACACACTGTGAAGAAAGCAGGGTGTACCGTTGGAAACTACTACTCCATGAAACTTTAAAAAAAATGACAGACAAGGAGGGATAAAAGAACAAGAAATCCAGGGAATTTTAAATTCCTACAACAGTGACAGTGACTTCAGTATTAATGATACTGTTGAGCCATGTACAACAGGTTTGGCCCCTTTAAGGGTTACCATACAAACCCAGTTGGAAAATCAAAACCATACCCAACATGATGGGGGGGAGGGACAAAACAAAAGGATCTGGAAGACCACAGATAAGTGGAAACAAAAGGAAGAACGGATTTTCAATCTATCAACACATACACTAACAGAAATGGAAAAGCAAGTTTTATATAAAGGACTATTATTAATACCTACAGTACTAACCAACATGATCCCTTCAAATTGAAGGTGGAGGAGTACTGAACTTGTGTCTCAAAGAATTTTTTCAACATTAACTACAACAGGAAAACAGCAATACCTTTTTTTTTTATTATTTAAAGTAACAAAATCTACATTTGATCCACCATCTAACAATCCCTCAGTCAAAACTTTTCCAGGGTGTTGGATGACTCCATTATCATATTTGCACAGGCTCAGCCATACAGTTATAAAATCATCAGCAGAGAGGAACAACAAGCCATCAAGGACTACACAGAGGTCATAATTCGGTCATCCAACAAGGGAGGCGCTATTGTAGTTCAAGATAGAAAATAATATATTGAAGAGATAGATACTGTAAACAATTATCCGATGTAATGACTCAAAAGAAGTTACATGGCAATCCAAGCACCATGTATAAAAAAGATCTGGATGAAATACTCAGAGAAGAAACACAAAAAGGAAAAACTACAATCAGCACTCACCTAGCTGTTTCCCATTACATCAGTGTTATATACGGTTCCAAAAATACATAATTATCCGGAAAAAAAACCCTCCTGGGTGACCAATTACATCGAATCAGGGATCTTTGACCCGGGTGTAGCATGGGGGGTCGACCACACTTAGGTCGACAGTGTCTAGGTCGACCACGGTTGGTCAACAGTAACTAGGTCGACAGGGATTCTAGGTCGACAGGGTTTCTAGGTCGACATTTTCTAGGTCGGCTGGTCAAAAGGTTGACATGAGGTTTTTTTTTAAATTGATGTCGTTTTCTCCATACAGTGTCCGGGAACTCCAATTCGTGCACCGTGTCCCCTCGCATGGCTTTCTTCGCTCGCCATGCTTCAGGCAAGGTGCCTCACTGCGCTCGGCACAGGCTACTATTCCCATTCGTAGTCCACATGGATCATTAAGTATGAAAAAGTTTGAAAAATAAGATTTTACTTACCGATAAATCTATTTCTCGTAGTCCGTAGTGGATGCTGGGACTCCGTCAGGACCATGGGGAATAGCGGCTCCGCAGGAGACAGGGCACAAAATTTAAAAGTTTGACCACTAGGTGGTGTGTACTGGCTCCTCCCCCTATGACCCTCCTCCAAGCTTCAGTTAGGACACTGTGCCCGGACGAGCGTACACAATAAGGAAGGATTTTGAATCCCGGGTAAGACTCATACCAGCCACACCAATCACACCGTACAACTTGTGATCTGAACCCAGTTAACAGTATGACAAACGTAGGAGCCTCTGAACAGACGGCTCACAACAATAACAACCCGATTTTTTTGTAACAATAACTATGTACAAGTATTGCAGACAATCCGCACTTGGGATGGGCGCCCAGCATCCACTACGGACTACGAGAAATAGATTTATCGGTAAGTAAAATCTTATTTTCTCTGACGTCCTAGTGGATGCTGGGACTCCGTCAGGACCATGGGGATTATACCAAAGCTCCCAAACGGGCGGGAGAGTGCGGATGACTCTGCAGCACCGAATGAGAGAACTCCAGGTCCTCCTTAGCCAGGGTATCAAATTTGTAGAATTTTACAAACGTGTTCTCCCCTGACCACGTAGCTGCTCGGCAGAGTTGTAATGCCGAGACCCCTCGGGCAGCCGCCCAAGATGAGCCCACCTTCCTTGTGGAATGGGCCTTGACAGATTTAGGCTGTGGCAGGCCTGCCACAGAATGTGCAAGTTGAATTGTGCTACAAATCCAACGAGCAATCGTCTGCTTAGAAGCAGGAGCACCCAGCTTGTTGGGTGCATACAGTATAAACAGCGAGTCAGATTTTCTGACTCCAGCCGTCCTTGAAATATATATTTTCAATGCTCTGACAACGTCCAGCAACTTGGAATCCTCCAAATCGCTAGTAGCCGCAGGCACCACAATAGGCTGGTTCAGGTGAAACGCTGAAACCACCTTAGGCAGAAAGTGAGGACGCGTCCGCAGTTCTGCCCTGTCCGAATGGAAAATCAGATATGGGCTTTTATACGATAAAGCCGCCAATTCTGACACTCTCCTGGCTGAAGCCAGGGCCAGTAGCATGGTTACTTTCCATGTAAGATATTTCAAATCCACCGATTTGAGTGGCTCAAACCAATGGGATTTGAGAAAATCCAAAACTACATTAAGATCCCACGGTGCCACTGGGGGCACAACCGGGGGCTGTATATGTAGTACTCCTTTTACAAAAGTCTGGACTTCAGGAACTGAAGCCAATTCTTTCTGGAAGAAAATCGACAGGGCCGAAATTTGAACCTTAATGGACCCTAATTTGAGGCCCATAGACAATCCTGTTTGCAGGAAATGTAGGAATCGACCCAGTTGAAATTCCTCCGTCGGGGCCTTCCTGGCCTCACACCACGCAACATATTTTCTCCAAATGCGGTGATAATGTTGTGCAGTCACCTCCTTCCTGGCTTTTACCAGGGTAGGGATGACCTCTTCCGGAATGCCTTTTTCCCTTAGGATTCGGCGTTCAACCGCCATGCCGTCAAACGCAGCCGCGGTAAGTCTTGGAATAGACACGGTCCCTGCTGAAGCAGGTCCCGTCTTAGAGGTAGAGGCCACGGATCTTCCGTGAGCATCTCCTGAAGTTCCAGGTACCAAGTTCTTCTTGGCCAATCCGGAGCCACGAGTATCGTTCTTACTCCCCTTTGCCGTATAATTCTCAGTACTTTTGGTATGAGAGGCAGAGGAGGAAACACATACACTGACTGGTACACCCATGGTGTTACCAGAGCGTCTACAGCTATTGCCTGAGGGTCTCTTGACCTGGCGCAATACCTGTCCAGTTTTTTGTTGAGGCGGGACGCCATCATGTCCACCATTGGTCTTTCCCAATGGACCACAATCATGTGGAAGACTTCTGGATGAAGTCCCCACTCTCCCGGGTGCAGATCGTGTCTTCTGAGGAAGTCTGCTTCCCAGTTGTCCACTCCCGGGATGAACACAGCTGACAGTGCTAACACATGATTTTCTGCCCAGCGGAGAATCCTTGCAGCTTCTGCCATTGCCCTCCTGCTTCTTGTGCCGCCCTGTCTGTTTACGTGGGCGACTGCCGTGATGTTGTCCGACTGAATCAACACTGGCTGACCCTGAAGCAGAGGTTTTGCCAGGCTTAGAGCATTGTAGATTGCTCTTAGCTCCAGTATATTTATGTGAAGAGACGTCTCCAGGCTTGACCACACGCCCTGGAAGTTTCTTCCCTGTGTGACCGCTCCCCAGCCTCTCAGGCTGGCATCCGTGGTCACTAGGACCCAGTTCTGTATGCCGAATCTGCGGCCCTCTAACAGATGAGCACTCTGCAACCACCATAGCAGAGACACTCTTGTCCTTGTGGACAATTTTATCCGCTGATGCATCTGCAGATGCGATCCGGACCATTTGTCCAGCAGATCCCACTGAAAAGTTCATGCATGGAATCTGCCGAATGGAATTGCTTCGTAAGAAGCTACCATTTTTCCCAGGACTCTTGTGCATTGATGCACAGATACTTTTCCTGGTTTTAGGAGGTTCCTGACTAGATCGGATAACTCCCTGGCTTTCTCCTCCGGAAGAAATACCTTTTTCTGAACAGTTTCCAGAATCATCCCTAGGAACAACAGACGTGTCGTCGGGATCAGTTGGGATTTTGGAAAATTCAGAATCCACCCGTGTTGTTGGAGCAATACTTGGGTTAGTGCTACTCCGACCTCCAGCTGTTCTCTGGATCTTGCCCTTATCAGGAGATCGTCCAAGTAAGGGATAATTAAGACGCCTTCTCTTCGAAGAAGGATCATCATTTCGGCCATTACCTTGGTAAAGACCCGGGGTGCCGTGGACAATCCAAACGGCAGCGTCTGAAACTGATAATGACAGTTTTGGACCACGAACCTGAGGTACCCTTGGTGTAGGAGGGGTACCTTGACTATCACCTGCTGAGAATACAGCTTGTGAATGGCCTCCAATACCGTCGCCCTGTCGGAGGGAGACGTTGGCAAAGCAGACTTTAGGAAACGGCGAGGAGGGGACTTCTCGAATTCCAACCTGTAACCCTGAGATACTACCTGCAGGATCCAGGGGTCCACCTGCGAGTGAGCCCACTGTGCGCTGAAATGTTTGAGGCGACCCCCCACCGCCCCTGAGTCTGCTTGTAAGGTCCCAGCGTCATTCTGACGCCTTTGTAGAAGCCGGGGAGGGCTTCTGCTCCTGGGAAGGAGCTGCTTGTTGCAGTCTCTTACCCTTTCCTTTGCCTCGGGGCAAATAGGAATGTCCTTTTGCTCGTTTGTTCTTATAGGAACGAAAGGACTGCGGCTTTTTCTGCTGGGAGGTGACCTGGGGTAAAAAGGTGGATTTTCCGTCCGTTGCCATGGCCACCAGATCCGATAGACCGACCCCAAATAATTCCTCCCCCTTATACGGCAATACTTCCATATGTCGTTTGGAATCCGCATCACCTGACCACTGGCGCGTCCATAAACTTCTTCTGGCAGATATGGACATCGCACTTACTCTTGATGCCAGAGTGCAAATATCTCTCTGTGCATCTCGCATATAAAGAAATGCATCCTTTAACTGCTCTATAGTCAGTAAAATACTGTCCCTATCCAGGGTATCAATATTTTCAGACAGTGACTCCGACCAAGCCACGCCAGCACTGCACATCCAGGTTGAGGCGATTGCTGGTCTCAGTATAACACCCGTATGTGTGTATATACTTTTTAATGTATTCTCCAGCCTCCTATCAGCTGGATCCTTGAGGGCGGCCGTATCAGGAGACGGTAACGCCACTTGCTTTGATAAGCGTGTGAGCGCCTTATCCACCCTAGGAGGTGTTTCCCAGCGCGCCCTAACCTCTGGCGGGAAAGGGTATAATGCCAATAACTTCTTTGAAATTAGCAGTTTTCTATCTGGGGTAACCCACGCTTCATCACACACTTCATTCAGTTCCTCTGATTCAGGAAAAACTATCGGTAGTTTTTTCACACCCCACATAATACCCCTTTTTGTGGTACTTGCAGTATCAGAGATATGCAAAGCCTCCTTCATTGCCGTGATCATATAACGTGTGGCCCTACTGGAAAATACGTTTGTTTCTTCACCGTCGACACTGGATTCAGTGTCAGTGTCTGGGTCTGTGTCGACCGACTGAGGTAAAGGGCGTTTTACAGCCCCTGACGGTGTCTGAGACGCCTGGACAGGTACTAACTGGTTTGCCGGCTGTCTCATGTCGTCAACCGACTTTTGTAGTGTGCTGACACTATCCCGTAATTCCATAAACAAAGCCATCCATTCTGGTGTCGACTCCCTAGGGGGTGACATCACCATTACAGGCAATTGCTCCGCCTCCACGCCAACATCGTCCTCATACATGTCGACACACGCGTACCGACACACAGCAGACACACAGGGAATGCTCTGATAGAAGACAGGACCCCACTAGCCCTTTGGGGAGACAGAGGGAGAGTTTGCCAGCACACACCCAAGCGCTATAAATATATATAGGGACAACCTTAATAAGTGTGTTCCCTTTATAGCAGCTCAAATATTATAAATATCGCCAATAAGTGCCCCCCCTCTCTGTTTTTACCCTGTTTCTGTAGTGCAGTGCAGGGGAGAGTCCTGGGAGCCTTCCTCGCAGCGGAGCTGGGCAGGAAAATGGCGCTGTGTGCTGAGGAGAATAGGCCCCGCCCCCTTTTCGGCGGGCTTCTTCTCCCGGTTTTTTTGGAACCTGGCAGGGGTTAAATACATCCATATAGCCCCAGGGGCTATATGTGATATATTTTAGCCAGAATAGGTATATTACATTGCTGCCCAGGGCGCCCCCCCCAGCGCCCTGCACCCTCAGTGACCGCTGGTGTGAAGTGTGCGGAGAGCAATGGCGCACAGCTGCAGTGCTGTGCGCTACCTCATGAAGACTGAGACGTCTTCTGCCGCCGGTTTCTGGACCTCTTCTCTATTCGGCATCTGCAAGGGGGTCGGCGGCGCGGCTCCGGTGACCCATCCAGGCTGTACCTGTGATCGTCCCTCTGGAGCTAGTGTCCAGTAGCCTAAGAAGCAAATCCATCCTGCACGCAGGTGAGTTCACTTCTTCTCCCCTAAGTCCCTCGTTGCAGTGAGCCTGTTGCCAGCAGGACTCACTGAAAATAAAAAACCTAACAAACTTTTTCTAAGCAGCTCTTTAGGAGAGCCACCTAGATTGCAACCTGCTCGGACGGGCACAAAAACCTAACTGAGGCTTGGAGGAGGGTCATAGGGGGAGGAGCCAGTACACACCACCTAGTGGTCAAACTTTTAAATTTTGTGCCCTGTCTCCTGCGGAGCCGCTATTCCCCATGGTCCTGACGGAGTCCCAGCATCCACTAGGACGTCAGAGAAAACTTATGTCGACCTTTTGATCTGTCAACCTAGAGACCCTGTCGACCTAGTTACTGTTGACCAATAGGGGTCGACCTAGACACTAGACACTGTCGACCTAAGTGTGGTCAACCTAGAGACTGGATACCCTTTGACCCAACCAATATCACAAAATTTGAACTTCTTACTCCAACGAAAGTATTCAGTATTGGATAAATGCTTTGTACCCTCACATTGGATATAAACAACAATCTATCATGAATATTGTTTCACTTGTGGGCAGCGACTAGTGGACATAAAAAGGAATATTCATTGGATAGAGTGGAGCTTTCCCTTGTCACTTGGAGATATATATATAAATATATATATATATAATTTTAAGGTGCAGTCTGGCACTCTCCCTCCTCCTAGGGTACTACTTGCTCTGGTGCCCCCCTTAGGGGTGTGCAGCCCCAATACATCCAAAGCAAAAAAGGTGGCACTCGGAGTCTTCCAAATACAGGAGAATCAAACCATAGTGTGTTTAAGAAACTTCAGCATTTCAGGGGCCGAGCCCCCTTCATCAGGAAAGATGATTAATGGGGGTTCGGCCCCCAAAACGTTGAAGTTTATTAAATACACTATGGTTTGATTCACCTGTATTTGGAAGACTCAGAGTGCCAACTTTTTTGCTTAGGAGATAGATATAGATTATATTATATATATGTATGTATATATATATATATATATATATATATATATATATATATATATATATATCGATACACACACACACACACATCCAAGGACGGTGGCACTCCAATAAGACACAGAACACCAGTGCTTATAGCAATGTTTCTACGCCCTGAAGCGCTTTTATCAAGCATATATATATTTGAGGGTACTATTTTTAATTATTCTGTGACATGGGTGCATTATGTAGCATTTTCTGAAACATATTGGGGTACTATATGGATTTATTCTGTTCATATGGGGACATAGGGGGTCATTCCGACCCGATCACTCGCTGCAGTTTATCGCAGCGATCAGGTTGGAACTGCGCATGCGCCGGTGCCGCAGTGCGCTGGCGCATGCCAGACGGCCGAAGGCCGTCGTTGCCTAGCGATCGCCTCTTAAGCAGAGGCGGTCGCTGGGCGGGAGGGGGCTGGACGGCGGCGTTAAGCCGCCGTATAGGGAGCACAGTCTGGCCAACGCAGGCGTGGCAGGACCGTTGGGGGGGGCGGGCGGCGGCTCTGTGACGTCACACGCAGCTGCTGCGACCCGGGGCAGCAAAGAGATTCTCCCGGCCAGCCGCAGGAGCTGCGCTGGCTGGGAGTAACGACTGAGATGCAAAAGCATCGCCGCTGTGCGATGCTTTTGCATTTCTGCGGGGGGGCCGGCACTGACATGCGGGGCGGACCTGCCCTGTCTGAGTGCCTGATCGTAGCGCTGTGCTAAATTTAGCACAGCTCCGATCAACTCGGAATGACCCCCATAATATGGTACTTTCTATGACATGAGGGCATTACAGTATGTGGTATTTTCTGTGACAAATGGGGGCACGTTGACATTTTCATGTAACTGCTAAACATTTGTCATATTTAAACAAATGCTCAGCTGTACACAATTTGTTGCAGATTATGACTGGTGGTGGGAAGGTGATTGCGGTTAGTTTTAACTAGAGATGAGCAGTTCCGGGTCTCTGAGAACCAGACCCACCCGAACATTGCGATCCAAGATGGTATCTGAGTCTGGCTCGGGTTTTCCCACCTGACTCAGATGCCAAGCGAGGCAAAACATCACCCTCCCGCTGTTGGATTCTCAAGATTTTTGGATTCTTTATTAGGTCCTTGGAGATCTTACCATTTTACACTGGCTGTGGAGCTTGTATTGAACGGACGTGTCCCTGCGGTGTCTGTCCAGGGGTGCTCTGTTGTCAAGTTTTGTCCATAAAGAGGCTGGGGCTGCTGTGTCTTCCAGGGGTACTGTCTCTGTCCAGAAAGGGGCTACTGTATAATCATACAGTGTATAATGATAAACGTATTGAGAGTGACACTGTAGGTGGTCCATTCTTTGTTGTTCATAAAGGGGTCCTCTTCCAATTAGAGATGAGCGGGTTCGGTTCCTCGGAATCCGAACCCGCCCGAACTTCATGTTTTTTTACACGGGTCCGAGCGACTCGGATCTTCCCGCCTTGCTCGGTTAACCCGAGCGCGCCCGAACGTCATCATCACGCTGTCGGATTCTCGCGAGGCTCGGATTCTATATAAGGAGCTGCGCGTCGCCGCCATTTTTCACACATGCATTGAGATTCATAGGGAGAGGACGTGGCTGGCGTCCTCTCCGTTTATAGAGATTCGAGAAGAGAGTGAGACAGTCTCACTAGAGAGAGACACAGTAGTAATTTTGGGGAGCATTAGGAGGAGTACTACTACTACTAGTACTTGCTGAAGTGAAGTGATAGATAGTGTGACTGTATTGTATTATCTGACTTGTAGGGGAGACACTGACAGTGGGGAGCAGTTAGAGTCTGAGAACAGGACTCAGGACTCAGGAGTACATACTACATATAACGTACAGTGCACACTTTTGCTGCCAGAGTGCCACACCAGTATAATATATATTGTGATTGTATGCTTAGGAGTACTACTTGCAAGTTGCTGATAGTGTGACCAGTGACCTGACCACCAGTTTAATAATCACCACCAGTTTAATTAATATATATATATGTGAAGGCAGGGGAGAAGAACAAGCGCCATATGGTGTAGTATTTTGAATAAATTGGAGTGATAGATACGTATATACGAAGTAAGTACCGGATAGATTCTTGAGATTAGGCCTGTCTGTCTCACTAAATTCTTTGTGGCTGTTCCCCACCTGTGTATACAGGAGGCGCAGGACAAACTTCCTCGGTCTTCTTCCGCCTCTAACCAGCAGTCTGCACAAGCGCATGGGAGGGAGGGACGGCTGCCGGGAGCACACCAGAGTAGGGGGCTCAGTTGGAGCAGGACCTTGGGGTTCTCTAGTTGCTTCCTTGGATGGGGCAGCCTCTTCTTTCTCCCCTGTGTGCGGATGAGCAGCTACAGGCGTCTCTGCGGCATGGGATCTGGGTGGTCTGCTCTCAGCGAGCTCGGAGCACACAATGCAGAGGGGGGGGAGAGGCTGCTTTCTGCTACTAAGCGGAGAAATGTAATTTCTCTGTCACTCTCTGTATGGCTTCCTGCTTTAAAGGAATATTTGGACGTGAGATTAAGCGCACTGACCTTAAAAAACTCTCTCTAATATATATATATATATATATATATATATATATATATATATATACATATATATATATATAATTGTATATAATTAATATATATATAATATTATAATTGTATACCACCTACCCGTGTTTTTTTTTTTTTCTTTCTTCTTGATACATACTACTATAGTAGCTTACTGTAGCAGTCTGCGGTGCTGCTGAGCTGACAGTGTCCAGCAGGTCCGTCATCAGTCATTACATAATAAATATATATACCTGTCCGGCTGCAGTACTAGTGATATTATATATACATATATATATTGATTTCATATCATTATCATCCAGTCTATATTAGCAGCAGACACAGTACGATAGTCCACGGCTGTAGCTACCTCTGTGTCGGCACTCCATCCATAATTGTATACCACCTACCCGTGGTTTTTTTTTTTCTTTCTTCTTGATACATACTACTATAGTAGCTTACTGTAGCAGTCTGCGGTGCTGCTGAGCTGACAGTGTCCAGCAGGTCCGTCATCAGTCATCATTACCTAATAAATATATATCTACCTGTCCGGCTGCAGTACTAGTGATATTATATATACATATATATATATTGATTTCATATCATTATCATCCAGTCTATATTAGCAGCAGACACAGTACGTTAGTCCACGGCTGTAGCTACCTCTGTGTCGGCACTCGGCAGTCCATCCATAATTGTATACCACCTACCCGTGGTTTTTTTTTTCTTTCTTCTTGATACATACTACTATAGTAGCTTACTGTAGCAGTCTGCGGTGCTGCTGAGCTGACAGTGTCCAGCAGGTCCGTCATCAGTCATCATTACCTAATAAATATATATCTACCTGTCCGGCTGCAGTACTAGTGATATTATATATACATATATATATTGATTTCATATCATTATCATCCAGTCTATATTAGCAGCAGACACAGTACGTTAGTCCACGGCTGTAGCTACCTCTGTGTCGGCACTCGGCAGTCCATCCACAATTGTATACCACCTACCCGTGGTTTTTTTTTTTTTCTTTCTTCTTGATACATACTACTATAGTAGCTTACTGTAGCAGTCTGCGGTGCTGCTGAGCTGACAGTGTCCAGCAGGTCCGTCATCAGTCATCATTACCTAATAAATATATATCTACCTGTCCGGCTGCAGTACTAGTGATATTATATATACATATATATATTGATTTCATATCATTATCATCCAGTCTATATTAGCAGCAGACACAGTACGTTAGTCCACGGCTGTAGCTACCTCTGTGTCGGCACTCGGCAGTCCATCCATAATTGTATACCACCTACCCGTGGTTTTTTTTTTTCTTTCTTCTTGATACATACTACTATAGTAGCTTACTGTAGCAGTCTGCGGTGCTGCTGAGCTGACAGTGTCCAGCAGGTCCGTCATCAGTCATCATTACCTAATAAATATATATCTACCTGTCCGGCTGCAGTACTAGTGATATTATATATACATATATATATTGATTTCATATCATTATCATCCAGTCTATATTAGCAGCAGACACAGTACGTTAGTCCACGGCTGTAGCTACCTCTGTGTCGGCACTCGGCAGTCCATCCATAATTGTATACCACCTACCCGTGGTTTTTTTTTTTTTCTTTCTTCTTGATACATACTACTATAGTAGCTTACTGTAGCAGTCTGCGGTGCTGCTGAGCTGACAGTGTCCAGCAGGTCCGTCATCAGTCATCATTACCTAATAAATATATATCTACCTGTCCGGCTGCAGTACTAGTGATATTATATATACGTATATATATTGATTTGATATCATTATCATCCAGTCTACATTAGCAGCAGACACAGTACGTTAGTCCACGGCTGTAGCTACCTCTGTGTCGGCACTCGGCAGTCCATCCATAATTGTATACCACCTACCCGTGGTTTTTTTTTTTTCTTTCTTCTTGATACATACTACTGTAGTAGCTTACTGTAGCAGTCTGCGGTGCTGCTGAGCTGACAGTGTCCAGCAGGTCCGTCATCAGTCATCATTACCTAATAAATATATATCTACCTGTCCGGCTGTAGTACTAGTGATATTATATATACATATATATATTGATTTCATATCATTATCATCCAGTCTATATTAGCAGCAGACACAGTACGGTAGTCCACGGCTGTAGCTACCTCTGTGTCGGCACTCGGCAGTCCATCCATAAGTATACTAGTATCCATCCATCTCCATTGTTTACCTGAGGTGCCTTTTAGTTGTGCCTATTAAAATATGGAGAACAAAAATGTTGAGGTTCCAAAATTAGGGAAAGATCAAGATCCACTTCCACCTCGTGCTGAAGCTGCTGCCACTAGTCATGGCCGAGACGATGAAATGCCAGCAACGTCGTCTGCCAAGGCCGATGCCCAATGTCATAGTACAGAGCATGTCAAATCCAAAACACCAAATATCAGTAAAAAAAGGACTCCAAAACCTAAAATAAAATTGTCGGAGGAGAAGCGTAAACTTGCCAATATGCCATTTACCACACGGAGTGGCAAGGAACGGCTGAGGCCCTGGCCTATGTTCATGGCTAGTGGTTCAGCTTCACATGAGGATGGAAGCACTCAGCCTCTCGCTAGAAAAATGAAAAGACTCAAGCTGGCAAAAGCAGTAGCACCGCAAAGAACTGTGCGTTCTTCGAAATCCCAAATCCACAAGGAGAGTCCGACTCCAATTGTGTCGGTTGCGATGCCTGACCTTCCCAACACTGGACGTGAAGAGCATGCGCCTTCCACCATTTGCACGCCCCCTGCAAGTGCTGGAAGGAGCACCCGCAGTCCAGTTCCTGATAGTCAGATTGAAGATGTCAGTGTTGAAGTACACCAGGATGAGGAGGATATGGGTGTTGCTGGCGCTGGGGAGAAAATTGACCAGGAGGATTCTGATGGTGAGGTGGTTTGTTTAAGTCAGGCACCCGGGGAGACACCTGTTGTCCGTGGGAGGAATATGGCCACTGACATGCCTGGTGAAAATAACAAAAAAATCAGCTCTTCGGTGTGGAAGTATTTCAACAGAAATGCGGACAACAGGTGTCAAGCCGTGTGTTGCCTTTGTCAAGCTGTAATAAGTAGGGGTAAGGACGTTAACCACCTCGGAACATCCTCCCTTATACGTCACCTGCAGCGCATTCATAATAAGTCAGTGACAAGTTCAAAAACTTTGGGTGACAGCGGAAGCAGTCCACTGACCAGTAAATACCTTCCTCTTGTAACCAAGCTCACGCAAACCACCCCACCAACTCCCTCAGTGTCAATTTCCTCCTTCCCCAGGAATGCCAATAGTCCTGCAGGCCATGTCACTGGCAATTCTGACGATTCCTCTCCTGCCTGGGATTCCTCCGATGCATCCTTGCGTGTAACGCCTACTGCTGCTGGCGCTGCTGTTGTTGCTGCTGGGAGTCGATGGTCATCCCAGAGGGGAAGTCGTAAGACCACTTTTACTACTTCCACCAAGCAATTGACTGTCCAACAGTCCTTTGCGAGGAAGATGAAATATCACAGCAGTCATCCTACTGCAAAGCGGATAACTGAGGCCTTGGCATCCTGGGTGGTGAGAAACGTGGTTCCGGTATCCATCATTACTGCAGAGCCAACTAGAGACTTGTTGGAGGTACTGTGTCCCCGGTACCAAATACCATCTAGGTTCCATTTCTCTAGGCAGGCGATACCGAAAATGTACACAGACCTCAGAAAAATAGTCACCAGTGTCCTAAAAAATGCAGCTGTACCCAATGTCCACTTAACCACGGACATGTGGACAAGTGGAGCAGGGCAGGGTCAGGACTATATGACTGTGACAGCCCACTGGGTAGATGTATGGACTCCCGCCCCAAGAACAGCAGCGGCGGCACCAGTAGCAGCATCTCACAAACGCCAACTCTTTCCTAGGCAGGCTACGCTTTGTATCACCGGTTTCCAGAATACGCACACAGCTGAAAACCTCTTACGGCAACTGAGGAAGATCATCGCGGAATGGCTTACCCCAATCGGACTCTCCTGTGGATTTGTGGCATCGGACAACGCCAGCAATATTGTGTGTGCATTAAATATGGGCAAATTCCAGCACGTCCCATGTTTTGCACATACCTTGAATTTGGTGGTGCAGAATTTTTTTAAAAACGACAGGGGCGTGCAAGAGATGCTGTCGGTGGCCAGATGAATTGCGGGACACTTTCGGCGTACAGGCACCACGTACAGAAGACTGGAGCACCACCAAAAACAACTGAACCTGCCCTGCCATCATCTGAAGCAAGAAGTGGTAACGAGGTGGAATTCAACCCTCTATATGCTTCAGAGGTTGGAGGAGCAGCAAAAGGCCATTCAAGCCTATACAATTCAGCACGATATAGGAGGTGGAATGCACCTGTCTCAAGCGCAGTGGAGAATGATTTCAACGTTGTGCAAGGTTCTGCTGCCCTTTGAACTTGCCACACGTGAAGTCAGTTCAGACACTGCCAGCCTGAGTCAGGTCATTCCCCTCATCAGGCTTTTGCAGAAGAAGCTGGAGACATTGAAGGAGGAGCTAACACGGAGCGATTCCGCTAGGCATGTGGGACTTGTGGATGGAGCCCTTAATTCGCTTAACAAGGATTCACGGGTGGTCAATCTGTTGAAATCAGAGCACTACATTTTGGCCACCGTGCTCGATCCTAGATTTAAAGCCTACCTTGGATCTCTCTTTCCGGCAGACACAAGTCTGCTGGGGTTGAAAGACCTGCTGGTGAGAAAATTGTCAAGTCAAGCGGAACGCGACCTGTCAACATCTCCTCCTTCACATTCTCCCGCAACTGGGGGTGCGAGGAAAAGGCTCAGAATTCCGAGCCCACCCGCTGGCGGTGATGCAGGGCAGTCTGGAGCGACTGCTGATGCTGACATCTGGTCCGGACTGAAGGACCTGACAACGATTACGGACATGTCGTCTACTGTCACTGCATATGATTCTCTCCCCATTGAAAGAATGGTGGAGGATTATATGAGTGACCGCATCCAAGTAGGCACGTCACACAGTCCGTACTTATACTGGCAGGAAAAAGAGGCAATTTGGAGGCCCTTGCACAAACTGGCTTTATTCTACCTAAGTTGCCCTCCCACAAGTGTGTACTCCGAAAGAGTGTTTAGTGCCGCCGCTCACCTTGTCAGCAATCGGCGTACGAGGTTACATCCAGAAAATGTGGAGAAGATGATGTTCATTAAAATGAATTATAATCAATTCCTCCGTGGAGACATTGACCAGCAGCAATTGCCTCCACAAAGTACACAGGGAGCTGAGATGGTGGATTCCAGTGGGGACGAATTGATAATCTGTGAGGAGGGGGATGTACACGGTGATATATCGGAGGATGATGATGAGGTGGATATCTTGCCTCTGTAGAGCCAGTTTGTGCAAGGAGAGATTAATTGCTTCTTTTTTGGTGGGGGTCCAAACCATCCCGTCATTTCAGTCACAGTCGTGTGGCAGACCCTGTCACTGAAATGATGGGTTGGTTAAAGTGTGCATGTCCTGTTTATACAACATAAGGGTGGGTGGGAGGGCCCAAGGACAATTCCATCTTGCACCTCTTTTTTCTTTAATTTTTCTTTGCGTCATGTGCTGTTTGTGGAGTGTTTTTTGGAAGGGCCATCCTGCGTGACACTGCAGTGCCACTCCTAGATGGGCCCGGTGTTTGTGTCGGCCACTAGGGTCGCTTATCTTACTCACACAGCTACCTCATTGCGCCTCTTTTTTTCTTTGCGTCATGTGCTGTTTGGGGAGTGTTTTTTGGAAGGGCCATCCTGCGTGACACTGCAGTGCCACTCCTAGATGGGCCCGGTGTTTGTGTCGGCCACTAGGGTCGCTTATCTTACTCACACAGCTACCTCATTGCGCCTCTTTTTTTCTTTGCGTCATGTGCTGTTTGGGGAGTGTTTTTTGGAAGGGCCATCCTGCGTGACACTGCAGTGCCACTCCTAGATGGGCTCGGTGTTTGTGTCGGCCACTAGGGTCGCTTATCTTACTCACACAGCTACCTCATTGCGCCTCTTTTTTTCTTTGCGTCATGTGCTGTTTGGGGAGTGTTTTTTGGAAGGGCCATCCTGCGTGACACTGCAGTGCCACTCCTAGATGGGCCCGGTGTTTGTGTCGGCCACTAGGGTCGCTTATCTTACTCACACAGCTACCTCATTGCGCCTCTTTTTTTCTTTGCGTCATGTGCTGTTTGGGGAGTGTTTTTTGGAAGGGCCATCCTGCGTGACACTGCAGTGCCACTCCTAGATGGGCCAGGTGTTTGTGTCGGCCACTAGGGTCGCTTAGCTTAGTCATCCAGTGACCTCGGTGCAAATTTTAGGACTAAAAATAATATTGTGAGGTGTGAGGTATTCAGAATAGACTGAAAATGAGTGGAAATTATGGTTTTTGAGGTTAATAATACTTTGGGATCAAAATGACCCCCAAATTCTATGATTTAAGCTGTTTTTTAGGTTTTTTGGAAAAAAAACACCCGAATCCAAAACACACCCGAATCCGACAAAAACAAATCGGTGAGGTTTTTCCAAAACGCGGTCGAACCCAAAACACGGCCGCGGAACCGAACCCAAAACCAAAACACAAAACCCGAAAAATTTCCGGCGCTCATCTCTACTTCCAATCTAGGGGTGCTCTGTAACAGTTATAAAAGCTAAATATATCATTTAAATATATATTTATTTATTGTATTTATTATTATTTTTATGGTGCCAAACCCCAGTGTACTATATTATTATTTTTCTGTGCCACTGCCGGTCAGACCGCAGTGTATAATCATGCTTGCATTGTGACACTGTATGTGTTCCGTGCTTTGTTGCACATAAAGGGGTGTGGTGTCAATCTAGGGGTCTTCTGGCAATCTAGAGGTGCTCTGCACCAGTTATAAAAGCTAAATATATAATTTAAAAAAAATATATTTTATCTTTTGGTGCTAAACCCCAGTGCACCATACTATTATTTTTCTGTGACACTGCCGGTCAGACCACAGTGTATAATCCTACACGCACTGTGACAATGTAGGTGGTCCGTGCTTTGTTGTAAATAAAGGGGTCTAGGGATCCTCACGTATCCTACACGTATTTTGACACTTTATGTGGTGTGTACTTTGTTGTACACAAAGGGGTGCTGTGTCAATCTAGGGGTGCTCTGCCAATGTAGGGGTGTTCTGCACCAGTTATAAAAGCTAAATATATAATTTCAAAAATATATATATATTTTGTTTTTGGTGCTAAACCTCAGTGTACTATTATTTTTCTGTAACACTGCCAGTCAGACCACGTGCTAAACCTCAGTGTACTATTATTTTTCTGTAACACTGCCAGTCAGACCACAGTGTATAATCCTACACGCATTGCGACACTGTAGGTGGTCCATGCTTTGTTGTAAATAAAGGAATCCTCTGACAATCTAGGGGTGCTCTGCACCAGTTCTAAAAACTAAATATATAATCTTAAATATATATTTTATTTATTTTTTCGTGCTAAACTCCAGTGTACTATACTATTATTTTTCTGTGACACTGCCGGTCACACCGCAGTGTATAATCATACATGTATTGTGATACTGTAGGTAGTGTGTGCTTTGTTGTACACAAAGGGGTGCTGTGTCAATCTGGGGTGCTCTGCCAATCTAGGGGTGCTCTGCACCAGTTATAAAAGCTAAATATATAATTAAAAAAAACAAACATATATTTTTTGTTTTTGGTGCTAAACTCTAGTGTACTATACTACTATTTTTCTGTGACATTGCCAGTCAGACTGCAGTGTATAATCATAAACGTATTGAATTTGTGACACTGTAGGTAAAATTGAACTGCAGTGTTAAATTACTGACTCATACATGTATTGTGCAACAGTTGGTGAAGGTGGTACCACAGTAATATATTTTATTTCATACTCATACACAAATTGTGTAACACTGTTGGAGAAGGTCAACAGCAGTGTAATTTATTTTATTTCATATTCATACACATATTGTGTGACACTGTAGGTGAAGGTGATACCACAGTAATATATTTTATTTCATACTAATACACGTATTGTGTGACACTGTAGGTGACAGTAAACTGCAGTGTTATATTATTATTGTCAGGAATCAGCATTCAGTGATGTCTCACTTACCGGCGCACTGGTGTGCAGGCCTTCGGAGGTCACAGCCCCAGCCCATACTTGCCTACCTGACCCTCTCCATGAGGGAGAAAATGCTCTGTTCCTGGACTTTCCTGGTAATGTATGATTGCCAACACCTGTGGTGAAACACCTTTCTTATCAATTAACTAGCTCACCACAGGTGATGGCAATCATACATTACCAGGAGAGTCCAGGAACAGAGCATTTTCTCCCTTATGGAGAGGGTCAGGTAGGCAAGTATGCCCCAGCCTGCGGCTGTATGAGCATCCTGTCTGCGGAGTGCAGTACCCACTATTGTGGTGAACCCCTGAAGTCCATTCTGTGGGTGCCCTATGTGTACCAGCCATCTGCACAGCATGGGCGCCGCCATGACACTTGCGGTCAGCTGACCAGAGAGCACCCAATCCTGTGCTGTGATTGTTCACGTGATCCAAGTACTGCCGATTAGGGGGTATAAGTCCAGAGCATCGGCTCAGTCTCATCACCTTGGACAACGTGTTGCATTGCTGCATAGCGTCTCCTGGTTCCAGTTTCCAATCTCCAGTATACAGTTTACAGTTCCAATCTCCAGTCTTTAATCTCCTGTTTCCAGCGATCTCCTATGTCTGGCATCTCCAAGTGATCTCTCGGTTCCAGTATTCCTGTGGAACTAGAGGTCCCAGCATTTACTTCAGCTCCAATTTCTGCTACAGTCAGCCTCCACCTTTTGCAGTAAGAGACTTTCTTCAGGTGCTATTCATTATCTTCACCTGTGTATGGTTAACTTGCATTCAGCATTGTGCTATGGCATCTGGCACTTAATACAACCACTTCATATGTGTTTCAAGTTGTCTCCTGCTAAACCTTGCTTGGTTGTGGACTTTGCATTACAAACTGACTGTGTGGAGTATCATTGCTGGTTTCCAAACCAACTGTGGGAGTGATCACCATCTGATTGCTATACTAGTTTTCAGACTAGTATATTGCCTGTATTTCATTGCCTAATTCCTGCACTGGTCTAGACCAGCTAAATATCTGTGACTGTTTATTTTATCGTTGAAAGCATTTCTTGTACCATCCATCTCAAGTTATCATCTGCTTCAGTTCCTGTATATATTCGTGAGCATTTAATAAACATCATTGCGCACATGCGCAGGAATATTCTACAGCCTCCTCGGTTTCTCCATGACACCACCACTGACCCACTAGTGCCCCCTCCGGGGACAGACATAACCACAGATCTGACAATTTTCTCTGACTCATACACATATTGTGACACTGTAGGTGGTACATTTTTGTACAAATTGTATTGTGGGCTTTACCCCACTTCATCCATGTTTGTTGATAGATAGAGAGGACAAACAATTGAGAGGAGAGCTAGGAAGGCACATACTAATGCTGCAGGTGCTGCCACCAGTCATGAGGATACAAGTCCAAGGGCTTATACTGCTTAAGTCAGGTCATGTAAAATCAAAGAAGCAATATAAATTTATAGTGGGAAAGAGAAAACCATCAAAAATAAAGTTAGCTACCTTTCTATCTGTAGAAGTATAAAAAAAATTAAACGTGTTAAGACGCAGGAACGAACTGTGTGCTCCGAAACATCACTAATCCCTGAGGAGAGTCTAAGTGTTCCATAGGTGCCATGCCTGACCTTAACAATACTGTACTCAGAGAGAAGGCTCCTTCCATTTGTGCACCCTCTGAAAAATTGGGCATGAGCAGCACGTGTCAACATGCTGTCATAGAAAATAGGATTAGGAATGTGCGGTGATGTCTGCAGCACTGCCTGCCCAAACTGGGTATCCTCTTTGGCCAGGGTATCAAACCTGTAGAACTCAACAAAGATGTTATTCTCCAACCAGGTAGCAGCTCGGCATAGTTGCAAGGCCGAGACTCCATAGGCAGCTTCCCAGGAAGACCCCACTGATCTCATAGAGTGGGCCTTCAGAGACTGTGGAACAGGTAAAGCTGCCGACACATAGGCTTGTTGGATAGTAAGCCTAAGCCAACGAGCAATGGACTGCTTAGAAGCAGAGCAACCCTTTTTCTGCACATCATAGAGCACAAACAAGGAATCCGTCTTTCTGATCCGAGCTGTTCTCTTGATATAAATCTTCAAGGCTCACACAGCATCCAATGTCTCCGGAGGAGCAGAAGTGCCAGAACCTGACGAAACCACAATAGGTTGATTCAAGTGGAACGCAGAGACGACCTTCGGTAGAAACTGTTGCCTAGTCCTGAGCACCATTCTGTCCTCGTAAAAGACCAAGTAGGGACTTTTACACTATAAGGCCCCCAATTCTAAGACACACCTATCAGAAGCCAGGGCCAGTAATATCACCATCTTCCACGTGAGGATCCACCCATGATGTGACAGAAGTTGGATAGTGTGGTCTATATGGATCAATAAAAGCTCCCTGGATCACGCCTTTATCAAGAGATCGTCCAGACGCGGGACAATATTGATCCCCTGGATCCGGAGTTGAAACATCATCTCCGCCATCACCTTCGTGAACACCCTCAGAGCTGTGGAGAGGCCGAAGGGTAGCGCCTGGAACTGGTAGTAATCGTTCAGCAGGACAACCGCAGGTAAGCCTGGTGAGGTGGCTAGATCGGGATATGGAGATAAGTGTCCTTTATATTCAGTGAGACCATGAACTCTCGTTCTGCCAGGCCCGCAATCACTGCTCGCAAGGATTCCATCTTGAACTTGAAAACCTTTAGGTAAGGGTTCAAGGATTTTAGATTCAAAATGAGCCTTACCGAACTGTCCGGTTTTGGTACCACAAACAGAATGGAGTAGTAACCCTTTCCCTGTTACTGCAGTGACACTGGAACAATGACTTGGGACTGGACCAATTTTAAGATGGCCTGTTGCAGCGTAACACGAGTATCCTCCAAAGCTTGTATGCTTGATTTGAAAAATCATTGGGGAGGAGCGCCGTCGAACTACAGCTTGTAGCCCTGAAAAATTAGGTCCTTTACCCAGGTATCATGGCAGGAGCCTTCCCAGATGCGGCTGAAGTGATGCAGCTGAGCTGCCACCTCGAGATCCCCTTGGGGTGGGTCAGCACCGTCATGCTGAGGCCTTAGAGGAAGCTGAACTGGTGCTATGTTCCTGAGAACCTGCAGTTACTGGTTTTCTTGTCTTACCTCTGGTGCCTCTAGCTGCATTGGAGGCACCTCTGGCCCTAGATCTAAATCTGTTAGACCAAAAGGATTGGGCAGACAGCCCCGGGTAGAAACGTCTAGCCTGCGGGACCCCAGAGGCGAGAAATGTGGATTTCCCATTAGTAACTTCAAAATCCACGTGTATATACTGTAATTCAACCCTGAAGAGTCAATCCCCTGAAAAAGGAAGAGACTCTACACTGTACTTGGACTCTGCGTCCGCTATCCACTGACGCAACCACAAAGCTCTGCGTGCCGACACTGCCACAGCAGTGGTCCTAGCATTAATATTGCCTATCTCCTTGAGAGAGTCACACAGGACGTGTGCAGTGTGACGCGTGAATGTGTTTTAGGAAAGTCACCGTAGTGACCATGGACATATCCCCCGAGAGGCCCTCTTGAATTTGAGTAGCCCACGTATGAATGGCATGAGTCATCCAGCAACCCGCTATGACTGGTCTTTGTGATATACCAGCCGCTGTGTAGATAGAGTTCAGTGTAGTCTCTTTTTTTCTATCCCTGGGGTCCTTTATGTTAAAGGAGCCCGAAACTAGCAGTACCGCCTTTTTAGATAGGCGAGAGACTGATACGTCCACAGCTGGGGGTTCTTCCAAGAGTTTCCTGCCTTCAGGAGCAAATGGGAAAGTGTGCAAAACCGTTTTGTCACTTGGTATTTCTTATCTGGATTTTTTCCAGGCTAACTTAAACAGGTCATCCAGCCCTGCAGAATCAGGGAAAGGGACACTGAGTTTGTTCTGTGTTAAGAAAAATGATTGCTGTGCTGCAGCGTCCTCTAGAGGGAGTATTAACACGTCCCGTATAGCCAGAACGAGGTGCTCAATACCCTGTGCAGAAGGGGAATCCCCAGAAACAAGATCCAATTCCACCCCCACCTTCTGTATCTCCTCATCAGAGTCTGAGAGTAAAGCAGGTAACCCACATTTTTGTGGTTTCTGATCTAAATGGGGGCTGTTGAACATCTGCCCTTGCAGCTAGGTCTGCAACAGCCTGCTGCAGTTGTTGAGGGGTTTTTTAGCATTAGCAGTGAGCTGAGATGACATATCTCTTGACCCCCCCCGCCCCACCTCCCCCCAGTCCCCTCACTGAGTTGTGAGGACTGGCAGCATTGTTCACATTATATGGAACTAAATGTAGAGGGAGAGAAAATGGTGTGACATACACTGCATAATTGGTGTTTTTACCGTAAACAACACTTATACACACATACACACAGACAAGTAATATAATCGCAAGCCTGCCCTTACTGTATGTGAGAGGGAGACAGAGAGAAGGGAACAGCACACCCAAGCTAAACAGCCCCAGTGAGACTGCAAGCTGTTATATAACGGTGTAACACCAGAGTTTTTGTCATTTTCAGGACACAGAGTGTGTACAATAGCTGCTCTCCCCCTTTGCTACACCCCTGTACAAGTTTTCCTGCCTATCCTGAGTGTCTAGAGGAGCTGTCTGTGCCTGCTGCTGCAGCTGTAAGCAGAGGAAGGTGCAAAAACACCACTGGTCCCGCTCTGAGGAAGCTCCACCCCCTGTAATGGCGCCAAAGCTTCATAGATATTTATACTGGCAAAGTCTCCATATAAGTGTAAAAACATTACAGAAGTGTTAGTTTTCACTATCGCTCCCAGTGTACACCGGGGGGCTATAGCGGGTCCCTTCCGGGAGGTTCCCGTGTGTGGTCCCTGTGATTGTGCGGCACCAAGAACCGGGGGACCCCCCTAGTGCGGCCCCCGGTTTGCATTCCTCACTCTTGTCACCTTCAGGCAATGTTAGGGGTGTGCGGCATGCAGCGATTGTGACCGCAAAGGTGCAGTGCCCCACTGTACAACAACCTCTCAGGATAGTGGTGCTGCAGCAGGGAAGCGGCTCTGATGCCTGAAGAGACCAGTAACCATCCCCTCCCCAACTCCCACGGTGCAGGTATGCTGTTGCCCAAACAGCATACCGAAAATAATAAAGTTTTAAAAGAAACTGAAGAAAACTCTCTGTAGCTCCAGAGTGTGCATCCTCTCTTGAGGGCACTTTTTTCTAAACTGCCTGTGGGAGGGGACATAGAGGGGAGGAGCCAGCACACCCAATTGAAGAAATTTCAAGTGCACCAGCTCCTTTGGACCCCGTCTATACCCCATTGTACTAATTCCCCAATATCCCTTATGGATGCTAGAGAAATTGAGGATGCTTCTGTAGAAGTGCACCAGGATGAGAAGCATATTTGTGTAGCTGGTGCTAATAAGGATGTTGATGGTGAGGATGTTGATGCCGAGGATGTTCTTTGTGTAAATCAGGCACCAGTGAAACAGTTATTGCACATGATATGAAAAAGCCCAATGTCATGCCTGGGCAAAAGACAAAAAAAATCTACCTCTTCCGTGTGGAATTATTTCTATCCAAATCTTAACAACAAGTGTCATGCTGTCTGTAGCCTTTGTAAAGCCATAGTAAGTAGAGGTAGGGACCTTAACCATCTAGGAACATCCTCCCTGTTACATCACTTGCAGCGCGTTCATCAAAAGTTTTTTTTTAATTCGGAAACTTTGGCTAAAAACGTAATAACAACTAGTCCAGCATCACCTAGCTCCCTTCTCTCTGTTAGATCCAAGTGCCTGCAATCTCCACCACCAACATCTTCATCGTCAATATCTTCAATCATGATCGGAAGTAGTCCTGCATCCAATTTCATAAGCATGATTGACTCCTCTACTATCTGGGCTTCCTCAGAAGGATCCTTGAGTTATTTGACTGTTGCTGTTGCTGTGAGTGAATCTTCATCCCAAAAGGGGACCAGGAAGACAACTTGTAGTAGTTTAACAAAACAATTGACTGTTAAACAATCATTTGCAAGGGGGAGCACATATGACAGCACTCAGCACGTATGACAGCATTCATCCAGATTACTGACGCCATAACAGCTATGCTGATATTAGATGTGCATCCAGTATCTGCCATTAATGCAGTCATTTTTTGACAGTTAATTGATGTCCTGTGTCCCTGCTACCAAATCCCATCCAGATTCCACTTCACTAGAAAAGCAATTCCTAGCATATATAAGGACTTTAAGAAAAACTTAATTAGAGTCCTCCGAAATGCCATTGTACCCACTGTAAACTTAACCACATATATGCGGACAAGTGGAACAGGGCAAACTAAAGAATACATGACTATGACAGCCCACTGGGTAGGTGTATTGTCTTCAGCAACACCACCAGCAGCTGCATCTAACAAATACCAGCTCATTCAGAGGCAGGCTACTCTGTGTATCACTTGTTTAACTAAGAGGCATATCGCTAAAAACCTCTTAGAAAAACTCAGGGAAATCATTGCAAAATAGCTTACCCTGTTTGGACTCTCCTGAGGATTTGTGATTTCAGACAATGCCACCAATTTTGCAAGAGCATTACAGCTGGGTGAATTCCAACATGTACCCAGTTTTGCTCACACAATTAATTTGGAGGTGCAAATGTATTTATTTTAAATGACAGGGGCATGCAGGACATGCTCTATGTGGCCCAAAATATTTTGGGCCATTTTCGACATTCAGCAAATGCATGTTGAAGATTGCAGCACCTGCAAGTACTGTTGAATTTGCCCTGCCATCAGCTGAAGCAAGAGGTAGTAGCAAGGACCAAAGAAATAAAGTAAACACTTAGCCAGCGCTTCTCCAGTAGTCCAATGAGTAATTCAATCTCATAAACCGTTCCGTTTTGGGAGATAAGATATGCAAAAGAAAAATGGAAGGTATATAGGGCAACACAGTTTTAATACTGTATACACATATAACAGACAAATAATAAAAATGTTCTAAGATGAACATTAAAGTGCAGTGCATGGCATAATCAAGTTCCTTTTACAAGGAGGCTTTCCTGTCAATGTTTAACAGTGGATAATTACCAGATGTATTAGAACTGTGGGTTAGACAGTTCAAATCACGCTCAAAACAGATAGTCCCAGGATATCCCTGCTGTAGGATCGTCAGAGCTTCCAGTAATATTCCTGTGTTTCGCAGACCAGATCGCCTCTTCCACCTTGCAAGGACAATTCCATCTTGCATCTCATTTCTTTGCATTATGTGCTGCTTGGAGCATTGCTGACTGTCTTCTTGTGTAGACAACAAACATTTTTATAATTTATTAAACTGCCACTGCAGTGCCGTTCTATTTCCTAGATGTGCCATGTTGGAAGTGTAAGTGCCACATGTTTGTACACCACCACATAAGTGAACCTAAGGATGACAGGTAGGCACAATTTACTAAATTTCATTTTTTTTTTCCAAAAATGTATCAATAAAGAACATTTATCCTAGGGGTGTCATGAAAAAATACTTATACTATAGGGTGCCATGATTAAAAAAATAAATCTGAACCACTAGACTATACAATGATTTATTATATATGATGCAGTAATCTAAGTTGCATCCCCTGGAGCTCCGGTGTGCACAACAGACTTGAATCTTATTAAATAGCAATAGCCAGACATAAACTTCACACTGTCAAGACCCACAAGCAGAACTGCTGTCTGTGAGAAGATGGTTTTACTCTGTATGGTTTTCCAGCTTTCAAGGGGTTTGCATTATATACTGTGTTGAAACAGCAGGCAGACTATATGGTTACAACGCCATGAAAACGCATGCTGTGTGCTAGCTCTGAGGGTCATTACCCCCTGTTCTCTCATGAAAAAGTGGTGTTGGATGGTAAAGGGTTTTATGTGATTTTGCAACTGTATTTTAGCACATTTTCTTCTATCATACATGAAAAGTAAAGTTGCAACTGATGTTTTAGAGAATATCACTTTATTCAAACATAATAGGCAAAGATATACAGTATGTTGATATCAAAACAAATGTTTAAAAAAAACTAGAAGTGTATTAGTCCAGCATCTTACCATTAGTACAGGCTACTCCCTTCTTGCCCACTCTGTTGCATCCCACCTACTTCTAAGTGAAATGAATGGGACAGGGAGCATGATGATGTAATTCTTGTTAAATCACAAAATCATATCCATGCCCCCTCTGCATAATTACTGTAAGTCGCTAAATTACATTACAGGATCCAGGGCCAAATGATGCCCCCCCCCACACACACACACACACACACACACACACACACACACACACACATTGGCCACCTCCTGCTTGCCATGGGAAGTCTCATAGGGGCAGCAGACCAAAAGTAAGCAAGTATGGTATAATCAGTAGTGTCCCAAGTCTTGGATATGTCACAGAAATAGTCCAAAAAATGGATTTGTATCCACCAACTAAGATTTACACCTAGAACAGGGGCATAGTGTCTAATGTAGAGATGGGTTATGCCAGGAACCGTCACAGGATGGTTTGGTGCAAGGTACAGAACTTCGAACTGCTGCCTAGCATGATAGCCTAGAAATGGAGAGAAGGAAGTTCAGGAAGAATTTAGTGTAACCAAATAGTATAAACCTGGAAAAGGTAAGGTTACCTTATGAAACATATTCTAGTGGTCAAATACTGTACTGCCCCATGAAGATGATCTACCTAAACGTAATAGGAATTATGAGCTATGTTTCCAGATTCTGCTTAGCTATTCAGTTTAGCCATTCTACGGAGGATGAAAGAGAAGTTTAGCTTAAAGGCCCATAAACACTGGGCGACTTTGAGCTGATAGCAGCTCACTTTTGGTGTTTTGGGCTGGTTTCAGCTCAAAACCGCCCAGTGTGTATGCACCTTAACAGTGAAGCCAAGTGACCTCAGACTGTACTCCTCAGCCTGATATTATTACTTGTGGAAAACCATGAAGTTACAAGATCTCCTTGATGAAGTGCATTGTGAGTTTCAGAGGAAAGGAAACACCCTGGCTCCATTGCACAACCCTAGACATGCATACCTGCTCAAAATAAAAAGGTCTGGAGTTACTGGGAGGAAAAATTAATTGGGATATGTGGAGGTGTTGCTGTCTTGAACCTCTATGTGCCACAATTCTGTATTATGTGGAGACTCTGAGGAGAGCCAGTTATATATACAGTATATGAGTGTCACTGCTTTCATTTTCCAAGCAGGTAGGTGTTTATTACTATGAATTACCATGGAACCTACATGTATTCAATGTTGTATAGTTCCATATGAAAGTTACAATTACCACCTACCCAATTAACATATAACCAGTGTTTGCTTACCAGGCGCCTTCAGTATAACAACTACCACTGCAAGTGACAAACATACAATTCTCCTCAGCACTCTGGATTTAAAAAAAATAACTCAAAACAGTTTTTACGTGAATTAGGGTTTCAGCGCCTATAATCAGCACTTTCTTCATGAAAAATGATGGCGGGTTTGATAGTGACTAGGATGTTAGTTACAAACACCACTCATTTTAAAGCTCCGGATATTGGCCCTCATTCCGAGTTGATCGGTCGCAAGGCGAATTTAGCAGAGTTACACACGCTAAGCCTACGCCTACTGGGAGTGTATCTTAGCTTCTTAAAATTGCGACCGATGTATTCGCAATATTGCGATTACAAACTACTTAGCAGTTTCAGAGTAGCTTCAGACTTACTCTGCCTGTGCGATCAGTTCAGTGCTTGTCGTTCCTGGTTTGACGTCACAAACACACCCAGCGTTCGCCCAGACACTCCTCCGTTTCTCCAGCCACTCCTGCGTTTTTTCCGGAAACGGTAGCGTTTTCATCCACACGCCCCTAAAACGCCGTGTTTCCGCCCAGTAACACCCATTTCCTGTCAATCACATTACGATCGCCGGAGCGATGAAAAAGCCGTGAGTAAAAATACTATCTTCATTGTTAAATTACTTGGCGCAGTCGCAGTGCGAATATTGCGCATGCGTACTAAGCGGATTTTCATTGCGATGCGATGAAAAATACCGACCGATCAACTCGGAATGAGGGCCCTTGAATTGTTCATGCATTTCTTAGATTTTGTGATAGCACACAATTATTTCAATTATGATGGAGATTATTGGTGGTCATTCCGAGTTGATCGCTAGCTGCATTTGTTCACAGCGCAGCGCTCAGGCTAAAAAATGGCAGTTCTGCGCATGCGTATGCGGCGCAATGTGCACGCGTGGCATGCGGGCACAACGAACGATGCCGTTTTGCACAGGGTCTAGCGATGCATTTCAGTCGCACTGGTTGCCGCAGAGTGATTGACATGAAGTGGGCATTTCTGGGTGGCAACTGACCGTTTTCAGGGAGTGTTCAGAAAAATGCAGGCGTGCCAGGGAAACACAGACATGGCTGGGCGAACGCTGGGTGGGTGTGTGACGTCAAATCCGGAACTGTATAGTCTGAAGTGATCTCAAGCGCTGAGTAGGTTTTGAGCTACCTGTACTCTGAAACTACACAAAACACTTTTGCAGACGCTCTGCGATACAACCATTCGCACTTCTGCTAAGCTAAAATACACTCCCAGTGGGCGGCGGCATAGCATTTGCACGGCTGCTAAAAACTGCTAGCGAGCGATCAACTCGGAATGACACCCTATTACCTCCAAATGTATGATGGGGTCAAATGTGGCCACACCATATATGAACGCATACATGTTTATGGTGCAACACAATGGGCCAAATGTAACAGAGTGAGAGTTTCAGAAAGTGAGAGATTTGGTAAGGTTTTGTAGGTTTTTCTTTAAGTGCCAATCATTTACATAGCAAGATCAATCTGATTTTGCAGTGTAACTGATTGCCACTTTAAAAAAAACTGAAAAACCTTACCAAATCTCTCACTTTCTGAAACTCTCACTCTATTACATTGGCCCATAATCTTTTTTTTCCAATTCCAAAATTGCTAAAAACATCAGAACATACTTCATAAATATAGATGACCATTTTATACTGTGGACAGGTCATGTAAAGAATTTTAGTGATTTGATTGAAAATCACAATCAGACACCATTGGCCAATTGTAATGGAGTACGAATTTGCACAAATGTGTGAGTTTAGCGCTAAACTCGCACATTTTTCAAACTCGACCAATATAATGGGGTGCAGGAACATGCAAACTCGCATGTTTCCTGCAATCCCAAAACTCGCAATGGCAAAACTCGCATCCAGATGTTTTTCCAAGGCAAACATACAACTCGGGCAATGTAATAGGATGCGAGTTTACAAGTCGCACCTAAAACATTACCAAAAACTCTCCAAAAAATAGACCAGCTTCTGGCTGGCAAGTTTGACAGAAACATGCACAGATCAGTGAGATCCGTGCATGCTTCTGTCTGTAAAATTAAAGAAATAGTTAAAAAGTAAAAAAACAGACGTCCAGGTCCCCCACCACCCCCTAAAAGCATAACCAGCCCCGGGCTCTTTGAGCCGGTCCTGGTTGCTAAAATACAAGGAAACAATTAGTGAGGGTTCCCCCGTATTTAACAGCCAGCACCAGGCTCTTGGACTGGTCCTGGTTCCAAAGATATGGGGGAAAGAGGGCGTAGAAGTCACCTGTATTTTTTAAACCAGCACCTGGCTCCAGTAGTTATGAAGATAATGCCACAGCTCGGGGGACACATTTATTTAGGTCCCTGCAGACGTGGCATGAAATCTTCAACTAGTCACCCCTGGCCGGGGTTCCCTGGGGGAGTGGGGACCGCCTCAATAAAGGGGTCCCCACCCTCCAGGTACCCAAGGGCCAGGGATGAAGCCTGGGGCTATGGCCACCACTCCTGGGTTGTCGGTGGTGACTTCATAGCTTTCTTGTGTAAAAAAATAAACATAATTAAATATTGTCTTTTGAGGTGGGACTGCAAGTCCCAGCAAGCCTCCCCACATGGTGGTACTTGGAGAACCCCAAGTACCAGCATGTGGGGCATTAAAGGGCCCGCTGGTACTCAGAGCCGGCCCTAACCAATATGATGCCCTAGGCAAGATTTTGGCTGGTGCCCCCTAGCACCACCGCTGGTTCCGCCTCTGACCTTGCACTTCTTTCCCAGTACCATTACCCCTCATCCATAGCAGTCCTTATTTTGGTGTTTGTACCCCCTATATTTTAAATAGTAAACAGTTCGCACATTTGGCGCCCAGCCCAAAAAGGGGTGTATTTTTGCTGGCAAGGGGCATGGCCACACAATAGTAACCCCAATTCCAATTACGCCACACAGTACTGCACTTTATTCACATTTGATCATGCGATAGTTTCCATAATTCATATTACATCTCACAGTAGTATCACTTTACCTTATTAACGTTACTTCTCACAGTAGAGCCCCTTATTCACATTACATCACACTGAATTGCTCCTTATTCACATTACACCACACCCTATTGCTCTTTATTCACATTAGATGACACAGTAGTGCCCTTTCTATATGCAACGCCACATAGTAGAGCACCTTAAACACATAATGCCACACAGTAATGCCCCTAACACTTATGAGACACATTATTAATGTCCTTATAAACATAATGCACCTTACACATTATGCCAACATTTATTAATGCCCTTTTACACGTAATGTCCCTTACACATATGCCACACATTATTAATGTCCTTATAAACATAATGACACACATAGTGCCCCCTACACATTTGCTGCACGTTATTAGTGCCCCTATACACATAATGACACACATACAATAGTACCCTGTTACACATATGCCGCACATTATTAATGCCCTTATACACATAATGACACACATAGTGCCCCTTGCACATATGTTACACATTATTAATGAATTTTTACATGACACACATAATGCTCCTTACACATATTCTGAACACTACTACACAACCAACCCACTCACATCCACACAGTACTCACACTGCCACTAACACTGTGCCCTCTGCCTCTGCTTGGATACAGATGTGTCCTCATAAATCTTGCCTCAATTTGAACGTCAGGCACATTTTTTTTATGAAAATGCATCTTATTTGCATTGCTATGTGGCTAGGATGCACAAGCAGCTTCTACTGATTAAACTGATATGCAGCATGCCTATATACTGTGTGAGACTGTGTCTGTATCTGCATATGAAATGCTACACACAGAATATAGGCATGCCGCATATCATTTTAATCAGCAGAAGCTGCTGATGCCCCTAGGCATACCAAATGCCCTAGGCAATTGCCTAGTTTGCCTATACCTATGGCCGGCTCTGCTGGTACCTGTAGTTCCACAACAAAAGAAATATTCAAATAAAGAAAATATACACACACTGCGAAAGTAAAACTTTAATAAATCACACTTGCTTATTGACCAGATGTACTAAGCCTTGAAAAGTGATACATTTCACAGTTATAAACTACCAACCAATCAGCTCCTAACTGTCATTTTTCAAACCCAGCCTGTGACATGGCAGTGAGGAGCAGATTGGCTGGTACTTTATCACTGTGAAATTTATCACTTTTCACGACTTAGTACATCTTCCTCTATGAATCTTATTTATGCTATGAACTAATTAGCAGGGCCATTTTTGTGGCTGTATTTAATTAACATTGATACTTTATCTCATTAACATTATCAGTATATATTTAGGTCATCCCTGTCTACATTATCTCATAGTGATTGTTGTATATGATAACCCTGGACAAATGGCAATTTGTTTGCCTCCACTGTTTCTTAATTTCTTTTTTGCTCCCCACTTAATATTTGTATCTAAATTCAGATTAGGTTCTCATTAACTGTGACGTACTGTATGTGATCTTCTGTGTTTTGAATCCAAGGCTTATGATTTGGAACACACTGTGCTGATGTCACCTCCCTGCAATGGCCAGACATAGCACTGAGGTGGAAGTGTGGTGCACAGCATGGAATTTGGTTGGGGTTATTTAAGGTGAGGTTTTTATAAATTATCCTTGGTTGTTCCTGAAGAAAGCGCCAATTAAAGGCACTAAAACTTTGAACTCACATTGAGCTGTTTTGAGCCCTTTCTTTAAATCCAGAGTGCCAAAGAAAATTGTAGTAGCATATTTGCCAGCACACCAATACATTGCAGATACATGTACTCACCTGTCAGGTATAGAAGGAAACATCTGCACAAGGGCTGGCTTAGTATACAATACTATCTTTTTATTGCTTCTGGTATTTGTTTTTGCTGAATACCAAGAAAGGAACTACACTTGAAGCTCTTATGCAGAAGCATAAAAGATAGGTCTAATGTAAATATATATAAATATGTATATATATATATATATATATATATAAATATAGAATTATATTCACCCGCCACTCAACAAAGGATTTCAATGTATAAATGCTGCGGTACCCTCCGTGAGTAGGCGGCTCCTAACCGATATAGTGCAGAGATTCAGCGGCACTCAAGCAGACTTGAACAAAAGGTTTACTGCAATTGACCTTTTATTGTCATCCTAGGGAGTTTCAGAGTATAACCCCGTCGTCAGGGACATTCACACAAAGAATTAAACATACAACACTTATATAGCATATCCAAACACCTATCACATTGACAATTAAACAATAATAGTGCTCACCTGTCCGTGTTCAGCCTCCGCCATCCCCGTACATTCAGCTTGATGTGCGCTGGAAAATGACGTCAGCTACCCACGCCGGACAAGCGGCCAAAACACACTGCAGGCTTCTTGCTAGGTGACATTAAACAAAACACAAAAAGACACACAGAAAGAACTTAATCCACCAAAGTGATACATGTTAAAAAAACATGCCCGCAACTGAATACGTAATGAGACAATTAAAAAAGACTATCTCTAAATATATATATATATATATATATATATATATATATATATAAACAAAAACCTTTATCACGCGCTTAAAACTTGAAGCAGCACCTCACAGTAGAACCCCTGTCAGGAGGAACAGTCAATGTGTAGGAAAAAATGGAACCGGAGGGCGCTAGATGAGGTTCTCACTTGTGGCACTGGAGAGATAGGATCACCACAGAGACTGCGGATATTGTGTCTATTTGGATCTCTGGTGGAGTGTTTTGGTAAGAGGTTCTTTTATATAAAATTCCATGTTGGGCACGTAGAAGCTTGCATTAGTAGGATGATTGGATCATTCCTTGAAAATCGCCCAGATCATTGAAAGTAATTGAATCTCCAAGATCTAGATATTCTTCATAAATTCGTTTTTAAATCATCTCTAGAGAGCTTTACATCCATCCATCATTATTCATTGGGTGTTTTCCCCTGAGGAAATCCAATATATGGATGAAATGCGTAGGGTTTAAGGGTGTTCATATTTTTGGTGAGAGGGTATATTCACAGAAAGAGCATCATTTGGCTGAATTGAGAATAAATCCCCGTCTACATTCCAAGTTGAATATTGAATTGAGTCCGTTATAGAATTTAACGTGGAGTATTTACTCTTCATGGACTGTATTTGGACAATCATGTGCATCTAGCGCCCTCCGGTTCCATTTTTTCCTATATATATATATATATATATACATGCAATGAAGTTGGCACTCACAGGATAAGATATCACAGCCAGCCTCCGTGCAACGCTCAAAAACAATGCACTACTCCAAAAGGAACGGTACTGGAGGCAATGAATACAAAAAAAATATGTATTGAAAAGCGACAGCTGTTTCAGGGCTACAGCCCTTTCTTCAAACAACAACTTGTCCAGCTTTTGGTGTTGTTGTTGCTTGAAGAAAGGGCTGTAGCCCTGAAACAGCTGTCGCTTTTCAATACATATTTTTTTTGTATTCTTTGCCTCCAGTGCCGTTCCTTTTGGAGCAGTATATATATATATATATATATATATATATACACACACACACACACACACACACATGCAGCTTGGTAAGAATGACACTCAATATAAGGATAAACTGATCAGGTCTACCCATTACCAAGGAAATTGTTAAATAAATTGTAGTATACACTTAAATACAACATTAAAAATAAGATTATAATTACCTACCGGTAAATCCTTTTCTCGTAGTCCGTAGAGGATGCTGGGGTCCACATTAGTACCATGGGGTATAGACGGGTCCACTGGCAGTTTAATAGTGTGGGCTGGCTCCTCCCTCTATGCCCCTCCTACCAGACTCAGTCTAGAATCTGTGCCTGAGGAGACGGACAACTTCGAGAGAAGGATTTTACACAGCTAGTGGTGAGATTAACACCAGCTCACACAAACAAGGCAAACCAAGCGAACTAGCTTGAAAACTCAGCAACAGCTGAATAACATTACTGAACCAAGTAATAACGCAGTACTTAACTAAGAACAAAGCAGTATTGAATCAAGTAACCACTGCAGGATAACAAAGCGCTGGGCAGGCACCCAGCATCCTCTACAGACTACGAGAAAAGGATTTACCAGTAGGTAATTAAAATCCGATTTTCTCTTACGTATTAGAGGATGCTGGGGTCCACATTAGTACAGAACCGTAACTAGGTGTGTGCAGAAGGTGCATTGCCCACAGCGCACTTGCCCTGTGGGCACACCTTCTACATACACCCAGAGTGGCCCATATCCCTCCCGCTGACGGCCGCCCTTCCGCTCCCCTGTACTTGCCGCCCGCCGCAGCACCAAGCTCCGCCAGCTGGAGCCTCTGCCGCTGACCGCTGTGTATAGTCAGCAGCAGCGATGCACAGTTTGTCCCCCCTGTGCTGCTGCGCTCCCGAGTCCCGCAGCCCGCCCCTATCTGTGTGTGAAGTGTAGGGTTCTGTACAGGAGCCGGCAGGACTCGGGAGCGCAGCAGCACAGGGGGAAAAAACATCTTGTCACGTAAGCGCCTACAGTCACTGCACTACACCTACACTAACACTAACACTAACACTAACACTACACTACACTACACTACACTACACTACACTTGCGCTGGGGACGCTGTGGAAGAGCCGCCCGAGAATAGTGCCTGGTCTCTGCTGGGGAAAGCGGCACAGGACTAACGGAAGGGAAGCTCCTCTCCGCTTCATTTTCGAGCTGGGCTGGCCGGGTGAGGCAGTGATTGCCTCGTGAGTCACTCACACTGCAGGTGGAGAAGTGGAGTGGGGGAGCTTTAACAAATGATGCTTGCCAGGTGAGCCCTCTCTAAACCGGTATCCTGGAGAAGGGGATGGGGGGGGGAACAGCATCTATGATAAGCAGCCTCTATGATAAGCTACGGTGGCTTATTTACTTTAATTAATTATAATGGCTGTTTTCCATTTTTATGTGAAAGAGGTGTGTGTAAAAAGGGGGATGCTGTCTGCCGTAATGTGTAAAAAAGGGGACGCTGTCTGACGTAATGTGTAAAATGGGGACGCTTTCTGCCGTAATGTGTAAAAAGGGGACTCTGTCTACCGTAATGTGTAAAAAAGGGGACTCTGTCTGCCATAATGTGTAAAAAGGGGACGCTGTCTGCCGTAATGTGTAAAAAAGGGACGCTGTCTGCCGTAATGTGTAAAAAGGGGGATGATGTCTGCCGTAATGTGTAAAAAGGGGGGCGCTGTCTGCCGTAATGTGTAAAAAAGGGACTCTCTGCCGTAATGTGTAAAAAAGGGGACGCTGTCTGCCGTAATATGTAAAAAGGGGATGCTGTCTGCCGTAATGTGTAAAAAAGGGGACGATATCTGCCGTAACATGTAAAAAAGGGTCTCTACCTGGTGTAGTGGTGCTACTGTGCGGCGTAATTTGAATAATGGAGACTACTGTGCACCATAATATGAACTGGTATTATTTTTAGGCCACACCCCTTCCCCTTTGAAGCCACCCCCCTATAAAAAATGCACGCCTACGCCGCGCACTGCCTGATTTTGATGAGGGGGGCGCCGATGCCGTTTCTTGCACACAGCGCTAAAATGTTTAGTTACAGCACTGCATTAGTACCATGGGGATGTACCAAAGCTCCCAGAATGGGAGGGAGAGCGCGGAGGCTCCTGCAGAACTGATTGACCAAACTTAAGGTCCTCAGAGGCCAAAGTATCGAACTTGTCGAATTTTGCAAATGTGTTCGACCCAAACCAAGTAGCCGCTCGGCAAAGCTGTAAAGCCGAGACACCCCGAGCATCCGCCCAGAAAGAACCCACCTTACGAGTAGAGTGGGCCTTAACAGATTTTGAACACGGCAAACCTGCTGTAGAATACGCATGCTGGATAGTAAACCTAATCCAGCAAGAGATCGTCTGCTTAGAAGCAGGATACCCACATTTTTGGGGATCATACAGGACAAACAGAGAGTCCGATTTTCTGTGATGAGCAGTCCTCTTCACATATATTTTACGCGCCCTTACAACATCCAAGGACTTTGATGGAATTGAGGAGTCAGTAGCAATTGGCACCACAATAGGTTGGTTGATATGAAAAGCCGTGTCCGGAGCTCAGCTCTATCTTCATGGAAGCTCAAGTAAGGGCTTTTACAAGACAAAGCCCCCAGCTCCGACACATCTAGCAGAAGCTAAGGCCAACAGAGTGACAGCCTTCCATGTGAGAAACTTGACCTCAACCTCCTGTAGAGGTTCGAACCAATCTGATTGGAGGAACTGTAACACCACGTTAAGATCCCAGGGTGCCGTAGGTGGCACAAAGGGAGGCTGGATGTGCAGAACCCCTTTCAAAAAAGTCTGAACCTCAGGGAGTGTAGTCAGCTGTTTCTGGAAGAAAATGGATAAGGCCGAAATCTGGACCTTTACGGATCCCAACCTCAGGCCCATATCCACACCTGCTTGCAGGAAGAGGAGAAACTGTCCCAGTTGAAACTCCACCGTAGGAAACCTGTTGGATTCACATCAAGATATATACTTCTTCCAAATGCGATGGTAATGTTTAGACGTTACTCCTTTCCTAGCCTGTATCAGCGTAGGATTAACCTTGTTCGGAATGCCCTTCCGAGCTAATATCTGGCGTTCAACCTCCATGCCGTCAAATGCAGCCGCGGTAAGTCTTGATAAGCGAATGGCCCCTGTTGTAGCAGGTCCTCCGGAAGAGGAAGAGGCCTCGGATCTTCCAGCAGTAGTCCCAGAAGATCCGTTTACCAAGCCCTTCTTGGCCAGTCCGGAGCAATGAGGATTGCTTAAACTTGTTCTCCTTATGAGCTTTAGAATCCTTGGAATGAGTGGAAGTGGAGGAAACACGTACACCGACTGGAACACCCATGGAGTCACCAGGGCGTCCACCATTGCTTGCGGGTCTCTTGTCCTGGAGTAATACCTCCGAAGCTTCTTGTTGAGGCAGGAGGCCATCATGTCTATTTGCAGAACCCCCCAAAGATTTGTCACCTCCGTGAACACTTCTGAATGGAGGCCCCACGCTCCTTGATGGAGATCGTGTCTGCTGAGGAAGTCCGCTTCCCAGTTGTCTACTCCCGGAATGAAAATTGCGGACAGCGCCAGTGCGTGTCTTTCTGCCCAGAGGATGATTCTTATTACCTCTGACATTGCAGCTCTGCTCTTCGTTTCGCCATGTTGGTTTATGTAGGCCACCCTTGTTGTATTGTCCGACTGTACTTGAATGGCTCGATCTCCGAGAAGATGTGCTGCTTGGAAAAGACCGTTGTACATGGCTCTTAGTTCCAGAATGTTTATTGGAAGAATGGATTCCAGACTTAACCACCTTCCTTGGACTGCGCCACATCCCCGGAGACTTGCATCCGTGGTTAGAAGGATCCAGTCCTGAATCCTGAACCTGCGGCCCTCCAGAAGGTGAGGTATTTGCAGCCGTCAGAGGAGTGAAATCCTTGCTTTCGGCGACAGAGGGATCCTCAGGTGCATATGTAGATGAGAACCCGACCACTTGTCTAGAATATCCAGTTGGAAGGATCGAGCATGAAATCTTCCGTATTGTAGAGCCTCATAGAAGGCAACCATCTTCCCCAGAAGGCGAATGCACTGATGAACCGAAACCCGGGCTGGCTTCAGGATATCCCAGACCATTGTCTGTATCACCAACGCTTTCTCCTCTGGTAGAAACACCCTCTGCACTTCTGTGTCGAGGATCATCCCCAGGAAAGACAATCTTCTTGTCGGCTCCAAATGTGACTTGGGAAAGTTCAGGATCCAACCATGTTCCCTGAGCAGATGAGTCGTGAGAGCAATGGACTGCAACAACGTCTCTCTGGTCGATGCCTTTATCAGCAGATAGTCCAGATATGGAATTATGTTCACTCCTTGTTTGCAGAGGAGAACCATCATCTCTGCCATCACCTTGGTGATAGCCTCAGTGCCGTGGAGAGACCGAATGGTAGTGCCTGAAACTGATAGTGACTGTCTAACAGTGCAAATCTGAAATAAGCCTGGTGCGGCGGCCAAAATCGGAATGTGGAGGTACACATCCTTGATATCCAGGCATACCAGAAACTCTCCCTCCTCCAGACCTGAGATCATCGCTCTCAGAGACTCCATTTTAAACTTGAAGTCCCTCAGATAAGGGTTTAACAATTTCAAGTTCAAAATCGGTCTGACCGAACCATCCGGTTTCGGTACCACGAAAAGGTTTGAACAGTAACCCATGTGTTGCATGTGAGGTGGAACTTGAACAATGACCTCTGACTTTTCCAATTTTTGGATGGCTTCCTGTAGGATAGCCCTGTCTGTCAGTAGAGCTGGCAAGCCTGATTTGAAGAATCGGTGAGGCGGGAGTTCCTGAAATTCCAGTCTGTAACTCTGGGACACAATATCCTGTACCCAGGGATCCAGGCCGGACGACACCCAGACGTGGCTGAAACGTCTAAGCCTCGAACCCACCAGTCCGTTCTCCAGGCTGTGCGGTCCACCGTCATGCTGAGGCTTTTGAGGAACCAGAAGCAGGCTTCTGGTCCTGGAAGCCTACAGGTGCAGGCTTTTTGGATTTTGCACGCCCACCTCTAAAGAAGGTGGTAGGAGGCTTGGACTTTTTTGTCTTTGTGGTCCGAAAGGACTGTGATGCAGATGAAGAAAAGAGTTTCTTCGTAGAAGGTGTAGCTGAGGGAAGAAAAGGGGACTTACCCGCGGTTGCCTTGGAAATCCACGCATCCAAAGCTTCCCCGAATAGAGCCTGACCTGTGTAGGGTAGGTTCTCCACACTTCTCCTGGATTCCGCGTCTTCCAACCATTGGCGTAGCCAGAGTCCCCTGCGAGCTGAGACAGACATGGAAGATATCCTTGCATTCAGCGTACCCAGGTCCTTCATGGATTCCACCATGAAGCCCACAGAATCCTGTATGTTACATAAAAACAGTTCAATGTTGGTCATTCCTAGTTGTTCGCTCGTTGCCGTTTTTCGCAACGCAGCGATTAGGTGGAAAATGCGCATGCGCATGGTACGCAGCACGCATGCGCTTAGTAATTTAACACGAAACTTTGGAGATTTGCACAAGCTTGAGCGACGTTTTTTCTTTGCTCGAGTGATCGTAGTGTGATTGACAGGAAGTGGGTGTTTCTGGGCGGCAACTTGGCGTTTTCAGGGAGTGTGCTAAAAAACTCAGGCGTGCCAGGTAAAAACGCAGGAGTGGCTGGAGAAACGGGGTAGTGGCTGTCCAAACGCAGGGCGTGTTTGTGATGTAAATCCAGGAACTAAACGGACTGAGGTGATCGCAATCTAGGAGTAGGTCTGGAGCTACTCAGAAACTGCAAGGAATTATTCAGTAGCAATTCTGCTAATCTTTCGTTCGCAATTCTGCTAAGCTAAGATACACTCCCAGAGGGCGGCGGCCTAGCGTTTGCAATGCTGCTAAAAGCAGCTAGCGAGCGAACAACTCGGAATGACCACCAATGTCATTTCCATCCACTGTATCTAAGTCCTCTAGTAACGTGCCTGACCACTTTACTATAGCTTTTGAGATCCATGCACAGGCAATAATAGGCCTTAACGCCACCCCTGAAGCAGTGTATATGGATTTGAGCATAGTGTCAGTCTTACGATCAGCCAGTTCTTTTAACGCGGTAGAACCAGGGACAGGTAAAACCACCTTTTTAGACAGTCTGGAGACAGATGCGTCAACTATGGGTGGGTTTTCGCATATTATTCTATACTCCTCAGGGAAGGTAAAAGCAACCAGAACCCTCTTGGGGATCTGGAATTTTTTCTCTGGGTTTTCTCAGGATTTTTCAAATAAAGCATTTAATTCTTTAGACGCAGGGAAGGTTAGCGAGGCTTTCTTATTGTCTGTGAAGTAAGCCTCCTCAACCTGCTCAGGTGGTGTGTCAGTAATGTTTAACACATCTCTAATGGCCTTAATCATGAGCTGCACCCCCTTAGCCAGGGATGCCGCCACCCTCAGCACATCCCCGTCACCATCTGCCGTGTCAGAGTCGGTATCCGTGTCATCTTGCATAATCTGGGCAAGTGCACGTTTCTTCGGGTATGTGCTAGGGGGTTTAGAAAGAATAGGAACAGAACATGACCAAACTGCCATAGAATTCTTTAAAACCTGAGTTTCAGTCTCAGTATGAGCTACCCTAGTAGAGATCTGAGAGATCATTCCCTTAATAGAAGTCAGCCATACTGGCTCAGTAATAGGAATCTGAGACAATACATTACATTGCTGAGTACATGGAATGGATTCCGCTGGGGATGAAACGTCCTCTGCAGCATAAGACACGGAGTCCCTGGACATGGTTATGTGAGAAAACATACACCACACTCACACAGGAAAATGTCAGATACAGTTTCCCCCCCAAGTACCTTCAGAGAAACACAGAGCTTGGAGCCAGCACACACACAGCGCTCAATTAGGTAGTATAACTAACCTAGCGCTGACTGTGTACCTTAATAGACTACACAGATAATACACAGCCTCCCCCCCCCCTTTTCTACAACCCCCTGGTAGTACCGCACAGGATAGCTGGAGTCATGTGGAGGGACAGCACTCCCTGTCAGCATCTCTGGTACTGTATCTGCAGGGAGAAAATGGCACTGAACGCTGCTGGGTCTGCTCTGAGGAGAAGCTCCGCCCCATGGAAATGGCGCCTCTTCCGCATTTTCAAAAGATTATACTGGCCTGAGAATTTTACTAGCAGCGTTAATAAGGTCCCTGATAGCCTTGAGTGACCAGTGTAGGGTATCTGCGCTGGCTCAGGACGCCCCTCATAGCGCCGCACTGTGTACCGCTGAGCTCTCCGGAGCGCAGTTAGTACTGCGCTCCTACCCTGTTGCTGCCATTCACACCGACTCCCCGCTTGTCAGGTCGCCGGTGACTCACTCGCCACCGGAATCCTCTTGCTCTGTTAGGGGGCGGTGGCATGCTGCGGGAGTGAGCGGTCGCCTCAGGCGGCTATCGATCATCACCCTCAGGAGCTCAGTGTCCTGTTAGTGGAGATAGTTGCCATTAACCTCTGAGGGTTGGACACTACTCCCCCCCTAAGTCCCACGAAGCAGGGAGACTGTTGCCAGCAGCCTCCCTGTGCCTAAACTCTAATGAAAAAAATTAAACTAGAAAAACTCCTATGGAGCTCCCCTAGCTGTAACCGGCTCCTCCGGGCACATTTTCTAAACTGAGTATGGTAGGAGGGGCATAGAGGGAGGGGCCAGCCCACACTATTAAACTCTTAAAGTGCCAGTGGCTCCTAGTGGAGCCCGTCTATACCCCATGGTACTAATGTGGACCCCAGCATCCTCTAGGACGTAAGAGAAAGCATAAATTAAAACAAAGTTACATACAAGACCAATCATTACATATTATAACGTAAAAATAATTGGTGTTTGCATCATAAACAATCCTGGTCAGACAGCTGATGATCATGATCACACTGCATGCAAGAAGAGCCCTTTCGGATTGGTTTCCTTCCTTGTGTAGTAAAGGATAGAAGGTGTAACCTGCAAGGTCTGAGCTGCAGTAGAATAGGTGATGTTATGGGAGAAGTGACTGCCCGATGGCAGTGGCGGATTTAGGGGGGGGCACCAAGGCACGTGCCCCCCCTGTCATTTTTAGTTGATTTTTGTATTGCTGCGGTCAGTGCGGGGGCGCCACTGATTTAGTGCAGACTGACATGCGGACGAGCGTCCGCATGTCAGTCTGCGGTCTCGTTTCCTCCCCTGCTGTTAGGAGGGACACGGAGGGCACAGTCCACGCCTCCCTGTGTCCCTCCTGGGTCTCCGGCGGCCGCGGGTCTCATAAAGGAAGTGCCGTTCGTGAGCACTTCCTTTATTAGAGTGACCCGCGGCCGCCGGAGACACAGGAGGGACACAGAGAGGCGTGGACTGTGCCCTCCGTGTCCCACCTAACAGCAGGGGAGCGGGGGGAGCGGCGGCGGCGGAGGAAGCGGGGGGGACGCACTGAGGGGGCATATCTGGCACTGGGGGGGAATATCTGGCACTGGGGGCATATTTGGCAGGGAGGGGGGGGGAGAATATCTGGCACTGAGGACATATATGGCACTGGGGGGAATATCTGGCACTGGGGGCATATATGGCACTGGGGGGGGGGATATCTGGCACTGGGGACATAAGTGGCACTGGGGGGGGGGAATATCTGGCACTGGGGGCATATGTGGCACTGGGGGGGAATATCTGGCACTGGGGCATATGTGGCACTGGGGGCATATATAGTACTGGGGGGGGATATCTGGCACTGGGGGCATATGTGGCACTGTCGGGGAATATCTGGCACTGGGGGCATATGTGGCACTGGGGGGGTATATGTGTACCTGGCACATGGGGGGGCTATATTTGGCACTGGGGGCATGTGAGTACCTGGCACCGTGGGGGAATATCTGGCACTGGGGACATATGTGGCACTGGGAGCACAGCCCTAGCAACAAGGACTACCTCCTAGCAACGAGCATGACACCCAGTGCATGAAACCCCTGGCAACGAGCATGACACCCAGTGCATGAAACCCCTGGCAACGAGCATGACACCCAGTGCATGAAACCCCTGGCAACGAGCATGACACCCTGAGCATGAAAACCCCTGGCACCGTGCATGGAACCAAGAGCATGAAACCCCTGGCAACGAGCATGACACCCAGTGCATGAAACCCCTGACAACGAGCAGGTATTTGAAAAGTAATTAGAAGCCTTACTGTAGGACTTAATGTGTAATGGGCATTACGGTGTGTGGCATAATGTATCACGGACATTGCGGTGTGTGTCATAATGTGTCACAGGCATTACGGTGTATGGTATACTATATCACTGGCATTGTGATATGTAGTATAATGTCTCAGGGTCATTGCAGTGTGTGGCATAATGTATCACGGACATTGCGGTGTGTGTCATAATGTGTCAGGCATTACGGTGTGTGGTATACTATATCACGGGCATTGTGGTATGTGGTATAATGTCTCAGGGTCATTGCAGTGTGGCATAATATATAACGGGCATTGCGGTGTGTGGCATAGGGTATAACGGGCATTGCGGTATGTGTCACAGGCATTACGGTGTATGGTATACTATATCACGGGCATTGTGGTATAATGTCTCAAGGTCATTGCAGTGTGTGGCATAATGTGTCACAGGCATTGTATGTGCTATAATGTATCGGGCATTGCAGTGTGTGGTATAAAGTATCACGGACATTGCAGTGTGTGTCATAATGTGTCACAGACATTGTATGTGCTATAATGTATCAGGGGCAGTGCAGTGTGTAGCATAATGTATAACGGGCATTGCAATTCCTGTCATAATGTGTCACAGGCATTATAGTGTGTGGCATAATGTGTCGGGGGCATTACGGTGTGTGGCATAATGTGTCGGGGGCATTACGGTGTGTGCATACTGTGTCATGTGCATTATTGTGTGTGGCATAATGTCTAAGGGCCATTGCAGTATGTGGCATAATGTATACTGGGCATTACTATAAGGAGGAAAAATTACAAATAATGTAAGGGGCATGAATCAGGATTATTTTTCTTTCCTGTGGTGGCCAACGTCTGGGCGTGCAGGTTGCAAAACTGGGGTATAAGGTAGTCTTTTCCTGCAATACCACGCCCATTCCAACGAAGTCACGCCCCTTATGGTGCCCCCCCTGTAATTTTTTTCTGGATCCGCCCCTGCCCGATGGTATGCTAATCAAATTCATGACCAGAGATTTTGCCATGCCTACAAATTTGTTTTCATATGATTTCTCTCTGTGCATTCTACAGTATGTTCATCTCTAAATCTAATATTAAGTTTATCGCTGATACCTATAATTATCTTAAATAGCTAAAAATGATGCATCCCAATTTAATGATAGCATGACACCATTGTAATGAAATGGGTAGAGGAAACATGCATCACATTAACAGAGAAACAATGAGTTAGTGAGACAACTGAGCCAAGCTGCAAATTGCCTTGGCTGCTCTGAATACTTCATAGCATTTGTGGGGATAGAAAATATTAATTGTATATTGTGTTTAATTATCAACTAGCTGTTCTATAAATATAAATGAGTGTTAAAAATTTGGTAACTCTATAGAGAGGTAAATTTGAGATGTTTTAATGTAAGTAAATATTAATCCATGGTTCTTGGCGTTACCCGTGGAGCACCCATAGCAGATACAGTAAAAAGTGACAGGACCATTTTTTGTAGTTTATTAAACTCTCCACACTGGAGGTGCAATCCAAATTTTGATCTGATTGTCCATTTGGGCATTATTGTTCACGCAACGCAAGCCACGCATTGGTGATGACGTCATTATGTCAACCCCCTTTTCATACCCTTAGGGGAGGTTTAGAGGTTTATTAGAATTCTAATGACGTAGTTTTCCTACCTCTCACCTGAAGAATACCTATGTTAAGTTTCAGTTTCCTAACATATCGGGAAATAAGAGAATTAGTGAGTCAGTCAGTGAGTGAGGGCTTTCACACACATATATATATATAGAGAGAGAGAAGCAAAAATCTAATAAGAAAATAGTTGTTCATGTCCCTTTAAAGCAGGTCTGAATAAATTAACATTCATTTAAATTCCTGAAGTGATTCATAAAAGTGCAGTGGGATGGCTGCATGTGGAAACTGTAATATATTTGTATTTCAGGTCTGATCTGCAGATCTTTTTGCTTCAACACTCTGTTCCATTTCCTCGCTTCACTGCCACCATTAGAACGATATAATATTAGTCTGTATATAAGCAACATTTTAAGAGGCTTGTAACAGTTGAGTTATTAATGCCACTTTCATTCACTTGTAAATAACCCTGCATATATTGGTGTCCTGCAATCTATTAATAATGCCATTTTAATGGTTTTTACACGTTCAAGTAATTCGCATTAGGCCTTGTGATTGATTTAATTAATGAAGTGTTCCTACTCCTGTCTTAACAATATATTACAAGGCAGACTATGCGCATTAATATCTTCTGTGCGCTTGTAAATATCCTTGATGGAAATGCCAATACACGCTAGACCACCCACTACTCATCTCTGCATGTAAAGATAAACAAAACATTTTTTTACTCTACACCCTCCGATCCTTCCCGTCTCCTGCTGTGTTCTTCCATATTTCATTAGTTTTCTTAATACCTGACAACTCTGAAAAGAGAGAACTGTGGAATTGGTTCTGTCTGTTCTACTTCAGGCTTTTTCCATTTTATTTGTCTTGCAAAGTAATTTGTAAAGCTGGACATACACTATACCAGTGGTTTTCAAACTGTGTGCTGTGGCACACTGGGGTACCGCGAGACACTTGCTGGGTTGCCTTGGGTTGGTGGTCCAGGACCAATTCAAATTATTTATGGTCAATGTAATAGGCAAAACCAGTGCCAGTGGCTGCCAATCATAAACTATGTGGACAAACAGAAGGAAATCTTATCCCTCACCACACAATTGACCCTAAGGATGACAAATAAACACAATGTACTTATTTTAAAGCTTCATTTTAAATTTCTCAATAAGAAACTTTTGGCCTAGGAGAGCAGTGAAGAAAAAAATCTGATACTCTAGGGCACCGTAATTCAAAAAAGTTTGAGAACCTCTGCACTATACAGTTACTGTATCTCGCAGATCATCTGTCAGATCTGGCCGGTTGGAATGAAAATCTGGTAACGGATGAGAGCAAATGACCATTTTCTCCCAAACACTGGAAAATGGACAAACCCTATCATTCGGACAAATTGGTTAAATTTGTGATTTAACCAATTTGTATGAAGAATATTTTTTGTCCATTTTCCAGTGTTTGGGAGCAACTGATCAGTTGTGATTTGCTCTCATCCATTACCAATTTTCATTCCAACCGGCCAGATCTGGCAGATGATCTGCCAGATAATAGTATAGTGTATGCCCAGTGTCTGCAATTGTAAACAAAATAACCCGGCTTATATCCTTACGTTAAACACACCCATGAGTCTGTAAATGTTTACTTACTATAAATTCAGATTCTTGTCAAAACTAAAAAGTGAAACTTGTCATCATTCACTCCCAGTTTCTACCACTGTTACATAACATTAGCGCAAACATCAGTATGTATGCAGTTGTCTGTAAAGCCGGAGAAACTTGTTTGTTGTTTTGTACATTTAATGCTTGTACTTCATCCCACCCTATTCCTGTATTCCATATTTCCACTTCTATTTCAATTATATTAGAAACTATTACTTGCATTATGCTGTCCTCTCTGCCTCTTTGAAAAAGCGTATCCACTTGATGCCGTTGTTGGTGGGAGGCCTAGTGCCCAATGTTCCTGTACACACAGCATGGCTTTTAACTGTGGCTATTAATAAAAGGGCTTTTTTTAAGAACTTCATTTATGTTTTCAAGGAAAAATAAACAATATAATGTAAGAATAGTTGGCAAAGCCACAATGGCAGCAAGTAAGCAGACATATTAACAAGCCACCAGATAAACAAAGGGCATGATAGTACATCAGGTAGTGTGACACGGGAATGAGCTTAGAACTTCCAGTGACAAACAGTGCTAAATAAATTGTGTTGTAATATATAAGAAAATGACATAAAGAGGAATAGGATAGAGAAGGAAGGGGGTGTTAGAACAGAGGTCAATACAGGGAATTCAGTACTTGTGCGTAGTAGACAGCTAAAATAAGTTAATTCATGTTAATGTGACCCCAGTAAGATGTCTGAAAAGCCTTAGGACATGTCTCATTGAAGGAATGGGCTTTTATAATTGTACTAAGCACACCAAAACAGGGTATATTTGTGGACATGTTTTATTTAGATGCAGAGATTTACTCCATAGATGCTATATATAATAAATTCTATTTAGAAGTTGTTCCGAGGATTCCAGTGGTCAGTAACCAAGCACCTGACAGCAGTAAGAGTTTGTACAGAAGCTTATTGGAACACTTATCCAACCCATCGAGTGGGTGTCCAAGGAGAAAGGACTAGGGTGTCACATGAATAAGGTAGAGATGCTACCCAGATGATTTAGGTGATTCAGATGAATCAGGTGAGGAGAAGATGATTCAGGTGAGGAGAAGATGATTCAGGTAAGGAGTAGAATGACTTGATATGGCTGAAACTAGAAAACAGGATAGAAGCTATGCAGTGGTACAAGGGTGCTTTAATATGAAAACTAATGATGCAGGTTTTAAGCAGATACAGTATATTGGCAGGCAGCGATAACATGGAACAGACAAACAAGTGTGGTTTTATACAGTTTTGGATCCGTTGCACAAAATAGAAGCAAAGGGCCAGGAAAAAGCATACTCAGGACAGTTCCATGGGTCTAATGCACAATGCTGCCCATAAATCTGACAGAAGCATTGGGGCTGATTTATCAAAGAGTTTTAAAACTTATTACGTTGTGCTCCCGCCAATCAGCTACTAACTGTCATGTGTTTGAGTGACAGTTGGGAGCTGATTGACTGGAGCACCATTTATAATTTGCAACACATTTTAAAACTTGCCGCGTATGATAAAACTTGTTGATAAATCATCCCCGAATCTGAAACTGTAACAGTGGTATTGTACACACTGTGGACAATTAGTGGCAAGGTTTGTAATGTTTGTTAGATCTAGGTGTTCTTTATACTATACCGGTATGGGGCCAATATTACCGAAGACTGCCGGAACTGCTTTTCAGGATGTGGGAGAGCAGCAAGGGCAGGTCAGTCTCTGCAACCAGCAGATAGGGCCCCTCTACAGCCTTTATTCTAGCATCTTATCTGCATCCTGAGGTAACTGACTAGATTGAAGGTGAGTGACACATAATCCACAGCTGACGCTGGCTATATAATCCCAAAATAGATCCATAATCCCTCAACTCACCATAAAAGTCCTCCTTTACTAGAGATGACATGGCAGTTTGCCAGTTTAGTTTACAAACCAAATTCATATTTCAGATCGGCAGAATATTTAGTTGTTAATAATACATTATAAAGAACAAACATAGGGGCTGATGTATTAAGGCTGTAGAAGTGATAAAGCAGTGATAAAGAAGTGATAAGTGGAAGGCGATAACGCACCAACCAATCAGCTCTGTCATTTTTCAAACCTGTAATGATTGGCTGGTGCGTCATCACCTTCCACTTATCACTGATTTATCACTTCTCCAGGCTTAATACATCTGCCCCATTCTTCCATTTAAAAGGAGAGTACATTTTCAAGTAAGGTGAGGGGCCTAGATATGTTCAGATTGGAAAGGGAGTCCACAAAGTACTTCTCTTTATAATTTTCAAGAGCAATGATAGTTGCAAAGTCTATGTTTCCTGTAAGGCACCCAGAATGAGAGATTGTTTAGTGGAAATTGGCGAGTGCTATGATTATTGAATTCATGTGGACTGCTTTTGAATAATACTATTTTAAACACTGTGTGACCTTTGCCTAATCCATCACAGTCTGGGTTATCTCCCATGATTTCTGCAATTGTGATACAGTGACTGTAGATCCTGTTTTCATATTAAACCATGATACATTTGAAGATGTTTTCTGCATTAACACCTTCTGTGGTAGTGCCACAGTTTTATACCACCTATTGTGTGGCACTCATAGCAGGCAGCATCACACCTACTGTAAGTAGCTGCTTATACTGTACCTACTGTATATTATTTATATATTATTATAACAAAGATAAAATTAGATATGGATGTATACTTGAATTCTGCTACGTTGTGTATATGTTTGACAGACATATATAAAGAAGGCGCTGGTAGCGATTTCGCAGTGACTCCAGTGCAGCAGAGAGTTCTAGCACACGTTTCCATTATGACAGCTATTATAAATGTACCAGGCAGTAATACGAGATGTAACCATTACACATCCTAAATGAGCCCCTGCGAGATTACACTTTAATCGGATATTTAAGTGCTGCGCCCATTTGCCATCTGTAGGAGGGCGAGAACTAAGAGGCTGGCATCTGGGCTTCTTAACGACATCAGTCTAAGAGCTGGCAGGTCTGTTGTGCTCTGCAAATTTTTATTGTCAGCGTAGAGGGGAGCTTCAAAGTTTTACCTCTTACAACGAGCCTACAAATATTTGCTAGTAATTAGGAGATTGAGCTTTCTAAATAATTTACTCACCAGCCATAAAAAGGGGAATTGTCTAAGCCTGGTAAAAAATGTATCCACAGACCTTGTGTGTTAATGACAGAGATATTTAAAGGATATTACAAAGACACTATAACTTACACATAGGGGTAAATTTACTAAGATTCGTATTTTCCCGTTTCAGGTCAAAGTTCAATCACGAATGACATCGAAAGTGTAAAACTGCAACTTTTTGAATTGATTACGACTAATTTACTAAGCTGTCGTATTCGGGTTTTTCTTTTGTTCCGATGTCGATGTCATTCGTGGTTTTTTTTTCTATTTTTACGGCAGTGATTAGCAAAACACTGCCGACTTTTTTACAATGAATCTCGGCCGGATCTGTGTGATCCGTCCTGGGGTTCATTTTTTTTGTTTTTTTTAAATTAAACACTGTCAAATATTTTTTTTTAAATTGCGTGGGGTCCCCCCTCCTAAGCATAACCAGCCTCGGGCTCTTTGAGCCGATCCTGGTTGCCGAAATATGGGGAAAAAATGACAGGGGTTCCCCCATATTTAAGCAACCAGCATCGGCTCTGCGCCTGGTCCTGGTTCCAAAAATACGGGGGACAAAAAGAGTAGGGGTCCCCCGTATTTTTAAAACCAGCACCGGGCTCCACTAGCTGGACAGATAATGCCACAGCCGGGGGTCACTTTTATATAGTGCCCTGCGGCCGTGGCATCAAAAATCCAACTAGTCACCCCTGGCTGGGGTACCCTGGGGGAGTGGGGACCCCTTCAATCAAGGGGTCCCCCCCCCAGCCACCCAAGGGCCAGGGGTGAAGCCCGAGGCTGTCCCCCCCCATCCAATGGGCTGCGGATGGGGGGGCTGATAGCCTTTGTTGTAAAAGAAAAGATATTGTTTTTAGTAGCAGTACTACAAGTCCCAGCAAGCCTCCCCCGCATGCTGGTACTTGGAGAACCACAAGTACCAGCATGCGGTGGAAAAACGGGCCCGCTGGTACCTGTAGTACTACTACTAAAAAAATACCCAAAAAAACACAAGACACACACACCGTGAAAGTATAATTTTATTACATACATACACACATACATACATACATACTTACCTTATGTTCCCACGCAGGTCGGTCCTCTTCTCCAGTAGAATCCAAGGGGTACCTGTTGAAGAAATTATACTCACGAGATCCAGGGGTCCAGGGTCCTCGGGGAATCCAGGTGTAATCCACGTACTTGAAAAAAATAACAAAACGGACACCCGAGCCACGCACTAAAAGGGGACCCATGTTTGCACATGGATCCCCTTTTCCCGACTGCCAGAAACCCACTCTGACTGATGTCTAAGTGGGTTTCTTCAGCCAATCAGGGAGTGCCACGTTGTAGCACTCTCCTGATCGGCTGTGTGCTCCTGTACTGAGTGACAGGCGGCACACGGCAGTGTTACAATGTAGCGCCTATGCGCTCCATTGTAACCAATGCTGGGAACTTTCTGCCCAGCGGTTGACCTAAAGTGACGTCACCGCTGAGCAGAAAGTTCCCAGCATTGGTTACAATGGAGCGCATAGGCGCAACATTGTAACACTGCCGTGTGCCGCCTGTCACTCAGTACAGGAGCACACAGCCGATCAGGAGAGTGCTACAACGTGGCACTCCCTGATTGGCTGAAGAAACCCACTTAGACATCAGTCAGAGTGGGTTTCTGGCAGTCGGGAAAAGGGGATCCATGTGCAAACATGGGTCCCCTTTTAGTGCGTGGCTCGGGTGTCCGTTTTGTTATTTTTTTCAAGTACGTGGATTACACCTGGATTCCCCGAGGACCCTGGACCCCTGGATCTCGTGAGTATAATTTCTTCAACAGGTACCCCTTGGATTCTACTGGAGAAGAGGACCGACCTGCGTGGGAACATAAGGTAAGTATGTATGTATGTGTGTATGTATGTAATAAAATTATACTTTCACGGTGTGTGTGTCTTGTGTTTTTTTGGGTATTTTTTTTAGTAGTAGTACTACAGGTACCAGCGGGCCCGTTTTTCCGCCGCATGCTGGTACTTGTGGTTCTCCAAGTCCCAGCATGCGGGGGAGGCTTGCTGGGACTTGTAGTACTGCTACTAAAAACAATATCTTTTCTTTTACAACAAAGGCTATCAGCCCCCCCATCCGCAGCCCATTGGATGGGGGGGACAGCCTCGGGCTTCACCCCTGGCCCTTGGGTGGCTGGGGGGGGGACCCCTTGATTGAAGGGTCCCCACTCCCCCAGGGTACCCCGGCCAGGGGTGACTAGTTGGATTTTTGATGCCACGGCCGCAGGGCACTATATAAAAGTAACCCCCGGCTGTGGCATTATCTGTCCAGCTAGTGGAGCCCGGTGCTGGTTTTAAAAATACGGGGGACCCCTACTCTTTTTGTCCCCCGTATTTTTGGAACCAGGACCAGGCGCAGAGCCCGATGCTGGTTGCTTAAATATTGGTGAACCCCTGTCAATTTTTTCACCATATTTCTGCAACCAGGATCGGCTCAAAGAGCCCGAGGCTGGTTATGCTTAGGAGGGGGGACCCCACGCAATTTTTTTTGAAAAAATAAGCACTTTCCCACCCCTTCCCACTGATATACATGCACGGATCTCATGGATCCGTGCATGCCTATCCAATCACGAATAAAAAAAAAAGGTCTGGTTTTTTTTAGCACTTTTTTACGAGTTGTAATTTTTCACGGCAGTGTTTGTTTTTTTTTGCTTTGCACTTCTTAGTAAATGACCGAGATTCATACTTAAACAGCCGCGTTTTGACCGATGGTGTATTAATTCGTGATTTTTTTCCTAGGACTTCAAAATATTACGAATGCCCTCATCACTGCCGTGATTATTGCTTAGTAAATTACCGAGATGACACTTTGATGAAAAAACGGCATCTCGGTCAAAATCGGGAGCTTAGTAAATTTACCCCATACTCTCTCTTGTGAAACTGGAATATCTACAACAAAGCAGAAAAGTCTCAACATCACTTTGAACATTTGACTTCATTCAGTAAGGATTGCAGTTTCTGCTAAAAAGCAGTTGCTGCGATCAAATAGTTGCCGCCAAGAAATAGAGAAAAAAAACGCGAAATTGTGAATCCTTTCCAATGTCTGTTCTGATCGCAAAATCATACGCAATTACTGGAACATCGAAGATTTTTCCCATCTGCACCAGGCAAGGTCGTCAAAAATGTTAGTGATGCAAGAGGCTGGAAGTGGTCATCGCTGACGTCAGAGGCCATCCTTAAAAATGCCTGGGCACGCCTGCGTTTTTTCAGACACACCCAGAAAATGGAAGCTTTCTGCCCAGAAACGCCGGCATCCTGTCAGTCAAACAGTAGCTGCATTGCGATTACGATCTGTACGCAATTTCTGTCACTATTTCCCCTCACGCGTAAGCAATGCGAATGCTACACATGTGCAGTCGTTTGATAATCGGCTGGATTGGGATTCTCAAGTTTTGCAATCCAACCTGAAGAAGGCCCATAGAACTTACTTTATGAAAATAATATGTATGCTATAAATATTATTATTATTATTATTATTATTATTATTATTATTATTAAATTGGTCAGATGTAGCCCCTTTCTTACTGGTGTGCTACATACTGTAAATACTTTCCACACTTGCACCTTCCTCCTGCTCCCAGTTTTCCCTGGCTACCACTGGCTATCTTATATCACTGAGCTCTTTGGGTTGAAAGGATGAAAAGAGCTGAAAAGCCAGCCTAGTTGTTAATGAGTGATACAGACATAGCACTGTGCACGCTCCATAGCCAAGCATATGCAACTATGTGCAAGCATGGGGTTATGCAGAGGTGTAGCTAGGTGCCATGGTGCCCGAAACAAGGGTATTTTTCGGCACCCCCTCCCTTGTACTGATTTGGGGGCCTGACCAACGTGTGGAGGCATGTTATATTTGAAAATATTTAAAAAAAAAAAAAAAATCTAAATTGGTGACAGGGCCAGTTCTAGACCTTGTGAACTCAGGGCGAAAGTTCCCCGCCCCCCAAGTTTAGAACAGGGTCGTGGTTTTAACGGGAAGGGGTATGACCACAGAATAGTACCAATTCAGATTACACTGCACAGTAGTTTCCATTAATCACGTTACACCACACAGTAGAGACGCTTATACACGTTACACCACAGAACAGCCGTTTACAGAGGCGGAACTACCGGCAGTGCAACCAGTGCGTTGCACTGGGACCCGCCACTGTCCAGGGGCCCAAAGCATGTAATGAGTCAAACTGACTCATTACATGCCACTGTGTGCTGCGGGCAACCGCTGCCCGCAGCACGCAGCCGCCCGCAGGACACAGGAGAGGAGCGCAGTGGTCACGGGGGTAAGGAGAAGGAGGGAGGTGGAGGAGGGAGCCGCAGCAGCGCTTTGTTACTGGTTGAGGCGCTGCTGCTGCTGTCCCTCTGCTTCACTATATGCTGTCTTCCGCCGCTGTGAAGCGCATCCCAGCCATTCACAGCGGCAGAGAACAGCCTATAGTGAAGCAGAGGGACAGCAGCAGCAGCGCCTCCACCAATAACACAGCGCTGCTGCGGCTCTCTCCTCCACCTCTCTCCTCCTCCTTCTCTCCTGCCCGGGAATCGTGATCCATCTCTGCCAGAAGCTGCACAGAGGAGCCTGAGCCAGCGGAGAGGGTAAGTATAATTCTTTCTTTCTTTCTCTTTTTTCATGTGTAAAAAGGGGGACTGTCTGCCGTGATGTGTAAAAAGGGGGAATCTGCCTGCTGTAATGTGTAAAAAGGGGGAATCTACCTGCCGCAATGTGTATAAAGGGGGAATCTGCCTGCCGCAATGTGTAAAAAGGGGGAATCTGCCTTCCACGATGTGTAAAAAGGGGGAATCTGCCTGACGTGATGTGTAAAAAGGGGGAATCTGCCTGCCGCAATGTGTAAAAAGGGGGAATCTGCCTGCCGCAATGTGTAAAAAGGGGGAATCTGCCTGCCGTGATGTGTAAAAAGGGGGAATCTGCCTGCCGTGATGTGTAAAAAGGGGACGCTGTCTGCCGCAATGTGTAAAAAGGGGGAATCTGTCTGCCGCAATGTGTAAAAAGGGGAAATCTGCCTGCCGTAATGTGTAAAAAGGGGGACGCTGTCTGCCGTAATGTGTAACAAGGGCACGCTGTCTGCCGTAATGTGTAAAAAGGGGACGCTGTCTGCCGTTATGTGTGAAAAGGGCACGCTGTCTGCCGCTATGTGTAACAAGGGCACGCTGTCTGCCGTTATGTGTAAAAAGGGGACGTTGTCTGCCGTTATGTGTAAAAAGTGCACGCTGTCTGGCGCTATGTGTTAAAAGGGCACGCTGTCTGCCGTTATGTGTAAAAAGGGGGGTGCTGTCTGCCGTAATGTGTAAAAAGGGGACGCCGTCTGCCGTAATGTGTAAAAAGAGGAATCTGTCCGCTGTAAGGTGTAAAAGGGTCTCTACCTGGTGTAGTGGTGCTATTGTGCGACGTAATTTGAATAATGGAGACTACTGTGCACCGTTTTATGAATTGGTATTATTTTGTGGCCACACCCCTTCCCCACGAAGCAACACCAATATGTATTTTTGCGCATGCCTACGGCGCGCACTGCCCCTGTTTTGCATGCAGGGGTGGGGCTCCGATGCCGTTTCTTGCACACAGTGCTAAAATGTCTAGTTACGGCACTGTTGCTAGGTATCCATTTCTCTGGGCCTGAGCAGGTCCCCCTCACCAGATCCTCTCCAGGGGTAAGGGGGTGGACTTGGATGGGATGGTGGGGGGGCCCCAAAGCATTTTGTCGCACCTAGGCCCACCGCTCGCTAGTTCCGCCACTGGCCGTTTATACATGTTACGCTGCAGCTTCTAACTCAGAGAGAGGTGCTGCAGCAGCAGCTGGGGCATAGAGAGGTGCTGCAGCATCAATGTAGACAGAGGTTCTGTAGCAGCTGAGGAAAAGAGGGGTGCTGCAGCAGCGAGGGCAGAGAGTGGAGTAGCAGGATAAAAGAAACCCGGCTGCATAGCTGCTAGCAGACAGTGAGACATATAAAGAGGGTGGGCAGAGCTCTGGCATGTGCTGGATTTCAGTGTCTCTTGCTGTCACCACTGGCCTGCCCTGTTCACCACCTAGTCTCTGAGTCTGAGTCAGTGTGTGCCCCATCTGCGCCCTCTAACTTCTTTGGCGCCTGGAGCAGAGGCGGAACTACCGGCAGTGCAAGCAGTGCGTTGCACTGGGGCCCGCCTCTGTCCAGGGGCCCAAGCATGTAATGAGTCAAACTGACTCATTACATGCCGCTGTGCGCTGCAGGCAAACGCTGCCCGCAGCGCACAGCCGCCCGGAGAGGAGAGGAGCAGCGGCACGGACGGGGGAAGGAGGAGGGAGGTGAAGGAGGGAGCCGCAGCAGCGCTTTGTTACTGGTGGAGGCGCTGCTGCTGCTGCCCCTCTGCTTCACTATAGGCTGTCTTCCGAGAACAGCCTCTAGGGAAGCAGAGGGGCAGCAGCAGCACCTCCACCAGTAACAAAGCGCTGCTGCGGCTCCCTTCTTCACCTCCGTCCTCCACCTCCTCTACTGCCCGGGAATCGTCTGACGCAGCTGCACTGAGGAGCCTGAGCCGGCGGAGAGGGTAAGTATAATTCTTCTTTCTTTCTTTTTCTTTCTTTCTTTCTCTTTCTTTCTTTCTTGGGCCTGCCTGCCGCTATGTGTAAAAATGGGGGACTGCCTGCCGCTATGTGTAAAAAGGGGGGACTGCCTGACGTAATGTGTAAAAAGGGGGAATCAGCCTACCGCAATGTGTAAAAAGGGGGGACTGCCTGACGTAATGTGTAAAAAGGGGGAATCAGCCTGCCGTAATGTGTAAAAAGGGGGAATCAGCCTGCCGCAATGTGTAAAAAGGGGGGATCAGCCTGCTGCAATGTGTAAAAAGGGGGGACTGCCTGACATAATGTGTAAAAAGGGGGAATCAGCCTGCCGCAATGTGTAAAAAGGGGGGACTGCCTGACGTAATGTGTAAAAAGGGGGAATCAGCCTGCCGCAATGTGCAAAAAGGGGGGACTGCCTGACGTAATGTGTAAAAAGGGGGAATCAGCCTACCGCAATGTGTAAAAATGGGGGACTGCCTGCCGCTATGTGTAAAAAGGGGTAATCTGCCTGCCGCTATGTGTAAAAAGGGGTAATCTGCCTGCTGCAATGTGTAAAAATGGGGAATCTGCCTGCCGTAATGTGTTAAAATGGGGACGCTGTCTGCCGTAATGTGTAACAAGGGCATGCTGTCTGCCGTAATGTGTAAAAAGGGGACGCTGTCTGCCGTTATGTGTAAAAAGGCGATGCTGTCTGCCGTAATGTGTAACAAGGGCACGCTGTCTGCCGTTATGTGTAAAAAGTGTACGCTGTCTGCCGCTATGTGTAACAAGGGCACGCGGTCTGCCATTATGTGTAAAAATGGCACGCTGTCTGCCGTTATGTGTAAAAAGGGCACGCTGTCTGCCGTTATGTGTAAAAAGAGGAATCTGTCCGCTGTAAGGTGTAAAAGGGTCTCTACCTGGTGTAGTGGTGCTACTGTGCGGCGTAATTTGAATAATGGAGACTACTGTGTACCGTTTTATGAATTGGTATTATTTTGTGGCCACACCCCTTCCCCACGAAGCCACGCCACTATGTATTTTTGTGCGCGCCTACGGCGCGCACTGCCCCTGTTTTGCATGCAGGGGTGGGGCTCCGATGCCGTTTCTTGCACACAGTGCTAAAATGTCTAGTTACGGCACTGTTGCTAGGTATCCATTTCTCTGGCCCTGAGCAGGTCCCCCTCACCATATCCTCTCCAGGGGTGAGGGGGTGGACTTGGATGGGATGTGTGTGGGGGGGGATGTGGGGGGGGGGGCAAAGCACTTTGTCGCACCTGGGCCCACTGCTCGCTAGTTCCGCCACTGGCCTGGAGCCACCCTCGCTACACCCCTGAGGGTGTCATTTCCAAGTCATACTCATCACAGTTGCATCTCCACTTATAGCTGAATGGGTATAGCTGCAACGGAGTGTTCATGTACCAGCTATATGGCTGGGCCAAATGTACTCTGTTAGTAATAACATTTACATTAACAATTTGATTAATAGCAGCAGTTTGCCCATATAGATGTGTGTAACTCTTTATACAGTTGATGATATGCATTTACTTTCATGCAGCCCTGAATCAGGCTCATTATGTGCATTTCTTAATAAAGTTATTTCTGTATTGAAGTCCTAAAGAGCCACTTCATAGTAAAGATTCTACAGTGACTCTCAGGTTGAACACATATCTCCTGATCCCTCAGCATCTGATCAGTATTTAATTTTCTTGAGTGTTCCTTTCCCATCTGCGATAGGGGTAGGAGGGTTCATACATTTCACATTCTTATGTTTACTTGCTCACTATTTCTTGCTCTATCCATCTGTCCTCATAACCCCAGGATTATAAATGTCCTACTTTAAGTACTCCTATCTCACTTTCTGGTCTCAATTCCAACTGTGAGGTATAGTTCTTTAACGACCACTACATTTCCTGGCGCTAATAAATAAATATAAATATAAATTAAATCACCGTAGCGGCAAGCAATGAAGGTCTGGTTAGGACCTAAAAAACAAAAGGTACAAAACAATGCAACTGTAATTACTGTGCTTGGTGCTTTATGTATATGATAATAAGATAACTGCTCCTCACCTTCTGTTATGTGTGCCGGTGGCCTTCTGTTATGTGTGCCAGGTTGAACACATATCTCCTGATCCCTCAGCATCTGATCAGTATTTAATTTTCTTGAGTGTTCCTTTCCCATCTGCGATAGGGGTAGGAGGGTTCATACATTTCACATTCTTATGTTTACTTGCTCACTATTTCTTGCTCTATCCATCTGTCCTCATAACCCCAGGATTGTAAATGTCCTACTTTAAGTACTCCTATCTCACTTTCTGGTCTCAATTTCAACTGTGAGGTATAGTTCTTTAACGACCACTACATTTCCTGGCGTTAATAAATAAATATAAAAATAAATTAAATCACCGTAGCGGCAAGCAATGAAGGTCTGGTTAGGACCTAAAAAACAAAAGGTACAAAACAATGCAACTGTAATTACTGTGCTTGGTGCTTTATGTATATAATAATAAGATAACTGCTCCTCACCTTCTGTTATGTGTGCCGGTGGCCACTAGAGGCCACCACCCCTGGAGAGGGTCCTGTTGGGAGGTATTCTATATACTGGGAATTTCCTGTGCACATCCTCCTCCATATATTATGCTGCAACCCCAGGTTATTTGCCATCCCGGGACTCGCCAACAAGTAGCAGCAGTAACCAGGGAATGGATGTAGGAACCACCACACGGTTACGCAGCACGAGTGGAGGCACCGGGGACACGTGTGGCCACTTAACGGCGGGGGGGAAAGATGAATCGGTCTGGCAGGAAGGGGTGAGACCCTCTGTGGGGTGAACAGTGCGGTGATCGGGAGGAAGAGGAGGAGTCAGAGCTGGGGCTGCAGATGATGTGGGTGAGGAGGCAGATAATCGGCTCAACTGCCTTATATATACTGCAAACTGGTGGAGGAGCAGGGTCCTGTGCTTGCCCCTCCCACACCCTGAACAGGCCATGCCCAGACCAACTCTGGCCAGCTGCTGGTGGCTACTGGTGTCATCTACCCCCAGACTGAGCAAGAGCCTGTGCGAAGACTGGTGAGCTTACACATGCCAGTACTGGTGTATATAGTGCAACATCATTATAGCCTGCCCATTACAGATATACAGCATCTATATTTATAAAAGGCTGCTACACCCTCAGCATGACAAAGCCCCAGGTCCCAGCAACAGGACTTCTAGAAACCCGGTAGCTCCTGTGTGAGTAGCGACCTTAACACCCTATAATCCGGCCCTGGTGTCCGTCATTTTGATGGTCTTTTAACTAGTAATTTATAATAATGTTGTTGCTCTTTATTATTGAACCGTAGGCTTCTATTAATTAATTCCAGCCACCAGTCCATTTATAGAGAGCAACAACATTACTATAAATTATATAGCCTATAAATACCTCCAAGAAAGCTCCAAGCGCAGTAATTACAATTGCATTGTTTTGTACAGTTCCTTAAACAGAGCTTACGCTAAGGGGCAATACAAAAACAATTGTATTAATTAATAATAGTATAAATATAAAATAATAATAATAATATTTGTATAGAAATATTCTTGCACGTGCAAGACACTGTACAGAAAATAATTAAAGGGTTAAAAAAAACAATGGCTTCATCGTATATTTGCATATTTAAGATGCAGAATATCACATAACACGTACATCTTACCTGTGTGAGGTCAACACATTGTTACTGATAAAAAGATACCTTTATGACACGCGTGGTAGAAATAATCTGTAAGTGTGACTCCAGAGAGGGATAAAGTAGCGGATTGTGTAAACTACGAAGGATCATCCCCAATTTTATGTGTACTATGCAGCGCTAGTTCCTGGTCTTTTTCTTTGTGTAAATTCTATGTTTTAAGAGGTCTCTGGGTGTAACCTCTATTTTCTAGGAACAGGCAGCAGCTAGTAAGCGCAGGGCTGCTACCAATTTGCTTCTTTCCATTGTATTATCTTAACCCAGTGGATAGTGGTCCTGCTGTTCTTAATTTACACTTGGTCAATCATACAGCTATATATATATATATATATATATATATATATATTGTTGTATATTATTTATTTCTGTCTTGAGAATGTTAAAATTTAGGAACACGAGACAGGAATTATTGAAAAATCTTTTTGAGGATAATGATAATGCCTCCCTTCAGGATGACGATTTGGAAAAATTACTAATTAAGGAAGGAAAAATTTGGTGGGAGATTGTCACCCTGGAAAAGTACATTTAAGAGGATTTGATCCCCCGGGGTTTAAGAATAGATAAAATTCCCTCATTTGAAGGAGAGACAGAAGCCTTCAAAAAGGAGTGGTTAAAAATCCTTGATACATGTTCCCTCAATTTAATGGCATTAATCATAAAAGAGAAAAAGAAAATGCTTAGCTCGTTAGAGCAAGAGATAGATACAATGGATTCCTTAATTAAACCCTCTGTCCACCTGGAGGAATATAGGGATTTAGAGGATAGGACTTTAAATAGACTTCAAAAAAATGAAAGGGAGTTAATGAATAAAAAAACAAAAGAAATATTATAGGGATAAGGAAGATTACGATCAAAATAATGTATATCAACGTGTTAAACCTAAGGGTGGGAAGGAACCTATAGTAAATTAAGTGATTGATGAGAATATACAGATGAAGTCAGACTATAGGAGAAATGTAAATAGAAATAATACGGGACATCGATTACACTCATGATCCCGGTATTCACGACGCATCTTGAATACTCAAAATAGAAATGATGTTATTTCAAACAGGAGATATCAGTTTGACAATCGTAGAGAAGGATCCCCTATAGGGGTAAAACGACAGTCAGTACGCCATAGGGAATTTTTGAGGAGGGAGTCTGAAACGGATCATCCTAAATCTAGAGGAGTTGAATTTAGACAAAGTTCTTCAATCAAACAGAGTAGGATGACCCAGAATCAGGGGACATCAGATAGTTTTGAACATGGTGATAGACAACAGCCTTTTTTAGAGAAGAGGACAAGACGAACCAGGTACACATAAAGAAAAAGAAAAGAGGCCGTAGGGCAGGGAAAAAACAAGGCCTCTCTAAGAAGAAAAGAGTAAGATTAACCAAGGACAATAATGTTGCGAAAGGAATTACAATTCCGGCCATAGAGAATAATGGCAGAACAATAATATACAATTTGAGTGATTATATATTAACTAAAGAGGAGACAGAGGTTCTTGAAAAAGGACTCAAGTTTGCCCCATCAAGTAAATTAAAGGAGTTTGAGGTGTATGTAGACCAGCAAAGATTTGTGCGCAAATTGGCAATAAAAAGGTTCTTTGCTGAAAAAGAGGGAGGGAATGATATAGAAGTGGGGAGTATTAAGGTATTTAAAAAGAAATCAACATTCTTCCCAAAGCACAAAAAGGGTTGTTTTGTGGACACTTTTGAAAAACTTGTTAAGGAAGATCTTGAACTAACTACATTCAAATACTCTAAAGGCAATCTAAATCTGGCACAAAGAAAGGCCATAAGTTCCCTTAGAGGCAATAATCTTATCATTATAAAGCCAGCAGATAAAGGTGGGGGGGGGGGGGGGGTAGTAGTCCTAAATAGGACGATTACCATGCAGAGATTAATAAACAACTATCCTGTAAAGATACATACAGAAAATTGAAGGGTGACCCCTCTAATTCTGTATTGAAAAAGTTGGAGGTATTTCTAAATCTATATTTGTCCAATAGAACTATTTTAGACACTGAGGTGGAGTTTATAAGGTTGGAGAATCCCTCCATTCCGGTAATTTATGTTCTTCCTAAACTGCATAAGAGCATAACCAGTCCCCCCGGACGCCCCATTGTGACAGGTGTAAATTCCATTCTATCTAATCTGTCAGCCTTTATAGATAGCAAACTACAACCATTTGTACTTAAGATAAAATCATATCTTAAGGATACAGGAGCTACTATACAGAGATTAATGGAAATAGAATGGAGTCCAGAGTTCTTTCGTATCACGGCTGACGTTAAGTCGCTATACACTATCATTCAACACCATTTGGGTTTAGAAGCTGTCAATTATTATCTAGAGCAGAATAATGAAATCATACAGGAAAATCATTTTCTTATCGATGGAATATCTTTGATCTTAGAAAATATTTTTTTTTTGTATGAGGGGGACTTCTTTCTCCAAACATCTGGTACAGCTATGGGCACCAGGCTGGCACCTAGCTACGCTAATTTATTTATGTCCCATTGGGAGGACCAGTCAGTATGGACAGGCCACCAGTGGGGTGCCAGCCTAGTGCTCTGGGCTCGTTATATAGACGATATTATTTTTGTGTGGGGTGGCAGTAGGTCGGATCTGGATTCCTTCTGTACCTACCTAAATGATAACAACAAAAATATTCAATTGACTTTTGAGATTAGTAGGGAGAAGGTACATTTCTTAGATCTCACTATCTATTCTGAGGGTGGTAGGTTGGTCACGACCAACTATAAAAAACCCACAGATAGTAATTCATATATAAGTCAAAACAGTAACCACCACCTTAATTGGATAGAAAGTATACCCAATAGTCAATTTAGACGACTAAGACGAAATTGTACAACAGATGATTCTTTTGATATGGGTGCTAGATCAATGGAAGCAGATTTTGTGGATAAAGGCTACAATTTGGCCTTGGTGCAAAAGGCAAAAGTGGAAAATAGGGCACTATCTCAGGCAGATATCATTAAAAAAAAGTGAGGAAAGATGATAAGGTTAATGACTCCAAAGGTGTTAGTTTTATTAGTAAATTCTCATCACAGCATAAACAATTTGAGGGCATTATACGAAAACATTGGAGCATACTCACTAGAGACCCATTGTTGAGAGGCCAAAATACAGATATACCCCAAAGTTTATATACAGAAGGGCAGACAACCTAAAAAATATGTTAGTAAGAAGCTCTTTGGATGTAGAAAAGAGACAAACTCGTATAATGTCCAAAGGCTTCTATAGATGTGGCAGCTGCAGCATGTGTAAAAATTGCAAATCTGAAGTGAGTAAGATTACACATTATAAATCTAATCAAACAAAAAAAAGTATTACCAATTAAAGAGTTTATCACATGCTGTAGCAAAAATGTTGTTTATTTATTAGAATGCCAGTGTGGCACTCAATACGTGGGGAGAACGAGCAGAATGCTCAATGAACGTATGAGTGAACATTGTAGAAATATTAAAAAAGGTTTAGAAGGACATAGTGTATCTCTTCACTTCAAGGATAAACACAATTGCAATATAAAAGGGTTGAAAAGCTTTTGTGGAATAAAAATCTGTAAGGGTAATTGGAGGACTCACAATATAGAGGCTAATTTAGCCAAATTAGAGATGAAAACCATTTTTGAGCTTAGGACATTAACACCTAATGGTTTAAATATGGAGTTCGAAACAAAATGGTTTATCTAGTACACCTTATACTAATACATCTGTGTGGTGTTGTTTTGTCCTTTTCTTTTCCCTACTTTATGAGAATTTCACTATCAGATGCGAAGGAATATGGTCATCCAATGTGACTCTACATATGGACTTAAAAGGACTGGCATATCGAAGGACCCTCTAAAACGTCTTGATAGACAGACCTATTTGAATATCATCTTTCCGTTTTGAGTGGATTTAATAGTCTATTATGTTAAGAACGATATGCTCAAACTGAAGGTATTTACTTTACATTATGGGGTGCTGCAATTCCCTCCCTACTATCAGGGAATTCCTTCCCTACCTACAATTATATCCTAGAACTCCCGGGGGTTAATTAATATATAATTTTTCCTTATGGGGTCTTATAATGGTGAAGTGAATCCCTTCTGTCTTTATTTTATTAATAAAAAGATATAGCTTAGTCTATTAAAAAGAATATGTCGCTAGTTGAAGGTATATGCTGGAGCTTTCAATAAAATGTTACTCTGGGCGAAATTGTTCTTTTCACCACCCTTAGTTGGTATTTACTATACTAAACAGGCATATTTATAAATCTCCGCCGATCACATGATCGGAGCTTTAGAAATCCATATCCTTCATCATAGAAAAGACCAGCAAATCCCTTCGATTAATTTTATATATTATGATTATCGTGGTCAGTTATGTGAGTATGTGAATATGAGTGGGCGGCATTTTGTCCGTTTAGAAAAAAATACTACGGGATATATACACGTATATTTTTATTAGTTTAACTACTGGAGATTTCTTTTCCCTTTGTATATAGCTCACAGCTGTTTAAGGTTCGGGTGTTTGTTTCAATAAACGGACAGAGCGAACACCCATTCTATTTTATCTGATTTTATTATATATTTTTGTATGTAAGACTAAAAGTGAATTTTTACTATGAACTTATGAATATATTATGTTTCTTTTATGGTGTTTTGTGATGATCTTATGTATAAGATGTTGTAAAAAGACTTTCAATGACCGTCAGCTGTATAATTAGTGATGGTATAAATATCCGGTAATGTGAGGAGGACGTCACTTCTTGACAAAGGGGAGTGAACTCCCAGAAACGCGTTGAAGCCATCTGCTGTTCTTAGTGCGGGATCCGGGAATCGGTGATTCGGACTCTGTTCCTGTTCGCTTACCTGTCTGCAGCGGGTCGGTGAGAGAACGAGTCATCCATCAGCTGCCGATACCTGGATTCCTCTGTTTGGACTTTCTGTTTGCTTTTAAACTTTATGTATTAAATACTTCCTTTTGTGGAATCTATCCTGTCGAATCCTTTTTGGGAAAACTTACCAGGGACCAACACAGAGGGAAGACAAAGATACCTTTATGGTCATGCGTGAAAGAAAGCCAATGTAAGTTATCTCCATACCTGCATATTGTGTGAAGTTTTTTGGGGGGTCTTTTCACCATTGAATATCTACGTGCAGTGAAAGATACCTTTATGGACACGCGAGACAGAAATATCCTGTAAGTGTGTATCGTTTTTACCTGTGTGAGGTCAACACATTGTTACTGATAAAAAGATACCTTTATGGACACGCGTTGTAGAAATAATCTGTAAGTGTGACTCCAGAGAGAGATAAAATAGCGGATTGTGTAAACTACGAAGGATCATCCCCAATTTTATGTGTACTATGCAGCGCTAGTTCCTGGTCTTTTTCTTTGTGTAAATTCTATGTTTTAAGAGGTCTCTGGGTGTAACCTCTATTTTCTAGGAACAGGCAGCAGCTAGTAAGCGCAGGGCTGCTACCAATTTGCTTCTTTCCATTGAATGTACTGTTGTTTATAGATCCTGCAGCTGCTTGGCCATGGTGTGAATGGGGTTTTTTACCTGTGAAGTGGTCTGTGTGCAAATGACCACAGGACTCTGGGGAACTGCAGAAGTGTGACTTTCACTTTACTAGCAGCAAGTTATGCTGAACAATAGCTGCAGAAGTGCTTCCTGTTAAACACTTCCTGTATAATATGGGGATGACCATCCATATACAGCATACATCTACTGTACAATACCCTTTCAGCAGAGGATATTTGATGTGTTCAGTTACTCACATGAACTTTAATAAATCAGTGAATTTTTAGTTTAGTCTTAATTTATCAAGCAAAAATGTTTCCTAGGTGCTACACAATAGTTAATAAGCACCAAATACTTTAAGTTTAATTCTGGGAACATACTGTTTCTTGTTTGAGGTAGCCTATGAAATATGAGCTTCCATAATTATTAATTTCAAAGTCTGACACTTTCTTTTTTATAGAGAATTAGTATAATGTTGGTGGTGGTGGTGGGGGGGTTCTTAGATTGCACACCATAATTGTAAACATAGTGAGAGGTGCTACCAAGCTGAGACTTGTAGTTCCACACAAAAAAAAGAGAAAATGCAGGTGCACATTATAAATACTAAATACTGCTAAGCAATTAGTAAATTTGAGGTGCTTAGCATAATTGTGGAGAAAACTATTGGCCCACCAACCGTGACCAGGTGACCTCATCTCATGGGTGCCTAACACTAAGGCTCAAATCCAGGGCACAACACCCCCAGGCCAGCACAAGCCAACTTCCCCAAAAATCACACTATTGAGAGAGTGTTAAAAAGCTTTACATTAGAGAGAAGCGGAAGCTACAGTATGTGTTGATAAGTAGAGCAAGAGCACTAGCACCCACATCCCCCATATTTTAAATATGAATAGAACATTGTGAAGGCATGCACCCTGAAAAACAGGATTTTGATACCTACCGGTAAATCCTTTTCTCCTAGTCCATAGAGGATGCTGGGGTCCACTTCATGACCATGGGGTATAGACGGTTCTGCAGGAGCCATGGGCACTCTTAAGACTTTTCAATGGGTGTGAACTGGCTCCTCCCTCTATGCCCCTCCTCCAGACCTCAGTTATAGGAACTGTGCCCAGGGAGACGGACATTTTGAGGAAAGGATTTACTTTAAACTAGTGGTGAGATACATACTAGCTCACACCTCAACCATGCCGCACAACATGGCATTCAACAGAACACACGCCAACAGGCATGAACCAATTACAGCAACATGCTGAAACTAAGATAACACAACTTGTGTAAATCTAATAACAAAACGGCAGGTAAAGTACGCACTGGGATGGGCGCCCAGCATCCTCTACGGACTAGGAGAAAAGGATTTACCAGCAGGTATCAAAATCCTGTTTTCTCATATGCAGAGCCGGCTCCAGGCCTACCAGCACCCTGAGCGAGAAAATGTAAAAGCGCCCCCCTCCCAACCTCTATGCTCCAGAAAAAGTGGGCGTGGCCTCCGGAAAAGTGGGCGTTGCCTTGTCACTTCATATTATCAGACTATAAATATATTTTCACACACCCTCTACGCACACAATTAGCAGCCTTACACATAAAAGCCACAGTAGTGTTCCTTACACACAATGTCTCCAGTATAGTGTCAGATAAACATAATGTGCAGTGCCAGCTACACATGACATGCCCCACAGCAGTGCCAGCTACACATGACATGCCTCGCAGCCGTGCCAGCTACACATGACATGCCCCGCAGCCGTGCCAGCTACACATGACATGCCCCCCAGCAGTGCCAGCTACACACAATATACCCCCCAGCAGTGCCAGCTACACATGATAGTGTTCACTTTTTAGGACAGGGTGCTGATCACAGGGAGGGCACATTTTGAAGTTAGGAGGGCAAAATGATGTACATACTGTAATGCTTGGTGCTCCCCTACCTACATGCTAAAGAATGGACAGTGCTCGCCGAAGGCGCGCAGCAAAAATTTAGGGGCATTGCTTCGTGGGGAAGTTGCGTGGCCACATACTAGTGGCAATTCTCATTACACCACACAGTAGTGCAGCTAATACACATTGCGCCAGACAGAGCACTGAGACACTTTGCGCCAGGCAGAGCACTGAGACACATTGCCTAGCGGGAACACTACATGATATGCTCCCCAGCCGTGCCAGCTACACGTGACATGCTCCCCAGCAGTGCCAGCAACACGTGACATGAATACAACAACAATAAGGCTGCGCTTAGAGATGAATTGTCGGAATAACCAATAAAAATTTATTATACTTAAAATCTGTCAGTTAGACAATTAAAAAATGAGTATACACTGTTGAGAATAGCCTCTAATCACCATTTAAACAATACATAAGCCTGTTCCAAATTGGCCGTGGAACCCTATATGCTTAGAACCAGATAGATCCTGGGGCTATAGCATAGTCCCTGGGCTGGAAGAATATGTCCCAACGCTGGAGGATTAGCAGTTCCAATAATGAAGCATGATTTATGGAAAGTCCTCACCAGTTGTGCGTGTTGATGAACAAAAGTCCAGTCCTTAATTGCGGATGTGGTTCAAATGGAGCAGTTTGTGGGGTCCACAGTGGTCCAAGCTGAGGTGATGATAGGCTGTAGTGGGATGCCCCCCAGCAGTGCCAGCAACACGTGACATGCCCCCCAGCAGTGCCAGCAACACGTGACATGCCCCCCAGCAGTGCCAGATACACATGACATGCCCCCCAGCAATGCCAGATACATAAATGGCCACACAGTGCCAGATATGTCCCCACAGTGCCAGATACATAAATGCCCCCCAGCAGTGCCAGATACATAAATGCCTCCACAGTGCCAGATACATAAATGCCCCCACAGTGCCAGATACATAAATGCCCCCACAGTGCCAGATAAAGTGCCCCCACAGTGCAGATATACCCCCACAGTGCCAGATACATAAATGCCCCCACAGTGCCAGAAACATAAATGCCCCCACAGTGCCGATATGCCCCCACAGTGCCAGATACATAAATGCCCCCACAGTGCCAGATACATAAATGCCCCCACAGTGCAGATACATAAATGCCCCCACAGCGCAGATATGCCCCCACAGTGCCAGATACATAAATGCCCCCACAGTGCAGATATGCCCACACAGTGCAAGATACATAAATGCCCCCCACAGTGCAGCTGACCCGACAGTGCCAGATATGCCCCCACAGTGACAGATCCGTTTATGCCCCCACAGTGCCAGATATGCCCCCACAGTGACAGATCCATAAATGCCCCCACAGTGCAGATGACCCCACAGTGCCAGATATGCCACCACAGTGCAGATATGCCCCCACAGTGCCAGATACATAAATGCCCCCACAGTGCAAGATACATAAATGCCCCCACAGTGCAGCTGACCCCACAGTGCCAGATATGCCCCCACAGTGACAGATCCATAAATGCCCCCACAGTGCAGATGACCCCACAGTGCCAGATATGCCCCCACAGTGACAGATCCATAAATGCCCCCACAGTGCAGATGACCCCACAGTGCCAGATATGCCCCCACAGTGACAGATCCATAAATGCCCCCACAGTGCAGATGACCCCACAGTGCCAGATATGCCCCCACAGTGACAGATCCATAAATGCCCCCACAGTGCAGATGACCCCACAGTGCCAGATATGCCCCCACAGTGCAGATATGCCCCCACAGTGCAAGATACATAAATGCCCCCCACAGTGCAGCTGACCCCACAGTGCCAGATATGCCCCCAGTGACAGATCCATAAATGCCCCCACAGTGCAGATGGCCCCACAGTGCCAGATATGCCCCCAGTGACAGATCCATAAATGCCCCCACAGTGCAGATGGCCCCACAGTGCAGATATGACCCCACAGTGACAGATCCATAAATGCCCCCCACCATACCTGCGGCGCGGGAGGGAGTGCTGCTGTCAGAGGGCGCGGGCCGGGACCGGAGAACTCTTCCAACGGTGGTGTGATCGATGCGCGCTGCGCGGGAGGGGGAGTGTGGCTGTCTGCAGGCTTGGGACTGGACGACTCTAACGGTGGTGTGCTCTATGCGCGCTGCGCGGCGCCGGCGTCTGACGTCAGACGCCAGCGCCGCGCAGCGCGCATATCGCGCACCACAGTTAAAGGCCGGGGAGAGATGCTCAGCAGGGTCGGCTCCAGGTACGAATATGGCGGCGCCAGCGCGCGGCGCCCATTAATGGTGGCGCCCTGCACAGCCGCTCTATTCGAACATGCCTGGAGCCGGCCCTGCTCATATGTCCTAGAGGATGCTGGGGTCCACTTCATGATCATGGGGTTTATACCAAAGCTCCAGTACGGGCGGGAGAGTGCGGATGACCCTGCAGCACCGATTGACCGAACTTGAGGTCTTCATCGGCCAAGGTGTCAAACTTGTAGAATTTAGCAAATGTGTTTGACCCCGACCAAGTAGCTGCTCGGCAAAGTTGCAATGCCGAGACCCCCGGGCAGCCGCCCAGGATGAGCCCACCTTCCTAGTGGAATGGGCCTTCACCAACGTCGGTAACGGCAATCCAGCCGTAGTATGAGCGTGCTGAATCATACTTCTGATCCAACACGCAATAGTCTGCTTGGAAGCAGGACACCCAATCTTGTTGGGAGCATACAGGATAAACAAAGACTCTGTTTTCCGTATTCGAGCTATTCTAGCGACATAAATCTTCAAAGCCCTAACCACATCTAGAGACTTTGACTCAGTGAACGTGTCAGTAACTACTGGCACTACAATAGGTTGGTTTATGTGGAAAGATGAAACCACCTTCGGAAGAAAATGTTGACGAGTCCTCAACTCTGCCCTATCTTCATGGAAGATCAGGTAAGGGCTCTTGTGAGACAAGGCCCCCAATTCAGACACCCGCCGCGTGGATGCCAATGCCAAAAGCATCAACACTTTACAAGTGAGAAACTTCAACTCTATCTCTTGTAGAGGCTCAAACCAATCTGATCGAAAGAACTGCAACACCACATTAAGGTCCCATGGTGCCACTGGAGGCACAAATGGAGGCTGGATGTGCAGAACCCCTTTCACGAAGGTCTGAACCTCTGGAAGAGAGGCCAATTGTTTTTGGAAGAACACTGACAAGGCCTAAATCTGGTCCTTGATTGATCCCAATCGTAGGCCCGCCTCCACACCAGCCTGTAGAAAAATGGAGAAAACGTTCCAACTCAAACTCTTCCGTAGGAGCCTTCTTGGATTCACACCAAGACACATATTTTCTCCAAATACGGTGGTAATGTTTCGACGTTACTCCTTTCCTGGCCTGAATAAGGGTGGGGATGACTTCCTTGGGAACACCCTTTCGGGCTAGGATCCGGCGCTCAACAGCCATGCCGTCAAACGTAGCCATGGTAAGTCTTGATACACGCATGGCCCCTGCTGCAGCAGGTCCTCACGAAGAGGAAGAGGCAGAGGATCTTCTATGAGCAACTCCTGAAGATCTGGGTACCAAGCCTTCCTTGGCCAGTCTGGGGCAATGAAGATTGCTCGAACTCTTGTTCTTCTTATGATCCTGAGCACTTTTGGGATCAGCGGAAGTGGAGGGAAGACATACACCGACCAGAACACCCACTGGGCCACCAGCGCATCCACTGCTATTGCTTGAGGGTCTCTCGACCTGGAACAATATTTCTGAAGCTTCTTGTTGAGACGAGATGCCATCATGTCTACTTGAGGAACTCCCCAAAGACTTGTCACCTCTGTGAAGACTTCTTGGTGTAGGCCCCACTCTCCTGGATGGAGATCGTGTCTGCTGAGGAAGTCTGCTTCCCAGTTGTCTACTCCCAGAATGAAAATTGCCGACAGAGCCTTTACATGTCTTTCTGCCCAGAGGAGGATCTTCGTCACCTCTGCCATTGCCGCTCTGCTTTTCGTTCCGCCCTGCCTGTTTATGTACGTGACTGCTGTTACATTGTCCGACTGGATCTGCATGGGATGATCTTGAAGAAGATGTACCGCTTGTTGAAGGCCATTGTAAATGGCTCTCAATTCCAGCACGTTTATGTGAAGGCAGGCTTCCTGACTTGACCATTTTCCCTGGAAGCTTTCTCCCTGAGTGACAGCTCCCCAGCCTCGAAGAGTTGCCTCCGTGGTTACCAGGAGCCAGTCCTGAAACCCGAACCTGCGTCCCTCTAGTAGGTGAGAACTGTGTAGCCACCACAGGAGCGAAATCCTGGCTTTTGACGACAGGATTATCTTCCGGTGCATGTGTAGGTGGGGTCCTGACCACTTGTCCAACAGGTCCCACTGGAATACTCTGGCATGAAATCGGCAAAACTATATGGCCTCGTAGGCCGCTACCATTTTCCCCAACAACCGAATGCATTGATGGATCGACACGCTTGTTGGTTTCAATATCTGTTTTACCATTTTCTGGATTTCCAGAGCCTTTTCCACTGGAAGAAATACTCTCTGAACTTCTGTGTCCAGAATCATCCCGAGAAAAGACAATCTTGTCGTCGGTTCCAACTGTGACTTTGGATAATTTATGATCCAACCGTGTTGTTGGAGTATTGACAGGGAGAGTGTGATATTTTGTAACAACTGCTCCCTGGATCTCGCCTTTATCAGGAGATCGTCTAGATAAGGAATTATATTGACTCCTTTTTGACGCAGGAGAACCATCATCTCCGCCATCACCTTGGTGAATACCCTCGGCGCCGTCGAGAGACCGAAAGGTAACGTCTGGAATTGGTAATGGCAATCCTGAACCGCAAATCTCAGATAAGCCTGGTGAGGAGGATAAATGGGAACATGCAGGTAAGCATCTTTTATGTCTACAGACACCATGTAGTCCCCCTCCTCCAGACTGGAAATCACTGCCCTCAGTGATTCCATTTTGAACTTGAATCGTTTCAAGTAGAGATTCAGATTTTTCAGGTTTAGGATCGGTCTGATCGAGCCGACCGGCTTCGGAACTACAAAAAGGTTTGAATAAAACCCCTCCCCTTGTTGTGACAAAGGTACCAGGACTATGACCTGATCCTGACATAATTTTTGGATTGCCGCTGTTACTGCTTCCCTTTCTGGAAGAGAAGCTGGCAAGGTCGATTTGAAAAATCGGCATGGGGGAACGTCTTGAAACTCCAGCTTGTATCCCTGGGACACTATTTGCAACACCCAGGGTTCCAGGCCAGACAGAATCCAACCTTGGCTGAACAATTTGAGACGTGCCCCCACCCAAGCGGCCTCCCGCAAAGGAGCCCCAGCGTCATGCTGAAGATTTGGCAGAAGTAGGGGTAGACTTCTGCTCCTGGGAACCTGAAGCTGCTGTGGGCTTCTTTCCCATTCCCCTACACACAAAGAAGGGGGAACCTCTCGCTTTTTTGTATTTATTGGGCCAAAAGGACTGCATGTGCGGGTGATATGTCTTTTTTGCCGGTGCAGGCGCAGAGGGCAAAAATGTTGACTTACCTGCGGTAGCCGCCGAGACTAACGCATCCAGTCCATTGCCAAATAAGGCCTCACCTTTATATGGGAGGGCCTCCATATTTCTTTTGGAATCTGCATCCGCGTTCCACTGGCGAATCCACAACACCCGCCGAGCCGATACTGCCATGGTAGCGGCTTGTAAACTCAAGAGTCCAATATCTTTCTTCGCTTCTAGCATGTATGCGGCAGCGTCTTTGATATTCCCTAACTTAAGGAGTAGCTCATCTTTATCAATCGTGTCGAATTTCTGATGACACGCTTTCTGACCATTTTTCAATAGCGCGACTCACCCACGCGCAAGCAATTGTGGGCCTGAGCAGCATACCATTGGCAACATAAATGGATTTCAATGTAGTTTCCATCTTTTGGTCTGCCGGCTCTTTTAGTGAAGCCGTGCCAGGTGCAGGGAGAATTACCTTCTTTGTCAACCTGGACAGTGCACTGTCTAACACAGGGGATGACTCCCATTTTTTCCTGTCCTCCACCGGGAAAGGATAAGCTATCTGAATTCTCTTGGGAATATGAAATTTCTTTTCGGGATTCACCCACATCCCTTCAAAGAGTGTATTAAGCTCGTGGGAAGGAGGGAAAGGGATCCTTAGATTTCTTTTCTTTATAGAAATAAGCCTTCTCCTGAGGTACAGGAGCGGCTTCTGTGACTTCCAGAACTTCCCTTATAGCCACAATCATATATTGTATATTTTTTGCCAATTTATGATCTATTTCTCTGGAGTCACTATCGTCGACACAAGAATCAGTGTCCGTGTCGGTATCAGTATTCACAATATTCGCAAATGGTCTCTTATGTGACCCAGAGGGGTCGCCTGCGGATGGAAGAACAGAGCCCTGAAAAATCACATCCTCCACAGATTTTCTCCAACACTCAGCATGAGATTCAGATTTATCTAATCTCCTATTGATATGATGCATACTATCACGTATTTCTTTCACCCATGCAGGCTCTTGGTGTGCCGGCAGCGCCACCACATTACACCTCTGTGTCCCTAAAATGGTTTCCTCCGGGGAGGAACTCCCTGCCTCTGTCTTACACACATGTACAACATACACACAGACACACTGGGACAGACCCACAGTAAAATCTGTCAGAGGGACACAGTTTAGGAGCAGCCAGTTCACAACCCCAGTGCCAGTTACTAATGCCTGTGAACACAGAATGCCCACTAACATGCAGCGCTTTTTACACAGTAAAACACACTTGTAAAGCACCAAGTTCGCTTGAGCCCCCCCCCCTGTTTTGCACCCTGATACTTGTAGTCAGAAGTGAAGGAGGACCAGCGATGTCTCTGCAGCCTGAGGAGAGAGAACATGGCACTGAGCAGTGTGCTGGCTGCCTGAGGAAGAAGCTCCGCCCTTTTTACCTCAGAAACTTTTCATAATATTTATACTGGCGGGGGTAGGGCTGTGCCTGGGCATCTTATGCCCCTTTTTGCCAGTTTGTAGAGGTGTTTTTGCTGCCCAGGACACTCCCCCCCCCCGTGCCCTGCACCCTGCTGTGCCTGTGTGTGTGGGCAGCAATGGCGCTCTGCGCTCCCGCCAGCCACGCTGTACCTCAGCCGTCACTTTTCTTGGTAGAAGGTCTGTCTTCTTCTACTCACCTGTCTTCTGACTTCTGGCTCTGTGAGGGGGGTGACGGCGTGCTGTGGGAGTTAGCATCTAGGCACGGCTAGCGTTCAGTTCCCTTCAGGAGCTAATGGTGTCCTGCCAGCCAGAAGCAGAGCTATGAAACTCTTCAGGAAGTTGGTTCCTACTTCTGCCCCCTCAGTCCCACGAAGCAGGGAGTCTGTTGCCAGCAGTTCTCCCTGAAAATAAAAAAACTAACATAAGTCTTTTCAGAGAAACTCAGTAGAGCTCCTCAGAGTGCATCCAGTCTGCCTGGGCACATTTCTAAAACTGAGGTATGGAGGAGGGGCATAGAGGGAGGAGCCAGTTCACACCCATTGAAAAGTCTTAAGAGTGCCCATGGCTCCTACGGAACCGTCTATTCCCCATGGTCATGAAGTGGACCCCAGCATCCTCTAGGACGTATGAGAAAAAGAGCATTGTTTCAAAAAGAAAGAGGCATGGTCACACAATAGTATCCCCAATTAAAATTATGCCACACAGTAGCACAATCTTATTCACATTACACCACATAGTAGTGTCCCTTATTTATGTTATGACACACATTAGTGTCCCTTATACACAAATCTCATAGTAGTAGCACCCCTAATACACATAATGCCCACAGTAGTAGCACCCCATAATACACATAATGGCCACAGCAGTAGCGCCCCTTATACAATGCCCACAGTTGTAGTGCCCCTTATGCAATGTCCACTGTACTGGTAGTGCCCACAGTGGTAGTGCCCCTTATATAGAGCCCATAGTAGTGGTGCCCCTTATGCAATGCCCCCAGTAGTAGTGCCTCTTATGTCCCCAGGAGTGGTGCCCCTTATGAAGTGCCCCCTTTACAATGCCCTCTTTAGTAGTGTCCCCACTAGTAGTGCCCTAAATGATAATGCCCCAGTCATTTAGCTCCCTGTAGTTATGCCCCTGTAGTTATGTCCCCAGTAGTTTAGCCCCCAGTGGTAATGCCCCTGCGGTTATGACCTCAGTAGTTTACTCCCTCTTTAGTTTAGCCCCCCAGTGGTTATGCCCCCAGTAATTTAGCCCCTGTAGTTATGCCCCAGTAGTTTAACCCCTGTAGTTATGCCCCCCGTAGTTTAGCATCACTGTAGTTTAGCCCGTGTAGTTTAGCCGCCAGTCATAATGTCCCCTGTAGTTTAGCCCCTGTAGTTATAGCCTCTGCAGTTATGCCGCCAGTAGTTTAGCCTCCCTGTAGTTTAGGCCTCATGTAGTTTGCCCCATGTAGTTTAGCCCTGCAGTAGTAATGCCCCCAGTAGTTTAGCCCCTGTAGTTTAGCCCCCATGTAGTTATCCCCCTGTAGTCTAGCCCCCCTGTAGTAATGCCCCCCAGTTGTAATGCCCCCAGTAGTTAGCCCCCATTGGTAATGCCCCCGGTAGTTAGCCCCCTTGTAGTTTGCCCCCCTTGTAGTTTGCCCCCAGTAGTAATGCACCCCAGCAGTAATGCCCCCCAGTAGTTAGCCCCCTTGTAGCTTGCCCCCCTGTAGTTTGCCCCCTTGTAGTTTCCCCCCTTGTAGTAATGCCCCCCCAGTAGTAATTCCCCCCGGTAGTTAGCCCACTTGTAGTTTGCCTCCAATAGAAACATATAAAAAAAAAACACAATACTAACCAAGCCCTGCTCCAGCGTCCGACCGCTGCAGTCCTTCCGGCGTCCACTCCTCGGCACTATGGGAGAGACGTCATGACGTCTCTCCATAGCGCACACTGACAGAGCCGGGAGCTGGGAGCCGGAGCTCAGTAGTTAGCTCTGCCACCGGCTTCCGCTGGTAACACAACGGGGGCCCGGCATCTCCCTGCAGCGTCGGGCACACATCGGGGTAGGTGAGCCGGAGGCAGTTCCGCCTCCAAGTGGTACTGACGGAACACAGTCCTGCCCCGTTCTGGCTCACTTTAACCCCTGAATGTGAATAACGGACACTACTGTGCGGTGTAATGTGAATTGGTACTATCCCTGTTTCAAATATGTGAGGGGGCACCAATTCTTTTTCTGGCACAGGGCACCAAAATGTCTAGTTACGGCACTGTGGAATGATGAACTAAAACCCGCACACACTAGTTTACCAGTGTGCCGTTGGATTGTGGTGGGATATTGGAGCAGCTGGAGAGAGTACATGCAGAGAGCACACTGGTCAAAACTGACCGTGGGACTGCTTTGTGAGGCAAGTCCCAATTCTACCAATAGATCATACTTGCAGATTTTCGGCCTCTGTCTGCCAGGTCGGCATTGCTGGGGACATGGCATGACATATGAGGGGCATGCCAGTAGGCGCGATGACCGATGACCAGATAGGGCAGAGCAGGGGGCATCATTGTGGCCCCTCCCTCTGCTACCCTATGCCGAGATTACTGGTATTGTGGGACAGGGGGCATAGCCATGGTGACGCGATTCAACGTGAATTGCGTCATCAGCCCCCTACGACTGCAGGGGGGGGTATATATGGGTGCAGGTGGTGGCCAGCAGCCAGAAGACTTGCCCACTTTTCCAGGTGGTCGGGAGAGCCACTTGAGTTTCGGGAGCCTCCCAGCCATTCCAGGAGAGTAGGTAACAGTGGCAGCTCCAAATTAAAATTTCAAATAGGGGAGCCACACCAACTGCTATTTGAAACTGACTCACTAGTAGTTGGTGCCGCTCCCCTATTTGAAATTTGAACTGAGCTACAGCCCCACCTTTGGAGCCATCCCTGGTAGGTAAAGGGCCCTACCGGCGGTGGGGCGGAGGTGACGGGAGGAATGAAGTTTCTTCACTCCTCCCGTCACCCAGCTCCATAGCAGTGCAAGCTAATATGGACGAGATTGACCATATTGGCTTGCATGTTTAAACGAGCCGGCACCAACGATGAACGAGCGCGGGGCCGCGCATCATTCATCATTGTTGCCTACACACTGAAAGATATGAATGATATCTCATTCATTAATGAACAAGATCGTTCATATCTTTCAGCAGTATTGGCCAGTGTGTAGCGCCTATCAGTATGCAACAGATCATTACTGTATGTTGCTTGGCCACATAGAAAATTGCATTGAAAGTTATCACAAAAGTTACAATGCATTTGAACGACTTTGCAAAAATAGAAATATTGGCTCCTGATCACAAATAGTGCAGCAAAACAACCAAAGGGAGCTTGTTTATCTTGACAAGTGTCTATGGTGAAGTGTTTAATTATGAATCTGTCTCTTCTTTTTAATGATTTTTAGCAGAATCTATAACATACAGTTACAGCACGTGAAGACTGGCTAGTAAGGCAGAGGTTCCCAAACTGTGTGCCGTGGCTCCCTGGGGTGCCTCGGGACACTTGCAGGGGTGCCCTGGGTTGGTGGCCCAGGACCAATTCAAATTATACATGGTTAATATAATAGGCAAAACCAGTGCTGGTGGCTGCCAGTCATAAAATATGTGGCCAAACAGAAGCAAATCTTGTCCTTCACCACATAACTGACCCTAAGGATGACATATAAACGAGATCTACTTAATGTAATATTTCTTTCTAAATTTCTCAATAAGAAAAGTTTTGGCCTAGGGGTGCCGTGAAAAGAATTCTGATATTCTAGGGCGCCGTGATTCAAAAAAGTTTGGAAACCACTGTAGTAAGGGTATAGCTGAAGAACCTGTTGCTCCCTGTTCATTCCTCTGCACTCACAGAAGAATATAATGGATTTCTGTAATGCTTTCTGTTCATCCTTAACAATGTGTCTTTATCATCTCCAGCAGCAGAGAGAGGTTTGTATTTAGAGACAGTTTATGACATCACTGTGTAATCGGTACCAACAGTACATTGCAGTAGAAGCCTAAGAGGAACTTCATAACCCTTATATTAAGGGGAGAAAGGAGTTCTTTTTACTGGCCCAATGGATTGGTATTTAGCCTCTAATAAGCTCACTCTAAGGGCTTCACGTTACGGTATTGATTGTAAAATAATGCTGATTATTCTCCTTTGATCCAATGCTTTCACTGATGCTGTATCTTCAAAAGAAAAACTCTTGCTTTAAAAACCTATACATACGTGTTAAATGGTACACTTAGAACTAGGGCCCTCATTCCGAGTTGTTCACTCGGTAAAAATCTTCGCATCGCAGCGATTTTCCGCTTAATGCGCATGCGCAATGTCCGCACTGCGACTGCGCCAAGTAAATTTGCTATGCAGTTAGGATTTTTACTCACGGCTTTTTCATCGTTCTGGCGATCGTAATGTGATTGACAGGAAATGGGTGTTACTGGGCGGAAACAGGCCGTTTTATGGGCGTGTGGGAAAAAACGCTACCGTTTCCGGGAAAAAACGCAGGAGTGGCTGGAGAAACGGGGGAGTGTCTGGGCGAACGCTGGGTGTGTTTGTGACGTCAAACCAGGAACGACAAGCACTGAACTGATCGCAGATGCCGAGTAAGTCTGAAGCTACTCAGAAACTGCTACGAGGTGTGTAATCGCAATATTGCGAATACATCGTTCGCAATTTTAAGATGCTAAGATTCACTCCCAGTAGGCGGCGGCTTAGCATGAGCAAATCTGCTAAAATTCACTTGCGAGCGAACAACTCGGAATGAGGGCCTATATATCTACTTTTATAAAATGCACCAGTTTTACATCCCTTTAATGTAGGGTCATGAAAAGACCAAGTAAATGGCATAAGCATCAGTATGCATATATATATATATATATATATATATATACAAAATAGAGAATTCAGCACTCACCATAGCAAGCTCACTTGTCCTCACAACATCAATAAATAAATAAATGATGGGGGTTTAGTTGGTGGATTGGCCAATGCACGGAAGCCTGCATACCGATTTTCAAGGTACCCCACCTTCATGCAGGTCCTACACTATCACAAAGCCTAAAGAATTAAAACCTGGCAACTGTATCACATATAATATAACTGCAAATATGCCCACTAGGTTTAATGTATGCCTGCCACATGTCTAGTGGCTTTTAAAGGCATACTAGTCACCTGACACAGCCGATAAATTACTAAGGAGCAGCTGACACAGGTTTAGAACAATTAAGATTACACAGGGGTGCATGAAAAGGCCTGTGACCATGGTTAATAAGAGTTAACCAAAGATTAACCCCAAAATATACAAACAAATATAGAAAACCACAGCACTCACCACCCCAGAAGCGGGGTGCAGTGTCTGCACTCTCCACTCATAGGGTGGGGTGCATGCAGCCCATGGCCACCTACCCAAATACATACAAAATAGAGAATTCAGCACTCACCATAGCAAGCTCACTTGTCCTCACAACATCAATAAATAAATAAATGATGGGGGTTTAGTTGGTGGATTGGCCAATGCACGGAAGCCTGCATACCGATTTTCAAGGTACCCCACCTTCATGCAGGTCCTACACTATCACAAAGCCTAAAGAATTAAAACCTGGCAACTGTATCACATATAATATAACTGCAAATATGCCCACTAGGTTTAATGTATGCCTGCCACATGTCTAGTGGCTTTTAAAGGCATACTAGTCACCTGACACAGCCGATAAATTACTAAGGAGCAGCTGACACAGGTTTAGAACAATTAAGATTACACAGGGGTGCATGAAAAGGCCTGTGACCATGGTTAATAAGAGTTAACCAAAGATTAACCCCAAAATATACAAACAAATATAGAAAACCACAGCACTCGCCACCCCAGAAGCGGGGTGCAGTGTCTGCACTCTCCACTCATAGGGTGGGGTGCATGCAGCCCATGGCCACCTACCCAAATACATACAAAATAGAGAATTCAGCACTCACCATAGCAAGCTCACTTGTCCTCACAACATCAATAAATAAATGATGGGGGTTTAGTTGGTGGATTGGCCAATGCACGGAAGCCTGCATACCGATTTTCAAGGTACCCCACCTTCATGCAGGTCCTACACTATCACAAAGCCTAAAGAATTAAAACCTGGCAACTGTATCACATATAATATAACTGCAAATATGCCCACTAGGTTTAATGTATGCCTGCCACATGTCTAGTGGCTTTTAAAGGCATACTAGTCACCTGACACAGCCGATAAATTACTAAGGAGCAGCTGACACAGGTTTAGAACAATTAAGATTACACAGGGGTGCATGAAAAGGCTTGTGACCATGGTTAATAAGAGTTAACCAAAGATTAACCCCAAAATATACAAACAAATATAGAAAACCACAGCACTCGCCACCCCAGAAGCGGGGTGCAGTGTCTGCACTCTCCACTCATAGGGTGGGGTGCATGCAGCCCATGGCCACCTACCCAAATACATACAAAATAGAGAATTCAGCACTCACCATAGCAAGCTCACTTGTCCTCACAACATCAATAAATAAATAAATGATGGGGGTTTAGTTGGTGGATTGGCCAATGCACGGAAGCCTGCATACCGATTTTCAAGGTACCCCGCCTTCATGTAGGTCCTACACTATCACAAAGCCTAAAGAATTAAAACCTGGCAACTGTATCACATATAATATAACTGCAAATATGCCCACTAGGTTTAATGTATGCCTGCCACATGTCTAGTGGCTTTTAAAGGCATACTAGTCACCTGACACAGCCGATAAATTACTAAGGAGCAGCTGACACAGGTTTAGAACAATTAAGATTACACAGGGGTGCATGAAAAGGCCTGTGACCATGGTTAATAAGAGTTAACCAAAGATTAACCCCAAAATATACAAACAAATATAGAAAACCACAGCACTCGCCACCCCATGGTCACAGGCCTTTTCATGCACCCCTGTGTAATCTTAATTGTTCTAAACCTGTGTCAGCTGCTCCTTAGTAATTTATCGGCTGTGTCAGGTGACTAGTATGCCTTTAAAAGCCACTAGACATGTGGCAGGCATACATTAAACCTAGTGGGCATATTTGCAGTTATATTATATGTGATACAGTTGCCAGGTTTTAATTCTTTAGGCTTTGTGATAGTGTAGGACCTGCATGAAGGTGGGGTACCTTGAAAATCGGTATGCAGGCTTCCGTGCATTGGCCAATCCACCAACTAAACCCCCATCATTTATTTATTTATTTATTGATGTTGTGAGGACAAGTGAGCTTGCTATGGTGAGTGCTGAATTCTCTATTTTGTATGTATTTGGGTAGGTGGCCATGGGCTGCATGCACCCCACCCTATGAGTGGAGAGTGCAGACACTGCACCCCGCTTCTGGGGTGGCGAGTGCTGTGGTTTTCTATATTTGTTTGTATATTTTGGGGTTAATCTTTGGTTAACTCTTATTAACCATGGTCACAGGCCTTTTCATGCACCCCTGTGTAATCTTAATTGTTCTAAACCTGTGTCAGCTGCTCCTTAGTAATTTATTGGCTGTGTCAGGTGACTAGTATGCCTTTAAAAGCCACTAGACATGTGGCAGGCATACATTAAACCTAGTGGGCATATTTGCAGTTATATTATATGTGATACAGTTGCCAGGTTTTAATTCTTTAGGCTTTGTGATAGTGTAGGACCTGCATGAAGGTGGGGTACCTTGAAAATCGGTATGCAGGCTTCCGTGCATTGGCCAATCCACCAACTAAACCCCCATCATTTATTTATTTATTGATGTTGTGAGGACAAGTGAGCTTGCTATGGTGAGTGCTGAATTCTCTATTTTGTATGTATTTGGGTAGGTGGCCATGGGCTGCATGCACCCCACCCTATGAGTGGAGAGTGCAGACACTGCACCCCGCTTCTGGGGTGGCGAGTGCTGTGGTTTTCTATATTTGTTTGTATATTTTGGGGTTAATCTTTGGTTAACTCTTATTAACCATGGTCACAGGCCTTTTCATGCACCCCTGTGTAATCTTAATTGTTCTAAACCTGTGTCAGCTGCTCCTTAGTAATTTATCGGCTGTGTCAGGTGACTAGTATGCCTTTAAAAGCCACTAGACATGTGGCAGGCATACATTAAACCTAGTGGGCATATTTGCAGTTATATTATATGTGATACAGTTGCCAGGTTTTAATTCTTTAGGCTTTGTGATAGTGTAGGACCTGCATGAAGGTGGGGTACCTTGAAAATCGGTATGCAGGCTTCCGTGCATTGGCCAATCCACCAACTAGACCCCCATCATTTATTTATTTATTGATGTTGTGAGGACAAGTGAGCTTGCTATGGTGAGTGCTGAATTCTCTATTTTGTATGTATTTGGGTAGGTGGCCATGGGCTGCATGCACCCCACCCTATGAGTGGAGAGTGCAGACACTGCACCCCGCTTCTGGGGTGGCGAGTGCTGTGGTTTTCTATATTTGTTTGTATATTTTGGGGTTAATCTTTGGTTAACTCTTATTAACCATGGTCACAGGCCTTTTCATGCACCCCTGTGTAATCTTAATTGTTCTAAACCTGTGTCAGCTGCTCCTTAGTAATTTATCGGCTGTGTCAGGTGACTAGTATGCCTTTAAAAGCCACTAGACATGTGGCAGGCATACATTAAACCTAGTGGGCATATTTGCAGTTATATTATATGTGATACAGTTGCCAGGTTTTAATTCTTTAGGCTTTGTGATAGTGTAGGACCTGCATGAAGGTGGGGTACCTTGAAAATCGGTATGCAGGCTTCCGTGCATTGGCCAATCCACCAACTAAACCCCCATCATTTATTTATTTATTGATGTTGTGAGGACAAGTGAGCTTGCTATGGTGAGTGCTGAATTCTCTATTTTGTATGTATTTGGGTAGGTGGCCATGGGCTGCATGCACCCCACCCTATGAGTGGAGAGTGCAGACACTGCACCCCGCTCAGCACCCAAATCTTACTCTCTCTACACATGTTATATCTGCCTCCCCTGCAGTGCACATGGTTTTGCCCAACTGCTAAAAAATTTCATGCTGCGATCAACTTGGAAATACCCCCATGGTGACCACCATCCCAATAGGCTTTATATCAATAATGCTGAGAGGGCAGGGCTGCCAGCAGTAGTATGTAGAGCATTGCCTGAAGCATCCTTAGTACTCTTGGGGGTGACTCTACAATGTGCAGGGCACGCCAGGCAGCTTTGCAGCACTGCTATTGGATGTAGATGCCGTTCCAGGCACCCAGCAAGCTAAATGCAGGTGCCGTGTTGCAGCTACAACATCACTCGCACAGTGGGGGTCATTCTGAGTTGATCGCTCGCTAGCAGTTTTTAGCAGCCATGTAAATGCTAAGCCGCCGCCCCCTGGGAGTGTATCTTAGCTTAGCAGAAGTGCGAACGATTGCATCGCAGAACGGCTACAAAAAAGTGCAGTTTCTGAGTAGCTTCAGACCTACTCAGCGCTTGCGATCACTTCAGAACATTCAGTTCAGGTTTTGACGTCACAAACACGCCCTGCGTTCGTCCAGCCACGCCTGTGTTTTTCTTGGCACGCCTGCGTTTTTTCGAACACTCCCTGAAAACAGTCAGTTGACACCCAAAAATGCCCACTTCCTGTCAATCACTCTGTGGCCAGCAGTGCTACTGAAAAGCTTCGCTAGACCTTGTGTAAAAATACATCGCCCGTTGTGAAAGTACGCCGCATACGCATGCGCAGAAGTGCCGTTTTTTTCTTTAATCGCACCGTAGCGAACATTTTCAGCTAGCGATCAACTCGGAATGACCCCCAGTGTGCTGTTGGATTTTCTTTTTTTTCAGTTATCAGAGTTCCAATGGCTAAACACTAGTTTGCAGGAATCTATGACCTGCAAACTCTCTTTGTTCTAGGGAATAGGATTGCCACCTAGCAACAGCTGGTGGATTAGGTGCAAGCCAGCCTGACGAATCGCTGGGAAGGTATAGTGAAAGAAAACTTTCACTTACCTTCCCACAGCCTGGGGAGAGCGGGGACAGAGCAGGGACACGTTCGCGCGCGTGCACGCGCAACCTATAAGGCGCTAGGCCTCGCCCCCAGAACTTAGATTTTACGGAAGCTTACAGATGGCAATCCCAACTAGAACAAGAGAGTACATTTTCCAGGGGTAAGATCACCCTAGCTCCTGTAACCTAGTAACGAAGGACACGGGAGACCATATAGATGCAGAAACTAAATGTGTTTACTAGAAACATTTCAACAGTAATACAGGTGATAAGAAAAAACAACTGGCGATGGCCAAAGAAAGAACTGTTTTGCTGCTTTGAAATTAGCATATAAACAAAACTCCTGCAAACTTGCAGAGCCCATTAAAGATATTTGTAATGCTATTTTTGTTCTTTAGGTTGCTGCGTCTGCGGCTGTTTCTTCAGACCTTTTGGAGTGCCTGAAATCCAAAGAGAAAACAGGCATAATCAGAGCCGGCCTTAGGCATAGGCAAACTAGGCAAATGCCTAGAGCATTTGGTATGCTTAGGGGCACCAGCAGCTTCTGCTGATTAAAATGATATGCAGCATGCCTATATTCGGTGTGTGACTGCGGCTGTATCTGCATACGAAATGCTACGTTGCAGTGTATTCCTGGAAATCACTGTAATGTAGCATTCTGTATGCAGATACAGCCACAGTCGCACACAGAATATAGGCATGCCGCATATCATTTTAATCAACAGAATCTACTTGTGCATACTAGCCACATAGTAATGCAAATATTATGATGCATTTTCATAAACAAAAGGCACCCGACGTTAGCAGAGCTGCCAGCTGACTCATGGCAGGCATCTCCTGCAGAACTAGCGGCTGTGCTAGGGGCACCAAACAAAATCTTGCCTAGGGCATCATATTGGTTAGGGCCGGCTCTGGGCATAATTAATGACTTTTGTTAGAGATTACAACCAACAGACCTAGCAAGGTATAGGGTGGGTAGGGTGGGAGCTGTTGCTAGGTGGCAATCCTATTTCCTAGAACAAAGAGAATTTGCAGGTCATAGATTCCTGCAAACTAGTGTCTGTTTGTCGGGAGGCTTGCCACCTAGCAACAGCTGGTGGGTAGACTACCACATACCCGGTGGTTGCTCTAAGGAATTCTATCCTTTGAGTATCAGAAGGCCTCCAATAATGTTTCACAAAGGTACGAGTGGACGACCAAAGTGCGGCCTGCATTATGGATTGTAAGGTTAAGCCTCTAGCCGCTGCCGAGGTGACTGCGGCCCCGCAGATGGAGTGTCCCTTGAAAATGGAGGTATTTATTCCTGAGCTTTGCATGGCAGAAACTATCCATCCCCTGATTGTAGAGGGTCTGGCTGGACGAAAAGGCTTTCGGCATGTGATAAAAAGGCTAGAAATGTTATCTCTCCATGGAGCTGTTGTTGCGAGGTAAGCGGATAAGCACTCAACTATGCAAAGATCCGTGTCTGACTGGTCACTGACTAGATCAAACTCAACCAAAGGGTTTTGAATGGAACTAGTCTTTGTGTGACCTTTAAGGATGATATGGAAACCCATTGGAGTGGTTGTCATCCAGGGTTCGGATGTGTCTATTAAGGAAAGTTCGGCTCCTCTAGCTGCGAAAGCTAGTGCTAGTAGTGAAGCCAGTTTTCTTGAAAGATTGGAGATGTTGGAATCTGAAGGTATTGTGGCTAAATAATTTTAGAAAGGATTAATGTCCCATGTGGAAGAGTATCGCTGACATGGTGGCCTAGACAAGAAAATACCTTTGAGTAATCTAAGGTACATCTTGTTTTCCGTAAGCCCTGGAATGAGAAGAGCTAGGGCTGAGCCATACGACCGTATGGTGGCGGATGCAAAGCCTGACTCAAACTTAATGGCCAGGAAGTCTATCGCTAAGTTAGGTTCAGAAAGAGAAACTAAAGGAAGATTTTGAGAAGCTTGCCAAGACATAAACTCATTTATGATGGACTGGTACCTGGATTTTGTTCTGGGTCTAAGGGAAGCATTTATCAAGGTTACTGAGGCGGCCGAGAGGATAGTGGTGGTCAGCAACCGAGTAATGTCGCTATCCACATGCAATGTGGAAGTTCCTGAAGGCGGTCGGGAGTCTCTTGGAAACAACCCTTGGACATGCCTAGGGGAAGCTTGGGTTCCTTGCGAAGAGGGTTGATCAAGGGGAACCAAACTCGGGAAGGCCAAACGGGGTAAACCAAGATGAGTTGAGGTACTCTGTCTGTCTTGATCTTGTGAAGTACCTTCAGTAGCTGGAGGAGGGAAAGCATATGGGAGAATTAGATCTGTCCACGGAAAGGACATCGCATCCGAGTGGAGAGCCCCTTGAGTCCAGATTTTGGACATGAAGGTTGGGATCTGTGTGTTCGATGGAGTTGCAAACAGGTCTACCTGCGGTTGACCAAAGGTTTTCACGATACTGATGAAAATTTCCGGTCTCAGAGTTGCCCGATCTAGTGTTAATTTCTTCCTGGATAAGGAGTCGGCTAACTCGTTTAGTTCTCCTTTGATGTATGTTGCAGAGAGGAGTATGGACCTTTCCACCGCCCAGTTCCAGATGTCTATAGCTTCTTGGCAGAGAGTCAGGGATCGAGTACCCCCCATTCTGTTGAGGTAGGACACTGCAGTCCTGTTGTCTAGACAGAGGAGAACTGAGTTGTTCCGGAAGGTCGGGGGAACTAGAGAGGAAAGTGCTAACTTCGCCACCCTCAATTCTAAGAGACTGATGTGCGCTGTCGATTCTTGAGTGGACCATCTTCTCCTTACCGCCCGGTCTCTTGTAAATGTTCCCCAACCCGAGAGGGACGCATCTGATGTGATGACAATGTCTGGAGGAGGAGGTAGGAGAGGTCTGGGAGATGGCAGCCGAATGTCCCTCCAACTGCGAACGTCTTTGAGAACCAAGGGTGTCAAGAGGATTTTGTCTGACCAAGTCCATCCCTGATGAAGCAGAGCTGAAAGAAGAATCTGAGAGTGTCTGCAGACAAGGGGAGCGTGGAGAAATCCAGGATCTAAAGACCTCATTTTCCCTATGACTCTGGCCAAGTCTCTCAGCGAGAAACGGTGTTTCAGGGTTCGAGTTACGAAGTCTTGAATGTCTCTCCACTTGTCTGGGGGAACTGCTATCGAGAAGGAAGGAATATCTAGTAAGAAACCCAGAAAAACAATTGACTGGGTGGGTGTTAACATGGACCTGTCGTAATTTATAGTAAACCCTAGGTTCTGGAGGAGAAAAAGAATAAGCTCTTTGTGAAGCAGAAGGGTTTTTTGTCTGCATGGACTACTAACAAGTCATCTAGGTAGATTATACAACCGATCGCTTTCTGGCGAAGGTGAGAGATCACTGCTTTCATAAGACGAGTGAATGTGTAGGGAGCGTTGGAAAGGCCGAAGACCATGACGGTCCACTGATAGAGAACGTCTTTCCACAGGAACCTTAGAATTCTTCTGTGGTTTGGGTGCATTTGAATTGTGTGAAAGGCCTCCTTGAGGTCTATTTTGATACAGAAATTGTTCTTTGTTAGTAGGAAAGATATGTCGGCTAAGCCCTCCATACGGAAAGAGCGAGGTTTTATGTGTCGGTTGAGAGATTTGACATTTAAGACTGGTCTGTATGAACCGTCCTGTTTCCTGACAGGAAAAATGTGACTGACCCAGCCTCCTGTGGAAGTGTCTGCCAACTCTATCTTGCCTAGCAGCAGGTCAAGGGATAGGACTTGAACAGGGAAAAATTTGTCCTGGAAAATGCAAAAGGGGGAGGTATAAACCTTTTTCTACGATTTTTAGCAACCACTTGTCTGTGGTAATCTGCCTCCAGGAGGCTATTGCTTGGGAAAGACAAGGAGGAGGTTGCAAAGTAAAGTGACTTACTGTATCCTCTGTCTTTCCCGGGGGCGTATGTGCCGCCGGACCCTGTGCCTCTTGCGGTCCGTGTTCGAGAAGGGCCACCTCTGTGAGCTCTGGGAGTGCCTCTTTAGTCTCGGGTCGAGCTGCTGGCTCCCACAGGACGACCCTCTTGATGAAAGGGCCGCCTGGAAGGCTGAGGTCCTTTAAGGTCTGCAAAGGATTTGCGAGCTTTATAGCGGACCTTCACTTTGTCTATGAAGTCGGGTCCGAAAAGGTCAGAATCTATCAGATTGGGGACGTCTACTGGTCTGGGTGCTAGGTTAGATAGCCCTGGATTAGCTAGCAAGCTACGTGAGTTTGATATGAAATCAAATGTCTGACCGATTATTATGGTAGCCCTACTAATAGCCTTTATGAGGGCCATTTTTTATAAGCTACCAGGAAATCTAGGGACCCCCATGAGATGCCTTCTTTTTCTGCTTTGTCAAGGACAAATAATAAAGAATCGGCAGCGCCTGAAACCTTGAATTGAATTTTTCTCAGCAATTTATCCATAGCGTCACTCTGGACCTTTTCCCCCACGAGTGAAGTTAAAGCCGGATCGATGTCTGGGGCAAATAGGGCCGGAATATCTGGGATGCCAGTGTGGTTACAGAGAACCATGTCATCCTCCTTAACGAGTGCCGTTCTAAAGGCTAATTGGGCAAAATTGTATACTTGAGAGCGCTCGCTCAGAGCCCAGTGAGCTGAATATATTTTAGAAGGTGGCATTCTACCCGCTAAGGCTACATGGGTCATCTGCAAGTCACTATATTCGCCTCTGCGAGAGAAAGCGCTAGTCCTGGTAACCTCCTCTGACTCCCAATCTACTGGAGGGTAGCCAGTTTCCCTAAATGTGTGGGAAAGGGGGGTTATATGAATATGACTAGTCCTCTTATGAGCACAGTCCTGCACAGGTTGCCGTTCAGTGACAGGGAATGTATGTGGACTGTGGGCAGGAGAGGGGGGTCTGCTATGGCCCTTAGAGGTATTCCAACTACCGGCAATACCTGGGAAACAGATGTTTTTACCTGAACAGGGATCTCTAGAAGAAACATGGTCAGTGTGTTTCTCACTCTGTGAGAATATGCAGGAGGAGACGGAGTCTCAGCATTCTGACTGACTTCTCCCTCCTCAGAGCTGTCCCTGTTGTCATCCGACCTGACAGGGTTAATAATTCTTCTTCTTTTAAATATAATATCCTCATCTGAGGAAGTAGTTGTGTCGGCAGCTTTGTCTAGGCTCTTCCTGGAAGGCTGCCTGCCTCTCTTGCTGCACTGTGGGGACACTATCAGAGTGTCTGTGGCTGATACAGACACTGTGTCCTCCATTCTCAGCGCTGAGGTAAAAGCAAGGTTCTGGGGGCGGGGATTAGCGCCTTATAGGGTGTGCGCGTACGTGCCCAGCGTGTGCGCGCGCTCCTGTGACACGCGTCGTGCGCACGAACGGGTCCCTGCGTGCCTGCTACCCGCGGCTCTGTCCCCGCTCTCCCCAGGCTGTGGGAAGGTAAGTAAAAGTTTTCTTTCATTATACCTTTCCAGCGATTCGTCAGGGAGGCTTGCACCTAACCCACCAGCTGTTGCTAGGTGGCAAGCCTCCCGACTAACAAATTACTTCTCCAGATCCTCATATATGATTTATGGTGGGAAAAGCATAAAAGACGATGGAAAAAAATGGAGTTGTGATCCGTCTAAGTGCTTTCTCATCTCAGCTTATAACTGAGTTTGAGAGTTAGATTGAACAGAATTATATTATACCCCAATCATTAGAGAATCAATGGGTCCCTAGTTTTCTCAGGACAGTCCTATTTATATTCACCGGAACATTTAATTCCCAATGTCTATGAACCCATAAAACATACTCCTGATGCACCCAAGTCATCAAGATACAATAAATGAAAACAGATTCCTATAAATGTTTCACATTCTATGGGGTAAAAGTAAAATCGAGTGGGTAATATGGGCTGAGCAAATATCAGATTACACGTATGTCCATAATTCCTAATTACAGGAGTCCTACTAATAATGTTTAGTTTACTAGAATGTATGCCCCAGAGGCTGACTTGTACTAGGTAATAGTATGTACATTCGGTGGAATTAGTCAAAATCTAGGCAGTTCTGGTCAAGGGCCAAAATGCTGATCTATAACTCGGTACTGAGTATTTCAGCTATTTTGGTTTCAGCATCAGAAAATAAAGCCTAGATCACCAAGAGTATGAAAAAGGCCCATTACTGGGTGATCAACTGTTGAGAAAAGATCACCTAGAAGATAAACTGATGTATACCATACCACAAACCAGTTGCAAACTATGGTTTGATAATGTCATAGTTGTATAATTGATGTGGCGGAACAGAGGAAATGACAGCAATCAATACGCAACAAATTAACACCTGAAATTACCTTCATTTACGTACGGAGAGCTTTCCGTATTCTCAAAGGTTTGCTTTTCTCTTGTACGTAAGGGTGATAGATCATGGAGTAGGTTGTCCTCTGAAACCTCTACTACTTTCGTATTGATTATTTTCAGCATCTGATTGCCTGGCATGATTGCAGGTCTAGGGTCTTGGCAGAGACATCTACTCTTGTCCAAATAATACAATTAACAGCACGGTTGCAAATCATTTGTCAGTTGGTGGCAGCATTGAGAGATAACTTTAAAAAAAAAAGAAGGTTTATTTCACAAGTCTTATAGTGTAGTATAGAGGCACCAGGGAATGAGCATAAGTCTTATAGTGTAGTATAGAGGCACCAGGGAATGAGCATGCGTAATACATAATTTCTCTTTTAAATGTATTTACCCATAATGCCTAGGGCAACAAAAACACAGGCCTGGGAAAGGGAAATTGCTCCTATAGCATTAGAAATAGAATACACGATTATGAAACAAGTTCTAAAAAACATATAGGAAATAATCTGTCTGTGTATGTATGGGTGCTCACAGCGTCACACACACTCATTATCTCAATTACTGTGCTAGCATAAGACTGCAGATAACACTATTTAAGATTTTATGATTAAATAATGAAAAAGTTCAGTAGTGCTTGCACTTAGAGTTAAAAACAGGACTGAAAGCAACAACTGCTGTGCTTTAAATGCCTATAATGTTCCCACTTGTAAATGTCAGGTTTTACGTAAAAATGTCCAGACAACATGTAATTCAGTTTAAGGGCATATTATCAACTAGGACATTTTTTTCTAGATGGCATAGTCTGTGAACTACTACTGTTATAATGATGAAATATGTGATATATAACTGCATAGTGTTCTGTACTATTATATGGGATGCAATTTTATTTTGATCTATGATATATACAGCTATTAAGAGGAACAGTTACATCAAATAATCACATCCCGTGTTTGTATATGCTGTAGTATAGTACTTTCAAAGCATATTGAATTCCTTGTGTACTGTACAGTAGTTTTTTATCATGAGAAGAAATGTGAGTCGATCCCCATGTTTTGGTTTTGGATATGTATTCATTTTGTGTTTTTGTTTCTAATTTTGGAAAACCACCCCCAAATGTTTAGGTTTTGGATCTATAGTGTTTTGTGGTAAAAATGCTAAAAACTAAAATATTGTAATTTGGGCCTGATTTTGTTCCTACAATATTATTACTAGTAATATTGTTTTCACCAATATTGTCCAAATGCTGCAGTGAGCTGGCTGGTTACTAACCGACGGAGCAGCAGCACAAACACGCTGCAGTTATAGCACATCTATTGCCATACAGCAGTGGCAGGGGGAAAAAAGGGGTGCAAGTTGGAATAGTCCTCGGAGGCCCACCACTCACCCGTACGTTGTATATTGAAAACGACATGCACAGTTTAACAAACCCAGCTGAGGATGGGATTGATGATTTATTTGATGATTATCCATTAACTGATTTGAAGCACAAGATTCTCAGAGATGATAAACGACCATCTAGGAAATATCTCGTGGCTGCCAGACTTGTCACAAACCTACAGAAAACCAACTGCTACCACAGAAACTCTTGCTACATGAGGAGACTTCATAGAATGGGAGGAATCCAATGGAGAGGATGATGATGATGATGATGATGATGATGATGATGATGATGATAATGAAGAGGAGAAGAAGTGATGCCCTAGGACCAATTACAACAAACAACACTGTCACTAACAAACAACACTGTCACTAATGAAGGGGCTCCCTCAGAAAGCAGAGACTTAGATGGGAAGAATAAATTGCATGATTGTTTACTACAAAGTGCCAAAGGAGCACAGGAGGCCGAACCCCAGTGGCGTTCTTTTTTCCGTCTGTTTCCACAGAAGGTGGTGATGTCTTAGACATTGAAAACAATGTTGCACCTTCCTGGAGAGTGGGAACTTCTTAATCCCCAAAACTATTCAGTGACTCAGATGATGAAGATTCAACTCATATCCTCTACGAACTCATCCCAATCTACCCATATCTCTGAGCAAGGTAGTCAAGGATGGGACAGTCAGACAGACTGACACTGTGCTACTTTCATTACAAGAAAAGAGAGCCATTGACTTGTGCTCTTCAAATAGAAGTTGTTATAATCAGAGGCGTCACCAGGTATTGTGACACCAGGTGCACACCCCTGATCTCCTGGCATGCCGGGGTTGCGCTCGCATAAAAAAAGGGCTGTGGCTTTATATAGAGGGAGCGTGGCCTCACAGGGATCTCAAAAATCATCACTCTGGGGGCGTGCCCAGCAAGTTTTAAAACCAACTTTTAGAGAGATGGGAGTATGTATACACTGCTCAAGGGATCAAACTGTACACTGTGACAGTAAGCCCGATTCCCAGAATTCATCTGATTAGAATTCCAATCACAAATGTAGCTGCGCAGCCTCAACCTGAAAAACTGTATTACTTGTATGAACAATTGGCCACATGAGACACTGTCACAGCTGCTCAACAAAATGTAACTTCTAATCATGTTAATTATATTTATTCAAAATGTAAAAAAATTATGTAATTATATTTTGTACAATATTAGTTTCATTGTCAATAAAAACAAATTACACTTAAGGGGGATACATGCATGCCAAATCTAGAGCCGGCGATAGCGATGCATGGGACTGCGTATCGCTGTCCCCGGCACCCTACACACGGAGTGATGTTTGCTTAATTTTTAAGCAATCTAGTCAGATTGCTTAGAAATTAAGTCAAAATCGCTACGTGTGTACCCCCCTTTACTCTGGCAGCCATTTGTTTAGTGCCTATATCAGTGACTCCCAAACTTTAATGACCCACGGCACCGTAAGTATCAGCATTTTTTCACGGCACCCCTAGGCCAAAAGTATCTTATTGAGAGTTTCAGAAACAAAAAAAATCTTGCTTTAAGTAGTCATGGACCGGGTTGCATGTCTGTTTGTACACTTTTGTTATGATTAATTTGATTGGGTCCTGGACCACCAACCTGTGGCACCCCTGCAACGGACTCATAATAATAAAAAACAAGTTAAATACTCACCTGTTTTCTCAGATGTATAAGGACTTTCACAGAAAATGGTCATCAGTTATAAGTAGTCTCAAAGAAATAGGATTCATTTGTCTTCAGGGTCCCATCTTATAACTCCGTCTGAATTTTTACGCTTAGGTGGGTTTGTAGGAAAACTAATTCTGCTGCAGACAGAACTATCTCCAATCGGAACTGACTTGTTATGTGTAAACCTCATACATGAACAACATGGAGTCAAAAAGCAGTTAAAAATATTATTCCATACATTCAGATTTAACAAGTGATATTCTAGTTCTCACTCATTATGAATGTTAAATTTGTGCTCCAGCCAATCAGCTCGTATCTGTCATGTGTTTGAAAAATTACAGTTAGGAGCTGCTTAGCTGGAGCACCAGTTAATATTTGTAATGAGTGATTACAAGAATATCACTCTTTGTTGAATCTGCCCTTTAAGCTTTACAGACCAACATCACGACTTCTTTATTCTTGCAGATATGAGGAAGCTGTGACATTGGCCTGCTAGCTTAAATGTGGTGAATGTTTTCTTGGCCTTTTAAAGCATAACTGCCCACCTTTGGGCTGGTCCCTCTGGAGGGGAGGGCAGGTAGGTTAGCACCACAGGGGGCATGGTGCTGCAGAAGTGGGTGGTGCTGGTTTGATGACTCAATTATGTCTGTGGTCCCACCTCCTGCTATACAATGCCAAAGTTACTGCCATTGTTAAGCAGGGGGGCAGAGCCACGATGACATGAATTAAAGTAAATCGCATCACTGGCTCCCTGTAACACCCACTTCACTTGGCAAGTGGGCAGCTGCAGGCAGGTAGCTCCGGAAGACTTTCCCACTCTTCAGAGTAATCCAGAGTGCCACATGATGTTTGTAAGCCTCCTGGAAATTCTGGGAGAGTAGGCAAGTATGCTTTCATACCAATTGAGCATTGTTTAAATGTCACTGCCTACATGTGTATTGTAACCAAAGGTGTCGGAATGGGGGGGGGGGGGCAGGGGGGAAGCATGCCCCTCCCAAACATGTCAGAGGCGCAGGCATGGGGAGGGGGAGCGCTTACCCCGAGATCACTGCGGAGACTCTGACTTTAAAACTCCAGCGCCGCAGCGTGCTGCACCGTGTCCTGTCCAGCCGGCTCTTCACAGACGCATTACTGGGAGGAGGCGGGGATGTCCTAGCAGGCTCAACAAGGCCACGCCTCCTCCCAGTAATGCATCTGAGAGCCAGCTAGGACAGGAGGATTCGGGGCAGCAGGCTGCGGCGCCGGAGTTTTAAAGTCATAGTCTTTGCGGTGATCTGGGGGGTAAGCGGTCCCCGCATGGGGTGGGGTGGATAACTGGGGGGGAGTGACAAAATGTATTATTATATATGCCCCCCAACCGCAACATGTTCTGGCGCCCCTGATTGTAACTGATCATATGCATCCCTTTACGGCCACACTTTACCCATCCTATAATGTTTACTTCCTGCAGGATAATGTATCATGTCGCAGAGCATACATAATCTCAAACTAGTTTCACAAACATGACTATTTGTCCAATGCACTCCAGTGGCATACACAATAATCCATCTATAAGAAAACCTTTGGGAACTAATGGAATGGACAAATTCACACCATGAGTGTGCAGCTGACAAATCTGCTGTGTGATACTATTATGTCACCACGGACCAGAATCCCTAATGCTTTGTTGTGAGTGCCTTTTAGGGTGTGCTTATTAGTGAATGGACCTCAAGTGCAATATCTCTGGCATATAAAAACCACCTGTTTGTTACGTACAGCTGTGGATTTACTGCCAGGCAACAAAGGGGGCCAGGCCAGCACTGGATTGCTTAGCAGTAAATCTGCTACTGCTCATCAGTTATAGTGCGCCCCACCAGCACTGTCAGCCGGTTCGCTCGCTTCCCACCTACCCTCAGGTAAGGTGTATTTTATTAGTACAGGCGGAAAGGAAGGGGCGGCAGGCAGCAGATGAAAGACCCTCCTCTCCCTTCCTCCAGTACCTCCAATCTTTGTGCCCGCTGGGGAGGGTTGATGCTAGATTCAAGTGGGCTTGGGACCTTTTCCATCAGGGGGAGGAGCCATGACACAAGGGGGAGGAGCTAGGCCAGTGGGATAGTTCCTCTACTATCCACGCCACCAACTATTACCTTTAGTAATCAGGTGGCGAGCGAAGCGGAGCGAGACACCGAGCCCGAAGCGTGGCGAGCGAAGCGAGCCCGCACGGGTACTTTTCGGGTACCCAGTTTGGCCGTAGCTCCTCCCCCTGGTGACGCATCTCCTCTCCTAGGTATGTCAGAAGGTCCCTTCTCCCACTCCAATATAGAATCAACCGCTGGGGAGTGTTGGCAGCAACCTCCAGGGAATGTCTGACATAGCACGCACAGCGCCAGATGCCACGTGCACTACGTCCCCAGCTGGCATAAAGATGAGAGAGACTTCATGTTCATGATGTATCTGCCCTGACCACTGACAGCTGCAGAGATTGTTCCTTCTGACTTGTGCTGCTGCATGTACCGTATATACTTGAGTATAAGCCAACTATTTCAGCACTTTTTTTTGTGCTGAAAAAGCCCCCTCGGCTTATATTCGAGTCAGTGGGAAGGAGGGACATGGAGGGCACAGCACGCGCCTCTCCTGTGTCCCTTCTGCGTCTCCGGTGGCAGCAGCGGGTCTATTAAATGAAGTACCCGTTCATGAGCTCTGATTGGCTCACGAACCAGCACTTCATTTAACACACACACGCCGCTGCCACCAGAGATGCAGGAGAGACACAGGAGAGGCGTGCGCTGTGCCCTCCGTGTCCCTCCTTCACAAAACAGCACGGGAGCGGCGGAGGGTAAGTTGTAACTGGCACTGGGGGAGCATATTTGGCACTTGGGGGGATATGTGGCACTGAGGGGGCATATCTGGCAGTATGAGGGCATATCTGGCACTGTGGGGGCATATCTGGCAGTATGAGGGCATATCTGGCACTGTGGGGGCATATCTGGCAGTATGAGGGCATATCTGGCACTGTGGCGGCATATTTGGCAGTATGAGTGCATATCTGGCACTGTGGGGGCATATCTGGCAGTATGAGGGCATATCTGGCACTAAGAGGGCATATCTGGCACTGTGGGGGCATATCTGGCAGTATGAGGGCATATCTGGCACTGTGGGGGCATATCTGGCAGTATGAGGGCATATCTGGCACTGTGGGGGCATATCTGGCACTATGAGGACATATCTGGCACTGTGGGGGCATATCTGGCACTATGAGGGCATATCTGGCAGTATGAGGGCTGTGTACGGCTAGGGCTGCATTTCCCACCCTAGGTTTATACTCGAGTCAATAAGTTTTCCCAGGTTTTTGTGGTAAAATTAGGTGCCTCGGCTTATATTCGGGTCGACTTATACTCGAGTATATATACGGTACCTTTCCTCAGGACAGATTGGTAGGTTGGCAATGATTTCTAATTCATCTGTAAGATCACAAATTTCACTAGGCTACCACGCAAACTGCTACTTGACAAATAAAAAAGGGCTAAACGTAACGGATGGTTACAGTTTAATAAAATAAAAAATAAGTACTGCATTGAAATGCAACCAAGAAGTGTAACTTTCGGTAGAAAGTAATTTTAGTGGACTTTTCACTACAAACTATTCTGTTCATACAGAAACCTCGGTGTCCCTACAAGATTCATGACAGGAACCTCACACCACTATTGTGAACTGCTGATGAAAAACTGGTCAGACATGGTATCCCACCCGCTGGTGGCTGTAGCTGCGGATGATAGCAGTAGCACTACCCAAAGCCTGATGTCGTTTGGTCATGGTAGTTTAGTCGTCACTGAGGGGGCATGCCCAGCGCCCTGTGAGCTGCTGGCATGCCCCCAGACCCTCTGTCTTCCGTGAATAGATGTTGTGCGCATGAGTGACAGACAGGGCCGGTGCAAGGTTTCTCAGCACCCTAGGCAAAATCGTCGGTGCACCACCCCCCACCCCCCCTGTTTAAAAAGCTTTAATAGAACACTCACTTAAATTATATAAATAGGCAACTCATTATCTTTAGAACATACAGTGGCCATATACACTATAACACCATGGCTAGGGTACTATTCATGCCGCTCAATCCACAGCAGCCCTACAGCTCTGGATTCCTCTGGCTCTCACAATCACCGGCAACTGTGTGGACCGCATAAACACATGACCAGAGGCTCAACCAATGCAGTGTGACGGCTGCTCTGGGCTGCTTTCTACCCACATCTGCAGTGGAATGCAATCACATATATACAAGCTGCCAATGAACAGACCATACTGGCCAAGTAGTCAAATCTACTCTAAGTAGCCTATCTCTATTTCACTACATTTTTCTACATATATAAAATAAATACCACCAACATTTACATATGGGCTTTTCCACAAAATACATACAGGAAAAAGTATCTTGTGACAGGTTTTTGCCAATCCTAACAATATATCTCTGAAAATGTAAATGCAGAAAACCTAAAGCCATATAGTAACATATAATGGGTGGGATGTACTAATGCAGAAATGCGGTAAAACCCCCAAATGTACTAAAGCCCCGACATCAGGGCTCCGATGCAGAGGGTAATGCCTGCTACCCTATGGGCTTCTTAATGCATTGTGCTACAGTATGTGCCGATTGTATCCCTCCCAGCATGCCCCGCGTCCTGCGCAGGTGCACACGGACTCCTGCAGTGGCGGATCCAGGGGGGGGGGCACTCGGGCCCGTGCCCCCCCTGTCATTTGTGGCCTCCGTCCCCCGTTCTCCCCTGGCGCCAGCGCCGCACAGGGAGATGACGGGCGCCCGCTGAGATTGTGTTACCAGCGGGCGCCCATCTCCCTGCACAGCGGCAGCCGGAGGCGGGAGCTCAGTACTGAGCTTCGGCTTCCGGCGCTGTCACTGTGCGGCGTGTGCTATGGGAGAGACGTCAGTCATGACGTCTCTCTCATAGTGCTGAGGAGAGAACGCCAGGAGGAAGTCTGGAAGCAGGAACGGGGTTCGGTAAGTATGACGTTTTTTATCTTCCTTAATGCAGCGGGGGCATCTACTGGGGGCAAACTACGGGGGTACATTACTACTGGGGGGGCATCAACAAGGGGCATTACTACTGGGGGGGCATTACTACTTGGGGGCATTATTACTGGGGGGCATCTACAGGGGGCATTACTACTGGGGGGTCATCTATTGGGGGCATTACTACTGGGGGCAGCTACTGGGGGACATTTTTACTGGGGGCCATCTACTGGGGGAATTATTACTGGGGGCATTACTACTGGGGGCAGCTACTGGGGGACATTTTTACTGGGGGCCATCTACTGGGGGAATTATTACTGGGGGCATTACTACTGGGGGGTCATCTATTGGGGGCAAACTCCTAGGGGGCATTACTACTGGGGGCAAACTACTGGGAGGACATTATTACTGGGGGACATTATTACTTGGGGGCATCTACTGGGGGCAAACTACTGGGGGACATTATTACTGGGGGTCAACTACAAAGGGGCTAACCACTGGGGGCATACTACAGGAGGGCATTACTACTGGCGGCGTAACTACAGGGGCATTACTACTTGGGGGCTAAACTACAGGGGGGGCAAACTACTGGGGGCATAACTACAGGGGCCAAACTACTGGGGGCATTACTACTGGGGGCATTACTACTCGGGGCTAAACTACAAGGGGGGCATAACTACAGGGGCTAAACTACAATGGGGCAAACTACAGGGGGCATTACCACTGGGAGGCTAAATTAAAGGGGTGGGTGTAAACTACTGGGGTCATAACTGCAGGGGCATTACCACTGGGGGCATAACTACTAGGGTGCTAAATGACTGGGGGCATTACTACAGGCAACATTACTACTGGGGGCAATACGAGCATTGCATAAGGGGCACCACTACTATGGGGTCTATATAACGGGCACTACCAGTACAGTGGATATTGCATAATGAGCGCTACAACTGTGGGCATTGTATAAGAAGCGCCACCTCACATGCACCGAAGCCGCACGCAAATGTACTTGCCCCTTCTATGGTGCCCCCCCCTATCATTTTCTTCTGGATCCGCCCCTGGACTCCTGGGTCATAAACCCTGGAAGTCCAGGGACCAGAGTGCATCGCAATGGGCAGCTTTTATCAGAAGAGCTGTCATTTGCAATACTAATCGCATATGTTAGTACATATGCGATTAGTATTGATGCGATGTGTGGCGGGATATACACCACAAAGTTTTTACATCCCGCCCAATAAATTAAAAACCAGAGATCCAACACAATCTTAGATCACTATATTAAAAGAATGCATATGAAAAGAATCTATCTTAAATTGAAAAAATATATATATTTCTATATTTATCAAGGTATGTCCGGGGGACGTGGTCAAGATCCCGCCAGATGGAATCCCGGCGGTCGGAATACCGACACCGGAATCCTGGCACAATCCCAACATATTCTCCCTCTGCCGGTGTCCACGACACCCATAGCGGGAGAATAAATGAGTGTGCCGAGCGTAGCAAGGTGTATTGGATGGCACTCCAGGACTGCAATCCCAATCAAATAACGTAGGCAAAGCCCAAAAGTTATAGTCAATGTTTCAGAGCGTTAGCTCTTTTATCAAGACCTCACACAATTTACAAAAGGCATACTATATAAACCTGCAGAGAGACAGTATAAATGTAAAAGAATGTCACAAACATAATGCATTATACAAATCAGCATCAACGCAGGGTAGATACCCCAGAAGGCATCAAAGTAATGCATAAGCGTGAAATAGATACCTTTCAGGACATGGAATCAATAATTCAAATATTACAGCTGAGACAACAGTATCATCACCATGGTAGCATATAAAACTATCTGGAGCTATATAGAAAAAACTTAGGTGCTGCAGAATTATGTTCACAGAGATAGCTATAAGTGCATAATATAACCAAGCAAAAGGCTCACCATTAAAGACGCATTCCCAGTGCTGCTGGGCTTCTTGCTGTTACCGTTCAGGGCCGGCTGGGAGGGGTGGATTAGCCAGTGGTCGGGGAGGTGCTAGCCGCTCTTTTTCCTGTCACCTAGGGTGAAGGTGCAACCCCCAGCCCCCTCCTCCAGTTCCAGCAGCAACTTGTCCTTACATGGCTTGGCGGCGGAGGGAGCGGATTGTCTACCCGGTCATCGGGGTGGCACGGGAGCAAGTGGCACAGGAGGGGGAGGCCCCGAACATGCAGCTCCGATACCGGGTGAGCAGGAAGCGGGCGCCTCACATCCCTCACAGTGAGCGCAGCGCATATCCTGTCAACTACTAGCGCAGCGCACATCCTGTCAAAAACCTTTTGTAAACTTCACTCGGAACCGCCTTTCAAGTGCCGGCGCCCATAGGCAGCTGCCTAAAGCTGCCTAATGGTAGCGCCGGCCCTGGTGACAGAAGCCTCCCAACTGCGGCCCGTGGGTGTGACAGCGGGACAGTCCCAAAAAAACAGGACTGTCCAGCGATAATCGGGACAGTTGGGAGGTGTGATTGCAGTGATATAATGTGGGGAAATAGCATTGTGATGTAGTGTGGGGAGGTTGTACAGTGACATAAGGAGGCATTCAGGTACGGTTGTTTGGGTCCTGCAACGTTGGAAGCAGGATGGCAGCAGACTGTCAGTGATTGACAATCTGATGCTGTTTTGGGGTGGCGACCAACTCCATTTGTGAAAACGGAGACATGCAGCCATAGTTAAGTGGATGGGAAGAGGTCAGAGATCTCCGTCATAGGACAGAAATTTACTAGCATGTGCAAAGGGCAGCTCGCGGGGCACCAAGCCGCCCGATGGTGAGTGAGAGATTCGATACTGCATCCTAGGATGCAAGTTGGATCACTAGTGTAGTAGGAGGTGTCTACTTGTGATAGAGGCCTCCTGCTGCATTACCAAGGAAGCAGCAGTGATAGCACCTCCAACCGCACTTGAATGACTCCTATAGTGCTGGGATGTAGAGTGAGGTGGTAGCGTAGTAATATAGTGCAGATTAGTAGTGCATTGATATAGTGTGGACATGTAGTGGGGGGAGGCTGTACACTGATATAGTATAGTAGTAGTGCTGGGATACAGTGTGGGTAGGTATCATAGTGATACAGTATATACTGTATAGGGCCTGATTCAGAAGTGTACACTGTGGTGGCATTGGACGCAAGCGGTCACTTTTAGTCCACTAATGCGTCCACTGTGCATGCCTCCCGCTGGTAACCGCACAAAGACACAGATTGAAATTGCATGCAGTTGAGGGAGGGGGGCCCCAAACCGATATCTTAGGGCTCCATGAGGTTGAAATCCGGCTCTGGTATCATACATTCCCTTGCCAACAATACCTGAACCATATGAGATTTAATTGACCAAGATAGCCATTTATACCCAAATTCCATTATACATATAAATTGGAAATCTCTCTTATACTAGTGTAGTCTGGAAAGGAGGAGGCAGCACTGCAGAGAGAAAATAGATAAGAAACTATAAAAGTGGTTTAACGGAGGAATTGCAAAACAGAATAGAGACCGAGTGTCTTATAAATAGCCTGCACTCTGTGTACATGCACAAGCTAATATATTCATGCACAACTTTTACTCAGAAAGCCCTGAGGATAAAATGCGTCCTCCTTACATGCCAATATGTAGAAAAACACACATACAGAAAACACTGGTGCATGCACTCACCAACGGGCAGCTGCCCGGGGGGAATTGCTGCTGATGTGCTGGAATCGCACCTAGGTAAAACCTCATTATTGAGCTAATCCGATTCAGCATAGTGGGGGACTGGCCTGTCAATAACATGCAGGGCCAAGACGCAAGGGATAATCATATAGCACTACTGCAAAAAAAAAAAAAAAAGAGCTGATCTTAGTTTTAACTGTATATTTTGAAAGCAAGACTGATATTCCAGCTTCACTCTGCAGAAATGAGAATTTTAAGACGATGCATGTGTTCCAACAGAAGTAGCAGTCTTTTAGTAGAAAGCATTTAGTAATTATATTATTACAATGTACTGACTTATTTCAGTTTGGTGATACAGTATGTATTCAGCTAATTGAAACATTCTTTTTACAGATATTTATTTTCTAGTTAATATACCAAGGACACACGTGTTATCAGTTTGCTGTAAATTGTGTCTGTATTTAAAAGATTCTGACATTTTAATACTTGCGTTGCATATTGGACCTGATCCATGTTTGTAAGTGAAGTAAAAAAAACAAAAAAAACAAATAACTGTGTCTGGAACAAACCATGGGGCTAATTCAGACTGGATCACTGCAGCGGTAGCGATCACAGTCTGAACCCTTTTGTGGAGTGCGCTTGCGCACCCCGGAAGCCCAGTGAGATGCTAAAAGCATCTCAGGGCTGCAATCACCTCTGCCCAATTGACAGGCAGAGGCGGTCGCAGGGCGGGAGGGAACGTGCCAATGGCATTAGAATGCCATTGGTGGGGCGTGGTCTGGACAACGCAGGCATGTCCGGACCATTGCGGGGATGGGCCGCTGCAACCTGGGATGCAGCGGGTAGCCCCCTGCCAGTGCAAAGGACCTGCGCAGGCAGGAAGCCACTTGCTGGGTGCAAAAGCATCGCCGCCGTGCGATACATTTGCACCCTTGCGGGGTGGGAAGGGCCAGACATGCGGGGCGGACACTAGCCCTGTGCTGGGCTTCCCCACTGCATGTCTGAGTAAATGATCGTAGCACATCTACAATCAGATATGAAATTCCCCCCATGTTGCAATTAAATTGCAAGGGGCACAAATACATTTATATTTTTTCTGTGCAGGGTAAATATTGGATGCTTTTGCATGTAGCCAACAAATGTTAGGCAGCTTTATTTTTACACTGCAATCTAGATTTAAGTTTGAACACACCTCACCCAAATGACTGTACTCTCTCTGTACGTTACTCTGGTACAGACCTTGTGGTTTGTGTACTACTCTGATGGTAGGCGGCAGACAGCGCATGTGCAGAACAAGTCTTGCATTGTAGTTTGCCATGCCTCCAAGTTGCTGCAGGATTGGCATACTGTGACCATTTGTGGGGTGGAGTGGAGTAGAGGGGTGATGGAAAGTATTCTCCAATATGGGAGCATGTAGCCCCTGTTTTGTATGAATGACAAGGCCAGGGTCTGCTTCTTCAGATGCAGATTTCCTGGCCCCGGCAGAGGAGTTCCAGCAGTCATTCTGAGTAAGCTTAGGCTTTGTGTCTACAGTTGTGAGAGGCATTGTATGGAATCAGCATTTGGAAGGCATGCTGGTTTCTGTAGTGCTACTTGGAGATCCCAGGGGTGGCTCCTATGTAAGCTAGCCCTCAATTTGGATATATTTCTGTATGGGCCTTTATCATGAGGCCTTATAATAGACAATGACATAGACCTAATTAGGCAATGTTAACATGCAGTGTAGGTACTGCCGATAATCAGAGAAGCCGTGAAGGTGCCCAGCAGCTTATCATGTATTTGCAAATATATGCAACAAAAACCTCTGAATTTGTATTACCATATAGTTTCAAGTGATGTTGTTAATACTATTTAACGTGATGGGGATACTGGGGGGGGGGGGGGGGGAGGGATAAGCACCATCCTTTATGTTTTCTGTGACCCCTTCCTTTCATGCACCTGATAGGTGCTGCCAGACTGATTGAGCAGCTACCTAAGTGTTAAGCTTAGGCTTGCTCAAATGGCCTATGGCTGTGACCATCGCGACCGTAGTTTGTACGCAGCACTGGCATTCTTTTACCTTGCCATCTCTGAATTATCTCTATGCCCACTGTGCCTTCTTAAGCTTATCCCAAGGTACAAAGTAGGTATGTTCTTATTGTCATGCCAGGCACTTGACAGATGGTTGCCCAAGAGCTAGCAAGAGGAGGCAAACAGAGGAAAGATTGGAAATATTTGCCAAACCTCACAGACAATGGTATTGCTTTGTTGTACATCTTTCCCATGATATGGATTGATCCCTATTGGAACACACAAGCAGTGATTTGCAGAAGTGTGTTGCGCAACACTGTGCATTTTCTGATGCCTACATCTGCTTGGTTATGCAACTACTGTACATGCACAGAAGTGATTTTGTGTTGCAGGCTAAAATTATTTAATTTAGATTCAATAGGTTGAGAAGGCACAGTTAGGGTGTTGTCATCTGATTAATGGAGGATGCAGAGCGTTTTCTCTCAGAAAACAGGGGGCTAGATATTGCATGACCAGATTTACTGCCTTATGCTAATGTAAGCATCTGTATAACTTCCTGCTTATAGTCGCAATGTCTAATTGCTACGTATAGGTTACTGCGTAGTCACACTGTTAATTCTTAAATGACACCTACGGTAGTTAGAAAACATAATCACTAGGTCTGCTTTTTACTGTGAAATCCACCCAATTTGCATATGAACTTTTGATTGGTCCAATCATAAGTACAAGCATTGCACCCTTTTAACCACTTGCCTGGCATGGTCACATCAGTTGCAACCACACCAGCAAGTGCTTTATCTGACCTGGTCGCACAGGATGCGACCAGTCAGATAGCGTGTGCAACTGCAGGGAAGGAATATTTCCCGCAGCTGCAGCTTTCAGAGGGAACGGAAGCTTCTTCTACCCTCCAGCACCCTTCCCCAGTGTTTGCCAGGCTGCCGATCACTACTGACCGGCCAGCACAGCAGGACCCCACTTGGTGGCTGCAGACAATAGCAGTCACTGGGGAAATGTAAATTAACCCCCTGTGTACCTGAAGGCTGCCCGAGCTATTAAAATCAAAGATGCAATGGTTGCAATGTTTTCAGTATTCCCAATGTTCCGATGTGCCATCTGATGTTCCAATTTTTTTTGTTTGTTTTTTTTGGTGGGGGAGGGGGGGAGGTTCTTTACAAATTAAAAAAAAATAGGTGGTTTTTTTTTTTTTTTATAAAATCATTTTAGATCAAATTAAATACATGTTCTTCACCTAATTCACTCATTAAAAAAAAAAAACAGATAATTTCTGAGCAATTTTTGGGGGAAAAATTAGTCAGTTAAGTGGTTAAAAAAGAAAACAGAAAAAAGACAAACAGCAAGAAAATTTGGACTTCAATACAATTTAATATTTATACAGAAGAGACACTGAATTCCATATTGAAACACACCCTACAGCATAATGCAAGTTGTACATTTGCTTCAACTTTGCAAGAACAAAAAAAAAAATAAGGAAAATAGATGGTTTTGAATGTTCAGGAATGGCCTTGTTTTATAATTCAATATAATTTATTCATGTTTACTTGATGAAGACAAAGTAGGATTCTTTGACCTTTAGGAAACATAATGTATTAGTTCTCCTTCAAGTGCAGTACACAAGTCAATCTGTACTCAAGAGAGCATTATTCCCATCAATCAGCAGAAATTAATGAAATTGAAAGTGCGACAGGGCCTGGTAACAAGACAAAATAAATGAACCTATGCGAATAAAGCCACTGATTCTTGACATAACACCCCTAAGAATAAACACTGTAGTAAATGGACTGTGCTCGCTAAGACTCCGATCCCCCCAAGCGTTTCCATTATCCTTTTTAGTATGCACGGCACTGGTACAACATTTCTCTTAGCTAATGAAAGGCCATTTCTTCACTAGTAATGGGATCTTATTATTAAGCAGTAGCATTCAAAATACTACAAATAGTGATGGCGACCGTGGAACACAAATAAATACATCGGAAAAACTAAAGGTAAAGCAGACATTGTTCACACATACTGTATAGAGATAGTATATATAGTCACTGATTCCTGCAGTGAACAGATGTTAGCATCCAGAAGCAGAGGAGGACTAAGATGAAAAGAATTGTTAGGCTGGGTACACACTTTGTGATATTTCGTTTATTTGTTTGCTCAGCTTTGCGCAATGCGTATGCACCGCGGCATAGCTGACACCACTAGTGTGCCCACAACTATGACATGCATGTTCGAACATACGCACGTCCATAGGAATTGATGGAGCGATCGGCAGCTGCGAATACTCGCAGCCTGGCGCATCAAAGAGCAAGTTGTGATGTAGCATGCTGCATCATGGCAAACATGACTACATCTGTATATCACTAGAAGATTGGCTTCCAAGTAAGCAGCAGTGACAACAACTCCAACCATATCTGAATGAGCCTCATAGGGTGCTGGGAGGGGTCCACAGGACGGATGCCGAAAGAAGCCCATAGTCTTCTATAGGGTAACACCAGCAAAAGGTGACATTACCCTCCGCACAGAAGTCCAGGGCTTAGTATATATGGAAAATGTGGCCAAAGTCCCTTTAGTACATCGCGTCCTAAGTGAATTTCAGGGGATGTAGTCAGGATCCCAGCAGACACCATCCCGACAATCACAATACCGGCTGCCGAATTCCGTCAGTGAGTATTAGGTTTAAGGTTAGGGTTAGGCACTAGGAGGATTAGGGTTAGGGTTAGGCTGTGGGAGGGGATGGTTAGGGTTAGGCTGCGGGAGGGGATGGTTAGTGTTAGGCTGCGGCAGGGGATGGTTAGGGTTAGGCTGCGGCAGGGGATGGTTAGGGTTAGGCTGCCGAAGTGGACTATTAGGGTGAGGCTGCCAAAGTTGAAGATTAGAGTTAGGCTGCGGGAGGGGTGGGTTAGAGTTATTGTTAGAATATTCACCAAAATTTGTCGGAATAGTGACCGTTGGGATGTTAACCACCAGGATATCGTACCCAACCCAATTTCAGTGGTGTTTCTCCCTTATATTCTAGCAGTTTTTGATTTTCTATGTACAAAATATTATAATATTAATATAAGTATATATTCTTTCTAAACAGCCACTAGTTGCATTTTTTTACAGCTTAAAAACACAGTCCAGATCTGGTATTATTGCAATAGTGGTGTATAATGACATTAATACATATCAATATATATATCTCTATAAAGAAAAATATTTTTTCTGAAAAATATTTCTCATTTAATTACCCAGCAGACACTGTTCATAACAGCAGATTTTACAATGAAAATCCTCTTGGTCAGGAGAAAAAGATCTAAGTGCCAGATTCCACCTAGAGATGAGCTCGTCTTCTATCACAGTGTAATTGCCTGCCTTATCCTGTGCAGAAAATAAAACTGGGGTAGTCCTATCTGAGCGTGAATACTGTTTACGGAGTACTATAAGAATACATTATGTATTTCCCAGCGTCCTGCCATAAATCAAAAGGATTGATTCATTCAACTGCCAAACACATTTCCTTGGGAGGAAAAAAGACATCGTTATTTTTCATGTTGATTTTATCTAGATGTATTTTTGCTACGTGTTTCCCAATGTCAAGCTAAGGTTATAACAGTGATGTCAGACAGCCATGGTTACCAACTGGTAGGAAAAATGTAGAAGGACAGCTGACTACCAAAATGATTATTGCTGCATTTATATAAAGTATGCTGTTTAAATGCATGTGGACAAATTATCTTGGGACATATCAAAACTGGTGCATACAATTAAAGTGTAGACGTTTGCTTTCATTTTCCACAGTGAACTAGAAAAACAACGTTAATGGCTTCTATGGCATAAAGCATCTTTTTCCCATGTGCCAGTTTCAGAATGCTTTCCCTTATTTCACTGTTACCCAGACATTTCATTTCATCTATCATAAAACTTAGAATCCCAACCTATCCTAAATTTCAAACGTACTATGCTTTAAATATTATGTCATTTAACTGCAACATGGTCCACTCCTGCCCAGTGTATGAAGACACCAAAATGCAGTTTGTGCAGAGCATGTCTGTTTCCTAAGGAAATTTGAAGCCAGTCACATATGCTCTGATTTAGGGGTAGGCTGAATAGGCTGCTGCCTAGGGCCCCCCACCAGGAAGCAACATATTTTATTTTACTATTGTATGCTAATATGATACCACTGCCTTGGCAGCTACTGGTGGCACCGGACGTGATGTCTCTTTGCGGCATTAGGCAGTAACCTGGTCCCACATGAATCTGGAGCTGCTGCCTCACAGTGGTGCCCAGCTCCCTGTTTTTCTGATGCTGGAGCAGTGGGCCTGGTTTTCTTTGTACCTCTCTGGGTTGTTTTTTAATTTGTGCCTGGTTCCCACTGTCCTCCCAAAGATATACATTTTTTTTTTTAGATTAGGCGGTTTACATATGCCATCCAGATCATTTGGCCTCCTCCGCAACCATTTTTTTAACATACAATATGCCATTCAGTAGCTCCCTCCCTCCTACTCTTTTCTATTCTCTAGATTGTAAGGGTCTATTAAACAATTAAAATTCTTATGTAAGCACTGCAGAGCCAGGGAGTATTAAGGCAGTTTAATAAATTGAGTAGAAGTCTTTGTACAAATTTAGTATGTGGCACAGAAGCATAATGGTTAGCATTGCTGACTTAGAACATTCAGGCCATTCTGACTAGCAATGTCAATGTGGTCTCCTACGCTGTATTATTTTTAAGACTAATTTTGTCTGTTGCTAATGTCGGCCGTTATGTTTATTCCTCTATTTGTTTTTAATAACTATAGTGCGTGACTACACACCATAACCCTGTATATCCTTATCCGTTAGGTACTTAACTAGCCCATTCTTAAAGGTGTTGACCGAGTCCCCCATTACTACTCTCTCAGGCAAAGAATTCCAAACACATATTGTCCTTACTGTGAAGAAACCTTTACGTCTCTGTGTGCGAAATCTCCTCTCCTCCAACCTAAGCTGATGTTCACGTGTCCCCTGCATTGATCTTATCAAAAACAGATCCCCTGCAAGCTCTGTGTATTGTCCCCGTATATATTTGTAAATGTTGATCATATCCCCTCTTCATCTCCTCTTTTCCCATGTAAACATGCCTAGCCTAGCAAGCCTTTCCTTGTATTCGTTTCGGTGGTCTTACTCCCGATGCTCCATACTCTCAATAATAAATGCCTTATGTATTGAATTGGCTGTTGCTGCAATGAGCAGTGGCTTTTTATTATTGATCAGTGGCTAAATACATTCCTAAAAAATGTAAATATCCATTGCGATATAGATTATGGTCATATAGCCAACATTTGGGAAATAAAAAAGCTAGCGGAGGAACTAGTCGACAGTTTAGGAAAGGGAGAATGATGGAATACACAAAGAACTAAATCCTGTCATCATAGATAAGCTATTAGACAGTTGTAAAGCTTGTAGACAGAGATAGAGGCAAACAGTACACAGTGAGAAAAAATATAAATGACTTAAAGTGTTCTTCAGTAAAGGTTATGTCATTAGACCCCTGACCCTCTGTAATAGCTGCAAACTCTGTGCTGCCAAGTGTATCTTCTGGAGAAATGGAATCTTACACAGCATAAAAATAATCTGCAGGATAGGGTGTTCGTTACTAAAAATGAGGAGCTCATACAACATTTATACCCCTGTTTTTAAAAGTTAAATATTACAACAAATAAATAAGAGTTGATGGCATCAAAGAATTGTGTATTTTTTGTGCTTTATTAAAAGGCAAAATTCTGAAAAATGTTGTTGGACACAGAAATGTTGTGTTCCAGTCTGAGGCAATACAGGGAACAGCTTACCTGCACTGGACCTGCAAGACCTGAAGGAGAGAACTACTAATATCTAGTGATGAGCGGGTTCGGATCCTCGGAATCCGACCCGCCCGAACTTCACCTTTTTTTTTACACGGGTCCGAGCGACTCGGATCCTCCCGCCTTGCTCGGTTAACCCGAGCGCGCCCGAACGTCATCATCCCGCTGTCGGATTCTCGCGAGACTCGGATTCTATATAAGGAGCCGCGGGTCGCCGCCATTTTCACACGTGCATTGAGATTGATAGGGAGAGGACGTGGCTGGCGTCCTCTCCGTTATAGTAGAACACAGAGTGACTTAGTTAGTTATAATTGTGGGGAGGATTGGGGACGGGGAGCAGCTGTTAGGGAGTACAGTGCAGGGTTTTGATTATACCACCAGTGAGTTTAATCCTTTGTTTCTCTGCCTGAAAAAAACGCTCCGACCACCATATCTGTGCTCACTCAGTGTGCTGCACTGCTGCATGATATATCTGTGCTGAGTGCACTGCTCTGCTCACACTGCCTAATTGTGGGGACTGGGGAGCAGTTATAGCAGGAGTACAGTGCACAGTTTTGCTGACAGTGACCACCAGTCCAGTATACGTTTGTCTGCCTGAAAAACACTCCTGTGTTTTTTTTTTTTTCTTCATACTAGTTTAGCAGTCTGCTGACAGTGTCCACCAGGTCCGTTATACAGTATATTATATATATAAGCAGCAGTACGGTAGGCCACGGCTGTACCTACCTCTGTGTCGTCAGTGCACTCGTCGTCCATAAGTAATATAATACTATACTATCCATCCATCTACATTGTATACCTGTGTTGTTGTTTTTTTCTTCATCCTAGTTTAGCAGTCTGCTGACAGTGTCCACCAGGTCCGTTATACAGTATATTATATATATAAGCAGCAGTACGGTAGGCCACGGCTGTACCTACCTCTGTGTCGTCACTCGTCGTCCATAAGTAATATAATACTATACTATCCATCCATCTACATTGTATACCTGTGGTGTTTTTTTTTTTCTTCATACTAGTTTAGCAGTCTGCTGACAGTGTCCACCAGGTCCGTTATACAGTATATTATATATATAAGCAGCAGTACGGTAGGCCACGGCTGTACCTACCTCTGTGTCGTCACTCGTCGTCCATAAGTAAAATAATACTATACTATCCATCCATCTACATTGTATACCTGTGGTGTTTTTTTTTCTTCATCCTAGTTTAGCAGTCTGCTGACAGTGTCCACCAGGTCCGTTATACAGTATATTATATATATAAGCAGCAGTACGGTAGGCCACGGCTGTACCTACCTCTGTGTCGTCACTCGTCGTCCATAAGTAATATAATACTATACTATCCATCAATCTACATTGTATACCTGTGGTGGCTTTTAGTTGTGCGCAAAATATGGAGAATAAAAATGTGGAGGTTAAAAAAATAGGGAAAGATCAAGATCCACTTCCACCTCGTGCTGAAGCTGCTGCCACTAGTCATGGCCGAGACGATGAAATGCCATCAACGTCATCTGCCAAGGCCGATGCCCAATGTCATAGTACAGAGCATGTAAAATCCAAAACACAAAAGATCAGTAAAAAAATGACCCAAAAATCAAAATTAAAAGCGTCTGAGGAGAAGCGTAAACTTGCCAATATGCCATTTACGACACGGAGCGGCAAGGAACGGCTGAGGCCCTGGCCTATGTTCATGGCTAGTGGTTCAGCTTCACATGAGGATGGAAGCACTCATCCTCTCGCTAGAAAAAAGAAAAGACTTGCGGCAAAAGCACAGTAAAGAACTGTGCGTTCTTCGAAATCACAAATCCCAAAGGAGAGTCCAATTGTGTCGGTTGCGATGCCTGACCTTCCCAACACTGGACGGGAAGAGCTTGCGCCTTCCACCATTTGCACGCCCCCTGCAAGTGTTGAAAGGAGCACCCGCAGTCCAGTTCCTGATAGTGAAATTGAAGATGTCAGTGTTGAAGTACACCAGGATGAGGATATGGGTGTTGCTGGCGCTGGGGAGGAAATTGACAAGGAGGATTCTGATGGTGAGGTGGTTTGTTTAAGTCAGGCACCCGGGGAGACACCTGTTGTCTGTGGGAGGAATATGGCCATTGACATGCCTGGTGAAAATACCAAAAAAATCAGCTCTTCAGTGTGGAAGTATTTCAACAGAAATGCGGACAACAGGTGTCAAGCCGTGTGTTGCCTTTGTCAAGCTGTAATAAGTAGGGGTAAGGACGTTAACCACCTCGGAACATCCTCCCTTATACGTCACCTGCAGCGCATTCATAATAAGTCAGTGACAAGTTCAAAAACTCTGGGCGACAGCGGAAGCAGTACACTGACCAGTAAATCCCTTCCTCTTGTAACCAAGCTCGCGCAAACCACACCACCAACTCCCTCAGTGTCAATTTCCTCCTTACCCAGGAAAGCCAATAGTCCTGCAGGCCATGTCACTGGCAAGTCTGACGAGTCCTCTCCTGCCTGGGATTCCTCCGATGCATCCTTGAGTGTAACGCCTACTGCTGCTGGCGCTGCTGTTGTTGCTGCTGGGAGTCGATCGTCATCCCAGAGGGGAAGTCGGAAGACCACTTGTACTACTTCCAGTAAGCAATTGACTGTCCAACAGTCCTTTGCGAGGAAGATGAAATATCACAGCAGTCATCCTGTTGCAAAGCGGATAACTGAGGCCTTGACAACTATGTTGGTGTTAGACGTGCGTCCGGTATCCGCCGTTAGTTCACAGGGAACTAGACAATTTCTTGAGGTAGTGTGCCCCCGTTACCAAATACCATCTAGGTTCCACTTCTCTAGGCAGGCGATACCGAGAATGTACACGGACGTCAGAAAAAGACTCACCAGTGTCCTAAAAAATGCAGTTGTACCCAATGTCCACTTAACCACGGACATGTGGACAAGTGGAGCAGGGCAGACTCAGGACTACATGACTGTGACAGCCCACTGGGTAGATGTATTGCCTCCCGCTGCAAGAACAGCAGCGGCGGCACCAGTAGCAGCATCTCGCAAACGCCAACTCGTTCCTAGGCAGGCTACGCTTTGTATCACCGCTTTCCAGAATAGGCACACAGCTGAAAACCTCTTACGGCAACTGAGGAAGATCATCGCAGAATGGCTTACCCCAATTGGACTCTCCTGGGGATTTGTGACATCGGACAACGCCAGCAATATTGTGAGTGCATTACATCTGGGCAAATTCCAGCACGTCCCATGTTTTGCACATACCTTGAATTTGGTGGTGCAGAATTATTTAAAAAACGACAGGGGCGTGCAAGAGATGCTGTCGGTGGCCAGAAGAATTGCGGGCCACTTTCGGCGTACAGGCACCGCGTACAGAAGACTGGAGCACCACCAAAAACACCTGAACCTGCCCTGCCATCATCTGAAGCAAGAGGTGGTAACGAGGTGGAATTCAACCCTCTATATGCTTCAGAGGATGGAGGAGCAGCAAAAGGCCATTCAAGCCTATACATCTGGCCATGATATAGGCAAAGGAGGTGGAATGCACCTGTCTCAAGCGCAGTGGAGAATGATTTCAACGTTGTGCAAGGTTCTGCAACCTTTTGAACTTGCCACACGTGAAGTCAGTTCAGACACTGCCAGCCTGAGTCAGGTCATTCCCCTCATCAGGCTTTTGCAGAAGAAGCTGGAGGCATTGAAGGAGGAGCTAAAACAGAGCGATTCCGCTAGGCATGTGGGACTTGTGGATGGAGCCCTTCATTCGCTTAACCAGGATTCACGTGTGGTCAATCTGTTGAAATCAGAGCACTACATTTTGGCCACCGTGCTCGATCCTAGATTTAAAACCTACCTTGGATCTCTCTTTACGGCAGACACAAGTCTGCAGAGGTTCAAAGACCTGCTGGTGACAAAATTGTCAAGTCAAGCGGAACGCGACCCGTCAACATCTCCTCCTTCACATTCTCCCGCAACTGGGGGTGCGAGGAAAAGGCTACGAATTCCGAGCCCACCCGCTAGCGGTGATGCAGGGCAGTCTGGAGCGACTGCTGATGCTGACATCTGGTCCGGACTGAAGGACCTGCCAACGATTACTGACAAGTCGTCTACTGTCACTGCATATGATTCTCTCACCATTGAAAGAATGGTGGAGGATTATATGAGTGACCGCATCCAAGTAGGCACGTCAGACAGTCCGTACGTATACTGGCAGGAAAAAGAGGCAATTTGGAGGCCCTTGCACAAACTGGCTTTATTCTACCTAAGTTGCCCTCCCTCCAGTGTGTACTCCGAAAGAGTGTTTAGTGCCGCCGCTCACCTTGTCAGCAATCGGCGTACGAGGTTACTTCCAGAAAATGTGGAGAAGATGATGTTCATTAAAATTAATTATAATCAATTCCTCCATGGAGACATTCACCAGCAGCAATTGCCTCCAGAAAGTACACGGGGACCTGAGATGGTGGATTCCAGTGGGGACGAATTAATAATCTGTGAGGAGGGGGATGTACACAGTGAAAGGAGTGATGAATCGGACGATGATGATGAGGTGGACATCTTGCCTCCGTAGAGCTAGTTTGTGCAAGGAGAGATTGATTGCTTCTTTTTTGGTGGGGGCCCAAACCAACCAGTCATTTCAGTCACAGTCGTGTGGCAGACCCTGTCGCTGAAATGATGGGTTCGTTAAAGTGTGCATGTCCTGTTTTTACAACATAAGGGTGGGTGGGAGGGCCCAAGGACAATTCCATCTTGCACCTCTTTTTTCTTTCATTTTTCTTTGCGTCATGTGCTGTTTGTGGAGTATTTTTTTGAAGGGCCATCCTGCGTGACACTGCAGTGACACTCCTAGATGGGCCAGGTGTTTGTGTCGGCCACTAGGGTCGCTTAGCTTAGTCACACAGCTACCTCATTGCGCCTCTTTTTTTCTTTGCGTCATGTGCTGTTTGGGGAGTATTTTTTTGAAGGGCCATCCTGCGTGACACTGCAGTGCCACTCCTAGATGGGCCAGGTGTTGGTGTCGGCCACTAGGGTCGCTTAGCTTAGCCATCCAGCGACCTCGGTGCAAATTTTAGGACTAAAAATAATATTGTGAGGTGTGAGGTGTTCAGAATAGACTGAAAATTACTGGAAATTATGGTTATTGAGGTTAATAATACTATGGGATCAAAATGACCCCCAAATTCTATGATTTAAGCTGTTTTTTAGGGTTTTTTGAAAAAAACACCCTAATCCAAAACACACCCGAATCCGACAAAAAAAATTCGGTGAGGTTTTGCCAAAACGCGTCCGAACCCAAAACACGGCCACGGAACCGAACACAAAACCAAAACACAAAACCCGGAAAATTTCAGGTGCACATCACGTAATATCCTGGGCATGAGCCTAGCACCTTCTTACAATATTTGGCTCTTTCTCCAAACCTTGGAGTATATTTACTAAGCAGAGGGTTTAAAATCCTGGTGGTTCTAAAGTGATCTACCAGCAGGACTGCATTCTGCAGCTTTACTAGTAAGCTCCAATCTGCCACAAACCCACAAAGGAACTGTATTTCAGAATAGGATACAACAGTGAATGACCATCTTTGTTTTTACCTTTACTTCAATAGAATCCTCAGATTTACTAAATGGTCGGTTTGGCTGCAAAATCGTAGACAAACATACCCAAATAAATGACCTGCTTCAGGCAGGCCTGCCCATAGGATCTGTGCAAGTTTTTTTTTTTTAAATGTTCACTGGTTTTCCCATGTAAAAGTCTCTTACAGCAGTATTATTGCAAGGAAGAGAGAGTGCACAACACATCAGGAAGGTTATCTCCCCTTTTTTCATGTGTGTTATATGGGAGAACTCAGGGGGCAAGTGAAGAGGAGTGGGGTGCAATGCATTATCCATAAGCACTATCCTGCCTTCTGCTACAAAATTACATGTTTCTCGGAACCAAATATTTATTTATTATTTATTACCAGTTATTTATATAGGTGGTCATTCCGAGTTGTTCGCTCTGTAATTTTCTTCGCATCGCAGCGATTTTCCGCTAATTGCGCATGCGCAATGTTCGCACTGCGACTGCGCCAAGTACATTTGCTATGCAGTTAGGAATTTTACTCACGGCATTACGAGGTTTTTTCTTCGTTCTGGTGATCGTAATGTGATTGACAGGAAGTGGGTGTTTCTGGGCGGAAACTGGACGTTTTATGGGAGTGTGTGAAAAAACACTGCCGTTTCTGGGAAAAACGCGGGAGTGTCTGAAGAAACGGGGGAGTGTCTGGGCGAACGCTGGGAGTGTTTGTGACGTCAAACGAGGAACGAAACTGACTGAACTGATCGCAGTTGCCGAGTAAGTGTGGAGCTACTCAGAAACTGCTAAGAAGTGTCTATTCGCAATTCTGCTAATCTTTCGTTTGCAATTTTACTATGCTAAGATTCACTCCCAGTAGGCGGCGGCTTAGCGTGTGCAAAGCTGCTAAAAGCAGCTTGCGAGCGAACAACTCGGAATGAGGGCCATAGCGCACACATATTCCTCAGCACTTTACAGAGAATATTTGCCCATTCACATCAGTCCCTGCCCCGGTGGAGCTTACAATCTATATTCTCTATCACATGTACACACCGACACATTCATGCTAGGGTTAATTTTTGTTGGGAGCCAATTAACCTACCAGTATATTTTTGGAATATGGGAGGAAACCGGATTAGCCGGAGGAAACCCACGCAAGTACGGGGAGAATATACAAACTCCACACAGTTAGGGCCATGGTGGGAATCAAACCCATGACCTCAGTGCTGTGAGGCAGTAATGCTAACCATTACACCATCTGTACTGCCCCAAGTAGTGGGAAATGGGGCTGTGTTCATGCAATTTGCTACAAATTGTGTCATCTTGTGCCTGCCCCATCCACTTTATTGGTGAACAGAATAAGATCCGGATGGGTGGTCTACTCTTTTGTAAGTTGAGGGTGTCTCCCAGATATTCCAAGACAGTAGGCAAGTATTGTGGTGATTTAACACAGTTGAGTCTTCTATTAAAACAACACTGTGCTTGATGAGCACTTAAAGCATAACAACATTCCAAGGGCCCTAAAGATATACAAAACTACCCAATTTATGCCCAGATCAGCCCAAACACCCGCGTGACATGACAGACTTTTGGACTTTGAATTTGCCACCTACTTCATACATTTTCTAAGTCTGTTTTTCTCGCACGCAATTGCTGCAATCAGGAAAGGGTCCCAGTATGTCATAATTGATATCAAAACCAGATAATCCATATAATCCATCATACAGCCTGACCAGTGGCAGGAGAAAGGATTTTTTGTTTAGTGCATATTTTTTTCAGCATAATGGCAGAATATCCCCCAAAACATTAGTTTTCATGGGGTATCTGCAAATATTAAAGTTCCCCAGGATTTATGATGAAGGGACTGCAGCAGATACATCTCCATTATCTGTGATGGCCCTCAATTGCTGACCATATAAGCAGGTCAGCAACTGTAGGTTACTATGGGGGCTAAAGTGCTGTTGAATTTAGCTTGGCCCTGCCCACTAAAGCCATCTGTACATAGCATTAGCCTATAGAAGACTATGGGCCACTGTACCACAATTCTTTTTCAGAAAGGGATTCTCTGGATTCCTCTTTGTCACCCCCCATTGACACATGTGCTGGCTGATGGCTGCACATGCCCAGTATGAACACAGAGACCAAAAAAGAAAAAAGGGCTATTATTGGAGGCCGCAAGAGATTCTTCCTAAATTTGCAAAAATGGGTATACCAAAGTATATTGTCGGGCGCTAGAATCGGGTGTTTTCCTAGCTGCTGTATAAGGGAGATAGTCAGTCTCCCTACATATACATGAAGTACTGTAAAAGGAAAGGAAAACAGCGCTAGATTCAAATTCCTGAACACATTTAATATATTGGTGTTAAAAAGATAAGATTAAGATCAAATTAAAATTAAGCTAACAAATCTCACATGAGAATATAATGTCCATTGACAAATGGGGATAAGGAAAAAAATTGACTATATACTGCTGTTGTTTTTGCAACACCTTATGACCGTGTTCCTGATAGATTAGTCAGATTCACACATAAGGACTTATAGATGTCAAAATGTCCAATGTTACCAGCCTTGTGTTCCTATATGAGGATCCATAGCGATGGTGCCTGAAAGCAGCTGAACTCCACGCAATTTTGGTAGGTATCCTGGTCCACAAAATTCTTGGAAGGTTTGGAAATAAAGCCAGATTGGTGAATTACCGGAAAAGTCCTCCAGAATCTTGTAAAGGCAGCAATGGTACCACGGGTCTTTCTTGGTGTAGTCGGTGTATGTAGCAGTTGACTTCCTCTGATGCGTTTCGCTGCTCTGGGCAGCTTTGTCAAAGGCCTAAATTTGCATGACAAAATTAAATTTTCACATTGCAAGTTTAGGTGATATTATGTTAGCCCACCCACATTTAAAATGCAGGATATGATAAATCATCCCCTTAAACAGATGTACCAGGGCCACAGACAATCATTAAATCTAATATCATTTTTGATCCCCAGAAGATAGCCATAAACCAGAGAAATTAATTTTTGCAATATCGATTAGAGTGATGGCGTTTTTAAATGCACAGAAAATCAAAAATGTCATGACTGTATCTCTTTAAGCAAGATATAAGGACAGGGAGCAAGTAGAGTATGTTCACATGCATAGGAAATAAATGATAATATTACTATGCTTCTTTTTGAAATTTCCATTTGACGCATTGTGCCTGATAGGATTTAAATTGCTCTTTTGGAATTATCATCTTTCTGTTCTCCGCAAGCATAACACTAATGGAAAGCAATACATAAATGTCTAAAAAAAAAAACCCAAATATTACAATGAACACAGTTGCATTTCTACCAGTTAATGGGAAGTGACAGAAAAGTCTTGACAAAGTGATTTGACTCATTTAATTTAATACAGAAGAACAATCACCTAAAATCCAGGATACCCATCCAATGCCTCTTTAATCATATCAAATTGTAAAGTAGAGAAATTGGGAAAAAGCTAGATAAGGCAAAGACACACTGCTAAATAGGACGGGGGATGAGTAAGTAGATACATTTAACAGCGGGGAAATACATTATTCCATCATTACAGAATAATGTCTATTCTATAAAATATGACCGCCATTATGCTAGGAGTATAAACAGCTATTACAATATTCTAAAAACATTACACACCCAATAATGTTGAGAAAAAATAAAGAATTTAAAAAGTGGGAAAGAGATACTTACTGAACTGAAAGCAGAAAAGATATATTTCAAACTGATTTAGAAAATTACTATTTTGATGATAGAGGTAATGATGAATGGATTCGCTAAAAAGATTTCTACTTTATTAAAATGTATCTCTGAGCAGAAGAAACCATTTTATCACCTGATCCAATATTCCTGAGAATTCAGCCTATTCTCTAGCAACTAGTGTCATCATTGAGGTATGAGGCAATAAGTCCGTCATATCTCTGTAATTTAAGTATCAAGAAGAATCCTGGGTCTTTAGGGATGAATTCCGTATGTCGGCTTCATGCCCCCACTCAGTATCCTGTTCTTTTTCAGTAGCTTTGGTCACAGCAATCCGCAATAATTAATCACAGAAAGCAGTATGGTGAAACACACCAATCTCAGGGCCTAATTCAAGGTTGATTGCAAAACAACATTTTCCTCTAATGGGCAAAACCATGTGCAGTGCAAGTGGGGCAGATATAACATGTGCAGAAAAATTTAGATTTGGGTGGGTTACAGTGTTTCTGTGCAGGGTAAAAACTGGCTGCTTTATTTTTACACTGCAATTTATCCCACCAGAGGCGGATTTAGACTTCATGGGGCACTAAGCAAGACACTAATTTGGGGCCTCCCACTCTCTTACAGTCCATAACACTTTATCCTGTTATCACCACTCCTGGATGTGCCTGTTGTTTGCGCCTCCTTCTCTCACATGTCCATGAAGCAACAGCAGCGCAGGTCATACCTGTACTTCTGCAGAGGGGGCAGATTCCGGAGCCTCCTCTTGGGCAGCGTGGGGACCAATTCTGCTCGTCTCCAGCCCCCGAACACCAGCTCTCCCAGTAGCCACGCTCCTGCTGGGAGTATTACTGCAGGTGAGAGGCTGGAGATGAACAGAATTGTCCCCGAACAGCAGGGGCAGAGCTATACTTTTCTGGCAGTGGACATCCCTCTGTTGTGAAAAGTTTGTGTTGCAGTTTCAGGGGGAGATGTACTAAAGATTGGAGAGTGATAAAGTGGAGAAAGAGAAACAGTACCAGCCAATCAGCTACTACCTGCCATGTTACAGGCTGTGCTTGAAAAATAACAGGAGCAGGTTGGTTCTTTATCTCTCTCTACTTTATCACTCTCCAAAGCTTAGTACATCTGCTCCACAAAGAGAGAAGGAACAACAAACGGGAGAGAGAAACCGTGGACAGGTGCAAGAAGCGAGATGGGAGATGGCGGTAGATATTTTAGAGAGAGAAAGAGGGGAGGTAGAGAAAGGAGAGAAAGAGGCAGGCACAGAGAGGAGAGAGAGAGGGGGCAGAGAGCGAGGCAGAGAGAGGAGAAAGTTAAGAGTGAAGCAGAAAGGGGACAGGGGTAAAGAGAGGAAAAAGAGAAGCAGAGAGAGGCAAAGAGAGGAAAAAGAAAAGCAGAGAGAGAGAGAGAGAGAGAGAGAGAGAGGAGAGAGAAGCAGAGAGAACAAATAGAGAGGCACAGACAGGAGAGGAGGAGGCAGAGAGAGAAAGAAGAGAGGCACAGAGAGGAAAGAAAGAAGCAGAGAGAGGAGAGAGAGAATGTGAAAGAGGGAAGAGAGATAAAGGTGGAGTGGAGAGAGTAGCAGAGAGAGGGGGGACCGAGAGAGGATAAGTGAAGTGCATATGTACTGTTATCCACGTGAACCAAAATCCATTATTTTCCCACAAACACCTCCTCCCAAAATGTGGGCTTTTGCATTGGCAATATGGTAAGACTTCTGCTCACATCTTGGTATTTTACTGTGTTCAATGATTACTGGATTTGTTATTGACAATACTAGTTATAAATATTGAAAATGGTATAATGAAAAGAGAATGTGAACAGAAAGCTCTATTCTATCTTGCACTACAAGGCGGAGGGTGGGACATAGGTTTTAGATACCAGTAGTATCACAGTATCACACACATATACCGAGGGCAACTATTACATTTGCGGCTGCAGTAGCTGATGTCTGCTCATCCACTTCTCTCCTTCAGTCGGTGGTACCAGGATCATTAACACTATAGCCCGTCATTATGGAGGAAGAAGCATAGGATTATAGGGGAGATGGGGGACATATGATCCGTAGGTACATTACAGGCTAGAGTGATCATTTATGGGGCACCGCAAATAGCTCAGCAACGTATCTTGGGGAACATAGGCAGTGGAAAGGGAGGAGAAGGGCTGGGTGGATATCTGGAGGGAATGGCAGCAGATGGAAGAGGAGGCTTCAGCAGCTGTCAAATCACTGTGCTGACAGTCTGCAGTGGCCCAGAAGCAGGGCAGCCATCAAAAACTGTGAGGTCCAGCACAAATGAAACAGGCCTGCTGACACAGTAGATATAGAGATGTAATACCCCTTTCGGGCCCCTAAAGCCGAGACCCATAGACATGTTACTTCCCGGATGCGACCCGGCTGAGACCTCTTTCAGACTGACAGGCCGCTTATTGCTGGGTTGGTGATGTCACACTGATGCATGTGGAGGTGGCGCTTGGAGATGAGTGAATCTCCAAGTGCCACCTCTTCCTATTCAGTGAGTGGGTCCCGGGTTGCATATCCAGCATATCCATTCACACAGCACCGTTATCAGGGTTGAAGTCATGTACAATCCTGCTCGACCCGGGTTATTTCAACTGGCCCCTATCAGACTGCACAGCAACCAGGGTTGCTGCGCATCCGGTGCAATAGCTCAGGTTTTTGCTGGAGGTCTGAAAGGGGTATAACTTGACACCCTGATGCCCAGTGCAAACAAGTGCTGTGATGCTCACCAACAGTTCTGGTGTGCGCCACATAGCCCAGAGACCTCTGCACACACAAACACAGTATATTGTAATATATATATATATATATATATATATATATATATATAATAAAAATAAATGATAACTATATAAAGAATTCTTAAAAAAACTAGTTTCAAAAAAGCTGTATTTAAATAAAAATAATTAATGAAATAAAATGAAATAAGAAAAAAAGTACAATTATTAAAGATACTGTAAATTGTGCTGCCCCCCAGCCCCCATATCATACCAGCAGCGGGTGCAGCCCGCGGCTGTGATCCCACCAATGAGAGCAGGCACCGCTGCTGTGATCAGACCAATGAGAGCAGGCGCCGCTGCTGTGACCGCTCCAATGAGAGCAGGCGCCGCTGCTGTGATCACACCAATGAGAGCAGGCGCCGCTGCTGTGATCACTCCAATGACAGTAGGTGCGGGCCGCGGCTGTGATCACATAGATGACAGCGGCAGGTGTCACTGGTGCTGAACTCTGCTACGTCCGCTAGCCATGCCCCCTCGGTGATCCGGGCCTTAAGTGGCTGCCTATGGTGCCTAGCGGTAAATCCATTCCTGCACCCCACCCCAATCTAACTCTCTCTGCATATGTTACATCTGCACCACCTACAGAGCACATGGTTTTGCCCATTAGAGATAAATGTTGTTTTGCAATCAACCTTAAATTAGGCCCTCAGTACATTACCCAAACCTCCCAACTGTCCCAATTTTCGTGGGACAGTCCAAGTTTTTTGGGGCTGTCCCAACCGCAGGCCGCAGTGTCCCGCGGTGGGTTGCAGTCGGGAGAGGCTCCTGTCATCGCTGCCCCGCACACGCACAGCGCATATTCACTGGAGACAAAGGGAGAGGAGGCATGCCAGCAGCTCACAGAGCGCTGGGCATGCCCTCTCAGTGATGAAAACGGGGCATGGCTCGTGATTTTGGGGCCTCCTCAAAGCCACTCCCCTTTTCAATAAGCCACGCCCCTTTTCTGGAGCGCAGCTTTGGCACGCGTGTGTCCCTCTTCAAGTATTTCGAAAGTTGGGAGGTATGCATTACCAGATCAGTGGCTGACAGTGTCACTACTCAACTAGATCCAAAGGTCATTATAAACCACAAAATGAATGCATTGGGGCTCAGCATTTCTGTTGTTCAGTGATGCCTGATGTTTGTCTCATCACAAGGAGCCCGCCTACAAATGGATTTTTGAAATGACCTCTGTTATGATCTGTAATTGTGCTGTTAGCTGTGTGACCTAGCCTTAGTTAAGTTTAATCATCTTTTATATTCACAACCTACTATCCCTGTTGTCATTCACAATCCATTAGCATCCAATATATCTGTGTAGAGTAGGTTATTTTCATTTTAAATGAGTACTGTCTTCAGCAACTCCCTCCCCCCTTTTTAATAACATTCAGTAATTCAATAAATCCCAAACCTATTGTGACTGTACTTCTTATTAAACAATGCTGCTCTTGCTAATACCCAGGCAATGCATTGTTTGTTATCTCAGTACATTTGTTAAAAAGCACTGACTTGTGCAAAGCCCAATTCATGTCTGCACCTGTAATAATCACTAATCAGTTTTTCAATCCATAAAACCCTCACTGTATTGGACGTCTCCTAATTGTATAGTTTTGACCATTATTTACAACTTGCATAGAGATAAAAATGAGTAACATCAAGAATGTCTCAATCTAGTTTACGGCAAAGCTGTGGTTTAGTGTCACAAAGGAAATTATAGAATGGCTAATCTATTTCTGCAATTCAGATGATGAAACGTGAATCTTTATCATCTTTTTCAATTTATTTAGTCACGTATTTACAGACTGCAGAGTGTTTGATGAAAACAAAGTGGATCTGAAATTACATTTGTGTGGCAGTGACTATTTTCAGCGGTTTGAGCATATTACATGAACATTCAACATGCAATACAGAAACACTGGCATGTCCTCCAGACCGACCCAGTTCTATCAGAAAAGTTAGGATCCCGTGTGTCAATGAGTTGGCGTAGATCCAGAAATCTGAAAGACCAATAGGTAGATACTTTCAGAGACAACCTAACAAGTAGAACCAAACGGTAGGAACATGTCCGTGTGGCAACGGTAAAGCTTGCAAGTTTATCCAGACAGTAACTGAAGTAGAAGACAAATTTGGTAAGAAATCAAGAATCAAGGACTATATGAATTGTCAAACGGAAGGTGTCATCTACTGCATTGTGTCTGGTTGCAACAAGAAGTATGTGGGTATGACTACCCGACCCTTTAAACAACGTATACTTGAACATGTAGGCTCAATAAGAAATGCACCTGCTGATAAAGAAAGGATGAAACAACTGATGACAGTTGCTCTCAACTTCCACACTAACCATGCAAACAGACGGGAAGAGCTGAAAGTCTTTGGACTGGAGAGTAGGGATACGTGGAGGTAATCTCACCGACAGCCTATTGAAATAGGACAGTGAGTGGATCTTTAAATTAGGAACAATTCACCCCCAAGGGATGAATGAAAACATCAATTATGGTGTATTCCTTAATTAAGATCTAATGGACCCTTAAAAGAACTACCTCTACTCAAGTCATAGATATAGCTCAATACTTACCTGTAGAAATCACCCACAAGGGATGAATTAAAACAGCAATCATAGCATATTCCTTAATTAAGATCATATGGACCTTAAAATAACTCTCTCTACTCTAGCCATAGATAGTCCAATACGCCTGTAGATAAAACTTTATTTTAATTATAACTCACTTTATGGCATATACCCACATCAGCTTTACAACCCTCCTCTCCTATAGGAAATTAATCAATATTAGATGCGCTCCATCACTTATCCATAAATAAAAATTGATTAAGCCCTATTTCTTCTGTGCAGCTCCCTTACACCACCTTAGACTAAATGATTCCTATTTGTGAGCACCACATCAAGTGAAAACTTCTGTTACTACAATAAGAGAAAATATGTATCTATTACTTTGTGCAGAGAGACACGGCCTTACAAAATGATCCACTTTAAGCAATATACATTATATAAACTTACTTTTAAAAGTACTAAGACCACATAACCCCACCTCCTCCCCCCCCCCTCCCTCCCCGTCTCTACTACACACACAACAATATATATAACAATATCCCTGACATTTCACCACCGTTAGCACTTATACATGTACACATAACGAGAGATAGAATACACAGGCCCTATACCCCTATAACATTCCTTTTCCCTCACCAACCCCCCCCCCCTTTTTTTTACCCCCCTCCCCTTTCATTTCACACATGTTTTGTTCACTGAATGGCACCAAAATTCTATTTTATTTTTATCACTAGAGTGTTCACAACAACAATTTCACTAAAGCACCAGACCAAGTCCTTTCTCATTTTCCCATTATTCCTACTATCACATACAGTATTCCACATGTGTAATCATATGTAAAACCTATATAAACCTTCCTTCTGTGTGATTGTAGGACTGGCTGTAGTACTTAATGCTATAGTACTTAATGCAACTGAGCTGAATGTATCTGGGCTCCTTACTGTGAGAGGAAGGTGAAGGAAGAGAGTTAACGGAGAGGTTCATCCCACATCTTCACATGTAAGCACATTTTTTATACTCTTTAAAGAAATTTTGAAGCAATTAAACCACCTATGTGAGGTGCTGTCCCTACGTCTGTCTCCCTTTTATGTGTGAAGTTATTTAAAAGTAGAGATGAGCGGGTTCGGATGTAACGCCAGAATTAACGCCAGTTCGGTTTTATCCAGATTTTTTCTATTGGCTATCCAAAACACGTGACATCCATGAGCCAATAAGATGCCGTTTTGAGAACCGAGTAAATCCGAGTACAACCGAACCCGCTCATCTCTATTTAAAAGGTCTTAGCAAAACAAAACAAAGCAAAAACAAAACTAACAAAATGTACAGTACATACCTCCTTGTGATAGTGTAACTTACTGTACCCAAAGTGCCTCAAGTTGTGGGAGGCATATTTAAAACCATTTGACTTTTACCTTTTAAATCAACATGTTGCTATGAAGGCAAATGTGTATGTGTGTACTTGTTGTCATTTGATATTAAATTTACTTAGAAGAAATGTGCAAACATGCAACTACTATAACAGATTAGGGGACACTATCATGATAAGTCCTTGATAAATTGATATAATTTGTTAGTATAAGCAAGGTTATGGGGTTCACCTCGACACATTGGATGAGTTCACGTTTGGCCAAATATGTGCTAAGTACTTAATTTAGACTCCATGTTAATTATGGAGTACATGATTACTGGTTTGACTATCAGTGCTCTTAGGGCCTGATTCATATTTGTAAGTAAAGCAAAAAAGCAAGCAACTGGACAAACCATGCTGCACTGCAGGTAAAGCAGATGTAAATATGTAAAGAGAGTTACATTTGGGTGGGGTGTGTTCAAACTGAAATGTAAACTGTAGTGTAAAAATAAAGCTGGCTAACATTTGTGAACTACATGCAAAAGCAGTCAGTATTTACTCTGCACAGAAAAAAATATAAATGTATTTGCTCCCCTTGAATTGCTACATGGTTTGTTAGAGACACAAAGTTGCTTGCTTTTTTGGTTTACTTACAAACATGAATTAGGCTCTTAGTACTTAGACATAGCATGGGCACCTGCTTTTTCTTTCTCATGCATGGTGCTACAAGTCTGATGTTAGCACCTCTTACTATGTTTAAAATTAGATCCAGTCCAAGCCTCCCGCCCTTTGCATGGTGTTCCTCCACAAGCTTCTCTTTGAGCACCTCTTAATATCAGAAAAAGCTTTTGACATAGCTTACATCATTCACTTTATCTCAGACTGCCTGCACAATTGCTTCTAATGGGCAGTGACGTGCAGTGAACCTGAGGGCACAGTATCTAACCAAACACTGGCATAATCTATTAGAATTTGCTACAGATTCCAGCAGATGAATTTAGAAAACAGGTGATGATTGACACAGCAGTGAGAGTGCTCCACAGGCCATATGTGAACCAGCAGTAAATGTGCATCTGGTAGGAGACTCAACTCTCTCCAATGAAAGTACCCTATCTTTCTATGTTTTATGGCGAGGGAGATAGAGGCAATCAAAGTTCCTCTCCCCAGGGCTGGCTCCAGGCCTGCTAGCACCCTGAGTGGAAAATTGGCCCCCAGCAGTGCCAAATACACATGATATGCCCCCCAGCAGTGCCAGATACACTTGATATGCCCCCCAGCAGTGCCAGATACATATATGCGCCCAGTGCCAGATACACATGTCCCCACAGTGCCAGATATGCCCCCAGTGCTAGATACACATGATATGTCCCCCAGCAGTGCCAGATACACGTGCCCCCAGTGCCAGATACATATTTGCCCCAGCACAAGATATACTCCCAGTGCCAGATACACATGCCCCCCAGTGCCAGATATGCCCCCAGTGCCAGATACACATGCCCCCACAGTGCCAAATATACATGCCCCCCAGTGCCAGAAATGCCCCCAGTGCCAGATACACATACCCCCACAGTGCCAGATATGCCCCCAATGCCAGATACACATGTCCCCACAGTGACCCCCCCCCCCACCCCCACCAAGTGCTGCTCACTGCGCTGCTGCTGTTCAAGAACGGGGAGGCTACTGCTGCTGCTGTTCTTGAGGGCGGGCAGGAGAGAGTAGCGTGTGCCTCTCCTGCCCCTCAGTCTCCATCGGGGTTATCTAGCTCTAATTAGGCACCGGTCCACGAGCCAATCAGAACTTGCGGTCCAGCAGCCAATCAGAGCCTTAGCTGCCGGTCCACAAGCTCTCATTGGCTCACGGGCCGGTGCACAGGAAGGGGGTGTACACAAGTCTGTGGAGGCAGGCAGCGGGATGGACCTGGCTCCAGGCTCCAGAGCTAGCGATGCCCATAAAGTGTGGCGACCTGTTCGGCTGCTCTATTGGAACATGCCTTGAGCTGTCCCTGCCTCTTCCCTCCATTTTAAGTGCACAGGCAGCACTTCAAATCTACTTCTTGGATTGGTGGGGACAAGGTAAGTTATTTGGGGGCCTTCCAGACTCCAAATAAAGTGAATTCACATGTATACATAAAAACACCTTTTTATTCCGGATTAGATTAATCACATAAATCTCTAATTAGTAGATGGAACCACACAAAATTCTTAATCTAATAAAAAAGCTATCATATGCATATATAAATTTAACAACTCTAATTAATTCTTATTTTCTCTATGAGGAAGCTCCAGTGACGAGCAAAACTAGTCAGAGGAAAGAAGGGACATCTGATGACAATACCATTCATTGCGGTTATCACCTAAGAATCACTGCACCACGCCGGACGCCAGCGAAATTACATCAGGGGCTTCACTTGGGACTGCAGCGGCATTTCATACGTTGGGGGCCGGAGACGTCCGGAGCTCCCTAGCCGCACCTGACCGGCAGTGCAGTGTATCTCCAGCTGGATCCGTCTACGTGTAAGACGGAGGGTGAGAACTTTTACCATTTAGCCAGCCTGATTAGGCAATCAGGAACTGTTACTATTATCTATGCAAAAGGAATTGCTTGAGACTTTGTAACAACGAGTGTTCAGTGTAATAACACAAGGAGCCGTTTTGAGACTTTGTAACAACAAGCGGTGATTTCTACATCTGATTATTCCGTCTCTCTACAAGCAGTTAGTGGACAATCTGAGAATACTGATTTGCACATCAATTAATAAGTATATCCCCTATTGCACATATTGTGGTTATTATATACGCATGAGAGCTGATCCATATTTTATTTTAGGTGCATATAGAAAGCCGGCTTTTGAAAATAAGAATTAATTAGAGTTGTTAAATTTATATATGCATATGATAGCTTTTTTATTAGATTAAGAATTTTATGTGGTTCCATCTACTAATTAGAGATTTATGTGATTAATCTAATCCGGAATAAAAAGGTGTTTTTATGTATACATGTGAATTCACTTTATTTGGAGTCTGGAAGGTTCTTAAATAGCGCAGAGTGTTCTTTTCTTATATTGTTTAGCTGGTAATCCCCCTTTCTTAAAGGGGAACCACTGATTTTGTGCTTACACTAGCACAATTAACATTCAGCAGCTGATTAATATCTGTATTCCTATTAACTATTAAGGTTTGTTTTAGAATAAATTTAAAATTTAGTATTAGCGCCGTGAGACATTCTTGTATAAAGTCATTTGGGGGGGCACTACAGTCACCAGTGTGGAGGAGGCATGGGGCTCATCTTCTGCAATCTAACTCATATCGGGAGGATGAGCCCCACTCATCATCTGCAGTGAAGGGGTTAAGTATATCTATGCTTATGCACTGGTGTCTAATTTACAGTACCTAACAGTTTTATTATGCCATCTATGCACAAGCATGGATATCCTTAAAACCTAGACTGTTATAGTGGATCAGGGACTGAGTTTGTGAAGCCCCAGTTTATTCATTACACTCTGCACAAACAGGGGAATAGAACTATGCTCCAGGAGGAATTAACAGTACTTATGTTCTCATATATGTAAGAGATATTTTTAATTTGTAGAACTGATATTTTCTATTTGATATTTTGCATACACCTTCTGGTCTTGTTTTTATGACTTATTATTACAATACTTACCTTGGAAGTTGGTTCCCCTACCACAAATTCAGATTAATAATTACTTTAATGTATTTTGCTTCGATTGTCCTTGTAAGAGTAGTTCTATGAGATTTTAGTTAATAATTAATAAAAATAACTTTTTAGTTCATATTGCTTTCACATGCTGAATGAACACGCAAGATTTACAAGATTTTTTTGTTTTGTTTTGTTTTTTTACTGGATAAATGGCTGACTTTCTCATTCTGGGTCCACATATTGGGACTGCCAAACCATTGTTGGATGATTCTTTTACCCCTTAATCACTACAGTTCTGTAGATGTGTACAGTATATATTAATTGCTGCTTTAATAATTATGATACTCAGAGTTACTACTAACTATAGGCACACTGATCTGCCACTAACTAGAGATATACGGAATTGCTAGAAGCTCCTAATCATTTACCTACGGTATACCATTATTATTACATTTGACAATTTCTATCATGTATGCAGAATTGACCGCTTTTAATTGGTGATCTAATTTGCATTTTTTTATGTGTGTTTATTTGATGTGACTTTACACTACTAAAGTTCTACAATTTGTATCAAATTAGTAGTCCCCTAGTTAGTTTGTATGACCCAAAGCAGATATGTACTTTGAATAGAAGTATTGTATTCAGAGCCATGGATGTTTTTTATTTCTCTATTGCTTTTACTGTAGAAGCATTACCAAGTGCCTCAATCCACCGACTGCAGATGCAATTGCAGCATCAGCAGAATGGGGAATAGCCCTGATACCTGCCTGATGTATGGGTCCCATAAGACTGATCTGCAAATTATACAAGAGATGTCTGGTCAGAGTAGTTCTTTCGATAAAAGCAATATACAGATATGTACTCATACATCTAACCTCAATACGCCACACAGCGGGAGATGCCTGGTGCGAGTGAGCCGCCATGTCTCGTGCAACTCTGCTAGCATCGGGCATCTAGGACGCACCAGGAGACTGTGCTGATTAAATTGATATGTGACACTTAGATATCTGTGTGCGACAGAGTGTGTATACTGTATGTAACACAAAGGAATTTGGCATGGGAAAAACGGAGTCTCATGGGACCTGGCATGCCAAGAGGGGTGGTTTGGTGTGACTGCAGCAAAGATGTAGAAGTTATTTCCAATGATGCCGGCTAGCGCAGTGATATGGCTCTGTAAGCAAGTTCAGTGAAAATGGAGTTCTGTCCCTAGTGTCCTAGCAGAATTTAAGGGACGTAATAAAAATACTAGAAACCTTGTAGGCCAAGTGCCCCATTCAACAATGGTCCTAATTACCTGCTGCATATTTTTAGTACAGTGATACTAATGAATTTGTTGTTGGTATTTATCATTACTTACCCCTCCGGCAAGATCCAGCAACGTCCCTCTACATGGTGGCCCCCTCCACTCTGGTGCTGGCAGTCTATTGCTGCCAGTGGTGGGCTGTTGTGTCATGCACATGTGCAAAGGCCAGTCTGTGCATACACATTACACTTTCACCCAGGAAGGGGCTCGATAATGCTGGGAAGGCTTTCCTGAAGCTGGGAAGGCGGCTGCTGAGTGCCAGTTTCTGACAATGGTGAACATATTGCTGTTGTCATCGACAGTATAGCTGGTGTAAGCAATACAGTGACAAACAATGGGTAAGCTAAGCTGTATGTGGAATACTGAAAGGAGGACTGAGTGGTCCATGGGGGTATTTCAGACCTGATCGCTCGCTGGTGTTTTTTTGCAGTCCAGCGTTCGCATAGTCGCCGCCCACGGGGGAGTGCATTTTAGCTGTGCAAGTGTGCAATCGCATATGCAGCCGAGCTGTACAAAAAACTTTGTACAGTTTCTGAGTTGCTCAGAACTTACTCAGCCGCTGTGATCACTTCAGCCTGTCCGGAGCCGGAATTGACGTCAGACACCGCCCTGCAAACGCTTGGACACGCCTGCGTTTTTCCAACCATTCCCAGGAAACAGTCAGTTGACACCCACAAACGCCTTCTTCCTGTCAATCACCTTGCAATCGGCTGTGCGAATGGATTCTTCGTAAAACCATCGCACAGCAATGAACCGCTTTGTACCCATGCGACGTCCCTGCGCATTCCAGTGCATACGCATGTGCAGTTCTGACCTGATCGCAGCGCTGCAAAAAACGCTAGCGTGCGATCAGGTCAGAATTGCCCCCCATGTACTAAGTGGAGTTAAAAGGGGGTGGATGAAAAAGGCAGAGAAAACCCCTGTATGTACCACTTCTTGATATATACAAAAGGGATTTCTCTGCCTCAGCCAGCTAGCACTAAAAACAGGCTAGAATATCGGCACTTCATCTGGGTTACTTAGCTAAGTGTTCCAGGTGTCATTAACAGGAGAGATCACTTACCCACAGGTGTCTTCTCCAGCGCTGGTATCGCCACCTGTAGCTGCCATTATCAGCTACTCTTCATGTAAAAAAGCATGTAACTCTCTGTCACATGGCCGTATGTCAATAAAGTTTACTAAATAATAAAAAAATATCTCTTTGCTGCAGTTGCATGGGACTCGGGAAATGACAGATGGGTCCACAGTGCAGAATGTGTCTGTATAGTCATTGCCGTGGGGTGACTTTTCATTCACCCTCTTCAACAGGGCCAGCTTTAGTACAACTTGTAGCAGCCACCTCCGGCTTCGCACTGATAACATATGAAGCAGGAGCGACATTAACTCCAGTCGATCGTGATGGACGTTCTGCAGCACCCAGCAGTCATTCAGGTGTCTGGTCGATTCTTATTGACTAGCTGCATCAAAATGAAGGTTAGCTGTCTTTGTAGGTTGTCACTGCGACAGCAATGGCCAATAGGAATCAAGCTGATTTTTATAGGGTGAGGCAGTCACATGAGACAGTCTCCATTCCATCGGTGCCACAGAGAGAGAGCTGGAATAAGGGGGGGGAGGGGGCATGAGGGTAGGGCCAGCTACTGAGCCCAGTGTGGTCGACACCGGGACCCTGGACCGATCAATACTGACTGGCATGGTGGCAACCACAGCCACCCACTGTTTCGCTAGCCTGCACAGTGCTCTAGAGTCTGGACTGAGGCTGCTGTTGTTTTGTTTTTTGTGGGGGATTTTTTTATTATTATTAATTTCCCTTTGAGGGACAATGTGTTTGTGTGTGTGTTTCTTTTTTTCTGCGGTGGCCAATGTGTATGCTTTTTTTTCTCCTGCGGAAGTCAATACATGATTTCGCTGAGAGAGCCCCCACACCTTGTGCAGCACGGCCACATCCCTTTTTTTAAGTTATGGCCCTTTTTTGGACGTGCAACATAGAATGTACCAATTTGGTGGATCACAAAAGCGTTCAGCTTTCAGAGTAGATCACCAAATCCAAAAGTCTTGCCACCCCTGCTATAATAACTTATTGAGTGCGAAAAGGGTTGTCTAGTTGTTAAATGTGGCCCAAAGTATGTTAGATTTGATAGTCTGACTTACATAAGATTGAGCATATATATTTGGTGCCAAGAACCTATTGCCTCTCTACGCACCCTCACAAACAGCACTGTGTTTGTAGAAGAGTTTGGTCGGAGCACAACCACTAAAGTTACTTTTCAGCCTAGTTAAATATTCATCTCTATAAAGTTAATTGGAGGGAACGGTTAATGAGTTCATGCGATGGAAAGAACTGAGCTGGTACTTAAAATTTGTCCCCCTAGAAATATTGAAAAAGACAAGGTCATCACTGATGGTGATAACATGTCTCCAGAGGTCTCTGCATTAATGAGAAAAGAGCCGCTGTAAAAGGACATTGTAGAGACAGGAAACTGGCAGGGTAAAAAGTGCATATTCAGCTGATTAGAAACCAGTGTACAGGGAGACAGGTCACAATGATTAGTGGTGGCAATGTGGTCATTATTAGAGACATTATAAGTACAGTACCATTCACTAGGAGGCTGGCTCATGAAATGGGTGTTATTCACTTCATGTTTACCTTGGAGCATGTGTCACTTACTGGATAGTGGCCTCACGATATAAAAGCCTTTCACTGAGAGCTTTTATCAGGTTATATATTATTACTAGATACCAGGGCCGTAACTAGGTGTGTGCCGATGGTGCCTTGCCCACAGCGCAAATGCACTGCAGGAGCACCATCTGACAGCACACCCACTCCTCCCCCCCCACACACACACGGCCGCTGTACCCAGTGAGGCAGTAGTGTAAGTTCTGCCTGCCTTTGGCGCCTATTTTCAGCCGCCTGTGCAGCTGGCATGGGGTGTCATACAGCCGCGTTCCAGGATCCGGTCTGTTAGTGCCACCGGCCGGACAAGGGATGGGGAGTGGTGCTTCAGCTGCCATGTGGTAGTGCACCTCGTCCCTCGCATCCTGCTTGTGAGTCCCGGTGCCTGTGTAAGGGACGGAGAGTGGTGCTGCAGCTGCCATGTGGTAGCGCACCTCACCCCGTTTCCCACTTGTGAGTCCTGGTGGCTGTGTAATGCAGAGAGAGTGCTATTGCAGAGGGAGCGCTATTGTAGGCTGCAGGTCCCAGCTAGGAGTGCCTGTCTGCGTGGATATCGGATAGGCAAACAGGTGAACACAACACACACACACGACGCACACACTCACTCTAACTGTGCCTAATGTGTACAAAAAGGGGGCTCTTTTGTAATATGTAAAATCCAGGGACTGCTACCTAATGTGTAAAGAAAGGGGACTCTGCTTGCCTAGTGTGTGAAAAAGGGAGACTCTGCTTGCTGTGCTATGTAAAAGGGGGACTCTACCTGCCGTGCTGTGTAAAAGGGAGCTCTGCCTGCTGTGCTGTGTAAAAGGGAGCACTGCCTGCCGTGCTGTGTAAAAGAGAGCAACGCCTGCCATGCTGTGTAAAAGGGAGCTCTCTGGCCATGCCCCTTCCCGTGAAGCCATGCCCCTATATTTTTGTGCGTGCATTGGCCCTGTTTTATATATGGTGTGTGTTGGGGAAGGGGGTGGGGGATCGGCGGCGGCACTGATGCTGTTTCTTGCACACAGCGCTAAAATGTCTAGTTACGGCACTGATAGATACAGTAGCTGATTCAGGGTCTGTGTAATTCGCTGGAAAGCTGCATGATCATGATGTAACAGGCAATCTATGGAAAGTTATCCTCTGTGTCAGTTTGGTAAGAAATACTGGCAATCGGGATTCCAACTGACAGCGGGATCCCAAAGGCCAGAATCCCAACGGTTCCCGGTAAGTATTTCTAACCCACCCCTCCTGCAGCCTAACCCCCTCCGGCAGCCTAAACCCAAGCAACCCCCTTCCTGCAGCCTAACACTAACCTCACCCACCTACAGAGCCCGACCCTTATGGGCCCTACATGCAATGCGAGGTTCACGACTTCCGATACAGCCAACGGGCGACCTGGTGGCATGGGGGGTGACGGGGGAGTGTAGTTTCTTCACTCCCCCCCGTCACCCGGCACCATAGCAGTGCACGCTAATATGGACAAGATTGTCCATATTGGCTTGCGAGCCATAACCAACGATAAACGAGTGCGGGCCGCACATCATTCATTGTTGGTGCCTACACACTGAAAGATATGAACAGTATCTCATTCATTAATGAACGAGATCGTTCATATCTTTCAGTGAAATCTTTAAGTGTGTAGGGCCCTTAACCCTCCCACTAGTGTCTAACCCCATCCCTGGTAGTTAACTTTGGAATGTGTTGGGATTCTGACCATCAGAATCCCACTGTCGCTCTTCTGACTGTCGGAATCCCGACTGGCAGGGTTTTAACCGCATCTCTTGCCACCTATGACCCCCCTTCCCCCTTTGCACATCAGAAACAATCTTAAAAATGCAACATCACAACTTATCAGAGGTGCCTTCACCTTACAAGGTGCATAATAAGTGCCCATAAAGCTTACAGCAGCCCTGCTAATGCAGAGCGAATTCCCGGTGAGGCAATAACTCCCCCCCCCCCCCCCCCCCCACCAACAAAAAATACAAAAAACGTAACTCTTTAAATGAAAGAGAAAAAACTAGCAAAGAGACAGAAAGAAAAGAAAAATAATAAAATTACTGGAGCAATAAGGGTGCACAGAGGTATAAGCATCTGTCCCTACAACAAAATTTCTCCTCTTTAGTGTAAACTCGATATCCGATCTGATACACTGCATATGCGACAGAATCCCAAACACACTGTGCATTGCACTGAATTCAGTGAGAAAAAAAAAGTAGGCTGCTTCTTTCATCAGAGCTGATAGGTAAAGAAATACCAGTGCTGCCGTCTTCTTTTACACTACCTCTTGCCAGCAAGTTGGTCAGTGATGAATTCCAAGAAGAAAAAAATCCTGCGGCAAGTGGTAGTGCTATATGTCATTTAAAAAAACTTTTTGATAAACCGGACCAATGCTTTTATAAGTAACTAGTTAAAAGTCCATGAAAATGATGAACACCAGGACTGGACTATGGAAGAGGGGGGGGGTACCTCACTGCTTACACAGAAAGTCCTGTTGCTGGAAGCCATTCAATTAAAATAAGAATTTACTTACCAATAATTCTATTTCTCGGAGTCCGTAGTGGATGCTGGGGTTCCTGAAAGGACCATGGGGAATAGCGGCTCCGCAGGAGACAGGGCACAAAAAGTAAAGCTTTAGGATCAGGTGGTGTGCACTGGCTCCTCCCCCTATGACCCTCCTCCAAGCCTCAGTTAGGATACTGTGCCCGGACGAGCGTACACAATAAGGAAGGATTTTGAATCCCGGGTAAGACTCATACCAGCCACACCAATCACACTGTACAACCTGTGATCTGAACCCAGTTAACAGTATGATAACAGCGGAGCCTCTGAAAAGATGGCTCACAACAATAATAACCCGATTTTTGTAACTATGTACAAGTATTGCAGATAATCCGCACTTGGGATGGGCGCCCAGCATCCACTACGGACTCCGAGAAATAGAATTATCGGTAAGTAAATTCTTATTTTCTCTATCGTCCTAGTGGATGCTGGGGTTCCTGAAAGGACCATGGGGATAATACCAAAGCTCCCAAACGGGCGGGAGAGTGCGGATGACTCTGCAGCACCGAATGAGAGAACTCCAGGTCCTCCTTAGCCAGGGTATCAAATTTGTAGGATTTTACCAACGTGTTTGCCCCTGACTAAATAGCCGCTCGGCAAAGTTGTAAAGCCGAGACCCCTCGGGCAGCCGCCCAAGATAAGCCCACCTTCCTTGTGGAATGGGCATTTACATATTTTGGCTGTGGCAGGCCTGCCACAGAATGTGCAAGCTGAATTGTATTACACATCCAACTAGCAATAGTCTGCTTAGAAGCAAGAGCACCCAGTTTGTTGGGTGCATACAGGATAACAGCAAGTCAGTTTTCCTGACTCCAGCCGTCCTGGAACCTATATTTACAGGGCCCTGACAACATCTAGCAACCTGGAGTCCTCCAAGTCCCTAGTAGGCGCAAGGCACCAAAATAAGCTGGTTCAGGTGAAACACTGACACCACCTTAGGGAGAGAACTGGGGACGAGTCCGCAGCTCTGCCCTGTCCAAATGGACAACCAGATATGGGCTTTTTTTGAGAAAAAAACCACCAATTTGACACTCGCCTGGTCCAGGCCAGGGCCAAGAGCATGGTCACTTTTCATGTGAGATGCTTCAAATCCACAGATTTGACTGGTTTTAAACCAATGTGATTTGAGGAATCCCAGAACTACGTTGAGATCCCACAGTGCCACTGGAGGCACAAAAGGGGGTTGTATATGCAATACTCCCTTGACAAACTTCTGGACTTCAGGAACTGAAGCCACTTCTTTCTGGAAGAAAATCGACAGGGCCGAAATTTGAACCTTAATGGCCCCCAATTTGAGGCCCATAGACACTCCTGTTTGCAGGAAATGCAGGAATCGACCGAGTTGAAATTTCTTCGTGGGGCCTTTCTGGCCTCACACCACGCAACATATTTTTGCCACATGTGGTGATAATGTTGTGCGGTCACCTCCTTTCTGGCTTTGACCAGGGTAGGAATGACCTCTTCCGGAATGCCTTTTTCCCTTAGGATCCGGCGTTCCACCGCCATGCCGTCAAACGCAGCTGCGGTAAGTCTTGGAACAGACATGGTACTTGCTGAAACAAGTCCCTTCTTAGCGGCAGAGGCCATAAGTCCTCTGTGAGCATCTCTTGAAGTTCCGGGTACCAAGTCCTTCTTGGCCAATCCGGAGCCATGAGTATAGTTCTTACTCCTCTACGTCTTATAAGTCTCAGTACCTTAGGTATGAGAAGCAGAGGATGGAACACATACACCGACTGGTACATCCATGGTGTTACCAGAACGTCCACAGCTATTGCCTGAGGGTCTCTTAACCTGGCGCAATACCTGTCCCGTTTTTTGTTCAGACGGGACGCCATCATGTCCACCTTTGGTATTTCCCAACGGTTTACAATCATGTGGAAAACTTCCCGATGAAGTTTCCACTCTGCCGGGTGGAGGTCGTGCCTGCTGAGGAAGTCTGCTTCCCAGTTTCCATTCCCGGAATGAAACACTGCTGACAGTGCTATCACATGATTTTCCGCCCAGCGAAAAGTCCTTGCAGTTTTTGCCATTGCCCTCCTGCTTCTTGTGTCGCCCTGTCTATTTACGTGGGCGACTGCCGTGATGTTTTTCCCACTGGATCAATACCGGCTGACCTTGAAGCAGAGGTCTTGCTAAGCTTAGAGTATTATAAATTTACCCTTAGCTCCAGTATATTTATGTGGAGAAAAGTCTCCAGACTTGATCACACTCCCTGGAAATTTTTTCCTTGTGTGACTGCTCCCCAGCCTCTCGGGCTGGCCTCCGTGGTCACCAGCATCCAATCCTGAATGCCGAATCTGCGGCCCTCTAGAAGATGAGCACTCTGTAACCACCACAGGAGAGACACCCTTGTCCTTGGATATAGGGTTATCCGCTGATGCATCTGAAGATGCGATCCGGACCATTTGTCCAGCAGATCCCACTGAAAAATTCTTGCGTGAAATCTGCCGAATGGAATTGCTTCGTAGGAAGTCACCATCTTTACCAGGACCCTTGTGCAATGATGCACTGATTTTAGGAGGTTCCTGACTAGCTCGGATAACTCCCTGGCTTTCTCTTCCGGGAGAAACACCTTTTTCTGGACTGTGTCCAGAATCAACCCTAGGCACAGCAGACTTGTCGTCGGGATCAGCTGCGATTTTGGAGTATTTAGAATCCACCCGTGCTGTTGTAGCAGTATCCGAGATAGTGCTACTCCGACCTCCAACTGTTCCCTGGACTTTGCCCTTATCAGGAGATCGTCCAAGTAAGGGATAATTAAGACACCTTTTCTTCGAAGAAGAATCATCATTTCGGCCATTACCTTGGTAAAGACCCGGGGTGCCGTGGACAATCCAAACGGCAGCGTCTGAAACTGATAGTGACAGTTCTGTACCACGAACCTGAGGTACCCTTAGTGAGAAGGGCAAATTTTGGACATGGAGGTAAGCATCCCTGATGTCTCGGGACACTATATAGTCCCCTTCTTCCTGGTTCGTTATCACTGCTCTGAGTGACTCCATCTTGATTTGAACCTTTGTAAGTGTTCAAATTTTTTTAGATTTAGAATAGGTCTCACCTAGCCTTCTGGCTTCAGTACCACAATATAATGTGGAATAATACCCCTTTTCTTGTTGTAGGAGGGGTAATTTGATTATCACCTGCTGGGAATACAGCTTGTGAATTGTTTCCCATACTGCCTCCTTGTCGGAGGGAGACCTTGGTAAACCAGACTTCAGGAGCCCTGCGAAGGGGAAACGTCTCGACATTCCAATCTGTACCCCTGGGATACTACATGTAGGATCCAGGGGTCCTGTACGGTCCCAGCGTCATGCTGAGAGCTTGGCAGAAGCGGTGGAACGCTTCTGTTCCTGGGAATGGGCTGCCTGCTGCAGTCTTCTTCCCTTTCCTCTATCCCTGGGCAGATATGACTCTTATAGGGACGAAAGGACTGAGGCTGAAAAGACGGTGTCTTTTTCTGCAGAGATGTGACTTAGGGTAAAAACGGTGGATTTTCCAGCAGTTGCCGTGGCCACCAGGTCCGATGGACCGACCCCAAATAACTCCTCTTCCTTTATACGGCAATACACCTTTGTGCCGTTTGGAATCTGCATCACCTGACCACTGTCGTGTCCATAAACATCTTCTGGCAGATATGGACATCGCACTTACTCTTGATGCCAGAGTGCAAATATCCCTCTGTGCATCTCGCATATATAGAAAATGCATCCTTTAAATGCTCTATAGTCAATAAAATACTGTCCCTGTCAAGGGTATCAATATTTTTAGTCAGGGAATCCGACCAAGCCACCCCAGCTCTGCACATCCAGGCTGAGGCGATCGCTGGTCGCAGTATAACACCAGTATGTGTGTATATACTTTTTATGATATTTTCCAGCCTCCTGTCAGCTGGCTCCTTGAGGACGGCCCTATCTATAGACGGTACCGCCACTTGTTTTGATAAGCGTGTGAGCGCCTTATCCACCCTAAGGGGTGTTTCCCAACGCGCCCTAACTTCTGGCGGGAAAGGGTATACCGCCCATAATTTTCTATCGGGGGGAACCCACGCATCATCACACACTTCATTTAATTTATCTGATTCAGGAAAAACTACGGTAGTTTTTTCACATCCCACATAATACCCTCTTTTGTGGTACTTGTAGTATCAGAAATATGTAACACCTCCTTCATTGCCCTTAACGTGTGGCCCTAATAAGGAATACGTTTGTTTATTCACCGTCGACACTGGATTCAGTGTCCGTGTCTGTGTCTGTGTCGACCGACTAAAGTAAACGGGCGTTTTAAAACCCCTGACGGTGTTTCTGAGACGTCTGGACCGGTACTAATTGTTTGTCGGCCGTCTCATGTCGTCAACCGACCTTGCAGCGTGTTGACATTATCACGTAATTCCCTAAATAAGCCATCCATTCCGGTGTCGACTCCCTAGAGAGTGACATCACCATTACAGGCAATTGCTCCGCCTCCTCACCAACATCGTCCTCATACATGTCGACACACACGTACCGACACACAGCACACACACAGGGAATGCTCTGATAGAGGACAGGACCCACTAGCCCTTTGGAGAGACAGAGGGAGAGTTTGCCAGCACACACCAAAAACGCTATAATTATATAGGGACAACCTTATATAAGTGTTTTCCCTTATAGCATCTTTTATATATTTCTAACGCCAAATTAGTGCCCCCCCTCTCTGTTTTAACCCTGTTTCTGTAGTGCAGTGCAGGGGAGAGCCTGGGAGCCTTCCCTCCAGCCTTTCTGTGAGGGAAAATGGCGCTGTGTGCTGAGGAGATAGGTCCCGCCCCTTTTTCGGCGGGCTCGTCTCCCGCTCTTTAATGGATTCTGGCAGGGGTTAAATATCTCCATATAGCCCCCGGAGGCTATATGTGAGGTATTTTTAGCCAAAAAAGGTTTTCATTTGCCTCCCAGGGCGCCCCCCTCCCAGCGCCCTGCACCCTCAGTGACTGCCGTGTGAAGTGTGCTGAGAGGAAATGGCGCACAGCTGCAGTGCTGTGCGCTACCTTAAGAAGACTGAGGAGTCTTCTGCCGCCGATTCTGGACCTCTTCTCGTTTCAGCATCTGCAAGGGGGCCGGCGGCGAGGCTCCGGTGACCATCCAGGCTGTACCTGTGATCGTCCCTCTGGAGCTAATGTCCAGTAGCCAAAGAAGCCAATCCATCCTGCACGCAGGTGAGTTCACTTCTTCTCCCCTAAGTCCCTCGTTGCAGTGATCCTGTTGCCAGCAGGACTCACTGTAAAATAAAAAACCTAAGCTAAACTTTTCTAAGCAGCTCTTTAGGAGAGCCACCTAGATTGCACCCTTCTCGGCCGGGCACAAAAATCTAACTGAGGCTTGGAGGAGGGTCATAGGGGGAGGAGCCAGTGCACACCACCTGATCCTAAAGCTTTACTTTTTGTGCCCTGTCTCCTGCGGAGCCGCTATTCCCCATGGTCCTTTCAGGAACCCCAGCATCCACTAGGACGATAGAGAAAAGCTGTGTCTCTGACAGGGCTGCTGCGGGGCTGAGGGTAACACTAACAGCTGACTGTATCTCCTGCTGTGGGGCTGAATATTAGGTTCCTGGCATGGAGCTCCATTTACACCTCTGCTGTCACTCCCGGCAGCTGTTACCTCTGCTGTCACTCCCGGCCGTTGTTACCTCCCCTGGGGCTGACTTAATTCCACTCCTGATGATGGGAGTTCCGATGAAGCCCGCCTCCTGCTGTCACTCACCGCTCAAGGCCACCTGCTCTGGGGTTGTTATGCAGGGCAGCTCTGCCTCCGATCCACTCAGCGCTGCCCATGTCTGCATCAATCACCACTCAAGGCCACCTCCTCCGCTCCGCCCAGTGGGAGAAACTGCTCCAAGTTCCGCTGCCACTCACCATGGGTATCACTGCTCACACCTCACTCCTCACCACATCGGTGCCACTGGGATGTTTACCGGAGTTTATTACAGTGAACCGCAGACTCAATTCAGGTACGCCAGTCTCTCCTTCACACGGTCCACAGGCCGGGCATCATTCCCCTCTCTAAGTCTTCTCCTCAGACCCTCCTCAACGGTTTTTTGCTGGTCCTCTATATATCCCCTCTTTTGGGGTACCCGGATGAGTCCCGCCAGATGTGCCCTGCATGAGCTGGGTGGCCGTTTATTAATCACCCCACATCAGACCCCCTGTTCTTGCACTAGTCCTCTATTCCATTACACAGGTGGACAGTTCCAACTCCCCTCTGTGAGGGGAATAATAATTAACCAAATTTATAAGAATACTCTAACATCCCTCCATGAGGGCATTTGTATATTTTTATACATATATATATCTTAACTTTTCTTCGTTACGCTTGCACAACATATATTTCATTATAAAATAACTATGAATTATATAGCATGCACGTAGGAGATTTAGCAGGGTATTACATACTGCCCTATTTGAAATATGCGTGTCCCCACGCATTGCTCCACCTTTCTCTTAACGAATGAATAATTATATTCAACAGTTACCAGAGTGAACCTAGTTCTAATGTAGATACCTACATTTGGATGTAACTTCAGTTACATATTTCACAACACTCTAATACCGGTATCTAAGGGGTAACACTCCCTTTGTGCTCCTCTCTGATTGCCTCAGCTCAACTGGAGGGTTAACCACATCATGGCTATACTCTTCTAACACATTTGGCAACATTATGTGGAACTCAGAGGCATCATAGCTTTTTCTTCCCATTACATCAGGCTGTACTATTTCTGGCGTAGGAGCAGCTTCCCCACTAGCGGAAACTCTTATATTGTACAATACTGGCCAACACAATTTGAACATGTCCATAAAGTCACTGAAAGTTGGATCAGTAAGTGAGTTCAATCCTTCCGCCTTTTCCTCCTGACTATCGTGATCCAGCAAAGTCAAGTTCAGACACTTTTTCAACTGATTCCTATGCACTACCAAGGAAGACTTGCACCCATCCTTAGAGATCCTATATATCGCTAATTGGAGTGTGGAATTTCAATGATTAGGTAGGGTGCTGACTCCCAATGACTATCCAGCTTACTGGTACGTTGATTCTTCTTTCTCCATACCATATCACCCACTTTTAGTGGGTCTGCGAAGGCTGTCTCATTGTAACAATCAGCTTGATGCTGTCGTACATTCTTCATCCTTTGTTCAACTATAGTCTGTACTGTCTTTAGTCTTTGCTTATGTTCTCTCACCCAGTCGCTCTGCGGAAATTGTCTCTTGAGCGACTTCTGGGGGCAAATCCAGTTTTAGATCCACAGGTAATTTACCCTCTCGCACCAACCAATTAAGTAGTAAGGGGTATATCGGGTGGAACTATGTTCTGCATTGTTGTACAAAAATGTAATCTCGGGAAACAGTGTAGGCCACTCTTGCCGTTTCCGGTGACGGGATAGCTCTTAACATATTGATTAGGGTTTGATTCATTCTTTCGTATAAACCATTGCGTTATGGGTGATAGGCGGTGGTCCTCAACTTTTTTCACCTGCACAAGTCACAGAGTTCTTTGAATAATCTAGATTCAAAAGCAGGGCCTTGATCTGTCAAAATGTTTTACGTATATCCATAAGGCCATATTAATGCTCTCCACAGTAGTTCTGCGGTAGTTTTTGCCGACAAATCCCGCACTGGAAGAGCCACAGCAAACTTGATGTAGTGGTCTATCATAGTGACGGCATATTAATATCCAGTTTGGCTGGATTCCAATTTCACATGGTCGATGGTAAGTAGTTCTAGCAGATGGTGACTAATAATGGGATGAAAAGGTGCTTTCTGATAGGCGGAAGCTCTCTTCTTTACAATACAGTTCTGGTAGTTTGTGCACCAATCCTCAATGTCCTTCCTCATATTGATCCAGAAGAACCGTTTCCTTAAGTGTGCCTCTAGCTTCTGAGTACTGAAATACCCAGATTGATCATGGTAAGCATATAGGAGGGAATTTTTCTCTTCCGAAGGTATTACAATCTGAGTAACAGGGTGATGTATTTTAGGGTTGACTCCACAGCGGATGATGAGACCCTTCCGTATCCGAAGACGTTCTCATTGTCTATGGAGCTACAGAAGCTCAGGCTCAGCAAACTGTCTTTCCTCCTTAGTCAGCATCATCCCGGTAAGTAAGAGAGCCTTCAATTGCTTTAGCATGGGGCTCATCTCCAGTACTGCCTCCATTTCTCCTCCGGCAACACCCTCAGTTCAGCTTTAGATGTACATTTTACTCCCGTGGACACTGCTTGTTGGCATATAAACATGGCATGAAAGGCTGGCATTTCTACTTCCTCCCATACTTCATCATCAGGTCCACTGTCTGTTTCTCCTGGTAATCACGACAGTGCATCAGCATTGAGATTACTTCGACCACTCCGGTATTTGATTGTAAATTGGTAATTGGCCAATCGAGTAGCCCAACGCTGTTCCAGTGCTCCCAGATGAGCAGTCGGTAAATGGGACAGAGGATTGTTGTCGGTGAAAGCTACAAATGGAGTAGCAGCCAAGTAACGTTTGAATTTTTCTGTGACTGCCCATACTAGCGCCAATAACTCTAATTTGAAAGCGCTGTAGTTCGCATTATTGTGTTCAGTTTTCTTTAAGCTTCAACTAGCGTAAGCAATGACTCGTTCTTTCCCATCTTGATTCTGAGATAACACCGCTCCGAGGCCCTGATTGCTAGCGTCAGTATACAAATGGAAAGGCCGACTATAGTCTGGATATGCTAATATGGGCGTCTTGGTCAGCAGGCTTTTCAATTTATCAAAATCAACTTGTTGAGTCTGGGTCCAGTTTAGCCATGCATTTCTACCATGTTGACTTTTGGACACTCCTCGAGGTAATTCATGCAAAGGGGCTGCAACATGAGCGAACTTTTCCATGAATCTCCGATAATATCCGACAAATCCGAGGAACTGACGTACTTCCTTGATGGTACTTGGAGTAAGCCAATCTTGTACAGCAGCAATCTTTTCTGGATCGGGAATGATGCCTTCGGCACTCACAACATGCCCCAGATATTGCACACTTGTCTTTAAAAGATGGCATTTGGACAGCTTTACCCTCAGGCCATACTCAGCTAGTCACCTGAAAATGTATAGAAGGTGCTGTAGGTGCTCTTCATAAATTCCAGAGTAAATGATAATATCATCTAGATATAATAGCACCATTCAAAGTTTTTATGGCCTAAGCAGTGCTTCATTACCCTTTGAAATGTCCCTGGAGCATTACAGAGTCCGTAGGGCATGCGCTCAAACTCATATAATCCCATAGGAGTTGTGAAAGCTGTTTTTCTCTATCACTAGGGGCCATTTGGATCTGCCAATACCCGCTCGTTAGGTCCAGAGTTGAGAAATAGGTGGCTGATTTCAGAGCCGCTAACGACTCCTCAATTTGTGGTAGCGGATAAGCGTCCTTGTGTGTCACCTGATTCAACTTTCTATAATCGACACAAAAACGTAAGTTACCATCTTTTTTCTGGACTAAGACTATTGGTGCAGCCCAAGGACTGTGACTTTAACGAATTACGCCGGATGCCTTTATCTCTTCCAGCATATGACGAACAGGTTGGTACAACACTGGAGCAAGTGGTCATTATCGCTCTTTAATAGGTGGTGCATTTCCCGTAGGGATATAATGCTGAATCTGATCTACTTTTCCAAAGTCATCTGAATTCTTACTAACGGTGGCAATGTTTTCTTGTACTGCTTGCAGAACCCCTGACTTTAATTCATCCAGAGTGTCTTTATCCCCGATTTGAATCTCCTGCCACCAGCTGGATTTCTCTTCATTTCCTCTAGTCTCGCTGGGGAGATGGTTTGTTTGAGTCTTCAAAGACGTGATGTCCACCACATCGTGAAACGTTGCCCATAATAGCTTAGCGACAACTTGATGACGGTACAATTTAACAGGGTGATCATGTGGATTGAGAACCCTCACAGGCACTCTCCCGCCCTCTACAGTTACTAGAGTTTGCACAACAACTCTGTTGCTCCTGACGGAGATGGTGCAAGGCTCATTAATAGCATCATAATTCCGTCCTTGGGGCCCGCACTTAGCTTTTCCCCAAATTATGGTTTCCAAATTGGGTTGCAAGATAATGGGCTTTTGGTCCACGGTCTTCACCTTACCCACTTCGCCACTGATATTAATAAATCGTTGCTGTCCTTGTAGGGTTCTAATGGTCCTATGCAGAGCCCATTGACAAGCAGATGGCGCATGGATTAATTCCACTCGGAGAGCCATTATCAATTCATCAGGACACTGCTGTAACACGTTTATTCCCACAATGATGGGAGGACCCGTGGGGTCCTCTATATCAGTGATGAGACAGCCCTGTCTTGATAATTGGGCTTGACCAATTTGAAAGTCTAATTCACAGTATCCCTGACAGGAGATACTCAGCCCATTACTAGTGACAAGTCGTAGCTAAGCCGGTGGTAATATTCCTAGTCTTCCCCAATACTGGTGGAATGTATTCTGTTGAATAGTGGTAACCTGGGAACCGGTATCCAAAGTAGCTGGTACTTGTACCCCGTCAATCCAGATGTTGACAACGGGGAGCTGCCCTATATATTGAGGCACCATTCTTCTGGGGTAGGACCTATTTCGCATGCTCCCCCCCGAGGGTTGGTCTCCGGCCTCGGGGCCTCTGCATTTAAAGGCTCCTCCTGGCGACACACAATCTCTACATGTCCGCTCCGATTACATCTCCGACAAATGGGACGTCCTTGTGAATCGAATCAGTCTGTGGGTCTACGGCCCCTTCCTTGTGGTGGTTCCCACCAGTCGCTCCTTGTTCCTCTTTGGTCTCATCGCCAGTTTGATTCAGTCCGAGCTGATGGTGTATGTTTGACGAGCCTCTGTAGCTCCCTGTTCATAGCAGCCATCCTGACTGTAAGGTCTTCTATTTGGTCTTTCAATGTGAGGACCGGATCTGAACTAGGAGTTTGCATACTCTGCAGTGTAGTCTTCTTCGAGTTTACTACCTCTGTGGACGAACGTCCAGAAGTGCCAGTCTCATCTGCTCGTTCTTTATAACCCGGCAACTCTGGGAAGGACACCTCCTGGAGCGGTATGGGACCGATCAATTTTATGGCCGCTTCCTTGAAATCCAAAAAGGAAGCAGTATTTTTTTGCATTTTCAAAAGTTTGAGTTGTGTTCTGACACTCTCGCAGTTTGCACCGTTAATAAATTGACTCACCAAAGCCTCGTCTACCTCTTTTATTTCCGAAGTGTCCACTTCTTGGACGTCTCATAATGCTTCTTGCAAACTCAGCACAAAGTCTTGTAATGATTCTCAAGACTGCTGTTTGCGTGAATAGAAACGTGAGTTTAACTCCGAGATGGTACTGGTATCAAAAGTGGTTGCAAACGCTGAAACACTTGATCGGCAGTTTTCCATTCTTCCAAGGGCCATGATAATACCTCCCGCAAGGCTGACCCTTTCAGTTGACCAATTAAAATCTCTACTTGCTGCAGGTTGGCTAATGGGTAAAGTCTAAACATAGATTGCAGCTTTGTCTTGAATTCAGTAAACGTTTTTGACTCTTTTTCTCTTGTTTCTCCTGAATAGGTGGGCAACCACGGGGCCCCAAAATAGTAAGGGAGGGTAATAGGATTTGCATTGGTCATGGCCGCTGGTGCGCTTGTTGTGCTGGTTGTGCCTGTTGCACTTGTTGTTGTGCTGGTTGCGCCTGTGGTGCCTGTTGCACTTGTGCTTGTTGTCGCTTGTTCGTTGTTCGACATTTTCCTTGTTTGCGATCCTGTTCGTGGGCCACCAAATGTAACAGTGTATCTCACACTCGGGTATGTAAGTCACAAAGATGTATATATATGTCAGGGTTTCAGGTAGTATTAGTGTATCATGAAGGTAAGTAATGAGTTCCTAGGATTATACCTGATCTTCTCTTGTTCTCAAGTTCCGGCTTCTACCTTCTGCATGACTCGGTCTGTGAATTACCTATTCCTCAGCAGGAATGCATGGACCGTGAATCACATATCTAATTAAACAACCTTTTTGAAATACAATTCACAACATTTGTACCGTAACCAACATAAAATAATTTTATTTTACTGGAACAACTTGTTATCTTCCATAAGTGAAGCCACCTGAACAAAGAGGTTAATGCAACAACCTATTTCATACAGTTTTGGAAACAGTTTAGCATATAACAATATGAATAATAATGTCGATACTGCTTGGTTTTGGTACCCTAAAGGAAGGGGTTCCCCTAATACTCTAACACTTCAGTCTGAGTACTCTTAATACCTCAGTGGTGCACATTGAAACAATACTCGGATGGGGGTAGCTACACTGATTTATGTCCCCCAAGACGCAAGCCCTATTTTCGGCTTTCAGATTAATAGAAAAGTTCACTACAGTGAATTCTCTTAATATCCTCTCCTATAAGGGACTGACTGAATTGTCTGAATTCTTGTATCCCAGTGGCAGACAGTGGTGTAATGGTGAAACACAGCTGCGATGTTCCTTCTCTAGCTTTCCCCTGTGAGCAGTGTGAGCAGCAGGAATACCAAAAATACTTGTCTTTTGACGGGCTGGTTCACTAGTAATAATCTGCTGTAACAGTATTGGATGAGGAATAATCAGTTCCTACCTCAACAAGTTTCAGATGCCATAGGATCTTCTAGTATACAAGCTGTTTCTAGCTTCTATCATTGTTTCTGCGGATGCCAAATATATTAATAGTTACTCTGATGCAGTCTATTCTGTACTCTAGTAAAGTATCTATTGTCTACCCTCTAATATCGCAGCAGAGTTTGTTTTAACTGAAGCTGATGATGTCCCTCAGAAGCTGTCTGTATCTCTGACAGGGTTGCTACAGGACTGAGTGATAGAAGGTGAAATTAAAAGCTGCGTCTCTGACAGGGCTGCTGCGGGGCTGAGTGGCTGAGGGTAACACTAACAGCTGACTGTATCTCCTGCTGCGGGGCTGAATATTAGGTACCTGGCATGGAGCTCCATTTACACTTCCGCTGTCACTCCAGGACGTTGTTTCCTTCCCTGGGGCTGACTTAATTGTTATGCAGGGCAGCGCCGCCTCTGATCTGCCCAGCTGGAGGGATTTTACTGCTGAGGCCCCGCCGATGCCGCTGCCCACGTCCACACCAATCACCACTCGAGGCCACCTCCTCCGCACTGCCCAGCGGGAGAAACCGCTCCAAGTTCCGCTGCCGCTCACCACAGGTATCACTGATCACACCTCGCTCCTCACCGCATCGGAACCACCGGGACGTTTACCAGAGTTTCTTACAGTGAACACAGGCTCAATTCAGGTACACCAGTCTCTCCTTCACACGGTCCACAGGCCGAGCGTCATTCCCCTAAGTCTTCTCCTCAGACCCTTGTCAATGTTTTTTGCTGGTCCTCTATATATCCCCATCTTTTGGGGTACTCGGATGAGTCCCGCCAGATGCGCCCTGCACGAGCTGGGTGGCTGTTTATTAATCACCCCACATCAGACCCCCTGTTCTTGTAGGGGATTGTACTAGTCCTCTATTCCATTACACAGGTGGACAGTTCCAACTCCCCTTTGTGAGGGGAATAATAATTAACCAAACTTCTCTCCATGAGAGTAATTTATAAGAATACTCTAACATCCCTCCATGAGGGCATTTGTATATTTATATATATATATATATATATATATCTTAACTTTTCTTAGTTATGCTAGCACAACATATATTTAATTATAACATAACTATGAATTATATAGCATGCATGTAGGAGATTTAGCAGGGTATTACATATATATATATATATATAGATGCTGTATATCTGTAGTGGGCAGGTTGTAATGATGCTGAGCTATATACAACAGTACTGGCACATGTAAGCTCACCAGACCCCGCGCAGCTCCTGGCCAATCTGGGGATCTATGCATGTGTGGCATACTGGAATGTTAGGAGACAAGAGATATTGGAAAGTTCCAAAAGCCATTTAATTCTTATCAGTGAGTGGGGGAGTTTTATGGCCCCAAACCAGTTCTGGCAGACTCTGCCACATCTAGGGGGTTAGGACAGGAAGTGCAGGGGGATTTTAGCAAAAGGAACAAAGCACAGGACAGTTCAGTGTGAGCTGAGGACTGAGATGGAGGGCACAGGCTAGTGTCCAGGAGAAACGCAGTCTGGGGACTGTGGAACAAGCATCTATAACTCCACAGTCCCTGGCATTATGGAACAGCATGTAGGTGCTGCTAGGAAGAGTAAGAGATATCCAGATTTGCAGTGTGAGAGAAGTTACAGCATGAACAATCAGTGGAAGAAATAAAGGGGATCTTCACCTTCAGGGGTACCCCAGAAGCAGGATGGGAGGTGTGAGTCTGCGGGACAGGACGAGCTGGGTGAGTGATAGGAAATCACGTGTGGTGGAAGGCCCCCAGTAACGTGTCCATGAGAGATCCCGTTTAGATAGAGCCCCTAGCGAATGGGGGAGAGCACACTGAAATGAATCTCAGTTTGCGGAAGCCGCACTACTGATTCCCAGAGACTGCGCTGGTATGTGCTGTACTGTAATGCTGCCACATCACTGTAAATGCTGTTATTGCCAGTGAAGCAAATGAAAGGAGATGTAACCTGATGTAACCCATATGAATATTGTGCTGGAGTGAAGAAAAAGAAGTTAAATGTTACTGTCTTGATAACCCTGTCTGAACTGTGAATAAACTGCTTGCTTATGTGATGAGAAGGCCTGGCGTGACAGTGCTTTTAAAAATGACTGATGGACCTGCCGCTGCCCGGCTATCACAACTTGGCGTAGCTGACAGGATCGGTACCGAAGATTTATTTGACAATTTGGGGAAAACTTTATTGGGAGGGGCCCATGAAAGCCACCTACCTCTTTTGACCCAGCGATCTGGGGAAGAAAGGGCCGGCATGGGCAGGTTCTAAGTGTTTGGCACAATTGCCAGAAGATGTTAGAACATTCATGATCATCTGTGACCCAGGACTGTAATTCAGAGGAAAAAGGCAGCAGTATATGTGATTTGTGTTTCATGTGATGTTTTGCATGCCATGTTTTTCTGCTCAAGTGATTGTTATATTGTGTGTTTGCATGCCATGTTTTTCTGCTGATGTGATTGCTATACTGTGTGTGATGTATACTGCAATTATGCTTGTTTATTGTATTATGTTTTGACCTTGCTGTAGAGTATACAGCAAGAGACTGTTCCTTGCTAGACTTTTTGCAAGCTCATAGGTATATTGCGTGGGGACACGCAAGATTTTAGCAGGGGTGTATGTGGCATACTGGAATGTTAGGAGACAAGAGATATTGGAAAGTTCCAAAAGCCATTTAATTCTTATCAGTGAGTGGGGGAGTTTTATGGCCCCAAACCAGTTCTGGCAGAACCTGCCACATCTAGGGGGTTAGGACAGGAAGTGCAGGGGGATTTTAGCAAAAGGAACAAAGCACAGGACAGTTCAGTGTGAGCTGAGGACTGAGATGGAGGGCACAGGCTAGTGTCCAGGAGAAACGCAGTCTGGGGACTGTGGAACAAGCATCTATAACTCCACAGTCCCTGGCATTATGGAACAGCATGTAGGTGCTGCTAGGAAGAGCAAGAGATATCCAGATTTGCAGTGTGAGAGAAGTTACAGCATGAACAATCAGTGGAAGAAATAAAGGGGATCTTCACCTTCAGGGGTACCCCAGAAGCAGGATGGGAGGTGTGAGTCTGCTGGACAGGACGAGCTGGGTGAGTGATAGGAAATCACGTGTGGCGGAAGGCCCCCAGTAACGTGTCCATGAGAGATCCCGTTTAGATAAAGCCCCTAGCGAATGGGGGAGAGCACACTGAAATGAATCTCAGTTTGCGGAAGCCGCACTACTGATTCCCAGAGACTGCACTGGTATGTACTGTACTGTAATGCTGCCACATCACTGTAAATGCTGTTATTGCCAGTGAAGCAAATGAAAGGAGATGTAACCCATATGAATATTGTGCTGGAGTGAAGAAAAAGAAGTTAAATCTTACTGTCGTGATAACCCTGTCTGAACTGTGAATAAACTGCTTGCTTATGTGATGAGAAGGCCTGGCGTGACAGTGCTTTTAAAAATGACTGATGGACCTGCCGCTGCCCGGCTATCACACATGATCTGTCATGGGAGCAAAGGACTCCCGTCCCTCCACCGGAGCGCAGTATATATAAAGCAGCTGAGCTGGCTATCTGCCTCCTCCTCCTCACCCGCATCATCTGCAGCCCCAGCACCGCCCCCTCCTCCTCCCAGTCACTACACAGCTCACCCCACACAACCTCTCACACCTTCCAGCTAGACTGATTCATCTTCTCGCCCTGCTGGTAAGTGGCCACACGTGTCCCTGGTGCCTCTGACTGAGCGCTGCGAGACAGTCTGGTGGTTACTGCATCTAGTTGTTGCCGAGTCCCGGGATGGTGAGTAGCCTTGGGTTACAGCATAATATATGGAAAAGGGGGTGCAGAATATGCAGTATATGGAGCAGTATACGCAGGAAGGTGCCCTGTATATACTCTCCCTAGTCCGTAGCTACCCCAACCCCTCCCCCTCTCTCTCCCTGTGATTGAAAGGCTGGGCCTCTGTGGGTAGCAGGAGATGGAAGGGGTGCAACCACACTGCCTGCATGTTCCGTATCATTGAATGCAGATACCTGACAGCCAGGAAGGTTCTTCTGACAAGCCGCCAAACCTCCCCTCGTCCCCCAACTCCACACTGCAGTGCACTGGACTCTGGGCCTAATTCAGCATGGACTGTAGATGTGTGAAAAATCCAGCCTGTTACAGAGAGTCTGCGCCTGCTGTCCCCGCTGGCGCTTTGAGCTCAAGCTCAACTCGCTACGCCCCTGTCTACAAGATAATATTTGTGTGACTAAAGTGAACATTGGGGGTAATTCAGACCTGATCACTAGGCTGCGTTTTTTGAATGAAAAATAAAGAAGGCTGCGCTGCAAGAGGGAAAGAGCAATGATCCACTAAATGTGTATAATTTGATACATTTATTAAAAGCGCTAACTGATTAAAAAACAGCAATATTCCGTACAATTAAATGTGCCATGTGCATACAAAAAAATATATAAAAATAATTTTTTTACCCAGAATAATGGTTCAGGACATGTGTCATAAAGCTCTATAGGATCCGTTCCAAATATTGTCCTGGAGTGCTAAAAGTCCAGTTATAATCCACTGTGGAGAGTCCCTTTTATATGGTATTTAGAGAGTCCTTTGTAAATTCCATATGCCGCTAGAGGATTGGAGATGGAATACAATGTCCCATGTGCAGTGGGTACCTTATGCAGTGCGGTAATTGGATGGTGCCTCTCTGGGACTCCTCTGGAAAGCTGGAAAGGATTGGTAAGGGCTGGTCCGGATCCAATTGAGAAGAAGTCCTGCTCCAATGGGTAAAAGGTTTTTACCCATTGGAGCAGGACTTCTTCTCAATTGGATCCGGACCAGCCCTTACCAATCCTTTCCAGCTTTCCAGAGGAGTCCCAGAAAGGCACCATCCAATTACCGCACTGCATGAGGTACCCACTGCACATGGGACATTGTATTCCATCTCCAATCCTCTAGCGGCATATGGAATTTACAAAGGACTCTCTAAATACCATATAAAAGGGACTCTCCACAGTGGATTATAACTGGACTTTTAGCACTCCAGGGCAATATTTGGAACGGATCCTATAGAGCTTTATGACACATGTCCTGAACCATTATTCTGGGTAAAAAAATTATTTTTATATATTTTTTTGTATGCACATGGCACATTTAATTGTACGGAATATTGCTGTTTTTTAATCAGTTAGCGCTTTTAATAAATTTATCAAATTATACACATTTAGTGGATCATTGCTCTTTCCCTCTTGCAGCGCAGCCTTCTTTCTTTTTCTTTCGTAATTATATTGGGAGTGACTTCCCTCTTAAACTTGGCTGCCGCTTAGCCGAGCATCTCGCCTCACAGCGCCCGAATACCCTTGGGTATACATTATCCTTCTTGCGTTTTTTGAATCCCTGCGATCAGGTAGTTGCTGCCTACAGGGGGAGGGTATGGTGTGTGTGCAGGTGTGCGATTGCATGTGTAGCAGAACTGCACAAACATAAGTTTGTGCAGTTTCTGCTCAGCCCAGGACTTACTTAGCTGCTCCGATAATTGGGGCTGGAGTTGATGTCAGCAACCCTCCCTCCAAACGCCTGGTCCCTCCTGCATTTTCCAGAACACTCGTTTTAAACGGTCAGTTGCCACCCACAAATGCCCTCTTCCTGTCAATCTCCTTGCGATCGCTGGTGCGTTCGGAATTTTCACACCATCCCGTCACTGACTGGCAATCCCCGTTGCTGTGTACCATCAAGTCTGCGCAGGGCCGGCTCCAGGCATGTTCGACTAGAGCGGCCGCGCGGGGCGCCACTCTTACAGGGCGCCGCACGCTGCGGCCGCCATTTTCCTGCCTGGAGCCAGCCTCTGTGTGTCCGACTCCGACTCCCGGCCGCTTGTGTGCGCGCTATGCAGCGCGCTGTGCGGCGCCGGCGTCTGACGTTGGACGCCGGCGCCGCACAGCGTGCATAGCGCGCACACAGTTTTGTTCCTCCGTCCGCGGCCCGCCCACAGCAGTATTCCCGGCTCCCAGCAGCACCGCAGTGTCAGTGACAGACAGGTAAGTTAAAATCTGTCTGGCACTGTGTGGGGCCGTTTATTTTTCTGGCACTGTGGGGGCATTATTTTTCTGGCACTGTGGGGGCATATCTGCACTGTGGGGGCATTATTTTTCTGGCACTGTGGGGGCATTGTTTTTCTGGCACTGTGGGGGCATATCTGCACTGTGGGGGCATTATTTTTCTGGCACTGTGGGGGCATTGTTTTTCTGGCACTGTGGGGGCATATCTGCACTGTGGGGGCATTATTTTTCTGGCACTGTGGGGGCATATCTGCACTGTGGGGGCATTATTTTTCTGGCACTGTGGGGGCATATCTGCACTGTGGGGGCATTATGTTTCTGGCACTGTGGGGGCATTATTTTTCTGGCACTGTGGGGGCATATCTGCACTGTGGGGGCATTATTTTTCTGGCACTGTGGGGGCATTATTTTTCTGGCACTGTGGGGGCATATCTGCACTGTGGGCATTATTTTTCTGGCACTGTGGGGGCATATCTGCACTGTGGGGGCATTATTTTTCTGGCACTGTGGGGGCATATCTGCACTGTGGGGGCATTATTTTTCTGGCACTGTGGGGGCATATCTGCACTGTGGGGGCATTATTTTTCTGGCACTGTGGGGGCATATCTGCACTGTGGGGGCATTATTTTTCTGGCACTGTGGGGGCATATCTGCACTGTGGGGGCATTTATGTTTCTGGCACTGGGGGCATTTATGTATCTGGCACTGTGGGGGCATATCTGCACTGTGGGGGCTTTTATGTTTTGTGGCACGGCGGGCATTTATTTATCTGGCACTGTGGGGGCATTTATGTTTTGTGGCACTGGGGGCATTTATGTATCTGGCAGTTATGTATCTGGCACTGTGGGGTCATTGATGCATCTGGCACTGTGGGGGCACTTATGTATCTGGCATTGTGTGGTCATTTATGTATCTGGCATTGTGGGGGCATTTATGTATCTGGCACTGGGGGCATATCTGCACTGTGTGGCCATTTATGTATCTGGCACTGCTGGGGGGCATGTCACGTGTAGCTGGCACTGCTGGGGGGTATGTCACGTGTAGCTGGCATTGCTGGGGGGCATGTCACGTGTAGCTGGCACTGCTGGGGGGCATATCATGTAGTGTATCTACTAGGCATCTGTGGCTAGGCAATGTGTCTATCGTGCGCTGCCTGGCGCAAAGTGTCTATCGTGCGCTGCCTGGCGCAAAGTGTCTATCGTGCTCTGCCTGGCGCAAAGTGTCTATCGTGCTCTGCCTGGCGCAAAGTGTCTAACGTGCTCTGCCTGGCGCAAAGTGTGTAGGAGGTTCTACCTGGTGCAATGTGTATTAGCTGCACTACTATGTGGTGTAATGCGAATTGCCACTACTCTGTGGTCATGCACCTTCCCCACGAAGCAACGGCCCTAAATTTTTGCTGCGCGCCTTCGGCGCGCACTGTCCCTGCTTCAGCATGTGGGTGGAGGAGCACCAAGTATTACAGTATGTACATCATTTTGCCCTCCTTACTTAAAAATGTGCCCTCCTTGTGATCAGCACCCTGCCCTAAAACGTGAACACTATCATGTGTAGCTGGCACTGCTGGGGGTCTATTGTGTGTAGCTGGCACTGTTGAGGGGCATGTCATGTGTAGCTGGCACTGCTGCGGGGCATGTCATGTGTAGCTGGCACTGCTGCGGGGCATGTCATGTGTAGCTGGCACTACACTGGAGACATTGTGTGTAAGGAACACTACTGTGGCTGTTCTGCATAAGGCTGCTAATTGTGTGCATAGAGGGGGTGTGAAAAAATATATTTATTTATAGTTTAATAATATGAAGTTACGAGGCCACACCCACTTTCCCAGGAGGCCACGCCCACTTTTCCCGAAGCGCGCGCGCCTTCGGCGCGCGCATAGGGGTTAGGGGGCGCTTTTACATTTTCTCGCACAGGGTGCTAGTAGGCCTGGAGCCGGCCCTGAGTCTGCGCATTGCGGTGCATACGCATGCGCTGGTATCTATTTTAGTTTCCTGTAAGTGTCTGCTTTGTTATGATGATCAACAAGTAGTAGGGAGAAATGCTCAGGCTGCAGGAGTAGATCTCAGGACCACAAACTTCCCAGTTGTCCCAAATTTAGCATCAGAGTCCCGCTATTCGAGGACTGTCCTGCAGACCGCAGTGTCCAACCGAGGAACACGCTGTCACCGCTGTTGCTTCTATGCAGCGGTGCTGGAGAAAGTGAGTGGATGCCGCACGCATGCACACACCATCCATTCAGTGCGCACAGGTGAGGTTGGGGCAGCCCTGCCATTCAGTAGGAGTGGCCTAATGGAAGAGAGGTTCCACCCCTATTTTGGAGGGTGCACACCTTTGGTGTGAGTAGTACCGATCACGATATATTAAATGTTGGGAGGTATGGGACCAGCTGCTTCTCCTATGGGCAGCTTTACGTGGCTTGCTCATGAGTTAGTAGCCCCAAGCATCTTTTGGTGTTAATCCCTGAAGGAAAAACTGCAAATATTGTTAACAAAGAAATTTTGTAATAAATGGGCCTAATTCAGACCTGATCGCTGCTGTGCGTTTTCGCACAGCAGCTGATGAGGTCTGAACTGCGCCGGCACCTTTGTCTGTCAATCAGGTGATTGACAGACAAAGACAATCGCTTGGCGGGAGGAGGCGGACAGGCGGCATTTGGCTGCCATTTAGGGGGCGCGGTCCGGGCAATGTAGGCGTGCCCAGACCGGTGGGTGGGCGGGCCGCGGCAGCTGCATGATGTCACACGCAGCCGCTACAACCCTCACAGCGACAAGTAGTTCCTGCCAGCGTGCAGGAGCTGCTCTGACAGGGAGCTACTCCTAAAGTACAAAAGCATCGCCGCTGTGGGGGGAAGGGGGGCGGGGGGGCGGGACTGACATGCGGGACTGATTAGCCCTGTGCTGGGCATCCCCCCACATGTCTGTGTGACTGATCGTAGATGTGCTAAATTTAGCACATCGACAATCAGGTCTGAATTGGGCCCAATGAGTACAATATGAAATATATATCACAATATTAGTTGCCACTACTGTCTTTGTAGAATTAGTTCCGCTGACAATGGGATGGAAATTCTAATGTAAAATACAATAAAATTGGAAGTAAAGAATAACATAATCTGACTTTACAGCACAATACCTAGTTCCAGGTTTAAATATGTAATATACCGGTGTGGTCCATTGAAAATGGTCGACAGTGTCTAGTTCGACCTGAAAAGGTCATCATGCCTCCCAACATGGATAAAAGGTCAAAACAGAAATGATTGAGACAGGAAAAGGTCGACATGAGGTTTTTTTGTGTTGTTTACTCCGTAAAATGACTGGGAACCCCAATTAGTGCACCTTGTCCCCTTGCATGGTTCGCTTCGCTATTCCCAAACGTAGTCCACATGGATGGTTAAGTGTGAAAAAGTTGCAGATAAAAAATTTATTGTTAAAAAAGACTCATGTCGACCATATGCTGTGTCGACCACTGCCATGTTGACCTTTTGACCATGTCAACCTAATGACTGTCTATCTTAGTACTGTCGACCTATCATCTGGATACCATAATCTACATCTCATTACACTATGCTTTTTACTTTTTCGGAGATACCGTCATACTCACGATCAAAAATGCTTTATAGATTCTTGGGATTGTGGGCAGAATGTACTTTAATTCCCTGTGTAACATAATTCAGAGACGTATCTTGGCTCTCTCTTCTCCCATAAATTTAGGTGGAAATTGTTTCAGTTGCTAGTAATGACTAAAGGGGCATTTACAGCAGGTCTTTCTCAGCTCTAGGGATCCAGCTACTCTGGCACTAGTTTGCAGCTGTGATTGGTATGTCCTTTGGGTACTGCTGGCACCAGTGTAGCCTAGATGTGCCAAGTTTATTATTTTACCTTTCCAAATTACAGAATAGATGTTTTAGTAAATTGTTTGTGAAGCTGTTAACTCTGGCATTGCCAACTTCAAAATAGAAATCATCAAGACTGCAGGTTTCATAGAAATCAGAACACAAATATGCATACTATCTTTATAATACACAAGTTATGCTAATCGCTGTGCAAACACCAGTTAATAATATCTACATACACAAATGCTGATGTTATTGTTATAGTATAGTTTGGGCAGTACGGATGGTGTAATGGTTAGCATTACTGCCTCACAGCACTGAGGTCATGGGTTCAATTCCTACCATGGCCATGTAGTTTGTATATTCTCTCTGTACTTGGTGGGTTTCCTCCGGGTACTCCGGTTTCCTCCCACCAAATCCAAAAATATACTGGTAGGTTAATTGGCTCCCAACAAATATAAATCCTACCGTGGATGTGTCTGCATGTACGTGTGATAGGGAATATAGGGGGTAATTTAGACCTGATCGCTGCTGTGCGTTTTTGCACAGCGGGCAATCAGATCCGAAATGTGCATGCGTCTGCATCGTAATATGCAGGCGCGTCGGACGTCTGCAAAGGGGATCGCCGGTCAGCGACGGGTTTGTGCGAAGGATCCATTCGCGTGGGCATATGCAAGGAGATTGACAGTAAGAGGCCATTTGTGGGTGTCAACCATTTTCAGAGTGTCTGGAAAAATGCAGGTGGGACCGAGAATTTGAAGGGAGAGGGTCTGACGTCAAATCCGGCCCCGAACAGGCTGAAGTGAGCGCAGTGGCTGAGTAAGTCCTGGGCTGCGCAGAGACTGCACAAAATCAGTTTGTGCAACTTTGCTACACATGCGTTCACACACCTGCACAGCAAAAATACACTCCCCCAGTAGGCGGCGACTATCCAATTGCAGAGCTGCAAAAAAATGGAGCCCAGTGATCAGGTCTGAATTACCCCCATAGATCGTAAGCTCCACTGGGGCAGAGACTGATGTGAGTGCCTGTGTGATGTGAGTGCCTATTGTCTGTGAGTCGCTGTGGAATATGCGTGCGCTATATAACTGGTAATATAAATAATAATATAAATTATATTATAATTTAATTATAATATAAATAACTGGTAATAAATAAATAATAATAATAATAATAATAATAATAATAATCGAGCTAATAATATAGAAAATGCACTGCAGCCCTAATGTAAATTGTTCAGACATTAGAGGATGCCATAAACTTCTTTGATAAAAGTCTGTAATATCCATATAATGCCTATTTCGTGAAGACCTGGTGTATTTCCTAAAGACCTGTGCATGTGCACCAGACTTTTGGACAGCGTTAGGGTCCCTTAGTGAACCTAGTGCCCAGAGTCAAGACCGCTGCCGGCTAGAGAGGAGGGGGCCCAGAAGGAGACTGCACACAGAGTCACCTCTTCTCTTTAGATGTCCTGGATATATTGTACGGCAAGAACATATACTTGCCAACACACATTGGGGCAGATGTATTAACCTGGAGAAGGCATAAGGAAGTGATAAACCAGTGATAAGTGCAAGGTGATAAATGCACAGCCAATCAGCTCCAATATGTAAATTGACAGTTAGGAGCTGACTGGCTGGTGCGTTATCACCTTGCACTTATCACTGCTTTATCACTTCCTTATGCCTTCTCCAGACTAATGTCCTAACTTACTGGTTGTCCGAACGCCATATGGCATGAGATATCCAGCGCAGTATACCGCTGTGACTAGAAATGCACAGAAAGTTCCCAATTGTAAAGTGCAATGGAATATGCTAGCACTATGGGAAGATACCGGGTTTCAAATCACTCGGGCACGGTGGTAGATGAAAAACCAACAGTGGTTTATTGAACAGAATGGGTTATAAACAGCTCAGCACACTCCTGTAATCAAATTCCACATGACAATTCCCACCACAAACTCCTGACAGAACATTACTTCTTAGTCAAGGAGCATAGAATCTCTCTTCAGCTCTCTGGGTAGCTCTATTTAAACCCCCAGAAGCTTCATATTGCAGGGGTGTGATTGATTTCTTTGTCTTAGGATCTTACAGCATTGGGATAAAATACATATTCTAATCAAGGTGATTACATCAGCCAGAGAGCCACACTGTCTAGCCAGCTCACTGTTGGATAATAGGGAGTAAACAAGAAGGGACAATGGTACCTTATATGACTTACCCTTTGAATGTCCACTATGCTGTTAGTAAACAATAGGAAACTAGGTCTAACATTAATACATTATCTAAAGGGTAACAGATAACATAACACAATTGCATATATTAACAATATTAAGGTTTATTTAAACACAATATTGGGTGAGCAGTAATGGACATGTTATGGAGAATGAGCAAACAGATGAATTGAATGTATAGGGATATGGGGATAAAAAGTACTAATCTGACATGGGAAATGAGGGATAGCTATATTAATTTTCACAGACCTCTCATTTCCTCACATTCCCCTCCCACTTTTTAGACCCAATTGTCTGGCAAGTTGTAGGTACAGTCCTCAGTGTTCAAGCGAGTCTGTTGGGACAATCCAGAAAGTCTTTCTTTGGGTTTGGTGAGAGGGTAATCAGCAGCACACAGTTTCTAAATTCTCAAGTAGGGTTCCAAGTTTGTTTGATCCCCAAGTCAACAGTTCCTGTATCCACGGTCCCCTCATGTATTGATTGGAACGTCCTCAGTCCGTACAGTGTCAATGTTCTGCTGAAAGTTGCTTAAAGTACCATTAGCAGCCAACATTGCAGAATGGGTGGGAGACTTCGCTGGCTTGTCCGATTGGACTTCCAGTCCTGAGCTGCCAATTTTGGTTAATCATTCTGTCCTCTGTGGAAAGTCGCAATCCCCTACACCAGTAACTATCCCTATTTCGCCTATACCAGCTAGATGCTGTCATTCAATCACTAGATGTGTTGGTGGCAGTCTGTCTCTTCTGCCACAATCTTCTTGTCATCCCTCCCTTACTAGCTGAGTCAATCTCCCCAGCCAGCTCCCTTCTCCAGGACTACAATCTGTGGGATACTGTGGTCTACTTTCACTAGTTGGGCTCACTGACAGGACTGGTAAGCAGTCATTTACTTTTCTCTCCCTCTGCTGTCTACCAATCTTCTGTGGTTTTCCAGCTTCTACATAGTCATGTAGACAGGCTCTGCTGACAGGCTACACACCTAGTTACGTAGAGTTTTGCATTCCTGTCAGGTAGATCAGGTTCAATAGTACTCAATGCCAAAAGTTCAGGGGCTGTGGTGGCCGATTCATCCAGGATACCCAGTGCTTTGTGCGAAGTGTTGGAGGTTCCTGCTTCAGTAGTACAGGCCTGGCTGTGAGTGACAGCTCCCACAAAGTAACTTGCATTATTATCATTGATCTCTATATGATTATCTCTCTCTTCTCAAAAGAACATAATGCATGAAATGTACAAATACAAAATGGACATGTGCAACATTTTAGTAACATTATTAACATTTATTTATATAGTGCTAGCATATTCCATTGCACTATCCCATAAACTGGTTAATTGCTATAAAACTGCTTACAAACCAACAAAATAAAAGATTTACAAATACAAAACTTTTATTGTTGCTGGGGCTTTTTTAAATAAACAAGCAAGGTCTGGGGCTCTTTTTTATACTATTTAAGCCACGGGCGGCCAAGGATGGCATTTTATATATTATAAACATGCCACAGTAGTAGTACTCCATGCACATATAACATCATACCATAGTGGTGCACATTATACACATTATGCCACACATTAGTAAAGCCCATTATACACATTATGCCACACAGTAGTATTGCTTATTATGCAAATTATGCCACACTGTATCAGAGCCCATTATACATATTATGATCCAATGTAGTAGTGCCTATTACGGACATTATGTCACACTGTAGTAGAGCCCATTATACACATCCTGCCACGTGGTAGTAGTATGCCATACACACATTATCGGACATGGTAGTAGTGCCCATTATATTATGCCACACTGTAATAGTGACCATTGTACACATGTCACACCAAAGTAGTACCCATTATACCGCACAGTAGCAGTACCCATTATACACATCATACCACACAGTAGTATTACCCGTTATAAACATCATGCCACACAGCAGAAGTGCCCATTATGCCATACAGTACAAGCCCACCATCCACCTTAAGATCCTTAACATTGCTGAGACTGGAGACAGACAGAGACAACCAAATCAATTATTATCATCTGTGCACCACAGAGTTTACATACAGCTGCCCTCCAGGGCCTGGTTGTTTAGAGTAGACAGACACTGCACTATAAAATTGCAGGGAGGCAGGCAGAGCACTTGAGATGAGTCTCCGGGTTGTCCTACTCCTCAGTGCATCATTCTCAGAGTCTGAGTCATCCTCATTATGGATCCCAGTTCAGTGCGCTTGTCATGCCACCCATCAGTCCCTCTCTGACACCAACCCTGCCCACTTTGATTGGTCTAGAGGCGTCTATTCATCAGTGTCCTCCTCTCCAAGTCCCCCATCAGTGTCCTAATCTCACAGCTCCCCATCAGTGTCCACCTCTCAAAGACCCCAATTAGTGTCGACCTCTCACAGTCCCATCAATGTCCACTCCTCACTGCCACCATCAGTATCCACCTCTCACTGCCCCCCTTCAATGTCCACCTCTCACCGATCCCCATGAGGTTCTTCCTCTCACAGCTCCTCAATCAGTGTCCTTCTCTCACAGCTGCCCCATCAGTGGCATCATCTCACAGCCCCCCGAGTGTTCACCTCTCACAGACCCCAATCAATGTCTACCTCTCACAGCCCCCTCATCAGTAGCCTTCTCTCACAGCCCCACCATAAATGTCAATTCCCAAAACAATCCTCCCAGGCCCTTCAATCATCACCTCACAGCACCCCCGCAGCAGCGCAATCAAGCTTACCTGCTTCACTTTAGTCTGGCTCTGTGACTGGCTCTTCTTGCTTGAGGGAGGCTTGCTCAGGTCCCCACATTTTACATAAGATGTCCTGATGTGCTTGTGTGGAAGGAGCTTAGTGACGTGGAGCTGCCCGTTTGCTCTTATTTGTTATAGCACAGCAGCCGAGCATCCGGGGAGCATTCTTCCTGCATTTTTCCTGTGTGCCTCCCATAGCCAGCCGTTTACATGGAGATTGCAGCTGCAGGGAACAAATGGAGCATACTGGAGCAAATGTATTGGGTTCAGTGCCTGGTCTGTCAACCTGTGGGGAATATGGCTCACTGTACACAGTTTCCCTGCTGATGGTCCATGTAGTGTTGCTGATGTCACCAGCACCTCACAAGTGTTTCTGCAGGAGGGTACACAAACACCCAGAGGAGTGACACTTTGCTGGGTAGTGCACTGTCCTGGCTGGTGGCACCCCTCCCTCCTCTGCTGGGCATGCCACAGTGCCCAGGGTACATGCCCTGCCCTTGTTATGCCACTGGTGGTGTGTGATGGAGGTTAGTCCGCATGATGAATAGCTTAACCAGCAAATGGTTTATTAACCAAGTTCGAATAACAGGATGTGAGACAATACAGGTGTAAAGCAGCACAATACAGGAACATGCAACATGAGACAGATCTATCCAGAAGCAGGTTAATGCACATGACGTGCAGTGTTTGTAGCGCACACCTGCAGATACATGCAATAGTGGCAATGGGACTTGTAGTGCGGCTTATGGTGGTGTGTGGTGGCACTGCCACTGTTATATATGGCTCCAGTGTATTCTTGAGACACAGTCCCTCTCCAAATAAACTCAGAGGCATGTCCAATCTGTTTAAAGGATGGAGGAAGAAAGCTTGGAAAGGCACATATGTGGCAAAGGTGCATTGGGTTGGAGGTGGTGTAAGAGGCACGGGGGTGGGGCCCTGGGGAAGGAATACGGCGCGCTCACTTACCAGGCCTACGTACCTCATGCCTCCCGTCCTCCACCTTCAGTCCGTCGTGGTAGCTCAGACGATACTGGCACACGTCCAGACACAGAGAAGAACTTCCTGGGGTGACCTGAAAAGAATGGGGGACACACTACGCAGGGGTTGCCTACACTGGGCTCAGTAAAGGGTCATCATTGGCACTTGTGGCCTCAGACTGGGTGCCCCCGTAGTGGTGCGAAGCACCAGGGGCGACCCTGAACGAAAACGCTGATAAAGCCTATTCTTTACCTTATAACATTCACTATATATTTGTACCAGACTCAGTACGCAATTGGCGTATGAAGTACCGTAATGGTACGCTTATAGCGTAGCAGACGCTGTGCCCACGAGAACACGAGCGGCGCAGACGCTCACAGAATGACACTCAGTAAACCTTGCTAGCAACACACTGAAAGGATATACTTATGCTGTAAACCTTATTACTGTAATATTAACACAATGCAACGCTGATTAACCCTTATCATATGAAAGCTGTTGGAGCGATTAAGACGCTCAGAAACCCTATATAATAACTAGTAAAACACACACTCCTTGATAAGGTTCCAAAACCTTTACTTACGATAATTTGTATGAAAAAGGGGAAAACAGTTAACAGCTTATACACTACAAGACTAACATTAATACCTAAACAGAATATCTAGACATGAATATACAATAGCGGCATAATCATAAACAATAACAGTGAGAGAGAGAGAGAGAGTGTATGGCAAATACAGACAGAGAATAAGGTGGTCACAGAGAAACTTACACACGTGGGAATGACTTCCCCGGCGCAACCTGGACCAGGGCTCTAGCCTTCAGTGTGAAAACCTTGCAGAGTCTTGTGTCACCAAGCCTATTGCAAGCTATATTTATTTACTAACTCAAGACATACTACAATAGATACTGCGTGCTCTCTTTCCATTGGTTAGGGGGTGGGACATGTACTGCACCTGGGATCATTGGTTAGTTCAAGAAGTGGGCGATGGCTAGGACTTGTTAGTATTCTAAATTCCTCTTTGTCTGATTATATTGAGGAAAGCTATTGTTTTGGATCTTCCAAACAAACTCCGTCTCTGGGCTTTGTTTACCCTACCTTCAGTTGAGACAATTGACTACTCAGCACTCATTATTCTGGAGAGAAACCTGGTTCTATTCATAAACAAAGGTGTAAGCCCTCTTCATAGAATCTCAAAGCTTAGTGTAAATAAGGCTATTGTATTCAGTCTGTGGGAAAGAAATGACTGAATTCCATTCACCTACCCTGCACTTATGTGTAATTTATTCGGAATACAATTAATCTTATTTTCTACTTCTGTGCATAACTATGCGTAAGAACATGTGAATCCCTCCCAACTATCATAGGCACAACACCCCTTCAATACCCCACAGCTGGACACCAAATACTACCCTCCAACCTTTGTCTGAGCCCTCCCAGCATGCAAAGAGGAATCTCTCTGTCCAAGAAGTTTTAAACTTACCATACTTGCTGACATTGTTAAGGGGAATATTAACTATAAAACGCATTATATTAGTTAAATATGTAGCGATTGAGTCGCTCGCTAGTCGCACACAAACACCGCCGTAAATACCCATCTCCATGCGCAGGCGACGTCAGAGCGTCCCTTACGCAACCTGGGGGGATGCGTACGCACGGGGGAGTCCGTGCACGAGCAGCGGGCACGTGCATTGGGGTTAATACAAGGCATATGAATCATGATATTTTTCGACTCTGACAACGCCCAAAGGGGAGGTGGGGGAGGGGCAACATACACCACGAACACACACGAAACACCTTTATGCTCACCAGCTATATACTCGGATTCCGCCAGACGACTGGCCCTTCTTCTTCTTGCTCCTGTAAGATAACACACAACACAGCCCACGGGACGTGGCGCTGCTTACGCTTTATGATGGAGAGACACTTATACAGAGGTTATAGCATGACACCGTAATACTGTTTCAACCTTGTGGTACTCACCAACGCGTACTTCCGACAGCCTACCTTTCCTGGGGGCCTGGCTGTGGGGAACAGACATGCAGCGTAGCGCCAACTTATGCGAACCGCGGCCTAGCGCCGACTTTAGCAACCTGCGGCGTATTGCCGACTTAAGCAACCTGCAGCGTAGCGCTGACTTAAGCAACCTGCGGTGTAGCGCTGACTTCAGCAACCTGCGGCGTAGCGCCGACTTACACACCCTGCGGCCTAGCGCCGGATCAAGAGATACCATGGCGTAGCGCCGACTTCACATACACACAATTGCGTTGGGCTTCCTTGCCCTGGATGCCCCCTACCTATGGCTGCCTATCTGGGGGGTAATGGGGCCTTGCGCCCTCTGCTGCTCAGGCCATGGGCCTGCCTAACTGTGGGGGGTAATGGGGGGGCCTAGCGCCCTCTGCTGCTCAGGCCGTGGGCCTGCCTAACTGTGGGGGGTAATGGGGGGGCCTAGCACCCTCTGTTGCTCAGGCCGTGGGCCTGCCTAACTGTGGGGGGTAATGGGGGGCCTAGCGCCCTCTGTTGCTCAGGCCATAGGCCTGCCTATGTTGCCCCAGGCCTAGCGCCTGTTTTGCCCCACGGGCCTAGTGCCCGAATACCTGGTGGTCTAGGGGGGGGGGGGCACCACCTGTACTTACCCGTCCAAAGGGCCACGGCTGGACCAAGCCTGGTCCAGTCGCGCCCACCGCGTTGTCTTCGCCGGAGGCGGGATAGCTCCCACCACCTCCGGGCTTCCTGGAGGCTTCACCTGGGCAGCGGTGGCCCGTGCAAGCTCTTTTGCGTTGCACACCGCTGGCCCAGGGCTTCCGACGTCTTCACTGACGGGTGTCGGCTCTTTGTACTTCACCCGGTGGGCGGCGGCGTGTAACAGCTCTTTCGCAACCGCCGCCGCCCTCCAGGACTTCCGGCGCCGTCTTCTTGCTGCAGTCTTCAGGAGCTCTTCTCTGCTCCCTCCCGGACGACGAACTGAGCCCACGCGCCCGGCGCTGGCTAATACAAGCCAGTGCCAGGGGGCGGGGCTATGATGCGGCGAGCCGGGATTGGCTCGCCGCCGCCACTCCTGATTGGCTGCCAGCTCGCGAGCGGCTGGCGGCTGGCGCCAAATTCAAAAAGCTGCACGGTGATTGGCGGGGCCTGAGTCCCGGAGGATGCAGGCCCGCCGCCATCACCCGCGTGGAGCGGCGGTGGATATGCACCGCCGCCCCCCACGCCCGCTGCCGAACTCTGCATTCTGCTGGGCAGGTGGAGACCGGACCAGGTCCGGTCCCCAGTGCCGCCCGAAGCCAGCGCTACCTCCGGCCCCATGGGACGGTGCCGTGCCGTCCCAGGTGAGGAGGGACGCGCATGCTAGTAGCAGGGCCAGTGACCGCACCGAGTCCACTGGCCCTTGCTACATTCCTCCATGCTTTTTCCTTTGTGGTCCCCACAAAGCTGGCCATCACCCTGGTTCCGACGTCGAGGCCTCCATCACCTGTCTTGGCGGTTGGCCCCTGTTCAGGTGCCCCATCCGGTGTATCTGCGCCTACATCTGTGGAGGGAAAACTCACCTTCCCCCTTTGGCCTGGGGGTGTTATCCCCTCGGGGACCACCGTGGGTGGTAGACCCTCCATGGCGATGGCGGTGGCCTCCTGGAGCTGGTTCCGGCTCTCTAGGACACTGGGTTCCCCATCGGATCGCACATCCTCCCATCCGTCGTCGTCGTCATCCGGGTTGTCTGCAGGTTGGTCAGCAACACTGGGTTCCTCATCTGATGACATGGTCTCACACTCGTCGTCGTCGGGGTCTTCCAGGTCTGTCCAGCTGGAGGATAGGTCATCCCTGGGCCAGGGGCACTCAGGCCGTTCGTGGTCGGGATCGCCGCAGCCCGTGCATCTCTCTACCTCCATTTCGCTCCGGTCGTCGTCCCAGGTGCAGCCCTTGTGGTCGCCGTCGTAGTCGTCACAGGCAGACCAGTTGACCTCCCGCATCCGACGCTCCTCCTGGCGCCTGTCCGACGCTCCCCTCCTCTCGGCTTGCCCTTGGCGCCAATTCCTAATCGCCCGGGATAAGGCGTGTGGGCAATCCGGCGATTTATGGTCCACTTCTCCACAGAGCGCGCACCAGGGCTCGTCCAAGCTCTGCTGGGTCCAGTGTGGCTCCTCCGATTGGACGGCTTGGTCGCTGCACTCTCGGGGCCAATCCCTATGTTCCACGGGGATCGTTGATCTTGGGGGCTCGGTTGTGAAGTAATGCCCGCCGCTATGGATCCCTGCGACCAACGGCTGCGTCTGGACATCCACTCTAGCAGCAGGTGGCCGGGGGTACTCCTCCGTCTGCTGGCCCATCTGGTAGGGGTCGGTGGTGGCTTGCTGACGCTTCTTCTGGCGGCGCTCCTCTCGGTTACGCTTTACGGCTTGCTGCACTGCCCGTAGTAGGTCAGCGGACGTGAGGACGGGCCAGTTACTTCTATCCTCACATGCCAGGGGGTGGATCCGTTCTGGTGGCGTTTTCCACATCGTGTCTGTCGTCCGCAGATCCTGCCAGCTACGCCAAATGTAAGAGGCACGGGGGTGGGGCCCTGGGGAAGGAATACGGCGCGCTCACTTACCAGGCCTACGTACCTCACGCCTCCCGTCCTCCACCTTCAGTCCGTCGTGGTAGCTCAGACGATACTGGCACACGTCCAGACACAGAGAAGAACTTCCTGGGGTGACCTGAAAAGAATGGGGGACACACTACGCAGGGGTGGCCTACACTGGGCTCAGTGAAGGGTCATCATTGGCACTTGTAGCCTCAGGCTGGGTGCCCCCGTAGTGGTGCGAAGCACCAGGGGCGACCCTGAACGAAAACGCCCAAAGGGGAGGTGGGGGAGGGGCAACATACACCACGAACACACACGAAACACCTTTATGCTCACCAGCTATATACTCGGCTTCCGCCAGACGACTGGCCCTTCTTCTTCTTGCTCCTGTAAGAGAACACACAACACAGCCCACGGGACGTGGCGCTGCTTACGCTTTATGATGGAAAGACACTTATACAGAGGTTATAGCATGACACCGTAATACTGTTTCAACCTTGTGGTACTCACCAACGCGTACTTCCGACAGCCTACCTTTCCTGGGGGCCTGGCTGTGGGGAAAACTGAGAACTCATCAGACATGCAGCGTAGCGCCAACTTATGCGAACCGCGGCCTAGCGCCGACTTTAGCAACCTGCGGCGTATCGCCGACTTAAGCAACCTGCGGCGTAGCGCCGACTTAAGCAACCTGCGGCGTAGCGCCGACTTACACACCCTGCGGCCTAGCGCCGGATCAAGAGATACCACAGCCTAGCGCCGACTTACCACACCTGTGGCGTAGCGCCGACTTCACATACACACAATTGCGTTGGGCTTCCTTGCCCTGGATGCCCCCTACCTATGGCTGCCTATCTGGGGGGTAATGGGGCCTTGCGCCCTCTGCTGCTCAGGCCATGGGCCTGCCTAACTGTGGGGGGTAATGGGGGGGCCTAGCGCCCTCTGCTGCTCAGGCCGTGGGCCTGCCTAACTGTGGGGGGTAATGGGGGCCTAGCGCCCTCTGTTGCTCAGGCCGTGGGCCTGCCTAACTGTGGGGGGTAATGGGGGGCCTAGCGCCCTCTGTTGCTCAGGCCGTGGGCTTGCCTATGTTGCCTCAGGCCTAGCGCCTGTTTTGCCCCACGGTCCTAGTGCCCGAATACCTGGTGGTCTAGGGGGGGGGGGGGCACCACCTGTACTTACCCATCCAAAGGGCCACGGCTGGACCACGCCTGGTCCAGCCGCGCCCACCGCGTTGTCTTCGCCGGAGGCGGGATGGCTCCCACCACCTCCGGGCTTCCTGGAGGCTTCACCTGGGCAGCGGTGGCCCGTGCAAGCTCTTTTGCGTTGCACACCGCTGGCCCAGGGCTTCCGACGTCTTCACCGACGGGTGTCGGCTCTTTGTACTTCACCCGGCGGGCGGCGGCGGGTAACAGCTCTTTTGCAACCGCCGCCGCCCTCCAGGACTTCCGGTGCCGTCTTCTTGCTGCAGTCTTCCGGAGCTCTTCTCTGCTCCCTCCCGGCCGACGAACTGAGCCCACGCGCCCGGCGCTGGCTAATACCGCCGCCACTCCTGATTGGCTGCCAGCTCGCGAGCCGCGATTGGCTCGCGGTTGGCGCCAAATTCAAAAAGCTGCACGGTGATTGGCAGGGCCTGAGTCCCGGAGGATGCAGGCCCGCCGCCATCACCCGCGTGGAGCAGCGGTGGGTACGGACCGCCACCCCCACGCCCGATGCCGAACTCTGCATTCCGCCGGGCAGGTGGAGACCGGACCAGGTCCGGTCCCCAGTGCCGCCCGAAGCCAGCGCTACCTACGGCCCCAGGTGAGGAGGGACGCGCATGCTAGTAGCAGGGCCAGTGACCGCACGAGTCCACTGGCCCTTGTTACAGTGGCACATGTGCAGCAGCGCACCTACATAACTATGGGGGTCATTCTGAGTTGAACGCTAGCTGCTTTCGTTCGCTGTGCAGCGATCAGGCAAAAAAATGGCACTTCTGCGCATGCGTATATGGCACAATGTGCACGTGCGTCGTATTATTACAACAAACGTTGTATTTTCACACAAGGTCTAGCGAAGCTTTTCAGTCGCACTGCTGGCCGCAGAGTGATTGACAGGAAGAGGGTGTTTCTGGGTGTCAACTGACCGTTTTCAGGGAGTGTTCGAAAAAATGCAGGCGTACCAGGAAAAACGCAGGCGTGGCTGGCCGAACGCAGGGCGTGTTTGTGACGTCAAAACAGGAACTGAATAGCCTGAAGTGATCGCAAGCGCTGAGTAGGTTTGAAGCTACTCTGAAACTGCACAAAATTATTTTGTAGCCGCTCTGCAATCCTTTCGTTCACACTTCTGCTAAGCTAAAATACACTCTCAGTGGGAGGCGGCATAGCATTTGCACGGCTGCTAAAAACTGCTAGCGAGCGAACAACTCGGAATGACCACCTATGTTGTGCGACTTTTTAGCAACTTACACGCATGCACATCTGAAAACCATCAACCATTTGCACCAACATTGGCATTGCGCGCAACTCAGAATCAAGCCTACAACAAAGTATTTAATTAAATAAAACACTCACATTGTGGAGATTGTATACATGTTTTATATGTATATACAGTATATATATTTGTAAATGACACTCAAAATAAACACACGGGAATACACTGAAATGTTGCTCTTTTTGCTGCTTTCTCTATTATGAGCCTGCAGAAGCGTAATTAGAGAGGAGCGAGCAGGGCAAGTGCCCTGGGTGCCATGGCAGACCCAGCAGAGGGGGGCACTGATGACCAGGCATGGTACCCACCCCATTAACCCGCATGACTGCCACCACTGCTCCTCCTGCCCTCCACCATCACGTCACCAAGCAAGGTCCATGGTGCTCAGTGGTGTTACAGCTACTTGCTGCCTGGAGCATGGCCATGATGTCAGCATTACGCTCCCTGAGCCTCAGCCTGCTGCGTGCCTCATAGTCTTGCCGGCTCCCGGCTCCCAGAAGGTCAATGCCGCAGCAACAGCACTTCACACCTTTCAAGGCTAATTGGATTGATCCCATAGAATGAAAGGGAGACACAGATTGTATTGGGGGAGGCTGTTTGACAAAGTGAAAGGGATGGTGAGAGACACAATAGAACATGAGAAGACACAGGGAGGGGGTGATTGTGTGCTGAGAGACGAAGCAGGGGGAGGTGAAGGTGTGCTGAGAAAAGACATAGGGGAGATGATGGTGTGCTGAGAGAAGACACAGGGGGAGATGATGGTGTGGCTGAGATATGCAGGGGAAAGATGATGGTGTGGATGAGAGATGCAGGGGGAAGATAATGGTGTGGCTGAGAGATTCAGGGGGCAGGAAGTGACACAGGGGGCACAAGTCTGGCTGATATGCTGTTGTATGATGTTGACCTTGTTGATATTCCTACACAAACAGGCATCTTCCGGACAATATGATATCCTACATAAACAGTGAATACTGACTGAAGATGCCATCTTCCCAGGAAGGATAAATTTCTTCAGAGGCTTCACAATGTGAGAGCATATAAAGTGCATCCGGAAAGTATTCACAGCGCTTCACTTTTTCCACATTTTGTTATGTTACAGCCTTACTCCAAAATGGAATAAATTAATTTTTTCCCTCAAAATTCTACACACAATACCCCCTAATGACAACATGGAAAAAAAAAAAATTATTTTTGCAAATTTATTAAAAATAAAAAACTAAGACATCACATGCACATAAGTATTCACAGCCTCTGCTCAATACTTTGTTGATGCACCTTTGGCAGCAATTACGGCCTCAAGTCTTTTTGAATATGATGCCAGAAGCTTGGCACACCTATCTTTGGGCAGTTTCGCCCATTCCTCTTTGCAGCACCTGTCAAGTTCCATCAGGTTGGATGGGAAGCGTTGGTGCACAGCCATTTTCAGATCTCTCCAGAGATGTTCAAACAGATTCAAGTCTGGGCTCTGGCTGGGACACTCAAGGACATTCACAGAGTTGTCCTGAAGCCACCTCCTTGATATCTTGGCTGTGTGGTTAGGGTCGGTGTCCTGCTGAAAGATGAACCGTCACCCCAGTCTGAGGCCAAGAGTTCTCTGGAGCAGGTATTCATCCAGGATGTCTCTGTACATTGCTGCATTCATCTTTCCTTCTATCCTGACTAGTCTCCCAGTTCCAGCCGCTGAAAAACATCCCCACAGCATGATGCTGCCACCACCATGCTTCACTGTAGGGATGGTATTGGCCTGGTGATGAGCGGTGCCTGGTTTCCTCCAAACATGACATCTGGCATTCACGCCAAAGAGTTCAATCTTTGGTGGTCATTCAGAGTTGTTCACTAGCTGTTTTCGGTCGCTGTGCAGCGATCAGGCAAAAAAAATCGGCAATGCGCATGCGTGACGTATTTTCACAACAGCCGATGCAGTTTCACACAAGGTGTAGCAACGCTTTTCAATCGCACTGCTGGCTGCAGAGTGATTGACAGGAAGTGGGTGTTTCTGGGAGGTAACTGACCGTTTTCGGGGAGTGTGTGGAATATGCAGGCGTGTCTGAGGAAACGCAGGCACGGCTGGCCGAACACAGGGCGTGTTCGTGACGTCAAAACAGGAACTAGACAGCCTGAAGTGATCGCAAGCTAGGAGTAGGTCTCGAGCTGCTCAGAAACTGCACAATCTTTTTTTGTAGCAGCGCTGCGATCCTTTCGTTTGCACATCTGCTAAGCTAAGATACACTCCCAGAGGGCGGTGGCTTAGCGTTTGCATGGCTGCTAAAAGCAGCTAGCGAGCGAACAACTCGGAATGAGGGCCTTTGTCTCACCAGACCAGAGAATTTTGTTTTTCATGGTCTGAGAGTCCTTCAGGTGCGTTTTGGCAAACTCCAGACGAGCTGCCATGTGCTTTTTACTAAGAAGTGTCTTCCATCTGGCCACTCTACCATACAGGCCTGATTGGTGGATTGCTGCAGACATGGTTGTCCTTCTGGAAGGTTATCCTCTCTCCACAGAGGAATGCTGTAGCTCTGACAGATTGACCATTGGGTTCTTGGTCACCTCCCTGACTAGGGCCCTTCTCCCTGATCGCTCAGTTTAGATGGCCAGCCAGCTCTAGGAAGGCTCCTGGTGGTCCTGAACTTCTTCCATTTATGGATGATGGAGGCCACTGTGCTCATTGGGACCTTCAGAGCAGCAGATATTTTTCTGTACCCTTTCCCAGATTTGTGCTTCAAGATAATCCTGTCTCGGAGGTCTACAGACAATTCCTTTTTTATTTCATGCTTGGTTTGTGCTCAGACATGCACTGTCAAGTGTGGGACCTTATATAGACAGGTGTATGCCTTTCCAAATCATGTCCAATCAACTGAATTTACCACAGGTGGATTCCAATTAAGCTGTAGGAACATCTCAAGAATGATTAGTGGAAAGAGGATGCACCAGAGTTCAATTTTGAGCTTCATGGCAAAGGCTGTGAATACTTATGTACATGTGATTTCTTAGTTTTGTATTTTTAATAAATTTGCAATGATCACAAAAAAAAAAAAACTTTTTTCACATTGTCATTATGGGGTATTCTGTGTAGAATTTTGAGGGGAAAAATTAATTTTTTCCATTTTGGAATAAGGCTGTAACATAACAAAATGTGGAAAAAGTGAAGCGCTGTGAATACTTTCCAGATGCACTGTAGGTAAGGTGCATATGGAATGGCAAGGAATGTTCCCAGAGTGATGAGAGATGGATGGTGTGTCATGTTAACGTGCTCCATTTTCTGTGGCCATGCCCCTTCAAGCATGATGTCATGCCCATTTTTTAGGGTGCACAAATACATTATTGTTTATGTGTTGGAGGGGGGGCATTCTTCATCTTGCCCCGGAAGCCGAAGACCTCTGTAAGTATGATCCCAAGTCAGACATTGTTGTTATTATTATTAGGATTTATTTATATGGTGCCACAAGGGATCCGCAGCGCCCGTTTACAGAGTTACAGAGTACAAATAAGCAAAACAAGAAAAAAGTGACTTACAGTTCAAGACAATATAGGACAAGTACAGGCTATATAACCATAGCTGCATCAGCAGACGACACTGAAATTAGTATTAGAGTTGCAGAAAACTGAGGGATCGGGTGCCGTCAAAGGGAATATGGAGTAGAAGATTAAGTAAGAGAAGGCTAAGCACATGAGGGAAGTGGGCCCTGCTTGTGAGAGCTTACATTCTAAAGGGGAGGGGCAGACAGACAGGGGTGACACAGAAGTGGTAGACAGTGAGCGTGAAGCAGAGGGTTAGGATGAGCATTGGCTGGGTTTGGTAAAGTGGGTCTTGAGAGCCTGTTTAAAGTTTTGTAGAGAGGTGGAGAGTCTGATAGGGAGCAGCATGTGAAAAATGTTGGAGGTAGGAGTGGGAGAAAGTAATCAGTGGGCAGAAGAGGAAGCGGCCATTAGCGGACTGAAGAGAGCAGGTAGGAGACATGGAGATAAAGTCAGAGATGTAAATGGGAGAGGAGTGGGTGAGGGCTTTGTAAGTGAGTGTGAGAAGCTTGAATTAGATTCTGAAAGGGAAGGGGAGCCAGTGAAGAGCTTTTAAGGAAGAGGAGGTGGATGTAGTATGTTTGGTGAGAAAAATGAGCATGGCTGCAGCACTGAGGATACATTGGAGTGGAGAGAGGCATTTGTCAGGGATGCCACATATGAGGAGATTACAGTAGTGTAGTCTGGAGATGACCAGTGAGCGGATAAGGGTCTTAGGAGCATCCTGGGTGAGAAAGGGTCTTATCCTGGAAATATTTTTGAAATATAAAAGGCAGGTTTGTGAGAGGTGCTGAATCTATGGTTTGAAGGAGAGGGAATAGGCAAGGATTACTCCAAGACAGCGCACTTGAGGGCCATCAATAGATAATTAAATAGTGGGAGGTGAGGTTGTGCGGGAGGGTAAGAAGATGATCAGGCCAGTCTTAGACATGTTAAGTTTAAGAAAGCACTGGGACATCCAAGAAGAGATAGCAGTGAGACAGTTGGAGACACAAGTGAGGAGAGCAGGGCAGAGGTCAGGGGAGGAAAAGTAGATTTGAGTATCATCAGCATAGAGATGATAAGTCAGAAGTGCTAATGAGCTCACCTACAGATGATGTATAGCGAAGGAGAGGACCAAGAACAGAACCTTGTGGGACACCTACTGTTAGTGGAAGTGGTGGGGAGGTGGTGTCATGAAAGGAAACAGAGAATGAATGGTCAGAGAGGTAGGAGGACAACCAGGATAGGGCAGTATAATGCAGACCAAGGGAGCAAAGGATTTGCAGGAGAGGGTGATCCAAACTGTCAAAAGCAGCAGAGATGTCTAGAAGAAAAAGCAGAGACTAGTTGCCCTTGGATTAAGCAGCAAGGAGTCATTGCACACTTTCATGAGGGCAATTTCAGTGTGGTGGATGGAAGCCAGACTGAAATAGGTCAAGCAGTGAGTGGGAGGAAATAAAGGCAGTAAATTGGTTGTAGACAATACACTCAAGGAGATTGGAGGCAAAGGGGAGGAGAGAGGTGAGTTGGTAGTTGGAGAGGGTGTTTGGTTCAAGGGTAGTTTTTTTTCTACAAATAGGGGAGACAAGTGCATGCTTGAAGGCAGAAGGTACAGCGCCTGATGAGAGGGAGAGATTGATGAGGTGGGCAAGTTGAGAACAGGCAGAAAAAGAGGTAGCGGAGGAGGTGGGAGGGGATAGGGTCAAGTGGGGAGGTGGGGGAGGGGTAAGGAATGGATGATGGCCATGGTTTACTCACCAGATACATGGGAGGAAGATGTCAAAGTTGGTAAGAAAGATGGAGAGGGGTGGTAAGGGAAAGGAGGTGGTCGGCTTCTTATGGATTGGTGTGATGTGATGTCCTGAAGTCAATTTTAGATGTAGAAAGTTTCAAAGTCAAGAGCAGAGAGTGAGGAGGGGAGATGAGGAGGTGGCGGGAAGAGGAGGGAGTTGTGAGTAGCAAAGAAGTGCGGGGGTTCGAAGACTGGGAGGAGATGAGGTTTTAAAGTATGACTATTTAGCAAAGGGAAAGGACAGCACTGAAGGATGAAAGCATACATTTGAAATGGAGGAAGTCTGCCTAAGAGTGTGATTTCCTCCACTATCACTTAGCAGTACGTGAACATTTTTGCAGATATCTGGTGCATTTTGTGTGCCAGGGTTGATGAACTGATCTCCGAGGGTGAATAGTGGTTGGAGGAGCGACAGAGTCAAGAGCAGAAGTAAGAGATGCATTATATAGTGAAGTGTCTTGTTAAGGGCATGAGAGAGACAGAATAGGAGAGAGAAGTGAGTCGAGCATGGAGGATAGAGAAGTGGTGTCAATATCCTCAGTGTTATGCTTAGTGATGGTAGCCTTAGGAGATAAAGAAGGAGAAGCAGAGTGAGATAAGTTAAAAGAGATTAGGTGGTAATGAGAGAGGAGAAAACGGGAGGTGGAGAAATCAGAAGTATCACAACAGTGAGTGAAGTCCAGATCAAGTGAGGTCCACTGAGTGAGACCTAGTGAAGATTGGAGGTGAAGGAGTTTAGAGACAGGGGATTTTGTGGGGATATGGATTGGGATGTTGAAATTGCACAAGATAATGGAAAGAATGTCAGTAGAGAGGAAGTGGGGAAGCCAGGAAGCAAAGTTGTCAAGGAATTTGAAAGGAATGCCAGGATGACAATAAATGACAGCAACCTGAATATGAGCAGGCTGGAAGAGGCATATAGTATGGACCTCAAATGTAGAGACTGAAAGGGACGGTTCTGGGGGTGTGTGTTGGTAGGAGCAGCTAGAGAGTAAAAGGACCAAGGAGACCCCCGAGTTGGAGGGGGCGAGAATGTAAGGCCACCAGCAGGGAGAGCAGCGGGAGAAGTGTCAGCAGCAGTAGTGGCATAATGGACTTGCTAGCTGTGATCTGGGTAGCTCCTCTCCCTCCTGAAGCACCGCCTCTGTGGTCATGCTGCTGTGCTGTGTGTATCTCATCAGAGAGGTCAGGAGCACACTCTGCATGTCTCATAGCATACATACACTGCGTATAAGGCCCCAAACAGCTCCATTGTACTGGCCTGGAGGGCATATGGCACCTTGCCCCCTGGCCCAAACCACCACTGACCATGCCTCCAATGGTGTTTCGTCTTTGGCTGCCACTGTAGGTGCTAAATTTTTGAGATACACTACAGTTAGGACTGTCTCTGGACAGAAGTGGCTCTACTGTGGTGTTTTGTGTATAAGGGGTACTTACTGTATGTGTGGTGTAATGTGAATAGCGGACACTACTATGCGGTGTATAGTGAATTAGTACTATTCTGTGGCCACGCCCCTTCCCCATGAAGCCACGCCCTTACATTTTTGTTATCCTTGAAGAATCATCTATGAGCATCATGAAATAGCATTTAACACTCATTGATTCCACATCCGTCAGTCCACACACATCTGTGTGCACTAGATCCAATGGTCTCTCTGAATGCTGACTTTAGAAAGGGATAAAGCGTTTACTTACGCATTGTTCACATTCTGGTCTTCTGGGTTGTTCACTGATATTGTCATATCCTAAGTGACACTGTCTCCTATGCATATCTCCATAGACTGCTTGGAATCTGAAGCCGCCATTGCAGAATACTCAGTGTCTAACATATACAACTGGTTGCCGTTGGAATTAAAGGCTCTCTTTTATTGTACACAACACGCCTTCTCAGCATTAGTGTCAACAAGTGTGTGCTTTTAAAACTACAGTAGCTTGGCCCGTACAATCTCCTAAGATAGCTTGGCAATGCATGACTCTAAACAAATGTACTACTAGAATATCAGACTGTGGTGTAAGGTTTTGAAGCATCCACTGTAACCTTGTCATCTGCTTGGATGCCTACTGATGTCATTTGCTGAGATATAGACAACATTCTATCTATATATTAATTCATTTTTTGCACTCAGTAGCAAGCCTTTGTCTTCATAAGACGTCTGAGATGCTATCCATATTTTGTGTGCCGTCACCTTTCCGTGAATAATATGCTGTTCTACAGCTAGGACTATGATTCCCATGGCTCTATCCATTTCATCTAGTTTGGGATTATCACTGGAATTACTAGTGACTTTCCATACTTTTTCCTGCTTGAACTGCATATACATAGCAAACTTCCCACTCCCTCCACTAGGGATCAGGTTCCAGACTGTGCTGTTGCTAATCTAGTACATTATCTTGCATGCACTACAGTATTTACTGTATATATTTATCTAGGGGACCAACACTTGCAACATGGTTAGGCAAACCGATGTGGTGGCTGGGCACACCCCCTCTAGAGACTGGCCACTCCCCTAAACATGGGCCCCTACCACTGCATTTCCCCGATGGGCCCTACATGCCCCAGTCCGACACTGCACATGCTGGTAGCGTGGGCCCATAACCTATTGGCAGATTCCATAGCTGGTGATATAGATGCCAGTAGGTTGTAATGGAGGTCATCCCACATAACCAGGTCTTTGATTTATTAACCAGGTGGAACAGGTTGCCGGATGACACTTTGTTAATGCAGCAGGTATGTACAGCAAGTACACAATGCACATACACAATGGATGTACCAGGTCCAGCCCGGAACGAATGGGGTACTACAAGTGGTGTGCGAACACAAGTGCGTTTATACATATAGTAGTGGCAGTGAAGTATGCACAAATTGGTGTATATATTTAGCGGTAAAGTGGTGGTGATATAATGGAACACACAGGGTCACTGACCCAAATAATGCTATGTCTTCATTATGGAGACTTTCAGGGATATGTCCTTCCTCTGTAATGGATGGAGCAAAAGGTTTGAGGTCATATCTATTACGTAAGATCATTAATAGTCCACCTATTGCTCCTGACCCAAGTAACACTTGAGGGGTGGATATTGCAAGGTATCTTGGGGGGAGGGAGACTGCTTTATTTTATTCTTTTTCTTTGTTATTACTTAAATTGTTAACCTTTTTGATTCATCCATCTTGTCTGCTCATCTAATGATGCAATGACTCTGTAATATGCTTACCAACCTTGCTTCTGTGAGCAGGATTTTGGTTGCTCCTTACACTGTCTAGTATTACATTTTTGTATATTCGGCTATGATTCCATTCTATGGGGGTCATTCTGAGTTGATCGCTTGTTGCCGATTTTCGCAACAGAACGATTAAGGCAAAAATGCGCATGCGCATGGTACGCACTGCTCATGCGCTAAGTATTTTAGCACAAAACTTAGTAGATTTACTCACGTCCGAACGAAGAATTTTCATCGTTGGAGTGATCGGAGTGTGATTGACAGGAAGTGGGTGTTTCTGGGCGGAAACTGGACGTTTTCTGGGAGTGTGCGGAAAAACGCCGGCGTGTCAGGGAAAAACACGGGAGTGTCTGGAGAAACGGGGGAGTGGCTGGCCGAACGCAGGGTGTGTTTGTGACGTCAAACCAGGAACGAAATGGCCTGAGCCGATCGCAATCTGTGAGTAGGTCTGGTGCTACTCAGAAACTGCTAAGAATTTTCTATTCGCAATTCTGCTAATCTTTCGTTCGCTATTTTGCTAAGCTAAGATATACTCCCAGAGGGCGGCGGCCTAGCGTGTGCAATGCTGCTAAAATCTGCTAGCGAGCGAACAACTCGAAATGGCCCCCAATGTCATGATCTCTGTAAATCCCCTGGATGCATATTTCATATCATGTTTTGTACAAGACTTGCTTTATTATGTTATGTTTTGTTTATGCATTTTATGATACTTCAATAAAAAATATAAAAACAAAATAAAATTTCCCTTACATATAGAAACTGCTAAATAAAAAAATCACACACACATATTTTAACAAATAGTTGCCATGCCTAGAAAGAAATGTATGTTTTTTGCGACATACTGTACAGGTAAGGGACAATAACATCAGAAAAGGCTTGTATGTGAGTACCACTGTTATAACTATTGTAATAATTTGTGCCTTGCCTATACTTTATTTTACACATTTTTATTCTCAATAAATGGAGATTTATGGTAGACTTACCATTGTTAAATCTCTTTCTGCGAGGTACACTGGATTCCACAGGGAATAACATCAGGGTGTAGATCCAACGCACCAACAGACTAAAGCTTTGACTGTTCCCAGGATGCACTGCACCGCCTCCTCTATAGCCCCGCCTCCAGGCACTGGAGCTCAGTTTTGTTAATTAGGGGCAGATTTATTAAGCTCGGTGAAGTGATAAAGTGGAAGGTGATAAAGGACCAGCCAATCAGATCCTAACTACCATGTTACAGGCTGGGTTTGAAAAATGACAGTTAGGAGCTGACTGGCAGGTCCTTTATCACCTTCCAATTTATCACTTCACCGAGCTTAATAAATCTGCCCCTTAGTCCAATGCAGTAGCAGGTAAGAGAGACAGTAGATGTTAGTCACACAGAACCACATTCTCACGACAGGAGAAGGGACTAGCGGCTAATGCCATACAAACCCAAAGAAGCTAAGTGAGTCAGGGTGGGCGCCCTGTGGAATCCAGTGTACCTCGCAGAAAGAGATTTCTCTATCGTCCTAGTGGATGCTGGGGTTCCTGAAAGGACCATGGGGGATAGCGGCTCCGCAGGAGACAGGGCACAAAAAGTAAAGCTTTAGGATCAGGTGGTGTGCACTGGCTCCTCCCCCTATGACCCTCCTCCAAGCCAGTTAGATTTTTGTGCCCGGCCGAGAAGGGTGCAATCTAGGTGGCTCTCCTAAAGAGCTGCTTAGGATAGTTTAGCTTAGGTTTTTTATTTTACAGTGAGTCCTGCTGGCAACAGGATCACTGCAACGAGGGACTTAGGGGAGAAGAAGTGAACTCACCTGCGTGCAGGATGGATTGGCTTCTTGGCTACTGGACATCAGCTCCAGAGGGACGATCACAGGTACAGCCTGGATGGTCACCGGAGCCTTGCCGCCGGCCCCCTTGCAGATGCTGAAGTAAGAAGAGGTCCAGAATCGGCAGGAGAAGACTCCTCAGTCTTCTAAAGGTAGCGCACAGCACTGCAGCTGTGCGCCATTTTCCTCTCAGCACACTTCACACGGCAGTCACTGAGGGTGCAGGGCGCTGGGAGGGGGGCGCCCTGGGAGGCAAATGAATACCTAATTTGGCTAAAAATACCTCACATATAGCCTCCGGAGGCTATATGGAGATATTTAACCCCTGCCAGAATCCGTTAAGAGCGGGAGACGAGGCCGCCGAAAAAGGGGCGGGGCCTATCTCCTCAGCACACAGCGCCATTTTCCCTCACAGAAAGGCTGGAGGGAAGGCTCCCAGGCTCTCCCCTGCACTGCACTACAGAAACAGGGTTAAAACAGAGAGGGGGGGCACTAATTTGGCGATATGCTTATATATATATTAAGATGCTATAAGGGAAAACACTTATATAAGGTTGTCCCTATATAATTATAGCGTTTTGGTGTGTGCTGGCAAACTCTCCCTCTGTCTCTCCAAAGGGCTAGTGGGTCCTGTCCTCTATCAGAGCATTCCCTGTGTGTGTGCTGTGTGTCGGTACGTGTGTGTCGACAGGTAGGAGGACGATGTTGGTGAGGAGGCGGAGCAATTGCCTGTAATGGTGATGTCACTCTCTAGGGAGTCGACACCGGAATGGATGGCTTATTTAGGAAATTACGTGATAATGTCAACACGCTGCAAGGTCGGTTGACGACATGAGACGGCCGACAAACAATTAGTACGGTCCAGACGTCTCAAAAACACCGTCAAGGGTTTTAAAACGCCCGTTTACTTTAGTCGGTCGACACAGACACAGACAGGGACACTGAATCCAGTGTCGACGGTGAATAAACAAACGTATTCCTTATTAGGGCCACACGTTAAAGGCAATGAAGGAGGTGTTACGTATTTCTGATACTACAAGTACCACAAAAGAGGGTATTATGTGGGATGTGAAAAAACTACCATAGTTTTTCCTGAATCAGATAAATTAAATAAAGTGTGTGATGATGCGTGGGTTCCCCCCGATAGAAAATTATGGGCGGTATACCCTTTCCCGCCAGAAGTTAGGGCGCGTTGGGAAACACCCTTTAAGGTGGATAAGGCGCTCACACGCTTATCAAAACAAGTGGCGGTACCGTCTATAGATAGGGCCGTCCTCAAGGACCAGCTGACAAGGCTGGAAAATATAATAAAAAGTATATACACACATACTGGTGTTATACTGCGGCCAGCGATCGCCTCAGCCTGGATGTGCAGAGCTAGGGTGGCTTGGTCGGATTCCCTGACTAAAAATATTGATACCCTTGACAGGGACAGTATTTTATTGACTATAGAGCATTTCTATATATGCGAGATGCACAGAGGGATATTTGCACTCTGGCATCATGAATAAACGCGATGTCCATAACTGCCAGAAGATGTTATGGACACGACAGTGGTCAGGTGATGCAGATTCCAAACGGCACAGTATGGCCGTATACAGGAAGAGGACTTGTTTGGGGTCGGTCCATCGGACCTGGTGGTCACGGCAACTGCTGGAAAATCCACCGTTTTTTACCCTAAGTCACATCTCTGCAGAAAAAGACACCGTCTTTTCAGCCTCAGTCCTCTCGTCCCTATAAGATCATATCTGCCCAGGGATAGAGGAAAGGGAAGAAGACTGCAGCAGGCAGCCCATTCCCAGGAACAGAAGCGTTCCACCGCGTCTGACAAGTTCTCAGTATGGCGCTGAGACCGTACAGGACCCCTGGATCCTACAAGTAGTATCCCGGGGGTACAGATGGGAATGTCGAGACGTTTCCCCTTCGCAGGCTCCTGAAGTCTGCTTTACCAAGTCTCCCTCCGACAAGGAGGTAGTATGGGAAAAAATTCACAAGCTGTATTCCCAGCAGGTGATAATTAAATTACCCCTCCTACTACAGAAAAGGGGTATTATTCCACACTATATTGTGGTACTGAAGCCAGAAGGCTAGGTGAGACTTATTCTAAAAAATTTTTTTTGAACACTTACAAAGGTTCAAATTAAGATGAAGTCACTCAGAGCAGTGATAACGAACCAGGAATAAGGGGACTATATAGTGTCCCGGGACATCAGGGATGCTTACCTCTATGTCCCAAATTTGCCCTTCTCACTAAGGGTACCTCAGGTTCGTGGTGCAGAACTGTCACTATCAGTTTCAGACGCTGCCGTTTGGATTGTCCACGGCACCCTGGGGTCTTTACCAAGGTAATGGCCGAATTGATGATTCTTCTTCGAAGAAAAGGCGTCTTAATTATCCCTTACTTGGACGATCTCCTGATAGGGGCATAGTCCAGGGAACAGTTGGAGGTCGGAGTAGCACTATCTCGGATACTGCTACAATCAGCACGGGTGGATTCTAAATATTCCAAAATCGCAGCTGATCCCGACGACACGTCTGCTGTGCCTAGGGATGATTCTGGACACAGTCCAGAAAAAGGTGTTTCTCCCGGAAGAGAAAGCCAGGGAGTTATCCGAGCAAGTCAGGAACCTCCTAAAAACAGTGCATCATTGCACAAGGGTCCTGGTAAAAATGGTGGCTTCCTACGAAGCAATTCCATTCGGCAGATTTCACGTAAGAACTTTTCAGTGGGATCTGCTGGACAAATGGTCCGGATCGCATCTTCAGATGCATCAGCGGATAACCCAATATCCAAGGACAAGGGTGTCTCTCCTGTGGTGGTTATAGAGTGCTCATCTTCTAGAGGGCAGCAGATTCGGCATTCAGGATTGGATGCTGGTAACCACGGAGCCCAGCCTGAGAGGCTGGGGAGCAGTCACACAAGGAAAACATTTCCAGGGAGTGTGATCAAGTATGGAGACTTTTCTCCACATAAATATACTGGAGCTAAGGGTAAATTTATAATGCTCTAAGCTTAGCAAGACCTCTGCTTCAAGGTCAGCCGGTATTGATCCAGTGGGAAAAACATCACGGCAGTCGCCCACGTAAACAGACAGGGCGACACAAGAAGCAGGAGGGCAATGGCAGAAACTGCAAGGACTTTTCGCTGGGCGGAAAATCATGTGATAACACTGTCAGCAGTTTTTCATCCCGGGAATGGAAACTGGGAAGCAGACTTCCTCAGCACGACCTCCACCCGGGAGAGTGGAAACTTCATTGAGAAGTTTTTTCCACATGATTGTAAACCGTTGGGAAATACCAAAGGTGGACATGATGGCGTCCCGTCTGAACAAAAAACGGGACAGGTATTGCGCCAGGTCAAGAGACCCTCAGGCAATAGATGTGGACGTTCTGGTAACACCGTGGGTGTACCAGTCGGTGTATGTGTTCCCTCCTCTGCTTCTCATACCTAAGGTGCTGAGAATTATAAGACGTAGAGGAGTAAGAACTATACTCATGGCTCCGGATTGGCCAAGAAGGACTTGGTACCCGGAACTTCAAGAGATGCTTACAGAGGTCTTATGGCCTCTGCCGCTAAGAAGGGACTTGCTTCAGCAAGTACCATGTCTGTTCCAAGACTTACCGCAGCTGCGTTTGTCGGCATGGCGATGGAAAGCCGGATCCTAAGGGAAAAAAGGCATTCCGGAAGAGGTCATTCCTACCCTGGTCAAAGCCAGAAAGGAGGTGACCGCACAACATTATCACCACGTGTGGCGAAGATATGTTGCGTGGTGTGAGGCCAGGAAGGCCCACAAAGAAATTTCAACTCGGTCGTTTCCTGCATTTCCTGAAAACAGGAGTGTCTATGGGCCTCAAATTGGGGTCCATTAAGGTTCAAATTCGGCCCTGTAAATTTTCTTCCAGAAAGAATTGGCTTCAGTTCCTGAAGTCCAGAAGTTTGTCAAGGGAGTATTGCATATACAAACCCCTTTTTTGTGCCTCCAGTGGCACTGTGGGATCTCAACGTAGTTCTGGGATTCCTCAAATCACATTGGTTTAAAACCAGTCAAATATGTGGATTTGAAGCATCTCACATAAAAAGTGACCATGCTCTTGGCCCTGGCCTGGACCAGGCGAGTGTCAAATTGGTGGTTTTTTCTCAAAAAAGCCCATATCTGTTTGTCCATTCGGACAGGGCAGAGCTGCGGACTCGTCCCCAGTTCTCTCCCTAAGGTGGTGTCAGTGTTTCACCTGAACCAGCTTATTGTGGTGCCTTGCACCTACTAGGGACTTGGAGGACTCCAAGTTGCTAGGAGTTGTCAGGGCCCTGAAAATATGTTCCAGGACAGCTGGAGTCAGAAAATCTGACTCGCTGTTTATACTGTATGTACCCAACAAGTTGGGTGCGCCTGCTTCTAAGCAGGCGAGTGCTCGTTGGATTTGTAACACAATTCAACTTGCACATTCTGAGGCAGGCCTGCCACAGTCTAAATCGGTTAAGGCCCATTCCACAAGGAAGGTGGGCTCATCTTGGGCGGCTGCCCGAGAGGTCTCGGCATTACAACTCTGCCGAGCAGCTACGTGGTCAGGGGAGAACACGTTTGTAAAATTCTACAAATTTGATATCCTGGCAAAAGAGGACCTGGAGTTCTCTCATTCGGTGCTGCAGAGTCATCCGCACTCTCCCGCCCGTTTGGGAGCTTTGGTATAATCCCCATGGTCCTTTCAGGAACCCCAGCATCCACTAGGACGATAGAGAAAATAAGAATTTACTTACCGATAATTCTATTTCTCGGAGTCCGTAGTGGATGCTGGGCGCCCATCCCAAGTGCGGATTATCTGCAATACTTGTACATAGTTACAAAAATCGGGTTATTATTGTTGTGAGCCATCTTTTCAGAGGCTCCGCTGTTATCATACTGTTAACTGGGTTTAGATCACAAGTTGTACGGTGTGATTGGTGTGGCTGGTATGAGTCTTACCCGGGATTCAAAATTCCTCCCTTATTGTGTACGCTCGTCCGGGCACAGTACCTAACTGGCTTGGAGGAGGGTCATAGGGGGAGGAGCCAGTGCACACCACCTGATCCTAAAGCTTTACTTTTTGTGCCCTGTCTCCTGCGGAGCCGCTATCCCCCATGGTCCTTTCAGGAACCCCAGCATCCACTACGGACTCCGAGAAATAGAATTATCGGTAAGTAAATTCTTATTTTAACAATGGTAAGTCTACCATAAATCTCCTTTTCTGCAGTGGGGTACACTGGTTTTCCACAGGGAATAACATCGGGGATGTCCTAAAGCAGTTCCTCATGGGAGAGGATGCACTGTAGCAGGCACAAGAACCCAACATCAAAAGGAAGCATCCTAGGAGGTGGAAGTATCAAAGGCATAGAACCTGATGAACGTGTTCACTGAGGACCACGTAGCCGCCTTGCAAAATTGTTCTGCGGACGCGCCACGGCGGACTGCCCAATAAGGTCCAACAGCCCGAGTAGAATGGGCTTTGACAGCAGCAGGAGCTGGGAGCCCAGCCTGCGCATAGGCTTGTGCAATCACCATTCCAATCCATCTGACCATGGTTTGCTTATTCGCAGGCCAGCCACATTTGTGAAAACCAAAAAGTACAAAAAGGGAATCTGACCTCCTCATAGAGACAGTCCTTTCCACATAAATACGGAGAGCCTGTACCACATCCAAAGACCTTTGGAGGACAAACCAGAAGAGATGAAGGCCGGAACCATAATCTCCTAGATAAGGTGAAAAGATGATACCACCTTAGGCAAATAACCTGGGTGAGTTCGAAGAACTGCCCGGTCACGGTTAAAAATCAGAAAGGGTGGACGACAGGACAAAGCGCCTAAGTCCGACACCCTCCTAGCAGAGGCACTAGCCAACAGAAACACGACCTTAAGCGTAAGGCATTTAAGGTCCACAGACTCAAGAGGTTCAAATGGAGACTCTTTCAGGGCATTTAAGACAACAGACAGATCCCATGGAGCCACAGGAGGGACATAGGGAGGCTGAATCCGTAGAACACCCTGAGTGAAAGTGTAAACATCAGGAAGAGACGCAATTTTTCTCTGAAACCACACCGACAAGGCAGAAATATGAACCTTGAGGGAGGCCAGATGAAGGCCCAAGTCCAGGTCTTGTAGGAAAGCCAAAAGTCTGGAAGTTTTGAACATATATGAATCATAATTCTTAGCAGCACACCATGTGAAGTAAGAATTTCAGACCCTGTAATAAATCCGAGCCAAAGCTGGTTTACGGGCTTTCAACATAGTTTGAATAACCGCCTCAGAGAATCCTTTTGCTCTCAGGAGTGATGCTTCAAGAGCCACACCGTCAAAGCCAGTCTGGCCAGGTCCGGGTAGACACAAGGGCCCTGAACGAGGAGGTCTGGGCATTGAGGAAGTAGATGAGGACGCTCGATTGATAGACCCTGCAGGTCTGAGAACCAATGCCGTCTGGGCAAGGCTGGAGCGACTAGAAGTAATATTCCTCCTTCTTGAGCCAAAAACAAAAATACTACTTAAACAGCGCCTCACTAATGTACCTAACATCAACAAATAAAGAGAAAATGAAAACTACTGGGGCATTGCGCTTGCCATAACCACTATGTGTGGGAATGGAATAATAGACAGAAAAAACAACAACAATGGCTGCGCTATGAATCAGTAGTTATATATCTAGAGAGCAAACGTGTAATAAAAAATAGTAATTTAATATAAAAATTAAATGGCAATAAAACAAATATTTAACACACCTATATATATTTAACACACCTATATCTGTCACCTATATCTGTCACAGGTAATACCTAGCTAATAAAGCCGTAAGAATGATTATGGCTAAATAAAAGTTCATATTCCACAGTTCATAACGGAATGGGACACATCAGTGTCAATCTTGACTGTTAACTCTGGAAATCACCAGGTGAATAATTGTAAGCATATACTACCTCTCCGAATGGGCTGGTAATAGTTAGCCCCCGGCTAATAAGTCCTGCGTTGCCCACTGTACTGCACAGCGGAGAGGAGAAATTGATGCTGCCCGGTGAAACACACACGCTATTGCAGAGGAGTGAGTGACAGCCTCCTGTAGCAGTGGAAGCGGCTCAGCGATGTTCACCCGCCGCAGCGATGGAGTGAGCGGCGGCCTCCTGCAGCGGTGGGCCGGGCGGTAATGATGGTGAAGGAGGATTGCACGTCGGTAATCACCTGGACCAGGTGTGTATAGAGGCGGGGTCCTGACGCGTTTCGTCACGATCACGTGACTTTATCAAAGGTATGATCCTACCTCTACAATGGTCGGTATTTAAAGACCAAATGGCTGATAAAAGACAGATGTCCATAATCAATAATTAAGACAATGTATTGAATACACGTTTAGCTCTCATAATACAACAGTTTAAAACATAAAACAAACAACATATATGGCAGAACTGCTTGCGTGAAAATATCCTAAACCTCAAATCAAATACATATATATATATATATATATATATATAATCCCGTCATATATCTCAGTATTTAATCAGGGGAAATAGAGATACACTAATTAAACAAAGCTAAGACATTAGGTGCTTATAACCTTATTAAAACGCTGGTGTCAAAATCTCCTGGGACAGTCATTAGGAACAATCATTAAGGACGACCAGGGTGATACTGGACGTCAGGTAATAGCTCTCTTTGTATTATATAAACACATATTAAATGAATCTATTACTATTCAGCATTTGATCACTCTAAAGATTCATCTAAACAAAAAATAATTAATAAAATAGTATACAATTCACATGAGCCGATATGGCCACAGTGGATTCGAACCTAGGTCCGGACAAAATCACTGTTCAGTGGCCTAACCTGATGCGCCACTGGTCCCGCTAAATATAGAGGGACCAAGTTCAGACCTATGGTTACACAATATTCGGTCTAATAGGGTGCGCTTATGAGATCTCAGTCTTATATATAGTTATAATACATACAGAAATGAAAGAGGGGGAGAGAGGTCGTAATTATGAATAAGTTATAATCCAGATTGCTCATAACCTCAATACGACACCCATATCTAATGATCTATACACAGTCAAAGTGGAAAATCGTCAAGGTGTCGGGCTGAGAACAATGGCTGTCTTGTACATGTCAATGTGTATATTAAACCACTACTTAATTTATTTCCATCCAGCACTCCATCACTCCAACAATTAATCTAAAAATAAAGGATAAAAAAATTCTAAATAAAGTATATATATCCAGCAGACGCCAGTGTAGCTATCATGGGTACGAACTACTATCTAACGGAGTCACTTTTAGTGTGTCCTAACCTAATACACCACTGGTTCCGCTGAGGATGAAAAACCAGCCTCGAGCCAGTGATGATAAATAGATAAAAACAAAAGAGAAGGAGCGGTGGAAGGGATAGGCGTGCAGTATTGAATAGAAAAAATAATAAAGATGAATAGTAACTACAATGAAGAAAAAGAAGTTTAATAATATATAGCAGCACATCTATCCCTTAACTGCACTCTAACAGAAGTGGGCTTCACATAAGACAGACAGGGGGAAAGAGACCAAAAAGGTCTTAATGACACTTGTTCAACATCTTGGGATTCACAAGATAGACGGTAATCCTCCTGTTTTTAATATCCATATGTACTCCCAGTGGGTTGAAACGATAACATACAGGCCACTCAAGATATTAAGACGATTCACAATAAATTGAGCATAAAAAACTACTACTAATTATTATACCAGAAAGAAAAAGAGATATTCAATATGATCATTATGCCTAAATCATAGACTGGTTCTACTCAGAGGTCAAATTCAATGCATTCATTTAGACCTTCCGGCATGAGCATTTTCAATTTGTGGATCCAATAATTCTCCCTCAGACATAACTTTCTATGTCTGTCTCCCTCGCGAACTGTCGGTTTGATATATTTCCTAATGACTGTCCCAGGAGATTTTGACACCAGCGTTTTAATAAGGTTATAAGCACCTAATGTCTTAGCTTTGTTTAATTAGTGTATCTCTATTTCCCCTGATTAAATACTGAGATATATGATGGGATTATATATATATATATATATATGTATTTGATTTGAGGTTTAGGATATTTTCACGCAAGCAGTTCTGCCATATATGTTGTTTGTTTTATGTTTTAAACTGTTGTATTATGAGAGCTAAACGTGTATTCAATACATTGTCTTAATTATTGATTATGGACATCTGTCTTTTATCAGCCGTTTGGTCTTTAAATACCGACCATTGTAGAGGTAGGATCATACCTTTGATAAAGTCACGTGATCGTGACGAAACGCGTCAGGACCCCGCCTCTATACACACCTGGTCCAGGTGATTACCCACGTGCAATCCTCTCTGGTTCCTTCACCATCATCACCACCCGGCCCACCGCTGCAGGAGGCCGCCGCTCACTCCATCGCTGCGGCGGGTGAATATCGCTGAGCCGCTTCCACTGCTACAGGAGGCTGTCACTCACTCCTCTGCAATAGCATGTGTGTTTCAACGGGCAGCATCAATTTCTCCTCTCCGCTGTGCAGTACACTGGGCAACGCAGGACTTATTAGCCGGGGACGCTCGGCTAACTATTACCAGCCCATTCGGAGAGGTAGTATATGCTTACAATTATTCACCTGGTGATTTCCAGAGTTAACAGTCAAGATTGGCACTGATGTGTCCCATTCCGTTATGAACTGTGGAATATGAACTTTTATTTAGCCATAATCATTCTTACGGCTTTATTAGCTAGGTATTACCTGTGACAGATATAGGTGTGTTAAATATTTGTTTTATTGCCATTTCATTTTTATATTAAATTACTATTTTTTATTACACGTTTGCTCTCTCTATATATATAACTACTGATTCATAGCGCAGCCATTGTTGTTGTTTATTCCTCCTTCTTGCTTGAACTTCCGTATTACCCAGGGCAGGAGTGACACTGGAGGGAACACGTATGGCAGCCGAAAGTTCTATGGAATTGCCAGTGCATCCACGAACGCTGCTTGAGGATCCCTTGTACTTGCTCCGAAGGCCGGAACCTTGTGATTGTGTCGAGATGCCATCAGGTCTACATCTGGTAGGCCCCACTTGTCCACTAGGAGTTGAAAGACTTCCGGATGAAGAATCCACTCTCCGGCATGCACGTCCTGATGACTGAGGAAGTCCGCTTCCCAGTTGAGGACTCCTGGAATGAACACTGCCAATATGGCTGGCAGATGGCGTTCCGCTCATTGGAGGATTTTTGACCCTTCCATCATGGCCATGCGGCTTCGAGTGTTGCCTTGATGATTTATGCACGCCGTGGTGGCATTGTCTGTACTTGAACAGGCCTGTTCTGTACCAGTGTCAATGCATTGAACACTGTCCACAATTCCCGAATGTTTATCGGGAGGAAAGATTCCTCCCAGGTCCACCAACCCTGGAGAGAGTGTTGCTCCAACCTCGCAGACTGGTATCTGTTGTCAGGGGGACCCAGTTGGAGATCCAGAAGGGACGACCCCTGCTCAACTGTTGGTTCTGTAGCCACCAGCTCAGTGACAGACGAACCTCCAGAGTCAAGGAGATCATTTGAGATCTGATCCGATGAGGCAGGCCATCCCATTTGTAAAGGATTAACCTCTGCAGAGGGCGGGAATGAAATTGAGCGTACTCTACCATGTCGAAAGCCGACACCATGAGGCCTAGTACTTGCATCGCCAAGTGTATCAACACTTTCTGGTGAGAGAGGAAGCATCTGATCTTGTCCTGAAGTTTCAGGACCTTCTCCGGAGACAGAAACAGTCTTTGGCTGTGTGTGTCCAACAGCGCCCCCAGGTGCACCATGCTCCAAGCAGGGACCAGAGAGGACTTCTTCTATTTGATGAGCCACCCGTGGGCTTGAAGGAATTTGACCGACATCTCCAGTTGACTGAGGAGGACATCTTGGGAGTTCGCCAGAATCAGCAAGTCATCCAGATATGGCAGGATTATGATTCCCTGATGATGGAGAAAAGCCATCATCACGGCCATGACCTTGGCAAAATGGCAGAGCCTGGAATTGAAAATGAAGGTTGCCAATAGCAAATAGCAGATATTGCTGATGCGAAATGGCAATAGGTATGTGCAGGTAAGCATCCTGTATGTCCAAGGATACCTTATAGTCCTTGGGTTCCATGGCCAGCACAATAGAGCACAGAGTTTACGGAATTTGGACACTCTCACAAACTTGTTCAATGATTTGACGTTGAGGATAGGCCGAAAAGACCCATTCGGTTTCGAAACTAGAAACAGGGTTGAATAGTATCAACTGCCTCTCTGTGACAGGAGTGGTAGTGCCGGTACCTCTGTTTCGAGGAGGGATTGTACAACCAGGTGTAGAGCTTGTGCTTTCAACGGATCCGAAGGAATAACCGTTGAACAGAACTGGCGAGGGGGACGTCTCTTGAAAGAGATTGTGTACCCATGAGAGACAACTTCCTGTACCCAGGCATCTGAGGTGGTCTTTAACCAGGCCTGGGTGAACTGCAGAAGTCAGCCTCCCACCCTGGGGTCCCCCAGGGGGAGGCCCGCCCCATCATGCAGCAGCTTGACTTGTTTGGAAGCAGGCTGACGGGCAGCCCAGGATTGTTTCGATTTGGCTTAGTGGTTTTGGAAGTACGAGCCTTTCTCGGGTACGCCCGACCTTTTGCTTTACTTGGTGGTTGAAAGGAACGAAAAGTGGTACTCTTAGCCTTCTGAGCAGAAGGATTAGTGCTTGGGAGAAATGCAGTCTTGGCCGTCGTCAAGTCGGTCACAATCGTATTCAGATCTTCGTCAAACAGGATGTCTCCCTTGAAAGGGAGTACCTCCAAGGTCTTTTAGAGTACAGGTCCACTTTCCAGGACCTTAACAGCAGAATTCAGTGAGCCAGGATAGATGTAGTAGAAGCCTTGTCCGCCATAACCCCTGCATCAGAGGCCACCTCCAGAATATAGTGAGAGGCTGTGGTAATATATGACAGATATTGTCTGGCAGTTGCCAGAACCCATGCTTCAATTGCTTTTGCCGCCCAAGAGGCAGCCATAGTGGGTCTATGTACAGCAGAGGCGTAACTAGGGTTTTCGGAGCCCAGGGCAAGATGGAAAATGGCGGCCCCCCCCAAAAAAAATCCAAAAAAAAACACCAAAAGAAGCATGTGAGCGCACCGAAAAATGGGCGTGGCCACGCACAAGAAGGGGTGTGGCCACTGAAAATGGCCCACAGTGCCAGTTACATTGCCCCACAGTACCAGTTACATGCCCCACAGTGCCAGATACAATGCCCCACAGTGCCAGATACAATGCCCCACAGTGCCAGATACATGCCCCACAGTGCCAGTTACAATGCCCCACAGTGCTGGATACATGCCCCACAGTGCCAGTTACATTGCCACACAGTGCCAGTTACATTGCCCCACAGTGCCGGATACATGCCCCACAGTGCCAGTTTCATTGCCCCACAGTGCCAGTTACATTGCCCCACAGTGCCGGATACATGCCCCACAGTGCCAGTTTCATTGCCCCACAGTGCCAGTTACATTGCCCCACAGTGCCAGTTACATTGCCCCACAGTGCCAGTTACATGCCCCACAGTGCCAGTTACATTGCCCCACAGTGCCAGATACATGCCCCACAGTGCCAGTTACATTGCCCCACAGTGCCAGTTACATTGCTCCACAGCACAGTGCCAGTTACATGCCCCACAGTGCCAGATACATGCCCCACAGTGCCAGTTACATTGCCCCACAGTGCCAGTTACATGCCCCACAGTGCCAGATACATGCCCCACAGTGCCAGTTACACAAGACTCCCCTCCCCCCCCCCCCCCCCCTCGTCAGTCACTCACCGCTGCGGCACTATCACTCCGCAGGGATAGGATAACGAGCTAGCATATTTTTAGACAGGGCAAAACTTCTTTCCTGGAGATGACCAGGATTCCTGACGTGTCAATTAAGAGATCAGAATGTGGTAAAGCTACTTTAGCAACCTTCTGACGTTTAAACTTATCAGGTTTCTTAGATGTAACAGGAGGCTCAATGTCATCATCAATTTGGAGAATCAGCTTGATAGCCTCCACAATGTCAGGAACATCAACCTGGGTTGCAGATTCCTCATCAGAAGCAACTGTATCGGTGTCTGATGGATCAGTATATTCCCCATCTTCATCGGAAGAATTATCCGAAATATTAGTGGATTGGCCCGCTTAGATGACCCCTTGGCCCCAGAGGGACGTGGGGTGGACTTTTGTCTAACCAAAGTCTGATTAAAATTTCTGTAACTGGGTAGACAAAGTATCCGCCCATGGCAGATTATCTACAGGGACAATATGTGGCAGTAATGGCACAGGAGGCCCCATAAGGGGCGTGAGACGTGTTACAATCGTAGTCAACATATTTGAAAAAGCTGCCCAAGGTGGGTCTTGATTGACCACAGGTGCCACAGACGGACTGGGAGATGTATGACCCCCAGCCCCTGAACCAGCAGCTAACACTTCCCCCACTGGTGAATCCTTGACGACAGCACTGTATGATGCAGGAGCATCCGCGGATGTCCCACCTTGTGTAGCAGACATCATGTGGGATGTAGCCTTAGAATGTAATAGTACAATATAGCCAGACAAACACAAAAAACCCAGCAAATAATCCCCTGTGTTTTTTGACAGTAAATACAGAGCACAAACAGAGGATATAAGTGGTGTGGGGTGACTGAAAAACACAGTGAGAAGTACAAACAGCATACCCTGTGTAGCACTATATATTATATGAGACCCTGACGCACCTAGTTCCCCAGGGTACAGAATATAGTGATAGCAAACGGGTGGTATTCATGTGACCGGCGGTCAGCTGACCGACAGTCACATGACCTACCCCACCATCCTGACGGCTCACTATCCCGATGGTCGGCATGCCGACCAACAGGGACTATTTCCACTCGTGGGTGTCCACGACACCCATAGAGTGGGAATAGAACCCGTGGCGACCGCAGGTCGCCACCGAGCCCGCAGCATGGCGAGTGCAGCGAGCCCGCAAGAGGCTTGCTGCACTCGCCCCTCCCCGCCGGGATCCCGGCGTCGGTATGCTGCCGGGATCCCGGCGTCGGTAAGCTGACCGCCGGTCAGCCGTACTACACCCATAGCAAACGTGTGATACACAAGAGTGGAATCCACACAGCAGCTATAGGCACACTCAGTCACAGGTACAAGGCAGGAATTATCACATATAACAATAAAACTGCACTGGACTAGTAATTACTTATAGATATGTATGTATACAGATATAACAATGCAAAGTAAACACTGGATGTATATCACAGAATACTTGTACTAAAAATTCAAATAGCAGTACACTTGTTCTTAACTAACAACACTGTCTAAAATGACATGTAGAATACTTAAGTGTCTGTAAATGCACAGCGCTGATTATACAGGCGGATTTACAGAGGAGACAGTGCCCAGCAGTTCCGGAGATCAGCCCAGCTATGTAACGGCGCCAAAATCTCTTCAGGGAGTGAGGGAGAGAGATGCAACTCCAGGGCGGGAACACCAGCAGTAGATGGCGTCAGGAGCTAGGGGAGGGGCTACAGGTCAGCGCCTTATCCCCTCTGTAGGCCTTCACCACCGGGTACTGTGGAGACTTTTGCAAATGGAACTCCGATCTGTGCTCCTTGACCTGGTGGATATAGTGGGGTCCCTGTACTGCGCGGTCCGCCTCCTGGGGCAGAGACCGGATTGCGATTTTCCTTTTCCCTTCAAGTGCAGCCACGCGATCCTAAAGAATAACAGCGGTGGTGTGCCTAAAGAAAACTGGTGTGTCTCCGCTGCAAGTAACCAAGAACCAGCACCGCTGAGGGAGGTGATGGAGCTGCAGCACAGCATGTCATAAAGACATAGAAAGTGCTGCGCCCTTGAAGTCTTCTAAAAAAGCTCTTTTCAGGGCTGCCTAGCACAGCCCCACCTGTTAGTGACCTGCACTGCAGGCACCAACTTACAAACTGAGCTCCAGTGCCTGGAGGCGGGGCTATAGAGGAGGCGGTGCAGTGCATCCCGGGAACAGTCAAAGCTTTAACCTGTTGGTGCCTCGGCTCAAGATCCCACTCTACACCCCGATGTTATTCCCTGTGGAATACCAGTGTACCCCGCTGCAGAAAAATGTTTTATAAAATAGTCCACCAAGTGCAGCTAGGACCATTGGTATAGGTATAACTGGTGCAGGATGTTCTGTGCCCACAGTTTTATAAGTCAGGATGATGAACCCTTGACTCATGAACCCATCCTGTATCCTGGGATAGGCCAGGCGTTATCTGGAGGGTAAACGTAAGTCAGTTTCCGGATGCCCAGAAGCCCCCCCTCAAGCCCAGGAGTAATTGACATGTTGATACATCTCCTGGGGCCAGTCACATTATTGCAGCTTAGATAGATCTTACAAATCCAATCTTCCTCTCATTGGGGGTCATTCCGAGTTGTTCGCTCGCTAGCAGATTTTAGCAGCATTGCACACGCTAGGCCGCCGCCCTCTGGGAGTGTATCTTAGCTTAGCAGAATAGAGAACAAAAGATTTGCAGAATTGCGATTAGAAATTTCTTAGCGGTTTCTGAGTAGCTCCAGACCTACTCACAGATTGCGATCAGCTCAGGCCGTTTCGTTCCTGGTTTGACGTCACACACACGCCCAGCGTTCGGCCAGTCACTACCCCGTTTCTCCAGACACTCCCGCGTTTTTCCCTGACACGCCTGCGTTTCTCCGCAAACTCCCAGAAAACGGCCAGTTTCCGCCCAGAAACACCCACTTCCTGTCAATCACACTCCGATCACTTCAACAATGAAAATTCTTCGTTCGGACGTGAGTAAATCTACTAAGTTTTGTGCTAAAATACTTAACGCATGCGCACTGTGTACCATGCGCATTCTTGACTTAATCGCTCCGTTGCGAAAATCGGCAACGAGCGAACAACTCAGAATGACCCTCATTACCACACACTGTGAGCCCGCCTTACCTAGCTGACATAATTTCACATGTGACACCACATAACAAATCCGCTGTCCAATGATTGCAGGAAATAAAAGAGGCAGGCCAAAGAAATGTACAGAGTCAGACTGAAGAAGGTAAACAAATGTTTGTAGTTTTGGTGGAAGTGTAAGCAGGGGGAGATCCCTTCATGTTGTTAATGTGGCTAGTGAGCAACAGCTACTAACTTATGATTCAATTACGATGCTAGGTTTATGGAAATATGGGACAGTTACAATAAACTAAAAAAAATTGCACTTTGCTATGAATAGTTAGTGCTTATGCAGAGATTATCAGCTTTACCTTGTATTTATTTTCTCTATCGTCCTAGTGGATGCTGGGGTTCCTGAAAGGACCATGGGGAATAGCGGCTCCGCAGGAGACAGGGCACAAAAAGTAAAGCTTTTCCAGATCAGGTGGTGTGCACTGGCTCCTCCCCCTATGACCCTCCTCCAGACTCCAGTTAGATTTTTGTGCCCGGCCGAGAAGGGTGCAATTCTAGGTGGCTCTCATAAAGAGCTGCTTAGAGAAAGTTTAGCTTAGGTTTTTTATTTTACAGTGATTCCTGCTGGCAACAGGATCACTGCAACGAGGGACAGAGGGGAGAAGAAGTGAACTCACCTGCGTGCAGGATGGATTGGCTTCTTGGCTACTGGACATCAGCTCCAGAGGGACGATCACAGGTACAGCCTGGATGGTCACCGGAGCCGCGCCGCCGGCCCCCTTGCAGATGCTGAAGTAAGAAGAGGTCCAGAATCGGCGGCTGAAGACTCCTGCAGTCTTCTAAAGGTAGCGCACAGCACTGCAGCTGTGCGCCATTTTCCTCTCAGCACACTTCACACGCAGTCACTGAGGGTGCAGGGCGCTGGGGGGGGGCGCCCTGGGAGGCAAATGTAAACCTATATAAAGGCTAAAAATACCTCACATATAGCCCCCAGAGGCTATATGGAGATATTTAACCCCTGCCTGTATTCACAAAATAGCGGGAGACGAGCCCGCCGAAAAAGGGGCGGGGCCTATCTCCTCAGCACACGGCGCCATTTCCTCTCACAGCTCCGCTGGTCAGGACGGCTCCCAGGTCTCTCCCCTGCACTGCACTACAGAAACAGGGTAAAACAGAGAGGGGGGGCAAATTTAATGGTAATATCTTGATATATATAAAGCAGCTATAAGGGAGCACTTATTATAAGGCTATCCCTGTCATATATAGCGCTTTTTGGTGTGTGCTGGCAGACTCTCCCTCTGTCTCCCCAAAGGGCTAGTGGGTCCTGTCTTCGTTTAGAGCATTCCCTGTGTGTCTGCTGTGTGTCGGTACGTGTGTGTCGACATGTATGAGGACGATATTGGTGTGGAGGCGGAGCAATTGCCAAATATGGGGATGTCACCTCCTAGGGGGTCGACACCAGAATGGATGCCTTTATTTATGGAATTACGGGATAGTGTCAACACGCTAAAGCAGTCGTTTGACGACATGAGGCGGCCGGACAATCAATTAGTGCCTGTCCAGGCGCCTCAAACACCGTCAGGGGCTGTAAAACGCCCTTTGCCTCAGTCGGTCGACACAGACCCAGACACAGGCACTGATTCCAGTGGTGACGGTGACGAATCAACCGTATTTTCCAGTAGGGCCACACGTTATATGATTTTGGCAATGAAGGAGGCGTTACATTTAGCTGATACTACAGGTACCACTAAACAGGGTATTATGTGGGGTGTGAAAAAACTACCTATAGTTTTTCCTGAATCAGAAGAATTAAATGACGTGTGTGATGAAGCGTGGGTTGCCCCTGATAAAAAGCTGATAATTTCAAAGAAATTATTGGCATTATACCCTTTCCCGCCAGAGGTTAGGGAGCGCTGGGAAACACCTCCTAGGGTGGACAAGGCGCTAACACGCTTATCAAAACAAGTGGCGTTACCTTCTCCTGAGACGGCCGCACTTAAAGATCCATCAGATAGGAGGATGGAAAATATCCAAAAAAGTATATACACACATGCAGGTGTTATACTACGACCAGCTATAGCGACTGCCTGGATGTGCAGTGCTGGGGTAGTTTGGTCAGAGTCCCTGATTGAAAATATTGATACCCTGGACAGGGACAATATTTTACTGTCGTTAGAACAAATAAAGGATGCATTTCTTTATATGCGTGATGCACAGAGGGATATCTGCACACTGGCATCACGGGTAAGTGCTATGTCCATTTCGGCCAGAAGAGCTTTATGGACGCGACAGTGGACAGGCGATGCGGATTCAAAACGGCATATGGAAGTTTTGCCGTATAAAGGGGAGGAGTTATTTGGAGTCGGTCTATCAGATTTGGTGGCCACGGCTACAGCCGGGAAATCCACCTTTCTACCTCAAGTCACTCCCCAACAGAAAAAGGCACCGACTTTTCAACCGCAGCCCTTTCGTTCCTTTAAAAATAAGAGAGCAAAGGGCTATTCATATCTGCCACGAGGCAGAGGTCGAGGGAAGAAACAGCAACAGGCAGCTCCTTCCCAGGAACAGAAGCCCTCCCCGGCTTCTACAAAAGCCTCAGCATGACGCTGGGGCTTCTCAAGCGGACTCGGGGACGGTGGGAGGTCGTCTCAAAAATTACAGCGCGCAGTGGGCTCACTCGCAGGTAGATCCCTGGATCCTGCAGATAATATCTCAGGGGTACAGGTTGGAATTAGAGACAGATCCACCTCGCCGTTTCCTGAAGTCTGCTTTACCAACGTCCCCTTCCGAAAGGGAGACGGTTTTGGAAGCCATTCACAAGCTGTACTCTCAGCAGGTGATAGTCAAGGTACCTCTTCTATAACATGGGAAGGGGTATTATTCCACTCTATTTGTGGTACCGAAGCCGGATGGCTCGGTAAGGCCTATTCTAAATCTGAAGTCCTTGAACCTATACATAAAGAAGTTCAAGTTCAAGATGGAGTCACTCAGAGCAGTGATAGCGAACCTGGAAGAAGGGGACTTTATGGTATCCTTGGACATCAAGGATGCGTATCTCCACGTTCCAATTTACCCCTCACACCAGGGGTACCTCAGGTTCGTTGTACAAAACTGTCACTATCAGTTTCAGACGCTGCCGTTTGGTTTGTCCACGGCACCTCGGGTCTTTACAAAGGTAATGGCCGAGATGATGATTCTTCTTCGAAGAAAAGGCGTATTAATTATCCCATACTTGGACGATCTCCTAATAAGGGCAAGGCCAGAGAACAGCTAGAGATGGGATTAGCAATATCTCAAGAGGTGCTAAAGCAGCACGGATGGATTCTGAATATTCCAAAATCCCAATTAATGCCGACAACTCGTCTGCTGTTCCTAGGGATGATTCTGGACACGGTTCAGAAAAAGGTTTTTCTTCCCGAGGAAAAAGCCAAGGAGTTATCCGACCTGGTCAGGAATCTCCTAAAACCAGGAAAGGTGTCTGTACATCAATGCACGCATCTTCAGATGCACCTGCGGATAACCCTGTCTCCAAGGACAAGGGTATCTCTTCTGTGGTGGTTGTAGAGGGCTCATCTATTGGAGGGCCGCAGATTCGGCATACAGGATTGGATCCTGGTGACCACGGACGCCAGCCTGAGAGGCTGGGGAGCAGTCACACAAGGAAGAAACTTCCAGGGAGTGTGGTCGAGCCTGGAAAAGTCTCTTCACATAAACATTCTGGAACTAAGAGCAATCTACAATGCTCTAAGCCAGGCAGAACCTCTGCTTCAAGGAAGACCGGTGTTGATCCAGTCGGACAACATCACGGCAGTCGCCCATGTAAACAGACAGGGCGGCACAAGAAGCAGGAGTGCAATGGCAGAAGCTGCCAGGATCCTTCGCTGGGCGGAGAATCACGTGATAGCACTGTCAGCAGTTTTCATCCCGGGAGTGGACAACTGGGAAGCAGACTTCCTCAGCAGACACGATCTTCACCCGGGAGAGTGGGGACTTCATCCAGAAGTTTTCCACATGCTAATAAACCGTTGGGAAAGACCAATGGTGGACATGATGGCGTCTCGCCTCAACAAAAAACTGGACAGGTATTGCGCCAGGTCAAGAGATCCGCAGGCAATAGCTGTGGACGCGCTGGTAACACCTTGGGTGTACCAGTCGGTGTATGTGTTTCCTCCTCTGCCTCTCATACCAAAGGTATTGAGAATCATACGGCAAAGCGGAGTAAGAACGATACTAGTGGCTCCGGATTGGCCAAGAAGGTCTTGGTACCCGGAACTTCAAGAGATGGTCACGGACGATCCGTGGCCTCTACCTCTAAGACAGGACCTGCTTCAGCAGGGACCGTGTCTATTCCAAGACTTACCGCGGCTGCGTTTGACGGCATGGCGGTTGAACGCCAGATCCTAAAAGGAAAAGGCATTCCAGAAGAAGTCATTCCTACCTTGATTAAGGCAAGAAAGGAAGTCACCGCGAAGCATTATCACCGCATTTGGCGGAAATATGTTGCGTGGTGCGAGGATCGGAGTGCTCCGACGGAGGAATTTCAACTGGGTCGTTTCCTACATTTCCTGCAATCAGGATTGTCTATGGGTCTCAAATTGGGATCTATTAAGGTTCAAATTTCGGCCCTGTCAATATTCTTCCAAAAAGAATTGGCCTCAGTTCCTGAGGTCCAGATTTTTGTCAAAGGAGTACTGCATATACAGCCTCCTGTGGTGCCTCCGGTGGCACCGTGGGATCTAAATGTAGTTTTAGATTTCCTCAAATCCCATTGGTTTGAACCACTAAAAAATGTGGATTTGAAATATCTCACATGGAAAGTGACTATGTTACTGGCCCTGGCGTCCGCCAGGAGAGTATCTGAACTGGCGGCTTTATCTTATAAAAGCCCTTATTTAATTTTCCATTCGGATAGGGCAGAGCTGCGGACGCGTCCGCATTTTCTCCCTAAGGTGGTATCAGAGTTTCACCTGAACCAGCCTATTGTAGTGCCTGCGGCTACAAGCGACTTGGAGGACTCCAAGTTGTTGGACGTTGTCAGAGCTTTAAAAATATACATTTCAAGGACGGCTGGAGTCAGAAAATCTGACTCGCTGTTTATACTGTATGCACCCAACAAGTTGGGTGCGCCTGCTTCTAAGCAGTCGATTGCTCGTTGGATTTGTAACACAATTCAACTTGCACATTCTGTGGCAGGCCTGCCACAGCCTAAATCTGTTAAGGCCCATTCCACAAGGAAGGTGGGCTCATCTTGGGCGGCTGCCCGAGGGGTCTCGGCATTACAACTCTGCCGAGCAGCTACGTGGTCAGGGGAGAACACGTTTGTAAAATTCTACAAATTTGATACCCTGGCAAAGGAGGACCTGGAGTTCTCTCATTCGGTGCTGCAGAGTCATCCGCACTCTCCCGCCCGTTTGGGAGCTTTGGTATAATCCCCATGGTCCTTTCAGGAACCCCAGCATCCACTAGGACGATAGAGAAAATAAGAATTTACTTACCGATAATTCTATTTCTCGGAGTCCGTAGTGGATGCTGGGCGCCCATCCCAAGTGCGGATTATCTGCAATACTTGTACATAGTTATTGTTAACTAATTCGGGTTATTGTTTAGGGAGCCATCTTTCAGAGGCTCCTCTGTTATCATACTGTTAACTGGGTTTAGATCACAAGTTGTACGGTGTGATTGGTGTGGCTGGTATGAGTCTTACCCGGGATTCAAAATCCTCCCTTATTGTGTACGCTCGTCCGGGCACAGTACCTAACTGGAGTCTGGAGGAGGGTCATAGGGGGAGGAGCCAGTGCACACCACCTGATCTGGAAAAGCTTTACTTTTTGTGCCCTGTCTCCTGCGGAGCCGCTATTCCCCATGGTCCTTTCAGGAACCCCAGCATCCACTACGGACTCCGAGAAATAGAATTATCGGTAAGTAAATTCTTATTTTAATGACATACTTGCCAATCCAATGTATTTAGATAAGTTAACATTTTCATGCCAATAGAATGAATGTTAAAGATTAATGAAACTGATATAATGCATATCTCAACCAGCGGCTTGCATGTGATGTATATTACAATTTCACTCATCATGTATAATTGATTATAGAAGTTTTTTTCCTGAATAAAAATGAACTTTTCTCATCGTTGACTGAACGGTCCTAATAACACAATGATAAGCATAACTGCATTTGATGAGCAAGTGAGATGCTGGATTATGTGTGTATAACCTTTCCAGTGATGGATTTTCAATAAAAGAAGTTGTCGCATTTGCAAGAATGATAATTATGAAGCTTTTTTTTTTTTTTTGTCACACATTTATTATCTTCAGGTGTTAGGTACTCATACTTTTTGGGTTTCCATTACGTTATATAAATATTTCCCATCCATTTTTAACAATACAATTGAGTAAATTCCTGTGTTCAACAAATACTGTTTATAAATTCTGATTGCTATTGCTATTACATTACTGTCCAGACTGGTTGCTAGTAGGGAGGCCTAATTATTAAACATGCTACTGGTGATTATAGAGCTGTTTGGGTGGTTTAATGAGGCAGCTATGTGTGTAATATAGTCACAAGAAAAAAAAAATGTTTCCATGAGCTAATAAGTGATATAAAAAATACATTTATATATAGAGCTACAGAGATAGAAGTAAGTCGTGTCTCAAGATAAGCTAACAAAGAAAATATCTAAACAATGAACCTGCACTAGTTATTGTCTACCACTGACATGTTTAATCTCTTAAAACCCCCACACAAAGAGTAATGTGTCCTCCAGGGACATATCATGAGCGACAGGACCCGGTGGGACGCCGCCATCGGCAAGTGCACACACACTTGCCAATGTCGGCAACTATTAGCGTTGGCAGGGGTGGGGAGTGGGGCTACCTCCGCAGTTCTTTGTGCTAGTTCAAGAGATCTGAGGAGGCAGAGAATGACCCGTGAGTGCTCAAATCGCATAGTTTACATGTCCACACATGGACTGTTTTTAAATGATGTGTCGTTCCGATCGGTCGAAAGCACCCACATCATGTGAAAAATCTTATGTGTGGGCACCTTTACTTTCAAAGAGTAGTCCATTGCTAGCAGGGGTGTATCTTCCTATTGGCCAGCCAGGATGGCACTTGCCAGGGGCGCTGGCCAAAGTGGGGGCGCCGCCCGGCAGTGTTACCCACGCCAGGGGGTAGAATGACATAGTAGTTCTCACTGAGTACATCCCTTAGCAGTGCTCATCCACTGCCGGACTCTCTAAAGCGTATTGCACTCTGACACTCTCTGTGACTACAGTCACAATGATGGTGAATATAGCCAGGGAGCGGGGCACTTCCAGGTATGGGGAGGGGCGAGGCACCTCCTCTTCCTCATCCACTCCCCTTCTCATTGGTCCCACGCGGTCTGTCACCAAACACCAGCAACTACAATCAGCACCAGTCAGCAGTGCAGCATGAGCATACCTGTACATTTTCTGCGATACCGTAGCTGCACTGCATGGTCTATCTTGGCAGTCTGGATCACAGCTTACAAATAGCTCTGTATGGAGAGGTATCTAGACCAGTGACTGCCTGTCCAGCTGTGTTGAGACTATAAGTCCCAGCACACCTTGTCAACTGGATTTGCTGGGACATGTATTGCCATCACACCTAGGGAGGGGTTTTTAACTGTATGTATGTGTGCATATATCCCCTCGGTGTCCCTGCCTGCACCCTCCTTGTAATTCCCCCACAGTGTCCCTGCCCGCACCATCCCTGTAACTGCCGGCTCAGTAATTCTACTCATACACTCCTGTAATTCCTTCTCAGTGTCCCTGCCCGCACCCTCCCCGTAATTCCCTCTCAGTGTCCCTACCCGCACCCTAACCATAATTCCCCCTCAGTGTACCTGCCTGCACACTTCTTGTAATTCCCCTTCAGTCTCCCTGCCCGCACCCTCCTCGTAATTCCTCCTCAGTGTCCCTGCATGCACCCTCCCTGTAATTCCATCTCAGTGTCCCTGCCCGCACCCTCCTCGTATTTCCTCCTCAGTGTCCCTGCCTGCACCTTCCCTGTAATTCCATCTCAGTGTCCCTGCCTGCACACTTCTCGTAATTCCCCCTCAGTGTCCCTGCCTGTACCCTCCCCGTAATTTCATCTCAGTGTCCCTGCCCGCACCCTCCTCGTATTTCCTCCTCAGTGTCCCTGCCTGCACCTTCCCTGTAATTCCATCTCAGTGTCCCTGCCTGCACACTCCTCGTAATTCCCCCTCAGTGTCCCTGCCTGTACCCTCCCCATAATTTCATCTCAGTGTCCCTGCCCGCACCCTCCTCGTAATTCCTCCGCAGTGTCCCCGCCTGCACCCTCCCTGTAATTCTCCCTCAGTGTTCCTGACCTCAGCCTCCCTTTGACTCCCCCCTCAGTGTCCCTGCCCGCACACTCCCATAATTCCCTCAGTTTCCCTTCCCGTACCCTCCCTGTAATTGCCCCTCAGTGTCCTTGACCTCAGCATCACTGTATCCCCTCCCTTTAATTTGCCCTACCCGAACCCTCCCTGTAATTCCCCCTTAGTGTCCCTGACCTCAGCCTCCCTGCGACTCCCCCCTCAGTATCCCTGCCCACACCCTCCTGTAATTCCACCTCAGTGTCCCTGCCCGTACCCTCGCCGTAATTCCCCCTCAGTGTCCCTGCCCGCACACTCCTGTAATTGCCCCTCAGTGTCCCTGACCTCAGCCAGAGACACTGGCCCTCCACCTCATTGTCCCTACCCGCACCCTCCCTGTAATTCTCCCTCAGTGTCCCTGACCTCAGCCTATCTGTAACTCCCCCCTCTGTGTCCCTGGATGGGGGAGGTGGGGAGCGCCAGTTCCTTACTTTGCCAGGTGCGCTCAGACCCCTAGATACACCCCTGATTCCTAGTTTCCTTACTGAAATGTCCATAACAGCGAGAGACTTTCCTTATTAAAAGCATATTGTCTAAAGATTTTTTTATAATGTTATAACTTTTATTTTTTTATGTTTCATACATCTTTCCCATTATCTGTGTACAAGAGTTAATTTAACTTCGATTTATTGTTAAGATATATTTATTTAATCAAAGTGCAGAGCGAGAAAATTCTGACATAGGTCATAAATTTTCCCTTAGATTAAGTAGGCCAAAACTATTTCACTACCCTATGAACTGAATCTGGGACATTATGTCTCTATAATAATACATGTAATGTAATATAATATTATATATATATATATATATATATATATATATATATATATATATATATATATCTACATATGTAAAAGCCAAATAACGCTAACTGACTCATCACAAAATCTCCAGAAGGATGAGGATTAGGAACTTGAAATATGGACAGTAGCTTTGTTTTGTGACGCAGGCACCCAATAAGAAGGGAGTTTTCAAAAGTCCACCACAAAGGGATGAAATGTGTTTTGTTTTTTTAATTCTACATTATCTCTTAATCCAGAGAAGATTTAGATTGGGTTTGTGCATACAAACGTTACCAAATTAATCGGCTCCTAACTGTCATTTTTCAAACACAGCCTGTAACATGACAGTTAGAAGCCAATTGGCTGGTGCTTTATCTCCAGTGACTTTATCTCAATCCAAGGCTTAGTAAATAGACCCCTAGGTGTATAAATTTTTTGCAGCATGTTGATCTAGGTTTAACAACAATAATTTTTTAACAATTCTTTTACCGACAATCTGTCAATTTTTGTTTCATTTTAAATTGGAGGATTGTTAGGGGCTTCTTTAGCATCCACCCGAAACTGTCTTCATTCCAAGAATTCCTCTGATCCCATCAGATATCATATCCAGTTCAAACGGCTGCGGTTCCCAGTAAAGGTCTGCTACGCCATGACCATTAACAAAGCTCAGAGACAGAGTATGGTTGGTGTGGATCTGAGGAGTGACTGCTTCTCCCATGGCTAGTTTTATGTTGCCTGTTTCAGGGTCAGCTCCTCTGACACCTTGACCATCCTCCAGCCTGAAGGAAAGACTAAAAATGTAGTTTACCAGGAAGTCCCTCAAAATTAAAGTTGTTTGCATGGAAATACTTGAAATTCTGTAGTGAAGCACGGGGATTCAGCCAGTATACTATATAATATGCAAACTGTTAAGCATAGTAGGAATGGCTCACCAGAGAGCTGCTGCCAGCCCGCACAATGTTTTGAGATACACTGCTCTCCGCGCCCGCCCCCGCACATACAAACAGAATTTCTTATGTCACAATCAGTCAGTGATGCTGTTGTAAGTGCAAGTGCAGCCTCTAAACATTGTCCCGCCTTACACAGTCTGGCAGTGGAGCCCTGGGGATCCAGTCTGACTCTCAGATGAAGTATATAAATTAATTTCCTAACAACAAAAAATCCTGAGAATTAAGAACGATTTGTTAAGGCCCCAAAATGTAAATTCATAATCAAACCTTTCAGAAAGTTATTTTTTCAAATAGAAACCTAAATCAATCACCACAACATCTTTCGATGCAACGTGCAGAACACCAACACTACAGTATGTATCATATATTTATTGGTATTATTAAGCCTATGTTCTCTAAACCTAGCTTTTAATGGTCTAGTCAAGTGGTTCCCAAACTTGTTTGAATCACGGCGCCCTAGAAATTCAGAATTCTTTTCATGGCACCCTTGGAGGCCAAAAGTTCCTTATTGAGAAATTCAGAAAAACATATTAAATAAAGTAAAATGTGTTTATGTCACCCTAAGGTTCAGTAATGTGGTGAGGGACACGATTAGTTTCTGTTTGTTCACAAATTGTATGAATGGAAGCTGCCAGCACTGGTTTTGCATATTACATTGACCATAAATAATTTTAATTGGTCCTGGACCATCAATCCAAAGCACACCTGCAAGGATCCTGAGGGAACCACTGGTCTAGGCTACCCAAATACTGCAGGTTACATGAACACTGCAGCATATACACAGTATGGTTTTTATCACAGTTAATAGAATTGTTAATGTTAAAGCTCTCTGCAGAAGAAATACTCAATATCCAATATTTGTATTTAGTAAAGCATTTTGATTTACCACACTTAAAAAATCATTTTGTAATTAAATCTAACCCAATTTTAACATTGCCAGACCAATTGAAATCATCCATGGTTTTTCTTTTTTCTTTTACAAGAATATGTGATTGTGATATTTTTACCTGGCAGCATTATAGAAAATGGGGCCTTACATCTCTGCTATGGAGCTACAAAGGCCAATCTGATTAACCTCAAGGTTACTCGTATTGCCAATGGTCTCGCAGATGATCCGATGCTGAATCTTCGGATGCAGTACTCATATCTATGAAGCTGGCATGAGTTCTCTTCTTCCGTCAGTTGCTGCTGCGTCCAAAGAGACAGCAGCAATGTGTCATGCATCCATTTCTGAATCAGGACATGAATTAGTGTTACAAAAAGATCAAACGCTACAAAAAGATTAGACCATTACTAGGTGTAAAATTTTATCCCCACCTCCCACTGATTTTTTCTTCTTTCCCAACCAGCAGTGATGGGCTATCTTCAGGAACGCCAAACAACTGCTTTGCATTCCGGAGCTTGCGAAATTCAGCAGTTTAGCAGTCCCCATAGAAAGCTTTTGCAATTGAAAACTGGGTTTCATAGCAGATATCTCCTATTCCTGCTGCGGTTCCCTCTGCATACATCCAGGTAAAACTTAATATTTGAGGGTACCTCCTCAAAACTGGTATTTTAGGGGGATATCCTGCAAATATTTTTTGACAAGCCTCTTAGGACCACTTCTAAATATGTATTGTCATCTTATTTAAAAAAAAAAATCCTGCTACACTGGTATATCTGGTCCCAACTGTTGATTTTTTTGTACAAAGAATGATGAAATTGTGCAACAAATTTCAGTCAGGAAGGAATTGTTGTTGAATTTGGATATAGGCAACACAGTTAATAGTAGGCATAGCGAATTGTAAACCAATTGTAAAGTGCAACGGAATATGCTGCGCTATATAAGAAAGTGTTAATACATAAATACTTTTCAAAGAACCCAGAGAGGAGCATCTACCCAAATCCAGGAGGTCAGATTCAACCATTATACCTCCTTGATCCATGGAAGAAGGTGTATGTTGTTGAAATATGGAGGAAAGGCTGGGTTATGCCATAAAGGATCAGTATTTACTTATAGAACCACACATATCCATGTATTAATATTGAACTTCTAAGAGCTATTATCAAGACAGGAGTGAATACAGCTATACATTGAGTTAACCCAAAATATTCAGGAAATAGTGTATGAGTTTCAGTCATGGGCAATAATTCCATTGCATAAGGCAAATTAAGCTCAAAACTTTATTGCAAATCCAATATACTGAATGTTAACATGGAATTTTTAGCAAGATGTCTATAATACTGGGAAGTTATTTATGGCTGGAATCTCTCCAGACTCTGCAATGCTGCTTAGGCAAATTACTGTTTTATAAACAGCATAGATATTTCATTTATGGGAATAAAGATGATTGTAAATGCTCATATCCCAGCAACTTCGCGCACATTAACCTTTCAAGATGCCAATTTATTTATTTTTTTAGATGGTAGGCATTCTCATTGTAATAATTTACTTTTTATTTACTTAAATGCTGCTGGTGTAATATATTTCTCCCAGACATTTTTGTGAGTACCCGCTAAGATTTATGTGTCCCCTCAGTGATGTCACTTGTTCCTAAAATGAATTGATGGATAGGGATGTTAGTAGGAGAAAAGAGTGTTGATGAGGGAAGGAGCTATTGGAGATTTACCAAGATGAGGCAAAATGGCATACCCTAGGAGACCAGATGCTAGAAAAGATTTGTCACAGATCAGGCTGATTATTGATTCCAAGCTCCAAATCTACCACCTATAAGAGTAGAAAGAGATGGAGGGAAGAGGTCATTTGAGCTGGCTGCAATGAAAGCCCAAGCTGCTTGTAAAAGGTTACTATTCAATTGGAATGAGTGGGCAGGCACATTAGGGAATGTGCAGGGAAGCAAGAAATAAGAGGCAAGAGGGCACACAAATACATACTCGTCACTTGAGAGATGAGTTTGTGAACCATACACCAAAAGTGCACAATGCTGGGACAGCGCCTGCACACATGGAACATTGGGGCATATGTATTAAACCTGGAGAAGTGATAAAGCACTGATAAGTGGAAGGTGATAACGCATCAGCCAATCAGTTCCTGTTAATTTACATATTGGAGCTTATTGGCTGGTGCGTTATCACCTTGCACTTATCACTTCTTTATCCCTTCTCCAGGTTAATACATCTGCACCATTGTGCCAATCTGAAAGTATCCCCTCCAACAATTTTGAGAGTACAAGTGTAATTATGCCGGAAAAGGACCCCATTGATAAAATAGGTTATAACTTTAGAATGTAAACTCTCACGAGCAGGGCCCTCAACCCTCATCGGCTTATCCTTCTCTTACGTAAATATCCTCGACGGCACCTAATCCCACGGCTTCTGACACCCTGATACTTATGTCAGTGTCATCTGATGATGTATCTATGTTTATTTACTCTGTACTTGTCCTATATTGTCTTCAACTGTAACTCACTATTGTCCCGTTTTGATTTTTCATTTATGTACTCTGTAATTGGGCGCTGCGGATCCCTTGTGGCACATTATAAAGGATAATAATAATAAATATGCACCTGCTTTAGTCTTTTAGTGCAGATCAACGATTTTGACAGACATTCAGGCATCTTTTCCCATTCTCCTGGGACTAGAGTCTCCCTGGTGTATTCTTCCCACTTTAACTCCAGTAGGTCCCTGGGTGGTTGGTTGTATGCTAATAAGGTTTGATATAGTGGGAGATGTATCAAAGCTTGGAAAGAGATAGTAGAGAGAGATAAAATTCTAAACAATCAGCTCCTTTCAGTTTTCAAACAGTCTATAAAATGCCAGGAGCTGATTTGTTGGTACATCTCTCTCCACTTTATCTCTCTTCAATCTTTGAATAATTGAACCCATAGTGACGAGATTACTTCCCTTGAGTCGGATCTGCAAAGGCAAAGAGATTTCAGTGTGGTGAGGTGAGACAAAATTAAAAGAGGCATTGGAGGCATAAAAAAGGTACAGAAGGAGAGAAGGTTAAACCATTGGAGTCTGTTGAAATATGGGAAGTTGCAGAGTGGTACACACAAATGGCTCAAATCAATTTATTAGACCATTACAGGTACTTACAAGAGAGGGCTAATCTAGAATAGAGAACACAACCAAAAATTTCCCCAGCATGCTATAATGGACTAGTAAATGAGATTTACATCCTATATGATAGTAAAAATTTAGAAATCTCAGTAACCTATATTTGTAAAGATATGATTAAGCCACCAGCCACTTTGCAGCATCTCTGATATGGTGGTCCTAATGCTACATGATAATAGTACCCCCTTTGGGTCATACAAAGTTAAGTTTCAGGAAGCGCTGGAACATGTGAAAGAAAATGTCAGAAAGGCAGTTAGAGGCACAAAAAAGGCTGGAGGCGGGAGAGGTCAGGGCAAGAGAGGTATTTTCACCAGGGTATGGTATTGTAGGCTGAAGAAGCTTATGAGCTTTTCAAGGGACAATAGAAGAGGGACAAGATTGGACCCTTGGGGAACATCTACAGGTAGTAGAAATTAGGGGTAGGTGGAGTTAGTAGCTGCTGAAATTAAGCAGTTGGAATGGTAGAAGTAGAACTATTAAAGAACAGAGCATCAGAGCCAACAGAGTGGAGGGTGTGAAAGAGAGTGGTTGACAGTGTCAAAGGTGGCAGACCGGTCAAAGAGGATGAGGAAAGAGAAGTGTCCCTTAGATTTGTTAGTAATGTAGACACAGATGATATTACCTAGCTGTTACTGCTGCCAAAATCATACTGGTGGGGTACTTTAGTGTGTTTGTGGTAGAGAGTTTAGTTGGTAAGCTACATTGGAACTGTGGCTAAGGGGAATGGCTCATTGTAAAATTCTGTGTAATATATAAGTGTTAAACAAAAATTCATAAATATTGTCAGAATACAAAAATAATAAAGAAGGGGACATGGCAAAACCATCTATCAAGGTTCTAGATACTGTATAAAATTCTGATGATGCCTATATGAAAAATTATCAGAGCATGATCAACTAATGAAAGAAAGGTAATACTTCTGAAAATGAATAAAATAAATAAAAACTAGCATAACAAGATTGGAAAAGTCACATAATTTAGTACATTATAGAGCCACCTTTTGCATCAATTAAAGCCATGAGTGTATTTGGATAATCCTATATCAACTTTTAACACCTAAAAGCCCTAATACATCTGAGCTCCATTTGCTTAACCCGACTGGAACCACTCATCGGATCCGCCATGAATGATCAGCAAGCCATCAGGGAATCAAAGAAATTCTTCATTTAAAAAAATCAGAGATTTGCCAATCTTGACCACTTTCCATTGGAATTAGAGAATCGAGAGTTTTAAGCCTTGTTTAACATTCCTGATTCCCTGACTCAGCCGTCGGGGCATGGGGAAATAGCAGCAATATGTCAATACTGAATTGGGGCCTTTAGTTGTGGAATATTGTCTAATCTCCCTCGCAGAATTGTTCAAGTGTAGTCAAATTTTGTGGTGAACTGCAAAGGATTGCTCTCTTCAAGTTCATCTACATATTTTCTATTGACTTTAGGTCAGTGCCCTAACTTGGCCATTCTAAGACATTTGCCTACCTATCCTTAAACCACACCTGCATGTCTTCAGCTATCTAGCAGGAGGCTGTAGGTTTTCCTCAAGAATTTGGATGTATTTGGCAGACAGCAACCATGTTCCTTTTAAACCTGGCCAATTGCCTAGTCCCTTCTGAAGAGAAACACCACCACAACATAATGTTGCCACCACCATGTTTTACAATAGGGATGGTGTGTTTTGGGTGCTGTGTTGCGTTTGGTTTTCACCAAACAAAGCGCCTGGAGTACAATCCAAAAAGTTCTACAGTATCTTGGTCTCATCTGGCCTTATAAACTTTTGCCACATGGCATCAGTATCTTCCAAGTGTTTTTTTGCAAACGCAAACAAGATTGAGTGTGGGACTTTTTCAAAAGAGGCCAATTAGCTTGTTGTGTGATCTGGATTGGTTGTAGCCGAGCAAGTTTATAATGGTTACCATAGTGGGGCACATACATTAGACAGCTATCGGGGCGATCCTCATTCTTTCGATGCCTGCGTTGTGGGATATGGGAAATCCAACATATTGGAAGTTCTCAATTTGCCAAGTCAGACAGAAAAATGATCGGGATTGTCAGGGATTTTGAACATCCAGTTTTTGGTGTTTCCCCGATTGTTCACTGATCATCTTTGTCTGTTGATTGGACTAACATTAGTAGAACAGGGTATCCGGCCATAGATGTATGGCCTGCATTAGGGTATGATCGCTTATCCAAACCGGGTATTTTGGTAATTAATTTATAATAATTAAGAATTTGTGCAAATTAAATTTTCACTTTCATGTTAATAGTTTAAGGGGGAATTCAATTAGTTACGATAATGCGTTAACACACATTAATTTAGCGCACCTCTATCGCGCAATAATTCTGCTTATCGCCAGTATGCATGCTCCCATATATCACGCAATTCAATTAGAAAATAGCAAAAATCAGCATTTGCGCAATAATTCTTGATTGTTACAGGCGTTAAGTATGGGTTAAAATGGGAAATCTGCCTGTACCCCAAAAACAGACAAACTAGTATAGGACAATAGTATAGCCTATTATTAGCAATAAAAAAGTATTTGGGGTTCTTAAAATATGTCAAATTGCTGCTATATGCATTATTCTAAAATACTGAAAAAATTATAGAAAGCAATTATTTTGTGCAAAATAAATGCTGTACTTAAATTAGGGGTACATATAAATGGTTATAGTATATACTTGGGGCATTTTAAGCCATTTAAAAATATTGCAAAAAAACAAACAAACTCCAAACTGCAAGCCTAAAATTACTTGTGCCACTCATAGGCCCTCATTCCAAGTTGTTCGCTCGCTAGCTGCTTTTAGCAGCATTGCACATGCTAAGCCGCCGCCCTCTGGGAGTGTATCTTAGCTTAGCAGAATAGCGAACGAAAGATTAGCATAATTGCGAATAGAAATTTCTTAGCAGTTTCTGAGTAGCTCCAGACTTACTCCTACATTGCGATCAGTTCACTCAGTTTCGTTCCTGGTTTGACATCACAAACACACCCAGCGTTCGCCCAGACACTCCCCCGTTTCTTCAGACACTCCCGCGTTTTTCCCAGAATCGCCAGCGTTTTTTCGCACACTCCCAGAAAACGGCCAGTTTCCGCCCAGAAATACCCACTTCCTGTCAATCACACTACGATCACCGTAACGATGAAAAAGCTTTGTTATGCCGTGAGTAAAATACCTAACTTTTGTGTAAAATAACTAAGCGCATGCGCTCTGCAAACCTTGCGCATGCGCAGTAAGCGACTAATCGCAGTATAGCGAAAATCGGCGACAAGCGAACTCGGAATGACCCCCATAAAACACCCTAATTTACTGTACTTGTCCCATACCTTGTATCCCAATTACCTGCATTTTTTTCATACAAAAAATGACATGTCTAAGTGCATAATTAGTCATTAAGGGGGATGTCCCAGTGGTTCTGAAACAAGTCCTGACATTTTTATGTTAAAATAAGGATGTTCCCCAACTTTTCACCTGCTCAGGAGGAAAGAGATCCCCGTTAAAACCTATGGAGAATTATTGTGGGTCATTATGTGGCTAATTGGATAGGTCTGTTTTTGCAATTCACAATAAAAGACAGTTTTTTAAACCAAACTGGTTGTAGCGGATAATTGAATTCCCCCCCTTAATGTGTAAATAAAGCTGGAAAAAATATACGTTATGGTAAGAACTTACCGTTGATAACGGTATTTCTCCTAAGTCCACAGGTTCCACAGGATAACAATGGGATATGATGGAGCGACAGCGGATTGGCACCAAACGATCAAAAGCTTTCTGGCCTCCCAGGATGCAATGGGCCCATCCATATATCCTGCCCACTGGCTCAGGCAAATCAGTTGTATTCCAAAGCAGAAAGGCAGGAGCATCACGTAGAGCCCTAATCAGGCGAGAAGAACACACATGCACACCCTTCCATACAAGAAGGAAGTGGTTAGTGAGTAGAAGGATCCTCAAATCAGGTGCGTCAGGGTGGGATCCCTGTGGAACCTGTGGACTTAGGAGAGATACCGTTATCAAAGGTAAGTTCTTACCATAACGTATATTTCTCCAGCAGGATCCACAGGTTATCCACAGGATAACAATGGGATTTTCCAAAGCATTTTAGTGGTGGGGACCCTCCTGATTGGACAGGAGAACCTTACGCCCACATTCAGCATCATGAGAAGCAAAAGTATCCAAGGCATAGGGGTATATGCAATTGCGGTCGAATTCCCGAAATTGTCGAATTTCGGGTCATTTTCGACCAAAAAAAAAATTCGCCTATGCAATTCAGTGCTTTCCGACCAAAAAACGGACTTTCAAAATTCGACTTTTTGAAATTCGAATTTTTGCAAATTCGACTTTTCTGCAATGATACAAGTGCTGCAATTCGACCAAAGCATATTCAATTCAAGTTTGGAAATTCGACAGCAGTGCTTTTAGACAGCAAATTCGTCATTTTCAATCCGCCACACTTTGGAGGGTGAAAACAAATAAAAAAAATTCAAACATGTTTTTTTTTGTGTTTTTTTTTTTGGGAATAGCAGATCTATTTATATTAGAAGGGATTAGGTACTTTTTTTTTTTTTTTTTTGGAGGCACAAATATTATTTATATATTTTTTAAAATATTATTTTTTTTTATTTATTTTTTTATTGCTGGAACGGTAAAATCCTAAAAAAAAAATGGCGTGGGGTCCCCCCTCCAAAGCATAACCAGCCTCGGGCTCTTCGAGCTGGTCCTGGTTCTAAAAATGCGGGGGAAAAATTGACAGGGGATCCCCCGTATTTTTAAAACCAGCACCGGGCTCTGCGCCTGGTGCTGGTGCCTAAAATACGGGGGACAAAAAGCGTAGGGGTCCCCCGTATTTTTAACACCAGCATCGGGCTCCACTAGCTGGACAGATAATGCCACAGCCGGGGGTCACTTTTATGCCGTGCCCTGCGGCCGTGGCATTAAATATCCAACTAGTCACCCCTGGCCGGGGTACCCTGGGGGAGTGGGGACCCCTTCAATCAAGGGGTCCCCCCCCCCCAGCCACCCAAGGGCCAGGGGTGAAGCCCGAGGCTGTCCCCCCACATCCAATGGGCTGCGGATGGGGGGGCTGATAGCCTTTTGTGATCATGAAAAGAATATTGTTTTTTCCAGCAGTACTACAAGTCCCAGCAAGCCTCCCCCGCAAGCTGGTACTTGGAGAACCACAAGTACCAGCATGCGGGAGAAAAACGGGCCCGCTGGTACCTGTAGTACTACTGAAAAAAAAATACCCAAATAAAAACAGGACACACACGCCGTGAAAGTAAAACTTTATTTCATACGTCGACACACACATACTTACCTATGTTCACACGCCGACATCGGTCCTCTTCTCCATGTAGAATCCAGGGGTACCTGAAAATAAAAGATCAATATACTCACCTCAGCCATGGTCCAGAGATAAATCCACGTACTTGTAGAAAAAAACAAAACGCAAATACCCGACCAAACGGACTGAAAGGGGTCCCATGCTGACACATGAGACCCCTATCCCCGAATGCAGAGAGACCTGTCAGTGACAGCTGTCACAGAAAGGTCTCTAAAGCCAATCAGGAAGCGCAACTTCGTTGCGCTCATCTGATTGGCTCTGCGCGTCTGAGCAGACAGCGCATCGCACAGCCCAGTCCATTATATTCAATGGTGGGAACTTAGCGGCTAGCGGTGAGGTCACCCGCCGGTCAGCGGCTGACCGCGGGTTAACCCCACCGCTACCCGCAAAGTTCCCACCATTGAAAGTAATGGAGCGGCTTTGCGATGCGCTGTCACAGCACAGACAGCGCACAGCCAATCAGATGAGCGCCACGGAAGTAGCGCTTCCTGATTGGCTGAAGGGACTTCAGTGACAGGAGTCACGTGATGTCCCGGGATTCGGGAGAAAGGGGTCTGATGTGAAAGCATGGGACCCCTTTCTTAGTCTGGTATGGATCGGTGTTCGTTTTTTTGTTTTGCCAAGTACGTGGATTATCTCTGGACCTGGATGTACCTCTGGACGCTGGAAGGTGAGTATAATTTTTTCACAGGTACCTCGGATCGTCGGAGACCGTGGCAGTCGGCGTGCCAACATAGGTAAGTATGTGTGTGTCGGTAGTGTGTAATAAAGTTTTACTATCAAGGTGTCTGTGTACTGTTTTTATTTGGGTATTTTTTTTCCAGTAGTACTACAGGTACCAGCAGGCCCGTTTTTCTCCCGCATGCTGGTACTTGTGGTTCTCCAAGTACCAGCTTGCGGGGGAGGCTTGCTGGGACTTGTAGTACTACTGGAAAAAACAATATCTTTTTATTATCACAAAAGGCTATCAGCCCCCCCATCCGCAGCCCATTGGATGGGGGGGACAGCCTCGGGCTTCACCCCTGGCCCTTGGGTGGCTGGGGGGGGGGACCCCTTGATTGTAGGGGTCCCCACTCCCCCAGGGTACCCCGGCCAGGGTTGACTAGTTGGGTAGTTAATGCCACGGCCGCAGGGCACGGCATAAAAGTGACCCCCGGCTGTGGCATTATCTGTCCAGCTAGTGGAGCCCGATGCTGGTGTTAAAAATACGGGGGGGACCCCTACTCTTTTTGTCCCCCGTATTTTTGGCACCAGCACCAGGCGCAGAGCCCGGTGCTGGTTTTAAAAATACGGGGGATCCCTGCCCAATTTTTCCCCTGCATTTTTAGAACCAGGACCAGCTCGAAGAGCCCGAGGCTGGTTATGCTTTGGAGGGGGGACCCAAGGCCATTTTTTTTTCCGTGTTTTTCCCGTTTTTCCCCGTTTTTTAAAATCGCGGCAAAATCCGCCAAATCGGCCGATTTTCGCACGCGATTCTGGCGAATCCGTTTTTCATTGAATATGGTGAATTCCGGCTGCCACCTGCCGGAATTCACCTGGCGAATTGAGTCGAATTAAAAAACGGCGAAAAATTGCCGCGATTCGCCGTGAATTGCATATACCCCATAATGTCTAATGAAAGTGTTAATGGAAGACCATGTGGCTGCCTTACATATCTGTTCTGCTGAAGCACCATGTTGTGCTGCCCATGAAGGACCTACCTTACAAGTAGAGTGAGCAGAGACATTAGCCGGAACAGGGAGATCAGCTTGAGAATATGCTTCTGAAATCGTCATTCGAAGCCATCTTGCCAGCGTCTGTTTAGTAGCAGGCCATCCTCTCTTGTGAAATCCGTAGAGAATGAAGAGAGAATCTGTCTTTCTGATGGCACTTGTATGATCCACATAGATCCTTAATGCCCGGACTACGTCCAACGACGCATCTCCAGCAGAAAGTCCTGATACCTGAAAAGCCAGGACTACAATTTCTTTCTTAAGGTGGAATTTAGACACCACCTTCGGAAGATACCCAGACCTAGTTCTGAGAACTGCTTTATCTGGATAAAAAAAATCAGAAATGGGGAACGACATGACAGCGCTCCTAAATCTGACACTCTTCTAGCTGATGCCATAGTCAGTAGAAAGAGAACTTTAGCGGTCAACCATTTAAGATCCACTTTATTAAGTGGTTCAAATGGAGCAACTTGAAGGGCTTTCAGGACTAAATTTAAGTCCCAAGGCACTGTAGAAGGAACAAAAGGAGGCTGAATGCACAGCATTCCCTGGAAGAAAGTACGCACAACCTGTAAATTGGCAATTTTCTTTTGAAACCATACAGTCAATGCGGACACTTGTACTCTCAAGGAAGCCACCTTCAAACCTTTATCCATTCCCGCCTGAAGGAAATCTAAGACCCTAGAAATTTGGAAAGATTTCGGGTCCATATTTCTTTCACTGCACCAATGAATATAGGCCTGCCATATTCTGTGATAACTGCGAGCTGAGGAGGGTTTCCTTGCTCTGAGCATTGTTTGAATTACCTGTTGTGAGAATCCTCTTGACTTCAGGATAGAGGTTTCAAGAGCCACGCCATCAACGATAGTCGATCCAGATGCCTGTGATAACAAGGACCCTGCATTAGTAGTTCTGGACGTTGAAGAAGCAGAAGTGGAGCACCCATCGACATTCTCTGCAGATCTGTGTACCAATGCCTTCTGGGCCAAGCCGGGATCCTTTGTTCTTGACCCGTATACGGGTACTTTGTTGTTCAGACGGGACACCATGAGATCTATCTCTGGCAAACCCCACTTGTCTACCAGAGTCTGAAAGACTTCCGAGTGTAGAGCCCATTCGCTTGCCTGAATGGCGTGTCGATTGAGGAAGTCCGCTTCCCAGTTTAGGACTCCCGGAGTGAATACTGTGGACAATGCTGGAAGATGGAGTTCTGCCCATTGTAGTATGTGACTTACGTCCTTCATTGCTGTTTGACTGCGCGTTCCTCCCTGATGGTTGAGGTATGTTACCGCCGTTACACTGTCCGAGCGGATCTGGACTGGTCTTCCTTGAAGAGTGTCCTTTGCCTGAATCAGTGCCATGTATATGGCCTGAAGTTCTAACAGATTTATTGGCAGGTGACTTTCTTCTGTGGTCCATTGCCTCTGTAACCATAATCTTCCGGACACTGCTCCCCAGCCCTGAAGACTGGCATCTGTTGTCAGGATCTCCCAATCTGATATCCAAAAAGGTCTCCATTTGTCTAGATGGGATGTTTGTAGCCACCAGGCTAATGACTTTCTTATCTTGTGTGAAAGCACCATAGTCTGTTTCTTTATTGTCTGATGTATTCCATTCCATCTGGCCAGAATCAGACGATGCAGAGGTCTTGAGTGGAATTGTGCATACTCCACCATGTCGAATGTTGACACCATCAAACCCATCAGTCGCATCGCTGCGTGGATTGATATTGTTTGACTGTGTAACAACTCCTGAGTCCTTGACTGTACCATGGCTATCTTGTAAATATTTTCTGCAGACTTGAATCCAGTACAGCCCCCAAGTGAGTCATCCATTGTGATGGAACTAGAGACGATTTTGCCCAATTTATGAGCCATCCGTGCCTCTACAGACATGTTATTGTCTGTTGGAGATGGTCCAAGAGCAATTCCTGTGATTGTGCAAGAATTAACAGGTCGTCAAGGTATGGAAAAATTCTTATCCCCTGCTTGCGAAGATAAGCTGCCATAACCAACATGATTTTGGTAAATACTCTGGGTGCCGTAGCTAACCCAAGCGGTAATGCCTGGAACTGAAAATGCTGCTGGAGTATAGCGAACTTGAGATAGCACTGATGGGACAGTGCTATAGGAACATGTAGGTAAGCATCCTGAATATCCAGGGATACCATATAATCCCCTGGTTCCATGGGCAAAACTGTGGAGCGTAACGTCTCCATGTGAAACCGTGGGACCCAATGTATTTGTTCAGCATTTTGAGATTGAGAATTGGCCGGAATGACCCATTTGGCTTCTGAACCAAAAACAGGTTGGAGTAAAACCCCTGTCCCCGTTGTGCAGGAGGTACTGGAATGATTACTCCTGACTGAAGCAATTTCTGAACTGCTTCTTATAAAGCCCTGGCCTTCATTACTACCCGAGATGGGCTGGTGCAGAAGAACCTTCGAGGAGGATGCTTCTTGAAGGGAAAAACATAACCTAGAGATACCACTTCTTGCACCCAGGCATCTGCTGTAGACTGCTGCCATATCTGTGCAAACTGAAGAAGGCGGCACCCTACCTTGGGGTCCCCCCAGGATGAGGCCCGCACCATCAGGCTGATGGCTTAGTCTCTGGTTTGGATGCTGGCGTTCTGGTAGCCCATTGCTTTTTCGCCTTACCAAATTTATTATATTGGGGCTGCTTATGATCACTTTTTCTTTTTGGTTTTCCATGTGACCCAAAGGGCCTAAAAGCGGGACCCCTAAGTTTCGGGTTATATGTGGAAGGAAATTTTACCTTTTTGGAGTCTGCTTCTGACTCCAGAATATCTGTCAATTCTTTACCAAACAGAATACTTCCTTTAAAAGGCAAAGATTCCAGAACCTTCTTAGATTCTGAATCAGCTTTCCATGTACGTAACCAAACTGCTCTGCGAGCATCTATTGTTGAAGCTGATGCCCTGGAGGCGATAGTGCCCATATCTAATGCTGCTTCATCCAAGAATATTGCAGCCTGTTTTATATGAGCTATATAAGATTCTTGCTCCCTTGAAGGTGATGAAAGACCGTCTTCCAGTACCTCTATCCAGGCAGCCACTGCTATTGCCATCCAAGCTGAAGCCATGGCTGGCCTTATGACCGCCCCAGACAGAGAAAATATGGTTTTCAGAAAACCATCCACTCTTCTATCCATGACATCATCCAATGACATTGATGGCAAAGGCAATATAGATTTTCGCACTGATCGAATGACATGCGTATCTACTTTGGGAGTCATTTCCCATTTTAAACAGTCCCCAGCTGGAAAAGGATAAATGGAATCCCATTTTTTGGGAATTCTATATATTTTACTGGGTGTAGCCCAAGCCTCTTCCATGATTTCCGTTAGCTGGTCTGACCCTGGAAACTCAGTCTTACCTACTTCGGGCCATTTAAATACAGGTGCCTTGGCTTTTAACACAGGCTCCGCTAAATTCTCTAAGGATAGAATGGCTTTTATTGCTCTAATTAACTCAGCTATATCCAATGAGCTGAGACCTTCTACTTGTTCTTTGTATGCCGAAGTAGAGTATATAGAGCTTTCATCGTCCAATGAATCATCCTGTGTAACCTGTGAAGTTGACGGTTTACTTACACTTGGTTTATCAGTTTGTCTCTTTGGAGAAGCTGGTGAGGGAAATGGTATACCGTAGGTAGGGAGCTGCATGTATGGGTTTTTAGTGTACCCCATTCCTGGTAGTGAAGCTGTTGGAATTACCCGTTCAGCTATACTGGACAAGGTCTGTGCAAACATCGCCCAAGGTGGATCTATCTGTACCTGACGTTGAACAGGGATCTGCCTTGTAATCTGCTGAAACGCAAATCAACTTGCACATAAACCATCCTGTACCAGATCCTGAGAGGATAATTACAGTTTTGCAAGACAAACATGATATGAGTGTTGGTGTTACTGTGAGTGTACCCTCGTCACCTTTGCCGCTCTTAGACATGATAAAGCACTTTAACAGTGTACTATACAATTTATGACTGTAATCACTTTAACCTTCTAAAGTGATATCAATCTGAGCCTACCCATGCACCAGCATTGAGGACCAGAAGAAGCAACTGACAAAGATATATAAAGTCAGCAATCACATTAGCAGTCAGTCACATGTTATATATTAGTCATATGAGCACATAATCAACTACAAATACAGTGTAAAGTATGAAAGAGTACATATTACTGAATTCTGTTTTATACAGATCTTAGAGTATTCAGACGCAATGCGAAGAAAACCACAGTAATGTACACAGACTCATATGCAATAGGCACTTAAACTTAACTATTCATACTGACAAGTAGATAGAAATTTAGTGCTGTATAACCAGTACTCAGTAGAGTGGGATACAGGGAGACTCACCACACTTCCAAGATTGCTCAATATGTTAGCGAACTCTGAGTGGATCCAAATGCTACTAGAGTACATTGTCGCTCCGGGAACTATAAGCGGACACAGACGCACTGTGCATACAGACGCGCTGGTCATACAGATGCCTGTACTGTGACCGGGTCTCCTCGCGGTAGCGTTTAGTGAACACAGACGCAGCGGCCTATGCTGCGACCAAGACCCCTCGTGGTAGCGTCTGAGACAGAAGTGACTTAACAGTTCATGGTGGGAGACTCGCGGAAACTGGTCATGAACTGGGGGGAGGGGCGACCAGGAGAGCGTCTACCTCCCCACCGCTGACATCAACCCTAGGGATCGCAGCCTCATACTAATCCTGGTGCCTTATGATCCCTAAGGCCTAGCGCTGGAGCACCCGTGGTGGCGGCGCGTCAGCTACTGTTTGGTAGTCTCCTTCCAATACAGTGACTACGTGGAACCGATGCCTTACCTTCTCCCCATGCTCCGGCCACAGCCTGGTAATGTCTGCTGGACCTGCTAGTATATCCGACACAGATGCCCGTCGAGACAGCACTGTACACATGGGTAAGCGTTGTTGCGACCCGGCAGAGAGTTGTTGGCGCGACTCTTTCCAATATGCGTATAAGACGCTGTTAAGAAAGATCGCTCAAAAACATAGTAAGACTATAAAAATAAAATAAGAAAGCTTAGGGCTGCCAAGAACAGCAGCCCTCTGACCATGGTCCGGCTCCTGCCGCACCAAACAAAAAACTGATTTGTCTAAGCCAGTGGGTGGGGATATATGGACGGGCCCGTTGCATCCTGGGAGGACTGAAAGCTTGTGATCGTTTGGTGCCAATCCGCTGTCGCTCCATCATATCCCATTGTTATCCTGTGGATAACCTGTGGACCCTGCCGGAGAAACAGACTGTAAGTTCCACTTGGGAATATACTCTCTGTAAAGCCCTGTGAAATATGGGCATGCGCCATGCGATATTCCTAACTGTGAATAAAATAAATTGGGATAGTTGGGAGATAGGGATGTAGTTAATATCCCAGTGGTCGGGATCCCGGCAGTCAGAATACCGACGCCGGGATCCCGACTGCCAAGAATGCCGACAGGGCTATTCCCACTGGTGAGTGTCCACGACACCCATAGAGTGGGAATAGAACTGGAGTGTAGTGAGCGCAGCGAACACGCAAGGAGCTTTCTAAAGCTCACCCCGCTACTGGCATTCTGGCAGCCGGGATCCCGGCGTCGGTATTCTGACTCAATGCGGGAGATATGCACCTTTTATCCTGCAACATTTAGGGGTACTTGTACTAAGCAGTGAAAACAGTAGAGAAGTGAGTCAGTGGAGAAGTTGCCCATGGCAACCAATCAGAATTGACCTAACATTTACAATTTGCATACTATAAAATGATGCAGTGCAGCTGACTGATTGCCATGGGCAACTTCTCCAATGGCTCACTTCTCCACTCATCACTGCTTCATGAATAGTCCCCTTACAGAGATCAAAATGGCTGCCTGACTGTAGGTGACAGATACAATACAGTGAGGATAGCATTAACATTGCTTTTACACAGCAGATTAAAAAGAACGCAGCACCCGAAATTTGATGGTTTCAGGTTTTTTAATAGCAGCCAAGATCTAGATTGATGTACCATAGGTCAACACTTTCTGAATACCAATAAGACTGAGTGACATTGTACACATAGAGCATTATTGAGGGTTCTCTGCACAGATCTGCAGGCAGCATCTTATAAATATGAAAATACTGTATCACTTTACCTGACATAGCTAGGAGCATTACACCATATGCTGCTGTTTCATAAACCTCTATCTTCCCGGGATGACAAAGATTTATTGGAAGAGCTTGTGTTCTTGCTTTTGCCGTTGCACAACTATTAATGAGGCAAATACTTCTGACAAATTTTGCGGTTTGAAATATTGTGTTTTTTGTTTTTCTTGTATGGACCCGAGTAACTCCGAAGGCGAGGATACAGTATACAAGAGCCCCTGGCTGGAAAATAAAATAAAAAAATAATTTTACTTTATTTTAGCCTCAGACTGTCCACTTCAAAAGTTGTGATGTTTGAATCGAACACACACAGACATACTTTTTCACTTACCAGGTGCAAAACGAGTACTAAACCATAGCAAGTAATCAGACATTTGCTTACACTGTCTAACTTTTATTAAACAAATGAAAATAGGAATTTCTCTTACGTCCGAGGGGATACAGGGAATACATTTAGTACCATGGGGTATAGAAAAGTTCACTAGGAGCCTTGGGCACTTTGGGCACTTTAAGGAGCACTGGCTCCTCCCTCTATGCCCCTCCTACCAGACACAGTTTAGAAAATGTGCCCGGAGGAGCCGGTCACGTCTCTGGAAGCACCTGAAGAGTTTTCTGCATTTATTTTATACGTTTGTTATTTTCGGGCAGGGCTGGATGGCACCAGCCTGCCTGCTTTGTGGGACTTAGGGGGGGAACACGGCCCAACCTCTTGAAGGGTTAATGGTCCCGTTCCCCGCTGACAGGACGCTAGCTCCTGAGGGAACTATTCGCAAGCCCCACCATGGTGAGCGTACCTTCCCGCAGCACGCCGCCACCCCTAACAGAGCCAGAAGAAAGAAGAGTGGTGAGTACTAAGCCAGCGTCCCGGTTAGCAGGTCGCTGGCCATTATGGCAGCATGAGGGTACGGAGATGCTTGGCTTCTGAACGGGGCGGACTGCGTCTCCTGCTGTGTAAGGACACAGATGCTACACAGCGGACACAGTACCCAGACTGGCAACAAAGCCATAAAAGGAGTCTGTCTCCATTTTATGCACTTAGACACAAATAGCCAGTATAAAAAAGTGCAGGAAGACCGCGCGCCAATGAATGGGCGGGGCTTCACTATGAGCGGATCCAGCAGCTCACCAGCACCATTTTCCCTCTGCAGCTAACACAGACGCTGACTGACAGGGACGCACAGCTCCTCCGGAGAGACTCCAGATTACCCCAGCGGTACCAGAGGGTCACAGCATGGGGGGGGGGGGGGGGGGGGAGTGATTATTAGTGTACCAAGTCCCTAACCTAGGTACTTGTGCATTTAACCTTTTCCTGTGTGTGTGTGTGTGTGTGTGTGTGTGTGTGTGTGTGTGTGTGTGTGTGTTGTCACTGTTACAGTATGTCAGGCAAAGAGTGTGTTTCATGTAAGGCACAGTGTTCCTCTTCTCCAGGGGGTTCACTAGTGTGTTCTCAGTGTAGTGTCCCATCCCAGGAAAGTGGGGCAAAACCAGCTTGGCTGGACTCGGTTAGGGAAATGATTTCCAACATTTCTACTAAATTGTCCCACAATGAGAAAGAGACGCAATACTTAAGACAATCTATGACTGAGCTTATGAAAAGAGACTCAGTACCCAAACCAGCGTCTCAGTCCCCTGCCATTTGTCTGCAAAAACGTACTTTGGCCTATATCCTGCAGTGTGACTCTGATGATGAGGGGTCAGACATAGGAAAGGGGGAGGTGGACTCAGATGTGGGGGAGGGTACTCCGTCACAGGGAATAGAGGCTCTCATAGAGGCTATCAGAGAAGTTCTGCATATCCCTGATAAGGTGACAGAGGAGAGTGAGGAATCTTATTTTAATATAAAAAAAGAAATCCTCAGCCACTTTTCCTGTGTCAAAGGAACTAAATACTCTGTTTGAAGAACCGTGGGTTAATCCTGATAGGAAATTTCAAATCCCTAAAAGGTTGATATCATCTTTTCCTCCTGAGGATAGGAAAAAATGGGAAAATCCACCGCCAGTGGATGCATCAGTATCCAGCGCTGTCACGAAAAATTGTAATGCCTGTCCCAGGTGCAGCCTCTCTGAAAGATGCGGCTGATCGTAAAATTGAGACCACACTCAAATCCTTGTATACAGCTGATGGGGTGGCACAGAGACCCACTATAGAATGTGGGTGGATTACAAGAGCCATTGCCAAATGGTCAGGAAACAGATTATTTTACTCCTGCAACATATACAGGACTCTGCAAACTTTATGGTGGAGGCCATGAAAGAAATAGGCTTGCTTAATGCACGCACCACTGCTATGGCAGTATCAGCACGCAGGGGCTTATGGCTACGCCAGTGGACTGCTGACGCGGACTCTAGGAAAGGCATGGAAGGCCTACACTTTACAGGAGAAGCCTTATTTGGAGATGAACTAGACAAATGGATCTCCAAAGCTACTGCGGGTAAGTCCACATATCTTTCTTCTGCAGCTCCCCCCGCTAGGAAGGCTTACTCAAGTCCCAATTTACAGTCCTTTCGGATGGCCAAGTTTAGAGGCAAACTCAGAGGTTCTTCTACAGCCACCAGAGGCACTAGAGGTAAACCACACAAACCAGCAACTGCCGGATCACAGGAACAGAGCTCAAGCTCTGCTTCTTCAAAACCTTCAGCATGATGGTGGGCCGCGATACCTGGAAAATTGGCAGGTGGGAGCCCGGCTAATTCTTCAGTCACACCCAGGATCCCTGGGTCATAGATCTTATTTTCCAGGGCTACAAACTCGAGTTCCAGGAGCTCCCACTTCACCGATTCTTCAAATCAGGCTTACCAGTCTCACAAGAGGCAAGTATAACTTTACAGGATGCCATTCAAAAAATGGTACAGACTCAGGTCGTTGTTCCAGTTCCACCTCATCTGCAAAACAAGTGGTATTATTCCAACTTGTTTGTAGTACCAAAACCTGATGGTTCGGTAAGACCCGATTCTGAACCTCAAGCCGTTGAACCCGTACTTACGAGTGTTCAAATTTAAGATGGAGTCTCTGAGAGCGATGATCTCAGATCTGGAGAAGGGGGAATTCCTAGTGTCTCTGGATATCAAGGATGAGTACCTTCACATCCGATCTGGTCGCCTTCTCAGGCTTATCTACGGTTTGCACTGCAGGACTGTCACTACCAGTTCCAGGCCCTGCCATTTGGTCTCTCCACGGCACCGAGAGTGTTCACCAGAGTGATGGCAGAGATGATGTTTCTACTCCGCAAACTGTGAGTGAACATAATTCAATACCTGGACGATCTTCTATGTGACGACAGTGACGTACATAAACTGACAGGGTAGAACAAAAAGCAGAGCAGCAATGTCAGAGGTGTCAAGAATTCTCCTCTAGGCAGAAAAACACGCCGTGGCGTTGTCAGAGGTCTTCATTCCGGGAGTAGACAACTGGGAAACATACTTCCTCAGCAGACACGACCTGCACCCGGGGGAGAGGGGCCTTCACCCGGAGGTGTTCCAGTTGTTGACATGTCAGTGGGGATATCCACAGATCGACATGATGGCCTCTTGACTCAACAAGAAGCTCAAGCGGTATTGTTCCAGGTCGAGAGACCCACAAGAAGTGGCGGTAGACGCTCTGACAACTCCGTGGGTCTACCAGCTAGTGTACGTGTTTCCTACACTTCCTCTGATCGCAAGAATTCTAAAGAGAATAAAAAGGTAAAAGGTTCAAGCAATACTCATTGCTCTGGACTGGCCGCGAAGGGCCTGGTACGCGGATCTTCTCAGGATGCTGATCGAAGATCCGTGGCCTCTACCACTTCACAAGGATCTTCTGCAACAGGGCCCATTCGTCTAGCAAGACTTAGCGCGGCTACATTTAATGGCATGGAAGTTGAATGGCTGATTCTAGCCAGGAGAGGGATTCCTGACAAGGTCATCTCGACTATGATCCAAGCCAGGAAGGGAGTAACGTCTAAACATTACCACTGTATATGGAAGAAGTATGTCTCTTGGTGTGAAAGCAGACAATATTCTGCAGTGGAATTACATCTGTGACATTTCCTGCTTTTTCTGCAGTCGGGAGTGGATGTGGGCCTACATCTAGGCTCTATTAAAGTCCAGATTTCGGCCTTGTCTATTTACTTTCAGAAACAATTGGCTTCTCCCTGAGGTCCAGACGTTCTTGAAGGGTGTTTTGCACATTCAACCTCCCTTTTGTGCCTCCCACTGCACCTTGGGATCTCAATTTGGTTCTGCACTTCCTCCAATCGGACTGGTTTGAAACATTACAGGAAGTGTACATAAAGGACTGTACCTTACGTGGAAGACCGTCACACTGCTGGCCTTGGCTTCAGCAAGACGTGTGTCGGAGCTGGGGGCATTGTCTTACAAGAGCCCCTACTTAATTTTCCATGAGGACAGAGCTGAACTCAGGACTCGTCAGCAATTTCTTCCTAAGGTGGTATCCGCATTTCTCATAAACCAACCTATTGTGATTCCGGTTGTTACGGACACCTCTGCTGCTTCAAAGTCTTTGGATGTTGTTAGGGCTTTGAAGGTGTATGTAAAGAGGACAGCTCGTCACAGGAAATCGGACTCGCTGTTCGTTCTTTATGATCCTAATAAAATTGGGTGTCGTGCTTCAAAGTAGTCAATTGCGTGTTGGATCAGGCTCACTATCCAGCATAGAGAACAAATAACAATGGCCCTCATTCCGAGTCGTTCGCTCGGTATTTTTCATCGCATCGCAGTGAAATTCCGCTTAGTACGCATGCGCAATATTCGCACTGCGACTGCGCCAAGTAATTTTACAATGGAGATAGTATTTTTACTCACTGCTTTTTCATCGCTCCGGCGATCGTAGTGTGATTGACAGGAAATGGGTGTTACTGGGCGGAAACAGGCCGTTTTATGGGCGTGCGGGAAAAAACGCTACCGTTTCCGGAAAAAACGCAGGAGTGGCCGGGGAAACGGAGGAGTGTCTGGGCGAACGCTGGGTGTGTTTGTGACGTCAAACCAGGAACGACAAGCACTGAACTGATCGCAGATGCCGAGTAAGTGTGGAGCTACTCTGAAACTGCTAAGTAGTTTGTAATCGCAATATTGCGAATACATCGTTCGCAATTTTAAGATGCTAAGATACACTCCCAGTAGGCGGCGGCTTAGCGTGAGCAACTCTGCTAAAATCGCCTTGCGAACGATCAACTCGGAATGAGGGCCAATGTGGGAGGTATACAACCCTGGGCGCTTAAAGTTAGTACAAAGCTATTATATGTACAATACGTTCCTTTTAAGAAAACTCTTAAGTGTCCATCTTTAGATCAATTCAATGCTTGACTCCCATTCAAAGTGACGTAGTGCATAAAAAAGAAAATACAAAAATAAGAATTTACTTACAGATAATTCTATTTCTCGTAGTCCGTAGTGGATGCTGGGGACTCCGTCAGGACCATGGGGAATAGCGGCTCCGCAGGAGACAGGGCACAAAAATAAAGCTTTAGGATTAGGTGGTGTGTACTGGCTCCTCCCCCTATGACCCTCCTCCAAGCCTCAGTTAGGATACTGTGCCCGGACGAGCGTACACAATAAGGAAGGATATTGAATCCCGGGTAAGACTCATACCAGCCACACCAATCACACCGTATAACTTGTGATCTGAACCCAGTTAACAGTATGACAAACGTAGGAGCCTCTGAACAGACGGCTCACAACAATAACAACCCGAATTTGTATGTAACAATAACTATGTACAAGTATTGCAGACAATCCGCACTTGGGATGGGCGCCCAGCATCCACTACGGACTACGAGAAATAGAATTATCGGTAAGTAAATTCTTATTTTCTCTAACGTCCTAAGTGGATGCTGGGGACTCCGTCAGGACCATGGGGATTTTACCAAAGCTCCCAAACGGGCGGGAGAGTGCGGATGACTCTGCAGCACCGAATGAGAGAACTCAAGGTCCTCCTCAGCCAGGGTATCAAATTTGTAGAATTTTGCAAATGTGTTTGCCCCTGACCAAGTAGCAGCTCGGCAGAGTTGTAATGCCGAGACCCCCCGGGCAGCCGCCCAGGATGAGCCCATTTTCCTTGTGGAATGGGCCTTGACAGATTTAGGTTGTGGCAAGCCTGCCACAGAATGTGCAAGTTGAATTGTGCTACAAATCCAACGAGCAATCGTCTGCTTAGAAGCAGGAGCACCCATCTTGTTGGGTGCATACAATATAAACAGTGAGTCAGACTTTCTGACTCCCGCCGTTCTTGAAATATATATTTTCAATGCCCGGACCACGTCCAACAACTTGGAATCTTCCAAATCGTTAGTAGCCGCAGGCACCACAATAGGCTGGTTCAGGTGAAACGCTGACACCACCTTAGGCAGAAAATGAGGACGTGTCCGCAGTTCTGCCCTGTCCGTATGGAAAATCAGATATGGGCTCTTATATGATAAAGCCGCCAATTCTGATACTCTCCTGGCTGAAGCCAGGGCCAGTAGCATGGTTACTTTCCATGTAAGATACTTCAACTCCACCGATTTGAGCGGCTCAAACCAATGGGATTTGAGAAAATCCAAGACTACATTAAGATCCCACGGTGCCACTGGGGGCACAACCGGGGGCTGTATATGTAGTACTCCTTTTACAAAAGTCTGGACTTCAGGAACTGAAGCCAATTCTTTCTGGAAGAAAATCGACAGGGCCGAAATTTGAACCTTAATGGACCCCAATTTGAGGCCCATAGACAATCCTATTTGCAGGAAATGTAGGAATCGACCCAGTTGAAATTCCTCCGTGGGGGCCTTCCTGGCCTCACACCACGCAACATATTTTCTCCAAATGCGGTGATAATGTTGTGCAGTCACCTCCTTCCTGGCTTTAACCAGTGTAGGAATGACCTCTTCCGGAATGCCTTTTTCCCTTAGAATTCGGCGTTCAACCGCCATGCCGTCAAACGCAGCCGCGGTAAGTCTTGGAATAGACACGGTCCCTGCTGAAGCAGGTCCGGTCTTAGAGGTAGAGGCCACGGATCCTCCGTGAGCATCTCTTGAAGTTCCGGGTACCAAGTTCTTCTTGGCCAATCCGGAGCCACTAGTATCGTTCTTACTCCCTTTTGCCGTATAATTCTCAGTACCTTTGGTATGAGAGGCAGAGGAGGGAACACATACACTGACTGGAACACCCACGGTGTTACCAGAGCGTCCACAGCTATTGCCTGAGGGTCTCTTGACCTGGCGCAATACCTGTCCAGTTTTTTGTTGAGGCGGGACGCCATCATATCCACCATTGGTTTTTCCCAACGGTTCACAATCATGTGGAAGACTTCTGGATGAAGTCCCCACTCTCCCGGGTGTAGATCGTGTCTGCTGAGGAAGTCTGCTTCCCAGTTGTCCACTCCCGGAATGAATACTGCTGACAGTGCTATCACATGATCTTCCGCCCAGCGAAGAATCCTTGCAGCTTCTGCCATTGCTGTCCTGCTTCTTGTGCCGCCCTGTCTGTTTACGTGGGCGACTGCCGTGATGTTGTCCGACTGGATCAACACTGGCTGACCCTGAAGCAGGGGTTTTGCCAGACTTAGAGCATTGTAAATCGCTCTTAGCTCCAGTATATTTATGTGAAGAGACATCCCCAGGCTTGACCATACTCCCTGGAAGTTTCTTCCCTGTGTGACCGCTCCCCAGCCTCTCAGACTGGCATCCGTGGTCACCAGGACCCAGTCCTGTATGCCGAATCTGCGGCCCTCTAACAGATGAGCACTCTGCAACCACCACAGAAGAGACACCCTTGTCCGTGGCGATAAGGTTATCCGCTGATGCATCTGCAGATGCGATCCGGACCATTTGTCCAGCAGATCCCACTGAAAAGTTCGTGCGTGGAATCTGCCGAATGGAATCGCTTCGTAAGAAGCCACCATCTTTCCCAGGACTCTTGTGCATTGATGCACAGACACTTTCCCTGGTTTTAGGAGGTTCCTGACAAGTTCGGATAACTCCCTGGCTTTCTCCTCCGGAAGAAACACCTTTTTCTGAACCGTGTCCAGAATCATTCCCAGGAACAGCAGACGTGTCGTCGGGGTCAACTGAGATTTTGGAAAATTCAGAATCCACCCGTGTTGTTGCAGCACTAGTTCGGTTAGTGCTACTCCGTCCTCCAGCTGTTCTCTGGACCTTGCCCTTATCAGGAGATCGTCCAAGTAAGGGATAATTAATACGCCTCTTCTTCGCAGAAGAATCATCATTTCGGCCATTACCTTAGTAAAGACCCGAGGTGCCGTGGACAATCCAAACGGCAGCGTCTGAAACTGATAATGACAGTTTTGCACCACGAACCTGAGGTACCCTTGATGTGAAGGGCAAATTGGGACATGTAGGTAAGCATCCTTTATGTCCAGGGACACCATAAAGTCCCCTTCTTCCAGATTCGCTATCACTGCTCTGAGTGACTCCATCTTGAACTTGAATTTTTGTATGTACAGGTTCAAAGATTTCAGATTTAGAATAGGTCTTACCGAGCCGTCCGGCTTCGGTACCACAAATAGCGTGGAGTAATACCCCTTTCCCTGTTGTAGGAGGGGTACCTTGACTATCACCTGCTGAGAAAACAGCTTGTGAATGGCTTCCAATACCGTCGCCCTGTCTGAGGGAGACGTTGGCAAAGCAGACTTTAGGAACCGGCGAGGGGGAGACTTCTCGAATTCCAACCTGTAACCCTGAGATACTACCTGCAGAATCCAGGGGTCCACCTGTGAGCAAGCCCACTGTGCGCTGAAATTCTTGAGTCGACCCCCCACCGCTCCTGAGTCCGCTTGTAAGGCCCCAGCGTCATGCTGAGGGCTTTGCAGAACCCTGGGAGGGCTTCTGTTCCTGGGCAGGGGCTGCTTGCTGCCCTCTCTTACCCCTTCCTCTGCCCCGAGGCAGATATGACTGTCCTTTTGTCCGCTTGTTCTTATAGGACCGAAAGGACTGCGGCTGAAAAGACGGTGTCTTTTTCTGTTGGGAGGGGGTCTGAGGTAAAAAGGTGGATTTTCCGGCAGTTGCCGTGGCCACCAGATCCGATAGACCGACGCCAAATAATTCCTCCCCTTTATACGGCAATACTTCCATATGTCGTTTGGAATCCGCATCACCTGACCACTGTCGCGTCCATAAACTCCTTCTGGCAGATATGGACATCGCATTTACTCTCGATGCCAGAGTGCAAATATCTCTTCTGAGCATCTCGCATATAAAGGAAAGCATCCTTTAATTGCTCTATAGTCAATAAAATACTGTCCCTATCAAGGGTATCAATATTTTCAGTCAGGGAATCCAACCAGACGACCCCAGCACTGCACATCCAGGCTGAGGCGATGGCTGGTCGCAGTATAACACCAGTATGTGTGTATATACTTTTTAGGGTAGTTTCCATTCTCCTATCAGCTGGATCCCTGAGGGCGGCCGTATCAGGAGACGGTAACGCCACTTGTTTTGATAAGCGTGTGAGCGCCTTATCCACCCTAGGGGGTGTTTCCCAGCGCGCCCTAACCTCTGGCGGGAAAGGGTATAATGCTAATAACTTTTTTGAAATTAGCATTTTTCTATCTGGGTTAACCCACGCTTCATCACATACATCATTTAATTCCTCTGATTCAGGAAAAACTACAGGTAGTTTTTTCACCCCCCACATAATACCCCTTTTTGTGGTACTTGCAGTATCAGAGATATGCAAAGCCTCCTTCATTGCCGTGATCATATAACGTGTGGCCCTACTTGAAAATACGTTTGTTTCATCACCGTCGACACTAGATTCAGTGTCTGTGTCTGGGTCTGTGTCGACCGACTGAGGTAAAGGGCGCTTTACAGCCCCTGACGGTGTCTGAGACGCCTGGGCAGGTACTAACTGGTTTGCCGGCCGTCTCATGTCGTCAACTGATTTTTGTAATGTGCTGACATTATCACGTAATTCCATAAACAAAGCCATCCATTCCGGTGTCGACTCCCTGGGGGGTGACATCACCATTATCGGCAATTGCTCTGCCTCCACACCAACATCGTCCTCATACATGTCGACACACACGTACCGACACACAGCAGACACACAGGGAATGCTCTTATCGAAGACAGGACCCCACTAGCCCTTTGGGGAGACAGAGGGAGAGTTTGCCAGCACACACCCAAGCGCTATAATATATATGGGAACAACCTTATATAAGTGTTGTTCTTTATAGCAGCTTAAATATATCAAAATATCGCCAAAAAAATGCCCCCCCTCTCTGTTTTACCCTGTTTCTGTAGTGCAGTGCAGGGGAGAGTCCTGGGAGCCTTCCTCACAGCGGAGCTGAGCAGGAAAATGGCGCTGTGTGCTGAGGAGAATAAGCTCCGCCCCCTATTTCGGCGGGCTTTTCTCCCGTAGTTTTAGATAACTGACATGGGTTAAATACATACATATAGCCTCAATGGCTATATGTGATGTATTCTTTTGCCATAAAGGTATTAAATATTGCTGCCCAGGGCGCCCCCAGCAGCGCCCTGCACCCTCCGTGACCGCTTGGTGTGAAGTGTGTGACAACAATGGCGCACAGCTGCAGTGCTGTGCGCTACCTTCATGAAGACTGAAGAGCCTTCTGCCGCCTGTTTCCGGACCTTCAATCTTCAGCATCTGTAAGGGGGGTCGGCGGGGCGGCTCCGGGACGAACCCCAGGGTGAGACCTGTGTTCCGACTCCCTCTGGAGCTAATGGTGTCCAGTAGCCTAAGAATCCAATCCATCCTGCACGCAGGTGGGTTGAAATTCTCTCCCCTAAGTCCCTCGATGCAGTGAGCCTGTTGCCAGCAGGACTCACTGAAAATAAAAAACCTAAAAACTTTTTCTAAGCAGCTCTTTAGGAGAGCCACCTAGATTGCACCCTGCTCGGACGGGCACAAAAACCTAACTGAGGCTTGGAGGAGGGTCATAGGGGGAGGAGCCAGTACACACCACCTAATCCTAAAGCTTTATTTTTGTGCCCTGTCTCCTGCGGAGCCGCTATTCCCCATGGTCCTGACGGAGTCCCCAGCATCCACTTAGGACGTTAGAGAAAAGAAAAAATAGTGTAATACAGTTTTTTGTAAAAACAAAATAGATATTCGTGTGAATACAATTATTTTCGTGTATGAACTATTTCATTCACACGAATATCTATTTTGTTTTTACAAAAAAACTGTATAACACAATTTTTTGTACTAAATTTGTAAGAAATTTAAGCACCCTGGGCTGTATACCTCCCTCATTGTTTTTTGTTCTGTATGGTTCTAGATGTTTTGGTGACACCTTAGCAATCTAGGACAGCTACATTCAGTGCCAGTGTAGCGGAATTCTCAGATTCTCTTTGCATTTCACTATCCAGCATGCTTATTCCAAGGCAGGCTTGTCGGTTCCTAAATCTGTACAGGTCCACCCTACTAGGTCGGTGAGTTCTTCTTGGGCGGCTGCCCAGGGTGTCTCGGCTTTACGGCTCTGCCGAGCAGCTACTTGGTCAGGTTCAAACACGTTTGCAAAGTTTTACAAGTTCGATACTTTGGCCTCTGAGGACCTTCAGTTTGGTCAATCAGTTCTGCAGGAACCTCAGCACTCTCCCACCCGGTTTGGGAGCTTTGGTACTTCCCCATGGTACTAAATGGATTCCCAGTATCCACTAGGACTAGAGAAAATAGGATTTGTATTACCTACCGGTAAATACTTTTCTCGTAGTCCATAGTCTTGCTTCGTTCTTCCTGCACTGTTACTTGGTTCAGTGATGTTGTTTGGTTCAGCTGTTGCTGTTCCTGGTTTCAGGTTTGGTTAGCATGGCTTTCCTCTTGTTTTGTGTGTGCTGGTTCGTAATCTCACCACTTTCGTTATCTATCCTTCTCTCAAAGTATGTCCGCCTCCTCAGGCACAGTTTCCTAGACTGAGTCTGGTAGGGAGGGAGGATCGAGCGCACTCTACCAAATTCTTAAAGTGCCCAAGGCTCCTAGTGGACCCGTCTACACCCCATTTTACTAAATGGATTCCCAGTATCCCCTACAGACTACGAGAAAAGGATTTACCATTAGGTAATTAAAATCCTATTTTAATACCTACCAGTAATTCCTTTTCTCGTAGTCCCTAGTGCATACTGGGGATACTGGGATTACCATGGGGTATAGATTTGGTCCACTGGAGCCTGGCACTTTAAGAAATCAGTCAATGTGTGCTGGCTCCTCCCCTCTATGCCCCTCCTAACAGACTCAGTTTAGAAACTGTGCCCGAGGAGATGGACATACTTTGAGAGAAGGATATAACATATTAAGCGGTGAGCTAACGAACCAACACACAAACAATAAGATAGCAGAGCTAACCAGAACAGAGGAAAGCAGCACTAACCAAACATGGAACAGGGATGCAACAGCAACCCAAATCAAAATTACTTACAACCAGGTAAGTAGGAAAACGAAGCACTGAGGCGGGCGGCCAGTATCCACTACGGCTACGAGAAAAGGAATTACCGGTAGGTAAATCTAATTTTCTCTTACATCATAGTGGATACTGTGGGTACTAGATTACCATGGGGATGTCCTAAAGCTCCCAGAACGGGTGGGAGAGTGCTGAGACCCCTGCAAAACCGCCTGACCAAACTGAAGGTCAACCTTGGCCAAGGTGTCAAACCAATAGAATTTAACAAAGGTGTTCACCCCAGACCAAGTAGCTGCCCGGCACAACTGTAAGGCCGAGACAACCCGGGCAGTTGCCCAGGAAGAACCCACCGACCTCGTGGAGTGTGCCTGAATGGAACTCGGCAGAGGCAGAGCTGCCAAAGTATAGGCTTGTTGAATAGTCAATTTGAGCTAACAAGCAATGGACTGCTTGGAGGCAGGACAACCAATTTTCACAGCATCGTAAAGGATGAAAAGCAAGTCAGACTTCCTGTGACGAGCAGTCCTTTTGATGTAAATCCTCAAAGCCCTCACAACATACAGGGACTTTGTAGCAACTGAAGTGCCAGATAAGGCAGGAACCATGATTGGTTGAACTACATGAAAAGCCAATACCACCTTCGGCAAAAACTGGGGTCGAGTTCTGAGCGCCGCCCTGTCCTCGTGAAACACCAAGTATGGGCTCTTGCAGGACAAAGCCCTCAATTCTGACATACACCTGGCCAAAGCCAAGTCCATTAACATAACTGTCTTCCACGTCAGGTATTTGAATTCAACCTTATACAAAGGTTCAAACCAATCCAACTGGAGAAAGGTCAACACCACATTGAGGTCCCACGGAGCAGTGGGAGGATCAAAGGGTGGTTGAATGTGCAACACCCCTTAAGAAAGGTCTGTTTCAGGAAGTACCGCCAGTTGTATCTGAAAGAAGATAGAGAGAGCCAAGATCTGAACCTTTGTGTAGCCTTATCAGAGGCCCTTATCCACTCCTGCTTGCAGGGACAGTAGAAACCGGCCCAGACAAAAATCCACAGGAGAACATTTTCGACCCTCACACCAAGAAACATACTTCTTCCTAATACGGTGATAATATCTGGAGGTAACCACCTTACGGGCCTGAACCATAGTAGAAACCACCTTGGAAGGAAGACCCTTGCTGGTTAAAATTTCCCTCTCAACCTCCAGGTCATCAAACTTCGCCGCTGTAAGTCTGGATAGACGAAGGGTCATTGTTGAAGAAGGTCCTTGAGAAGCGGCAGAGGCCAGGGTTCCTCCAACAACAGGGTCAGGAGGTCCGCATACCAGGCCCGTCAAGGCCAATCCGGGGCAATGAGAATTGCCTGAACCATTTCCTTTTTAAGTCTTTTCAGAACTCTTGGGATTAAAGGAATCAGAGGAAACAGGTAAACAAAGTGATAATTCCATGGCGTCGTCAGAGCGTCTACTGCAACCGCCTGTGGGTTCCTTGTTCTCGAGCAGTAACGATGGAGCTTCTTATTGAGGTGAGAAGCCATCAGGTCTATCGGTGGACAACCCCACCGGTGAACGAGTTGTTTAAACACCTGGGGTGGAGGCCTCATACCCCAAGATGGAGGTCGTACCTGCTTAGGAAGTCCACTTCCCAGTTGTCCACTTCCGAAATGTAAATGGCTGAGATGGCTCTTGCGTTGGCTTCTGCCCAGAGAAGTATTCTTGACACCTCACGCTTTGCGGCCCTGCTTCTAGTTCCACTCTGTCGGTTGATGTATGCTACTGCCATGGCGTTGTCCAACAGCACCTGGATTGTCCGATACCGAAGGAGGCATGAGGCCTGTAGGAGAGCATTGTAAATTGCTCTGAGTTCCAGAATGGTGATTGGAAGAGCAGAGTCCTGCAACAACCATGTGCCCTGGAATTGCAGCCCTAGGGTCACAGCCTCCCAACCCGCGGAGGCTACCATCCATTGTTAAAAGTCCAAGACTGGGTATTGAAACTCCAACCCCCCACAAGATGGGAGACTTGTATCCACCATAGCAAGGATATCCTTGCATTTGGTGACAGGGCTACATGCTTATGCATGTGCAGGTGAGATGGGGGCAATGAGAATTGCCTGAACCCTTTCCTTTTTAAGTCTTTTCAGAACTCTTGGGATTAAAGGAATCAGAGGAAACAGGTAAACAAAGTGATAATTCCATGGCGTCGTCAGAGCGTCTACTGCAACCGCCTGTGGGTTCCTCGTTCTCGAGCAGTAACGACGGAGCTTCTTATTGAGGTGAGAAGCCATCAGGTCTATCGGTGGACAACCCCACCGGTGAACGAGTTGTTGAAACACCTGGGGGTGGAGGCCCCATACCCCCAGATGGAGGTCGTGCCTGCTTAGGAAGTCCGCTTCCCAGTTGTCCACTCCTGGAATGTAAACGGCTGAGATGGCTCTTGCGTTGGCTTCTGCCCAGAGGAGTATTCTTGACACCTCACGCTTTGCGGCCCTGCTTCTAGTTCCACTCTGTCGGTTGATGTATGCTACTGCCATGGCATTGTCCAACAGCACCTGGATTGTTCGATACCGAAGGAGGCATGAGGCCTGTAGGAGAGCACTGTAAATTGCTCTGAGTTCCAGAATGGTGATTGGAAGAGCAGAGTCCTGCAACAACCATGTGCCCTGGAATTGCACCCCTAGGGTCACAGCCCCCCAACCCCCGGAGGCTGGCATCCGTTGTTAAAAGTCCAAGACTGGGTATTGAAGCTCCGACCCTCCACAAGATGGGAGACTTGTATCCACCATAGCAAGGATATCCTTGCATTTGGTGACAGGGCTACATACTTATGCATGTGCAGGTGAGATCCCGACCATTTGTCCAACAAATTCAGTTGAAATGGCCGTGTATGGAACCTGCAATACTGTAGTCTTGCCCAGCAAGCGAATGCAAAGATGAATTGAGATCCTGGCGTGGTTTCAGTACTGAGCGGACCATAGACTGAATAGTCAAAGCCTTGTCCTTTGGAAAGTAAACCTTCTGAGACACTGTATTCAGAACCATTTCCAGGAACTGAATTCGCTGAGACGGTTCCGGGAGAAATTAATGGAAACTGAGGATCCATCCGTGGTTCATAAGTAGACGAGTAGTCAAGTTGATGCTGTGCAGCAGCTGTTCCCGGGACACCACCTTTATCGGGAGATTGTCCAGGTTCGGGATTATGTTGATACCCATCATGCGCAATTGTAGCATCATCACTGCCATGACTTTTGTGAATACCCTTGGGCTGTGGAAATACCAAAGGGTAAGGCCTGAAACCGGAAATGTTGGTCCAGTACAGCGAACTGGAGGAATGCTTGGTGAGGGGTGATATTGGGATATGCAGGAATGCATCCTTACTATCCAGGGACACTAAAAACTCACCCTCTTCCAGACTTGCTACCATACAGAGCCGTCCGGCAATGGGACGACAAAGGGACTTGAGTAAAACCCCTTTGTGTGCAGCGGAGGAGGTACTGGAACAGTAACTCCTGCAGAAAGCAGTTTTTGCACTGCCTCCTGCAAGGAAGCCCGAGCTACAAATGAAGCCTGTCATAGCAGTGTTACGGCCGTTAATGATACTAAGGCCCTCATTCCGAGTTGTTCGCTCGGTAATTTTCTTCGCATCGCAGCGATTTTCCGCTAATTGCGCATGCGCAATGTTCGCACTGCGACTGCGCCAAGTAAATTTTCTAAGAAGTTTGGTATTTTACTTACGGCATTACGAGGTTTTTTCTTCGTTCTGGTGATCGGAGTGTGATTGACAGGAAGTGGGTGTTTCTGGGCGGAAACTGGCAGTTTTATGGGAGTGTGTGAAAAAACGCTGCTGTTTCTGGAAAAAACGCGGGAGTGGCTGAAGAAACGGGGGAGTGTCTGGGCGAACGCTGGGTGTGTTTGTGACGTCAAACCAGGAACGACAAGCACTGAACTGATCGCACTGGAAGAGTAAGTCTCGAGCTACTCAGAAACTGCACAGAGAAATCTTTTCGCAATATTGCGAATCTTTCGTTCGCAATTCTGCTAAGCTAAGATTCACTCCCAGTAGGCGGCGGCTTAGCGTGTGCAATGCTGCTAAAAGCAGCTTGCGAGCGAACAACTCGGAATGAGGGCCTAAGGGCCTAATTCTGAGTTGATCGCAGCAGCAAATTTGTTAGCAGTTGGGCAAAACCATGTGCACTGCAGGAGGGGCAGATATAACGTGCAGGGAGAGTTAGATTTGGGTGGGGTGTATTCAAACTGAAATCTAAATTGCAGTGTAAAAATAAAGCAGACAGTATTTACCCTGCACAGAAACAATATAACCCACCCAAATCTAACTCTCTCTGCAAATGTTTTATCTGCCCCCCCCTGCAGTGCACATGGTTTTGCCCAATTGCTAACAAACTTGCTGCTGCGATCAACTCAGAATTACCCCCTAAGTTCCTCAACAGCCTCACTCACAAACTTTGCAGCTGCTTGGTAATGTAACTATCTCTTTCTGAGGTAGTGTAAGCAACCCATGTAAAATATCATCAGACCATTTTACCATGGCTCTAGAAATCCAGCCGTATACTATGGTAGGGCGTTGGGCTACACCTGCTGCAGTATAAATTGATTTAAGAGTGGTTTCAAATTTGCGATCGGCTGGGACTTTGAGAGAAATGGCCCCAGGTACAGGTAGTACAATTTTACGTGACAGCCTGGACACAGACGTATCCACTGTCAGCGGGTTTTCACGAGATTTTCCTATACGGGGAAAGAAAATGAATTTAGTATCCGTTTAGGGGCAAGAAATATATATATATATATTTTTAGGATTTATCCACACTACCTTAGCCAGGGAAGCTAATTCCTTAGAATCCGTGAAGGTTGCAGAGGACTTTGGTTTCATATTAAAAACAATTCCTTTGCTGGTTCTCCTTATGTGAGATATCAAGTTCCTTGCTAATAGCATTACAGGGGCCTCAACTCCTGGGGACAGGAGTTGAACTCGTCCACCTCTGCATCTCCCTCATCTAACTCTGGTAGTTCAGAATCAGAGTTAGACTGCAACATCTGTGAGAGAGTGCGTTTATGAGAGACCAACAGGGGGGGCTGAGGAGGCTGCCTGTAGTCAGCAGCATGTTTCAGGGTTTGCCTTCTTGCTTAGCGGTAGCTAACTCTGAATTATGCTTGTAATCATAGTTTTAAATGCTTCCACCCACTCAGGTTTCAGGATAACACTATCTTGTGAAGGTATAGGACATTGTGTGAGGAAGGTGTAAACTTAGCCATGCATGAAGTACGCACAAACTTGTTTGCAGACATGCTTTTAGCGGAAAACACAGAGTTAAGTCTGAAACACAGTGAAGTATTAGTGAGACAGCACACTTATTCCAGACAACCCTGGAGATACATAGAGAGAAATGAGACCAGCCACAATACCTCAGATCAGAGCTCCGTGGGGATATGTATATATGTATATATATATATATATATATATATATATATATATATATATATATATAGGCAGGAAAGAAGGAGCGGCACTCGGCGACTTAAATAGCAAAACGGTGTATTAAAACGACACAACCAGAAACCAACGTTTCGGGGCTCACATGCCCCTTTGTCAAGGTGTACAACAGTGAGAAGAAGTATAAAACATACCTTTATAGTGTGGAAGAAGCCCCATGAGTGCACTCAGCAGGCACCAAACGGCTCCGTTGTCCGACGCAGTCAGGTGACGTCATCAGCGCGCGGCCGCCCGGTACCATGGTGACTGGGTACATGTCGTTGCCGCACCGTACCATGGGAAATGTAGTGCGCTGTAGAAACAGATACATACTTACAGAACCCCGCACCTGCCAAATAAACACACAATACCAGCAGCATATATTGGATCTACTCGTACAAATTAGTTGCTGTACTAAACATAGTTACTTTAACCATACTGGCATATTGTATTAACTGGACACCAGCGGTCAGAACCTATAATCCCTTATAAGGGAAGCAATGTACTATATTACTGTGAAAGATAAATAGGGTGACCGTTGACTACTGCTGGGGTTGAGTTACACAAAAGAAATATGGTGAAATAATAACAAGGATGTGAGAAAACAAATAAAGAATAGTGTTTTAGAAAGACCCTTAGAGGAAAGCACTATGTGCAGTTGTCTATTATACAAAAGACCTTGGTTCAGAGAGGCATATAAGAAAACAAATAGAAGAATAGAACACTGTCACAGTTGGCATGCTCCGGGCAAGTTGGAGCCCATAACCGGTTTTCACTTGTGTGTAAATAAATTCCACGGCATCATCTCATTTAGTCCCCCTGGACTAATGGTTCCAAACGATGGATCCATTTCGCTTCTAGCCGAAGGAGCCTGCCTTCACGATCACCTCCCCTTAACGATTTTTCTACATGGTCGATAACCATATGTTTAAGATCATTGATGGAATGTCCAGCTTCCAAGAAATGTCTGGCGACAGGCTGATCGGGTGCTTTCCCCACAGTAGCTTTTTTGATTGCAGACCGGTGGAGGGCCATTCGTTCCCTCATGGTTCTGATGGATTTGCCCACATACACCAAGTTGCATGGGCAAACTATGATGTAAATAATATATGAAGAAGTACACGTGAGTACATGCCTAATGGAGATATCTCGGTCATCATGTGGGTGTTTGAACGAGGGTCCGGTAAGCATGTGGGAATAGGTAGTACACTTGATGCACTTGTAACATCCAGATGTTTTCGACAGAAACCCAGATGGGCATTCTGCCCTCTTACTGAAGCCTGTCACATCGGTGTGGACTATGATGTCCTTGATGTTGCGTCCTCTAGTAAAGCAGGCCATCGGGCGTTTATTTTTAAAGGTTGGAAGAGCATTATCTGAAGATACAAGCGGCCACAGGGCTCTGGAGGCACGTGGAACAACTGCGCTTGTGGTGTTATACTGGGTAACAAAAGGAATCACCTCCCCTTTTGAATTCTTGGTGTTAGAGGAGAGTAACTTACTTCTCGGTATCGCCATGACCTCCAGTTTCTGTGCCTGCAATTTCCTATGATCGTAACCTCTTCGTAGGAATTTGGTGATCAACCTGTCAATTTCCTCTTCCAATTTAGAACGGTCACTAGTGATTCTGGCTATTCTTATCATCTGTGACCTGGGGAGCCCATTGATTAAGCCTTTGGGATGGTGACAATTGGATCGGAGTAAGGTGTTTTGATCAGTGGGTTTAGTGTACAAACCTGTGTAAATTTGTCCATCTCTGATGGTCACCTGAACATCCAAATAGTTAATGGTGAAGTTATTGATGGTATACGTGAATCTAATGGAGGACTCTCGTGAATTTGCTGTAGTCATTAGCATTTCAAAAAGAGCCCGAGGGCCAGTCCACATGATGAACAAGTCATCTATGAAACGCGTATATAAGAGAATATATTTAGCCATTTCTGGGTCCTTGAAAAAAAATTCTATCTCCTCCTTGAACATAAAGATATTAGCGAAGGATGGGGAGACATTGCTCCCCATCGCACACCCCGTCCTCTGGCGAAAAAAGTGACCATCAAAAAGAAAAAAATTATGGGTGAGAATAAATTTTAACAAATCTAAAAATAACTTGTGGTCCAGGTCTCTCACTTGTTCTGACACAAGAAATTCTTCCATCGCTTGTAGCCCCTTCTTGGTGAGGGATACTAGTGTAGAGACTACATACGTCTACTACACACATTATGGTACCCGATGGTACACAAGTCACTGTGGAAAGTCGTTGGAGAAAGCAGGTGGTGTCCTTTATGAATCTTTGATGTCCAAGGATGAATGGCTGCAAGATGTTGTCTAAAAAGACTGAAATGGGTTGAAATATGGAATTCCTGGCAGATATGATTGGACGACCTGGAGGGCACTGGAGGTTTTTATGAATTTTCGGCACCGTGAAGAAGACAGGAAGTTCAGGATGGTTCTGAGAAAGAGCCTTAAGTAGCTTGGGGGAGATGAGGCCCTGGGTACAAGCTGTTTTCAGCAAGGTGTCCACTGCTATTTTGTATTCAACTGAAGGGTCTTGGATCAATCTTTCGTACGTGGACTCATCGTTAAGCTGTTGGTATGCTTCTTTGAGATAGTCACTCAGGTTTAAGACTACAATCCCGCCCCCCTTATCGGCAGGGCGAATGACAATGTCTCTCTAGGATCCCAGTTGTTTAAGTGCCAATTGTTCCTGTCGAGACAAGTTACAATGTCTCTCGGATTTCGCCTGCTGGTACTTGGACACCGAGTCAGTAATCAACCGTATATATGATTTAATGGAAGAATTGGTCGAAGGTGGATCAAAAGATGACAATTGCCTGGAGTTGATAAAGTTGCTATGTGAAACATCCTGATCAGTAGGTATATTACCTGGTCGTTGTGTTTGAAAAAATTCCTGTTGTCTAAGCTTACGGGCAAAACGATGAATGTCCACTTGCCAAGTAAAATCGTCAAACCTAGTTGTAGGCACAAACGATAGGCCTTTTTCCAGAACTGAAAGCTCATGGGGCGAAAAAAAATTTGTTTGATAGATTATATACTAATGATTCCTCCTTGTTGTGGCTTCTTTTGTCCCTCGCCCACTGCCCGCCCCTGCGGGTGGCCTGCCTCTTCTGCCTTTTTCTTTGAAAGTGGAACTGGCTTGTGCTACCTCTAAAGGGACGCGTGGCGCGTTGGGAGAATCTTCAATCTCATGTGGAGTGGTCTCATTCTCACTATTTGAGGTAGCTGACATGTGGGACTGTGCCTACCGTCTTCTTCGCCAACTATGCTTAGCTCGCGCATTGTAGGGAGTTTTAGCACCTTGTTCTCCGCCCATCAGCCATCTATAGACACGGTTGTTATCATAATCTTCCTTAACTATGGAATACTTATTCCTTTTAAATGTAGTTAAGTCTCTTCGATAAGTGTCACCTTGTGTTTGCAGTTTGGTGATCCAATCTTGTTGAGTATCACTGCGCAAAGATTGGAGATGTTCCCTTTCCAGTTGGCTGATTTTATCACGTGTATTGGAGAATTCTCTGCCAGCTTCCTCCACCACCAATAGTAGAAGATCAAGGCTGCACTTGTTTAAGATGCCAATCCACTTCTTACAGAAGTCAGGGTTGAAGCGGCCAATGGTGGGGACAATGCGCACCCTGAATCCCCTAGGGATTACCAGTCAAGTGTGATATCTCCATTGTTCACGTGCACTTTGTTATCACTAATAACACTTCTTGTCACTTGAGGGACTGTGTTAGAATGACCCAGGAGGGTGAGCCAGGCTGCAGAGGCATGTCCTCTACCTTAGGGGAATTATAAAGTTCCACTGATGACGACGCAGATCGTCTATGTTTCAAGGACAGCCTGGGCTATATAGATAAGGCTGACATGGCAGAGGACATTTATCATCAACTGCTAAAACTCAAGCGCCGTGAAATTGATTTTCTTCTACATGGGATTGCCCTCTCTGATTATCATAGAGATAAATTAATCCCTAGGGGATTCAGGGTGCGCAATGTCCCCACCATTGGCCGCTTCAACCCTGACTTCTGTAAGAAGTGGATTGGCATCTTACACAAGTGCAGCCTTGATCTTCTACTATTGGTGGTGGAGGAAGCTGGCAGAGAACTCTCCAATACACGTGATAAAATCAGCCAACTGGAAAGGGAACATCTCCAATCTTTGCGCAGTGATACTCAACAAGATTGGATCTCCAAACTGCAAACACAAGGTGACACTTATCGAAGAGACTTAACTAAATTTAAAAGGAATAAGTATTCCATAGTTAAGGAAGATTATGATAACAACTGTGTCTATAGATGGCTGATGGGCAGAGAACAAGGTGCTAAAACTCCCTACAATGCGCGAGCTAAGCATAGTTGGCGAAGGAGACAGGAGGCACAGTCCCACATGTCAGCTACCTCAAATAGTGAGAATGAGACCACTCCACAGGAGATTGAAAATTCTCCCAACACGCCACGCGTCCCTTTAGAGGGAGCACAAGCCAGTTTTACTTTCAAAGAAAAAGGCAGAAGAGGCAGGCCACCCGCAGGGGCGGGCAGTGGGCGAGGGACAAAAGAAGCCACAACAAGGAGGAATCGTTAGTATATAAACTATCATACAAAATTTATTCGCCCCATGAGCTTTCAGTTCTGGAAAAAGGCCTATCGTTTGTGCCTACAACTAGGTTTGACGATTTTACTTGGCAAGTGGACATTCATCATTTTGCCCGTAAGCTTAGACTACAGGAATTTTTTCAAACACAACAACCAGGTAATATACCTACTGATCAGGATGTTTCACATAGCAACTTTATCAACTCCAGGCAATTGTCATCTTTTGATCCACCTTCGACCAATTCTTCCATTAAGTCATATATACGGTTGATTAATGACTCGGTGTCCAAGTACCAGCAGGCGAAATCCGAGAGCCATTGTAACTTGTCTCGACAGGAACAATTGGCACTTAAACAACTGGGATCCTATAGAGACATTGTCATCCGCCCAGTCGATAAGGGGGGCGGGATTGTAGTCTTAAACCTGAGTGACTATCTCAAAGAAGCATACCAACAGCTTAACGATGAGTCCACGTACAAAATATTGACCCAAGACCCTTCAGTTGAATACAAAATAGCAGTGGACACCTTGCTGAAAACAGCTTGTACCCAGGGGGCCTCATCTGCCCCAAGCTACTTAAGGCTCTTTCTCAGGACCATCCTGAACTTCCTGTCTTCTTCACGGTGCCGAAAATTCATAAAAACCTCCAGTGCCCTCCAGGTCGTCCAATCATATCGGCCAGGAATTCCATATTTCAACCCATTTCAGTCTTTTTAGACAACATCTTGCAGCCATTCATCCTTGGACATCATAGATTCATAAAGGACACCACCTGCTTTCTCCAACGACTTTCCACAGTGACTTGTGTACCACCGGGTACCATAATGTGTGTAGTAGACGTATGTAGTCTCTACACTAGTATCCCTCACCAAGAAGGGCTACAAGCGATGGAAGAATTTCTTGTGTCAGAACAAGTGAGAGACCTGGACCACAAGTTATTTTTAGATTTGTTAAAATTTATTCTCACCCATAATTTTTTTCTTTTTGATGGTCACTTTTTTCGCCAGAGGACGGGGTGTGCGATGGGGAGAAATGTCTCCCCATCCTTCGCTAATATCTTTATGTTCAAGGAGGAGATATAAAAAATTTTCAAGGACCCAGAAAAATGCTAAATATATTCTCTTATATACGTGTTTCATAGATGACTTGTTTATCATGTGGACTGGCCTTCAGGCTCTTTTTGAAATGCTAATAACTACAGCAAATTCACGAGAGTCCTCCATTAGATTCACGTATACCATCAATGACTTCACTATTAACTATTTGGATGTTCAGGTGACCATGGAAGAGGAAATTGACAGGTTGATCACCAAATTCCTACGAAGAGGTTACGATCATAGGAAATTGCAGGCACAGAAACTGGAGGTCATGGCGATACCGAGAAGTAAGTTACTCTCCTCTAACACCAAGAATTCAAAAGGGGAGGTGATTCCTTTTGTTACCCAGTATAACACCACGAGCGCAGTTGTTCCACGTGCCTCCAGAGCCCTGTGGCCGCTTGTATCTTCAGATAATGCTCTTCCAACCTTTAAAAATAAACGCCCGATGGCCTGCTTTACTAGAGGACGCAACATCAAGGACATCATAGTCCACACCGATGTGACAGGCTTCAGTAAGAGGGCAGAATGCCCATCTGGGTTTCTGTCGAAAACATCTGGATGTTACAAGTGCATCAAGTGTACTACCTATTCCCACATGCTTACCGGACCCTCGTTCAAACACCCACATGATGACCGAGATATCTCCATTAGGCATGTACTCACGTGTACTTCTTCATATATTATTTACATCATAGTTTGCCCATGCAACTTGGTGTATGTGGGCAAATCCATTAGAACCATGAGGGAACGAATGGCCCTCCACCGGTCTGCAATCAAAAAAGCTACTGTGGGGAAAGCACCCGATCAGCCTGTCGCCAGACATTTCTTGGAAGCTGGACATTCCATCAATGATCTTAAACATATGGTTATCGACCATGTAGAAAAATCGTTAAGGGGAGGTGATCGTGAAGGCAGGCTCCTTCTGCTAGAAGCGAAATGGATCCATCGTTTGGGAACCATTAGTCCAGGGGGACTAAAATAAGAATTTACTTACCGATAATTCTATTTCTCGTAGTCCGTAGTGGATGCTGGGGACTCCGTCAGGACCATGGGGAATAGCGGGCTCCGCAGGAGACAGGGCACATCTAAAAAGCTTTTTAGGTCACATGGTGTGTACTGGCTCCTCCCCCTATGACCCTCCTCCAAGCCTCAGTTAGGTACTGTGCCCGGACGAGCGTACACAATAAGGAAGGATCTTGAATCCCGGGTAAGACTCATACCAGCCACACCAATCACACCGTACAACTTGTGATCTGAACCCAGTTAACAGTATGATAACAAAACGAAGTAGCCTCCGAAAAGATGGCTCACAACAATAGTAATAACCCGATTTTTGTAACAATAACTATGTACAAGCATTGCAGACAATCCGCACTTGGGATGGGCGCCCAGCATCCACTACGGACTACGAGAAATAGAATTATCGGTAAGTAAATTCTTATTTTCTCTAACGTCCTAGTGGATGCTGGGGACTCCGTCAGGACCATGGGGATTATACCAAAGCTCCCAAACGGGCGGGAGAGTGCGGATGACTCTGCAGCACCGAATGAGAGAACTCCAGGTCCTCCTTAGCCAGAGTATCAAAATTTGTAAAATTTTACAAACGTGTTCTCCCCTGACCACGTAGCTGCTCGGCAAAGTTGTAATGCCGAGACTCCTCGGGCAGCCGCCCAGGATGAGCCCACCTTCCTTGTGGAATGGGCATCTACATATTTCGTCTGTGGCAGGCCTGCCACAGAATGTGCAAGCTGAATTGTACTACAAATCCAGCGTGCAATAGACTGCTTAGAAGCATGAGCACCCAGCTTGTTGGGTGTATACAGTATAAACAGCAAGTCAGACTTTCTGACTCCAGCCGTCCTAACTATATATATATATATATATATTTTTAGGGCCCTGACCACGTCTAGTAACTTGGAGTCCTCCAAGTCCCTAGTAGCCGCAGGCACCACAAGAGGTTGTTTCAGGTGAAAACGCTGACACCCCTTCATGAAGAAACTGGAGACGAGTCCCAGTTCTGTCCTGTTCAAATGGAAAATTTTAATATGGGCTTTTGTAAGACAAAGCCGCCCATTCTGACAATCGCCTGGCCGAGGCCAGGGCTAACAACATGGTCACTTCCCATGTGAGATATTTGTCAACAGCATGGTCACTTTCCATGTGAGATATTTCAAATCCACAGATTTGAGCGGTTCAAACCAATATGATTTTAAGAAATCCCAACACTATGTTGAGATCTCACGGTGCCCCTAGGGGCACAAAAAAGCTGTATATGCAATACATCCTTTACAATCTGGACTTCAGGAACTGAAGTCAATTCTTTCTGGAAGAAAATCTACAGGGCCGAAATTTAAATGTTAATGAACCCCAATTTGAGGTCCAAAACACTCCTGTTTTCAGGAAGTGTAGATATCGACCTAGTTGAATTGCCGTTGTGGAGCCTTCCTGGCCTCACCCACGCAACATATTTTCACCACATGTGGTGATGACGTTGTGCGGTCACCTCCTTCCTGGCTTTGACCAGGGTAGGTATGACCTCTTATGGAATGCCTTTTCCCCTCAGGATCCGGCATTCAACCGCCATGCCGTCAAACGCAGCCGCGGTAAGTCTTGCTGAATCAAGTCCCTTCTTAGCTCCCCAGGCCCTTAGTCCTCTGTGAGCATTTCTTGAAGTTCCGGGTACCAAGTCCCTCTTGGCCAATCCGGAGCCACTAGTATAGTTCATACTCCTCTATGTCTTATAATTCTCAATACCCTGGTTATGAGAAACAGAGGAGGGAACACATACACAGACTGGTACACCCACGGTGTTACCAGAACATCCACAGCTATCGCCTGAAGGTCTCATGACCTGGCGGAATACCTGTCCCGTTTTTGTTCGGGCGGGACGCCATCATGTCCACCTTTGGTCTTTGCCAACGGTCCACAATCATGTTGAAAAACTTCCCTATGAAGTTTCCACTCTCCCGGGTGGAGGTCATGCCTGCTGAGGAAGTCTGCTTCCCAGTCGTCCACTCCCGGAAAGAACACTGCTGACAGTGCTATCACATGATTTTCCGCCTAGCGAAAAATCCTTGCAGTTTTCACTGCCCTCCTGCTTCTTGTGCCGCCCTTCTGTTTACGTGGGCGACTGCCGTGATGTTATCCCACTGGATCAATACCGGCTGACCTTGAAGCAGAGGTCTAGCTAAGTTTAGAGCATTATAAATTTGCTCTAAGCTTATTTATGCGGAGAGAATTCTCCAGACTTAATCACACTTCCCTGGAAATTTTTTTCCCTGTGTGACTGTTCCCCAGCCTCTCAGGCTGGCCTCCGTGGTCACCGGCATCCAATCCTGAATGCCGAATCTGCGGCCCTCTAGAAGATGAGCACTCTGTAATCACCACAGGAGAGACACCCTTTTCCTTGGATATAGGGTTATCCGCTGATGCATCTGAGGATGCGATCCGGACCATTTGTCCAGCAGATCCCACTGAAGAGTTCTTGCGGGAAATCTGCCGAATGGAATTGCTTCGTAATAAGCCACCATTTTTACCAGGACTCTTGTGCAATGATGCACTGACACTTTTCCTGGTTTTAGGAGGATCCCGATTAGCTCGGATAACTCCCTGGTTTTCTCCACTGGGAGAAACACGTTTTTCTGGACTGTGTCCAGAATCTTCCCTAGGAACAGTAGACGTGTCGTCGGAAAAAGCTGCGATTTTGGAATATTTAGAATCCACTCGTGCTGTCGTAGAACTACTTAAGATAGTGCTACTCCGACCTCCAACTGTTCTCTGGACCTTGCCCTTATCAGGAAAGCGTCCATGTTTCTTTTAAGAAAAATCATCATTCCGGCCATTACCTTGGTAAAGACCCGGGGCGCCGTGGACCATCCAAACGGCAGCGTCTGAACTGATAGTGACAGTTCTGTACCAGGAACCTGAAGTACCCTTGGTGAGAAGGGCAAATTTGGACCTGTAGGTAAACGTCCCTGATATCCAGTGACATCATATCGTCCCCTTCTTCCTGGTTCGCTATCACTGCTCCGAGTGACTCCATCTTGATTTGAACGCTTGTATGTAAGTGTTCAAATATTTCAGATCTCACCGAGCCGGTTGGCTTCAGTACCACAATATAGTGTGGAATACTACCCCCTTCCTTGTTGTAAGAAGGGTACTTTGATTATCACCTGCTGGGAATACAGCCTGTGAATTGTGTGAGGGGGAGACGTCTCGAATTTCCAATGTACACCTGGGATATTACATGTAGGATCCCGGAGTTCCCTTGCGAGTGTTGCTGAAACTCTTGAGATGACCCCCTTCCGCACCTGAGTCCGCTTGTACGGCCCCAGCGTTATGCTGCGGACTTGGCAGAAGCCGTGAGGAGCTTCTGTTCCTGTGAATGATCTGCTTGCTGCAGTCTTCTTCCCTTTCCTCTCCCCCTGGGCAGATATGACTGGCCTTCGCCCGCCTGCCCGTATGGGGACGAAAGGACTGAGACTGAAAAGACTGTGTCCTTTTCTGCCAATATGTGACTCGGGGTAACAAAAGGTGGATTTTTCAGCTGTTGCCATGGCCACCAGGTCCAATGGACCGCCCCTTTATACGGCAATACTTCCATATGCCGTCTGGAATCTGCCTCACCTGACCACTGTCGTGTCTTCGTCTGGCAGATATGTACATCACATTTACTCTTTGATGCCAGAATGCAAATATGCCTCTGCGCATCACACATATATAGAAATGCATCCCTAAAATGCTCTATAGACAATAAAATCCTGTCCCTGTCAAGGGTATCAAAATTTTCAGTCAGGAAATCCGACCAAGCCCCCTCAGCGCTGCACATCCAGGCTGAGGCGATTGCTGGTCGTAGTATAACACCAGTATGTGTGTATATACTGTTATGATATTTTTCAGCTTCCTATCAGCTGGCTCCTTGAGGGCGGCCGTATCTGGAAACGGTAACGCCATGTTTTTTATATGCGTGTGAGCGCCTTGTCCACCCTAAGGTGTGTTTTCCAACTCGCCCTTACTACTGGCGGGAAAAAAGGGTATACCTCCCATAACTTTCTGTCGGAGGAACCCCACGTATCATCACACACTTCATTTAATTTATCTGATTCAGGCAAAACTACAGGTAGTTTATTCCCACCCTACAAAATACCCTTATTTGTGGTACTTGTGGTATCAGAAATACGTAACACCTCCTTCATTGCCCTTAACATGTAACTTGTGGCCCTAAAGGAAAAATACGTTTGTTTCTTCACCGTCGACACTGGGGTCAGTGTCCGTGTCAGTGTCTGTCGACCGACTGAGGTAAATGGGCGTTTTTACAAGCCCCTGACGGTGTCTGAGACGCCTGGACCGATACTAATTTGTCCGCCGGCTGTCTCATGTCGTCAACCGGCTTGCAGCGTGTTGACATTATCACGTAATTCCATAAGTAAGCCATCCATTCTGGTGTCGACTCCCTAGAGAGTGACATCACCATTACAGGCAATTTTCTCCGTCTCCTCACCAACATTTTCCTCATACATGTCGACACACACGTACCGACCTACAGCACACACATACAGGGAATGCTCTGATAGAGGACAGGACCCACTAGCCCTTTGGGGAGACAGAGGGAGAGTTTGCCAGCACACACCAAAAGCGCCATAATGTATATAACAACCCTAGAAGGTGTTGTTTCTATATATGGGCTCTTAATATATAATTATATCGCCAATTTATGCCCCCCTTCTCTTTAACCCTGTTTCTGTAGTGCAGGGGAGAGTGGGAGCCTTCCTCACCAGCGGAGCTGGTCAGGAAAATGGCGCTGAGTGCTGAGGAGAATAAGCTCCGCCCCTTTCACGGCGGGCTTTTCTCCCGGTTATTAGGAAAACTGGCCTGGGTTAAATACATACATATAGCCTTAATGGCTATATGTGATGTATTTATTTGCCAAATAGGTATTTATATTGCTGCCCAGGGCGCCCCCAGCAGCGCCCTGCACCCTCCGTGACCGTGTCAGTGAGCCGTGTAGCAACAATGGCGCACAGCTGCAGTGCTGTGCGCTACCTCTCTGAAGACTGTGAAGTCTTCTGCCGCCTGTTTCCGGACCTCCGTTCCGCCGTCTTTCTTCAGCGTCTGTAAGGGGGATCGGCGGCGCGGCTCCGGGACGAACCCCAGGCTGACCTGTGTTCCGACTCCCTCTGGAGCTCAGTATCCAGTAGCCTAAAACTTCAATCCTCCTGCACGCAGGTGAGTTGCAAGTCTCTCCCCTAAGTCCCTCGTTGCAGTGATCCTGTCGCCAGCAGGAATCACTGATTAGAAACCTAAAAAAAAACTTTACTAAACAGCTCCTTAAGAGAGCCATCCAGTTTGCACCCTTCTCGGACGGGCACAAAAACCTAACTGAGGCTTGGAGGAGGGTCATAGGGGGAGGAGCCAGTACACACCATGTGACCTAAAAAGCTTTTTAGATGTGCCCTGTCTCCTGCGGAGCCCGCTATTCCCCATGGTCCTGACGGAGTCCCCAGCATCCACTAGGACGTTAGAGAAATGAGATGATGCCGTGAAAACCGGTTATGGTCTTCAACTTGCCCGGGGCATGCCAACTGTGACAGTGTTCTATTCTTTTATTTGTTTTCTTATATGCCTCTCTGAACCAAGGTCTTTTGTATAATAGACAACTGCACATAGTGCTTTCCTCTAAGGGTCTTTCTAAAACACTATTCTTTATTTGTTTTCTCACATCCTTGTTATTATTATTTCACCATATTTCTTTTGTGTAACTCAACCCCAGCAGTAGTCAGCGGTCACCCTATTTATCTTTCACAGTAATATAGTACATTGCTTCCCTTATAAGGGATTATAGGTGCTGTGGTTTTCTATATTTGTTTGTATATTATGGGGTTAATCTTTGGTTAACTCTTATTAACCATGGTCACAGGCCTTTTCATGCACCCCTGTGTAATCTCAATTGTTCTGAACCTGTGTCAGCTGCTCCTTAGTAATTTATCGGCTGTGTCAGGTGATTAGTATGCCTTTAAAAGCCACTAGATATGTGGCAGGCATACATTAAACCTAGTGGGCATATTTGCAGTTATATTATATGTGATACAGTTGCCAGGTTTTAATTCTTAAGGCTTTGTGATAGTGTAGGACCTGCATGAAGGTGGGGTACCGTGGAGCGGTATGCAGGCTTCCGTGCATTGGCCAATTCACTAACTAAACCCCCATCATTTATTTATTGATGTTGTGAGGACAAGTGAGCTTGCTATGGTGAGTGCTGAATTCTCTATTTGTGTATATATATATATATATATATATATATATATATATAGTTTGCCACACAGTAGTGTAACCACTGTGCTCCCCCCTCACTATAGGGCCCTTTGTACAAGTACAATTGTGATATAGAGGCTCTGTGGAGGAGCAGTCTCTGCATGTAGCCTGTACTCAGCCGCAGCAGCATGAAATGGCGCCTTTCAGCTTCTGGTCTCGCTCTCCGGGAAGTCTTGCCCCCTCAATGGTGCGCGGTCCCTGACGTTTTTATACTGGATTTTACTCAATTTTGCTTAGAAAGAGAATGTGTAACCCCTTTTCTATATATTGCCAGTGTGGGGTATGCAGCGGGCACTGCAGCCCATAGCCAGGTGACCACTGTCCCTCCATGCCGCCATGTTCACCAGGGACCCCAGTGTCTGTACTCACCGCACCTTGCGCACTGTCTTCGGCATCCGTTAAGGGGTGGCGGCATGCTGCCGGTGTGGGCTCACCCTCATCAACTCAGGAGCTCAGTGTCCTGTCAGCTGGAATGATGAACCATTAACTCTTAGGAAGTTGGTTAGGTCCCCCCCCTTAGGTTCCATGACGCAGGCAGACAGTTTGAAAATAATAAACTAAAATAAAATTCTCAAGAAAACCCTCCGGAGAAATCTGAAGCCACACCACACCCCCTCAAATGCCAAGCAATATATTACCTTACAAAAACAACCAGGCATTCAACAAACATTAAACTGGGTCTATATCCTTCAAAACTAAACAAAAAAAACTACTTCAGTATCACATACTATGCAATAATGTTTCAGTTCTAGTTACCTATCAGAATTAGCTTTGCATATACCTGGTTATGATGTGCAGTCATCATTGCCTTGCACAAAAATGGCTTCACAGGCAAGGATATTGCTGCTAGTAAGCTTGCACCTAAATCAACCATTTATCGGATCATCAAGAACTTCAAGGAGTGAGGTTTAATAGATGCGAAGAAGGCTTCAGGGTGCCCAAGAACATCCAGCAAGCACCAGGACCATCTCCTACAGTTGATTCAGATGCAGGATCGGGGCACCGCCAGTGCAGAGCTTGCTCAGGAATGGCAGCAGGGAGGTGTGAGTGCATCTGCAAGCACAGTGAGGCGAAGACTTTTGGAGGATAGCCTGGTGTCAAGAAGGGCAGCAAAGAAGCCACTTCTCTCCAGGAAAAACATCAGGGACAGATTGGTATTCTGCAAAAGGTACAGGGATAGGACTGGTGAAGTAATTTTCTCTGAAGAATCCCCTTGCAGATTGTTTGGGGCATCTGGAAAAACGCTTGTCCGGAGAAGGAAAGCTGAGCGCTACCATCAGTCCTGAGTCATGCCAACAGTAAAGCATCCTGAGACCATTCATGTGGGGGGTTGCCTCTCAGCCAAGGGAGTGGGCTCACTCACAATTTTGCCTAAGAACACAGCCATGAATAAAGAATGGTACCAAAACATCCTGAAAGAGCAACTTCTCCCAACTATCCAAGAACAGTTTGGTGAAGAACAATGCCTTTTCCAGCATGATGGAGCACCTTGCCAGAAGGCAAAAGTGATAACTAAGTGGCTCGGGCAACAAAATGTAAAAATTTTGGGTCCATGGCCAGTAAACTCCTCAGACCTTAATCTCATTGAGAGCTTGTGGTCAATCCTTAAGAGGTGGGCGGACAAACAAAACCCCACAATTTCCGACAAACTCCAAGCATCGATGAGGCAAGAATGGGCGACCATCAGACAGTACGTGGCCCAGAAGTTGATTGACAGCATGCCAGGGCGCATTGCAGAGGTCTTGAAAAAGAAGGGTCAACACTGCAAATATTGACTCTTTACATAAAGTTAATGTAATTGTCAATAAAAGCCTTTGACACTTAAGAAATGCAATATAATTTTAATGTAATTTTACTTCAGTATACCATATTAACATCTGACAAAACACTGAAGCAGCAAACTTTATGAAGGGGATAGAAGTAAATAATAAGTGTGTGTGAAGGGAATTCGACAGGTGGAACCCTAGAAAGCAACTAGGATGTCTCAATATTACTCATGTGGAGCCCAAGGGGGGGAATTAAATTAGCAGCAGTAATTTACCGCAGACTAACTGATCCCCTGGGGGCTATTCAATTAAACCCCCCATCGGCAGCATTTATCAGGGATTTTTTTAAGCCTCCGAACAAAGGCAGGAAAAAAATCCCAGATAACCAGCTCTCCTATCTTTTTTATGGGACTTATTTTGAAAATGTTATTTTGTTGTGCACATGGCAGGAGCAGCAGTCTCATCTATATATATATATATATATATATATATATATATATATATACCCCTAAGAGTTATGTAGATATGTAGAGATATTGTTACACAATTTGGAGGCATTATTAATTATATTATAATTATAAAGCTCATAAAATCCACACGGTCGACATACCTAATTCTGGAGTTTATAATTTGGACAGATGGGAATTAAGCTGCTTCCAGTCGGCTGCAAGGTGCCAGGTAGTGGTGGTAACTATGGGGGAGATGTTTCAAAGTTTGGAGATAAAGTGGAAAATGATAAAGCACCAACCACTGTTGTAATTTTACAGGCTGCGTATGCTGTAGCAATTTATTATGATGCCAGGCAGTGGATGAGGAAAACATTTGGCTCATGAATTTGGAGCTGGAAATTATGGGCAAAATGTATCAAAGTGTGGAGAGAGATAAAGTAGAGAGATATAAAGTACTAACCAATCAACACCTGTCATTATTCAAACTATGACAGGAGCTCATTGGTTGGTATTTTTGTCTCTCTTCAAGCTTTAATACATCTTGTCCTACTGTAAATTGATAATACCTCACCAGAAACTCAAGAGCTGGAGGCACTGCCACCAAATATGGTAAAAGGTGCCTTCAGGTGCACAACCTCTCCAGCATCTATCTAATACATCGGGATTGATTTTTTTTTGTAAGCAAGATTGAGCATATATAAATCAGTTTGTAGACATTCTTTTATTATAACACAGATAGAACTGGGGACAGTATTCTCTTGAATCAACATCCTGTAACTATTCCCCAGCTCATCCTCCAAAGCCAGCTTGTGATGATGACAAGGGTATGTAGGAGCCACAATCAACTAGAGTATAATGTAGAAATTAGGCCTTTTATAGAGGAACCCCTGAAACACAGCATTTCAGTTGTTCTGGGGGGCCTGCTTTGATTGGACATCAGAAAAAGAAGGAAAGGTGTTGCCTCAAACAAGGTTGTTTAAATATTTGTATATTCCATTCACACTGTTCCAATTTGTCAATCAGTGGGCAACTAGACATTGGCTCATGTTAATACATAAGAATAAACATACTTAATTCTCAGAGTTTCTGAATCTGAAATTGAAACAGGAAGCTTTCAAATTGGAAGTAGCTGCAGGCTTGCTACTGATGTAGCTATACAAAGCCATAATTTCAATGGTGTTTGAATAGGAATATCAACTGAATAAGATGGGTATTTATACAAGCACACAGAATTGAAAAAATATAAATGCTATTTGCTATAGCATGCAAAATCCTAGCACAGAGATGTATAACACTGGAAAATGATTTTGCCTCAAGCACCTTGGAAGCGAAGCTAGAAAAAGGAAGAGATTGAGTAAATAAAGTTATCAGCACTTTCATGTGAAATTCGTCTAGCTAGGAATAAAAGGCTGAGCTGCTTCTACGTTCTGAGGATTTGCTACACAATAACTCAAAGGATCATACAGACACACTTGGAGCTATTGCAGATATTCCTTTGTCTTGTTATGTCTTGCTGCCACATTCCACAGCTGTGGGTATTTCTACATGATGAATAACTTTTAATTCATGATTGTTGCTGGCCAAAATAAAATTATAGGTATATATATATATATACAGTATATACACAAACTTGCAATAAGGCAGCACTCTAAAGGCTTGAGAGTAAGTGAAGCAAGAGGTGTTTTTAATTCATCAACATATCGGGGTACGGTGACCCTGTCGTCAGGACACACATAAGTGAACAGTGAAATACCAGTCATAAGGTCACCTCCAGCCGCCTCACGGACACTTCGGCCCAGCTTCCGGTATCAGTACTTCCTGTCTAGCTCCCGATCATGTGACCGGAAGAGACATCATGCGTGTTGACCAACGGGCGCCGGTGCTGTTGCCGTAACATCCTGTGTATAAAAACTGTAAAAAATTTAAGCAAATATTACAGTGCAACTCAGCCATTTAAAAAAAAAAAAAAACATGTTCCAAAAATAGTGAACAAGATATAAACTGTTGACACATAATAAGTGACAAACTATTATATATATTTATATATATATATTATATATATATATATATATATATATATATATATATATATATATATATATATATGTAAAAAGCAGCTTATATAAAAAACCATCTGCACAACATATAATTCATAATCAATGCATCAATAAAAATAATGGACATGTATATGGAAAAAACATTGATCAAGTACTAAACTAGGGTATATATATCATAAAAAGTACACCAAAACCACGGTGCTAAACACTGCTAGCAGCATGCTGCATAACATCATTACTAGCATACAATGCAGTGTAACAAAATACATATTAAAAAGGAACTTTTTGTTTTATTGTTTATTTTTGAGAAGACAATCATCACAAAAATAGGAATTTAATACCTACCGGTAATTCCTTTTCTCCTAGTCCACAGTGGATACTGGGGTTCCGTACTTTAGTACCATGGGGTATAGATCGGGTCAACTGGAGTCTGGCACTTTAAAACCTTTAGTGTGTGTATTTGTGTGCTGGCTCCTCCCCTCTATGCCCCCCCTACCAGACTCGGTCTAGGAAAATTGTGCTGAGGAGATGGACATACCACGAGAGAATAAACAAATACAACAGCGGTGAGGCAACAAGCCAACACACAACCATAACCGAAAGGAGGGCGCTAACCAGAACAGAGGATAGCAACACCAACCTAACCAGGATAGCACAGCTATCCCAACAACAGCAAGGGACCGCAGCGGCGGACCAACCAAAATACTTACTCACGTAAGCAGGAATCAAAGCACAGAGGTGGGTGTCCAGTATCCACTACGGACTAGGAGAAAAGGAATTACCGGTAGGTATTAAATTCCTATCTTCTCTTACGTCCTAGTGGATACTGGGGTTCTGTACTTTAGTACCATGGCGAAGTCCCAAAGCTCCCAAATGGGTGGGAGAGTGCTGAGAACCCTGTAAAACCGCCTGACCAAATTGAAGGTCTTCCTTGGCCAAAGTGTCGAACCAACAGAATTTCACTTGGCCAGAATGTCGAACCAGACCAAGTAGCAGCTCAGCCCAACTGCAAGGCCGAGACACCCCATGCAGCCGCCCAGGAAGAGCCCTCAGACCTTGTTGAGTGGGCCTGAATAGACGTTCGCAAAGGCAGAGCCGCCGAAGTATATGCCTGTTGAATGGTCAACCTGAGCCAATGAGCAATTGATTGCTTAGAAGCCGGACGACCAATCTTGGTGGCATCATAAAGGACAAACAGTGAATCAGATTTCCGATGATGAGACATCCTCTTGACATAAATCTTCAGAGCCCTTACCACATCCAAGGACTCTGGCACAATGGAAGTGTCGGACAATCCGGAACCACAATGGGTTGATTGACATGAAAAGCTGAAACCACTTTCTGTAAAAACTGAGGACGAATTCCGCCCTGTCTTCATGAAAAACCAAATAAGGGCTCTTACAGGATAAGGCCCCCAAATCAGAGACACGTCTGGCAGACGCCAATGCTAATAACATCATCGTCTTCCAGGTGAGAAATTTAAACTCCACCCTATGTAAGGGTTCAAACCAGTCCGATTGAAGACAGGACAGAACCACAGTGAGATCCCACGAAGCCGTGTGAGGTACGAAGGGCGGCTGAATATGAAGAACTCCTTTTAGGAGAGTTTGTACTTACGGCAACACAGATAGTTGTTTCTGGAAGAAAATAGAGAGCGCAGAAATCTGGACTTTGATGGAGCCTAAACGTAGTCCCATATCCACTCCCGTTTGGAGGAAACATAGAAAACGACCAATTCTAAATTCCACAGGAGACACCTTTCTACTTTCACACCAGGAAACACCTAGACCATGGTGGAAATAACCCGGGAGGGAAGACCTTTTCTTGCTAGAATCTCCCTCTCAACTTCTAAACTGTCAAACGTAGCCGCTGTAAATCTGGATAGATGAACGGACCTTGTTGAAGATGATCCTTTTGGAGCGGTAGAGGCCAGGGATCCTCCAGAGCCATAGACAGGAGGTCAGAGTACCACACCCGTCGAGGCCAATCTGGGGCAATTAGAATTGCCAGAATGCTTTCCTTTCTTAGCCTTGTTAGAATCCTTGGGATTAGCGGTAGAGAAGGGAACAGGTACACAAACTGGTTCGGCCAAGGTGCCGTCAGCGTGTCCACTGCTACAGCCTGCAGATCCCTCGTTCTGGAACAGTAACGGCATATCTTCTTGTTTAGACGAGAAACCATCAGATCTATCTGCGGACAGCCCCACCGGTGAATTAACTGTTGAAACACTTGGGGATGTAGGCCCCATTCCCCCGGATGGAGGTCATGTCTGCTGAGGAAGTCCGCTTCCCAGTTGTCCACTACCGAAATGAAGATGGCCCTCACGTTGGCCTCCGCCCAGAGGAGGATTCTTGGCACTTCTCGCATCGCAGCTCTGCTTTTCGTTCCCCCTCATCGGTTTATGGGGGTCATTCAGAGTTGATCGCTCGCTAGCTACTTTTAGCAGCCGTGCAAATGCATATTCGCCGCCCACGGGGGAGTGTGTTTTCGCTTTGCAAGTGTGCGAACGTGTGTGCAGCCGAGCGGGATGAAAAAGTTTTTTGCAGTTTCTGAGTAGCTCTGGACTTACTCAGACCTTGCGATCAATTCAGTCTTTCTGGTCCCGGAATTGACGTCAGACACCCGCCCTGCAAACGCCTAGACATGCCTGCGTTTTACCAAACAGTCCCTGAAAACGGTCAGTTGCCACCCATAAACGCTCTCTTCCTGTCAATCTCCTTGCGATCGGCTATGCGAATGGATTCTTTGTTAAATCCATCGCCCAGCAACGATCCACTTTGTACCCGTACGGCGCGCGTGCGCATTGTGGTGCATACACATGCGCAGTAGTAAACTGTTCACTGTGCTGTGAAAAATGGCAGCGAGCGATCAACTCGAAATGACCCCTATGTACCATGGCATTTTCCGATTGAACCTGGATCGCTCGATCCCTCAGGAGATGGGAAGCTTGCAGAAGGGAATTGTAAATTGCCCTGAGTTCCAGGACATTTATCGGCAGGGTAGATTCCTGACACGACCATAGCTCCTGGAACTGGGTCCTTTGGGTCACAGCCCCCCATTCCCGGAGGCTGGCATCCGTTGTCAGCAGAATCTATGAATGGATATTGAAAGTCCTACCTTCTACCAGGTGAGAAACTTGTAGCCACCATAATAGATAAATCCGGGCTTTCAGAGATAAGGTCACTTCCTGATGCATGTGCAGGTGAGACCCCGACCATTTGTCCAGCATATCCAGCTGAAATGGCCGGGCATGAAATCTGCCATATTGGATTGCCTCGTATGCAGCAACCATCCTGCCCAGCAAGCGTATGCAAAGGTGTATTGACACCCTGCGAGGATGGAGTACTGAACGGACCATAGCCTGGATAGCCAAGGCCTTGTCCATCGGAATAAACACCTTCTGAGACACTGTATCCAATATCATTCCCAGGAACTGAAGACGTTGGGTCGGTTCAAGGTCAGATTTTTGGAAATTCAGGATCCACCCATGATCCGTAAGCAGGCGAGATCGATGCTGTGCAATGGACTCTCCTTGGACATAGCCTTTATCAGGAGATCGTCCAAGTAGGGGACTATTGTAAGGAGAAATTTACCCAAAGGTAATTTCACTCCTGGCGCTAGATGAGGGGGTTCACCACAGCTGCTATTATACACAAAGGGGTTGGTCAGACCCCGAACAGCAATTAAAACACCAAAAAAAGAAAGTATTAGCACTTGTAGGTCACAATGAGAAGATAGGTCACAATGAATCACAATTTAATAAAACATGTTAAAAACTGCGTGCTAAGCAAACCTGAGGTATGCCTGATGAGGGGGCCACATAGGAATGTGTATGTAAGCATCCTTGACATCTAGGGATACCAAGAATTCCTCCTCCTCCAGACCGGACACCACTGCCCGCAGGGATTCCATCTTGAATTTGCACACCCGTAGATAAGGGTTTAGAGACTTCAGGTTTAAGATGGGTCACACCGAACCAATCGGTTTTGGAACGACAAAAAGACTGGAGTAAAACCCCCTGTTGTGCAATGGAAGACATACCGGGACCACCACCCTTGTCTGCAAAAGTTTTTGAATGGCCACTTGTAAGGTAACTTTTGCTGCGGGCAAAACTGGTAAGCCCGACTTGAAAAATCTGTGAGGAGGAAGTGTTTGAAATTCCAGCCGGTATCCCTCACCCAAGGATCCCGGCAGGACTCCACCCAAAGGTAAAAAGGATAGTGTAGTTAAGAGCAACCACTGGTGTCATAAAACTGCTAAAAGACTAATAATATGTTTTTGTATACAGTATAAAACATTAATTTAATAAGAACATAAAGAGCAGGTTATAGAGCTACTGTCACACACGTAATATGTACAAAAAAGACTGGTAAAAGCTCTCAAAGAGATTAAAAAAAAACAGAAGGCAAGTGGTAAGATGTGTCAAAATCGTAAGAAAAGTTAGCAAATATTGCACCGTGTGTATACAGCTTGCGATACCAAAGCGTGCTCCTGTGGGGTCAGTATCGTAAAAAAATATAGACTGGGCAGGCAAAGCAATTTTGACTATATTGTGTACAATCTAGTTTCTATTATAGCCAAAACTGTATATAGTTAAAATCGCAAGTAAATATAGTCAAAATTGGTGGTTCTAGGATCTGGGGAATTCAAGGGAAATCGCATAGTCAAAATTTGCCGTAGTCAAAATCTCACTGTGTGTATGCACCTTTAGATATGTCGCTAGTCCACTGTTGTGAATATCAAATATATAAATTACTGGATTTGATTAGCAGGCACCAAAGCAATATAGGACAGGGTGGTTTTGAATTCCATACAATTAAATCAAGTAGTTACATAGTCTGAATGCTTTATCCAAGGCTGTGTATAAAATGTCTTCTATGTGTATGTTAGTCTATTTGCTGGAACCATTCCCAAATCGTAGGTGCTGTGACAGACCACCAATGTATCGTTACAACAGCTCTTGCCGCATTATTGAAATGTTTAAAGAGACTTTTAATGTTTTACTATAGAGGTGTTAAAGTGGGAAAGCAACCAGAAGTCTGATCCACTCGGGACCTGAAAGCCCAAAATTTCAGTCGAAATTTCCACAATTTTATTCCAAAAAGAGGCGATTAAGGGACAGTCCCACCAAATATGTATCAGAGTGCCTCTGTCCTTCCCACAGTGACAACATAAAGGAGATACAGAAGGGAAATATTTGTGTAGAAGAGAGGGGCATTTATACCATCTAGAAAGTAATTTATATTGGGTTTCAATGAACTCTAGGCACAGTGCTTTTCCCAGTTAATCCCACTGTGCACCAGATCACTGCCCAAAGCCTAACAATAGGAGGGGTTCTCAGGAAAATGACCATGTAATAGAATTTGGTAGATTCCTGATATATATGCGTAGGGTCTAAGATTTGAGAACACATTTCTTCTAAAGGTGTAAGGTCCGATTTTAGCCACTCCCCCCGAGAAGAAACAAAATGGCGTAGCTGGAGATAGAACCAATAAACCCTCGATGAGATGCCATCATGATCGCAAATTTCTGTGAAGGGTCTAAGCACACCATTTATAATCAGGTGTATCACTCTAAATACACCTGCACTCTGGCATCTGGGGAACATTGGGTTAGCAAGAATAGGTAAGAGTGGAGATTGTTTCATGGAATTCCCGGCTTAGTACGTACCATCCTTCGGAGTTCTAGAGTGGGGCCTACGGTTGGGTGTGTTGAGCATCTAATTTTTAAAAACCAGGGTTTAACTTTTAAATTTAGGTCCGTAGCTGAAGACTCTAAAGTAACCCATTGTTTTTCCTCCAACCCTGGTTGTGACCAGTCTAGAATCCTATATAAAACCGTAGCCTGATAATATGCTGAATCCACAGGGAGTTGTTGCCCCCCCCCCTCCTTGGTTTTTTTGTCAAAATAAATGGCAATGCTTACACTTAGGCTTCCTACCGCCCCATACAAAGTGTCTAAACGCTTTGTGAGTTTCTGATAAAAAGTGGGTGGGGGAGTTTTACAGGAATCATCTGGAAAAGGTGTAGCAGTCTGGAGAATATGTTAACTTTTACTATATTCATACAACCCAACCAAGAAAACATTTGTGTGAACCATTGTGTCATCTCCTGTCGCAATTTACGGAAAAGGGGGTATGATTAATGGCCACTGTTGTGTGAAGTGAAGAGTGGATCAATATTCCCAGATATTTTACGCATGAAGGGTATCAAGAGAGCAGAAATTATGCACTGAGGGCTAAGATCATGGACGCAGGAAGAGTGCTGTTCAAAGCCGTGGATTTTGAATAATTAATGTGAAAGTTAGTCTACCAAAACCTGCAAATTCCTCCAGAAGATTGGGCAAAGATGTATTAGGGTTAATTATAACCACTAATAAATCATGTGCGAAGGGCCAAAGGTGATTCATATTGCCACCTGCAGACAAGTGATGTTAAGGTTCTTTGTAATTCCGCTCGCCAGGGCTTCCATAGATAGTACAAATATCAGAGGTGAGTGGGCAACTTTGACGAGTGCCATTTGATATTTTAATTGGATCAGAAAGCAACCCATTTACTCTGACCTGCGTCGAAAAAGCCTGGTAAAGCCTGGTCACCTCAATAAAGTCACAGTCAACCCAATCAAAGGCCTTTTCTGCATCCGTAGAGAAAAGCACCAAAGGAGTTTTCACTGATTGGGCATGTGCTATCAGCTCAATTACTTTGATAGTATTGTCCCTTGCCTGGAACAAAACCAACCTGATCAGAGCGGATAACACTCGGCAGTAATGGTCCAAGGTGGCTAGACAGGAGTTTTGCGTATAACTTGATGTCTACAATTAATAAGTAGATTGGTCTATAACTTGATGTTAATGATGGGTCCTTGCCGTCCTTCAGAATAGTGATATGGGCTCCAAGGGATTGGCTAGAGAAAGGGGTCTCTAAAGAAACAGCATTGCAAGTATGAAGCAGGAAGGGAATAAGTTTGTCCTGAAAGGCTTTGTAATATGTTATAGGGAAGTCATTAGGGCCTGGACTTTTGCCCGAAGGTGACACCTCAAGGGCATTCAAAAGTTCACTTTCAGCGAAAGGATCTTTTAGGGCTCTCCAATGGATCTTTAAATTACAGACTATATAAAATATCACACGGCGGCGATGCTTTTGTACGCGCTGGCAGGGAGCTACTCATCGCTCTCCGGGTTGCAGCAGCTGCGCGTGATGTCACGCAGCCGCCGTGGCCCGCCCCCTGCACATTCCGGGCACGCTTACGTTGCTCAGACCGCGCCCCAAAGCGGCGGCCCACCCCCTCCTGCCCAGCGAAAGCCTCTGCTTGTCAATCAGGCAGAGGTGATCGCAAAGCTGAGAAGCTCATAGCATTTCTGGCATGCGCCGGTGCACTGCGGTGCCGGCGCATGCGCAGTTCAGACCTGATCGCCCTATGTCACCGCCAAGCCTAAGTGAGAACTATGAAATTGCTCCATTTTTGTGATCATCAGTTCATCACTCCCTGTTGTCACAACTGAGGGCTGGAGACCGTGACTGGGAGCCTCAGTTGTAGGGGCTGACGGGTACTTAAATTTAGGAGGAGCTATGCGACTCCTGGACATGCGTATTGACAGCAGCAAAGAATGCCGAGGGCGTGACCACGACAACTGGGAATTCCTTAAGTGCTTTTATTAAATAAAAAGTCAAATAACGTGCAAAGGAATAATAGAAAGTCACACGTCATAATTAGGTTCACAATCGGTAAAGGCCAGTAACCTGGAATATGGAAAAAAGTCCTGTAAACAATAAATATGGCTGGGGTTCGCTGGAAGATGAGGAATGAAGCTGGGGTTCGCTGGAAGATGAGGAATGAAGCTGGAGTGCGCAGGAACTGAAGAATGAAGGATGATTACTGCAAAGCAAAAGTTCAAACACAGGAATCCAAAGTAGGTTGTAGGGGGTTAACACTGGAGAGTCGGGTTACACAGCAGAGTGTAATCACCAGGGAAGTCAGGCTGGTCTGCAGAATGGAATTGCAGGAGAAAGTCTGTAGTGAAGCTTGTAGGCTGGAAACACTGTTGACAATGAAAGCACTGACATCTTTTGGGAGCTGGGACCGTATATTTATACCTGCTGCATAGCAGGGATTGGCTGAGCAATTATGACAAGGCTCCAGCACCGTGGATAGGAGGGATAATGTCATGTGACTGGAGTCTAACATGGCTGCGCCCATGAACAAACAAAGAAGGGGAATTAAGTACTATAGGAAAGGTGCAACACTGGCGATGTAGGCCGCAGTAACAGAATAACATGCGCCCAGCGGCGGTCAGCGAGACAGTAGTGGCAGCAGAGGCCCATGGAGGACGTACATCCAGAAGGGAAATGGTGTCTCAGTATCCGGATCGTGACAGTACCCCCCCTTTTAGGAGTGGCCCCAGGACACTTCTTAAGTTTACCTGGCCATCTGGAATGGAACTTCTGGATGAAGACTTGTGCCAACTTGGAAGTGGGGAATCCATGACAGAATCCATCATGGGATGAGACCACGGACGATGAGGATCAGACAAGGAAACCAGTTGCCTAGTGGGTAACTGGCGGGATACTTTGTGCTGGGCACATTTCGGGCAGGAGGCCACAAATTCAGCAATGTCCTTCTTTAGGGTCGGCCACCAATTTGACCTGGAGACGAATTTTAAGGTCTTGCGTATGCCCGCGTGTCCGGCAAAGCGAAAGGCATGTGCCCGATGCAAGAGCTTCCTCCTGAAAGCCGGCTTCACAAAATTTTTCCCTGGCGGGGGCATAGAATCCATCCTCACTGCGGAGAACGCCACTGGATCAACAATACAATGCTTGACAGTAGACTCAGACTCATTTTCTTGCTCCCGGGAGCGGGAAAGGGCATCAGCCTTGTGATTCGGTGACCCTGGACAAAACTGTAGTTTGGAGTCTTGGCACGGAGGAGACAGGACATCAGAAAACTTGTAGGAGGATATACGAACTGGAAGCTCTTTTTGGAGACAGGTCTCAGAGCAGGAAGGACCCCATGCCAGGATACGGGTTGACTTCCAATCAACTTGAGGATTATGCAGACGTAGCCATGGAAGGCCTAGGACCACAGGATGGGTGGCCCTGGGGATAACCTGGAAAGAAATCAACTCTGTATGCTGATCCCCTACCTTCAGACGGATAGGTAGGGTCTTGGAGGTAATCACCGCATCAGGAATCCTACTGCCGTCCACGGCAGTTAGAGATATCGGTGATGACAGTCTCTCAGTGGGTAGAGACCACTGCTTAACGAACCTCTCTGTAATAAAGTTTCCGGCTGCTCCAGAATCCAATAAGGCAGTGAGATTCTTAGTACGCTGAGCCACCTGCAGAGAAACGGAGAGATTGCAGTTACTTGGAAATGGAGAGAAATTCGTCACTCCTAGCTGGTCTTCTCCTTGGTGGGCTAGGACTTGAGGTTGTCCCGGACGCTTGGGACAGGACTTGATAACGTGAGAAGATTCGGCACAGTACAAACAGAGATGCTCAGCAAGACGTCTACTACGCTCTGCCTGAGATAAACGAGAGCGACATATCTGCATAGGTTCCTCCCTAGACGGAGATGGCGGACGAGGAATGGAAACAGTAGGAATCTTGGGAAATGTGGATCTTCCTCGTTCAACAGCCCTTTCACGGAACCGTAAATCGACCTTAGTGCAGAGGGAAATGAGCTCGTTTAAAGTTAAAGGCAAGTCTCTAGCAGCGAGCTCATCTTTGATACGCTCGGATAGCCCTCCCCAGAAGGCTGCATAAAGAGCGTCATCATTCCAGGAGACTTCAGATGCCAAGGTCTGGAATTGCACCAAATACTGACCGACAGTTCGCGTCCCCTGACGCAGTCGAAGGATCTCTGAAGAGGCTGATGTCACTCGACCTGGCTCATCGAAAATTCGTCTGAACGTTGCCACGAAGTTAGCATAGGATGACAACAGAGCATCAGACCTTTCCCATATAGGTGAGGCCCAGTCTAGAGCGGCACCAGTGAGTAGAGAAATAAGGTATGCCACCTTAATGCGGTCAGTAGGGAAACTGCTGGGTTGCAATTCAAATTGGATCTCGCACTGGTTTAGGAAACCCCTGCAGGCTTTAGGGGATCCATCATATTTAGCAGGAGTCGGCAAGTGAAGATAGGGAGCAGGAACAGGTATGGTGGGTGGGGACACCACCGGAGGCGCTGGAGTCGGCACACTGGACGCCCCTGATCCACGGAGGGCCGCTTGAATTTCATCCAGCCGGGAGGAAAGGTCCTGGAGACAGCGACCAACATGGCCTACAGCAGCCTCCTGACGTTCAAGGCGGGTTGCCAATTCTTGAAACAGCCTAAGCGCTTGGGCCTGGTCTCCGGCTGGATCCATTAGGTCAGTGCTTACTGTCACAACTGAGGGCTGGAGACCGTGACTGGGAGCCTCAGTTGTAGGGGCTGACGGGTACTTAAATTTAGGAGGAGCTATGCGACTCCTGGACATGCGTATTGACAACAGCAAAGAATGCCCGAGGGCGTGACCACGACAACTGGGAATTCCTTAAGTGCTTTTATTAAATAAAAAGTCAAATAACGTGCAAAGGAATAATAGAAAGTCACACGTCATAATTAGGTTCACAATCGGTAAAGGCCAGTAACCTGGAATATGGAAGAAAGTCCTGTAAACAATAAATGAGGCTGGGGTTCGCTGGAAGATGAGGAATGAAGCTGGGGTTCGCTGGAAGATGAGGAATGAAGCTGGAGTGCGCAGGAACTGAAGAATGAAGGATGATTACTGTGTTGCCATATAGGTAATTGTCTGCACTTAGTATAATATTAGGCCAATAGATGTTGTCTAAATCAAAATATAATTCATTATAAATAGGCAATGTAACCATAGTGAACAGTATACTGGATATATATAGTAAGGAATAGATATGAAATAAGTTTGAATGTATGAGGTAATGTGTAGCTGATTTAAGAAATTAGGTTTGTATATGTGTTTATATATTTAACTGTATATTTGTGTTTTACTGCAAGATGGTAAAACAGTGTAGGGAACAGGTTTATTCTGCTCTAGCCATAAATAAGGCTAGAGAGGTCACAGTAAGATCAAGAGTCATTGTAGAGAAAAGGTATTAGGCCATAAATGATAATAGGTGTGTGACAGAGCTCTGTTGGTCATTGGAATTCACAGGTGTGCTTACAGTAGATCAGAATCAAGGTTTACAATACCTATCGCAATTATAAAACGGGTTTGTCTATTGTCCAGGAAAGGTTAAAGCTAGGGAGCATAAATTAACTACTATGAAAAGAGATCACATCCATTGATAAAACATGGTGTAACCCACCCCAGGAAAACTTGTCAATACAACAGAACTTTGGATGAAAAGACATTCCAGATTTTACAATACTATACTTGCTTAAGGCAGTGTGGACACCACACTTTTATGACACCATGCCTCCGTGAACAGGACACGACAGCCCAGTTCAATGTTTGTTTTATTACACCTTGGAATCTGACAAACCTATAATTACCTATTCCATTGGAAACCATGAGAATATGATAGTTTGAATTGGTAAAATATGGGATAAAAGGAGCAGGCTTTTTAGTTAGGAGAAGGAAGGAGGAGAAGGAGGAGAAGGAAGGTCGGTCAGGAAGAGAAGAAGTCATGAAGAGGGGAAGGAGAGATGCAGAAGGAAAGGATTTGTAACTTGCAAGTATACACTTTATGTTAGTAATTGAACTGTTTGTGAAACTTATGTCATGTTGTTTTATGTTATATAACGAAGGAAGCATAGCATAGCTTAATATAATAATTGGTATATATATCACTACTGTGTATATCTTATTCTGTACGATTTGATCTGCCTGTAAATAAATAATCATATAAAAAGAGCGGTAATATTCAAGCTTGAACTCTCTTTAAGGAATCTTAATTTCATAAGTCATATATATATATATATATATATATATATATATATATATATAAATAAGGACTGCATATATTTATCAGCCAATTAATTTGTAAGCCTGACATAATATATTTGCAGATATATATGATAACGCATATTAAATTAAATATATCCATATATTAATAACCATATAGGTTATATTAAATATTAATATTCATAAATATGATTCCATAAATCAATAACTGCAAAGCAAAAGTTCAAACACAGGAATCCAAAGTAGGCTGTAGGGGGTTAACACTGAAGAGTCGGGTTACACAGCAGAGTGTAATCACCAGGGAAGTCAGGCTGGTCTGCAGAATGGAATTGCAGGAGAAAGTCTGTAGTGAAGCTTGTAGGCTGGAAACACTGTTGACAATGAAAGCACTGACATCTTTTGGGAGCTGGGACCGGATATTTATACCTGCTGCATAGCAGGGATTGGCTGAGCAATTATGACAAGGCTCCAGCACCGTGGATAGGAGGAATAATGTCATGTGACTGGAGTCTAACATGGCTGCGCCCATGAACAAACAAAGAAGGGGAATTAAGTACTATAGGAAAGGTGCAACACTGGCGATGTAGGCCGCAGTAGCAGAATAACATGCGCCCAGCGGCGCGCGGCGGTCAGCGAGACAGGAGTGGCAGCAGAGGCCCATGGAGGACGTACATTCAGAAGGGAAATGGTGTCTCAGTATCCGGATCGTGACACCTGTCTACAAACATCACTCATCACTCCTAGTTAACCATGATAACTCTGTACAAATGTGTTTTATCTGGTTTTAAGGGATGTATTAATCTCTTTTTATCATCACAGGCTTTCAACGTGTTGAGTATGGCCACTATACATTATATATATATATATATATATTCAATGTGAAATGTCCGCACTCACAGCAATAAATGATCACCAATGGGGTGCTCCTCAAGAAAGTCCAAAATTGGACATCCACATATACCAGATATTATCCAGATCCACAACAGGGTCAAGAATAGAGGGCACTCACCAATCCAACTTCATTAAAGATTTTATTGGTACATCAAAGTCATCACATAATGTCGACGTTTCGGCTCTAGTAAGCCTTTTTCAAAACAGCCTCAGGAGACATCTGCTCAGCATGCCAGGAATAAGCATACTGACACCCTCTCACGGGCTCCCTTATATAGCACACACACTCTCAATTAATCAACTTAATTACCGGAAATGCACAAATGAATTAGCCACACATGGCTCATGATATACCATCCGTTTATCTGTACAACAATATCTATTTAAAAAAAAAAAGCTAAATACCGACACACTGCATGACAGAAATGTATTATAAACTGGCCGTTTATACGTACAAGATAGACAATAGGCTATATGCATACTTAATCTAATAATTACCGGAGTCCCACACTATCGGTATTTTACCGGAAGCGCCTCATTCGCGCTCCACCGGTACTAGATATGCGTTCCACCGCTAATGATGACGTCATTGCCGGAAGTTATCTCACGCTCATCAGGCAATGTTCCGAGCCGTGTACTATCCCAGGAAGCGCATCATGTGCGCTCCACAGACAACACTGCCATGCGTTCCACCAATGTAACACTTAAACAAAACAACAAAGCCTATTATATATTACTATCAGACACTAATTCAACATTGTCACTGCAGTATATATCTATGCTATAGAAAGGAGCCCGTGAGATACCAACACACACAAAAAATAACTAACAAACAACTAAACTATTATGCTAATCATATCACCTCTGTCCCCGAGGAGAACACTACTAAGGGGCAGAGGGCAAATATCAGCAAATCACCTCTATACACCAAAAAAAAATAAAAAATATATATCTATATATGTCTATATCTATCTATATATATATATATATATATATATATATATTCTTTATATATTATTTTTAAAATGTAAGATAAAATTGCATAGGGTATAATACTAGTGTACTTCTCGCTAAAAAATACATCAGGGTCAAAATTAGATCCCCATTATAGTATTCTGAGATTAGTGAATAAAGATCTTTAAAGGGTTGTTCTCATTAAGCCCGCGTGGTACAACCGTATCAAGTGTATAGATCCATCGTGCTTCAAGTTTCTTCAAGGCGAGGACACGATCTCCACCCCTCACTGGTTCTGGAACTTGGTCAATGACCATACAACGCATGGATGACACCTATATATATGTATGTGTGTGTATATTTATTAGTGATGAGCGGATTCGGTTTTACTCGGTTTTACTCGGTTCTCAAAACGGCATCTTATTGGCTCACGGATGTCACGTGTTTTGGATAGCCAATAAGATGCCGTTTTGAGAACCGAGTAAAACCGAGTAAAACCGAGTAAAACCGAACCTCGCTCATCACTAATATTTATGTTTTTAAACTTTTTATATGCTATTCCTTAATGTTACTAATAGTTAAATTATCGCAATCCTTTACTCCAGCTTAAATATGTGGATTATATCACTGTCCACATCTTCAGTAGCTCCATCTATCTACTAGATGTAATGAAGCTGCAACTCAGATTTAACAAGTCACGATTATACAGAACGAAGGCACATAGACAGAAGCATGTCATCCGCCTCGCATTCCAGGTATGCGTCTCAAGCCCGATACCGCAAGCGGAAATTACATTGCATCAACAGGAAATGCGTTCCATCAGTTTTACATCCCACACCTGTGCAGGACAACATAGGGCTCCCCACACTCCATAAAATCACAAGAGACTTCCCCCACATATATAACATCATCCTTGTTACCATACATTAATGATGTCACCAGAAGTTACGGTCCGCCCACTTCCGCTTTCAGATTCAAAACCATTATAAATACCTGACCCTGTACAGATTATCCCCTTGAAGAAGTCAGAGGCTGACGAAATGCGTGGGAACACTGCAATCATCCCAGTTCCAATATACTGGACAGAAAAGCTCCATTTTAATATGTATATTGTACGTTTCAAACTAACACTTGCTTAAAACTGATTTTGTGTGTATACTTACTTTAGTGTCCCTTATCTTTATTTCTTAAATTCTATTGTCTTTAACATACAAATTAGGGTATTTATATGTGGAGGGTGTTGTCTTTACCATTACACATTTTATTTTAGATTTAAAGAAGGAGACTAGTATATGCAGTATACACTATGGTTTAATTTCTTGCTTTAATTTTCCCATTAAACCACTGTGGAGCTCTGCAATGCATTTGAAGAACAAAAGAGTTCAAAGACAAGTTCATCACTTTTTCTCGCACTAAGCACAGTGCACTTTATTTATAAATGTTCATTTGCACTGTTAGGTGCTTTTCCTCATTTGCTATTTTATATATATCATACACACACACACACACACACTTGTCCTTATGGTTCGGCACTCCACTTCAATAATCAATTGCCTGCATGCCTTTACCACAATAAGATAGTTAGCATGTGGAGCCACTCCTGTGTAAGTTGCGGATACATGGCTCGGCAGGGCTTGTTGCAGCAATAGAATTTATGTGACTTTTCAGAACCTCACAGGCCACGTCTTCAGAATAGGACAGCAAGTGTATAAAAAAACTCTTACATTACAGTGCCTTGCTAAAGTATTCACCCCCCTTGGCTTTTACCTATTTTGTTACATTACAACCAGTAATTTTTTTTTTATCTGAATTTTATGTGATGGATATGCACAAAATAGTCTAAGTTGGTGAAGTGAAAAATAATTTTTATAAATAAAAATTTGAAAATAGGCATGTGCATATGTAATCACCCCTTTTGCTATGAAGCACCTCAAAAATTATGGTGCAACCAATTACCTTCAGAAGTCACATAATTAGTGAAATGAAGTCCACCTGTGTGCAATCCAAGTGTCAGATGATCTGTCAGTATAAACACACCTTTTCTGAAAGTCCCCAGAGGCTGCAACACCACTAAGTAAGAGGCATCACACCATGAAGACCAAGGAGCTCTCCAAACAAGTCAGGGACAAAGTTGTTGAGAAGTCATGGTTGGGTTATAAAAAAATATCCAAATCTTTGATGATCCCCCTGAGCACCATCAAATCCATCATCTTCAAATGGAAAGAACATGGCACCACAACAAACCCAGCCACCAAAACTCACAGACCAGGCTAGGAGGGCATTAATCAGAGAGGCAGCACAAGGTAACCCTGAAGGAGCTGCAGAGTTCCACAGCAGAGACTGGTGTATCTGCGCATGTGACCGCAATAAGCCGTACACTCCATAGAGCTGGGCTTTATGTAAGAGTGGCCAGAAAAAAAGCCATTACTTAGTGTTAAAAATAAGAAGGCACATTTTGAGTTTGCCAAAAAGCATGTGGACAACTCCCCAAATGTATGGAGGAAGGTGCTCTGGTCAGATGAGACTAAAATGTCACTTTTTGGCTACCAAGGAAAACGCTATGTCTGGCGCAAGCCCAAAACAGCCCATCACCCCGAGAACACCATCCTCACAGTGAAACATGGTGGTGGCAGCATCATGCAGTGGAGATGTTTTTCAGCAGCAGGGACTGGGAAACTGTTTTGAGTCAAGGGAAAGATGGATGGTGCTAAATACAGGGATATTATTGAGCAAAGCCTGTTTAAATATGCCTGTGATTTGAGATTGAGACTGAGGTTCACCTTCCAGCAGGACAATGACCCGAAGCATACTGCTAAAGCAACATATGAGTGGTTTAAGGGGAAACATTTAAATGTGTTGGAATGGCCTAGTCAAAGCCCAGATCTCAGTCCAATTGAGGATCTGTGGTCAGACTTGAAGAATGCTGTTCACTAGTGGAAACCATCCAACATGAAGGAGCTGGAACAGTTTTGCCTTGAGGAATGGGCAAAAATCCAAGTGGCAAGATGTGGCATACTCAGAGACGGGTTCACTACGGCTGGCCGGCGGTCGGGCTCCCGGCGACCAGCATCCCGGCGCCGGGAGCCCGACCGCCGGCTTACCGACAGCTTGGCGAGCGCAAATGAGCCCCTTGCGGGCTCGCTGCGCTCGCCACGCTACGGGCACGGTGGCGCGCCACACTATTTTATTCTCCCTCTATGGGGGTCGTGGACCCCCACGAGGGAAAATAATTGTCGGTATTCCGGCTGTCGGGCTCCCGGCGCCGGTATACTGAGCGCCGGGAGCCCGACCGCCGGCAAACAGAAGACCACCCCTCAGAGACTTTTTCAAAGTGACTTGCAGCTGTAATTTCCGCAAAAAGTGGCTCTACAAAGTAATGACTTTAGGGGGATGAATAGTTATGCACGCTGAAGTTTTCTGTTATTTTGTCCTATTTGTTGTTTGCTTCACAATAAAAAAAAAAAAAAAACAACCTTTAAAGTTGTAGCCATATTCTGTGAATAAAATGATGCAAACATTAAAACAATTCATTTTAATTCCAGGTTGTGAGGCAACAAAACATGAAAAATGCAAAGGGGGGTGAATACTTTAGCAAGGCACTGTATATCCTCACCAGTGCCTGCTGGTCTCCTCCCGCTTTCCACAGCAGAGATTGGGTTTCCGTTGCCTGATGACGTCATCCCCTTGCATACCCGGCGGTTGTTATGCCAACACTTGTACAAGCTCTCGGTCAGTGTGTTCGGCTGGGAAGGAGATCAGCTTGCTCTATATCTAAGTGAAAGTTTAAAAAGACAATGTGACATACATAGTTAAGAACAGCACTTATGCAATCAAAGTACCCTTAATATAAATGTGCATTGTTATATATGTAATATTAAATCGAAATCTGCAACAATTCTGCATATCTATAATCCTTTATTTGCTTTCAAAGGCTGCACATACATTATACTAGATGTTGATACGAGTACTGTAAATATGTAGCAGTGTACTTTCAATTACTGAGTTTTTACATATTATCAAAATGGGTGTAGTATGGCTGACCGGCGGTCTCCTGACCGCCGGTCAGCTTACCGACGCCGGGATCCCGGCGGGGAGGGGCGAGTGCAGCAAGCCCCTTGCGGGCTCGGTGGCGACCTGCGGTCGCCACGGGTTCTATTCCCACTCTATGGGTGTCGTGGACACCCACGAGTGGAAATAGTCCCTGTTGGTCGGCATGCAGACCATCGGGATACTGAGCCGGCGGGATGGTGGAGGAGGTCATGTGACTGTCGGTCAGCAGACCGGCGGTCACATGAATACCACCCATCAAAATAGATGCATATGCACATAGTTACATTAGTCCACATTACTGAATTCAGGAGTCAGTTTATACTGTGTAGCCAGTGTTCTCTTAAACAAGTCTTTTTAAACTTTCACTTAGATATAGAGCAAGCTGATCTCCTTTCCAACCAAACATTCTGACCAGGACCTTGCACAATTGTTGGCATAACAACCGCTGGGTATGCAAGGGGATGACGTCATCAGGCAGCGCCGCCCTCACTCGGCAGCGGAAACCCGATCTCAGCTGTGGAAAGTGGGAGGAGTCCAGCAGGGGATATAAGGTAAGAGTTCATTTATACACTTGCTGTCCTATTCTGAAAATGGGGCCTGTGAGGCTCCAAAACGTCAAATACATTCTATTGCTGTAACAAGCCCTGCCGTGCCGTGTATCCGCAACTTACACAGGAGTGGTTCCACATGCTAACTATCTTATCGTGGTAAGGGCATGCAGGCAATTGATTATTGGAGTGAAGTGCCGAGCCATAAGGACAAGTATCTATTCTGCATCCCAGCAAGGAGTGGTAAGGGTTAAGGCACCCTAAAATCATGTTTTTTTTATCAAGTTCTCCATCTATATTATGAATTCAGTAACTCCAGGTAACTCCCACAGCTGGAATATGGCCTTTAGTGGTATCACATTGCAAAAGGGAGAAACATTTAGTTTTACTGAGGATCAAGCCTCTAACATCCTATTTGCAGAGGATAATACAGAAGAGGACTCCATTGCAGAGGATTTATACCTCCAATTATTGAAATTACATAAAAGAAAGATTGATTTTTTGCTTCACGGACAATCACTGTCAGATTACTATAGACAATAATTAATACCCAGGGGTTTCAGAGTCCGAAATGTACCCACCATTGGAAGTGCAGCCTAGACCTAATGCTGCTAGTTATTGAACAAGCATCAAAGGAGTTAAAAATTACCAAGGAACAAGACTGAACAAGTGAAAAGTACACAGACAATCACACTGACCGATCCAGAGCATGAAAAATGGTGGAACAAATTGAACAATCAATGTGACAACTACAAGAGGAAGTTGCAGAGATGTAAAAAATCCAAATTGAATACTGTACAACAGGATTATGAAGAAAATCAGGTATATAGGTGGCTGATGGGCATAGAACCATCCAAGTATCCACAAAGATTCCAGCGTGGCAGAGAGAATTGGCGCAACAGACGCAATCGAAGGGCACAGGCTTCCCAGTCACCGCAAAGCAACAGTGATTTTGTGTTTATAGAATCTGATGAATCCTTCCAGTCTCAAAAGCCCCCTGTAATGGTAACAACACGTCGTGGCACAGGAGCAAAAAACAAAGGAGAGGTGGCCAAAACGAGAGGGAATACAAAAGCCAACACCAAGAAGTAAAGTTATTGTTTAACCTCTCGTCTTGCATACTCACCCCTACAGAGGAAAACCTTCTCAACAAGGGACTATCATTTGTTCCAACTTCTGCACATAATGAATTTGAATGGAAAAATCGATTTACATATGATGAGTAGAAAACTCAGACTGAAGGAATTCTATATTAAATAAAATTGAAGAACAGGCAACCTCATCACTAACTACATTTCATTAATTACGTTCACAATCAAAATTCGATCCAACCTCTCAGAACGCTTCAATAAAAACGTATTCTAGACTATTGGATGAATCCATGAACAAATATACGGGAGCTTCCACCAGGATGAAATCTAATTTATCCAGGGCTGAACACAAAGCGTTGAAATCTTTAAGTGAGGATAAAACCATCACTATCTGACCTGCAGACAAAGGCAGGGGAATTTTATCCAAGATCTCAGTACTTACAGAACAGAAATATTAAGTCAATTGGCGGATACCTCAGCATACACCAAATTAATTAGTGATCCAACAGTGAGGTTTCAGAAAGAACTACAAACAACCCTCCATCAAGCACTTAATTCAAAGCTTCTTGATCAAAAAATAGTAACATCTCTGCAACAGGAAACACCACTTATCCCAGTTCTGTATACAGTCCCGAAGGTGCATAAGGACCCCCAAAACCCTCCAGAACGCCCTATAATATCAGCCAGGGGCAGCTTATATCTGCCTGTTTCACAAGTACTGGACATCAACTACCTTCTTGAACTTACTTAAAGGTGTTACAAATGTGCAGACACACGATTAGGTGTGTAATGGACGTTAGCTTGTACACTTCAATACCGCATGAACAAGGAATAAGGGCTATGGAGTTGTTTCTCACGACCAGGGCGGAAAAACTGGAAATGAATAAGGACTTGTTTCTTTCTTTATTACGTATTGTGCTAACTCATAATTATTTCCTATTCGATGGAACAATATACAAGCAGGAAGTCGGGTGAGTCATGGGATCGGTGGTGGCACCGGCTTATGCCAATGTCTAAATGTTCCAACAGGAACAATGCATGTTCTTCAAAGAACCATACAGGAAACATATTTTGCTATTTACTAGATTTATAGATGATCTATTTATGCAGTGGAACGGAGGTGAACAACTGTTTGAAAATATGATGGAGGTAATTAACCAATCACCATCTCCGATTAAATTCACTTCTAAATGGCGCGATGTAAGCATTGACTTCTTGGACGTAAAGATTCACCTCCATGATAAACAAATTACAACTTCAGTAATCAGTAAAGACACCGACCGCAACACGCTATTACTGTCTAGCAGCCATCATCCTCCCCCCTAAAACGTGGATTGCCATACTCGCAGATGCTACGAGTGGTACGCATTTGCAGTAACAAAAATTAATTGTCAAGTGAATTGGATAAAGTGGTAAATAGAGTCCTCCAAAGGGGATACAAACTTAGAGCCCTGCAAGATGCCAAAATTAGAGCGATGGCACTAGATCGTGAAGAACTATTACAACCAAAAGAAAAACTGACGGACTCTAAAGGTATTCACATGGACTACGACATACAATACGTCCAGTTCTGCAATCCCCAAGGCCAGCAGAGCACTATGGCCCATAATTGCATCAGATAAAGATCTGCCCACATTTCAGGGCGTTAGACCTATGACCTGCTATAGGTGGGGACAGAATCTCAGAGACTACTTGGTCCACTCAGATATAACCGGCTTTGATTTGGAACAAGGAAATACAATTACAAAGAAACCTGGACATTATAGATGTCCCAAGTGCACAACTTGTAATTAATCAATCACTGGAAACACCTTCAAACATACTCATACAAATAAAATGCTTAACATACGACATGTTCTATAGTGCGAGTCCAAATTCATGGTTTATGCAATAATATGTTCATGTGGACTATATTATATAGGCATGACCACGAGAAAATTTAAAGAACGAATGGCCCTCTACCGCTCAGCCATTAATGCCACAATAACGTGCAAGAAAGTAGAACAACCTGTGGCAGTGCACTTCAGGGACAAAGGACGTCAATTATCATCCGTCAAATATATTATAATTGACAACGTTCCAGTCTCAAACAGAGGGGGTAATCGTCAAAAAACTCTATTAAAATTGGTAGCCTCATGGATATATAGGGATATATAGGCTAGATACAGTGGCTCCGAGACCTAAGAGCTTAAACAAAAAAAAAAAACCTGGAACTCCTTTATGTAGACCTTTACAGAATCTTTCTAATATTTTTTTCAGGGTAGGATTTTTTTTTTCCAAACAAAACCAAAAAAAACTTTTTTTTTTTGTTTAAACCGTTTTTTTTTTAAACCATTTTTTTTTAGCATTAACGTTTTAATGAATTTTTTTTTTAATCCTGTTTTAATACTGTGAAACATTTCTATGTATTACAAACCTTGATCAACCATGTTTTAATGCTTTCTAACATTAACAATCCAAAATGATTAGGCTTTGATATGATTTGTTTGAAATCTTTCAATAAAACCAATTTTAGACTAAATACAATTTAAACATGCAAAAGTACTTTTCAGAGAAACGCACAAACACACAAAAAAGGAGTTAAGCATTAGCATTGGATATGTCACTGGCATTTTGAATAAAAACACTAGTTTAGATGCCTTTTCAGTTCCCAGTCTGTTTCGAAGCTTTGAATGAACTAAACCAAAAGAAGAAAAAAATTATTTCTACACTAGCTGAAGATGATTGAGCAGTCAGAAGTTGTTCAATAATGGAAAATACATTAGGTTTTGAATTGAAGTAAACATGAAAATTAAACCATGAGGTGTTTTTCTGTGTATTGCCTGTTTAATGTGTTGGTGTCGTTTACGCTTTAAGACTGTGAGTGTTAACAGTGTTTTTTTTCCTGTCCTATGGGAATGGGGCCTATGAGGCTCCGAAACGTTAAATAAATTCTATTGCTGTAACAAGCCCTGCAGTGCCATACTGTGTATCGCAACTTACACAGGAGTGATTCCACATGCTAACTATATATATATATATATATATATATACCATTGTCTTTGTATGCCAAAAATGAGTCGGCACTCCCCAGTTCCATAAGCAAAGGTTGTGTATTAAAGGAATGTCATAATCTCCATATGCGTCAACGTTTCAAGGCCACCCTGGCCTTTTCGTCAGGACGTTACAACAAGTGAACAGTGCAGGAAACATATATAACAACTGTGTCAGTCATACCTTTATAAGATGTATCCAGCCCGGCGTGCAGACGCCCGCTACTCCCGCCCAGCCGCCGGTGGGAGGGTCCCCACAATGACGCACATCCTACCCGTCCGTCACCAAGGACGCATCACCCCTCCAGCTCCGGTTACCAAGGAGACCGTGACACAGTCACAACACAGGGCTGTATATAAAAACTATTTATATAATCAATGTGAACTTCTAATTGACATATACATTAAAAAAAAATGACGTGACTTCACGTGCATAGAAAGTGCAAGTGCATAAAACAAACAATACATTGAACATTAAAAACCGGAATTGAAAAAATGAATCCATAGTCATGCTGTCAATAAATTCTAAAGTTAATCATCTATTCTAACAAATTCCAGGACTGTTCATTTATCTCATATATATATCCCAAAAGCTTCACTAAATTACATACTACTCTAAAGCTTTTTAATACTTGTTAATACCCTGTAGACCTTACAAAAATATATTCCAGGAATTTTTTTCATTAAGGCCTCTGGGGGAAATGGTGTATAAAATATGTATCCATTTCGATTCACACTGGTTGAGTCGTTTCTTGTGATCACCACCACGAATATCCATAGGGATATGATCAATTATCTTAAATCTCAAGGAGGTCAGACTGTGCTGAGCCTCCTTGAAATGACGGGCCACTGGCTGGTCACACTCTATATTTTCTAGTGCTGCTTTTATAGCCAAGCGGTGTAAGGCCATCCGCTCTCTAAAAGTGTGGGTGGTCTGTCCAACATAATACAGCCCGCAAGGGCACATTATGATGTAGACCACAAATTGTGTTGTACAATTTAAGACATGATTGATCTTGAATTTACGGCCCGTATGCGGATGTTTAAAATAGGGGCCCGGTTCCATAAAGCTACACGTTGTGCAAGATGTACATTTGTAGCAACCCATCTTTTTCTTCTGTAACAAAAATGAAGTATTAGGGTTGGCGGGAGTATATGTGATGTTAGTTTTAACTAGCAGATCCCGTAAATTCCTGCCCCTTTTCTCTAACGTCCTAGTGGATGCTGGGACTCCGTCAGGACCATGGGGAATAGCGGGCTCCGCAGGAGACAGGGCACATCTAAAAAAGCTTTTAGGTCACATGGTGCGTACTGGCTCCTCCCCCTATGACCCTCCTCCAAGCCTCAGTTAGGTTTTTGTGCCCGTCCGAGAGGGTGCAATCTAGGTGGCTCTCCTAAAGAGCTGTTTAGAAAAGTTTTTTTTTAGGTTTCAATCTCAGTGATTCCTGCTGGCAACAGGATCACTGCATCGAGGGACTTAGGGGAGAGATTTCCAACTCACCTGCGTGCAGGATGGATTGGAGTCTTAGGCTACTGGACACTTAGCTCCAGAGGGAGTCGGAACACAGGTCAGCCTGGGGTTCGTCCCGGAGCCGCGCCGCCGATCCCCCTTACAGACGCTGAAGAGACGGCAGAACGGAGGTCCGGAAAGCAGGCGGCAGAAGACTCCTCAGTCTTCTTGAAGGTAGCGCACAGCACGGCAGCTGTGCGCCATTGTTGTCACACGGCTCACTGACTCAGTCACGGAGGGTGCAGGGCGCTGCAGGGGGCGCCCTGGGCAGCAATATAATTACCTTTAGTGGCAAAATAAATACATCACATATAGCCATTAAGGCTATATGTATGTATTTTAACCCAGGCCAGTTTCTTAAAAACCGGGGAAAAGCCCGCCGAAAAAGGGGCGGAGCTTATTCTCCTCAGCACTCAGCGCCATTTTCCTGCTCAGCTCCGCTGGTGAGGAAGGCTCCCAGGTCTCTCCCCTGCACTGCACTACAGAAACAGGGTAACAAAGAGAAGGGGGGCATAAATTGGCGATATTTATATATTAAGAGCGCATATATAGTAAACAACACCTTCTAGGGTTGTTTATATACATTTATAGCGCTTTTGGTGTGTGCTGGCAAACTCTCCCTCTGTCTCCCCAAAGGGCTAGGGGGTCCTGTCTTCGATTAGAGCATTCCCTGTGTGGCTGCTGTGTGTCGGTACGTGTGTGTCGACATGTATGAGGACGATGTTGGTGTGGAGGCAGAGCAATTGCCGATGATGGTAATGTCACCCCCTAGGGAGTCGACACCGGAATGGATGGCTTTAGTTATGGAATTACGTGATAATGTCAGCACATTACAAAAGTCAGTTGACGAAATAAGACGCCCGGCAAACCAGTTAGTACCGGTTCAGGCGTCTCAGACACCGTCAGGGGCTGTAAAACGTCCTTTACCTCAGTCAGTCGACACGGGTACCGACACAGATGAATCTAGTGTCGACGGTGAAGAAACAAACGTATTTTCCAATAGGGCCACACGTTATATGATCACGGCAATGAAGGAGGCTTTGCAGATCTCTGATACTGCTGGTACCTCAAAAAGGGGTATTATGTGGGGGGGTGAAAAAACTACCTGTATTTTTTCCAGAATCAGAGGAATTGAATGACGTGTGTGATGAAGCGTGGGTTAACCCCGATAGAAAACTGCTAATTTCCAAGAAGTTATTGGCATTATACCCTTTCCCACCAGAGGTTAGGGCGCGCTGGGAAACACCCCCTAGGGTGGATAAGGCGCTCACACGTTTATCAAAGCAAGTGGCGTTGCCGTCTCCTGATACGGCCGCCCTCAAGGATCCAGCAGATAGGAGGCTGGAAACTACACTGAAGAGTATATACACACATACTGGTGTTATACTGCGACCGGCAATAGCCTCAGCCTGGATGTGCAGTGCTGGGGTAGTGTGGTTGGATTCTCTGACTGAAAATATTGATACCCTGGATAGGGACAGTATTTTATTGACTCTAGAGCAATTAAAGGATGCTTTCCTTTATATGCGAGATGCTCAGAGGGATGTTTGTACTCTAGCATCAAGAGTAAGCGCGATGTCCATATCTGCCAGAAGAAGTTTATGGACGCGACAGTGGTCAGGTGATGCGGATTCCAAGAGGCATATGGAAGTATTGCCATATAAAGGAGAGGAATTGTTTGGGGTCGGTCTTTCGGACCTGGTGGCCACGGCAACTGCCGGCAAATCCACTTTTTTACCTCAGACCCCCTCCCAACAGAAAAAGACACCGTCTTTTCAGCCGCAGTCCTTTCGCTCCTATAAAAAGCGACCAAAAGGACAGTCTTATCTGCCGCGAGGCAGAGGAAAGGGTAAGAAAGGGCAGCAAGCAGCCCCTGCCCAGGAACAGAAGCCCGCCCCGGCTTCTACAAAGCCATCAGCATGACGCTGGGGCTTTACAAGCGGACTCAGGAACGGTGGGGGGTCGACTCAAGATTTTCAGCAATCAATGGGTTCACTCACAAGTGGACCCGTGGGTCCTGCAGATAGTATCTCAGGGTTACATGCTGGAGTTCGAAAGGTCTCCCCCTCGCCGGTTCCTAAAGTCTGCTTTACCAACGTCTCCCTCAGAAAGGACGTCGGTTTTGGAAGCCATTCACAAGCTGTATTCTCAGCAGGTGATAGTCAAGGTACCCCTCCTACAACAGGGAAAGGGGTATTATTCCACACGATTTGTGGTACCGAAACCGGACGGTTCGGTAAGGCCTATTCTAAATCTGAAATCCTTGAACCTGTACATAAAGAAATTCAAGTTCAAGATGGAGTCACTCAGAGCAGTGATAGCGAATCTGGAAGAAGGAGACTTCATGGTGTCCTTGGACATAAAAGATGCTTATCTACATGTCCCGATTTACCCCTCACACCAAGGGTATCTCAGGTTCGTGATACAAGACTGTCATTATCAGTTTCAAACGCTGCCGTTTGGGTTGTCCACGGCCCCTCGGGTCTTTACCAAGGTAATGACCGAAATTATGGTTCTTCTACGAAGAAAAGGCGTATTAATTATCCCTTACTTGGACGATCTCCTGATAAGGGCAAAGTCCAGAGAACAGCTGGAAGTCGGTGTAGCGCTAACACAAGTAGTGCTTCAGCAACACGGGTGGATTCTAAATCTTCCAAAATCTCAATTGACCCCGACAACACATCTGCTGTTCCTGGGCATGATTCTGGACACGGTTCAGAAAAAGGTATTTCTCCCGGAAGAGAAAGCAAGGGAGTTATCCGAACTTGTCAAGAACCTCCTAAAACCAGGAACTGTGTCAGTACATCAATGCACAAGAGTCCTGGGAAAGATGGTGGCTTCGTACGAAGCGATTCCATTCGGCAGATTCCATGCACGAACATTTCAGTGGGATCTGCTGGACAAATGGTCCGGATCGCATCTGCACATGCATCAGCGGATAACACCGTCACCGAGAACAAGGTTGTCTCTCCTGTGGTGGTTGCAGACTGCCCATCTGTTAGTGGGCCGCAGATTCGGCATACAGGACTGGGTCCTGGTGACTACGGATGCCAGCCTACGAGGTTGGGGAGCAGTCACAAAGGGAAGAAACTTCCAGGGCGTGTGGTCAAACCTGGAGACGTCTCTTCACATAAATATACTGGAGCTAAGAGCGATCTACAATGCTCTAAGCCTGGCAAAATCGCTGCTTCAGGGTCAGCCGGTGTTGATCCAGTCCGACAACATCACGGCAGTCGCCCACGTAAACCGACAAGGCGGCACGAGAAGCAGGAGTGCAATGGCAGAAGCTGCAAGGATTCTGCGCTGGGCGGAGAATCATGTCGTAGCACTGTCAGCAGTGTTCATCCCGGGAGTGGACAACTGGGAAGCAGATTTCCTCAGCAGACACGACCTTCACCCGGGAGAGTGGGGACTTCATCCAGAAGTTTTCCACATGATTGTGAACCGTTGGGAAAAACCAAAGGTGGACATGATGGCGTCTCGCCTCAACAAAAAATTGGACAGGTATTGCGCCAGGTCAAGAGACCCTCAGGCAATAGCTGTGGACGCTCTGGTAACACCGTGGGTGTACCAGTCAGTGTATGTGTTCCCTCCTCTGCCTCTCATACCAAAGGTACTGAAAATTATACGGAAAAGAGGAGTAAGAACAATACTGGTAGCTCCGGACTGGCCAAGAAGAACTTGGTATCCGGAACTTCAAGAGATGCTCACGGAGGATCCGTGGCCTCTACCTCTAAGAAGGGATCTGCTTCAGCAGGGACCTTGTATGTTCCAAGACTTACCGCGGCTGCGTTTGACGGCATGGCGGTTGAACGCCGGATTCTAAAAGAGAAGGGCATTCCTGAGGAAGTTATTCTTACTTTAATTAAAGCCAGGAAAGAAGTGACCGCACAACATTATCACCGCATTTGGGGAAAATATGTTGCGTGGTGTGAGGCCAAGAAGGCTCCAACGGAAGAATTTCAATTGGGTCGATTCTTACATTTCCTGCAAGCAGGATTGTCTATGGGCCTCAAATTGGGGTCCATTAAAGTTCAAATTTCGGCCTTATCAATTTTCTTCCAGAAGGAATTGGCGTCAGTGCCTGAAGTACAAACTTTTGTCAAAGGTGTACTACATATACAACCCCCAATAGTGCCTCCAGTGGCACCGTGGGATTTGAACGTGGTTCTAAATTTTCTCAAATCTCATTGGTTTGAGCCTTTAAAATCGGTAGATTTAAAATACCTTACATGGAAGGTAACCATGCTGTTGGCCCTGGCTTCAGCCAGGAGAGTTTCGGAGTTGGCAGCTTTGTCATACAAAAGCCCATATCTGATATTCCATTCGGACAGGGCAGAATTGAGGACACGTCCTCAATTTCTCCCTAAGGTGGTTTCGGCATTTCACTTGAACCAGCCTATTGTGGTGCCTGCGGCTACTAGCGACTTGGAGGACTCCAAGTTACTGGACGTTGTCAGAGCATTAAAAATATATATTTCAAGGACAGCTGGAGTCAGAAAATCTGACTCGTTGTTTACATTGTATGCACCCAACAAGTTGGGTGCTCCTGCGTCTAAACAGACGATTGCACGTTGGATATGTAGTACAATCCAACTTGCACATTCTGTGGCAGGCCTGCCACAGCCTAAATCTGTAAAGGCCCATTCCACAAGGAAAGTGGGCTCATCCTGGGCGGCTGCCCGAGGAGTCTCGGCATTACAACTTTGCCGAGCAGCTACGTGGTCAGGGGAGAACACGTTTGTAAAATTTTACAAATTTGATACTCTGGCTAAAGAGGACCTGGAGTTCTCTCATTCGGTGCTGCAGAGTCATCCGCACTCTCCCGCCCGTTTGGGAGCTTTGGTATAATCCCCATGGTCCTGACGGAGTCCCAGCATCCACTAGGACGTTAGAGAAAATAAGAATTTACTTACCGATAATTCTATTTCTCATAGTCCGTAGTGGATGCTGGGCGCCCATCCCAAGTGCGGATTGTCTGCAATGCTTGTACATAGTTATTGTTACAAAAATCGGGTTATTACTGTTGTTGTGAGCCATCTGTTCAGAGGCTACTTCGTTTGTGTTATCATACTGTTAACTGGGTTCAGATCACAAGTTGTACGGTGTGATTGGTGTGGCTGGTATGAGTCTTACCCGGGATTCAAGATCCTTCCTTATTGTGTACGCTCGTCCGGGCACAGTACCTAACTGAGGCTTGGAGGAGGGTCATAGGGGGAGGAGCCAGTACGCACCATGTGACCTAAAAGCTTTTTTAGATGTGCCCTGTCTCCTGCGGAGCCCGCTATTCCCCATGGTCCTGACGGAGTCCCAGCATCCACTACGGACTATGAGAAATAGAATTATCGGTAAGTAAATTCTTATTTTATAACACGTCATTATGCTTTTATTCTTAAGTACCGGTAAGTCACTGTCTCCAGATACCATGGGCCACAATGCCTTAGTGCAGGGGTGGGGAACCTTTTTTTCTACCGAGGGCCATTTGGATATTTATAAAATCCTTCGGGGGCCATACAAAAATTCTCAACTTAAAAAATTACCCTGCCCCCCAGTAGGTCTGCCCCTTAGAGGTACTGTATGTGCGTGCCAAAAAAAATGGGTGTGGCCAGTTAAAATGGGACATTATACACATATGCCCCCAATAGTGCAGTGCCAGATCCACAATTGCCCCCACAGTGCCAGGTATACAAATGCCCCTCACAATGCCAGGTATACAAATGCCCATCACAGTGCCAGATGTACAAATGCCCCCCCACAGTACCAGGTATACAGATGCCCCCCCACAGTGCCAGGTATACAAATGGCCCTCACAGTGCCAGGTATACAAATGCCCCTCACAGTGCCAGGTGTACAAATGCCCCCCCACAGTGCCAGGTATACAGATGTCTCCCACAGTGCCAGGTATACAAATGCCCCTCACAGTGCCAGGTATACAGATGTCCCCACAGTGCCAGGTATACAGATGCCCCCACAGTGCCAGGTATACAGATGCCCCCACAGGTCTACATCATAATGTGCCCTTGCAGGCTGTATTATGTTGGACAGACCACCCGCACTTTTAGAGAGTGGATGGCCTTACACCGCTCGGCTATAAAAGCAGCACTAGAAAATAAAGAGTGTGAGCAGCCAGTGGCCCGTCATTTCAAGGAGGCTCAGCACAGTCTGACCTCCTTGAGATTTAAGATAATTGATCATATCCCTATGGATATTCGTGGTGGTGATCACAAGAAACGACTCAACCAGTGTGAATCGAAATGGATACATATTTTATACACCATTTCCCCCAGAGGCCTTAATGATAAAATTTCATGGAATATATTTTTGTAAGGTCTACAGGGTATTAACAAGTATTAAAGAGCTTTAGAGTAGTATGTAGTTTAGTGAAGCTTTTGGGATATATATAGGAGATAAATGAACAGTCCTGGAATTTGTTAGAATAGATCACAGGTTCTCAAACTCGGTCCTCAGGACCCCACACAGTGCATGTTTCGCAGGTCTCCTCACAGAATCACAAGTGAAATATTTATCTCCACCAGTGGACCTCTTAAAATGTGTCAGTGAGTAATTAATACACCTGTGCACTTGCTGGGTTACCTGCAAAACATGCACTGTGTGGGGTCCTGAGGACCGAGTTTGAGAACCACTGGAATAGATGATTAATTTTAGAATTTATTGACAGCATGACTACGGATTCATTTTTTCAATTCCGGTTTTTAATGTTGAATGTATTGTTTGTTTTATGCACTTGCACTTTCTATGCACGTGAAGTCAGGTCATTTTTTGTGATGTATATGTCAATTAGAAGTTCACATTGATTATATCAATAGTTTTTGTATACAGCTCCGTGTTGTGACTGTGACGCAGTCTCCTTGGGAACCGGAGCTGGAGGGGTGATGCCTCCTTGGTGACGGACGGGTAGGATGTGCATCATTGTGGGGACCCTCCCACCGGCGGCTGGGTGGGAGTAGCGGGTGTCTGCACGCCGGGCTGGATACATCTTATAAAGGTATGACTGACACAGTTGTTATATGTTTCCTGCACTGTTCACTTGTTGTTACGTCCTGACGAAAAGGCCAGTGTGGCCTTGAAACGTTGACGCATATGGAGATTATGACATTCCTTTAAAACACAACCTTTGCTTATGGAAATGGGGAGTGACTCCTCGTTTTTGGTATACAAAGACACTGGTAACTAATATATATATTTATAGATATAAAGACACTCACTTTTCCAGTATCACAAAGTAAACAAGCCAGCACTCACGTGTTTGATAAAAAATGCAAAGGTTTAATCCTTAGCCAAATGGCATGGTCATATACAGTTTACACACACACAGCCCGACAGCTGTTTCAACCGTTTCCTGGTTTTCCTCAGGGGCTAATGATACTTGAGACAGAGCCTGAATAAATACATGAACTGGCGCTAAAACATTTGAACAGGGTCATGCTGTGGGAGGGGATAAAGTGGAACGAGCCCTGTACGTGGGTTGCTGCACAATCCCGCTCTCCGTGACGTCAGGGTAAACAAACCCGGCGCCGTGCTTAGCAACGGCTCTGGTGCGCTGTGTTGTGAGCGAGGAGTCATCAGCACAGCCGATCCCGCAGTGAGACAAAGGACGGGGAACAAAAGACATGGACACTAGAGAGGGGACCGCCATGGGTTCCAATATGGCGCCCTCTTATGCCAACATTTTTATGGCAGCATACGAGCAGGTGAACATCACTGGGAATCCATGCTTTTGTCAATATTTAGCTTTTTATGTGCGCTATATTGACAATTTATTTTTCATTTGGCAAGGTAGCGAAGACACACTTTTGGCATTTATTAATGACCTCAATGCACTCCCCGGCACCATCAGATTTAGTCTAACTTTCAGTAAGACTCACATCAATATTTTATATGTCACTATCAAAAAGGAGAACAACAGATTACTTACCTCAATCTACAGCAAGGACTCCGATAGAAACACTCTTCTATTACATTCTAGCTTCCAACCTGCACCTCTTAAAAGGGGTTTACCTTTTTCTCAATTGTTGAGGGTGATACGTATCACCTCTGATCCCACTGAAATACCGATTGCACTCAAATTCATGTGTCAAAGATTTTTGGACAGAGGCTATTTCAGGAAGGAGATTGATAATGCCTTAACTAGGATTGGACAACTTAAAAGGGATGAACTTCTACATAGGAAAGATGGTCCCACCAGCAAGGATCCAGACAGATTTAATTTCTGTAGCATGTTCACCACTGTGTCAACTGTTATCCGCAACAAAATTAGAGAACATTGGCATTTGATTTCAAGTGATCCAATTCTCAGCAAGGACTTATCTACATTACCAAGATTTGCTTACAGACGGGGACCCAATCTCAAGGACTTTTTGGTTAAAACAGACTTTTCTCAACGGAAAACAAATAAGATTTCCAACTGGCTAACTAAAGGTGAGTACACACTAATAGATATATCTGCAGATCAATTGATCTGCAGATATATCTATGGACGGATCGGGCATTGTGCGGTGCATACACACTGCCCGATCCGTCGGGGACTGACGTCATGAACTGGGCGGGCATGTACACACGCCCGCCCAGTTCAGCTGTCAATCACCGCCGGCCGCCGCAGCATGTGTACGGGCGGTCGGCCGACCGCCCCGTACACACACAGTGACGCGCCAATATATCGGTAGATATATTGGCCGTCGGCTGTGCTGCGCGGCCGACGCGATACGTCTGTGAACGACGGAGTTCACAGACGTATCGGCCGTACACACTGGCCGACGGTCCCGCGATATATCGGCCGTTCAAGAGAACGGCTGATATATCGACCAGTGTGTATGGGCCTTAAGAAACCAGGAGTATTCAAATGTACGGGATGCTCCAATTGCTCATTTCTTATATTGGGTAATCGTTTTACTAATCCAGTGGATGGGAGAGTATTCGATCAAACAAAGATTGGACTGCAACAGCAGATTTGTGGTCTATGTTCTGAGATGTCCATGCAACCGTTTATACGTTGGAAAGACCAGCAGGATGTTGAAAGAGTGGCTCAGTCAACACCGCTCTTCTATCAAGAAATGCTTAATCACTACAGATACCTCGAGGGATTTCACAAACTTACCTGTTGCAAGACATTTCAAGGAAGCATAGCATACGGTTAACCAACTCAAGTGCTGTATCATTGATCAGATACCGCCCCTTCAACGGGGTGGAGATTGCGACAAAATTCTTCTACAAAGAGAACTACAATGGATTCATAGATTAAAATCACTAACTCCCAATGGCCTTAACGAGGAATTTCGATTGGGTTGCTTCCTTTGATGCTCTTCATTGAACACTTTTGTTTAAATACTGTTTCTATTGTTTAGTTTCATTTTCTTAGACAATAGACACCGCCGTGTGTCCGGTTTCTTTATGCTGCATTAGCATATTTTGCTTGATCAATATTAATGCTATGACATAGTTCCCATACTCATTATTTTGACACTCACCTTGCCAACACCGCCGTCACTACGTGAAAACTCCTTTATTTCACCACATAGTATTAATTATCAGCCACTGATATGAGGTTCCCTAGTGGACAGACCCTGATGGTCAAGTGATTTCTACAGCCACACCACACTGGATGACGTCCAACTCCGGCCGATCTTGGAAACTAAGCAGTTTTGGGCCCAGTCAGTACCAGTTTTGGAGACTGCCTGGGAATACTGGGTGCTATACATCTCTCACTGAATACCTTAATGGACCAGTCATTCTGCCTCATGTGGGATTGCCTCGACCGAGCGGCTTTCCATTCATGATCACTGTGACATTATTGATTTATCACATACTTTGTGGCAGCCTTATGACTTTGGGCTAGTTTGGCACCTATGTGAGTGAACTTATAATTCAGTGGTCTTTAAGCCTTATTTGCCAGCTGTATATATATCTTTTTCTTCATTCTGCAGCATCTAATATTTAACTGTGTATCACCAGTGACCCTGCACATCCTATATAGTGTGCACACCCCTATTCATTCACATCTTTATTCTCTCTAGTGTCCTTCTCTTTTGTTCCCCGTCCTTTGTCTCACTGCGGGATCAGCACGGCCATGCTGATGACTCATCGCTCATAACACAGCGCACCAGAGCCATTGCTAACATAGGAACAAAAAACAAATGGTCTGAAACTAGCGCTGTGCAGAGGGTGAATCTGACACTCTGGATATAACTTGTACCACCAATACAACAGAAGAGTGTATATGATCCTTCTCAGGAGAAACTAAGAGACACCGTGTTCTTTACTTCATTGGAAAGGAACTTACATTTAATTCCTTTCCCGTGTGCCCGTAAAGGTATCTTTAAACACTATCCTCTCTTCTCTGGTGGGAAATATTGCTGTGCAGTATAGAAAGATGAGACACTTACATGAGATTTCTGTCCCGCATACACGTAACAGGTTCTTTAAAATCCTTCGATCCCCATAAAACTGACGTCCTCCACAATCTTCACAAACAGGTTTATTCCACAGTTCACATAAAACATAGACAGAAAGAAACAGGTGTGGACAATCTTCCGGTTCACCTGGGAAACCAGCAGGATGGAAAATGGACTGGCACCTCCGTCCCGGCTGCAGTCACAGGATCGTGGTGCAAAAGCTGGATACAGTCCTAGCGGTGTCTCCCAAATGTCTCTCCGGTAAAATGACAGTCCTCCTGTACCGAATGGCTTCAACGCGTTTCTGTGAATACTTTCACCTTTGTCAAGAAGACCGGAAGATTGTCCACACCTGTTTCTTTCTGTCTATGTTTTATGTGAACTGTGGAATAAACCTGTTTGTGAAGATTGTGGAGGACGTCAGTTTTATGGGGATCGAAGGATTTTAAAGAACCTGTTACGTGTATGCGGGACAGAAATCTCATGTAAGTGTCTCATCTTTCTATACTGCACAGCAATATTTCCCACCAGAGAAGAGAGGATAGTGTTTAAAGATACCTTTACGGGCACACGGGAAAGGAATTAAATGTAAGTTCCTTTCCAATGAAGTAAAGAACACGGTGTCTCTTAGTTTCTCCTGAGAAGGATCATATACACTCCTCTGTTGTATTGGTGGTACAAGTTATATCCAGAGTGTCAGATTCACCCTCTGCACAGCGCTAGTTTCAGACCATTTGTTTTTTGTTCCTATGTGTCAATTTTTTCAAAGTGTTGGATGTACTTTGTGTGTCTGAAACTTGGAGCCTAATTAATTTAGATAGCGCAAGGCTGACCCCATCACCCAGCTGCACAGAGCCGTTGCTAAGCACGGCGCTGGGTTTGTTTACCCTGACGACTGACGTCACGGAGCGGGAGTGTGCAACAAGCCATGTACAGGGCTCATTCCACTCTATCCCCTCCCACAGCATGACCCTTGATAATGTCGATTTTATCTTAAAACATAAAGCTATACCTTAAACACACCTTATATACACTTTAAACCTTTAGCCGCTGCGGCTGCTATACTTAATACACACGCTCTGTACTTTATACACAGTTTGCGTACGGAGTCCTGTATCACTGTACGGACCTAGCGTACAAACGCCGCGCTGGGGGTACAAAGTACACACAGCGCGCGCACACCCAGAGATTCACTTTAAACCTTATACAGCAATGCGATGCGTTACTAATACACTATTAAAGCTTAGCAGGAAAAGGAAGACAACACCGATTTGTAGTTAATCACTGGGTTCCGACACCACAGAGTAATATTTCTGAAAGGGGGTTAACAATACAAATTATGCACTACAATACAACAGAGTAAATGGCTACAGTCAATGTACATACGTGAGAATATTCGCATGCGCCTCCCGGTCCGGTCCTCCGCTATCAGGTTGATAACGTTGAGAGTCTTGTGTCAGGCCGGGCTGCAGCAGGCTTTATTTATACAAGTCTTCCAAAAGCAATACAATGGATACTGTAATCCCGTTGTCCATTGGACACAGGAATGCACTTTTACAGTACAGGAGAGGTCATAGGTTGATTTGAAAAGGTAGGCGATGTCTTTCCCAACTGCTCTTGTGGGTGGTCTTCTCTGGATTCCCGCCGCATACATAATATACAGTTTATATCTATATTCTGCTTCTGCACCTAACTATCCGCAGGAACATGCAATCTTCCGCAAACCAACACCGGAATGTTACCCTTAAAATACCCTACAGCTGGATACCAAACACCACCTTATAACCTTAGTCTGTCCCCTCTTATCCTGTAAAGGCGAATCCTTTTGTTCTGGAATCATTTAAACTGTTGATACTTTCTGATGTGGTGCAAGGGGACTATGTGTACAATATGCACTATTTGGATTAAATATGTAATGTTTTGATAGCTCTCCATGCATTCACAAACTCCGCCGTAAATACCCAGACCACGCGCAGGACCGCGGGAGCGACCATACGCAAATTGCGGATATGTGCACGCACGGCGGAACAAGTGCACGCGCAGTGGGCATGTGTGTGCAGTTTATACGTGCTGTGTGTTTTTCAATACTTTTCGACTTTGACAGTCCACCCTTTGGCAGTCAACAATAACTGCCACTTATCTAATCACTAAACAGAAAAATATCAATACAATATCTACTGACGATTGGATGGTAGGAGAGTTGTAGGCGGGAAATGTATGACCTAGTGGGATAGTAAAAGCATGTATGTATGAATCCATGTCTGAGGGGCATGTATCATCGTGCCGTATATGTTCTAGATAAGCTTCAAGGTATTGCAAAGTATACATTAAATCCTTCTTATCCCGTATTAAGGGTCTGTAAGTGGGCCAACACTACCGAGCTCTTTTCGGCTTCTTGTTCCAACAAATGGGGTGCACATTTAGTTGATGATACATGGAGGGGGAACATATGTGAGTGCTAGTACATGTGGATATCACCTGTCGACTATGTGTGTCATTAACTGAAGGTTGTAGAGATGAAGATAAGACAAAAATCTAAAATACATTCACATAAACATTCTTGGGTATGGTCGATGTCTTTTCCGGATGGGTGTATCTGGGCAGAGGGGGAGACAAAGGAAAAACGGGTGAAAGAAACAGGCAATGGAATTAATATGCAATCCTTATCACAACACTGTCTCTATGGATGGGTCATAAATTAAATCTGCTGCTGTAACAGCGCCCCCGCTCCTTAGACTCATCAATTTTGTGCCGTGCTTGTGCCGCGTTAGAATTCGAACACACCTAAATATCAAGCCAATAATTATGACGACTCCCAGGATACAAAGGAGAAACTTTCCTACACTCATAATAACATTTTGAGCCCACTCTCCTAATCCTGAGAACCAATTTCGTGGGTTCAACCATGAGACCCAGCCAGTCAGCTCATTACCCACAGCGGTCAGGGTAAGGTTGTGTCCTCCGGAATTCCCACTTCAACTGAAATATATCATCCATCTTTTGATCGATAATCTCTGTGGGGTCGTCAGTGCTGTTTGTAATATACGTGCAGCACTTCACCCCATACTGAGTTGCCAAAGTGACACAGTACCCACCCGTCACGGCTATGATATAATTGAGGACCATCCTGTGCTGGATCAGTTCTGTCTTGTAAGCTTGTAACTCCCTTCCCGTATACCTGAAGGTGTCGTCATACATCTCAGTGATATTATCTATCAAGTTCGCTAGCGCATGGATGTACCTATAATTTATAATTCCTCCGGCAGTACGAGTGATGTCTAATGCGAGAAGGAATTGAATCCCGGTGGATTCGTGGAACAAATCAGAGGCTACATGCTCTGTCCTCTCTATGAGGTGTCTCTTGACGATGTGTTCATAGTGAGTATGAGTATAAGGAGCCTGAGCACTGCGGTGAACATCTTTCATCTTATCATGGGTTATGGTCATGACCTCTGGCAACACTCTTCCAACATAACACAATCCCTCTGAGTTCGGGGCAAGCCACTTATACGCCTTCCTCCCACATATGAAATAGGCATCATCGGGGAGAACATATGGGACAGAATATGACATTACCATATTACAAACTTTCCAAGTGAAAAACCCAATCCCTCTGTTCTCCCAACTGCTCAGTACAAGTATCAGGCTGGATGATATGAGCACAGTACCCTGGTGATACTTCTCCAACCCACATGGCCTTGCTTCCTTGAGTATAGCTATACCGAAAATACCTTCCACTGTTGGCTATTTGGCGTACAAGTTCAGAGTCTATGGGTATCCTATCAGCTCTGTGCAAAAAGGCCATTGTCTGGTTATTCCATGTCACTTCCCAATTTCCCGGTTTTCGGTAATTGGAAATATTGAAACATAATAAGGATCTATCTACATGATACTGGTGGAGCTTCAAGCTAGGGGGCCTAGAAATATTAAATTTCTTGTCCACCGATCTCCCACCCCGTAATTCGAGTACCTCATCTATTGCTAAAGGGTACGGTACTAATCCTGACTTGCTCTGACCTTGAGGTACTTGTGAGCACATCCAGCATTCTGTCTGGTTTAAGACCTTACCCACTAGTGAGTGGTAATCACTCAATGGATGACGGTCCATGTTGATATTAAGGCTGGACTGACATCTCTGGATGCACCCATCCTCGACTATGTTCTCACAATTCCTACAAATGCAATTTTCCTCAGCCAATAACCCTTCACAGTGCCTCCGAGCTCCCTGACTACCAGATCGCTTTCTGATACTCGCCTTTGCTCGAGTGATGTGTTGCTCTTGAGATTCTACAAATCCATCCTCGCCATCAGAACCCATTCCAGATCCTTTCTCGACCTCTCTGGGACCCTCACCGAAACAGACTGTCCTGGTCAACAACAGGATTAACAGGAAAACCCAGAACGCAGTCTCTTGGGGTAAGTCCATCTTGTTAAGGGAAGAGAAGGGAAACAAGAAGGGGGAGAAAAAGAAGGAGGGTAGTGGGAGATGGAGAAAATAATAAAAAAAAAACTGGTGCGACAACCGCCTCTGGTCTTGTTGTTCTCCGCGCTCAGGTGCGGTCTCAACAGTCCTGCCTCTCAACCTTCCCGGAACAGACACTCCAGTGATACGATGTTCTCTACACTCTGCTCTGTCACGGGTTCTCTCCGGGTCAGCGACCTTTTTACAGTGGGACGAGTGGACCCAAGTCTCTCTTTCGGCAACCTTTAGTGCTGTCGTGCTGGTTAGCAAGACTTGGTACGGTCCTTCCCACCTGTCAATGAGGCAACCTGAGCGTAGAAAATTTTGAATCATTACATAATCCCCAGGTTCAATGTCATGACAATTACTGTTCGGTAGGTCAGGAATCACCAGCTTTAGATTTCTATTTTGATTCCTCAGCTGCTGGCTCATCTTAACCAAATATTTTACAGTCACTTCGTTATTGCATTTCAAATCATCCTGGGGGTCTATCATTACATGGGGTTGTCGGCCAAAAAGAATCTCAAAGGGTGATAGGTTAAGGGGGGACCTGGGAGTGGTTCTGATGCTGTACAATACTAGTGGCAAAGCTTCTGGCCACAACAATCCAGTTTCAGCCATCACTTTGCTCAGCTTGTTCTTAATTGTGCTGTTCACTCTCTCCACTTTCGCACTCGCCTGTGGTCGGTACGGAGTATGCAGCTTGCTATTAATTCCCATCAGTTTGCACATAACCTGAAAGACTTCACCTGTAAAATGGGTACCCCTATCGCTTTCAACTATTCTAGGGATACCATATCTACACACAAATTCCTGCACAATTTTCTTTGCAGTGAACGTAGCAGTATTTGTGGCAGCAGGGAACGCTTCTACCCAATTGGAAAACACATCAATACAGACTACCACGTATTTTAAATTCCTACAGGTTGGTAACTGTATGAAATCAATTTGTATTACCTGAAAAGGGCCGTCTGTCGGAGGGATATGGGATGGTTCTGTTGGTATTGACTTTCCAATATTCTTCCTCAAGCAAGTAAGACATGTCATTGCTCTGTTACCTGCATGAGAAGAGAATCCTGGCGCACACCAGTAGGCTCTCACCAGCTTACACATACCCTCTTTACCCAGATGAGTCAGACCGTGTGCCGCCTCAGCTAAGCTTGGAAGATATGCTCTGGGGGCCACTGGCTTACCCTGTCCACCTGTCCAGAGGACTCCTGGCCATACCCCTTTGACCTCCAGACCGCCTTTTCCTGTGGAGAACACAAATTTTGCATTTCAATTCATTTTTGTGTGTTGTGTTGAATGTCATCAGTGATGTGATGTTCGTTTGTATGGGGTTGCTGGCTGCTGATTTAGCAGCTTCGTCTGCCCGGCTGTTACCAAGTGAGATTGGGTCTTGGTTGTAAGTGTGTGCTTTGCACTTGATAACAGCAACTCGGTCTGGTTCTTGTATCGCTGTTAGAAGCCTTTTTATGTGGGATGCATGCGCTACAGGTGTGCCAGTTGCAGTCATAAAATTTCTGAGGCGCCATAGGGCCCCGAAATCATGCACTATTCCAAAGGCATACCTAGAATCTGTGTATAAATTGGCTGACTTACCCTTGGCCAATTCACACGCTCTGGTTAGGGCGACCAGCTCAGCAACTTGTGCTGAGTGCGGTGGGCCCAGGGGCTCAGCTTCTATGATACTTCTAGTAGGTAGCATCTATCCTTGTGTATCTATGCCTATTTCCCTATAGATTGTAAGCTTGCGAGCAGGGCCTTCCTACCTCTATGTCTGTCTGTAGGTAGCATCTATCCTTGTGTATCTATGCCTATTTCCCTATAGATTGTAAGCTTGCGAGCAGGGCCTTCCTACCTCTATGTCTGTCTGTTATTGACCCAGTTTTGTCCTATTACTGTTGTTCTAACTGTAAAGCGCAACGGAATATGCTGCGCTATATAAGAAACGGTTAATAAATAAATACTTCTGTCGTCTACAACTGTGTACCCAGTGCACAAGTCTCCCGAGTCCGTCTGTCTGTGGCAACTACCGTCAGTGTAAAAAGTAAAATCTACGCCTTCCAGTGGGTTGTCACTAATGTCAGGTCTTGCAGTGAAAGTCTGGTTCAGGTATTCCATACAATCATGCGTATCAGTGTCTGCACTAAATCCTCCTTCACCATCATTCTCATCCTCCACCCTTTGTGCCTGTCCAGGCACACTTGGCAGATAAATTGCAGGATTTAGTGCGCTGCATCTCTTTATGGTGATGTTTACAGGGGCCATTAGTGCTAATTCCCACTTTGTAAACCGTGCCGATGAGACATGTCTGGTTTGGGCGGAGTTCAGTAAGGCTGACACTGCATGAGGTGTATGGATTGTCAGGTTGTGTCCTAACACTAAGTCTTCGCTTTTACTTACTAGCAAAGCTATCACTGCAACACTTCGTAAGCATGTGGGGAGAGACCGCGCTACGGTGTTCAACTGTGCACTGTAGTAAGCTACCGGCCTGCTGGCATCAACATGTCTCTGGGTTAGGACTCCTGCCTCACACCCAGCACTTTCCGTACTGTACAATTCAAAGGGTTTCCCGTAATCTGGCATGCCTAATGCAGGTGCCTGTGATAGGCACTGTTTGAGTCTCTCAAATGCCAGTTCGGATTCATCTGTGTGCGAGATCCGATCTGGATTGTTCGAAGAGACCATCTCTTGCAAAGGTAAAGCCAGTATGGAGAACCCTGGGATCCAGTTTCGGCAGTACCCACACATTCCAAGAAAGGTGCGGATCTGTTGCTGGGTTTGTGGCAGTCATGTCGCGAATCGCCTGTATTCTATCAGCGGTGAGGTGTCTAAGTCTTTGCGTCAAGCAATGTCCCAAATATTTTACGCTGGTCTGGCACAGCTGCAACTTATCCTTTGAAACCTTGTGTCCCGTATTAGAAAGGTGAAACAGAAGCTGTTTCGTGTCTTTCAAGGACGATTCGAGTGAATCAGAACACAGCAATAAGTCATCTACATACTGTATTAATACTGATCCGCTCTCAGGTTGAAAGGATTGTAAACAGTCATGCAAAGCCAGGGAGAAAATACTTGGGCTGTCAATGAAACCTTGGGGTAGGCGAGTCTAGGTGTACTGTACTCCCCTGTATGTGAATGCAAACAGGTATTGGCTGTCAGGGTGCAGAGGGACAGAAAAGAAGGCAGAACCGAGGTCAATGACAGTGAAAATTTTTGCAGTAGGGGGAATTTGTATGAGGATGACAGCTGGATTTGGCACTATGGGGATTTGGCTCTCAACTATCTTGTTTGTCCCCCTTAGATCCTGCACTAGCCTATAACCCCTCACCCCACTCTTTTTCACAGGGAAGGTGGGACTATTGGCAGTGCTGGACGTCCTGACTAGGATGCCCTGTTGTAGCAAGTGCTCTATGACTGGGTACACTCCTAATTCCACCTCTGGCTTCAGAGGATACTGAGGGATTTTTGGAGCTATCCTACCATCTCTTATTTGCACTACTACTGGAGCTACATTCGCCATTAATCCAGTGTGTTGTCCATCTTTGGTCCACAGGGAACCCGGTATTCGTGAGATCATTTCCTCTACCTTTGATGGACACCTGTCTATAACAGCAGAGTGTGACATTAGCCTCTGTGGGGTGTCTAACATATCCTGCACTTCCTGAACGTGATTCTCGGGTATATCCAAGAAGACACCCTCAGGAGTACAATATATGACACCTCATTTTACACAATAAATCTCTCCCGAGTAGATTAGTTGGAGCCGATGCAGCTAGCAAAAAGGAATGCTTAGTCTGCAAGGGCCCTATCGTAATCTCTGCTGGTCTACTCAAAGGGTATTGTTGCACTGTTCCCGTTACTCCCATTGCCGAAATTGTTTTACCCGTGGTTTTCATACCTACTGTCGAATTTAACACTGACCTGGCCGCCCCTGTATCTACAAGAAAAGGTAATGATCTACCAGCTACATCAACTGTGACCTCAGGTTCACTACCAAGGCTAGCAATCAACTTCACTGGCTGCAGACTACAGGTGTGGCCCAACCCCTATTGTATATTGTGACCCTCCCGCAGCACACTGGCAGCTACAATATGTGAGGGGGGTAACTGAGAATTTTCGGTGGTCTGCCATTTCCTCCTAGGTGGGTACCTCCTTGTTTCCACTGCATGTGGCTCATAACTTCTCCTATGCGGTTCCTGATCCCAATTATGTGTATTATAGTGTGGTTCATATCCTGGTCTAGGGGGTCGGTATACCTTATGTGTCTTTATACCTACAATTCCGTGAAAAATGTCCTTCATTCTGACAGTTATAGCATACTACTACACGTGACTTACCATCAGGGGCCTGGGGTTTTGGCTGATACGGTTTTGTTGTAAGAGCATTTATACTTACTGTCATCAGCTTGTCCCCGAGACTCTCTGTGCTTAATGACGTTCCGGTCGTGCTCGATAGCGGACTCTCTTGATGCAGCCACCGAGATACCTCTCCAGTTAGTTAGAGAGGTTTGCACCCTTGTTCTTAATGCCTCTTTTAACCCGTCCATTAATACTGACACCGCTACCTCCCTGTGATGTACATTGTCCTTAATGTCCTCGATCCCAGTGTATCTAGCCATTTCCTGCAGTGCTCGATGGAAATATTCAGATGCCATTTCACCTTCTTTTTGTCTTATGGAAAAGATTTTATTCCATTTGACAACAGTAGGGAAATATACTCCTAATTGCAGATTGATTTGTTGTACATTCTCCTGAGTGTACTCATCAGTGAGAGGTACTTCTGCGTCTAATCTACAATCAGTAATGAATTTCGCGGGGTCAATATTGGAAGGTAAACATACTCGTAGCACTGTTCGCCAATCTTTGTTTGTGGGTTCGGTGGCGTTACCTAACTCTTTAATGAACCTCTGGCATGCGACTAGATCCTTTCTGGGATCAGGATATTCTGACATAATTGACCTCGATTCTGTCCGGGACCAGGGACAATGCATGGCAATGTTCCTGACGGGAGTTACTCCCTGAGCGTCAGTCTTCCCATTGGGGACTGCGATCACCCTGACAGGATTCAGTTCAATTACATCATTCTAAGTTGACTCCACACTGTGAGGTGCTATTGTCTCTGCATAATGTATGGTACCGTACTTACCTGTAGACACAACCTCACTTATCCCTCCACTAGGGGGCCTTACTACTGCTCTTGCTGGTTGGGCCGTGCCCACCTGAGTATACTGTATGGTGGCTGCAAGAGAGAGTGCCGATATCGTGCTGGGCTCATCTTCTTGCTCGCAGTCCTGAGGAAAATTTAAAATGGGATACAACTGGCAAGGGTTAGCGTTAGTACATTTATCATCTATACTCTTATCGGATACCAATATGCCATTGTCTGTAGCCACTTTCTCCCCCACAATATACGGTGGTGGTGGTGCGGTTGCCATCATTTTCCTGCTAGGTTTGGAACCTGCTGCGTGAGCTAATTCTCTTTGCATATCACCCTCTTGCTGCCATAAGTTTAAACAATCCGTGTGTCTGAACCTTTGTTTTCGGGATTTTATCAGACATATCCTAATCCTTAAATTCTGCAATACCTCTGGTTCAAAACTGCCTACCTTAGGGAATGGTTAACTATCTTCCGTAGTCATACGTTCTTATTCATTGCATAAAACTTGTGTGTGTGAACCATACTTTTCACACATAATGAACCTCGCTGACCCCCTGGGCCGCGGTATGTCAACCTGAACCCTGGTTGAACGTCCCTTACTTGAGCAACTGGCCCCCATAATTTGCAGGAATTGCCCTTTCGGCTAATCCCACAAAAAAACAAAATACTCAATATAAGGCAACGGTGAAAGTTCTCAGAGTGCTTTCACCCACTCACCGCCTACGTTGGGCAGGACTACTATACACTGTCGATAGCGAAAGGCAATGTAAACAATTTAGGGCCCTATGTTACCTCTATTTACTGGAAGTTTCTGGGAATAACTTACCCTTTCCAGTAAATATAAGCCGTTGGAGATTTCCTGAGAGAGACCAGCGAAAACTCCCTAAACCTTTATTATACACAAATCACGCTTGTGTATGCTAAATGCAGCGCTAATGATACCGCGATTTTACGCAAAGCTCGTAAAAAGGGTATCACGTTGCGCTAAATATTGCACCCACGAACGCGCGGTCCAATCGCACAGCGTATAGGTACTTGTTACTTATCCGCCGTACGACCACTGGAATCGAATCACAAGCTGCGAAACCTCAGCCGGAGCGTATAAAAAAAACTAAATGGGTAAACCTCGCAAACCGCCTGGGCCGCGGTACTCTAACACAATTGCCTACCTTGCTCCTTTGTACTTCAATCTATATTAACATGAGTCAGCTGCCTCACGCCACCAAGTCTCCACTCACTTGATGTACCACTCGACGGGATCCCGAATTCCTGGGGTCCACTACGTTCTGTTACGTTCTCTCACTCACGTTCGTTCACTCAAATACACTTTGGTTTTTCTGTACAGAAAATTATCTTTCATTCAGATAAACAGCTTTACTCCCAGAGGCAATACAGTAAAAAAGGTTTTATTTAAACTAAATCTTGGAAACCGAACAATTTGTGCTAATGTAGCGTGACTACTGTCCCGCCCCTAAACTAAACGATACTATTGTGTAATTTGTACTTAGCGGTCGTACCCTTACGCACGTTGCGTAAACACGCGACCGTGTGTATGTCTTTACGTTGCGTACGCAGTCCCGTACTTTGTCCGAGACACGTGTACAAAAACCGTACGTCCGCAATAGTACAAATCCCACACTTCTATAAATGTAAGCGCTATTACCTATAATCGCTTACTTAACACAACAGTTTCTTTCTGTATAAACCTTTTTAACTAGGCCAGACTGTGTTTGTGTTTTACGTTTACTTCCTTAATATTTATTCTATATTTTAACTAAATAGCAACAAATTTCTCCGGTTATTTACACAGGTCTAAATGAATCTAGTAATCAGTACTTATGGCAACAATGTGAGCAGGTATACAGAGTACAGGTGTACGCTTGTGTTGTGTGCGCATTTGGCACCAAACAGAAATTCACAGACTTTTTAAATAGCTTTGCGTATTTACTTTACGGGTCCCACCAGCATCCCTACAAACCATGCAGAGCAGACGCCATCTAATCAGCAATAAAATAGGGTTTCCAGTGTACCCACCGGCCAGAAAAAAGTTTACGTAGGATACCTGTCCGCCCTTTGCTGATAGTCTGCTTTAACCTGCTAGGCTGCGGGTATGTGGAAAAACTGGACGATGCCCCCAATTGATAATGTCGATTTTATCTTAAAACAAAGCTATACCTTAAACACACCTTAAACCTTTAGCAGCTGCGGCCGCTATACTTAATACACACGCTCTGTACAGTGTATCACTGTACGGACTTCGCGTACAAACGCCGCACTGGGGGTACAAAGTACACACAGCGTGCACACACCCAGAGATTCACTTTAAACCTTATACAGCAATGCGATGCGTTACTAATACACTCTTAAACCTTAGCAGGAAAAGGAAGACACAACACCGATTTGTAGTTAATCACTGAGTTCCGACACCACAGAGTAATAGTTCTGAAAGGGGGTTAACAATACAAATTATGCACTACAATACAACAGAGTAAATGGCTACAGTCAATGTACATACGTGAGAATATTCGCATGCGCCTCCCGGTCCGGTCCTCCGCTATCAGGTTGATAACGTTGAGAGTCTTGTGTCAGGCCGGGCTGCAGCAGGCTTTATTTATACAAGTCTTCCAAAAGCAATACAATGGATACTGTAATCCCGTTGTCCATTGGACACAGGAATGCACTTTTACAGTACAGGAGAGGTCATAGGTTGATTTGAAAAGGTAGGCGATGTCTTTCCCAACTGCTCTTGTGGGTGGTCTCCTCTGGATTTCCGCCGCATACATAATATACAGTAAATACAGTTTATATCTATATTCTGCTTCTGCACCTAACTATCCGCAGGAACATGCAATCTTCCGCAAACCAACACCGGAATGTTACCCTTAAAATACCCTACAGCTGGATACCAAACACCACCTTATAGCCTTAGTCTGTCCCCTCTTATCCTGTAAAGGCGAATCCCTTTGTTCTGGAATCATTTAAACTGTTGATACTTTCTGATGTGGTGCAGGGGGACTATGTGTACAATGTGCACTATTTGGATTAAATATGTAATGTTTTGATAGCTCTCCATGCGTTCACAAACTCCACCGTAAATACCCATACCACGAGCAGGACCGCGGGAGCGACCATACGCAAATTGCGGATATGTGCACGCACGGCGGAACAAGTGCACGCGCAGTGGGCATGTGTGTGCAGTTTATACGTGCTGTGTGTTCTTCAATATTTTTAGACTTTGACACCCTGCTCAAATGTTTTGGCGCCAGTTCATGTATTTATTCAGGCTCTGTCTCAAGTGCCAATAGCCCCTGAAGAAAACCAGGAAACGGTTGAAACAGCTTTCGGGCTGTGTGTGTGTACTGTATATGACCATGCCGTTTGGCTAAGGATTAAACCTTCTTTGCATTTTTCATCAAACAGTGAGTGCTGGCTTGTTTACTTTGTCTGTGAGTGTCTTTATTATTGCTGCCTTGCACCACCATTATATATTTTTTCTTCAATTGAATGGCTGTGTGTGCGGTCTTGATTTTCATATATATATATTACTTCATCCTCAGGTTACAAGTAATAGAAACAAACACGTACCTTTTAAACTCTCCCCACCAAGTGTAGTGTGCTCCGGTGCGGGTCCGGCGTGTAGACGCCCACTGATGACGTCATAATGCCTCACCGCATCTCCGGAGCAACAAACAAATCAAGTCCAAAAAACAATCACAAGTATAAATATACAATAAAACTACAGTCAGGTCCATAAATATTGGGACATCGACACAATTCTCAGATTTTGGGCACTATACACCACCACAATGGACTTGAAATGAAACAAACAAGATGTGCTTTAACCGCAGACTTTCCGCTTTAATTTGAGGGTATATACATAACAGAAGCAGCAAATATTATGGACACAAAATACTTCAAAATGTTTCGTTAAGCCCTTTAGGTGCAAGGGTTTGAGGTCCGTGACGTTATCAGTGGGCATCTACATGCCGGACCCGCACCGGAGCACACTACACATGGTGGGGAAAGTTTAAAAGGTACGGGTTTGTTTCTATCACTTGTAACCTGAGGACGAAGTAATAAACTTCAAAACGTTGTTGCATACCTGCTTCTGACTGAAATTACCCCAAGTGCCGCCTGCATTGTTATGTATATTTGACCCAAGGTTATGCAGATCCAGGAGGGCACCGGGAAGCTTGTGTATGACATGGGAGTGCATACATATATATAGCATACTTGTATATACCGGCACTCCAAGCTCTACTTTAATGTCTCAATAGCCAGGTGCCATTCAAAATATTCCAATATAGATGTGTGCAAGCAGAAAGTTCAGCACTCACCATAGCAAGCTCACTTATTCTCACAACATCAATAAATAAATGATGGGGGTTTATATATATATTTATTCGTATGAGAGATTTTCTATATATATATATATATATATATATATATATATGAATATATATATATATTCGTATGAGAGATTTTATATATATATTTTGACCATATATATATATATATATATATATATATATTTGTATTTGAGAGTTTCAGTACAGATTTATTTCACCATTTAAGTCCTGGAGTGTCGCTGCTTCATTTTACTTATATGTCTACAACCTACTGCGGAGGGCACCCGAGTATGTAACCTCTCAAAGAGTAGGCGTGTCGGGCACCAGATTCCTGATATATATATGGGTATCTCCCTTCCTGAATGCTGCAAACATAACGGGCTGCTGGATTGATAACACTCCATAGTGTCAGTCATCGGACTGTTTACCATATACCATTGGCCCTTTACACAAATCAGTTTTTTCAGACTGTGTGAGGAAGAGGTTTCAGACTCAATTTTGGTTTTTAATCTTGATCTTCGCTGCTACTAGTCACTGTGGATCACTCAGTTTTTATAAATGGTGGTATATCTCCTCTAAAACCATTATGGCTTCTAAAATGTCATGAATTACATTTATTTAAGCAGTTCACACCTATATTCTAGATTCAACTATATATATGTGGCACATCGGTTTTCAATGAACCAATTCCAAAATTAATGGTCTCCCTTGTGGAACTCAACACGATACGTTTTTAGACCATTTTTACCCCTGAAGAAGTCCGTTTGGATGAAACGCGTAGGGTTTATCAATCATTGTACACTATCCCTTTGCTTTGAATATCCTCCCTAGAGCTCACACCGTTAAGGGGGGTACACACGGAGAAATCCGTGCTTAAAATCTAAGCAATCTTGCTAGATTGCTTAGATTTTAAGCACGGATCTGCCGTGTGTATGCCCTGAAGCAATAGCGATGCGCGGCCCCGCGCATCGCTATCGCCGATGCTAGATTGAGCTGCATGCAGGCTCAATCTAGCGGGTCGCTCACTTCACCGTTGTGTGAAGTGAGCGGCCCCCCGTCGGCTTTCCCCCTCGCTCAGCACATCGCGCTGTGCTGAGCGGGGTGAGAGATGTGTGCTGAGCGGTCTGTGTTAAGATCGCTCAGCACACATCTCTCCCGTGAGTACCCCCCTTTTTAAGGTGAGGAGGATCTTCCATTGTACCATCTCAAGCACTTTGGTGTGTGTCCAATGAATTGTATTGTTATTTTATTACTGTCATATCATGCTAAAGTATGATTATGGATTAAAAAACTTTTTTAAAATCTGTTACTAAACTGTTGTATTTTTTGTCGGGTGATTATTTCTTTGGTGAGAGTGTTTCTCTATAGACCCCAATTGTGAAATCTCTAAGGGGAAAAGAATCCAAGAGAAGTTTCATCTACGAATCTGGAATTGAATAAATTTCAATCAGTATTCAATGTTTTAGCGCACTCTGTATTTGTGGTGTCTATCAATCTTTAAGGTCCCACTAAAAGGGGTCCTTTCAGTAGTGCTGCTTATTTTCAGCGCAAGAAGGGTATTTTGCTTTTGTTTCATATATATATATATACATACATATATACACACACACATATACACACACACACCCCCAAAGTCACTGAAGGCGTTATATTCTCACATTTAGATCACCGGAGTATAATTGCATAAATATCCAGTCAGAGTAACCGCCATGTGCAGTACGGAGAGCAGCCAGACGGGCTGTTTTTGACACACATCTGGTGGCCCCCAGGTTCATTTTGATGGTGAGCTGCTCCACTTTATTGTGTCATTAGCCCTCACACAGCTTCGTAGCAGATGTTCACCTGGCATGTGGTGCTACGTAGTTTACCCCATGGTTATTCGCAATGGTGCCATTTGTCCAGTCACGATACACCTTCACAGCAGCACGCGAACAGTTCACAAACTACGCTGTTTCAGAAATGCTGCCACCCTTTGCCCTTAAGCCGATAATCATCCCATTTTGCAACTCGGATAAATTGCCTTTTTTACCAATGACAGCAACAAGTGATGTGTGTGTAGACAGCCTATCACACACCTTGTATAACCACCAAGCCAGCACACAACACGTGACGTACTTCATGGGCTACGCGCTGCCAAAGTCAAATATCGTCGGTTGTCATAATAATGGGACTCGACCGTGTAACTACACGTGTCTGGCACTTATAAGTATGCATTTAAACCACTCGCTATAGTATTAGCTCCATTATAAATGACACCAAGTAGAAGGCAAACGGGGCATGAATTACACATAATTATGTAAATTACGTATTGCAGAATCATGAAATTAAGTTTAAGCATCAATCATTGGCCAGATCCTGTCTGGTCAGCATATTGTATGGCGACCTAGCCAAAGTGCTGCTTTTCTGGGAGTCATGGAGAATATTGATTCCATCTGCAACTACACGGAGCTTGGAGAGACACAGCATGGCATATGAAAGATTAAGTTCACGAAGGCGCCTCTTAATTGGAAAGAACTGAGCCCTGTCCTTCTGAATCTCTATAGCAAAGTCTGGAAATACCTAAATCCGAGACACATTCCATTGTAGAGGGTCATTAGTGCGGGCTAATGTGAGGACAGAGTCCCGGTCAGGATTGTGGATGTACGCAGCGGCGCACCAACTTCTGGAAGGCACGCGTTGGGCTCTCTATACAGCAAAGAATGGCGAAAAGGAGTCTGCCCATAAGTATCCAAAAGTAACTTTTCCAAGAGTTTCTCAAGGCTTGCTCCATCTGTTTCCGGCAGCACAACAAAACATACATTGTTTCAGCCTTGAGACAGCCTTCCATGTAGGACATTTTCCTGTGTACTGCAGCCAACTGTGAATCAATGGAAACAACACTGACTCCTAAGGGTGTAATTTTGTCCTCCAGTGTAGATGTGCGTGTTTCCACTTAACGCACCTGCTCATGCTGTAGGTCATGATGTATAGTGGATTGCTTGGATTTCACTTTTCTAATTTTATCTGCAAGCCTGCATCCAAGGAGTAGGCTGAGGGTGATGCAGGAGTTGTTTACCTGCTCATGGGAATTGGGTTATGTGCATGGTGCTCTTAAAAAATTTGCCAGTTTGGCTTGCGCATTATAAATAATTGTCCCAGTTGCTGTGTGCAATCAACGTTAGTAGTAAAATATAGGATATAGTGTCCCCTGTATTATCAAATACAATAACAGTGGTAGTAAACACAATACTCTGTTGAGAGCAAACAGCACTAGCGTAGATATGGTGGAGCACAACTGTAGCTTAATATCTCTAAAGAAGGTTGTGCATTCAAGTGAGAAGGCTGAAAACTGTATGGGGAAACACTTGTATAGCAGTGAGTGGGAAGGGGCTAGCAACTAGGACAAGCAGGATGGACTAAGAAGGCTGGAGGCGGGGCCTACAATTGCCCAGTGCAGTTTATCATGGATCACCGTAGTCCAGCCACTATGTGGAAGGTCCATTTTGCTGCTAAGCTGCTGCTCAGTGATACAGTGTAATGGCCCCAATGCTGTAAACGTCCCAAAGCCGCTTTCTCAGGTCACAAAGCTGGCGGTCCACAGTACCCCTACCCCGGCACTCACCGCACAAGTACACACTAATGTAACCCCAGAAGGTGCAGGCAGAATTTGGATGCAGGATGTTGCAGACGGAGAGCTCACTGAGATGTGTGCTACTCCATGCTCTCTGTCTAGCATGGATATATTTAATACCAGAACTGTTATGGTACCTTTAGAACTGCATTTGGTAACCACTGGTATATACTAAAAAACAAAAACAAAAAAAAAGTATAACAATTTTTACAATGACAAAAACCAGAGGGTCCATTCCACAAAGATCTACTTAGCAACCCTTACCATAAAGAGGCAACAGCCTTGTTCCAATTGGAGTGATGTCGTGGTCAGTGGAAAGTGGAGATAGAGCAGTATACTGAAACGTAAATAGTACCTAAATAATATACATTAAATGCACCAATTAACCATAGTGTAAGTTATCAGTAGCTATTTAATGAATCTCAAGCAATAAACATAAAAAAGATTGCGCATATAAAAATTAAATAAAGTGAATAAAAGCGCGAGAGCACAGATCACAATTCAATCAGCAGCGAGGAGCATGCCTGCAGGATCATATATAGAGCTTAAAAAAAATACTATAAATTCATATAAATGGTAGTTCAATAAAAACCAACTGTAAGAAACCAATAGGGCCCCATGATGATACAGAAACTCCAATTAAGAATGAGTCTTTCCAGACTGAACAAGTTACCAGATCTGATGTAGGGGTTTGGTATCCTTCCTGGATGACCATTTGAGGCACAATGAGAAAATCCAGATATGTGTTGGCCTCTTCATTGCATCATGTGAGCACCATGGTGTGGGAAGTAGGCATCATGATGGAACACCTGAGAGCCTTTAGTGAAAGGTGGCAGTAATTATTGTGGATGAGAAATGTAGATACAGTGGCTCATTGGTTCCCAAAGTTCTTTGAATCACGACGCTCAAGAATATCAGAATTTTTTCTCACGGCACTCATAGTTCAAAAGTTTCTTATGAGAAATTCTGAAACAAAAGTAGGAAATGAAGTAAAGTATGTTATCCTTAGGTTCTGTTATGTGGTGAGGGCTTCACATAGTTTATGACTGGAAGCCACAAGCACTAGTTTTGCCTATTACATTGACCATAAATAATTTGAATTGGTCCTGTACCACCAATCCAAGGCACCCCTGCAAATCCCCCGAGGCACCCAGTTTAGGAACCACTGCAGTAGATCAATAATTCCACATAAAGGCCCTGAGGCACTAGCATAATATCTATGGGGTATATGCAATTGCGGTCGAATTGCCGCAAAAGTCGAAAAACGGGGCATTTTCGACAAAAAAAACATGTCGAATTCGATTCGACAATGCAATACAGTACTTTTCGTCAAAGCAATACAGTACTTTTCGTCAAAATACCTGCCGTTTCAGATTCGACTTTTTTCAAATCGAAATTTTCAAAATTTGACATGTCTGCATTGGTCAAAATGCAGCTTTTCGACAAAAGTATATTCAATTGAAGAATGTCGATTTGACAACAGTGCTTTTCGACAGCAATTTCGTCAATTTCATTCCGCCTCACTTTGCTGGCGAGAGCCGATTAAAAAAATGTAAAAAAATTATTTTTTTTGCTTCTTGGATTGCTAATAGCATATCTATTTATATTTGAAGGGATTATCTACTTGGTTTGTCTTTTTTTGACTCACAAGTATTATTTAATTGATTTTTAAAAATAATATTTTTTTCTTCACTCTGCTGAGGGAAATGTACCCATGATTCCACAGTTTTACCCAGGATACACTTCTGCAAAGCCACTCCTCTATCCTCACTCCCGGTTTTGAGACTTCAGGGAGACGAGCAGCCATTACAGTCAGCTCTCTTGTGGAATCGTTTTTTTTAGGACAATCCCTGCGTTTTAACACATTTATATCCTATTTTTTTTTGTACTGACTACAATAATGGAGCCTTTTTCTGACCAGATTGTGATGTTCATGCTGGCTGCAAGCATGGAGGAAGAAAGGGCTGCTGAACATCAGGATCAAAGTCAGCAAATGTCTGCATTGGGTGAGTCAGTATTGCGCGTTTCATTTCCACGTCCACGCCAGTATCGCACTAGGCGTGAACTGGAGGATCTCAGCGAGTTCGAGGTGATTCAAAATTATCGCTTATCGACTCGCGACATATTCGCTGTACGATCTGTTGGAGGCCGACCTGGAACCTCGGGCACGGACCAATCGCGCAGTCAGCGGTTTCCAGAAACTGCTGGCTACGTTACATTTTTTGGCGTCAGGCACATTCCAGCCTACTTTGTCTCAAACATGCGGTTTTTCACAGTCGACACTGTTGCGCTGTATAACCCAGGTCATTAGGGCTTTCCGCAAATTGACGATCCAGTTCATCAGATTTCGAGATACAGTCAGCGGATGGCGTGAGATCCAATTAGGCTTTTTCACCGAACACAAATTTCCCAGTGTACTGGGCGCGATTGACTGTACGTGCAGATCAGACCGCCACGGAATTCGTAAGAATGTTTTCGGAACCGAAAACAATTCCATTCCATGAATATACAGGCGGTCTGTGATGTCAACATGAAATTTTTGAATATTTTTGTGGGATTTCCTGGATTGTCTCACGACTCCTTCCTCCTAAGCCAGTCATCGCTGTTTGAGGATTTCGAAACAGGAAAAATGCCAGGTGGCTGGCTGTTAGGTATTTATTTTTATTTATTTATTTATTTTTTATATTACCCACCATTTTTCCTATTTCCACAGGCGATGCGGGTTATCCCAACAAATCTTGGCTCTTGACCCCATTGTCTAATCCTGTTGGAGAAGCAGAAAAACGTTACCAAGAGACACACAAAGCATCGAGGGGTGTAATTGAGCGTGCCTTCGGTGTACTTAAAAGCCGGTTTAGATATTTAGACACTTCCGGTGGTGCTCTTTTGTACTCCACGGCGAAGGTTTGCGCCATGTTGTATTTTACACAACATATGTGTCGCAAACCGTTTGCCGGTGACTCTTCGTCGCAGGGCTTTCCGACGCGGGAACCGTTCTTCTGCTCCACCGGTGGGTATGGACGAAGGAGATGATTCTCGACGGATATTGATCCAAAACTGTTTTCCCACTGCCTGTGAGTATACTTTTAATATTTGTATTATCGTGTAAACTGAGATTGTAATAACCTAAAAAATTTTTTATTTATGTATTTCAGAGTTTTACATCCTGTTGACGCACCTTCCCAGCATTGTTTTCAATGTTTCGTCCTGTTGACCTGTTACCCCCAGTTTGTTCCTGTTGTTGGGTTGCCGCAAATATTGGACCCGTTTATCCCACTCTACCATGGGCAACCTACTTGTAATGTGGACCTGAACCTCCGCCATGTAGCAGACAACCCCCCTCAGGTGAGATGTATTGCCCAAAACTCCCTCTTGTCCAAGTAACCCCGGCATGTCCAAAGTGCAGCCCTCCGGCATTTGCAACACTGCACATCCAATCATGCCCTGACACACCAATGCTTACGCTGTGTCAGGGAAAGTTTGGATGTGTAGTTTCTCAAGTGCCGGAGGGTTGCATTTGGGACAAAGGCCAATGTAACCTGCTTGTGTCCAAGTGTTGCTTGTACCTTGTCTTTTCCTATTACCAATACCTGGAACCTCATACTATTCTCTTCCACAGGTCTTGCGGAGTATCCTTCCCAAGTTGCGTGGATGTGAAGAGACACGACAGTTCCCCTGATGTACCATGGGCCACCTACTTGTGATGTGGACCTGAACCTCCGCCATGTAGCAGACAACCCCCCTCAGGTGAGATGTATTGCCCAAAACTCCCTCTTGTCCAAGTAACCCCGGCATGTCCAAAGTGCAGCCCTCCGGCATTTGCAACACTGCACATCCAATCATGCCCTGACACACCAATGCTTACGCTGTGTCAGGGAAAGTTTGGATGTGTAGTTTCTCAAGTGCCGGAGGGTTGCATTTGGGACAAAGGCCAATGTAACCTGCTTGTGTCCAAGTGTTGCTTGTACCTTGTCTTTTCCTATTACCAATACCTGGAACCTCATACTATTCTCTTCCACAGGTCTTGCGGAGTATCCTTCCCAAGTTGCGTGGATGTGAAGAGACACGACAGTTCCCCTGATGTACCATGGGCCACCTACTTGTGATGTGGACCTGAACCTCCGCCATGTAGCAGACAACCCCCCTCAGGTGAGATGTATTGCCCAAAACTCCCTCTTGTCCAAGTAACCCCGGCATGTCCAAAGTGCAGCCCTCCGGCATTTGCAACACTGCACATCCAATCATGCCCTGACACACCAATGCTTACGCTGTGTCAGGGAAAGTTTGGATGTGTAGTTTCTCAAGTGCCGGAGGGTTGCATTTGGGACAAAGGCCAATGTAACCTGCTTGTGTCCAAGTGTTGCTTGTACCTTGTCTTTTCCTATTACCAATACCTGGAACCTCATACTATTCTCTTCCACAGGTCTTGCGGAGTATCCTTCCCAAGTTGCGTGGATGTGAAGAGACACGACAGTTCCCCTGATGTACCATGGGCGACCTACTTGTGATGTGGACCTGAACCTCCGCCATGTAGCAGACAACCCCCCTCAGGTGAGATGTATTGCCCAAAACTCCCTCTTGTCCAAGTAACCCCGGCATGTCCAAAGTGCAGCCCTCCGGCATTTGCAAAACTGCACATCCAATCATGCCCTGACAGCAATGCTTACGCTGCGTCAGGGAATGTTTGGATGTGTAGTTACTCAAGTGCCGGAGGGCTGCATTTGGGACAAAGGCCGATGTAACCTGCTTGTGTCAAGTGTTGCTTGTACCTTGTCTTTTCCTAGAAGGGTGACACTATTACCAATACCTGGAACCTCATACTATTCTCTTCCACAGGTCTTGCGGAGTATCCTTCACGATTTGCAGGAAACAGCATGGATGAAAAGGGACACGACAGTTCCCCTGCTGTACCATGGGCGACCTAACACAATACCACTGCATCTCTGAAATACCATATTTTAAATTTTATTTACTAATAATTTAAAGAAAAACACACAAAACTTCTCATTTAAAAAATGTATTGAAGAAATATAATTGTATTTAATTTTGGATTAAAAAATAAGATGTAATAAAACAAAAAAAGTAGTGTTTGTTCTTCTTTACATTCTTTTCTTGTGTAGATATTTGTGGGGAAAAAAATAAATTCCATATTAAGTAAAGACACTAATGATGTCATGTTCATTCCTTTCCCAAGAACATTTGTGGAACCACACAGTCCAGCATAACCCATTGCTGGACTGTGTTGTTCCCAGGGTCAGACGTTCCAAAGTGGCAGAGTCAAGACAGCAGTCAGCACTTTGACACGGCTGCACTTGTGGAACCACACAGTCCAGCATGACCCATTGCTGGACTGTGTTGTTCCCAGGGTCAGACGTTCCAAAGTTTCTGGAATATATATACTAGAGTCATTGCTTTACTCACCTTGGTAGCACAACCCATCTACGCCATCAACTTCAAGTTTTCAACCAATCCTATGAAGAAGCAAAAAACAAAGACTAGTGAATAGTAAATTCACACTACAGTGAAAGCCTAATTTACACCAAATCACAACTGATTTGTTTGGTATAAAAAAGAAAAAAAGTGGTATCAGAATAGCTCTTTGGCCCATCATATATGTAACTACAAGGAGCTTTCATCAGTTACCACACGCGCCTGCATACATGCCCGCGCATGTATGCCTAGACTTAGCTCCTTGGTAGTATTCGGTCGGGGGTGGGGGAGCCCAACACAAAATTTAAAACAATAGTAAGGAAAAAAACAAACTAATGGGAGGGGGAGAAAAAGAAACATGAAAAACATAAATAGTAAATAATAAAACAATACGACCGGGCTTATGGTGGTTGTTGGCCGTCCGGATACTCTTCTTCCTCCTGATGTGGCGTCGATGCCCTGGGCGGCTGTGGGGTGTGTTGAATTGGCCTTGGTGGCCAAGCTGGTGTAGACGTGGCGGCCGGTGGTGGAGGCATCTGGTAGGTGGGGTACATCCCTGTATATCCTTGGTACAGCTGTGACCGTCCATACCAGGATCGTGGTGGAGCAAGGGCAGAAGGCGTCCGTGTGGCTTGTGTTGGCAGATGTGGTGGTTCACCAGCGTGTTGTTGATCTGGCTCTGGGAGCTTATCATAGATCATCTGTAACGTTGTTGCGATGATCTGGTGGCTGGATGCGGAATGTCGTTGGCTCTCCGACATGTTGTCAACGCTGTGTGCCAGGCATGATGTGTTATCCACCAGCCGGTTGATGGATGTGGCCAGAACGTGAAGGATGTCCGTAGTCTCCCTGTGATCTTCTCGTCTGGTCTTTTGCGTTTCTGCCGTGCTGTCGGCAAGAGCCTTTTGCATGTCAACCAAACCGTTTGCCATCTTATCCATTGTCTTCTCAATGGCGTCCAGTCTGGTTCCAACGACAACCCGAAAACTATCCTGGCTGACATTCATCTCTGCTGCCAGGGTGTTTAACCTCTGAATATTTGAGGGATCCTGCCCTTGCTGTACGTCTGCCACCAATTGCATTTGTGAAGCTGAAAAGAAAATTAGAAATTAGTATACACATTCATACATTTGTTTAAAGGTTCACAATTTGATAATTACTCACACAGGGATGTGGAAACAGCGGACTGCTGCACTTCCACCTCGTCGTCCGACTCATCCAGTCCAAGATCAGGCCTGTAGTAGGGACCAATCCCCGATGCTAATCCGCTGTTGGTCTGTGGCACCCCTGTTTGCAAAAGAAGAAAAAACAAATAAAGTTAATAAACTATACAAAAATGGTGGTGCTGCCGCCCCCCCCCCCCCCCCCCACAAAATATAAAATAACAAACCTTCTCCCTTCTCCATCCTGTGGTGCCGCTGCTCCAGGAGCTTCACTTGTCCTCAATTCTGGAGACTTTTCAAGGGTATGGCTGGATACATCTTCACGGCTGTCTTCAAACCCAAGAAAAGTCTCGTCCGTTAACCCTGATGACTCAAACAGTTCGGGTGATGGGTCCACAAGGGTAGTGTCTTGTTGAGGCTCTTCAGTCACAGTCCCAGAGCTCCTGGAGAGATGACGACCTGGTGATGGCCTGCGCGCAGGAGATGTAGTTTGGCGCCCAGCTGGTGGTGTGGTCGCCGACGGTGTCTGGCGCGCTGATGTCTGGCGCGCAGGTGATGGTCTGCGCGCTGACGATGTCTGGCGCACAGGTGACTTTCTGCGCGCTGATGACGTTTGGCACGCTGACGATGTGTGGCGCGCAGGTGATGATCTGCGCGCTGCTGATGCTTGCTGCGCAGGTGATAGTCCGTGCGCTGCTGCCGATGCCTGCTGCGCCGGTGATGGTCCGGGCGCTGGCCATGTCCTGCGCGCAGGTGATGTCCTCTGGGCAGGCGTGTCTGGGGAAAAAGAACAAACACATTAGCAAAAAATAAAATAAAGATTTAGTACAGCTCATCTGAATGTATTCTTACCATCAGGCCTCCTTTTGGACTGCTTAACTCCCGCCGTCTTCCGTCTCCTGGGCGGTTCTTCCTCCTCGGGAAAGCCAGCAGGACGGCTGGAGTCCACACCTCCGCAAACTCCTTGGACCATGACAGGGTTCATGCACCTTTTAATAACGTTCTCCCAGGGTAGCCACTTCAGATTGAGAGCCGGACCACCTCCCATAGCTGTCTCATGTCGGCGCTGAATCCCCATCTTCTTCTTGGTCTGTCTGCGGGCAATCACTGTACCGTTTCATGCAGTTTCTGGTGCTCCGGCAGTTTCCAGATACTGCAGTGACTTGTGTCGCGATGGCATCCCAGATGTTTCGCTTGGTCTTAGCTGCTGTGGTCTGTGCCCTTGGTCCATACAGAACGTCGTAGGACGCCATCCACTAGGGCACAGTTTTCCGCCTCAGTGTATCTGGGTCCACGCGGCTTCTGTCCTGCGTCTTCACCAGAGGCTTCCTCCTCAGACTGATCCTCTGGTTGGCTTCTTGCCTTTAGGGATAAAAAAAAACATGCAAATAATATGATCGGTATGTACCTGTGAGTGTGTCAGTATCCCTGGCAGTGCGCAAAGATACCTGTAGGTGTGCATGGCAGTGCGCAAACTAGGGTGTGTCAAGTTGGATGCTATTGTGTCTGCAGGTCTTGTCAGTATTTACCTTTCTAGGCCTTTTCTTTTTCTTCTCCCTTTGGTCCCTTGACGACCGCTGCTGGTCACTGGATGCCTGTTCGGTCGTATCCTCCTCCTGGGTCGACTCCCACTCCTCATTGCTGTGCAGGGAAAATTCTTCTGAGGGGTGGGGGGGAAGGGGGGGGGGGGGGATCGGGGCCACTTGTCCCTGGACATCTCTGTTGTAAAAATAACAATTATTTTTACAAATTTAACACATTACATAATTACATGCAACCACACGTCATGCTGCTGGGATCCCAGTTCTCAAGCAGGACCAAACACACATTAAAAAAAAAAATTGAAAAATTGAAAAAAAAAAACCTCAGCCAAACAAGCCAAAACCCCCGTACAAGCATCCCTGCACATGCTGGAGGTCAACCAGTGCTAAAATAGGAGCAAAAAAACATGTTTTGGAAACAAACGACATCACATGTCGACAACATGGTTGATGCCAACACGCTCAAAGTCACCCCAAACAAGCCAAAAAGTACCTCCAGCATGTGCAGGGATGCACCAGTGCTAAAATAGGAGCAAAAAAACATGTTTTGGAAACAAACGACATCACATGTCGACCACATGGTTGATACCGACACGCTCTAAAATCACCCCAAACAAGCCAAAAAGCATTCCTGCACATGCTGGAGGTACACCAATGCAAAAGCATGACCCAAAAAACATTTTATGAAAACAAAAAAAAACGTGAAAAACTACCCCCAACCACAAAACTCCAAAAAAAAACATGCAGCAATACAAGCAGGAGCTATATACACATACCTGCACACATATACATACCCCAAACTCCCCAAAGCAACGCCACATGTACACCTCATGGCACCCCCCACTACACAAACATGCAACGCCAGACCACATGTGGTACTTAAGTAATGTCAACTTTATCACTCCTGCAAAAATCTCTCACTGCTTCAACTTTACATCCATCACATGCTTTTTGATTTATGTTTGGTAATGACTTTATCTTTAATTAGTGATTTCTAGGCCAGACTATAGTCTGTTCTCACTGAGTATTAGTGGGGGTATAGTGATTTGTTCACACCTTGAGGCAACCTTTTGTTGTGGGCGGAGTTTTCAGAGGGTGGGTGCTGCTATCAATTAACCCTGTATCCATGTCTGCATGGTTATTTAACAAGTATAGATCAAGGCTGCAAGCATCTTAGTTGCTAAGTATGTTAGTGCAAAGTATGATGATATCATCTTTGGAGATAAACAGGAGAGAAATAGAAGGACAGCAGACTATCTCCAAAACCTCCACAAAAGAACTACAAACAACAGACTACAGTGAGTTACCTATACCACTACCAGCAACGACTGCAGCCTGGACACTGAACTACCTGTCTGATTTATACCCCATTCACACCGCAGCTTGTACCCGGTAATTTGCTGTTTTTACTGGCTTCCTAAATGGTTCGAGCTGCGATGTGGAAGTGTCACCTTCAATTTACCGTTTACAAAATACCGGTATTTTGAAACGGTAAAAAAGCAGTGTCCTACCCGTTTCAGACCCGTTTAATTGTGCAGTGTGAAAGGGTCTGAAATGGTATTTGTAAGCCCCAGAAGGTGATAGGCTGTCTCCATGTGTGATCTCACCAGGCAGAAGCAGGAAATAAACATTTAAAATGACAACCAGTTTTGTATGGGTGAAACGGGTTCAGTGTGAAAGGTACCAAAACGCTAATGAAATGGTAATATACTGGTTACAACATGCGATTTGAAGGGGGTTTAACTGCTCAGACCCGTTTAAAGAACCGTTTCAAAAGCAGGTTTTGCGATGTGAAAGCAGCATAAGTAACAGCCCTACTGCTCTCACACATTGCTCACACTCATTTACACAATCTACAACCACTGTGTATCCATCTCAGCCTTTCCGTTCCTTCCATTATTTCTTAAAATTCTGTTTGCACTGTCTTTTGATTACATTACACCCCACATTCTCCTTGTTCACTCTATATTACACCCACATCATTCTATTTTTCGGAACACTACTGTACCAAATTATGGCTCCTCGATCCCGTCACATACCAATCCTCACTGCCAGGTCTCATCCCCCAAATTCCAAATCACCCACAAACACTCAGAACCCAGCCAACCTTATCCCTATCTCCCCTGTCCCCTCCCTTCCTTTCTCCTGTGCTCTCTGGAATGCTAGATCAATCTGCAACAAGCTGCCAACTATCCACGACCTCTTCATCTCCCACTCTTTTAACCTTCTCGCCATCACTGAAACCTGGCTCTCCTCCTCTGACACCACCTCCCCTGCTGCCCTCTCCTACGGAGGCCTCTCCTTCACTCACATGGTCAGACCTGATGATCGCCAGGGTGGAGGCGTGGGCATCCTTCTCTCCCCTAACTGCACCTTTCGTGTCATCCCACCTGAGCCCTCCCTCACCTTCTCCACCTTCGAGGTCCACACTATCCGCCTCTTCTACCCCATTCACCTCCTTGTGGCAGTGATCTACCGCCCCCCTGGCCACTGTTCACCTTTCCTTGACAACTTTGATGCCTGGCTTCCCCCACTTTCTCTCGCCGACCTCCCCTCTGTCATCCTCGGTGACTTTAACATCCCTATTGACATCACTAATGCTGCTTCCACTAACCTTCTTGCCCTTTCCACATCCTTTGCACTTTCTCAATGGACCTCCACCCCTATTCACAATCTCGGCCACTCCCTCAACCTTGTCTTCACCCACCGATGTGATCTCTCTGACTTCTCAAACTCTTCCTTCCCTCTCTCTGACCACCATCTGCTTTCTTTCACCCTCTCATCCTCCTCTCCACGCCCAGACCCACAACCACCAGACGCAATGTCGGGTCTCTCAACCCCACTTTCATGTCCTCCCTCGAGACTTTCCTATCTCCTCTTTCCACTATAACTTGTCCCAACAAAGCAGCCTCCTTCTATAACTCTTCCCTAACCGCTGCTCTCGACTCTGTGGCCCCCCTCTCCTCTGTCCCCCTCCGCCGCTCCAAACCCCAACCCTGGCACACCAAACTAACACGTTTCTTACAAAAATGCTCACGCTCCGCTGAACGCTCCTGGAGGAAATCTCACTCTCTGCCGGACTTCCTCCATTTCAAGTTTATTCTCTCCTCCTACAGCTCTGCTCTTTCCCTCGCCAAGCAATCCTTTTTCCAAGCACTCATCTCTTCTCAGTCCTCCTGTCCACGCCGTCTCTTTGAAACTTTCAGCACTCTCCTTCGCCCCCCTCCTCCTCCCTCACTGCCACTGACTTTGCCTCCTTCTTCATGTCCAAAATTGAGGACATCCAACACGACATCCCTCGCCGTCACCCCTCTGCTACCCCCCTGCCCCCTTTATCTCTCCCCTCCATCTATCCCACCCTGTCCTCCTCCTGTCCCACTTCAGAAAAGGAAGTCCACTCCCTCATCTGATCCCCCCCCTCCACCTGCCCCCTGGACCCCCTTCCCTCCCGTCTTCTCCGCTCCCTCTCCCCCACTGCCTGCTGACCTCTTTAACCTGTCCCTCTCTACCGGCATCTTCCCCTCGCCATTCAAACATGCTCTGGTCTCACCTATTCTCAAAAAACCCAACCTTGACCCCTCATCACCTACTAACTACCGCCTCATCTCTCTTCTCCCTTTCGCCTCCAAATTACTTGAACGACTAGTCTACAGCCGTCTCACAAGCTACCTCTCTGACAGCTCCATCCTCGATCCACTACAATCTGGCTTTCGCCCTCTCCACTCAACTGAGACTGCCCTGGTGAAAGTCACCAATGACCTGCTTTCGGCCAAATCCAGGGGCTACTTCTCTCTGCTCATCCTTCTGGACCTCTCTGCTGCCTTTGACACCGTAGATCAACCTCTCCTCCTCCGCACACTCCAAAATGCTGGCCTCTCTAGCACTGTCCTTGACTGGTTTTCTTCTTACCTCATTAACCGCTCCTTCTCTGTGTCTGCCTCCAGCACCACTTCACACCCTTCCTGTTGGTGTCCCTCAGGGTTCTGTCCTTGGACCCCTTCTGTTCTCCCTATACACCTCTTCCCTGGGTGCACTCATTAACTCATTTGGCCTTCAATACCACCTCTATGCTGATGACACACAACTCTACCTCTCATCTCCTGATCTGTCCTCCTCTGTCCTCTCTCAGTTTTCCAGCTGCCTCTCTGCAATCTCCTCCTGGATGTCTGAACGCTCCCTAAAGCTCAACATGGACAAAACTGAACTCATCATCTTCCCCCCATCCAGAGCAACACCCCCGACCAATATCTCCATCATTGTTGACAACACCACCATCTCCCCCGTTCCCCAACTCCGCTGCTTGGGTGTCACTATTGACTCCTCCCTCTCCTTTGCACCCCACATCCAAGCTCTGGCACAATCCTGTCATTTCCAGCTACGCAACATTGCTCGTATCAGGCCAAATCTCTCCCAGAGTGCAACTAAACTCATAATCCACTCACTGGTCATCTCACGACTTGACTACTGCAATGTTCTCCTCACTGGCCTCGCTTGCTCCCATCTTTCTCCCCTCCAATCTGTCCTGAACTCCGCAGCTAGGCTTATCTTCCTCTCCCGCCGCACCACATCTGCCACTCCCCTTCGACAAAATCTACACTGGCTCCCATTCCCCTACAGAATCCTCTTCAAACTCCTCACCCTCACATACAAGGCCATCTCTAATTCCACTGCTCCCTACATCACCAACCTCCTTTCCCTTCATACTCCCTCCCGCCCCCTACGGTCGACTAATGACCGTCGCCTCTCCACCGCCCTGGTCACTGCTTCCTATGCACGAGTTCAGGATTTTGCCCGTGCTGCACCCCTTCAGTGGAACGCACTCCCCCGCTCCATTAGACTCTCCCCGACCTTGCAAAGCTTCAAACGGGCACTAAAAACCCACCTATTCATCAAAGCATACCCTCCCGATGCATAACCCAGTGCTGAAGCCGCGCCTCCACCCGTGAACATCTCAGCTTTGCTTGAATACTGTCATCAGGCTACCTCCCACTTGCCTGCACCTCTTGTCATCTGTCTGTCACCCCTCCCCACTAGATTGTTAGCTCTTCAGAGCAGGGCCCTCTTTCCTCTTGTTATCTAAGCCCTCGTCTCGACACATTACACTCGCAGCTCTCCCCTACTCAACGACCATCTTTATCCTGCTAGTAAAGGCTCATCTCCATCTATTGCCACCAGCCTCTAGTAGTACGATGATCACTCCATCAATACTTACATCTTAGCTGTATTATGTCTTGAGAACGTGTGGTGCTCTGTTACCTGTACTCTTTCTGTTATTTATTTACTGTAATGCTATGTTTTGTCTCCCTGTACTGTCCTTTGTACGGCGCTGCGAAACACATGTGTCGCCTTAGAAATAAAATGTAATAATAATAATGTAGAAATTGCTCCAAAAACGACTCTCCTCTGGGGTAACAGGTATCCTGTCCGTCCTGGATTAAGGCCTGCTGGGTGTCCAAACGATACCACAGCAAACAACCAATTTGCTAGCTCTGCACCTCCACACACCTCTGCAAGTTCACAAAATGGCTGCTGAGCACGAAGCAAACAAGCCCTATAAAGGGCTCCAAACGTCGGGAAGTCGAATCCAGGACGCCCACTACTCGACGATTGGTACGTTATTCGACAAGGGGAGTGTCGAATGGGTTTTGTATTGAATATGTCGAATTCATGGTCCCGGCTGGAGGGTTTTGGCTGTCGAGTACAGTCGAATCCTAAAACGGTCGAAAAAAAGGCGCAATTCGTCCGGAATTGCATATATGAGATGCCACACTTACTGGCAGATGGACATTTGTTGTAGACTCAGCAATTTGTTCTTGAATAATATTTAATTTTCATTAATCAGTTCTTTTTGCAGCACTGTGGAACGGCTATGCAAATTTATACGCAGAAAGCTGTGAGAAAACACATTTTCTAATAATCTATATAGTCCCTATAATAACTTTTATGAGAGATTTATAATATACTCAAATGGCAATAATGTTGAATTTCAGGAATTTATATCTTCTATTAAAGTTAACTGACATTTAAGCTTTATACATAAATATGGGTAAAATCAAATTCAGTTTTTGGAGATTTAGCTATAAAATCCAGTAAATATTAAACACTAAAAATAACATACTTATATACATATAAAGAAATATTATAGTAATAGCTGCTTGCAGTAGTCCAGCTCTCCATTTTAATAGCTGAACAAAAAATATTCTATTTTTCATTATTTACTAGACTTAAATGAAACTAGAAAACAATGTACTGATGTAAGGGAAAATTTTTTTAATTAAAATATATCAATAAATTGATCTATTTATCAGGCGATTTGACAGGGCTGATTTTCTAAGCGGCTGTTAAATTAAGGTGATAGTCAGTCACCCTATAGATACATGTGAGAAATTATAAAAACAGCGCTAACCAGGTGTTAATTAATAAATGTTTTATAACAATTTAATCAATACACAATAAAACCATTAAAAAGATATATAACTAAAATTTGACTAATGCCTCATAGCCAGTCTCTTGACCAATAGATTTTTCTTCGGATATCTAAATCAGCAAATGGAAAGTCTATCAGTAAGAGTCTTTCAAACTTTGACTCATGAAGGGACATCCAATTAACAGTTACTGGATTCCATGTGGTAAGATTGATTGATTGACCAGTTTTGTCTGTTTTTCAGTGTTCGGGTAGAAATTATCAATTGTCATTTGCTCCCACACATTACCAGATTTTCAATCCAACCAGCCAGATTGGACAATAAAACTTTAGGTATATGGCCAGTCTAAGTCACATCTGCTGATAATATTCTACATTTTATATCACAAGACGTAGTAATTAGAGTATGCATAAAGTATAAATTTTATGGTCAGAATTATCCTGTGTTAGCAGAGGCGTTTGAAATGTGATAAGGTGGACATGATGAAATATGCCTGTATTGGTTATGTGCTTGTATTTCAAAATGATTTTCAAGACTAATAACGGACAAGAGGCAACAACTTTTCAATGATTTATTTTGTGATAATAATCAAATGTACAGCGGCAGATAAATAGAATATTTACAATAATGAATTTTGTGTATCATGATTGAGGACGATAAAATCCACAGGGAGGAACAGAGTATGGTATGACTTCTGACATTGGTGTCTTCAGGTTCCACTCAACAGGACTACACCAACTGTGACGGGTTCACTACGGTATGCCGGCGGTCGGGCTCCCGGCGACCAGCATACCGGCGCCGGGAGCCCGACCGCCGGCTTACCGACAGTGTGGCGAGCGCAAATGAGCCCCTTGCGGGCTCGCTACGCTCGCCACGCTATGGGCACGGTAGCGCGCTACGCGATTTTATTCTCCCTCCAGGGGGGTCGTGGACCCCCACGAGGGAGAATAAGTGTCGGTATGCCGGCTGTCGGGATCCCGGCGCCGGTATACTGTGCGCCGGGATCCCGACAGCCGGCATACTGAAGACCACCCACTGTGACAAAAGGGTTTATCCTGTTTGATAAACAGACTCAGAACCTGCTCTGACTTCACACTGCACTCATAACGATAAAAGCTGTAAACCAACATGATTAGCATGTACTGATGAATTACTAAAACAATGTTACTGTGAAGGTGGTATTACACAGAGGCTGACATAGTAAAATACATTTTAATGCAGACAGCATACTGGGTGGCGAGTGAAGATAGCATTAGAAAGTGGGGAGATTTCACCACTATAAACAATCTAGACCATGTCACTAACACATAGGTGGACTAGGTATGTGTAACACCTTGCTACAACTTTTATATAAGAAACTTTAACAGTAAAAACAGAACTCATGCATTTTCTTTTTGTAATTGTACAGAGTATCCAAAACCTTTAGGATGTATGACCCAAAAAATGGCTTTATGTAAAGTATAAATGTATGTGAACAACATTTTATACAGGTTGCCTTAATAGAAATATTCACATAGGTGTATGCAATATTATGTAAAAAGGCAATTCAGACTAATAATGCTTGTAAACCGGTAGTGTGCAAAACAGTGAAAGGTTTATCAATTCCTTGTAAAAGTCAACACCAATGGACCTGTCACTGTAAATGCACACAGAATACAAAACAAGAACTGCTAAAGCACATACAGGCTAATTTGTCTGTTTCTGCCTTGTGAGCCTGTAAAGCCAAAACAGAATTTGAGCAGACTTATTTATGCAAAATGTAAAATAGTACACCTGATAGGCAAGTTATTTCAGAAGTCTTCCACAGTATTTACAATTCCATCACATTTGGAAAGTATCTACATCGGAATACACTGGAACAGCAATTTCACGTATGGCTCGTTCTTCACCTAACGACACTAATTAAGGTGCAACAAGTTGGCAGTAGGAAATGCATACATAAACATTGTGGCCAATGGATTCCTTAATGCCGAAAGTCATGACTAGCATTTTTCACACAAGGTAACCGTCAAACATCTGGAGTTTATAACTTGCCACACTGTCCAGTAACCATTCACGAGTGACCACCAGAGCACGATGTTTCTTCCGTATAGCTGCAGAACAAATAATGACTAATGTTAGGACATTCCCCTTAGTACAATTCAGGTGTGTTATAGTGTTAGTGATCTACAGGAGTTATTGGAATGACGCAGCAGCAGGCACACTACAGAAAGCACAGCAGTCTGTGTGGCAGTGAATAAATGAAAAATGCATAAATGTATACTGCACTAACTTCCATCTAGGATACGATCTAATGTTCCTTATAACAATGTACATCAATATTTCTGGTGCTTTATAATTATGGGTAGTATAGGATTAGTATAGCAGTTATTAGTTAATCTGCATTTGCACCATTTTCTTCTGTGCTGATAAAATATTAACTGCATCAAACAAATGATTACATGCAAAGGAAAATAGGATTTTGGTACTTACCAGGTAAATCCTTTTCTTTGAAGCCATAGGGAGCACTGGAGTACTCTTGGGATATGGATGGCTTCCACAGGAACAGGGCAATGAATATTTAAATTTAGAACACTCCACCCCTCCATATCCCAGAGTACCTCAGTGTTTTTTACTGAGCCGATCAGGAGCTATAGAGAGGTTGACAATGGAGAATTACATACAACATAACGGACAACAATGAAGTTGACACATAACGTTACTGACAACTAAACAGTTGACACCATAACCGATAGAACTTGATAATTTGAACCAGTCGGTGAGAGTGTGTTACCATAAGATCCCCTGAACTTACCACGAACCAGGTAAAACTGCTCTGGGAGGGCGTCCAGTGCCCCCTATGGATTCAAAGAAAAGGATTTACCTGGTAAGTACCAAAATCCTATTTTCTTTTTCATCCACTAGGGGTCACTGGAGTACTCTTGGGACGTACCAAAGCGTCCCCCTTGGGCGGGAGAGCTGTTTGGCACCTGTAACACTAGGCGGCCAAAGCTAGATGCTGATGCCGCAAACGTATCAAACTTGTAAAAGCGCACAAACGTGTGCACGGATGACCATGTAGCCGCACGGCAAAGCTGCGTCGTAGAAGCTCCACGACCAGCTGACCATGAAGTTCCCACAGAACGTGTGGAATGAGCTGTTACTGATGTAGGCGGCTGTAACCTAGCATGAAAGTAAGCCTGACGTATAGTCAGTTTTATCCATCTGGATAAGGTCTGCTTAGACGCTGGCCAACCCATCTTGGCAGCATCATAGAGAACAAACAACGTATCCGTATTACGAACTGTAGACGTTCGGGATACATAAATGCGTAATGCGCGTACCACATCCAGAGTTCCAGAATGTCCTGTTAACACAGGAACTACTATTGGTTGATTGATGTGAAAAGATGACACTACCCTTGGTAAAAAAGCGGGATTCGTCCGAAGTTCCGCTCTGTCATCATGAAACACCAAATACGGTGGCTTGCATGACAAGGCACCCAAATCTGAAACACGCCTTGCCGAAGCTAAGGCTAGAAGAAAAATAGTTTTCCAAGTGAGAAACTTTATATCCACTTGCTGTAAGGGTTCAAAATATGAAGACTGTAAGAATCTAAAACCAGATTCAAGTCCCATGGCGCTGTAGGTGGAATGAATGGAGGCTGTACTCTGAGGACACCTTGCAGAAAAGTGTGTACCGACGGCAATAGAGCCAATCGTCTTTGAATATAAATTGACAACGCAGATACCTGCACCTTTAGTGTAGATAAACGCAGTCCTCCATCTAACCCCATCTGTAGAAATAACAAAAGATGGGATAACTTGAAAGATGATGTCGGAAACTTCCGAGCTTCACACCAACCTATATAGGCACGCCAAATTCTGTAATAATGAGCTGTTGTAACTGGCTTCCTAGCTCGTAACATGGTTGGTATAACGGATTCTAGAATGCCCTCTCTTCTTATGAGTGCGGTCTGAATAGCCACCCCGTCAAACGCAGCCGCACTAAATCGGGGTAAAGGAACGGACCCTGTTGTAACAAGTCCGGACGTAGTGGGAGCGGCCAAGGATCGTCTGCGAGTAGTCCGCGGAGATCCGAGAACCAAGCTCTCCGAGGCCAATGAGGCGCCACTAGTATGACTGTGACAGACTCTCTTTTGATCCGTTTTAGCAACAGAGGGAGCAGCGGAAACGGTGGAAACAGATACACTAGGCTGTACGGTCAAGCGATTGTGAGAGCATCCACCGCCACTGCCTTTGGATCTCTCGTTCTGGACACATACTGGGGCGTTTGGTGATTGTGGCGAGACGCTATCAGGTCCACTTGAGGGTAACCCCACCTCTGGACCAACATGTGAAACACTTCTGGATTTAATGCCCATTCTCCTGGATGAAAATCCAGATGGTTGAGATAATCCACCTCCCAGTTGTCCACTCCCGGAATGAACACTGCCGACAATATCACCTGGTGGTATTCGACCCAATTGAGGATTCGAGCTACTTCCCGCATTGCCATGCGGCTTCTCGTTCCTCCTTGTTTGTTGATGTACGCGACTGCCGTCGCGTTGTCTGACTGCACCTGGATAGTCTGAGACCGAAGCATGTGTACTGCTTGTCGTAGCGCATTGTAAATTACGCGGAGTTCCAGGACATTTATAGACAGCAATCTTACGTGATCCGCCCAGAGACCCTGGAGCTGACAATTTTGAACTACAGCTCCCCAACCTCTGAGACTCGCGTCCGTCGTTAGAATTATCCAATTCCAGCCGCCGAACCGTTTCCCTGCGGTTAAATTGTGTACTTTGAGCCACCAGAGTAGAGACACCCTTGCCCGTGGCGACAACCTCACCCTGTGGTGAATCTGCAGATGCGAGCCCGACCACTGTGCGAGCACATCCAGGTGAAATGGACGTGAGTGAAATCTTCCGAACTAAAGCGTTTCGAAAGCCGCCACCATTGTTCCTAAGTGGCGAATGCACAAATGTATGGAGACTGTGCGTGGCTTGAGCACTAATTGTACCAGATGGCGAATAATCTGTACTTTCTGTTGTGGTAGGTAAATTCTTTGATTTACCGTATCGAGAATCATACCTAGGAATTGAAGTTGTTGAGACGGAATTAGATGTGATTTCTTGAAGTTGACAATACAACCGTGGTGAACCAGTACATTGTACGTTAGCAGCGCATGTTGGAGAAGCATCTGTTGAGACGGGGCTTTGATGAGCAGATCGTCTAAGTACGGAACTATTGTCACTCCCAGGGATCTGAGATGAGCTATCATCACAGACATCACTTTGGTGAATACCCGAGGCGAAAGGCCAAACGGTAGAGCCTGAAACTGGTAATGGTTCTGGCGTATTGCAAAACGCAAGAACCTCTGATGAGGTTGCCAAATCGGAATGTTTAAGTATGCATCCTTGAGATCTAGTGCAATCATGAATTCCTTTGGCTCTAAACCTGCAATTACTGACCGCAGTGATTCCATCTTGAAAGTGACGTACTGATTGAGACCCTTTAAGTTCAATATTGGCCTGACTGAGCCATCCGGCTTCGGTACCACAAACAGACTGGAATAATAACCCTGACCTTGTTGTTGTACCGGGACCTGAATCAAAACTGCTGAATCCAGTAGGGACTGAATGGCAATTTGCAGAACCGCCCTCTTGTCGTCCGAGAGAGGTAGTCCTGTCTTGAAAAACCGCAGTGGCGGAAGACAGTCGAACTCTATTTTGTAACATCTTAACACTAAATTGCGGATCCACCCATCTGTGGATGTCAGGAACCACGCCAAATGGAACGTCTGAAGGCGTGCTCCCACAATTGGAGATTCGAGATGGGCTGGGAGCCCGTCATGCCACTGGCTTGTCGGTGACCTTAGCGTCTTGATGACTTGTGTTGGTTTGTTGGAAACCACGTCCTCAACCCCGTCTACCAGGCGTGGCTGTTCCTCTGCCACGCCCGCGAAAGGCCTGAGGTCTAAAGGATTTGAACGCAGGTCCAGAGTATCTCCGTCTTGGTACCGTTGGAGGCAATGGTAAGAAAACAGACTTTCCTCCCGTGGCCTCAGAAATCCATTTGTCCAATTCAGGACCAAACAACTTATCGCCACCGTAAGGTAATGCCTCTATAACTCTTTTGACCTCTGCCTCCGCTTGCCAAGAGCGCAAGCCAGAGAGCTCGTCGTACTGTAACCAGTGACTATGAAATGCGAGAAGTGAGCTGACAGACGTCAGTAGAAGCTGTACATAGATACTCCGCAGCCTCACACATTTGATCAGCAAGAAGTATAAGGTGATCGTCATGTAGGGCAGACTTGAGTTCTTTTATCCATACTATGAGCGCCTTAGTGACCCAAATGCCAACCAACCAAGGTCTCAGCAGCACTCCTGCTGCTATATACATGGACTTTAGCATAGTTTCTATTTTGCGGTCTGAAGGGTCTTTAAGCGTAGCAGTTGGCACTGGTATGGTTAATTTCTTTGTAAGTTTCGACACTGACGAATCAACCATTGGTGGATACTCCCATGTACATGTCACCGAGTCTGGAAACGGGTAACTAGACTTTAATCTGCAAGGTATAGAAAACCGTTTATCTGGATTCTGTCGTGTTTCTACTAACATCTTATTAAGAGACTCCGAAACAGGAAAACACATTGGAGATCTCTGTCGTTTAGTAAATACGACTTCATCATTTGTCAGAGGCTCCTCCGTTTATGTAAACTTCAGAGACTGACGCACCACTCTGATGAGATTATCAATGCCTGGGCTGTCAAAATCATCACTATCTGACTCCACTTCGCCCTCCTCACCCTCATCTTGTGCCGTGAGGTCTGGCATGTAATCGTCAGAATGCAACATAGCCGAAACAGGTAAATCATAAGACATATGAAATTTATCCCGTCTACCCAAAATGGATTTGGACCTTTCGCAAGGCTGAGACGCCTCCGGTAGTCCTGGCGGTCTCATTCTAGACTCAGATCTTGCCGCTTCCCGCTCTTGTCGAGCGGCGGTCAATTCTGATTGCAACCCAGCCAGTACATTGGCTAGCATTTCCCATGGAGGGTCCGGGGAGGAAACTGGCATTAAAACCGGAGCAGAAATTGTATTCGTAACTGAATCCACAAAACATACTTTACATGTGGTAGATCCATCCGGTAACACACTGCTACAGACCTTGCAGTGAAACTGCTTTTTAGTTTTTGCTGGTGCCTTACTCATTATAGAGACATACAATACAATATACAAAAACAGACAATTGCACGACTCAGTAAAATAGTACTAAGGTGTGTGTGATATATATATCTGGCCAAGTGCAGTACACATGGCCAATCCTATGAAATGTGATCCCAAATTCCCACTAACACCCCTGCGCCTCCGGTGGAGTAGATATGTAGTACTGGAACTTTCTGGAATCACAACAGGAAGACACAGGAAGCATGGTTAAAATGGCCCCCATGCCATGCTTACAGTATAATCACAGTACAGGTCATAATCTTTTAAACAGATATATAACCTTGGATAGTGTATCAAAAATCCTAGGTATATTATCCATGCAGTCTAGCCTACTGCTGCTGCTAGTCCCCCCTCGTGCAGCTGCTTGCTACTTATAATGGCGCTGTGATTCCCCCCCCCTGTATGCTGCGTGGCAATGAGCATGTAAAAGGGCCGGGTCGCGGGTAGAGGCAACCAAAGGACGGCCAGCGGTAGTGTGGGGCGGGCAGCGGTAGTGTGGGGCGGCCAGCGGGAGCCGGGTAGCGGGACGCGCCGGAGAACACACAGCGGGAGGCGGGGAGCGCGGCCCCTCGAAGCGGCGGCGGCCGGAGCAGCGGCGGCGGGCGGTGTGCGCCTGTATGCTGTAAGAAACAGTGTCCCCACACAGAGGGGCGGCAGCGTGAGCTGACCGCCCCGTCCCCCAACATACCTGGACTCCTGTGGTGAGGCTCCGACGGGGCTTCTCTGTAAGCACCGGCCAGCCTTTCTGCAGGATGTCTGCTCTGGCTGTGAGAGTGCTCTTTTGGTGAGGACCGACACGCCACAGCTGCTTGTAGCAGCTTCCACTATCCCTGACCCTGGCCTTTTGGAAGGGGGAAAGGGATGTGGTATGAAAAAATAAAATAAATAATTGTGGACTAAGCCACACAAGCCTGTTGCTACTTGAGCACAGAAAAAACACTGAGGTACTCTGGGATATGGAGGGGTGGAGTGTTCTAAATTTAAATATTCAGTGCCCTGTTCCTGTGGAAGCCGTCTATATCCCAAGAGTACTCCAGTGACCCCTAGTGGATGAAAAAGAAAAGTGGAACTACAATTTCTTCATTAAGGTGTAAAATTGATACTACCTTAGGCTGCAAACCCGGAATAGTATGTTACAAAGCCGCCAGACAGCATGAAAAATTAGAAAAGGAGCCCTGCAGGATAGAGCCTTTAATTCTTGCTGAAGCAATTGCTAGCAGAAAAGATACTATACAGGATATTTCAGATCTTCTGACTATATAGCTGAAATGGAGAATGCTGAAGCACCAATAATATAAGATTAGGATCCAAGTGCTCTAAGACAGGAACACATGAAGGTTGAACATGCAGAACTTGCTGCAGGAGAATCTTAACTTCTGAAATTAAACGGATAAGCAGAAACCTGCACTTTTAGATAACTGAAGCACAGGCCTATTTTAAGTCTAGACTGAAGAAAGAGATACATCTGGAAATTAGAAGAATGTAAGCCAGCAATCTAACACCATTTTCCATATGTTCTCCAAACTTTATGATCTATTTTGAAGTAACTGGATTTCTAACCTTACTCATGATCAGAATACATTCATCCGAAACCTTTTTTTTCCTGTAATATCCTTGCTTCAACTGCCATGCTGCCAAAGCCAGTTGGTAAAGGCCCTGATGTTAAAAGGAACCCTGGGTCAGCAAATCCTCTAGCTTGGGAACACAGAACCTGAGAAGATCTTTAATTGCTTCTTATGTCAGAGAACTTGGGCAATAAGAATGACTGGCTGTGCTTTCATATTCTTCAGAACACGAGGGAGGTATCAGACTGAATAAGATTCTCTATTTAAAGATCCATGGACGCAAAACTGCATCCACTAGGGAGGTATATGGGTCCTTGTCCATCTTTCTACTTTGTTATTGTATCTGTAGGGCATCAGATCGATTTGTGGTTACCCCAAATGTTCTACCAGGAGACTGAATACATTGGGATGAAGAGACCACTCTCCTTTGAGAATAGTTTCCAAATTTGCAATCAGTGCAAACACTGAAAAAATAAGATTTTAAACCTACCGGTAAATCTTTTTCTCGTAGTCCGTAGAGGATGCTGGGGACTCTGTAAGGACCATGGGGAATAGACGGGCTCCGCAGGAGACATGGGCACTTTAAGAAAGACTCTAGGTCTGGGTGTGCACTGGCTCCTCCCTCTATGCCCCTCCTACAGACCTCAGTTAAGAGAAACTGTGCCCAGAGGAGACGGACAGTACGAGGAAAGGATTTTTGTTAATCCAAGGGCAAGATTCGTACCAGCCACACCAATCACACCGCATAACTTGTGATATACTAACCAGTTATCAGTATGAAACCAACATAGCATCAGTCCAAGACCGATGAAAACTAGAACATAACCCTTATGTAAGCAAAACTATATACAAGTCTTGCAGAATTAGTCCGCACTTGGGACGGGCGCCCAGCAACCTCTACGGACTACGAGAAAAAGATTTACTGGTAGGTTTAAAAATAAGATTTTACTCACCGGTAAATCTATTTCTCGTAGTCCGTAGTGGATGCTGGGAACTCCGAAAGGACCATGGGGAACAGCGGCTCCGCAGGAGACTGGGCACAACTAAAGAAAGCTTTTAGGTCACCTGGTGTGCACTGGCTCCACCCACTTTGACCCTCCTCCAAGCCTCAGTTAGGACACTGTGCCCGGACGAGCTGACATAAGAAGGAAGGATTTTGAATCCCGGGTAAGACTCTTACCAGCCACACCAATCACACCGTATAACTCGTGATACTATACCCAGTTTAACAGTATGAAAACAACTGAGCCTCTCAACAGATGGCTCAACAATAACCCTTTAGTTAACAATAACTATGTACAAGTATTGCAGACAATCCGCACTTGGGACGGGCGCCAGCATCCACTACGGACTACGAGAAATAGATTTACCGGTGAGTAAAATCTTATTTTCTCTGACGTCCTAGTGGATGCTGGGAACTTTGAAAAAACCATGGGGATTATACCAAAGCTCCCAAACGGGCGGGAGAGTGCGGATGACTCTGCAGCACCGAATGAGAGAACTCAAGGTCCTCCTCAGCCAGGGTATCAATTTTGTAGAATTTTGCAAACGTGTTTGCCCCTGACCAAGTAGCAGCTCGGCAAAGTTGTAAAGCCGAGACCCCTCGGGCAGCCGCCCAAGATGAGCCCACCTTCCTTGTGGAATGGGCTTTTACTGATTTAGGATGCGGCAGTCCAGCCGCAGAATGCGCCAGCTGAATTGTGCTACAAATCCAGCGAGCAATAGTCTGCTTAGAAGCAGGAGCACCCAGCTTGTTGGGTGCATACAGGATAAATAGCGAGTCAGTTTTCCTGACTCTAGCCGTCCTGGAAACATAAATTTTCAAGGCCCTGACTACGTCCAGTAACTTGGAATCCTCCAAGTCCCTAGTAGCCGCAGGCACCACAATAGGTTGGTTCAAGTGAAAAGCTGATACCACCTTAGGGAGAAACTGGGGACGAGTCCTCAATTCCGCCCTATCCATATGGAAAATCAGATAAGGGCTTTTACATGACAAAGCTGCCAATTCTGACACACGCCTGGCTGAAGCCAAGGCCAATAACATGACCACTTTCCACGTGAGATATTTTAGATCCACGGTTTTAAGTGGCTCAAACCAATGTGATTTTAAGAAACTCAACACCACGTTGAGATCCCAAGGTGCCACTGGAGGCACAAACGGGGGCTGAATATGCAGCACTCCTTTCACAAACGTCTGAACTTCAGGTAGTGAAGCTAGTTCTTTCTGGAAGAAAATCGACAGAGCCGAGATCTGTACCTTAATGGAGCCTAATTTCAGGCCCATAGTCACTCCTGCTTGTAGGAAATGCAGAAATCGACCTAGTTGAAATTCCTCTGTTGGGGCCTTTTTGGCCTCACACCAAGCAACATATTTCCGCCATATGCGGTGATAATGCTTTGCAGTTACATCTTTCCTGGCTTTAATCAGCGTAGGAATGACTTCCTCCGGAATGCCCTTTTCCTTCAGGATCCGGCGTTCAACCGCCATGCCGTCAAACGCAGCCGCGGTAAGTCTTGGAACAGACAGGGCCCCTGCTGCAGCAGGTCCTGTCTGAGCTGCAGAGGCCATGGGTCCTCTGAGATCATCTCTTGAAGTTCCGGGTACCACGCTCGTCTTGGCCAATCCGGAACCACGAGTATTGTTCTTACTCCTCGTTTTCTTATTATTCTCAGTACCCTTGGTATGAGAGGCAGAGGAGGGAACACATAAACTGACTGGTACACCCACGGTGTCACTAGAGCGTCCACAGCTATCGCCTGAGGGTCCCTTGACCTGGCGCAATATCTCTCTAGTTTTTTGTTTAGGCGGGACGCCATCATGTCTACCTGTGGCCGTTCCCATCGATTTACAATCAGCGTGAAGACTTCTGGATGAAGTCCCCACTCTCCCGGGTGGAGGTCGTGCCTGCAGAGAAAGTCTGCTTCCCAGTTGTCCACTCCCGGAATGAACACTGCTGACAGTGCTAGTACGTGATTTTCCGCCCATCGGAGAATCCTTGTGGCTTCTGCCATTGCCATACTGCTTCTTGAGCCGCCGTGTCGATTTACATGGGCGACTGCCGTGATGTTGTCTGACTGGATCAGTACCGGCTGGTGTAGAAGCAGGGATTTTGCCTGACTTAGGGCATTGTAAATGGCCCTTAGTTCCAGAATATTTATGTGTAGGGAAGTCTCCTGACTCGACCATAGTCCTTGGAAGTTTCTTCCCTGTGTGACTGCCCCCCAGCCTCGAAGGCTGGCATCCGTGGTCACCAGGACCCAGTTCTGTATGCCGAATCTGCGGCCCTCTAGAAGATGAGCACTCTGCAGCCACCACAGCAGAGACACCCTGGTTCTTGGAGACAGGGTTATTAGGCGATGCATCTGAAGATGCGATCCGGACCATTGGTCCAACAGGTCCCACAAAGATTCTGGCATGGAACCTGCCGAAAGGAATTGCTTCGTAAGAAGCCACCATCTTTCCCAGGACCTGCGTGCAGTGATGCACCGATACCTGTTTCGGTTTCAGGAGGTCTCTGACTAGAGATGACAGCTCCTTGGCTTTCTCCTCCGGGAGAAACACTTTTTTCTGGACTGTATCCAGAATCATAACCAGGAACAGTAGACGTGTCGTCGGAACCAGCTGTGATTTTGGAATATTCAGAATCCAACCGTGCTGGTGTAGCACCTCCTGAGATAGTGCTACTCCCACCAACAACTGCTCCTTGGACCTCGCCTTTATTAGGAGATCGTCCAAGTACGGGATAATTAAAACTCCCTTTCTTCGAAGGAGTATCATCATTTCCGCCATTACCTTGGTAAACACCCTCGGTGCCGTGGAGAGTCCAAACGGCAGCGTCTGGAATTGGTAATGGCAATCCTGTACCACAAATCTGAGGTACTCCTGGTGAGGATAGTAAATGGGGACATGCAGGTAAGCATCCTTGATGTCCAGGGATACCATGTAATCCCCCTCGTCCAGGCTTGCAATAACCGCCCTGAGCGATTCCATCTTGAACTTGAATTTTTTTATGTATGTGTTCAAGGATTTCAAATTTAAAATGGGTCTCACCGAACCGTCCGGTACCACAAACAGTGTGGAATAGTAACCCCGACCTTGTTGAAGTAGGGGCACCTTGACTATCACCTGCTGGGAATACAGCTTGTGAATTGCCTCTAGCACAGCCTCCCTGCCTGAGGGAGTTGTCGGCAAGGCAGATTTTAGGAACCGGTGGGGTGGAGACGCCTCGAATTCCAGTTTGTACCCTTGAGATACTATTTGCAGGATCCAGGGATCCACCTGTGAGCGAGCCCACTGATCGCTGAAATTTTTGAGGCGGCCCCCCACCGTACCTGGCTCCGCCTGTGGAGCCCCACCGTCATGCGGCGGACTTGGAAGAAGCGGGGGAGGACTTTTGCTCCTGGGAACCTGCTGTTTGTTGCAGCCTTTTTCCCCTACCTCTGCCACTGGACAGAAAGGACCCGCCTTTTCCACGCCTGTTTTTCTGAGTCCGAAAGGACTGTACCTGATAAAACGGCGCCTTTTTAGGCTGTGAGGGAACATGGGGTAAAAATGCTGACTTCCCAGCAGTTGCTGTGGAAACTAGGTCCGAGAGACCATCCCCGAATAACTCCTCACCCTTATAAGGCAAAACTTCCATGTGCCTTTTTGAATCTGCATCCCCCGTCCACTGGCGAGTCCATAAGCCTCTCCTAGCAGAAATGGACAATGCACTTATTTTAGATGCCAGCCGGCAGATCTCCCTCTGTGCATCTCTCATGTATAAGACTGAGTCTTTTATATGCTCTATGGTTAGCAGAATAGTGCCCCTGTCTAGTGTGTCAATATTTTCTGACAGGGAATCTGACCACGCAGCGGCAGCACTGCACATCCATGCTGACGCAATAGCTGGTCTAAGTATAATGCCTGAGTGTGTATATACAGACTTCAGGATCGCCTCCTGCTTTCTATCAGCAGGTTCCTTGAGGGCGGCCGTATCCGGAGACGGTAGTGCCACCTTTTTAGACAAACGTGTGAGCGCTTTATCCACCCTAGGGGGTGTCTACCAACGTGACCTATCCTCTGGCGGGAAAGGGAACGCCATTAGTAACTTCTTAGAGATTACCAATCTTTTATCAGGGAAAGCCCACGCTTCTTCACACACTTCATTTAATTCTTCTGATGGGGGAAAAACTACGGGTAGTTTTTTCTCCCCAAACATAATACCCTTTTTAGTGGTACCTGGGTTTATAATCAGAAATTTGTAACACCTCTTTCATTGCTTCAATCATGCAACGAATGGCCTTAGTGGACATTAGACTAGACTCATCGTCGTCGACACTGGTGTCAGTATCCGTGTCGACATCTGCGTCTGCCATCTGAGGTAGCGGGCGTTTTAGAGCCTCCGATGGCCTTTGAGACGCCTGGACAGGCACGAGCTGAGAAGCCGGCTGTCCCGCATTTGGCATGTCGTCAAATTTTTTGTGTAAGGAGTCGACACGTGCACGCAATTCCTTCCATAAGTCCATCCACTCAGGTGTCTGCCCCGCAGGGGGTGACATCCCTTCTATAGGCATCTGCTCCGCCTCCACATCATTATCCTCATCAAACATGTCACACAGCCGTACCGACACACCGCACACACACAGGGAATGCTCTAACAGAGGACAGGACCCACCAAAGCCCTTTGGGGAGACAGAGTGAGAGTATGCCAGCACACACCAGAGCGCTATATAATGCAGGGACTAACTGAATTATGTCCCCTATAGCTGCTGTTATATATACTGCGCCTAAATTTAGTGCCCCCCCTCTCTTTTTTACCCTTTTCTGTAGTGTAGACTGCAGGGGAGAGCCAGGGAGCTTCCTTCCAGCGGAGCTGTGAGGGAGAAATGGCGCCAGTGTGCTGAAGGAGATAGCTCCGCCCCTTTTTCGCGGACTATTCTCCCGCTTTTTTATGGATTCTGGCAGGGGTAATTATCACATAATTAGGGCTATATATTGTGGTATTTTTGCCAGCCAAGGTGTTTTTATTGCTGCTCAGGGCGCCCCCCCCTGGCGTCCTGCACCCTCAGTGACCGGAGTGTGAAGTGTGTATGAGGAGCAATGGCGCACAGCTGCAGTGCTGTGCGCTACCTTGGTGAAGACTGATGTCTTCTGCCGCCGATTTTCCGGACCTCTTCTTGCTTCTGGCTCTGTAAGGGGGACGGCGGCGCGGCTCCGGGACCGAACACCAAGGCCAGTTCCATGCGGTCGATCCCTCTGGAGCTAATGGTATCCAGTAGCCTAAGAAGCCCAAGCTAGCTGCAAGCAGGTAGGTTCGCCTCTTCTCCCCTTAGTCCCTCGCTGCAGTGAGCCTGTTGCCAGCAGGTCTCACTGTAAAATAAAAAACCTAATTATATACTTTCTTTTTAGAAGCTCAGGAGAGCCCCTAGTGTGCATCCAACCTCGGCCGGGCACAAAATCTAACTGAGGCTTGGAGGAGGGTCATAGTGGGAGGAGCCAGTGCACACCAGGTGACCTAAAAGCTTTCTTTAGTTGTGCCCAGTCTCCTGCGGAGCCGCTGTTCCCCATGGTCCTTTCGGAGTTCCCAGCATCCACTAGGACGTCAGAGAAATCTTATTTTCTCTTACGTCCTAGAGGATGCTGGGGACTCCGTAAGGACCATGGGGATTATACCAAAGCTCCCAAACGGGCGGGAGAGTGCGGATGACTCTGCAGCACCGATTGAGCAAACAGGAAGTCCTCCTCAGCCAGGGTCTCAAACTCATAGAACTTTGCAAAGGTGTTTGAACCCGACCAAGTAGCAGCTCAGCCCAGCAGTAGTGCCGAGACCCCTCGGGCAGCCGCCCAAGACGAGCCCACCTTCCTAGTGGAATGGGCCTTGACCGATTTTGATAACGGCAATCCTGCCGTAGAATGTGCCTGCTGAATCGTGTTACAGATCCAGCGAGCAATAGTCTGCTTTGAAGCAGGGCACCAACCTTGTTGGCTGCATACAGGACAAACAGTGCTTCTTTAGTTTTTCTGACTCTAGCCGTTCTGGCCACGTAAATTTTCAAAGCCCTGACCACATAAAAGGGACTCTGAATCCTACAAGTCACGTGTCGCCACAGGCACCACAATAGGTTCGTTCATATGAAAAGATGACACCACCATAGGCAAGAATTGAGGACGAGTCCGCAATACCGCTCTATCCATATGGAAAACCAGAAAGGGGCTTTTATGAGACAAAGCCGCCAATTCCGACACTCGCCTAGCCGAAGCCAAGGTTAATAACATGACCACCTTCCCAGTGAGACATTTTAACTCCACCGTTTCAAGTGGTTCAAACCAATGCGACTTAAGGAAACTCAACACCACATTAAGGTCCCAAGGCGCCACCGGAAGGTACAAAAGGAGGCTGAATATGCAGCACTCCCTTCACAAAAGTCTGTACTTCTGAAGAGAAGTCAATTCTTTATGAAAGAAAATGGATAAGACCAAAATCGCAACCTTAATGGAGCCTAATTTTAGGCCCAAATTCACTCCAGTTTGTAGGAAGTGAAGGAAACGGTCCAGATGGAATTCTTCCGTAGGAGCATTCCTGGCCTCACACCAAGAACATATTTTCGCCATATATGGTGATAATGTTTAGAAGTCATGTCCTTCCTAGCCCTTATCAGCGTAGGAATGACCTCAACCAGAATACCTTTTTCCGCTAGGATCCGGCGTTCAACCGCCATGCCGTCAAACGCAGCCGCGGTAAGTCTTGGAACAGACAGGGCCCCTGTTGCAACAGGTCCTGTCTCAGAGGAAGAGGCCACGGATCTTCTGTGAGCATTTCCTGCAGATACGGATACCAGGTCCTTCGTGGCCAATCTGGAACAATGAGAATTGTTCTCACTCCTCTCTTTCTTATTATTTTCAACACCTTGGGTATGAGAGGAAGAGGAGGAAATACATAGACCGACTGGACACCCACGGTGTCACTAGGGCGTCTACAGCTACCACCTGAGGATCTTTTGATCTGGCGCAATACCTCTGTAGCTTTTTGTTGAGGCGGGACGCCATCATGTCTATCTGGGGTAGTCCCCACTGACTTGTAATCCGTGCGAAGACTTCCGGATGAAGTCCCCACTCTCCTGGATGCAGGTCTTGTCTGCTGAAGAAGTCTGCTTCCCAGTTGTCCACTCCTGGAATGAACACTGCTGCCAGTGCGCTTACATAATGCTCCGCCCAGCGAAGAATTCTGGTGGCTTCCGCCATTGCCACTCTGCTCCTTGCGCCGCCTTGGCGGTTTACATGAGCCACTGCGGTGATGTTGTCTGACTGGATCAGAACTGGTTGGTCGCGCAATAAGGTCTCCGCTTAACGTAGGGCTTTGTATATGGCCCTCAGTTCCAGGATGTTGATGTGAAGACAAGTCTCTTGACTTGACCAAAGACCTTGGAAGTTTCTTCCCTGTGTGACTGCTCCCCAACCTCGGAGGCTCGCGTCCGTGGTCACCAGGATCCAGTCCTGAATGCCGAACCTGCAGACTTCTAGAAGGTGAGCACCCTGCAGCCACCACAGGAGAAATACCCTGGCCCTGGGGAACAGGGAGATCCACTGATGAATCTGTAGATGTGACCCGGACCACTTGTCCAGTAGGTCCCACTGGAAAGTCCTCGCATGGAGTCTGCCGAAGGGAATGGCCTCGTATGATGCCACCATCTTTCCCAGGACTCGAGTGCAGTGATGCACTGACACCTGTTTTGGTTTCAATAGGTTCCTGTCAAAAGTCATGAGTACCTGAGCTTTTTTTATCGGAAGATAAAACCTTTTCTGGTCTGTATCCAGAATCATGCCCAAGAAAGTCAGACGAGTCGTAGGAACCAACTGCGACTTCGGGATATTGAGAATCCAGCCGTGCTATAACACCTTCAGTGAAAATGATACGCTGTTCAGTAACTGCTCTCTTGATCTCGCTTTTATGAGGAGATCGTCCAAGTACGGGATAATTGTGACACCTTGCTTGCGCAGGAGCACCATAATTTTCGCCATTACCTTGGTGACAATCCTCTGGGCCGTGGAAAGCCCAAACGGCAACGTCCTGTACCGCAAATCTCAGGTACGCCTGATGAGGTGGATCAATGGGAACATGAAGGTATGCATCCTTTATGTCCAGAGATACCATAAAATCCCCCCCTTCCAGGCTGGCGACGACCGCTCTTAGCGATTCCATCTTGAACCTTTTCAATTATAGGTTCAGGAATTTTAAAATTTAATATGGGTCTGACCGAACCGTCCGGTTTCGGGACTACAAACAGGGTTGAGTAATATCCCCTTCCTTGTTAAAGCAGGGGAACCTTGACCACCACCTGTTGAAGATACAATTTGTGAATTGCATTTAACACTATCTCCCCTTCCTGGGGAGAAGCTGGCAGGGCCGATTTGAAAAACCGTTGAGGAGGCACCTCTTCGAATTCCAGCTTGTAACCCTGAGCAACAATTTTTTATTGCCCCGGGATCCACCTGCGAGTGAACCCAGATGTGGCTGAAAACTCGAAGATGTGCCCCCACTGGGGCGGACTCCTTTAACGGAGCCTCAGCGTCATGCGGTGGATTTTGCAGAGGCCGGGGAGGACTTCTGTTCCTGGGAACTAGCTGTGTTGTGCAGCTTTTTCACTCTACCCTTACCTCTGGCAAGAAAGGATGCACCTCGTACTTTCTTGTTTCTTTGTGATCGAAAGGACTGCATTTGGTAATGTGGTGCTTTCTTAGGCTGTGAGGGAATATAAGGCAAAAAATTAGATTTACCAGCTGTAGCTGTGGAGACCAGGTCCGAGAGACCTTCCCCAAACAATTCCTCACCTCTGTAAGGTAGAAATCGACATAGCATCTTTGAGCATCTCTCATATATAAGAAAGCATCTTTTATATACCCTAGGGTCAATAAAATGGTATCCTTATCTAGGGTCTCAATTTCCGCTGATAAGGTATCTGTCCATGCTGCTACCGCGCTACAAACCCAGGCCGACGCAATTGCCGGTCTGAGTAAGGTATGCAAATGGACTTCAAGGTAACCTCCTGCTTGCGGTCAGCAGGATCCCTGAGGGTAGCCGCATCTTGGGATGGCAGCGCTACCTTTTTGGATAAGTGTGTCAATGCTTTGTCAACCCTAGGGGAGGATTCCCACCGTATCCTGTCCGTTGGCGGGAAAGTATACGCCATAAGAATCCTTTTGGGAATCTGCAGTTTTTTTGTCTGGAGATTCCCAAGCTTCTTCACATAATTCGTTCAACTCATGTGAGGGGGAAAAGGTTACCTCAGGTTTCTTTCCCTTATACATGTGTACCCTTGTGTCAGGGACAGGGGGTTCCTCTGTGATATGCAAAACATCTTTTATTGCAATAATCATATATCGAATACATTTAGCCAATTTTGGCTGTAATTTTGCATCATCGTAGTCGACACTGGAGTCAGAATCTGTGTCCGTATCTGTGTCTATTATTTGGGAAAGTGGGCGCTTTTGAGACCCCAAAGGTCCCTGCAACATAGGGACAGACATGGGTTGACTCCCTGGCTGTACCACTAATCTTTTGTGCAATAAATTTACATTAGCACTTAAAACATTCCACATATCCATCCAGTCAGGTGTCGGCGTTGTCGACGGAGACACCACATTCATTTGCTCCCCGTCCTCTCTAGGAGAGCCTTCTACCTCAGACATGTCGACACACGCGTACCGACACACCACACACTCAGGGGATCCTCTTATCTGAAGACAGTTCCCCCACAAGGCCCTTTGGAGAGACAGAGAGAGAGTATGCCAGCACACACCCCAGCGCTATATGACCCAGGAAAAAAACACAATAAATATATGTTTACCCGGTAGCACTGTGTATATATTAGTGATGAGCACCGGAAATTTTTCGGATTTTGTGTTCTGGTTTTGGGTTCGGTTCCGCGGCCGTGTTTTGGGTTCGATCGCGTTTTGGCAAAACCTCACCGAATTTTTTTTGTCGGATTCGGGTGTGTTTTGGATTCGGGTGTTTTTTTCAAAAAACCCTGAAAAACAGCTTAAATCATAGAATTTGGGGGTCATTTTGATCCCAAAGTATTATTAACCTCAATAAGCATAATTTCCACTCATTTTCAGACTATTCTGAACACCTCACACCTCACAATATTATTTTTAGTCCTAAAATTTGCACCGAGGTCGCTGGATGACTAAGCTCAGCGACCCAAGTGGCCGACACAAACACCTGGCCCATCTAGGAGTGGCACTGCAGTGTCACGCAGGATGGCCCTTCAAAAAACTACTCCCCAAACAGCACATGACGCAAAGAAGAAAAAAAGAGGCGCAATGAGGTAGCTGTGTGACTAAGATAAGCGACCCTAGTGGCCGACACAAACACCTGGCCCATCTAGGAGTGGCACTGCAGTGTCACGCAGGATGGCCCTTCCAAAAAACACCACCCAAACAGCACATGATGCAAAGAAAAAAAGAGGCGCAATGAGGTAGCTGTGTGACTAAGATAAGCGACCCAAGTGGCCGACACAAACACCTGGCCCATCTAGGAGTGGCACTGCAGTGTCACGCAGGATGGCCCTTCCAAAAACTACTCCCCAAACAGCACATGACGCAAAGAAAAATGAAAGAAAAAAGAGGTGCAAGATGGAATTGTCCTTGGGCCCTCCCACCCACCCTTATGTTGTATAAACAGGACATGCACACTTTAACCAACCCATCATTTCAGTGACAGGGTCTGCCACACGACTGTGACTAAAATGACGGGTTGGTTTGGACCCCCACCAAAAAAGAAGCAATTAATCTCTCCTTGCACAAACTGGCTCTACAGAGGCAAGATGTCCACCTCATCATCATCCTCCGATATATCACCGTGTACATCCCCCTCCTCACAGATTATCAATTCGTCCCCACTGGAATCCACCATCTCAGCTCCCTGTGTACTTTGTGGAGGCAATTGCTGCTGGTCAATGTCTCCACGGAGGAATTGATTATAATTCATTTTAATGAACATCATCTTCTCCACATTTTCAGGATGTAACCTCGTACGCCGATTGCTGACAAGGTGAGCGGCGGCACTAAACACTCTTTCGGAGTACACACTTGTGGGAGGGCAACTTAGGTAGAATAAAGCCAGTTTGTGCAAGGGCCTCCAAATTGCCTCTTTTTCCTGCCAGTATAAGTACGGACTGTCTGACGTGCCTACTTGGATGCGGTCACTCATATAATCCTCCACCATTCTTTCAATGGGGAGAGAATCATATGCAGTGACAGTAGACGACATGTCCGTAATCGTTGTCAGGTCCTTCAGTCCGGACCAGATGTCAGCATCAGCAGTCGCTCCAGACTGCCCTGCATCACCGCCAGCGGGTGGGCTCGGAATTCTGAGCCTTTTCCTCGCACCCCCAGTTGCGGGAGAATGTGAAGGAGGAGATGTTGACAGGTCGCGTTCCGCTTGACTTAACAATTTTGTCACCAGCAGTTCTTTGAACCCCAGCAGACTTGTGTCTGCCGGAAAGAGAGATCCAAGGTAGGTTTTAAATCTAGGATCGAGCACGGTGGCCAAAATGTAGTGCTCTGATTTCAACAGATTGACCACCCGTGAATCCTTGTTAAACGAATTAAGGGCTCCATCCACAAGTCCCACATGCCTAGCGGAATCGCTCTGTGTTAGCTCCTCCTTCAATGTCTCCAGCTTCTTCTGCAAAAGCCTGATGAGGGGAATGACCTGACTCAGGCTGGCAGTGTCTGAACTGACTTCACGTGTGGCAAGTTCAAAAGGTTGCAGAACCTTGCACAACGTTGAAATCATTCTCCACTGCGCTTGAGACAGGTGCATTCCACCTCCTATATCGTGCTCAGTTGTATAGGCTTGAATGGCCTTTTGCTGCTCCTCCAACCTCTGAAGCATATAGAGGGTTGAATTCCACCTCGTTACCACTTCTTGCTTCAGATGATGGCAGGGCAGGTTCAGGCGTTTTTGGTGGTGCTCCAGTCTTCTGTACGTGGTGCCTGTACGCCGAAAGTGTCCCGCAATTCTTCTGGCCACCGACAGCATCTCTTGCACGCCCCTCTCGTTTTTAAATAATTCTGCACCACCAAATTCAAGGTATGTGCAAAACATGGGACGTGCTGGAATTTGCCCAGATTTAATGCACACACAATATTGCTGGCGTTGTCCGATGCCACAAATCCACAGGAGAGTCCAATTGGGGTAAGCCATTCTGCGATGATCTTCCTCAGTTGCCGTAAGAGGTTTTTAGCTGTGTGCGTATTCTGGAAAGCGGTGATACAAAGCGTAGCCTGCCTAGGAAAGAGTTGGTGTTTGCGAGATGCTGCTACTGGTGCCGCCGCTGCTGTTCTTGCGGCGGGAGTCCATACATCTACCCAGTGGGCTGTCACAGTCATATAGTCCTGAGCCTGCCCTGCTCCACTTGTCCACATGTCCGTGGTTAAGTGGACATTGGGTACAACTGCATTTTTTAGGACACTGGTGAGTCTTTTTCTGAGGTCTGTGTACATTTTCGGTATCGCCTGCCTAGAGAAATGGAACCTAGATGGTATTTGGTACCGGGGACACAGTACCTCCAACAAGTCTCTAGTTGGCTCTGCAGTAATGATGGATACCGGAACCACGTTTCTCACCGCCCAGGATGCCAAGGCCTCAGTTATCCGCTTTGCAGCAGGATGACTGCTGTGATATTTCATCTTCCTCGCAAAGGACTGTTGGACAGTCAATTGCTTGGTGAAAGTAGTAAAAGTGGTCTTACGAGTACGACTTCCCCTCTGGGATGACCATCGACTCCCAGCAGCAACAACAGCAGCGCCAGCAGCAGTAGGCGTTACACGCAAGGATGCATCGGAGGAATCCCAGGCAGGAGAGGACTCGTCAGAATTGCCAGTGACATGGCCTGCAGGACTATTGGCATTCCTGGGGAAGGAGGAAATTGACACTGAAGGAGTTGGTGGGGTGGTTTGCGTGAGCTTGTTTACAAGAGGAAGGGATTTACTGGTCAGTGGACTGCTTCCGCTGTCGCCCAAAGTTTTTGAACTTGTCACTGACTTATAATGAATGCGCTGCAGGTGACGTATAAGGGAGGATGTTCCGAGGTGGTTAACGTCCTTACCCCTACTTATTACAGCTTGACAAAGGCAACACACGGCTTGACAAATGTTGTCCGCATTTCTGTTGAAATACTTCCACACCGAAGAGCTGATTTTTTTGGTATATTAACCAGGCATGTCAATGGCCCTATTCCTCCCACGGACAACAGGTGTCTCCCCGGGTGCCTGACTTAAACAAACCACCTCACCATCAGAATCCTCCTGGTCAATTTCCTCCCCAGCGCCAGCAACACCCATATCCTCCTCATCCTGGTGTACTTCAACACTGACATCTTCAATCTGACTATCAGGAACTGGACTGCGGGTGTTCCTTCCAGCACTTGCAGGGGGCGTGCAAATGGTGGAAGGCGCATGCTCTTCACGTCCAGTGTTGGGAAGGTCAGGCATCGCAAACAACACAATTGGACTCTCCTTGTGGATTTGTGATTTCGAAGAACGCACAGTTCTTTGCTGTGCTTTTGCCAGCTTGAGTCTTTTCATTTTTCTAGCGAGAGGCTGAGTGCTTCCATCCTCATGTGAAGCTGAACCACTAGCCATGAACATAGGCCAGGGCCTCAGCCGTTCCTTGCCACTCCGTGTGGTAAATGGCATATTGGCAAGTTTACGCTTCTCCTCTGACAATTTTATTTTAGATTTTTGAGTCCTTTTTTTACTGATATTTGGTGTTTTGGATTTTACATGCTCTGTACTATGACATTGGGCATCGGCCTTGGCAGACGACGTTGCTGGCATTTCATCGTCTCGGCCATGACTAGTGGCAGCAGCTTCAGCACGAGGTGGAAGTCGATCTTGATCTTTCCCTATTTTTGGAACCTGAACATTTTTGTTCTCCATATTTTAATAGGCACAACTAAAAGGCACCTCAGGTAAACAATGGAGATGGATGGATACTAGTATACTTATGGATGGACGAGCGACTGCCGACACAGAGGTAGCTACAGCCGTGGACTACCGTACTGCGTCTGCTGCTAATATAGACTGGATGATAATGATATAAAAAAATATATATATATCACTACTGCAGCCGGACAGGTATATATTATATAATGACGGACCTGCTGGACACTGTCAGCACTGCAGACTCCTAAAGTAAGCTACTAGTATCAAGAAGATAGAAAGAAAAAAAACACCACAGGTAGGTGGTATACAATTATGGATGGACGAGCGACTGCCGACACAGAGGTAGCTACAGCCGTGGACTACCGTACTGCGTCTGCTGCTAATATAGACTGGATGATAATGATATAAAAAAAATAAGAATTTACTTACCGATAATTCTATTTCTCATAGTCCGTAGTGGATGCTGGGAACTCCGAAAGGACCATGGGGAATAGCGGCTCCGCAGGAGACTGGGCACAAAAGTAAAAGCTTTAGGACTAGCTGGTGTGCACTGGCTCCTCCCCCTATGACCCTCCTCCAAGCCTCAGTTAGGATACTGTGCCCGGACGAGCGTACACAATAAGGAAGGATTTTGAATCCCGGGTAAGACTCATACCAGCCACACCAATCACACCTTACAACCTGTGATCTGAACCCAGTTAACAGCATGATAACAGAGGAGCCTCTGAAAAGATGGCTCACAACAATAATAACCCGATTTTTGTAACTATGTACAAGTATTGCAGACAATCCGCACTTGGGATGGGCGCCAAGCATCCACTACGGACTATGAGAAATAGAATTATCGGTAAGTAAATTCTTATTTTCTCTGACGTCCTAGTGGATGCTGGGAACTCCGAAAGGACCATGGGGATTATACCAAAGCTCCCAAACGGGCGGGAAAGTGCGGATGACTCTGCAGCACCGAATGAGAGAACTCCAGGTCCTCCTCAGCCAGGGTATCAAATTTGTAGAATTTAGCAAACGTGTTTGCCCCTGACCAAGTAGCTGCTCGGCAAAGTTGTAAAGCCGAGACCCCTCGGGCAGCCGCCCAAGATGAGCCCACTTTCCTTGTGGAATGGGCTTTTACAGATTTTGGCTGTGGCAGGCCTGCCACAGAATGTGCAAGCTGAATTGTACTACAAATCCAACGAGCAATAGTCTGCTTAGAAGCAGGAGCACCCAGCTTGTTGGGTGCATACAGGATAAACAGCGAGTCAGATTTTCTGACTCCAGCCGTACTGGAACATATATTTTCAGGGCCCTGACTACGTCCAGCAACTTGGAATCCTCCAAGTCCCTAGTAGCCGCAGGTACCACAATAGGCTGGTTTAAGTGAAACGCTGAAACCACCTTAGGGAGAAATTGAGGACGAGTCCTCAATTCTGCCCTGTCTGTATGAAAAATTAGGTAAGGGCTTTTATAGGATAAAGCCGCCAATTCTGAGATACGCCTGGCTGAAGCCAGGGCTAACAGCATTACCACTTTCCATGTGAGATATTTTAAGTCCACAGTGGTGAGTGGTTCAAACCAATGTGATTTTAGGAACCCCAAAACTACATTGAGATCCCAAGGTGCCACTGGAGGCACAAAAGGAGGCTGTATATGCAGTACCCCCTTGACAAACGTCTGAACTTCAGGAACTGAAGCTAGTTCTTTCTGGAAGAAAATCGACAGGGCCGAAATTTGAACCTTAATGGACCCTAATTTTAGGCCCATAGACAGTCCTGTTTGCAGGAAATGCAGGAAACGACCCAGTTGAAATTCCTCTGTAGGGGCCTTCCTGGCCTCACACCACGCAACATATTTACGCCAAATACGGTGATAATGTTGCACAGTTACATCCTTCCTGGCTTTGATCAGGGTAGGGATGACTTCATCCGGAATGCCTTTTTCCTTCAGGATCCGGCGTTCAACCGCCATGCCGTCAAACGCAGCCGCGGTAAGTCTTGGAACAGACAGGGTCCCTGCTGGAGCAGGTCCTTTCTTAGAGGTAGAGGCCACGGGTCCTCCGTGAGCATCTCTTGAAGTTCCGGGTACCAAGTCCTTCTTGGCCAATCCGGAGCCACGAGTATAGATCTTACTCCTCTCCTTCTTATGATTCTCAGTACCTTGGGTATGAGAGGCAGAGGAGGGAACACATACACTGACTGGTACACCCACGGTGTTACCAGAGCGTCCACAGCTATTGCATGAGGGTCCCTTGACCTGGCGCAATATCTGTCTAGTTTTTTGTTGAGGCGGGACGCCATCATGTCCACCTTTGGTTTTTCCCAACGGTTCACAATCATGTGGAAGACTTCTGGGTGAAGTCCCCACTCCCCCGGGTGGAGGTCGTGTCTGCTGAGGAAGTCTGCATCCCAGTTGTCCACTCCCGGAATGAACACTGCTGACAGTGCTATCACATGATTTTCCGCCCAGCGAAGAATCCTTGCAACTTCCGTCATTGCCCTCCTGCTTCTTGTGCCGCCCTGTCTGTTTACGTGGGCGACTGCCGTGATGTTGTCTGACTGGATCAGCACCGGCTGACCTTGAAGCAGAGGTCTTGCTAGGCTTAGAGCATTGTAAATGGCCCTTAGCTCCAGGATATTTATGTGAAGTGATGTCTCCAGGCTTGACCACAAGCCCTGGAAATTCCTTCTCTGTGTGACTGCTCCCCAGCCTCGCAGGCTGGCATCCGTGGTCACCAGGACCCAGTCCTGAATGCCGAATCTGCGGCCCTCTAGAAGATGAGCACTCTGCAACCACCACAGGAGAGACACCCTTGTCTTTGGTGACAGGGTTATCCGCTGATGCATCTGAAGATGCGATCCGGACCATTTGTCTAGCAGGTCCCACTGGAAAGTTCTTGCGTGGAATCTGCCGAATGGAATTGCTTCGTAGGAAGCCACCATTTTTTCCAAGGACCCTTGTGCATAGATGCACTGACACTTGGCCTGGTTTTAGGAGGTTTCTGACTAGTTCGGATAACTCCCTGGCTTTCTCCTCCGGGAGAAACACCTTTTTCTGGACTGTGTCCAGGATCATTCCTAGGAATAGAAGACGTGTCGTCGGGATCAGCTGCGACTTTGGAATATTGAGAATCCAACCGTGCTGCCGCAACACTACTTGAGATAGTGCTACCCCGACTACCAACTGTTCCCTGGATCTTGCCCTTATCAGGAGATCGTCCAAGTAAGGGATAAATAAAACTCCCTTCCTTCGAAGGAGTATCATCATTTCGGCCATTACTTTGGTAAAGACCCGGGGTGCCGTGGACAAACCAAACGGCAGCGTCTGAAACTGATAGTGACAGTTCTGTACCACAAACCTGAGGTACCCTTGGTGAGAAGGGTAAATTGGGACATGGAGGTAAGCATCCTTGATGTCCAAAGACACCATATAATCCCCTTCTTCCAGGTTCGCAATCACCACTCTGAGTGACTCCATCTTGAATTTGAACCTTTGTATGTAAGTGTTCAAGGATTTCAGATTTAAAATAGGTCTCACCGAGCCGTCCGGCTTCGGTACCACAAACAGCGTGGAATAATACCCCTTTCCCTGTTGCAGGAGGGGTACCGTGATTATCACCTGCTGGGAATACAGCTTGTGAATGGCTTCCAATACCGCCTCCCTGTCGGAGGGAGACGTCGGTAAAGCAGACTTCAGGAACCGGCGAGGGGGAGACGTCTCGAATTCCAATTTGTACCCCTGAGATACTACCTGCAGGATCCAGGGGTCCACTTGCGAGTGAGCCCACTGCGCGCTGAAATTCTTGAGACGGGCCCCCACCGCGCCTGAGTCCGCTAGTGAAGCCCCAGCCTGAGGACTTGGCAGAAACGGAAGAGGGCTTCTGTTCCTGGGAACTGGCTGTTTCCATATGCCTTTTGGAGTCAGCATCACCTGACCACTGCCTCGTCCATAACCCTCTTCTGGCAGAAATGGACAGCGCACTTACTCTTGATGCCAGTCGGCAAATATTCCTCTGTGCATCACGCATATATAGAAATGCATCTTTTAAATGCTCTATAGTCAGTAATATACTGTCCCTATCTAGGGTATCAATATTTTCAGTCAGGGAATCCGACCACGCCACCCCAGCACTGCACATCCAGGCTGAGGCGATTGCTGGTCGCAGTATAACACCCGTGTGAATGTATATACATTTTAGGATATTCTCCTGCTTTCTGTCAGCAGGTTCCTTAAGGGCGGCCGTATCAGGAGACGGTAGTGCCACCTGTTTAGACAAACGTGTGAGCGCTTTATCCCCCCTAGGGGGTGTTTCCCAACGTGCCCTATCCTCTGGCGGGAAGGGGTATGATGCTAATAACCTTTTAGGAATTATCAGTTTTTTAATCGGGGAAAACCCACGCTTCATCACACACTTCTTTTAATTCCTCAGATGCAGGAAAAACTACAGGCAGTTTTTTCTCACCAAACATAATACCCTTTTTAGTGGTACTTGTATTATCAGAAATATGTAAAACATTTTTCATAGCCTCAATCATGTAACATGTGGCCCTACTGGAAGTCACATTCGTCTCTTCATCGTCGACACTGGAGTCAGTATCCGTGTCGGCGTCTGTATCTGCCATCTGAGGTAACGGGCGTTTTAGAGCCCCTGATGGCTTTTGAGACGCCTGGACAGTCACAAGCTGAGTAGCCGGCTGTCTCATGTCATCATTTTTGACACGTAATTCCTTCCATAAGCTCAGCCACTCAGGTGTCGACTCCCTAGGGGGTGACAACTCCATTACAGGCAATTGCTCCGCCTCCACACCATGTTCCTCCTCATACATGTCGACACAATCGTACCGACACACAGCACACACACAGGGAATGCTCTGATAGAGGACAGGACCCCACTAGCCCTTTGGGGAGACAGAGGGAGAGTATGCCAGCACACACCAGAGCGCTATATATATACAGGGATAACCTTATAGAAGTGTTTTTCCCCTAATAGCTGCTGTTTTATTAATACTGCGCCTAATTAGTGCCCCCCTCTCTTTTTTAACCCTTTCTGTAGTGTAGTAACTGCAGGGGAGAGCCAGGGAGCTTCCCTCCAATGGAGCTGTGAGGAAAAATGGCGCCAGTGTGCTGAGGAGATAGGCTCCGCCCCTTTTTTGCAGACTTTTCTCCCGCAATTTTATGGATTCTGGCAGGGGTTAAAATACATCCATATAGCCCTGGGGGTTATATGTGATGTATTTTCGCCAGCCAAGGTGTTTTTATTGCTGCTCAGGGCGCCCCCCCCCCAGCGCCCTGCACCCTCAGTGACCGGAGTGTGAAGTGTGCCTGAGGAGCAATGGCGCACAGCTGCAGTGCTGTGCGCTACCTTGGTGAAGACTGATGTCTTCTGCCGCCGATTTTCCGGACCTCTTCTTGCTTCTGGCTCTGTAAGGAGGCCGGCGGCGCGGCTCTGGGACCGGACTCCGAGGCTGGGCCTGTGTTCGGTCCCTCTGGAGCTAATGGTGTCCAGTAGCCTAAGAAGCCCAAGCTGGCTGCAAGCAGGCAGGTTCGCTTCTTCTCCCCTTAGTCCCTCGATGCAGTGAGCCTGTTGCCAGCAGGTCTCACTGAAAATAAAAAACCTAAAACTAAACTTTTTCTAAGAAACTCAGGAGAGCCTCCTAGAATGCACCCTTCTCGGCCGGGCACAAAAATCTAACTGAGGCATGGAGGAGGGTCATAGGGGGAGGAGCCAGTGCACACCAGGTAGTCCTAAAGCTTTACTTTTGTGCCCAGTCTCCTACGGAGCCGCTATTCCCCATGGTCCTTACGGAGTTCCCAGCATCCACTAGGACGTCAGAGAAATATATTTATATCACTACTGCAGCCGGACAGGTATATATTATATAATGACGGACCTGATGGACACTGTCAGCACTGCAGACTCCTAAAGTAAGCTACTAGTATCAAGAAGATAGAAAAAAAAAAACACAACAGGTAGGTGGTATACAATTATGGATGGACGAGCGACTGCCGACACAGAGGTAGCTACAGCCGTGGACTACCGTACTGCGTCTGCTGCTAATATAGACTGGATGATAATGATATAAAAAATATATATATATCACTACTGCAGCCAGACAGGTATATATTATATAATGACGGACCTGCTGGACACTGTCAGCACTGCAGACTCCTAAAGTTAACTACTAGTATGAAGAAGATAAAAAAAAAACCACCACAGGTAGGTATACAATTATGGACGAGCGACTGCCGACACAGAGGTAGCTACAGCCGTGGACTACCGTACTGCGTCTGCTGCTAGTATAGACTGGATGATAATGATATAAAAAAAATATATATATCACTACTGCAGGACAGGTATATATTATATAATGACGGACCTGCTGGACACTGTCAGCAGAATGCGTTTATAGAATAAAAACACCACACGACGAGTGTTTAACTTTTTCAGGCAGACAATCACAATATACTGGTGGTCACTGGTCAGTCACACTGGCAGTGGCACTCTGGCAGCAAAAGTGTGCACTGTTAAATATATGTACTCCTGCTATAACTGCTCCCCAGTCTCCCCCACAATTAAGCTGTGTGAGCAGTGAGCACTCAGCACAGTCAGATATACATAGATGATGCAGCACACTGAGGCTGAGCACAGATATGGTATACTGTGTCACTGTGTATCGTTTTTTTTCAGGCAGAGAACGGATTATATTAAATAATAATAAAACTGCACTGGTGGTCACTGGTCAGTCACTAGTAAACTCTGCACTCTCTGAGTACTCCTAAGCTCCAGTAAATCAAGTATCTCACTATCTATTTCTATTCTAAACGGAGAGGACGCCAGCCACGTCCTCTCCCTATCAATCTCAATGCACGTGTGAAAATGGCGGCGACGCGCGGCTCCTTATATAGAATCCGAGTCTCGCGATAGAATCCGAGCCTCACGAGAATCCGACAGCGGGATGATGACGTTCGGGCGCGCTCGGGTTAACCGAGCAAGGCGGGAAGATCCAAGTCTGCCTCGGACCCGTGTAAAAAGCGTGAAGTTCGGGGGGGTTCGGTTTCCGAGAAACCGAACCCGCTCATCACTAGTATATATATATATATATATATGTATATGCGCCTAATTATGTGCCCCCCCCCCCCCTCTTCTTTAAAACCCTCTTTCACTGTGGTATAAGCAGGGGAGAGTCTGGGGAGCTTCCTCTCAGCTGTGCTGTGGAGAAAATGGCGCTGGTGAGTGCTGAGGGAGAAGCCCCACCCCCTCGGTGGCGGGCTTCTGTCCCTCTCAAATACACTAAAAATTGGCGGGGCCTCTTATATATATATATATATATATATATATACAGTGGCCAGCTGTATACATATATATTTTTTGCCAAAGAGAGGTTCATATGCTGCCCAGGGCGCCCCCCCTGCGCCCTGCACCCTTACAGTGACTGCCGTGTGTGAGGTGTATGGGAGCAATGGCGCACAGCGTTACTGCTGCGCGTTACCTCAGTGAAGATCATGAAGTCTTCTGCCGCCTCTGAAGTCTTCTTTTCTTCTCATACTCACCCGGCTTCTATCTTCCGGCTCTGTGAGGAGGACGGCGGCGCGGCTCCGGGACGAACTCCAGGGTGAGACCTGTGTTACGACTCCCTCTGGAGCTAATGGTGTCCAGTAGCCTAAGAAGCAGAGCCTTGAAACTCTCAGAAGTAGGTCTGCTTCTCTCTCCTCAGTCCCACGATGCAGGGAGCCTGTTGCCAGCAGGCTCCCTGGAAATAAAAAACCTAACAAATACTTTGACAGGAAACTCAGGAGAGCTCCCTGTAATGCACCCAATCTCCTCTGGGCACAGTATCAAACTGAGGTCTGGTGGAGGGGCATAGAGGGATGAGCCAGTGCACACCCAGACCTAAAGCCTTTCTTAAAGTGCCCATGTCTCCTGCGGAGCCCGTCTATCCCCATGGTCCTTACGGAGTCCCCAGCATCCTCTAGGACGTAAGAGAAAATTGGTTCAGCAAAGGGCTGAGAACAGCCTCAGAAGAAAACGATTAATGAACTGTTGAATCAAAAACAAAACAAAAGGAAAAGCTAGACAATCACCATTTGCTTTTTTTTTTTTTTTTTAGCTTTAAAGTGGATAGTTTGTTACAACATGCTTATTATGTTCATAAAAAAGTTAAATTGTTATCCAACTGTACCCAACATACTAAACTTTATTTATAAAAAAAAAAAAAAAACTTTCTTTCCATGTGCATCACTATGACTGGCCTCTCCATCATGGAACCACATTTCCAGTTTCCAGAAACTATTCGGCATGGATAGGTAGAAAGGAGAAACAGAGACTGACTACTGCTGGCGTCATGTTGTAGGAGGCAGATTCACACTGTTTTCAGCAGCTAATGGATGTGCTAGGGGCTCCCAAATTAGCCCCAATACCCAGCACTTATTGGGAATTATAATTCGCGTGCCTCAGAGCTGTGATAACACACAGGTTCGGTAACTTATCCCAAATCCCATGTGAATTCGGACGAAAAACGTCCCTATAATGGATAGCCAGATAATGGCCATCGGGTTAAAATCGCAATATCAGCCAGTTTTTTGGGGATGTTATTTTAGATGAAAAATAGATGTGTACCACTTGGGGCACACAGAAAATAGCTATTGATACTGGGTATGGGACTGTAAATAATAGAGGCGGTAACCTAAGCTGGACAACCCCTTTTATATACTATAAGCTATTTTGGGAAAAGGACAGTTTGGAGTTGAAGACCTACAAGAATAATGAAAGACGCACAAGGATGGGAAATGCATTGCTTTCAATGAATTATAGTTTCATACAACATGCTACTCTTTTCCTTTGGAAATTGATATCTAAATTGATATCTAATGCTTAGTTAAAAAAAAAAATAATCAGCTGGGAAAGATGTTAAGTGTAAACAGGTAGAACGGTCAGGTATTTGTGACAGGAACGTTTTCATTTTCCTCCAAACTAAGTTAAATACACAAAACAGATTTGCCCGCACTACTCACAGTACACTTGTCTTACCTATATAGTCTGTCTGTCCATCAGGCTGGACAATGACTAGTGAAGTCAATCCCTGCAATAAAAGTAGAAAATTCAAATTTATGTTTTGTATCCAACCTTAAGTCAAACATTATGGGACAAAACAACGGTATGTGCATGATTGTGACACGACAGAATAGAGACAATTCATACCGTGATTGTTACTGTGTGAAATAGATTCTCTTATTCATTTTATAAGGACCCACAATGCCTGCTCCATTCATTCTACTTCTGTAAACAACAATACCTACTCACACTTCCTTTGTTCCCCTTATTTTCAGGGGCTCAAATGTAACTGGACAACTTAGAATAATAAATAAAATTTTCATTTATAATACTTTGTTGAGAATCCTTTGCAGGCAATGACTGGAGGAAGTCTGGAACCCGATCGAACCAGAATCAGGCCCAGTGATAGCAGCACGCAGGCAAGGTTTACATAAATAAAATTGTGATGTGTGTAACTATGGCGAACAGGGTTATTTTAACTGTATCTCCACATGTGTTTTATCGACTGAGCTATCAGTATGACATACTGCATGTTGGTTGAAAAACACCAACTTAAAATCACTGCATTTATGATGATCATCATACCATTTATACCCCCTGTCACACTGCCACCAGTGGGAGAGATGGGGGTGGGGGGTGGGGGGAAGGGAAGTAGGATCCAACACTAGAGGTTAATGGCTCCTATCTCTGCTGACAGGACACTGAGCTCCTGAGGGTGATGATCGCAAGCCCAGGAGGCGACCGCTCAATCCCGCAGCACGGCCACAACCCCCTAACAGAGCCAGAAGAGGGAGTGGTGAGTATGATGCCGCTGCCCCGGTAAGCGGGTCACCGGCAGGAATGGCGGCACAAGGGTAGGAGCGCAGTTCTGAGAGGCTGCGCTCCGGAGGGCTCAGCTGTACTTGTAGTGCGGCGCTGTGAGGGGCGCCCTGGGCCAGTGCAATACCCTACACTGGTTAAGATAGCTTACAAGGTCTAACCCACTGTTTGCTGCAGATTTACCTAAGGCCAGTATAATCTCTAAGTGCGGGAAGACTCGCCATTACAGGGGGCGGAGCTTCTTCCTCAGAGCGGATCCAGCACTCACCAGCGCCATTTTCTCCCTGCAGATGACAGCAACAGAACGCTGACAGGGAGCGCTGCCCTCCACATAACTCCAGCTATCCTATGCGGTAGCAGGGTGTTACAGACAAGGGGGGGGGGGGGGGGGGGGGGGGGGAGAGTGAGATATTAACTGTTTAATCTACTAAGGTTATTCAGTCAGCGCCGGCTGTTTACTGTATAAACTGCCTACTTGGGCGCTGTGTGGCTGGCTCCTTATACTCTGCTCTCTGAAGGTACTCTGGGGGAGACGGTGTCTGACATTTTCCTGTGTGTGTGTTTGTATAGCTCACATAAACATGTCTAAGAACTCTGTATCTTCTCCAGAAGAGTCTATTCCTTGTACTCAGGACTGTAATATACTGTCTCAGCCTACTGAATCCGAACCCCCATGGGTGGATTCTATTAGGGGAATAATATCCCAGATCTCATCTTGGATAGCTCATAATGAGACTGAAACACAGGTTTGAAAAAGTCTGTTGAGGTCTTGTCGTATTCAGCTCCCACTACCTCTTCAAAACCTTCAAAAACCCCAATTACTTACCCTAAGAAGCGTGCAAGTTGACACGGATACCGACTCAGATACAGGTGACGGTGATGGGGATATGCAGGGGGGAGATGCATCCCTTGCTAAAGGGGTGCAACTTATGATTGAGGCTAATAGGGATGATTACACATTACTGATAAGGTACCTGAGCCTGCAGACACATTCCCTGCGTCTAAGGAGTTAAACGCATTATTTGAAAAATCCTGGGAGAACCCGGAGAAAAAAATTCCAGATTCCAAAAAGGGTTCTCATTGCTTTTCCTTTCCCTGAGGAGGACAGGAAAAAATGGTAAATCCCACCTGTAGTAGAAGCTTCTGTATCTAGTTTGTCTAAAAAGGTAGTTTTACCTGTCCCTGGGTCCACCGCTTTGAAAGAGCCGGCTGACCGTAAGATTGAGACTACATTCAAATCTTTATACACAGCTACTGGCGTAGCTTTAAGGCCTACCATTGCTTGTGCGTGGATTTCTAAAGCCATAGTAAAGTGGTCAGGCACGTTACTAGAGGAATTAGACTCTATGGATAGACGTGACATTGAATTGTTCTTACGTCACATACAGGACTCATGGTGGAGGCCATGAAGGACCTTGGCCATCTTAATGCAAGGGCATCTTCCATGGCTGTCTCGGCACGCAGGGGACTCTGGCTGTGCCAATGGTCTGCGGATGCGGAATCCAAGAAGAGTGTGGAGAACCTACACTTCACAGGTCAGGCTCTGTTTGGTGAAGCGTAAGATGCGTGGATCTCAACGGCAACTGCGGGTAAGTCAACATTCCTTCCCTCAGCTACAGCACCTGCTAGGAAATCTTATCCTACGTCTACCATGCAGTCCTTTCGGACCGCAAAAGCCAAGTAGTCCAAACCCCCTTCCACTTTCTATAGAGGTGGTCGGGGGAAATCCAAAAAACCTACACCAACAGGTTCACAGGAACAGAAACCCGGTTCTGCTTCCTCAAAATCCTCGGCATGACGGTGGACCTCCCAGCCTTGAGATCGGGCAGGTGGGAGCAAGATTAAGAAATTTCAGTCATGTCTGGGCATCATCAGGCCTAGACCCCTGGGTACAAGATATTGTTGCCCAGGGGTACAGACTGGAGTTTCAAGAACTCCCACCTCACAGATTCTTCAAATCGGGCTTACCAGCTTTGCTGACAGAAAGTGCTATCCTACAGGAAGCCATTCACAAATTGCTAAGGTCAAATGTTATTGTTCCAGTTCCACCTCACTTAACAAACAAGGCTTATTACTCAAACCTGTTTGGTGGTACCGAAACTGGACGGTTCAGTCAGGCTAATATTGAATCTAAAGTCATTGAACCCTTATTTGAGGGAATTCAAATTCAAGATGGAGTCTCTGAGTGCGGTGATCTCAGGTCTGGAGGAGGGGGACTTTCTAGTATCCCTAGATATCAAGAATGCGTGCCTTCACATTCCGATCTGGCCGCCTCACCAGGCTTATCTAAGATTTGCGCTGCTAGACTGTCACTATCAGTTTGGCCTCTCCATGGCATCGAGGGTGTTCACAAAGGTCATGGCGGAGATGATGCTACTACTCCGCAAGAAGGGGGTGAACATAATTCCTTATCTGGACGATCTGCTGATAAAAGCGTCTTCCAGGGAGAAGCTGATAAAGAGCATTGCTCTCTCAACTCAACTACTCCAGGATCACGGGTGGATCCTGAATCTTCCAAAGTCGCATTTGGAGCCGACAAGGAGAATGTCCTTCCTGGGGATGATCCTCGACACGGAAGTACAGAGGGTGTTTCTGCCAGAGGAGAAAGCGTTGGTGATACAGGCAATGGTCCGGGATGTCCTGAAGCCAGCCCGGGTATCCGTTCATCAGTGCATTTGCCTTCTGGGAAAGATGGTTGCCTCCTACGAGGCTCTACAGTATGGAAGATTTCATGCACGATCTTTCCAACTGGATCTCCTGGACAAATAGAAACATAGAATTTGTCGGCAGATAAGAACCACTTGGCCCATCTAGTCTGCCCCCCTTTTTTTTTTACATTATTTTTATCTCTAACCTTATTTGATCCTTATTTCTTTGTAATGATATCCTTATGTCTATCCCATGCATGTTAAATTGCTCTACTGTCTTAGCCTCTACCACCTCTGATGGGAGGCTATTCCACTTGTCCACTACCCTTTCTGCAAAATAGTTTTTCCGCAATTTTCCCCTGAACCTCCCACCCTCCAGTCTCAGTGCATGTCCTCGTGTCCTATTGCTTCTCTTCATTTGGAGAATGTTTCCCTCCTGGACTTTGTTAAAACCCTTGATATATTTGAAAGTTTCTATCATGTCCCCCCTTTCTCTTCTCTCCTCCAAACTATACATATTGAGATTTCTTAGTCTTTCTGGGTATGTTTTGTAATGTAGGCCATGCACCATTTTAGTTGCCCTCCTTTGTACAGTTTCTAATGTATTAATATCCTTTTGAAGATATGGCCTCCAGAACTGAATACAGTATTCTAGGTGAGGCCGTACCAATGACCTATACAGTGGCATTATTACTTCTTTCTTTCTGCTGCTGATTCCTCTCCCAATGCAGTCAAGCATCTGACTAGCCTTCCTCATTGCCTTGTTACATTGCTTACCTGCCTTTAAGTCATCTGAAATAGTGACTCCTAGATCCCTTTCCTCCTCAGTAGTTTCCAGTATAGTGCCATTAATACTATATTTAGTTTTTGGATTTTTGAGACCCAAGTGCATGATTTTGAATTTTTTGGCATTAAACTGTAATTGCCACACTCTTGACCATTCCTCTAGTCTACCTAGATCCTCAATCATTTGTTTTACCCCACCTGGTGTCTACACCCTGTTGCATACCTTTGTGTCATCTGCAAAAAGGCATACTTTCCCTTTAATGCCATTTGCAATGTCACCAATAAAGATATTAAAAAGCACTGGTCCAAGTACAGATCCCTGGGGTACTCCACTGGTAACATTTCCCTCCTGTGAATGCACTCCATTTACCACAACTCTCTGTTTTCTATCCTTCAACCAAGATCTAATCCATTCAATAATCCTAATAACCAAACCCAAACTTTCAAGTTTATTTAGCAGTCTGCGATGTGGAACAGTGTCAAAAGCCTTACTAAAGTCTAGATAAGCTATATCCATGGCTCCACCTTTATCCATCACTTTAGTCACACAATCAAAAAAGTCAGTAAGATTTGTTTGACATGATCTCCCCCCAGTGAATCCATGCTGTTTGGGATCCTGTAAATTGCCGGATTTGAGATAATCTACAACTCTTTCTTTTTAGAGTGTTTCCATCAATTTCCCTACTACTGATGTAAGACTCACTGGTCTGTAGTTGTTTGCCTCTTCCTTGCTTCCACTTTTGTGCAGCGGGACTATGTTTGCTCTTTTCCAGTCCTCTGGAATTACTCCTGTAGATAAAAATGGTCGGGATCTCATCTTCACATGCACCAGAGGATACGTCTGTCAACGAATACCAGAATATCGCTCCTCTGGTGGCTTCAAACTTCTCACCTACTAGAGGTTCACAGGTACGGGATTCAGAATTGGATCCTCCTAACCACGGATGCAAGCCTCAGGGGCTTGGGAGCTGTCACCCAAGGGGAAAACTTCCAAGAAAGGTGGTCAAGTCTGGAATCCATCCTTCCGATAAACATTCTGGAACTAAGGGCCGTGTACAACGGTCTTCTACAAGCGGCACATCTTCTGAAAGGTCAGGCCATTCAAGTTCAGTCAGACAATGTAACGACAGTGGCCTACATAAACAGACAAGGTGGAACAAAGAGCAGAGCTGCAATATCAGAGGTAACAAAAAACATCCTCTGGGCAGAAAAGCACGCGGTGACGCTGTCAGCAATTTTCATTCCGGGAGTGGACAACTGGGAAGCGGACTTCCTCAGCAGACACGATCTCCATCCGGGAGAGTGGGGCCTCCACCAAGAGGTGTTCGCAGAGGTGTCAAGTCTTTGGGGCGTACCTCAAATAGACTTGATGGCCTTCCGCCTCAACAAGAAGCTCCGGAGGTACTGTTCCAGGTCGAGGGGCCGATAGTCAGTGGCGATAGACGCCCTGGTAACTCCGTGGGTGTTCCAGTCAGTGTATGTGTTCCCTCCACTTCCACTCATCCCAAGGATTCTCAAACTAATAAAACGTACAAGAGTTCAGGCGATCCTCATTGCTCCGGACTGGCCAAGGCAAGCTTGGAACGCGGAACTTCTGGAGTTATTGTTGGAAAATCTAAGGCCTCTTCCTCTTCGAGAGGACCTTCTGCAGCAGGAGCAGTTCTCTTATCAAGACTTACCACGGCTATGTTTGACTGCATGGAGGTTGAACGCCAGATCTTAGCTCAGAAGGGCATTCCGAATAAGGTTATTCCTACCCTGATACAGGTTAGGAAAGGAGTAACGTCTGAACATTACCATTGAATTGGAAAAAGTAAGTGTCTTGGTGTGAAGCCAAGAAGTTTCCTACGATGGAGTTTCAACTAGGGCGGTTTCTCCTCTTTCTGCAAGCGGACGTGGAAGTAGGCCTGAGGTTGGGCTCCATAAAAGTTCAGATTTCAGGCCTTGTCCATTTTCTTCCAGAATCAATTGGCTGCCCTCCCCCTGAGGTTCAGACTTTCTTGAAAGGTGTTCTGCACATCCAGCCTCCCTTTGTGCCTCCTATGGCCCCTTGGGATCTTAATGTGGTGCTGCAGTTCCTGGGGTCGGATTGGTTCGAACCTTTACAGGAGGTGTCAAGTTCCTTACTTGGAAGGCGGTCACACTGTTGGCATTAGCATCTGCTAGACGTGTGTCGGAATTGGGGGCATTTTCCTGCAAGAGCCCCTACTTGATTTTCCATGAAGATAGAGCTGAGCTCAGGACGCATCAGCAATTTCTTCCGAAGATTGTGTCGGTTTTTCATATCAACCTATTGTGATGCCAGTGGCTACCGACTCCTCAATTACTTCAAAATCCATGGATGTTGTAAGGGCTTTGAAGATTTCTGTGAAGAGAACTTCTCGTCACAGAAAGTCAGACCCTCTGTTTGTCCTTTATGATCCCAACAAGGTTGGGTGGCCTGCTTCTAAGCAGACGATTTCTCGCTGGATCGGGTGTACTATCCAGCATGCTTATTCTACTGCAGGCTTGCCGTGTCCAAAATCCGTTAAGGCCCACTCTACTCGTAAAGTGGGTTCTTCCTGGGCGGCTGCCCGGGGTGTCTCGGCTTTACAACTTTGCCGAGCAGATACTTGGTCAGGATCGAACACGTTTGCTAAGTTCCACAAGTTCGATGCTTTGGCCTCTGAAGACCTTCAGTTTGGTCAATCTGTTCTGCAGGAGCCTCCACGCTCTACCTCCCGTACTGGGAGCTTTGGTACATCCCCATGGTACTAATGTGGACCCCAGCATCCTCTAGGATGTGGAAGAAAATAGGATTTGAATTACCTACCAGTAAATCCTTTTCTTGTAGTCCGTAGAGGATGCTAGGCGCCCGCCCAGCGCTTCGCTTTCCTGCATTTGTTACTTAGTTAAGTACTGCGTTGTTACTTGGTTAAGTACTGTTGTTCAGCCGTTGAATTGTTTCAGGCTGGTTAGCTTGGTTTTCTGTTATGTGTGAGCAAGTGTGAATCTCATCACTATCTGTGTATTTTCTTCTCTTGAAGTATGTCTGTCTCCTCGGGCACAGTTTCTAGATGGAGTCTGGTAGGAGGGGCATAGAGGGAGGAGCCAGCCCACACTATTAAACGCTTTAAGTGCCCATGGCTCCCAAGGGACCCATCTATACCCCATGGTACTAATGTGGACCCCAGCATCCCTCTACGGACTACGAGAAAAGGATTTACCGGTAGGTAATTAAAATCCTATTATTATTTCTCTTTCCCAGTTTAACAAGTCTAAAAACTGGTCATAAAACAAATACAAAAAGTATGTTGTCTTCTTTTTTTTACTAAATACTTTTAAAAACAAGCAAAAATGTCTTATGAAGTACTAATGCATGCTATAGCTGGGACTCTGTAGGTAACTCTGCTTTCAGCACAAGTTGAGTTGGGGGTAATAAGTGCTGGGACTTACCACTTAAAGTGGTGTATTTATAGCCAATCCACAAATCAGGCCATGTTTCCCTGCGCAGCATAATGTCAGACTGGGTAGGCTGGGGAAACTCTTATTCCATTACGTTCTGTTTTTCTGGGAAAATATGTCCCTGGCAGTTGCTGAGCTAGTGTTTCTGGATGATTCCCAGTACTCTAGCATATTAAGCTTACATTATAATCAAATCAAATTAAAGGTTAGGCAGAATGTTTGCTCTAAACCGGAAGAAGTAGATGTGTTCATATAAAAAGGACTGGCACCCGTGCTTGCATTGGCAAGCAAATGATCTACAGATCACATAGATGGGTTTATAAAAATAAGGAATGCCTTCCATAGTACAAAGGCCGCCAGCTGGCCATGAGCAATTGAGGTTACATGTCCTGTGGACAAAATGAAACATACCAACACGTCACAGCTGTTTAGTCTGGGATACACTACAGACTGTTTTAAACGTATCCTAATTCCTAAACTAAGAGCTTATTTAGAACCATGGACATTGACACATTTATAGTAAATAGTGGTGACACCAAGCAGTTATTCATTTATGCCTCTTAATCTAGAGCCAAGAAGATTGTATGGGACAGTTTTAAAGTTTAGATTAAATAACTTTTATTAATGATTTAAGTGCCAACATTGCTGTACAAATTTTGTATATACATGGCACTAAAAATTAATGTCAATGGGGACCAGGAAAAGCTTACAAAAGAGATGAACAAGTAAAGTGAAACTTCACTGGTAATATAAAAATAAAAGAGGTGGGAAAGTTTGAGAGATGAGGTGAGAGAAGTTGATATATAGCCTATTGCACCGGTTCTCAAACTCAGTCCTCAGGACCCCAAACAGTTCATGTTTTCCAGGTCTCCTCACAGAACCACAAGTGAAATAATTAGCTCCACCTGTGGATGTTTTAAAATGTGTCAGTGAGTAATGAATACACCTGTGTTCCTGTTAGGTGACCTGCAAAACGTGAACTGTATGGGGTCCTGAGGACAGAGTTTGAGAATCGCTGGCCTATTGGGATGGTGGTCCCAAGTGCACAGCGGATTTAAAAGTGACTGTCAGGCCACACAGAGTCCTTAACCAGGATGCTAGGTTTACTGGTAAAGAGCAGGTGCAGAGTAATACAGGAACAAAGTGGTAATGCATATGGTTCACAGCAGTGGAATCAAATACAGGGTAATAGCAGGTATGTGGGTGTTTCACCCCAGGAGCTAAGTACTGCACGTGGTAGCAGTTATGTGACACTCTTACACAGTAAAGATGGCTGCAGTAGCACTTCCCTGCAGACTCTGGGTCCTGGTGCCAGAAATGTATGCATAGGAGACAGCACGGAGTGCTGCCAACAAGACAAACTAGTTACCACTTGGTCAGGTCTTAAGTTTTTATAAAGAGGTGGTTAAAGTGAGCATTTAAAAGGCTTGAAGACCTGGTGAATCTGGTGGAGCATTTTACAATTTAAAGTACAGCACAAAATCAATCCTGGAGGCATGAGTAAGAAGAGCATCAGAGATGCCATGGGTAGATACCATTCCCCCCTCCTGTTCACACACAGAACCTCTTAAGGTATAGCGTTAAGGAGATAAAATAGTATTTTGGTACCTACCAGTAAATCCTTTTCTCCTAGTCCGTAGAGGATCCTGGGGACTCCAAAAGGACCATGGGGTATAGACGGGATCCGCAGGAGCTTGGGCACACTGAAAAGACTAACTGGGTGTGAACTGGCTCCTCCCTCTATGCCCCTCCTCCAGACCTCAGTTATAAGAACTGTGCCCAGGAAAGATGGACATTTCGAGGAAAAGATTTTAGTTCAAACTAAGGGCTAGAACATACCAGCCCACACCACAACATACCATACAACCGGAGTAACAGTAAACCAGATAACAGTATGAATTTAATTGCAGCAACCAGCTGAAACAACAAATACACAACCTGTGTGTAAACCAATGTAACTAATAAGAACACACTGCAAGTAACCGGCCGCACTGGGATGGGCGCCCAGCATCCTCTTGGGACTAGGAGAAAAGGATTTACCGGTAGGTACCAAAATCCTATTTTCTCTTACGTCCTAGAGGATGCTGGAGACTCCAAAAGGACCATGGTGTCTATACCAAAGCTCCACCCGGGCGGGAGAGTGCGGACGACTCTGCAGCACCGATTGAGCAAACATGAGGTCCTCCTCAGCCAGGGTATCAAACTTGTAAAACTTAGCAAAGGTATTTGAACCCGACCACGTAGCTGCTCGGCAAAGCTGAAGTGCCAAGACCCCTCGGGCAGCCGCCCAAGATGAGCCCACCTTCCTGGTAGAATGGGCCTTCACTGACTTCGGCAACGGTAGCCCAGCCGAAGAATGAGCTTGCTGAATCGTACTACAAATCCAGCGTGCAATAGTCTGCTTCGAAGCAGGATGACCAATCTTGTTGGAAGCATACAGGACAAACAGCGCCTCTGTTTTCCTGGCCACCGCCGTTCTGGCGACGTAGATCTTCAAAGCTCTCACAACATCAAGAGACTTTGGAACTGCCACAGCATCTGTAGCCACAGGCACCACAATAGGTTGGTTAATGTGAAATGAAGAAAGCACCTTCGGCAGAAATTGTTGACGAGTCCTCAATTCCGCCCTATCCGAATGGAAGATAAAGTACGGACTCTTGTGTGACAAGGCCGCCAACTCAGACACCCGCCTGGCAGACGCCACAGTTAACCGCATGACCACCTTCCAAGTGAGAAATTTTAACTCAACCTTACGCAAAGGTTCAAACCAGGAAGACATAAGAAACTGTAAGACCACGTCAAGGTCCCATGGTGCCACCGGGGGCACAAACGGAGGATGGATATGCATCACTCCCTTCACAAAAGTTTGAACCTCAGGGAGAACCGCCAATTCCTTCTGAAAAAGATAGATAAAGCCGAAATCTGCACCTTGATGGAACCCAATTTCAGGCCTGCATCGACGCCTGCCTGCAAAAAAATGGAGAAACCGACCCAAGTGAAATTCTTCCGCAGGAGCAGCTTTAGTCTCACACCACGAAACATACTTTCTCCAAATATGGTGATAATGTTTCGCCGTAACTTCCTTCCTCGCCTTAAGGAGAGTGGGAATGACCTCCCCGGGAATACCTTTCCGAGCTAAGATTTGGCGCTCAACTTCCATGCCGTCAAACGCAGCCGCGATAAGTCTGGAAACACGCATGGTCCCTGCAGTAACAGGTCCTCCCTTAGAGGAAGTGGCCAAGGATCTTCCACAAGTACTTCCTGAAGATCTGGATACCAGGCCCTTCTTGGCCAATCTGGAACTACAAGAATTGCTCGCACTCTTGCTCGTCGAATGATTCCTAGCACCTTTGGAATGAGAGGAAGCGGAGGGAACACATACACCGACTGAAAGACCCACGGAGTCACCAGGGCATCCACTGCACTGGCTTGGGGGTCCTTTGACCTGGAACAATACCTTGGAAGCTTCTTGTTGAGGCGATACGCCATCATGTCGATCATCGGAATTCCCCAATGCTTCGTCAGTTCTGCAAACACCTCTTGAAGAAGTCTGCTTCCTAGTTGTCCACTCCCGGAAGGAAGACTGCTGACAGGGCGCTCACGTGCTGTTCCGCCCAGCGAAGGATTCTTGTGGCCTCCGCCATAGCCGCCCTGCTCCTTGTTCCGCCTTGACGTTTTATATGCGCCACCGCAGTTATGTTCTCCAATTGTATCAGGACAGGCCGACCCTGAAGAAGGCTTCTTGCTTGTAGCAGGCCGTTGTCAATGGCTCTTAACTCGAGAACATTTATGTGGAGACAACATTCCTGGAGCGACCATTTACCCTGGAAATTTCTTCCCTGGGTGACTGCGCCCCAGCCTCGGAGACTTGCATCTGTTGTCAAGAGGACCCAATCCAGGATACCGAATCGGCGGCCTCCTAGGAGGTGAGAACTTTGTAGCCACCACAGGAGAGAAATCCTGGCCCTGGGAGATAGACGTGCATGTGCAGGTGAGACCCGGACCACTTGCTCAGCAGATCCCACTGAAACGCCCGGGCATGAAACCTGCCAAACGGAATGGCTTTGTACGCCGCAACCATCTTCCCCAGAACCCGAGTACATTGATGAACCGACACACTCTTTGGCCTCGGAAGTTCCCTGACCATCGTCTGAAGTTCCAGAGCTTTTTCTTCCGGAAGAATCACCTTCCGTAAGCCCGTGTCCAGAATCATGCCCAGAAAGAGCAACAGAGTGGTCGGAATCAACTGAGACTTTGGCAAATTTAGCAGCCAACCGTGTTGTCGCAGAACGGACAGAGACAAATCCACATTTCTTAGTAACCGTTCCCTGGACCTCGCCTTTATCAGGAGATCGTCCAAGTACGGGATAATGGTAACCCCTTGCTTGCGAAGGAGAACCATAATTTCTGCCATGACTTTGGTGAAAATCCTCGGGCCGTGGAAAGCTCAAACGGCAACGTCTGAAATTGGTAATGAGAATCCTGTACCGCAAACCTTAGGAAGGCTTGGTGCGGAGGATATATCGGAACGTGTAAGTAGTCATCCTTTATGTCGACTGACGCCATAAAGTCCCCCCCTTCTAGGCTGGCAATCACAGCTCGAAGAGATTCCATCATGAACTTGAAAACCTTCAATTATGGATTGAGGGACTTTAGATTCAGAATCGGTCTGACCGAACCGTCCGGTTTCGGTACCACAAAGAGGCTCGAGTAGAACCCCTCCCCCCGTTGGGACAGGGGAACGGGAACAATGACCCTCTGTTGACACAACTTTTGTATTGCTGCCAGCACCACCTCCCTGTCCGGAAGAGACACTGGCAAGGCCGAAATGAAAAACCGGTGAGGGGGTGCCTCCTGAAACTCCAGCTTGTATCCCTGAGATACAATCTCTAGGACCCAAGGATCCAGGCCTTATTGAATCCAGACGTGACTGAAGATCCGCAGACGGCCCCCCACCGGTCCGGACACCCCCAGGGAAGCCCCAGCGTCATGTGGTGGACTTGGTAGAGGCAGGGGAGGACTTTTGGTCCTGGACGCCTGACACTGCAGGCGACTTCCGTCCCCTTCCTCTACCCTTTGAAGCGAGGAAGGACGAACCTTTTCCCCGCCTGTATTTATTTGGACGAAAGGACTGCATCTGCTGATGTGGTGCCTTTTTCTGTTGTGTGGGAACATAGGGAAGAAAAGACGACTTACCCGCAGTCGTGGTAGAAACCAGGTCAGCCAAGCAGTCCCCAAACAAGACATTACCTTTGAAGGGTAAAGCTTCCATAGCTCTCTTGGAGTCGGCATCAGCATTCCATTGATGGATCCACAGCGCCCTCCTGGCCAAGATCGACATGGCATTGGCTCTTGATCCCAAGAGACCAACATCCCTCGCCACATCCTTCAGGTAATCTGCAGCGTCCTTGATATAACCAAGAGTCAAAAGAACAGTATCTTTATCAAGGGTATCCATATCAGCAGCTAAAATCTCAGCCCATTTAGCAATAGCACTACTCACCCATACCGACACCACAGCAGGTCTGAGCAATGCACCGGTATTAGCGAAAATGGACTTCAGAGACGTCTCCAGCTTGCGATCCGCCGGATCCTTGAGAGCTGCCGTGTCAGGAGACGGAAGCGCCACCTTCTTAGACAAACGAGGTAGAGCTTTGTCTACATTTGGAGACGCCTCCCATTTTTCCCTGTCATCAGAGGGGAAAGGATACGCCATGTAAATCCTCTTGGGAATCTGCCACCTCTTGTCCGGCAACTCCCAAGCCTTTTTACAAAGAGCATTCATTTCATGAGAGGGGGGAAACTTCACCTCAGGTTTTTTCTCTTTGAACAAACAAATCCTTGTTTCATCAGAAATGCGTAAAACATCTTTTATAGCCACAATCATGTATTGAATACTCTTAACCACTCGTGGATGTAAAGCAGCCTCAGTGAAGTCGACCTCGGAATCAGAATCCGTGTCGGTATTAGTATCTACCTGGGTAAACTGACGCTTTTGCGACCCTGATGGGGTCTGCACCTGAGACAAAGCATCCTCCATGGATTTTCTCCACACCTGTGTCTGCGATTCTGATTTATCTAACCTCTTTGACAAAGAAGCCACATTTTGTGAATAACTCAGGCGTCGGCTGCGCCGACAGAGCCAATTCCAGACCCGCCTCTGCTCCCCCAGTAACCTCCTCCGGTGAATAACATTCAGCCTCAGACATGCCGACACTGAGTATCGACACAGCGACACACACACACACACAATGCCTGAGCTAGGGGACAGACCCACAAGGAAGCCCGGTTAGAGGAACACGGAGGGAGTATGCCAGCTCACACCCCAGCGCCCATATATCACACCAACTAATATATGGAAAAAGCGCTGCTTTAAAACATTACATATGCACCTTAAAACTGTGCACAACCCCCCCCCCCCCCCCCCCCCCGATTAGCTCCCCGTTACTTGTAGAAGAGCTTTTGGAGGTCCCGGGCCAGCGTCTCATGCAGCCGTGTGTATTAGGGAAAATGGCGCTTGTGAGCCGCGCGACTAAGCTCCGCCCCTTCCCGGCGCGCTTCAGCCCGCTAAATTTGAAAATGCCGGCGGGGGTTTGAAAAACGGTGACGAGGCACCGAAAAGCCTTCTGCCGGTATTCCAGACCTCCGTAGATGCTGCCCAGGGCGACCCCCCAGCGCCCTGCACCCTGTGAGTGCCGTTGGAGAAGTGAGTGGGAGCATGGAGCTCAGCGCTACCGCTGCGCTGTACCTCATTACTGAAGTCTTCTGCCTACTGCATACTCACCCGGCTTCTTTCTTCTAGCTTCTGTGAGGGGGGTGACGGCGTGAGTCCGGGAACAAGCAGCTAGGAGCACCAAGTGATCGAACACTCTGGAGCTAATGGTGTCCAGTAACCGAGAAGCAGCGCCCTTAAACTAAGAAGAAGTAGGTCCTGCTGCTCTCCCCTCACTCCCACGATGCAGGGAGCCTGTAGCCAGCAGGTCTCCCTGAAAATAAAAAAACCTAACAAAAGTCTTTTCTAGAGAAACTCAGGAGAGCTCCCCTAGTGAGTGTCCAGTCAGTCCTGGGAACAAAGTCTAACTGAGGTCTGGAGGAGAGGCATAGAGGGAGGAGCCAGTTCACACCCAGTTAAAGTCTTTTCAGTGTGCCCAAGCTCCTGCGGATCCCGTCTATACCCCATGGTCCTTTTGGAGTCACCAGCATCCTCTAGGACGTAAGAGAAAATAGGATTTTGTGCTGGGCTGACCTCATCCAGCTCAGGAGCAGGAAGTCCTTGCTGTGTAATAAGTACAGAAAAACTCCATATATCCAGTACTGCTTCCAAGTGTGTATTTATATTTGCAACAAACATCAGTGGCGGATTTTACCTATGGGCTGCAGGATTACAGGCCCCTCTAAGTAAAATCCACCACCTTAGCTCAGAGTCAGTGAAGCCAGATATAGTCCGTGACTGCACTGGCTTCACTGTGACTTCCTCCTACCTGCTAGTCAGATACTACAGGCAGTCCCATAGGGAGGCGTTTCCTCCCTCTGGGACTGCCATGCCAGGCTGCGAATAGCAGAGGGGTGGCTTCCTGTAGGAAGACGCACACTGCCTTTTGGGCAGCCCTAGACGGCTTTTATGTTCTGCAGCCGATGCAGTCCATAGAAGCTGGGGGATTGCGCATGCGCAGTATCGTCATCTGTGAACCAGTGACGTGTGGCAGAGTCCTTTCTGTCATACTAACGTATGTGCCAGAGATTTCAGTATATAAAGTATATGAAAAATGCAAAGAATATATTAAAAATATCTACTTTGTATTATTGTAATCATTTTTATAGTCAAAACTCTGGAGCAATAAGTCTATGGCTGATGAGGCAGTGCCTCCCCTGATTTTCTTTACGCACATCTCTGATCAAAACTTTCCAAGTTTCCAGCAATATATACTGCTGCACCTGTGTATAATGCCCACATGTACACTTTGGCTCATATATTGTGTGTACATCTGGCTCTGGTACTATGAAAAAAAGGGGTAATTTGCACACCGCGCCAATAATTAACTGCAGCTTATGTACACCTATAGAAGACTCCTCACCAGTCTCAAAACAGTCAAACATACAATAACACTTTGGTATACAAATAGCGCTGATAACAGTATTCACATAGAATTGGCTTACATCAACAACAATATCCTATTGTTATTTGACCAAAGGAGATGCTGTGAGTAGCAGGCCACTGACGGACAATATGTTCGTATCGCAGATGTATTCACCTCATGAAGAGGAAAGTCGTCACCTATTAAATATTCCAAAAACAAATGGACATGGTGCAAGTACAGCCAGATAATTGGATAAAAAGGTGATTTTTAATGTAACAAACTCACAAACAGAGAAAAGAAAATAAGAATTTACTTACCGATAATTCTATTTCTCGGAGTCCGTAGTGGATGCTGGGGTTCCTGAAAGGACCATGGGGAATAGCGGCTCCGCAGGAGACAGGGCACAAAAAGTAAAGCTTTTCCAGATCAGGTGGTGTGCACTGGCTCCTCCCCCTATGACCCTCCTCCAGACTCCAGTTAGGTACTGTGCCCGGACGAGCGTACACAATAAGGGAGGATTTTGAATCCCGGGTAAGACTCATACCAGCCACACCAATCACACCGTACAACTTGTGATCTAAACCCAGTTAACAGTATGATAACAGAGGAGCCTCTGAAAGATGGCTCCCTAAACAATAACCCGAATTAGTTAACAATAACTATGTTCAAGTATTGCAGATAATCCGCACTTGGGATGGGCGCCCAGCATCCACTACGGACTCCGAGAAATAGAATTATCGGTAAGTAAATTCTTATTTTCTCTATCGTCCTAGTGGATGCTGGGGTTCCTGAAAGGACCATGGGGATTATACCAAAACTCCCAAACGGGCGGGAGAGTGCGGATGACTCTGCAGCACCGAATGAGAGAACTCCAGGTCCTCTTTTGCCAGGGTATCAAATTTGTAGAATTTTACAAACGTGTTCTCCCCTGACCACGTAGCTGCTCGGCAGAGTTGTAATGCCGAGACCCCTCGGGCAGCCGCCCAAGATGAGCCCACCTTCCTTGTGGAATGGGCCTTAACAGATTTAGGCTGTGGCAGGCCTGCCACAGAATGTGCAAGTTGAATTGTGTTACAAATCCAACGAGCAACCGACTGCTTAGAAGCAGGCGCACCCAACTTGTTGGGTGCATACAGTATAAACAGCGAGTCAGATTTTCTGACTCCAGCCGTCCTTGAAATGTATATTTTTAAAGCTCTGACAACGTCCAACAACTTGGAGTCCTCCAAGTCGCTTGTAGCCGCAGGCACTACAATAGGCTGGTTCAGGTGAAACGCTGATACCACCTTAGGGAGAAAATGCGGACGCGTCCGCAGCTCTGCCCTATCCGAATGGAAAATTAAATAAGGGCTTTTATAAGATAAAGCCGCCAGTTCAGATACTCTCCTGGCGGAAGCCAGGGCCAGTAACATAGTCACTTTCCATGTGAGATATTTCAAATCCACATTTTTTAGTGGTTCAAACCAATGGGATTTGAGGAAATCTAAAACTACATTTAGATCCCACGGTGCCACCGGAGGCACCACAGGAGGCTGTATATGCAGTACTCCTTTGACAAAAGTCTGGACCTCAGGGACTGAGGCCAATTCTTTTTGGAAGAATATTGACAGGGACGAAATTTGAACCTTAATAGATCCCAATTTGAGACCCATAGACAATCCTGATTGCAGGAAATGTAGGAAACGACCCAGTTGAAATTCCTCCGTCGGAGCACTCCGATCCTCGCACCACGCAACATATTTCCGCCAAATGCGGTGATAATGCTTCGCGGTGACTTCCTTTCTTGCCTTAATCAAGGTAGGAATGACTTCTTCTGGAATGCCTTTTCCTTTTAGGATCTGGCGTTCAACCGCCATGCCGTCAAACGCAGCCGCGGTAAGTCTTGAAAGAGGCAGGGACCCTGTTGAAGCAGGTCCCTTCTCAGAGGTAGAGGCCACGGATCGTCCGTGACCATCTCTTGAAGTTCCGGGTACCAAGACCTTCTTGGCCAATCCGGAGCCACTAGTATCGTTCTTACTCCGCTTTGCCGTATGATTCTCAATACCTTTGGTATGAGAGGCAGAGGAGGAAACACATACACCGACTGGTACACCCAAGGTGTTACCAGCGCGTCCACAGCTATTGCCTGCGGATCTCTTGACCTGGCACAATACCTGTCCAGTTTTTTGTTGAGGCGAGACGCCATCATGTCCACCATTGGTCTTTCCCAACGGTTTATTAGCATGTGGAAAACTTCTGGATGAAGTCCCCACTCTCCCGGGTGAAGATCGTGTCTGCTGAGGAAGTCTGCTTCCCAGTTGTCCACGCCCGGGATGAACACTGCTGACAGTGCTATCACGTGATTCTCCGCCCAGCGAAGGATCCTGGCAGCTTCTGCCATTGCACTCCTGCTTCTTGTGCCGCCCTGTCTGTTTACATGGGCGACTGCCGTGATGTTGTCCGACTGGATCAACACCGGTCTTCCTTGAAGCAGAGGTTCCGCCTGGCTTAGAGCATTGTAGATTGCTCTTAGTTCCAGAATGTTTATGTGAAGAGACTTTTCCAGGCTCGACCACACTCCCTGGAAGTTTCTTCCTTGTGTGACTGCTCCCCAGCCTCTCAGGCTGGCGTCCGTGGTCACCAGGATCCAATCCTGTATGCCGAATCTGCGGCCCTCCAATAGATGAGCCCTCTGCAACCACCACAGAAGAGATACCCTTGTCCTTGGAGACAGGGTTATCCGCAGGTGCATCTGAAGATGCGACCCTGACCATTTGTCCAACAGATCCCTTTGGAAAATTCTTGCATGGAATCTGCCGAATGGAATTGCTTCGTAAGAAGCCACCATTTTTCCCAGGACTCTTGTGCATTGATGTACAGACACCTTTCCTGGTTTTAGGAGGTTCCTGACCAGGTCGGATAACTCCTTGGCTTTTTCCTCGGGAAGAAAAACCTTTTTCTGAACCGTGTCCAGAATCATCCCTAGGAACAGCAGACGAGTTGTCGGCCTTAATTGGGATTTTGGAATATTCAGAATCCATCCGTGCTGCTTTAGCACCTCTTGAGATAGTGCTAATCCCATCTCTAGCTGTTCTCTGGACCTTGCCCTTATTAGGAGATCGTCCAAGTATGGGATAATTAATACGCCTTTTCTTCGAAGAAGAATCATCATCTCGGCCATTACCTTTGTAAAGACCCGAGGTGCCGTGGACAAACCAAACGGCAGCGTCTGAAACGGATAGTGACAGTTTTGTACAACGAACCTGAGGTACCCCTGGTGTGAGGGGTAAATTGGAACGTGGAGATACGCATCCTTGATGTCCAAGGATACCATAAAGTCCCCTTCTTCCAGGTTCGCTATCACTGCTCTGAGTGACTCCATCTTGAACTTGAACTTCTTTATGTACAGGTTCAAGGACTTCAGATTTAGAATAGGCCTTACCGAGCCATCCGGCTTCGGTACCACAAATAGAGTGGAATAATACCCCTTCCCTTGTTGTAGAAGAGGTACCTTGACTATCACCTGCTGAGAGTACAGCTTGTGAATGGCTTCCAAAACCGTCTCCCTTTCGGAGGGGGACGTTGGTAAAGCAGACTTCAGGAAACGGCGAGGTGGATCTGTCTCTAATTCCAACCTGTACCCCTGAGATATTATCTGCAGGATCCAGGGATCTACCTGCGAGTGAGCCCACTGCACGCTGTAATTTTTGAGACGACCGCCCACCGTCCCCGAGTCCGCTTGAGAAGCCCCAGCGTCATGCTGAGGCTTTTGTAGAAGCCGGGGAGGGCTTCTGTTCCTGGGAAGGAGCTGCCTGTTGCTGTCTCTTCCCTCGACCTCTGCCTCGTGGCAGATATGAATAGCCCTTTGCTCTCTTATTTTTAAAGGAACGAAAGGGCTGCGGTTGAAAAGTCGGTGCCTTTTTCTGTTGGGGAGTGACTTGAGGTAGAAAGGTGGATTTCCCGGCTGTAGCCGTGGCCACCAAATCTGATAGACCGACTCCAAATAACTCCTCCCCTTTATACGGCAAAACTTCCATATGCCGTTTTGAATCCGCATCGCCTGTCCACTGTCGCGTCCATAAAGCTCTTCTGGCCGAAATGGACATAGCACTTACCCGTGATGCCAGTGTGCAGATATCCCTCTGTGCATCACGCATATAAAGAAATGCATCCTTTATTTGTTCTAACGACAGTAAAATATTGTCCCTGTCCAGGGTATCAATATTTTCAATCAGGGACTCTGACCAAACTACCCCAGCACTGCACATCCAGGCAGTCGCTATAGCTGGTCGTAGTATAACACCTGCATGTGTGTATATACTTTTTTGGATATTTTCCATCCTCCTATCTGATGGATCTTTAAGTGCGGCCGTCTCAGGAGAGGGTAACGCCACTTGTTTAGATAAGCGTGTTAGCGCCTTGTCCACCCTAGGAGGTGTTTCCCAGCGCTCCCTAACCTCTGGCGGGAAAGGGTATAATGCCAATAATTTCTTTGAAATTATCAGCTTTTTATCAGGGGCAACCCACGCTTCATCACACACGTCATTTAATTCTTCTGATTCAGGAAAAACTATAGGTAGTTTTTTCACACCCCACATAATACCCTGTTTAGTGGTACCTGTAGTATCAGCTAAATGTAACGCCTCCTTCATTGCCAAAATCATATAACGTGTGACCCTACTGGAAAATACGGTTGATTCGTCACCGTCACCACTGGAATCAGTGCCTGTGTCTGGGTCTGTGTCGACCGACTGAGGCAAAGGGCGTTTCACAGCCCCTGACGGTGTTTGAGGCGCCTGGACAGGCACTAATTGATTGTCCGGCCGCCTCATGTCGTCAAACGACTGCTTAAGCGAGTTGACGCTATCCCGTAATTCCACAAATAAAGGCATCCATTCTGGTGTCGACCCCCTAGGAGGTGACATCCCCATATTTGGCAATTGCTCCGCCTCCACACCAATATCGTCCTCATACATGTCGACACACACGTACCGACACACAGCAGACACACAGGGAATGCTCTACACGAAGACAGGACCCACTAGCCCTTTGGGGAGACAGAGGGAGAGTCTGCCAGCACACACCAAAAAAGCGCTATATATGACAGGGATAGCCTTATAATAAGTGCTCCCTTATAGCTGCTTTATACATATCAAAATATTGCCATTAAATTTGCCCCCCCTCTCTGTTTTACCCTGTTTCTGTAGTGCAGTGCAGGGGAGAGACCTGGGAGCCGTCCTGACCAGCGGAGCTGTGAGAGGAAATGGCGCCGTGTGCTGAGGAGATAGGCCCCGCCCCTTTTTCGGCGGGCTCGTCTCCCGCTATTTTGTGAATCCAGGCAGGGGTTAAATATCTCCATATAGCCTCTGGGGGCTATATGTGAGGTATTTTTAGCCTTTTAATAGGTTTTCATTTGCCTCCCAGGGCGCCCCCCCCCAGCGCCCTGCACCCTCAGTGACTGCGTGTGAAGTGTGCTGAGAGGAAAATGGCGCACAGCTGCAGTGCTGTGCGCTACCTTTAGAAGACTGCAGGAGTCTTCAGCCGCCGATTCTGGACCTCTTCTTACTTCAGCATCTGCAAGGGGGCCGGCGGCGCGGCTCCGGTGACCATCCAGGCTGTACCTGTGATCGTCCCTCTGGAGCTGATGTCCAGTAGCGAAGAAGCCAATCCATCCTGCACGCAGGTGAGTTCACTTCTTCTCCCCTCTGTCCCTCGTTGCAGTGATCCTGTTGCCAGCAGGAATCACTGTAAAATAAAAAACCTAAGCTAAACTTTCTCTAAGCAGCTCTTTATGAGAGCCACCTAGAATTGCACCCTTCTCGGCCGGGCACAAAAATCTAACTGGAGTCTGGAGGAGGGTCATAGGGGGGAGGAGCCAGTGCACACCACCTGATCTGGAAAAGCTTTACTTTTTGTGCCCTGTCTCCTGCGGAGCCGCTATTCCCCATGGTCCTTTCAGGAACCCCAGCATCCACTAGGACGATAGAGAAATAGGCATGTAACCACTATTGTGGGTTAGGACATAGGACCAGGCATCCACACCGTTACCCTCCCAGTTCTTTGGCAAGGAAGCAGATCAGAGTTCCGGAATCTCGAACCCACTGGTAACAGGAAGCTGTATTGGTCCAACAATAGTCCCCAGAAACGTCAGTCACCACGCCTAAAGCTTTTCGGACCTTAGTCCTTCATCAGACTAAGGTCCGAAAAGCTTCAGGCGTGGTGACTGACGTTTCTGGGGACTATTGTTGGACCAATACAGCTTCCTGTTACCAGTGGGTTCGAGATTCCGGAACTCTGATCTGCTTCCTTGCCAAAGAACTGGGAGGGTAACGGTGTTGATGCCTGGTCCTATGTCCTAACCCACAATAGTGGTTACATGCCTAATTCTTTTCTCTGTTTGTGAGTTTGTTACATTAAAAATCACCTTTTTATCCAATTATCTGGCTGTACTTGCACCATGTCCATTTGTTTTTGGAATATTTAAAGGTGACTTCTTTCCTCTTCATGAGGTGAATACATCTGCGATACGAACATATTGTCCGTCAGTGGCCTGCTACTCACAGCATCTCCTTTGGTCAAATAACAATAGGATATTGTTGTTGATGTAAGCCAATTCTATGTGAATACTGTTATCAGCGCTATTTGTATACCAAAGTGTTATTGTATGTTTGGCTCTGGTACTAGCCAGTGGCTCCTCAGGCATTTACCTCACCGCACGTCCCTGCTGTGAACTACATTAAACACTACAGATCCCGGGACCCGGCCGGCGGCGGGGACAAGGGTGCAGGAACCCGGCAGCATGGCCAGCGGCAGTACCCCTCCTCCACCAAGGTAGGAGCCACCGCTGGTAACCATATTAGAAAATAATGCTGAACTATATTTTGCAGAGTTTAGTTAGCTACTCAATACTGAGAAAACATTTAAAATGTACAGTTGAAGGGTTATAGTATATTTTACATTGAATCATTGTTATTCTGATGTAGCCAGTCCTCCTGAATGAGAAACTCAGACGTGCAGTAAAACAGCCAACAGATACTTTGATTGCTTTTATTTATGGCTGAATGTCAAGAGTGTGTCCCCAGGGAAAACTGCGTTCTGGAGATCTTACCCTTCAGTTTTAGACTACTGGTAGAAAGAAGCTGCCAGCTCCTGTTACCTGGAGTGTAAACTGAGACTATTCTATTAAAAACATCCAGTTCTAATTACTTAGAACAGCAAAATAAGGACAAGCTATGAGTGCAGAGCTAAGCTACAAGTGCTTTTTATGCAAAATGCATTGCTTAATCCCTTAGCTATATCTCCTATGTTTCTGTTTAAGTGTTCTACAACTTTTTTCCTCTTCACAGGACTATTCAGCCCTCCCACATTTCATGAGATTAATTTTACTTTAATTGACATATCCTTTACCTTTTAACTCTAATTGCATGACTACTTACACTAGGCTCTCCATATTATCCCCTTTTGTATTTCCCATATAGAAACTGAAAAATAACCGAGGGAGTACCGAGCCCAATCGCATCTTACAGTCCTCCTTATTTGATATCCTTCTCGTCTCCCCTCTGTTGAAATAACCCCTTTAATATACAGACCAAACCCCCCTATTCCTATCCCCCCTTAATCTCTCACCCAATTGTTTTACCCCCTTAATGGAATAAAATAGGGGGGGGGGGGGGATGGAAGCAAAAAAACAAAAACATAGGCAGAGACAGTGCACACATTACAGTTACAAGCCCACCAATAGAGAACAAATTGACTTAATACTGAGGAGGTCAGTGAGGCAAGGGGAGAAAAAATGCTCCATATGCTCCGTTCTCCTCAGTCCTTCCTCTTTCCCCAATTCCATCCTTTACATACACAACAATAATGTATCATTTTCGTAACAAACATATTAAAGTATCCATGCTTCCAGTGACTTCTGAATACAGACTTATGTCAGAATCTCTTCGTACCCCTTTATAACATAACCATCTACAGATATTCATAACTTAGTGTAGTAAAAAAGTATTTTTTATAAATATTTAAACAAGGAAAAGTCATTTTTAGATATGTGTAAAGCATATGATACAAAAAACTCACTGGTTTAAACATGCATTCCCTGGTGATAATCGTAGCATAATCATATAATAAGTTACGATACAGGCAGGTACTTATCCATCATGCAATACCATCAGGTAGGTGTCTGACTGGCTCCAAATTGATTCTGCAGCAGGACAATGACCCCAAACATACAGCCAATGTCATTAAGAACTATCTTCAGCGTGAAGAACAAGGAGACCTGGAAGTGATATGGCCTCACAGAGCCCTGATCCCTACATCAAGTCTATCTAGGATTACATGTAGAGACAGAAGAATTTGAGCAAGCCTACATCCACAGAAGATCTGTGGTTAGTTCTCCAAGATATCTGGAACAATCTCCCTGCCAAGTTCCTTAGAAAAGTGCATGCAATTGTACCTAGAACAATTGATGTTTTGAAGGCAAAGGTTGGTCACACCAAATATTGATTTGATTTCGATTTCTCGTCTGTTCATTCACTTTGCATTTTGTTAATAAAAATAAAGCATTAACATCTTTATTTTTGAAAGCATTCTTACTTTCCAGCATTTTTTTCCACAGTATTGTGACTGCAAAAAAATGCTAAAGCACATTTTTACGCGCTACAGCACAGAATACACTCCTTTTTTTAATATGATAGGGTCCTGCAGGATGCGCTGTGAGTCACAGTTCTGTGTGCCTCTGCCAATACTGAAATGCTTTTGGCTGAGGTAGTGTTCCTTCTAGTCTGTTTCAGCAGGGTGCTGCACCCTGCCCATTTTTGAAATGTGAAAAAGCACCCTGTCCTTTTTCAGTGCACCCTGCAGGACCATAAATCGCCCCCTTGTACCTGTATACAGAATGTAACAGTCAGAGTGCATGTTACAATGTTGTCGTCTACTCCTTGCCAACTTCTGAAATTGGAACACAATTTCTATCCTTAGCCAACTGGATGGCAGAGGAGGCACTGTAAATAACATAGCACTCTAATAAAGAGGGAAAGAACAGGGTAAGCAGTGAGCATGTACTGCTTACAGTATTTCCCTAGTAGAATAGACTTATTTTTTTCCTATAAATTTTAACCCATTATTTAACTTTTCTGTTTTATAACACATGCGGATTATAACTACTTCAGCACTGGAAAAGACATTTATAATTATCTACTTATGTATATGCTACAGCCGATCTTTCAAGAAGACTGGACATATACAGTATGTTTCTCAGTACATATGTTAGGTGTCTTATATGTATGTATGTATGGGTATATGATTTGCTAAGAGCAAAATGTATGTACAAAAACTATAAACATATGTGCTATGCTTTGTGCGCAAAGCGTCACATCAAAAATGTGCCCTTCAAAATAAAAATGTGTCCTCTTCAATGCTCAGCACCCTGCCCTAAAAAAAATCCTAGAGTGAACACTATGAGGCGCAGACAGGATGAGTGACTCACAGCGCATCCTGCAGGACACTATAATTCTCCAGTACCCGCCTCCCCAGGATGTCAATGCCGGCATGTCCCCAAGACGCCTGCTGTTACGTCCATGCTCCTTGCCCATCAGCATGCTGCTCAGCACCATGCTGTGTGACAACAGTTGTCTTCCTGCACAGAGGCCGGCATATATGTAAGATCATCGCTGACTAGAGGAAAGTCCTCCTACCCCCCATCGAGCATGGTAAATATAGAGATCCTAGGCAGCTACAGATATATATATTTATTTATTGATATATATATATATATATATATATATATATATATAATTTTTTTTTTTATTGATATTGAGACATTATATATATATATATATATATATATATATATATATATGAATAATACTTCAGTTGGTTATATATAAATAATCTGCCTCACAAGTCCTGCTTGTGGAACTACAAGTCCCAGGTTCAGTTGTCTCTTAACAATGCACTCAAGACCTTCCTGATTAGGTTGGTATCTTCCCCTTATTCCGGCATCCATCATTAGGTAATATCTGCAACTCAATTAAAAAGAAAGGGTGCACGCTATAGCACATAAAACCCCAATTTTATTAGGACAACCCCATACAATGAAGTACTGAATCACATACCAACAGTGGCGGTATAAACCACCGCAAGTAACATCAGCATGAAACAAATGTGCACAACGCAGGTGACATTCAGCAGACCACCACAGCAGGAAAGGTCATTACATCATCAAAACGCCATGCCATGACCCCAACTGCTGAATATGCCACCTGTGCTGTGCACATTTGTTTCATGTTGATGTTACTTCTGGCGGTTTATACCGCCACTGTTACGTGATTCAATACTTCATTGTATGGGGTTGTCCTAATAAATTTATATATATATAAATATATATATAAATATATATATATATATAGGTTTAGAATGAAATACCTACAATCAAAATACCAACAATTGACCTCAAGGTCAACATACCACAACACACTTAAAATACAGACACTTACAATGTCAACGGGTCAATAAGTCGACACACGTTTTTCATTTTTTGGGTGTGTATGTAGACATAGGTACACCCTATAAGTGTAAAGCTGCGCTCGCACACTATTATATTCCCTTTCCATATCCTCTGAGATGGTAAAGTATGAACAAGTCTGTTCCACTGAAAAGATCATGAAAAACTCATGTCGTCTTTTTGACCTGTCGACATTCTAAATGTCGGTATTTTGACCTTGTCGGTATTTTAAATGTAGGTATTTTGACCGTCGGTCAATGGTTGTTGGTAAGCTGACCGCATCCTATGTGCTGTACCTGGGAATGCAACCTGTGGACAGATAAGCTGATATTTATTGTTTTTCTTGTACGTGTGCTACAGTACCTACCATTTTCTTTTTATGCTGTTTTTATGTATTTTTTTTATAATTAAAAAGTGTGAAAATTGCATAGTAGTAAAAGACAAATTATTTCTTGTGGGTCACTATCCCAGCTACACACAGTTTTTTGGTACACAAAACGTGTTTTTTTTTAATAAGATATGTGGTTTTAAAACCGTACACACGATGTTTGCTTTTATTTTCTCTTTTGTGTATACTGTACCTTGGAATTTTAATGGTCATATGACCGAAGAAAAAAGAAAACGCTAAGATTTCTCCCAAATTATGTTAGCACTTTTTTGCACTATATATGTCACTTTATTCACTAAAGAACACTTTTTGACAATAAGTCACTTTAGAATTACTATCTGCACTAGTAGGCACTTTTTACAAATCTTCACTCTCTCTCTCTCTCTATATCTATCTATCTATACACACACAGGTTGAGTATCCCTTATCCCCTGCTGAGATAATGCCACATTTATATATTATATATCTATGTAATCTAGCTATATATACACATAATATATATGTCATTATCTCAGATACTCAACGTGTGTATGTATGTATGTATGTATGTATGTATGTATGTATGTATGTATATGTATATATATATATATATATATATATACACACATACATACAGGTTGAGTATCCCTTATCCAAAATGCTTGGGACCAGAGGAATTTTGGATATCGGATTTTTCCGTATTTTGGAATAATTGCATACCATAATGAGATATCATGGCGATGGGACCTAAATATAAGCACAGAATGAATTTATGTTTCATATACACCTTATACACACAGCCTGAAGGTCATTTTAGACAATATTTTTTATAACTTTTTGCATTAAACAAAGTGTGTGTACATTCACACAATTCATTTATGTTTAATATAATTATACACCTTATACACACAGCCTGAAGGTCATTTAATACAATATTTTGAATAACTTTGTGTATTAAACAAAGTTTGTGTACATTGAGCCATCAAAAAACAATGGTTACACTATCTCACTCTCACTCAAAAAAACTCCGTATTTCGGAATATTCCGTATTTCGGAATATTTGGATATGGGATACTCAACCTGTATATATATATATATATATATATATATATATATATATATATATATATAGTCCCTCTATTGCTGAATAAGCAAATGGCACGTCACTCCAGGTTACTGAAAAAAGGATTTTAAAATCACAGTTTTTTCCTATATCAGGAGTGCCGGATGATTTAAAGATACATATATATATATATATATATATATATATACACACACACACACACACACACACACATACATGCATCCAGAAAGTATTTGCAGCGCTTCACTTTTTCCACATTTTGTATGTTGCATCCTTATTCCAAAATGGAATAAATTATTTTTTTCCCCTCAAAATTCTTCACAATACCCCATAATGACAATGTGAAAAAAGTTTTTTTGAGATTTTTGCAAATTTATTTAAAGTAAAAAAAATGAAGAAATGTGTACATAAGTATTCACAGACTTTGCCATGAAGCTCAAAATTGAGGTCAGGTGCATCCTGTTTCCACTGATCATCCATGAGATGTTCCTACATCTCAGTTGGAGTCCACCTTTGTTAAATTTAGTTGATTGGAGAAAATTTGGAGAGGCAAACACCTGTCCATATAAGGTCCCACACTTGACAGTGCATGTCTAAAGCACAAACCAAGCATGAAGTCAAAGGAATTGTCTGTAGACCTCAGACAGGATTGTCTCGAGGCACAAATCTGGGGAAGGGTACAGAAAAATATCGACTGCTTTGAAGATCCCAATGAGCACAGTGGCCTCCTTCATCCGTAAATGGAAGAAGTTTAGAACCACTAGGACTCTTCCTAGAGCTGCCCGGCCGTCTAAACTGAGCGATTGGGGGAGAAAGTCCCTAGTCAGGGAGCTTACAGTCATGGTCACTCTGTCAGAGCTACAGCATTCCTCTGTGGAGAGAAGAGAACCTTCCAGAAGGACAACTATCTCTGCAGCAATCCCCCAATCAGGTCTGTATGGTAGAGTGACCAGACGGAAGCCACTCCTTAGTAAAAAGCATATGGCAGCTCGCCTGGAGTTTGTCAAAATGCACCTGAAGGACTCTCAGACCATGAGAAACAAAATTCTCTGGTCTGATGAGACAAAAATTAAACTCTCTGGCGTGAATGCCAGGCATCATGTTTGGAGGAAACCAGGCACCGCTCATCACCAGGTCAATACCATTCCTCCAGTGAAGCATGGTGGTGGCATCACACTGTGAGGATGTTTTTCAGTGGCAGGAACTGAGAGACTAGTCAGGATAGAGGGAAAGATGAATGCAGCAATGTACAGACACATTCTGGATGAAAACCTGCTTCAGAGCGCTCTTGACCTCAGAATGGGGCGACGGTTCATCTTTCAGCATGACAACGACCCTAAGCACACAGCCAAGATGTCAAAGAAGTGGCTTCAGGACAACTCTGTGAATGTCCTTGAGTTGCCCAGACTTGAATCCGATTGAACATCTCTGGACAGATCTGAAAATGGCTGTGCACTGACGCTTCTCATCCAACCTGATAGAGCATGAGAGGTGCTGCAAAGAGGAATGGGCGAAACTGCCCAAAGATAGGTGTGCCAAGCTTGTGGCATCATATTCAAAAAGACTTGAGGCTGTAATTGCTGTCAAAGGTGCAATAACAAAGCATTGAGCAAAGGCTGTGAATACATATGTACATGTGATTTCTTAGTTGTTTATTTTTAATAAATTTGCAAAAATCTCAAAAAAAACTTTTCACATTGTCTTTATGGGGTTTTGTGTGTAGAATTTTGAGGGAAAAAAATAATTTACTCCATTTTGGAATAAGGCAATAACATAACAAAATGTGGGAAAAGTGAAGCGCTGTAAATAATTTCTGGATGCACTGTATATTATATATATACATCACTACAGACATCCTATTGTCTGGCCCTAACCCCCTCCTTTTCCCCAGCATGCTATCTGCCCTCACCCACTATAATATGTCATAGGACCCAGATATAGTGGAGTAGGACCCCAATTTTATAAAGTGAAGGGTCCCTGGGACCCACAAATGTTTTAGCTTGGCACAGTAACTGGTATTATGAGCTGCATATTACATAAATAAGCAGTGGTCTGCATGAGGGACGTTAAGTGTAATTCCATACAGGTATGTAATAACGGTTACAGAACTTGTATTTATCCAGTGCCCTTTTTTCAAAACTTCTTCAATCACCCACAACTTCACCACAGGAGGGTAGAAAACACTTCTACATTGCAACATTGTGTTTTTAATGTTTGCAAATCATGACAAGCTTAATGGTACCATTAGGAGATTTAATTAGAAGGCTGTTAAACAGGACAAATTGGTGTACTTGAGTTTCCCCATTCTAAGCACTAAAAGGTTGGTTAACGATATCAATTTGCTATTTTACAAGACATTGGAAGACAAAGCTCTCAGATTTCACCCATTATGTGCTGGATCCCAGCAGGGTCAGACTTTACACTTTGATGTACTATCCACAAATAATTTAAATTATTATGTTAAACCAAGAAGGGATGAGAGGATTAGAAATAGGACAAGGAAGAAAGACACAAATGGGGAAAAAAGTATAAAGATAAGATACTGTATTCTGCAATATACTTACTGTTGTATGCTTAAACAGCGAAGGCTCATCTACCACAGAAGCACCGCACAAAGATACCATCCACTCCAGATTTTCTGCAGAAATAGGACATGTAATAGACCAATATAAACTTTTTTAAGTTGCCTTTGGTTCGCATTTCTAAAATGAACCACTTTCTAATACTTTTCTGGCTTATTGCCACAGATATGGTTTGCCCAAATGATCAACAAAAGTAAAAGGTGTTCTTCCCTCCTTCTCAGTACCTGACAATTTGACTAAACAAAGAAGGTACTTTACTTCATTATACCACTACGGCCTTGCCACAATACAAGTGGGTGTATGTGAATATCTGAGTCACTATTAATGACTCCTTATGCAACAGAAGGATTATACTGGATTTTAAGAGCAGTAATATTTCTACCTTACGCACACTGGGCATAGAGTTGTAATTAACAGAATTAAATTGCAATGATAATTTGGCCAGTCAATAAAACTGATCATGCACTGAACATAATGTTCTAGCAAACTAAATCACTAGTCACCTGTTTTTTGCTTCTTCTTTTTTTTTACACAGAAAAAATTAAAAATCATATATAATCATATATCTATATATATATATCTCTATATACGTACACACACACACACACACACACACACACACACACACACACACACACACACACACAGCAGCAGAATGGATATTGGTATGCCTACTTTTTGTTCACCATATGATTTGGTACTACCTTTCTATGCACAAGATCGATTATGCCAGGAAATTAGCACAGGAAAAATAAACAGTCCTTATGGAGAATGGAGTTATTGTTCTGTCGTTTATCTGGCATTCATCTCAAAGATGCGTACCGAAAGGTTGCATTATCAGTGAGCAGTATCACATAAGGACATTAGTTACTATTTAGGAGACTTACCTCTATTTAAATCTTTAAAAGATCCATAACAGCAAATCTCGAAATCTGTCAGGAGCTGATAAGAGACAAGATAAACAGGGACTGAAACTTTTACATAAAAAAAAAACTGAGCTGTTGACAGACTGTTCAGCCCTATTGTACTTTTACTCCATTACTAAAAAATTGAAAAAACAAACAAACAAAAACCCCCACCCCGAAACAATAATGTGCCAAGTGAATATATTTCTAGCATGGGTTTAGCAGCCTCTGGACTTTTTCAGTTTCAAATATGGATTAATTTAGCAAGAACAACCAAGTTGTGGTCCTGTCTTTAAATTAAAATAATGAGAAGAAAAAATCCAGACTGAGGTATGTGTTGCAGTTCTCATCTAGTAGGCATTTGTCTGTATTTTGATTAAAGATGGATGCACAGCTTATTAAGGGTGACTATCCGTGTAAATGCAAACGGAAGTGCCGAAAATATTATCATAAGTAAGGCAATGTTCTTCACTAATAATTCCATGACAACAATGCCAGGAGAGCTATCAATGCCCACAGGGACAGGAAGGTGGGCAGAAATCTCTCCCTAGTTCTCAATTCCCACTGCTGTCATTTTAGATGCACATTAGATTTTCTTTTAAATGGCACAAGCTAAAAATGCAGCAAACAATGAGATTTCTGCATTTATGGTTAAGCCTTTTTTCTCTGAATCCTTTTGGTACAACGGATACCTGGCGGTATAGAGTTTCATGTCTGTTATTTGGACATGGAAGATTTGAATAATAACGAAGATTTTTTCCGTCCATTGTAACTGGAACCCTAGCTGCCCAATTTCATTAACATTTATACAGTCCTCCACGAGGAGAGCAGATTTAACATTTGGGTGTCTGACTCCTTGTCATCCAGTACGACTAATGGAGCAAAGACTAGGGGCATTCTGCACTAGAAACAGTAACAGAGAGAAAGTAGCATTCTCCACTGTGGTCTGGAAAATATCCTGTTTGGGACTGAACAAAATATTCCCATAGTGTAGAAGTGACAGTAGAGTTCTATTGGAATCTTAATCAATCACCTGAGCCGATGCACTATAATTTCTTCACTGGGTGTGCTTGCTCCTCGCCTCTATGCCCCCTCCCACAGGCAGCTATAGGTAAAACGGTGCCTGAAGGAGAAAGGACATATATGAGAGAAGGAACATAATAACAAGTGGTGGTTAGATTTATACACCAGCACACCACTAACATACAACGGCTGGTAACAACAACAGCTGAACAGGTAACCACATAAAAGAGAGCCTGCAGAAAAGTCCACGCACTGAGGCGGGTACCCAATATCCCTTATGGACTACGAGAAAAGGATTTACTGGTAGGTAATTAAAATCCTATTTTCTCTTGCATCCATAAGGGATATTGGGGAGACTTAGTACGAGGGGGATGTCCCAAAGCTTCCAGAATGGGCTGGAACGTGCGGAGACTTCTACAGCACCGCCTGCCAAAACTGGGTATCCTCTTTGGCCAGGGTATCAAACTTGTATAACTTAACAAAGGTGTTCTTCCCCGACTAGGTAGCTGCTCGGCATAGTTGTAAGACTGAGACTCCACTGGCAGCCACCCAGGAAGAGCCCACTGATCTTGCAGAGTGTGCCTTCAGAGACTTAGGAACAGGTAAGGCTGCCGACACATAGGCCTGATGGATAGTAAGCCTAAGCCAACGAGCAATGGACTGCTGTGAAGCAGGGCAACCGTTTTTCTGCGCATCATACAGCACGATCAAGGAATCCATCTTTCTGATCCGAGCCGTTCGCTTGACACAGATCTTCAAGGCTCGCACAACATCCAATGCCTCTGGAGGAGCAGAAGCGTCAGAACTTGACGGAACCACAATAGGTTGATTCAGGTGAAACGCAGAGACAACCTTCATTAGGAACTGCTGCCTAGTCCGGAGCTCCACTCTGTCCTCGTAAAAGACCAAATATGCACTTTTACACGATAAAGTCCCATATTCTGAGACGCGTCTAGCAGAAGCCAGGGCCAGTGACATCAAGGTCTTCCAAATGAGGTACTTGTCTTCTACCATCATCAGAGGTTCAAACCAGGATGACTGCAGAAATTCCAACACATTCAAATCCCAGGGTGCCGTAGGCGGCACAAAAGGTGGTTGTATGTGGACTACACCTTGCAAGAAGGTCTGAACTTCTGGCTACAGTGCCAATTTCTTCTGGAAGAAAATGGAGAGAGCTGAAATCTGGACCTTAACGGAACCCAGACGTAAGCCCTTATCCACACCAGCCTGCAGGAAACGTAAGAAATGCCCCAAGTGGAACTCTGCAGGTGGATACGTGCATTCCTCGCACCAAGAGACATATCTCCTCCAGATATGATGATAGTGGTTTGACGTCACAGGTTTCCGGGCCTGAACCATGGTAGCAATAACCTTTTTGAAAAGGCCCTTGTGAGCTAGGATGTTCCGTTAAACCTCCATGCCGTCAAATGAAGTTGCCGTAAATCCGGGTAGACGAACGGCCCTTGTTGAAGAAGATCTCTTCTTAGTGGTAGAGGCCAAGGGTCTTCGACGGACATGTCCAGAAGATCCGCGAACCACGCCCTCCGAGGACAATCCGGGGCAATCAGAATTGCCTGGACTCCTTGATGTCTGATTAGCTTGAGCACCCTTGGGAGCAACGGAATCGGAGGAAACAGGTAGACCAGCCGGTAAGGCCAAGGCGACGTCAGTGCATCTACTGCCCTCGCCTGAGGGTCCATGGTTCGTGAGGAATAGCAGTAAAGCTTCTTGTTGAGACGAGAAGCCATCATGCCTATCTGTGGGCAGCCACACCGGTCGATGATCTGCTGAAACACCTGATGGTGGAGTCCCCACTCCCCCAGGTGGACCATGACTACTCAGGAAGTCCATTTCCCAGTTGTCCACTCCCAGAATGAAAATGGACGACATTGCTCTTGCATTTCTTTCCGCCCAGAGGAGTATCTTTGACACCTCTCGCATGCAGGCTCTGCTTTTTGTCCCTCCTTGTCGATTGATATACGCTAATCAATAAGGAAAAAGGGAAAGGGGAGATATCTTCTGCACAAGTCGAAAATTAATTAGTATTCCTTTAAGTATGATACGTACCCCATTAATACATGTATTGTAATTTCGATTCACAATCATATGTTGGGGGTGCCGCCATAGACAATAAGATTGAGGACAAAAAAGAAGATAGAGAAGATTGTCTTTGTTGGCACACAATGAGAAGAAAAGATTAATTGGTCTAAAATATAACTTTTAATGTCAATCAATTAAAATGATGTGAAATATATATGGAAAAATATTATCAAATAAAAGATACCGTATCAATTAAAAAATATTCACTGTGTATCATTTATTGTATTCCCATATGTAATGATAATAGTGTTTGTAGGGCCAGGACCACTGCGTGGTGGTCTCACTATTGCCTTTTTAATATTTTGGTAAGCTTTAGTAAGTACAGCTATAGAATTAGGGTCCGACAAGTTACTGCAATTCTCAATATCCTCAATATTATTTGCCTTTGAGGTGTGGATCGTCCTTAATTCCCTATTGTCATAACAAATGATTTGAGAGTCTGTCCACCCAAGTGTTGGTGCCTGGATATGACCTTGGCATAGATATCCATTTGTCAGTGGCATTCAATTCCCCTGCCTGCGTTGCTATAATGATTTGTATACAAGTACAACAGCAGAAAAACATTTCCTCTAGGAACTGCTGTTAGAAGGCTTATTGAAAAGAGCCACACTGTGACATATTAAACCATACAATGTTGCGGTTCTGTTACCTAGTGCCGCAACACTAACAGCTTATACAATTGGGTCGCTTCCCTTTACAGAAGGGCTCATAAGTGGAATAGAGCAAGCTATAATATAGATGCGACTGCTCGGGGTCCTTAAATTGCAACAAATGCTGTGATTTTTGGAATTATAATATCCTTGTCTGCAGGAACTGTTGTAACAAAAACAGTTTTAAAGTCACATTCTTTATCTTGTGATTAATTGTTTCAATTCCTGCTAGTCAATCACAGCCTGATTAGTACAGTATATTTATGCCAAATGTCATATTATTTATGGCAAAAGGGTTCATGTCATATTCTATACCACTGGGTTAGCCACCTCAATTCCTTCATTGAGTATCACTATTATACTGAAATGATCAGCTTCATATCATTGTGATGACCTATCGTAGAGAGAGTATTTATGTAAGGCTACTATCGTGTACCCATATTATCCCATACACATAGATATTCTTTATATGTGTTGTGTATAGCACATTGCCTTAATTCAAATGGTATAATTAGCTCTGTATATAAGTCCTGTCCAAAACAGTTTCTGAGGCATGTAATCCGATGCTGCTGCTGGGCTAGTTTAAACAGGGTAACTAATGAATGCAGTCATATCCCATGCCGCAAATTTCTACATTAAATGTCACCGTTGTACTAAATTAGTCGGCTTAATAGGATTGCAGGAACCTATCATGGAGAATGTTCACATGAGGCTACTGTTGTACACATATATATTCCCATTCACATATGTATTCTCCGTATATAGCACACCGCCTTGATTCAATTAGTGTGATTAGCTCAGTGTGTGAGTCTTATCCTAGGAGGTATGAATGAGAAACCACTGGGACATGTAGCCAAATGCTGATGCCAGGCTGATTTATACAGAATGGCTAATAAATGCAATTATATCCCCCAAGTGGCATGCTGTACTGCACTCAGTATTACCCGTATCTAGCACCGTAAATCTATTGCAACCTAACATATGGAATATTATTAAGAAGGCACAGAGATATATAGTTACTGGATTTCATCACAGTTAGTATATCCAAATAGCAGCTCTGATGCGTATATGCCGTATGCTGCATTAATTCACTCAAGCTCATATATTAAACTCCATATGCTTAGAGACCTATAGTAAGGATGTTTCACAAAGAGCCATTAGGCACGTGCATTGTACGAAGTTGTTTATAATTTCAGTTAATTGTTGCACCGCATGAGATCTGGTAAGGCCCAGCGTGCAAGGTATCTATACACACTGCTGTGGCGTTGTCAGACTACCTGGATCGCGTGATTCTTAAGCAGAGGAGAGGCCTGAAGCGGAGCATTTTAGATTGTCCGAAGTACCAGAATGTTGACTGGATGGAGGGCTTCTCGGGCTGACCACCTGCCCTGGAACTGCGCCACTTGGGTGACAGCTCCCCATCCTCACAGACTCGCATCCGTTGTGAAGAGGATCCAATCCTGAATCCCGAAACTCCAGCATCCCAGGAGATTGGAGGACTGTAGCCACCACAGGAGGGAAATCCTGGCCTGAGGTGACAGCCTTATCATCCGATGCATCTGTAGATGTGATCCGGACAACTTGCTTAGGAGATCCAATTGAAATGTTCTGGCATGGAATCTCCCATATTGGATCGCCTCGTATAAGGCGACAATCATCCCCAACAATCTTATGCAGAGATGGATGGATACTCGAGCAAGTCAGAGAACCATGCGGACCATCTCCTGAAGTGTTCTTGCTTTGTCTCCACCGGGAGGAACACCTTCTGGGCCACAGTATCCAGTAACATACCCTGGAACAGGAGCCGCTGAGCTGGCTCCAGGTGGGACTTCTGTAAATTGAGAATCCACCCACGGTGGGACATAAGTTGAACAGTGTGGTCGATCTGGAGCAATAAAAGCTTGCTGGATCTTGCTTTTATCATAAGATCGTCCAGGTAAGGGACACCACTGACCCCCTGGACCGGGAGCTGGAACATCATTTCCACCATTACCTTTGTGAATACCCTAGGAGCTGTGGACAGGCCGAAGGGCAGTGTCTGGAACTGGTAGTGGTCGTCCAGCAGGGCAAACCTCAGATAAGCCTGATGAGGTGGCCAAATAGGAATATGAAGGTAGGTGTCCTTGATATCCAAGGAAACCATGAATTCCTGTTCTTCCAGGCCCGCTCTCAAGGATTCCATTTTGAACTTGAAAACCTTTAGGTAAGGGTTCAAGGACTTTAGATTCAAAATGGGCCTTAGCGAACCGTCCGGCTTTGGTACCACAAACAGGTTGGAGTAATAACCCTTGCCTCGTTGTGGTACTGGAATAATGACGTGGGACTGGACCAACTTTCTGATGGCCTGTTGCAACGCAACTTGCATATCCTCCAAAGCTGGTAAGCTTGGTTTGAAAAAGCGTTGGGGAGGAGCACCGTCGAACTCCAACTTGTAGCCCTGAGAAATGAGGTCCCTGACCCAGGTATCCTGGCAGGAAACCTACCAGACGCGGCTGAAGTGACAAAGTCGAGCTCCCACCTCGAGATCCCCTCGGGGTGGGTGGGCACAGTCATGCTGAGGACTTAGTGGAAGCAGAACTGGTGCTCTGTTCCTGAGAACCGATGTTTGCAGGTCTTTTCGACTTACCTCTGGTGCCGCTATTCGTATTGGAGACATCCCTGGCCCTAGATCGAATTCTGTTAGCCCGAAAAGGACTGAACACGGATAGGAACGTCTAGCCGGTAGGGCCCCAGAGGGAAGAAACGTAGATTTCACTGCAGTGACTTTAGAAATCCACGTATCCAACTCAACCCCAAAGAGCCATTCCCCAGAAAAGGAGAGGGATTCCACACTGCGCTTGGATTCTTCATCCGCTATCCAATGATGCTACCCTAAGGTCCTGCACGCCGACACTGCCATGGCAGACGTCCTAGCACTAATATTGTCCATTTCCTTGAGCGAGTGACACAGGACGCATACAGTGTCCTGAATGTGCTTCAGGAGAGTCACCATAGTGACCAAAGGCATATCCCTGGAGAGGCCCTCCTGAATCTGAGTAGCCCACGTATGAATGGCATGGGTCATCCAGCAACCCACTATGCCTTTGCGATACACCTGCTGCTGTGTAGATAGAATTTAGTGTAGTCTCTATCTTTCTGTCCACAGGGTCCTTTATGGTAAAGGAGCCCGCAGCAGGCAGCACCGCCTTTTATGACAGTCGAGAGACTGAGACGTCAGCTCCCGAGGGCTCTTCCCGGAATATCCTAAACTTCAGCAGCAAATGGTAAAGTGTGCAAAGATCGTTTTGATTCTTGGTATTTTTTGTCTGGATTTTTCCAGGCTAATTTAAATAGGTCATCTAACCCTGCAGAATCAAGGAAAGTGATATTAGGCTTGTTTTGTGCAAAGAAAAACGACTGCTGTGACGCAGTGTCCTCTAGCGGGTCCCCCCCAGGAGGGTCCCGTATGCCGCACCCGCATTCTGCAGCAACATGAACCTGGGGACCCCCTTAGCGAGGCCCCTAGTTTGTACTCACCACAGTCGTCACCTTCAGGCTACTGTTAGGGGTGTACGGCGTGCTGCGATTGCGACAGCTAAGGTGCAGTGCCCCGCTGAACAAACAACCTCTCAGGACGGTGGTCCTGCAGCGGGGAAGCATCTCTGACACCTCGCAAGGGCGGTGACCGTCCCTCCCCCTAACTTCCACGGTGCAGGTATGCTGTTGCCCAAACAGGATACCGAACATAATAAAACTTTAAAAGAAATTTAAGACAACTCTCTGGAGCTGAAGAGATGTGCATCCTCTCCTGAGGGCACTTTTTTCTAAACTGCCTGTGGGAGGGGGCATAGGGTGGAGGAGCCAGCACACCCAGTGAAGAAATTTTAAGTTCACCGGCTCCTTTGGACCCCGTCTATACCCCATCGTACTAAGTCTCCCTAATATCGCTTATGGATGCTAGAGAAAAAATATATTGTATTTAAAAAGTATGCTCTTGTAGTATACTTTCATCTATTTCAGCATTATAATAGTACTTATCACACAATATACTACTGAAATACTGCCTAAACTGGAGGATATCCTAGTCTCACACTGGTTGATAATTTTCTGCTTGCATTTTTAATATGAGAAAAAATAAGAATTTACTTACCGATAATTCTATTTCTCGTAGTCCGTAGTGGATGCTGGGAACTCCGTAAGGACCATGGGGAATAGCGGCTCCACAGGAGACTGGGCACAAAAGAAAAGCTTGAGGACTACCTGGTGTGCACTGGCTCCTCCCCCTATGACCCTCCTCCAAGCCTCAGTTAGGATACTGTGCCCGGACGAGCGTACACAATAAGGAAGGATTTTGAATCCCGGGTAAGCCTCATACCAGCCACACCAATCACACCGTACAACTCGTGATATGATACCCAGTTAACAGCATGATAACAGAGGAGCCTCTGGATAGATGGCTCACAACAACAATAACCCGATTTGTTAACAATAACTATGTACAAGTATTGCAGATAATCCGCACTTGGGATGGGCGCCCAGCATCCACTACGGACTACGAGAAATAGAATTATCGGTAAGTAAATTCTTATTTTCTCTGACGTCCTAGTGGATGCTGGGAACTCCGTAAGGACCATGGGGATTATACCAAAGCTCCCAAACGGGCGGGAGAGTGCGGATGACTCTGCAGCACCGAGTGAGAAAACTCCAGGTCCTCCTCAGCCAGAGTGTCAAATTTGTAGAATTTCACAAAAGTATTTTACCCTGACCAAGTAGCAGCTCGGCAAAGTTGTAAAGCCGAGACCCCTCGGGCAGCCGCCCAAGATGAGCCCACCTTCCTTGTGGAGTGGGCTTTTACAGATTTTGGCTGTGGCAGGCCTGCCACAGAATGCGCAAGCTGAATTGTACTACAAATCCAGCGAGCAATAGTCTGCTTAGAAGCAGGAGCACCCAGCTTGTTGGGTGCGTACAGGATAAATAGCGAGTCAGATTTTCTGACTCCAGCCGTCCTGGAAACATATTTTCAGGGCCCTGACAACGTCCAGCAACTTGGAGTCCTCCAAGTCTTTAGTAGCCGCAGGTACCACAATAGGCTGGTTCAGATGAAACGCTGAAACCACCTTTGGGAGAAATTGAGGACGAGTCCTCAATTCTGCCCTGTCCGTATGAAAAATCAGGTAAGGGCTTTTACAGGATAAAGCCGCCAATTCTGACACACGCCTGGCTGAAGCCAGGGCCAACAGCATGACCACTTTCCATGTGAGATATTTTAAGTCCACAGTGTTGAGTGGTTCAAACCAATGTGATTTTAGGAAACCCAAAACAACATTCAGATCCCAGGGTGCTACTGGAGGCACAAAAGGAGGCTGTATATGTAGCACTCCCTTAACAAACGTCTGGACTTCAGGCACTGAAACCAGTTCTCTCTGAAAGAAAATCGACAGGGCCGAAATCTGGACCTTAATGGATCCTAATTTTAGGCCCATAGACACTCCTGCTTGCAGGAAATGCAGGAATCGACCCAGTTGAAATTCCTCCGTCGGGGCCTTTTTGGCCTCGCACCACGCAACATATTTCCGCCAGGTGCGGTGATAATGCTTTGCGGTTACATCCTTTCTGGCTTTTATCAAAGTAGGGATGACTTCGTCTGGAATGCCTTTTTCCTTTAGGATCCGGCGTTCAACCGCCATGCCGTCAAACGCAGCCGCGGTAAGTCTTGGAACAGACAGGGTCGCTGCTGGAGCAGGTCCCTTCTCAGAGGTAGAGGACACGGGTCCTCTGTGAGCATTTCTTGAAGTTCCGGGTACCAAGTCCTTCTTGGCCAATCCGGAGCCACGAGAATAGTTCTTACTCCTCCCCGCCGTATAATCCTCAGCACCTTGGGTATGAGAGGCAGAGGAGGGAACACATACACTGACTGGTATACCCACGGTGTTACCAGAGCGTCCACAGCTATTGCTTGAGGGTCCCTTGACCTGGCGCAATACCTGTCCAGTTTAATGTTGAGGCGGGACGCCATCATGTCCACCTTTGGTTTTTCCCAACGGTTTACAATCATGTGGAAGACTTCTGGGTGAAGTCCCCACTCTCCCGGGTGGAGGTCAGGCCTGCTGAGGAAGTCTGCTTCCCAGTTGTCCACTCGCGGAATGAACACTGCTGACAGTGCTATCACATGATTTTCCGCCCAGCGAAGAATCCTTGCAGCTTCTGCCATTGCCCTCCTGCTTCTTGTGCCGCCCTGTCTGTTTACGTGGGCGACTGCCGTGATGTTGTCCGACTGGATCAGCACCGGCTGACCTTGAAGCAGAGGTCTTGCTTGGCTTAGAGCTTTGTAAATGGCTCTTAACTCCAGGATATTTATGTGAAGTGATGTCTCCAGGCTTGACCACAAGCCCTGGAAGTTTCTTCCCTGTGTGACTGCTCCCCAGCCTCGTAGGCTGGCATCTGTGGTCACCAGGACCCAGTCCTGAATGCCGAATCTGCGGCCCTCTAGAAGATGAGCACTCTGCAACCACCACAGGAGAGACACCCTTGTCCTTGGGGACAGGGTTATCCGCCGATGCATCTGAAGATGCGATCCGGACCATTTGTCCAGCAGGTCCCACTGGAATGTTCTTGCGTGGAATCTGCCGAATGGGATTGCTTCGTAGGAAGCCACCATTTTTCCCAGGACCCTTGTGCATTGATGCACTGATACTTGGCCTGGTTTTAGGAGGTTTCGGACTAGCTCGGATAACTCTCTGGCTTTCTCTTCCGGGAGAAACACCTTTTTCTGGACTGTGTCCAGGATCATCCCTAGGAATAGAAGACGTGTCGTCGGGATCAGCTGCGATTTTGGGATATTGAGAATCCAACCGTGCTGCCGCAGCACTACTTGAGATAGTGCTACTCCGACTACCAACTGTTCCTTGGATCTTGCCCTTATCAGGAGATCGTCCAAGTAAGGGATAATTAAAACTCCTTTCCTTCGAAGGAGTATCATCATTTCGGCCATTACTTTGGTAAAGACCCGGGGCGCCGTGGACAATCCAAACGGCAGCGTCTGAAACTGATAGTGGCAGTTCTGTACCACAAACCTGAGGTACCCTTGGTGAGAAGGGTAAATTGGGACATGGAGGTAAGCATCCTTGATGTCCAGAGACACCATATAATCCCCTTCTTCCAGGTTCGCGATCACCGCTCTGAGTGACTCCATCTTGAATTTGAACCTCTGTATGTAAGTGTTCAAAGATTTTAGATTTAAAATAGGTCTCACCGAGCCATCCGGCTTCGGTACCACAAACAGCGTGGAATAATACCCCTTTCCCTGTTGCAGGAGGGGTACTTTGATTATCACCTGCTGAGAATACAGCTTGTGAATGGCTTCCAATACCGCCTCCCTGTCGGAGGGAGACGTCGGTAAGGCAGACTTTAGGAAACGGCAGGGGGGAGACGTCTCGATTTCCAATTTGTACCCCTGAGATACCACCTGAAGGATCCAGGGGTCCACTTGTGAGTGAGCCCACTGCGCGCTGAAATTCTTGAGACGGGCCCCCACCGTGCCTGAGTCCGCTTGTAGAGCCCCAGCGTCATGCTGAGGACTTGGCAGAAGCGGGAGAGGGCTTCTGTTCCTGGGAACTGGCTGTTTGCTGCAGCCTTTTTCCTCTCCCTCTGCCACGGGGCAGAAATGAGGAGCCTTTTGCCCGCTTGCCCTTATGGGGCCGAAAGGACTGCGCCTGATAATACGGCGTCTTCTTATGTTGAGAGGCTACCTGGGGTAAAAATGTGGATTTCCCAGCAGTTGCCGTGGACACCAGGTCCGATAGACCTACCCCAAATAACTCCTCCCCTTTATAAGGCAATACTTCCATATGCCTTTTGGAATCCGCATCACCTGACCACTGCCGCGTCCATAACCCTCTTCTGGCAGATATGGACAGCGCACTTACTCTTGATGCCAGTCGGCAAATATCCCTCTGTGCATCACGCATATATAAAAATGCATCTTTTAAATGCTCTATAGTCAGTAATATACTGTCCCTATCCAGGGTATCAATATTTTCAGTCAGGGAATCCGACCAAGCCACCCCAGCACTGCACATCCAGGCCTGAGGCGATTGCTGGTCGCAGTATAACACCCGTGTGAGTGTATATACATTTTAGGATATTCTCCTGCTTTCTGTCAGCAGGTTCCTTAAGGGCGGCCGTATCAGGAGACGGTAGTGCCACCTGTTTAGACAAGCGTGTGAGTGCTTTATCCCCCCTAGGGGATGTTTCCCAACGTGCCCTATCCTCTGGCGGGAAGGGGTATGATGCCAATAACCTTTTAGGAATTATCAGTTTTTTATCGGGAGAAACCCACGCTTCATCACCCACTTCATTTAATTCCTCAGATGCAGGAAAAACTACAGGTAGTTTTTTCTCACCAAACATAATACCCTTTTTAGTGGTACTTGTACTATCAGAAATGTGTAAAACATTTTTCATTGCCTCAATCATGTAACGTGTGGCCCTACTGGAAGTCACATTCGTCTCTTCATCGTCGACACTGGAGTCAGTATCCGTGTCGGCGTCTGTATCTGCCATCTGAGGTAGCGGGCGTTTTAGAGCCCCTGATGGTCTTTGAGACGCCTGAACAGGCACAAGCTGAGTAGCCGGCTGTCTCATGTCATCAACCGTCTTTTGTAAAGAGCTGACACTTTCACGTAAATCCTTCCATAAGCCCATCCACTCAGGTGTCGACTCCCTAGGGGGTGACATCTCCATTATAGGCAATTGCTCCGCCTCCACATCATTTTCCTCCTCATACATGTCAACACAGTCGTACCGACACACAGCACACACACAGGGAATGCTCTGATAGAGGACAGGACCCCACTAGCCCTTTGGGGAGACAGAGGGAGAGTATGCCAGCACACACCAGAGCGCTATATATATGTTGGGATAACACTATACAGAGTGTTTTTCCCCCTTATAGCTGCTGTTTATATTATACTGCGCCTAATTAGTGCCCACCCCCTCTTGTTTTACCCTTTTCTGTAGTGCAGGACTGCAGGGGAGAGTCAGGGAGACGTCCTTCCAGCGGAGCTGTGAGGGAAAATGGCGCCAGTGTGCTGAGGAGATAGGCTCCGCCCCCTTCTCGGCGGACTTTTCTCCCGCTTTTTTCAGGAATCTGGCAGGGGTTAATATACATCCATATAGCCCTGGAGGTTATATGTGA